>NC_083689.1:21072500-22322500 GCF_033118175.1 Dama dama | reverse complement strand
GACGACTTTTTCCTTTTTTGGCTGTGCTGGGTCTTTGTTATCCTGTGGGGTGCTCACTGTGGTCCATGGGCTTCTGTAGTTGCAGTGTGTGGGATCCACATTCCCTGACGAGGGATCAAACCCAGACCCCCTGCATCGGGAGAGTGGCGCTTCAACCATAAAGCACCAGGGAAGTCCTGAGGAGGTGACTTTTGAGCTGAGACCTAAAGGAAGAGGAGGAACTGCCCATGTGCAAGTCAAGCATGGAGCATTCCGGGCAGAGGCAACGGCAGGTGCAAAGGCCCTGTGGCAGGACCATGTGTGGGTATTCCGCAAACAGCAAGAAGGCTGGCACAGCAGGAAGAGGAATAGGGCCAGAATTGGAATGGACCTATAGACTGCATTTTGGAATTTAAGCTTTATCCTGAAGGCACTGGGGAGCCACTGGGGCTTCCAACTCAGGAAGGAGTGAGATATTATTATTAAGTGAGACATTATTAGGCCCCTACTGGACACCTGGCCCTCATGCAGAATTAGAGCTATTCACAGCCAAGATGTGAGAGAGAGAGACACTAAGACGCCACATGCATTTATCCCAGTTTGGCAGAGTATAGCCCACGGGTGACATTCCTGACACAGACAGCCTGGATTCGAGTCCCAGCTCTGCCACGCCCCAGCCACACAGCCTGTCTTCCACCTCCCCTTCTTGGGATGGAGTTGTCTCCCAGGTGTAAATATATGCTCCACCCCCAGCTTTGCCCGTCCTATCATCACATTTCCCAAATTTAAACTAACTTCTTAAAATGTGAAATATACACCTACCCTGCATTTGTGCTAAGTAGCTTCAGTTGTGTCTGACTCTTTGCGACCCATGGACTGTAGCCCGCCAGGTTCCTCCATCCATGGGATTCTCCAGGCAAGAACACTGGAGGGGGTTGCCGTGTCCTCCTCCGGGGGATCTTCCCCACCCAGGGATTGGCAGGTGGGTTCTTTACCATTAGCACCACCTGGGAAGCCCCTAGTGACCCAGCAATGCCACTCCTAGGGATTTGCTCAGGACCAAGATTGAGAGCAAGCTCAAACTGGAAACCACCAAACTGTCCATCAGTAGGCAAACAGATAAGCAAACCAGGGTCCATGTGAGCCAAAGAACGTTCCTCAGCCGCGCAGAGAAATGAAGCACTGAGGCAGGCAATGACAGGGGAGCCAGAAAGAAGAATGCTACCCAGAAAATACAAACTAGTGCAGGGTGACCCAAATCAGACAGGTGGTTGCTTAAAAGGGGGCGGGGCTAGAGGTGGGGAAGAGAGGGAGTAGGGAAAAGTTACAAAGGGACCCGAGAGAAACCCTGGGGGTGATGTGCACCCGCCCGAAAACACACCCCACTCACATCGTGAGTGTTTGTATTTTACTGTATGGAAACTAGACCTCATGCGTAAGTAAGAAAGCTATGGTGTTTCCAGTAGTCATGTATGGATGTGAGAGTTGGACCAGAAAGAAGGCTGAGCACCGAAGAATTGATGCTTTTGAACTGTGGGGCTGGAAAAGACTCTTGAGAGTCCTTTGAACAGCAAGGAGATCAAACCAGTCCATCCTAAAGGAAATCAACCCTGGATAGTCATTGGAACGATTGATGCTGATGCTGAAGCTCCAGTACTTTAGCCACCTGATGTGAAGAGCTGAGTCATTGGAAAAGACCTTGATGCTGGGAAAGATTGAGGGCAGGAGGAGAAGGGGATGACAGAGGATGAGATGGTTAGATGGCATCACCGACTCAATGGACACGAGTTTTGAGCAAGCTCCGGGACATAGTGAAGGACAGGGAAGCCTGGTGTGCTGCAGTCCATGGGGTCACAAAGAGTCAGACACGACTGAGCAACTGAACAACAGCAAATGATAAAGCTATAAAGACGAATGAAATAACCAACAAAAACCAAAAAAATTAAAAGGGCAAGCACTTGGCCCAGAGTGCAAGGGGCACCAGCCAGGCTGGAAACTTCCTGGGTGGCTGTAATGGGGGAGGGGGAATTTAGGAGAAGTTTCCTGAGGCCACAGTTCAGGGCCACAAGCTTACCTCAGATCCCCATCCTCCCCAGCCTCGCCCTCCACAGCCTCCATCCCGGGAAAGGAGACTTGCCAGCCTGCACTTCACCCAGGCCCCAGAAAGTAATTTCTTAACGTTTTGCTCTCCGCCAACGAGACACAAGATTAATTATGGCCATAAACACACTGGGCGCCACCTAAATATTTCATAGATTTGTGCGTGCACGCGCACACACGCAGTTCTCTTGTTTTTTAATATTTTGTTTTTAAAGGAGGCTACAAGGGGACACGGGGGAGTTTGCCCTCCCCTCCCCCTCCCCTTCCGTCCCCTCATGTCCTCCCTGTCTTTCTTCATTCCTTCCCCTGCTGGAAGGGTCTCAAGGAGATGGGGAGATTTTGCTCTGGGTTCAGTGGAGGAATGAATTTCCCTGGCTGCCCCCTTGCAAGGTGACAGCTGTTTCAGGAAGATGTAGGGGGTGGCAATGGGCCTGGGCATGACCTTATACTTGGGAGGAGGGGAACTGGAGGCCCCTATGTCATTACGGAAAGCAGCCATGAGTCCCCTCCTCCTTCCAAAAGGATCAATCAACACTCATTTATTCATTCAACAGATGTTTCTTGGGGCTGTAGAATGTGGCAGTTTAGAACACAGACTTGAGATCAGAGAGATCTGGCCCAATTGAGCCTTGACAATTTCCTGGCTGTGTGATCTGGGGTGACTGTCTTCACCTCTCTGAGTCTCAGTTTCCCATTTGCAAGGTAGAGAAAGTAATAGTATCCTATATCATACGGTTGCTTCAAAGTTTAAATTAGATCTAAAATCCTTATAATGTTCTCACTGTGGGGCCAGGTATACTACAGAAGGTGCTCAATCAGTTTAGCTGTGATGAGGAGGGTATAATTACTGTTTGCTGAGCTCTGGGCTCTGTCCCGGGAGCTGAGGATGGAGCATCAAAGGAGAACAATGGTTACCACCCCCCTCATGCTCAGAACTCATTCCTTCTTTTTTCAGCACTGCACTTTACATATGAAGGCTCAAAGCCATGAAATGGTTAGGTTAGGGACTCCATGCAGGGTATATTTGAAGGAACTCAGAGATGCCCCCAGTGACCTCAAGACCTCTTTTTTTGTTGATGGGGAAACTGAAACACAGAGACGGGCAAGGAGGGTTCCCATTCCTTCAACTCTGAGCCCAGCCTTGGGTCTCAAGAGAGAGCCCAGATAATCTCCTATCACATCCCTGCCCATCTTTGGCACTGCAGCATCAGGAGCTGCCTGCTTGCAGTTTACCAAATGTGACAGTATCTTGGCCCCAGTGGTCCAGCCTGAGCCAAGACAGACCCAGGACAGACCCAGGCCCCGCCCCCTCAGGGCTCATGTCTACTGGGGAGAACAGGCAACAAGCAATAAAGACTATAAAAAACTGTGCTGTGTTGGGAAGTCAGTGCTATGAAGAGAACAAAGAAGCAGGGAGAAAGTATAGTGCGTCAGAGTTGGAGGAGGCTGAAGTTACAAGGGGCTCACTGAAGAGGTGGTATCAGAGCTGACACTTGAGGGAGGTGAGGGGCAGAGCCATGTTGGGTCTGGGGAACGGCATTCCAGGCAGAGGACACAGTCCATGCAAAGGCCCTGGGGCAGGACTGTGCCTGGTGTATTGGAGGAACAGTGAGGAGGCACGTGTGTCTAGAGCAGAGTGAGCCAGGGGAAGAGAGGGAGGAGGGGAGTGCAGGGAGGGAAAGGAGCAGGTGAAGTAGGGCCCTGTGGGGCACTGGGAGGACTTGAGTTTTTACCCCACAGAGGTGGGACCCTGGAGGACCAAGGGTGGAGGAGGGGAGGAGCCTGATAGGTGCTCACGGGCACCCTCTGGTGGCTGAGGGGAGGACAGAGGTAAGAGGCGAGAATGGAAACTGAAGGACCTTGGAAGAAAAGCTGTGACCAACCTAGACAGCACATTAAAAAGCAGAGACATTACTTTGCCAACAAAGGTCGTCTAGTCAAGGCTATGGTTTTTCCAGTAGTCATGTATGGATGTTAGAGTTGGACTATAATGAAAGCTGAGTGCCAAAGAATTGACGCTTTTGAACTGTGGTATTGGAGAAGACTCTTGAGAGTCTCTTGGACTGCAAGGAGATTCAACCAGTCCATCCTAAAGGAAATCAGTCCTGAATATTCATTGGAAGGACTGATGTTGAAACTGAAATTACAATACTTTGGCCACCTGATGCGAAGAACTGATTCATTTGAAAAGACCGTGATGCTGGGAAAGATCGAAGGCAGGAGGAGAAGCGGATGACAGAGGAGGAGATGGTTGGATGGCATCACCGACTCAATGGACATGAGTTGGAGCAAACTCCAGAAGTTGGTGATGGACAGGGAGGCCTGGGTGCTGCAGTCCATGGGGAGAAGAGTTGGACATGACTGAGCGACTGAAATGAACTGAACTGAAAAGGTGAGGGGAGGGAGGAGAGGTGGGGGAGCTGAGGTTTAGCCCAGGTGGCCTGAGAATGCATATCTGAAGAGGTGAACTTTGAGTTCTAAGTGAGTGAGAAAATCTAGGGTTAGAAAGAGCATTCCAGGAAGAGACCGCAGCCAGTGCAAAGGCTCTGAAGCAGGAACAAATGTGATCTGTGTGATGAACATAATGGAGATGGAGTGAGATGGGGGGAGGGATCTGGGAGGAGAATAAGATTCTGGACCAGGAAGAACCCTGTGAGCTCCAGGGAGTTTCTGTTCTATTCTAAGGCAATGGGGATCCGTGCCTTTGAGAAGGGAAGGGGCAGGATAGGATGTATAATGTGGGAGGCAGAATAATATGTCCCCAAGGATGTCCTCATCTTAATGTAACCCATGAATGTGGTCCCTTATATAGTGTGGTGGGGTGAATAGTGTCCTCCCCAAATTCATGTCCACCCAGAACCCCAGAATGTCACCTTATTTGGAAATCACCTTTCAGCAGATGTAATTAGTTAAGGATGAATGAAATCATCCTGCATGTATGGTGAACCCTAAATTCAATGACTGTTACCCATATAAAAAAGAATAGAGACTCAGCCATTAAAAAGAACGAAATCATGCCATTTGCAGCAATATAGATGGACCGAGAGATGATCATACTAAGTGAGTCAGAGAAAGAAAAACATCGTATGATATTACCTCTGTGCAGAATCTAAAATAATAATAATAATAACTTATTTAGAAAACAGAAATAGACTTAGAGAACAAAGATGGTTACCAAGGAGGGGGGGAAGGAGAGGGACAGGGACAGATTGGGAGTTTAGGATTGACATGTATGCACTGCTTTATTTAAAATAGATAACCAACAAGGACACACTTATAGCACACAGAACTCTCCTCAGTACTCTGCAATAACCAAAATAGGAAAATAATTTGGGAAAGAACAGATACATGTACACGCGTATCACTGACTCACTTCGTAGTAGAGCTGACACTAACACAGCATTGTCAATCAACTGTGTGCGCGCGCGTGTGTGCGTGGGTGCTCAGTCACTTCCGTCAGGTCTGACTCTTTGTGACCCCATGGACTGTAGCCCACCAGGCTCCTCTGTCCATGGAATTCTCCAGGCAAGAATACTGGAATGGGTTGCCATGCCCTCCTCCAGGTGCTCTTCCTGACCCCAGGAATCGAACCCATGTCTCCTGCGTCTCCTGCATTGCAGGCAGGTTCTTTACCCACTGAGCCACCTGGGAAACCCCTTAATCAACTATACTCTAATGTAAAATAACAATTAATGAAACAAAAACAAAAAAAGAAGAGAGCATAGAGACCAAGACAGAAGACTGCCCCGTGAAGATGGAGACAGAGACTGGAAGAATGTTCCGTCAAAGAACAGCTTGTGTATTTCATGTGCATTTCACTACAGTAAAAATATTTTTATACAACACTATGCTGGAGGGTACTGGGTTTTTTTGGGGGGTGATGAAAATGTTTTGGAACTAGAGAGGGGGGGATACAATATTGGCAATATGTTAAATGCTGCCAGATTGGTTAATTTTGTGTAATATAAATTTCACCTCAATTTTAAAAAGGAATAATAAAACAAAACAAAATAAAACCCCTTGCTTTGGGTGCTCTCCCTGCTGACTTTCTGATGCAGACGCCTCCAGAGCTGTCTCTGCCTATGTCATAGTGTCCCCGACATCAGTCCACAGATGCTCCCATAGCTGATCTCATCCTTTTTCACGGCCACATAATTTTCCCTTATCCAAGGAGCAGGAGTCATCCACCCCTGTGGTGGGCTTCTGGCAGTTTCCAGTCATCTGCCCTTCAATGCCAAAGTAAAGTTCAGTGGACATTGCTCTCTGTCAGTCACTCTGCAACGGGGGCAGAGGCTAAGTTTGTTTTTGTTGTGGTGGTGGGTTTTTTTTTTTTTTTTTGGTCACACCACATGCCTTGTGAGATCTTAGTTTCCCCACCAGGGATCAAACCCACAGTGGAAGCTCAGAGTCTTAACCACTGGACTGCCAGGGAAGTGCCGAGTTTAGCTTATTTTGAATTTCAATGGACGCCACCCACCCCTCCCTCTCTTTCCAGGCTGTATGTTCCTTATTCTTCTGCCCTCGAGCCAGAGTGGGTGGCCAGGGCTCTCTTCCTTGGCCTCCAAGCCTCCACTCTGCTCCCCTCCAACCATTTCCTAGAGGGATCTATTTACACATAAAGGGAACCACAACCCTCTCCTGCTCAACATCCTCCCAGGGCTCCCTCAGTTCAGTTCAGTCACTCAGTCGTGTCTGACTCTTTGTGACCCCATGGACTGCAGCACCCCAGGCCTCCCTGTCCTTCACTATCTCCCAGAGTTTACTCAAACTCATGTCCATTGAGTCGGTGATGCCATCCAACCATCTCATCCTCTGTTGTCCCCTTCTTCTCCCTCCCTCAATCTTTCCCAGCATCAGGGTCTTTTCAAATGAGTCAGTTCTTCACATCACGTAGCCAAAGTATTGGAGTTTTTCAGCTTCAGCATCAGTACTTCCAATGAATATTCAGGACTGATTTCCTTTAGGATGGACTGGTTGAATCTCCTTGCAGTCCAAGAGACTCTCAAGAGTCTCCTGCAATACCACAGTTCAAAAGCAGCAATTCTTCGGTGCTCAGCTTTCTTTATAGTCCAACTCTCACATCCATACATGACTACTGGGAAAACTATAGCTTTGACTAGACGACCTTTGTTGGCAAAGTAATGTCTCTGCTTTTTAATATGCTGTCTAGGTTGGTCATAGCTTTTCTTCCAAGGAGCAACTGTCATAATTTCAAGGCTGCAGTGACCATCTGCAGTGATTTTGGAGCCCAAAATATAAAGTCTCTCACTGTTTCCATTGTTTCCCCATCTATTTGCCATGAAGTGATGGGACCAGATGCCATCGTGATCTTAGTTTTCAGAATGTTGAGTTTTAAGCCAGCTTTTTCACTTTCTTCTTTCACTTTCATCAAGAGTCTCTTCAGTTCTTCTTCGCTTTCTGCCATAAGTGTGGTGTCATCTGCACATCTGAGGTTATTGATATTTCTCCCAGCAATCTTGATTCCAGCTTGTACTTCCCCCAGCCCAGCGTTCCTCATGATGTACTACATATAAGTTAAATAAGCAGGGTGACAATGTACAGCCTTGACATACCCATTTCCGGATTTGGAACTCCTTAGTGCCCCTTGGGAAATGGCAACCCACTCCAGTATTCTTGCCTGGAGAATCCCAGGGATGGGGGAGCCTGGTGGGCTGCCATCTATGGGGTCGCACAGAGTCGGACACGACTGAAGTGACTTAGCAGCAGCAACCGCAGTGCCCCTTGGATAAAATGCAGTCCTCCTGACCATCAGCCCTCCCCGCAGGAGCCAGAGGGCGCCCTTGAGCACCTGTCAGGCCCCATCCCTCCTCCAGTCTTGGCCCTCCAGGGTCCCACCTCTCTGGGGTAAAAAGTCCAAGTCCTCCCAGTAACCCACAAGGCTCTGCACCACCTGCCTGGTCCCTCGCTGCCCTCCACTCCTCCCTCTGGATCACTCTACTCCACACAGGCTCCTCGCTGTTCCTCCAGCACACCAGGCTGGGTCCTGCCCCAGGGCCTTTGCACGTGCCAGCACCTCTCTGCCTGGAGGGCTCCTCCCATTCACCCCCTTCTCCAGGCAAACTCCTGATTTTTCAAATCACAGCTCTAGCCTCATTTCCTCATTCCAGATTCACTGAGTGGGGAGAGGGAGGTGAGGGGTCTGGGGGAGAAGATGGGACTCTCCAGGGGAGAAAGCAGGCAGAGATGGGAGAGGAACGGGTGAGGAGCCAGGCTTGGGGAAGGTGAGTTAGAGGCTGAAAAGGATGCTGGGCTGAGAGCTGGGGCAGCTGGTTCCCCTTGCGTGGAGCCCCCACTTTCCCACCAAGGCACTGGCTCTTATACATCAACACTCGCCAGAGACGCGGGAAATATTTTCTCTCTGCTGACACTTTTGGCAAAATACAAATCCTGCAGCTTTTTTCCGTGCAAAAAACATGTCCATCAAAACCGTCTCCACAGTGCCTGCAGGAGAGAGAGGCCGCTGGATTTGGTCCGGAAACTGCGGAAAGGGCTCAGGCAGAGAAATATGCAATGGGCCTCACCATCTCTCTCTGCAGCCAGAGGGCGACATAAAAGCAGTGAGAATGGAAGTAAAACAGTCCCTCCGCCCCCGACCCCCTCCCCCATTTGCTGAGTGCTTGGTCAGGGCTGAAAGCTCCACTATCTGTAGTTGCTCCATGGGTCTCCATAATGCCACAGTTGTTATCTCCACTTTTCAGACGAGAAAGCTGAGCCAGAGAGGGGAATACACCTCCCCAAGGTCACAGAGCAGAGCCAGGATCTGAATGCATAGGCCCCTCTACTTCTCAGGGATGCCTAGAAGAGCTCCTTCCCAGAAGGCAGAAGGGAAGAAAGGTAACAGAGACCAAAGGATCAGCACATGCAAAGGTTTCAAAGCAGGTTCCATTCCACAGCTCCAGCTGTAGCCAGCAGCCCTCAGTTAAATCAGCGTGTGACTGTGTGGAGCCTAGACGGAGGTATACAAGTTGGGTCCCTCAGCCACAGTGGTGATGAGGACAGGGTGTTCCTGGTTTCCCCCAGCCGGCTGGTCACATCTTCCTTGACTGTCTACATTACCTTTGTCGCATCCTAGTCCCCACAAACCCCTAAATCAGGGGTGAGTGTGAGAGCAGCAGCTGTGCATCCCTAAGCAAATTGCCTAACCTCTCTGTGCCAGTTTTCCTGTTGGTTAAAATAGACATAAAAAAAAATCCCTAACTCCCAATTAAAACCATGACTGTCCCCCAAACACTTGGCACACAGTAGGTGCTTATAAATGTGGAATATATTTAGGTAAGTGGTTTCTGACCAATGACTGGGGTGGGAGAGGACATCTTCCTCCCTCCCACCCACCCACCCAACTCAAGGAAAAGTGCGACCTCTAGAAAGACAGCAGGAAGGAGGCTTGGGTCCTGGAATCCCAGCTGCCGCCTGTTCCCGTGGAGAGAGACTGACTTTTCTAGAACGTCGCCCCTCCTCCCTGTTTCCATCCGGAGCCAGCACTGCCGCATAAATCCCGCTTTACGGCTGTTATTGACGGGGAGCGGGGAGAGCAGCCCTAGCAAGGCCCAATTAATTTTCCCGTCTGGCATCTGTGCCGGGTGAATTTCTGAGCTCCTGGAGGGAGGGGGGCAGAGCCAGCTGGGGCTGGGCCAGGCTGAGGACAAGGTCGTGGGCAGGCCAGGGTGTTCTAGATTCTCCCCATCCCAAGGGGCACTCTTCAGGGAGCTCCAGATTCTGGGTCCCAGGCTTTGGTCTGGAGGGTAGGATAGGTGGTGGTTGTTCAGTTGCCGTTGTGTCTGACTCTCTTGCGACTCCATGGACTGCAGCCTGCCTGGTTGCCCTGTCCGCCACTATCTCCTAGAGTTTGCTCAAGTTCATGTCCATTGAGTTGGTGATGCCATCCAACCATCTCATTCCTCTGCCACCCTCAACCCTGAATATTCACTGGAAGGACTGATGCTAATAAAGCTGAAGCTCCAATCCTTTGGCCACCTGATGTGAAGAGTTGACTCAGTGGAAAAGACCCTGATGCTGGGAAAGACTGAAGGCAAAGGAGAAGAGGTAGGATAGGAGTTAACTCTAAATTCAGAGTAAATGCTGCCATTTTTAACTAGAATGAAAATGAGGGCTTCACCCAAGAGACCCTTGAGCAAAAACTCACAAGAGGTGAAAGAAGGAGTCATGTAGGTTTCTGTTGAAACATCTCAGCAGCAGAGACCATAGCTGGTACTAATGTCCTGGGGCAGGACCATGCCTGGTGTCTTGAAGGAACAGCCAGGAGGCCCATGTGTGTGGAGCTGAGTAAGCAAGAAGCGGAGGAGCTGAGGGCAGGGAGCGGACGGGGCAGGTCCTGCAGGTGGGCCCCGGGGGAGGATTGGGCTTTTACCCCCAGGGAGGTGGGCGCCGTGGAGGGCTGTGGGCAGAGGAGGGGCGGAGTCTGACTCTGGTGCTCACAGGCGCCCTCTGGCTGCTGTGTGGGGAACAGTTAGGGATCTACAGCAAAAAACAAAGCTCAATTGTTAACCTCTGCCTGTCCTGGGCCCCGGTGTGAGCAGGAAGCCTCCTTGCTCTTTAAAAGAAAAATTAGGGGACTTCCCTGGGGCTTCCTAGGTGGCTCAGTGGTAAAGAATCCATCTATCAATGTAGGAGACGCAGGTTCAATCCCTGGGTCTGGAATGATCCCGTGGAGTAGGGAATGGCAACCAGCTCCAGTATTCTTGCCTGGAAAATTCCATGAACAGAGGAGCCTGGCGGGCTATAGTCCATGGGGGGTCCCAAAGAATCTCACACGACTGAGCAGGGAACCAAGATCCTTCATGTCATGGTGTGTGGCCAAAATAAAGAAATTTTTTTAGAAAAAGGAAAATAAAAAAAAAAAGGAAAATTAGTGTATGTAGGAAGGTATTAAAGCACTCTTACTGAAACTTTCTGTGATGATAGAAATGGTCTGTATCTGTCATGTCTGATGTGGAAGCCACCAGGGGTGGTGTGGCTTCTGAGCAGCTAAGGCGTGCACTAAGATGTGTTCAGTGCAACTGTGGGACTACATTTTAATTATCTAAATTTACTTTAAAATTGTGGTAAAATACACATAACATAAAATTTACCATTTTAGCCACTTTTAAGTGCAGGGTTCAGTGGCATGCAGCACATTTACATCATCATGTGACTATCCCTGTCATCCATCTCCTGGACTTCCTCATCTTCCCAGACTGAAACTCTGTCCCCACGAAACAGTGAAACTCCACCCCTCCCCCAGCCTCTGGCCCCACCATCTATTTCCTATCTCTATGAATCTGGTCCTCACATTAGTGGAATTGTCACTGGATTATTTCTCTGAGCATTATGTCCTCAAGGTTCATCCATGTTGTAGCAGGTGTCAGAATCTTTTTTTTTTCTTTTTTAATTTTTACAATGTTGTGTTAGTTTCTGCCATACATCAACTCGAATCAGCCATAATTATACATATATCCCTCTCCCTCCCCTCTCCCCATCCCACCCTTCTAGGTCATCACTGAAGGCCAGACTGGGCTCCCTGTGTTACACAGTAACTTCTCACCAGCTATCCATCTTACACATGACAGTGAATATATGTTGGTGCTACTTTCTCCATTCACTCTTTTTAAGGTTGAATAACAGTCCATTGTACGGATGGACCACATGTTGTGTATCCATTCATTTGCTGATGGACACTGGGGCTGCGCCCTAATGCTGCTGGCAACATGAATGTACAAGTTTCTGAGGCCCTGATTTCCATCAAATTTTACTTTATTTTGATTTAAATTTAAATAGCCAGGGGTAACTAGTGGCTACTGTTTTAGACCAGTGTGGCTCTAAAAGGATTCCAAAATGACTTTTAAGAGAATGAATTTTCTCTCTCTTCAGTGTCATTCAATACCCTGTCTGAGCCAACAAATGATGATTTATAATACACCCATACTTATCATGATCCCACACTACAACCTCTTGTTCAAAGTGGGACACAGCCCAACAGCTCTGGAAATAACACAAGAGCCCATGCCCAGGATGAAGTCTCCTAGGCCTACTGCCTTCCCTGCCCCAGGGGCAGGTGGTCTGGACCCCACAGGTCTAGGGATGGCGGGCATTATGTCCTTAGCCATCCTTTCTGGCTGTTGCTACCCAGTCAGCCCTGCCTGCAAGAGCCCCAGTGCAGCCACACCCCACCCTATGACCCTGAACCTCATTAGAGTGGGACTCACAGAGGCTGGATGGTGAATACAGAGTTCCCTGCATATTACATGATATGCAGAGGAGCCCTGCAGGAAATGCCTAAGTGAAAATGTATCAGTCAGCTATTGCTATGTAACAAAGTACCCACAAACATAGCAGCTTCAAAGAACATAACTACTATCTCATAGCTCCTCTGAGTCAGGAACCCAGGCATGACTCAGCTGCAATTTTGGTGTCCCTGGGTCAACAGTTCACCAGAGGCTCAGTTGGGGGAAGGATCAGCTTCTAAACTTCTGCAGTTGTTGGCAGGACTCATTTCCTCATGGCTGTAAGCTTGAGGTCCCTGGCTCCTTGCTGACTGTCAGCAGGATGTCACTCTCAGCTTTCAGAGGCCATGCACAGTTCCTTGTCACATGATCCCATTCATAGACTATACTCAAAATGTCTGTTTTCCAGTAACAGAAAAATAGAGTGGCAAGTCTGCTAGCAGGGAAAGTCTTAAATTAGAAGCATAATCACTGAAGTGACATCCTGTCACCTCTGCCACACTCTATCACTTAGAAACAGGTCACAATACCTACCCACACACAAAGGGAGGGGGTGTCAGGAGGCAGAAACCATGGGAACCAGCTTAGGGTCTGCCATAGGAAGCAAGAGAAGCTGAAATGGCTCTGGGCCCTGAGGGGTTTCTGGGAGAGAAAGAAGGGAAGGAGAAGGAGCTGAAGGTAAGAGAAGATTGTGAATTGGGAGAAAAACATTACATTCCACACACGTTTTTGGTGTCCCTTTTTTGCCCAGTCTTGTATGCAGAAAATAAACAGCCTTGAGATCTCTTAGAGCAGTACCAATGCTCCCAGCTTAGTGTCATATCTGCTGTGAAGGGTCAGAGGGATGCATAGGACCCTGGGGGAGCCCAGAGAAGGTCCCTGATCCATGATCGGAGGGTCACCAAAGGTTTCCTGGAGGAGGCAGCCTCAGTGCTAGCCCCCAAGGATGAGACTGAGGCAATGGGTGAGATGGGGGAGTGTATTCTGGGAGGAGAGACCAGCAAGAAGAAAGGTCTGGAAGCCTGAAAGAGAGCAGAGTAGCATGGTCATGGAAATGGGTGGATGGATGAGCCATCACTTTGCCTCTAAGGGAGGTAATGCCAAACTCATTGTATAGATAGGGAGACCGAGGCTCAGAGAGGTAAAATTGCTTTCTCTAGGTCACAAGACTGGGAAGAGGAGCAGTCTCATTTGTCAAATGGATATTTGAGGTCCTTCTGTGCTCTCACACCCCATCTCTGAGATCCCCTTTATAACCTCCAGATTATAAACAATAACAACAGTACTAGCATTTGTTGAGCACCTTCCTATGTGCTAAATATACTATTGTAAATGCTCTACATACATCAAGAGTCAGCCTGGAGTCAAAAGGTGACCCAACACCTGTTTTGCAGGTTTTTAAATGGTTGGGGGAGAAAATATAAGGATAATATTTTGAGACACACGAAAATGACATGAAATTCAAATTTCAGTGTCTATAAATAAAGTTTTATTGGCACAGGGCCACTCCATTCATTTATAAGTCATCTATGATTGCTTTGAATAACAATGGCAGAGTGGATTATAGGGCCCACAAAGCTGAAAACGTTGTCCTTCTGGCCCTTTACAGTAAAAGTTCCTGCTGTTTATGTACTAACTCCTGGTAACAGCCCTGTGAGCTAGATGCTATTGCCTCCCTTGTTTATACAGACAGGAAAACTAAGGCACACAGGGCTAAGGGGCTCGCCTAAGGTCACGGTGGCCAAGCAGGGGTTTGAACCCAAGTCTCTTAGATTCCCTGTATGGTGCTCTTGGCTCTGTGCCAAACCTAGCCATGCCCTCTAACTCAGCTCCTGACACTTGGGGATTGGAAGTATGTGGTTCTAGCTCTTTCTGTCCCCAGTCTGGGGAGGGGGTGGCAATCAGCAAGCACCCAGGGCAAGCTTCCTGATTCCACCCACCAGTTGGGACTATCCAATGTGTGCTAGGTCACCCCAATCATGTCAGACTCTTTGCAACCCCATGGACTATAGCCCACCAGCTTCCTCTGTCTACAGAATTCTCTAGGCAAGAATATTGGAGTGGGTTTCCATAGAATTCTCTAGGCAAGAATATTGGAGTGGGTTTCCATGCCTTCCTCCAGGGGATCTTCCTGACTATCCAGAAAGACAGCCAATTCAGAGCAAATCAATTAAACAAACTCCATGCTGGCTGCTGCCCTGTTTTTCTGACCTCAGCCAAAAGGCTCACATTCTGGCCCCGGCTGACCTGGGCAGAGCTCAGAAGCCGCTGCAGGATCAGGAATCCATACACAGAACTCTGACCCGGTCCCCTGGGGGCTGTGATATGGGATTGTGTAATCCGGTCCCCCTCCCAGGAAGGTAGGGAGAGGGGACTGCGTGAAGAAACACGGGAAAAGGATACCCTGTGAAAGGAGAGTCTGTTCTGTAGATGATGAGTTTCTCAGTGTGACTGAGAGTGTGAGGGGAGCAGAGGGAAAAGAAGGCTATAATTTGCTCATTTGACCTGTCAATCAAGTGATGAAGGTTGCTGTTTCTTTGTTGCATGCTATTTGAGAGATCTGACACCTGAAAAAGGAGTGTCGTACTGCAGGCTCTTCCTGCTGGGCTGAAACCTGGAACAATATGAAGTTAGACATCTTGCTGTAGACTTCTTGTTAGGCCCTCTATGCAGAGCCTGAGAACAAAGCAATGCAAAGAAAGCAGAATAGAGGCAGAAATGAGCTGCTGGATTCAGCCACACCTGAAGCTCATATCCACCCGGTCTTTCCACTTATGACCTGGGCATTTATTTATGTATATGGCTTATGCATCATAACTAATAATGCTCTCATCAAATATTACCTGATCTCCACCTTCTAGATGATGGAAAATTAGCTTATTCAGCAAATTCCAACAGATCCCCAAATTCTGCAGCAGAAATATACTTTCCTGACCCACGGATAGTGTGTGGATTCTGAGCCGAGGAACTAAGAAGGACTGCATGCTTCAGCACGCCCCCTTGTGCTACTGCATTTAGCCATGACACAAGGATGTCGTGCTGTGTTGTGCTGTGTTCAGTCGTGCCTGACTCTGTGGCTCCTTGGACTATAGCCTGCAAGGCTCCTCGGTCCATGGACTTCCCAGGCAAGGATATTGGAGTGGGTTGCCATTTCCTAATCCAGGGAAATATGTCTTGAGTAGTCATTAATCCAAAGAAGATAAACACATGGACCTGATCATGATACAGTTCACAGATTAGTACTGAGCCCAGCTGACCTACAGAAATGCAAATAAGAAATAAATGCTTGCTGCTGTACATCAAAGAAATTCCGTGGATGTCTGTCATGCAGCAACAGCTGACTCCTACATGAGCACATGATAGGACTGCACTTCCTGGCTTCTATAGTTGTTGGATAGGGTGGGGCTATATGACAAGTTCTGGCATACAGATCTGTGACCTGTGTCACTTTCACTTATTGCTAGTAAGGGACCCTCCAGAGTTCTCTTTCTCTCTGACACAGAGGCTAACAATATTCCACACAGTGGCTGCTCCATCAGCCCGCAATCTTGAGTCAGGCGACATGAGGCAGGCCCCCCGGCCCAAAAAAACCACAGTGAATATACAACATGAGTGAAGACTAAATCTTGGATGTCATTAACCTCTGAGACCCAGGGGCTGTTTGTTACTGCAGCAAAACCAAGCTTACTCTAATACAATAAGAATGGAAGCTTTTTTGATAGTTTGGGCAGAAAGAGGTGATGTAAATTCTAGATAAAAGGGAAGACTCCAGGTAACGATGATCAAGACTTTCCTATGGTCCAGGTACTACACTCAGCACTTTTCCTGAGTGCTTTCATTTAACCCACTTACTGAGGACTTCCCTGGATGTCCAGTGGTTAGGACTTCACCTCCCAATGCAGGAGGTTGCAGGAGGTTTGATCCCTGGTTGGGGAGCTAAGATTCCACCTGCCTTGAGGCCAAGACAGCAAAACATAAAACAGGAAATACTGTAACAAATTCAATCAAGACTTCAACAATGGTCCACATTAAAAAAAAAAAATCTAAAAAAAAGAAAAACTCACATACCAGTGCTACCAGGTAAGAGCTGATACTGTTTCTGTTTTACAGACTAACACACTGGACTCAGGAAGGAACATCACTTGCTTAAGGTCACCCAACCAGGACAAGGCGGAACAAGAATTGGCCCCTAATCCCATCTGACTCAAGTGCCTGTTTCTAGTCTGGCTCCCTCCAGGGCACTATGCTCTGAGCCTCTGCAGCCATGTGGTTCATCATCTCCATCAGGGAGACTTGAGGCCCTGAGAGAAGCCACGTGTCCACAGGCCCTGAAGTTGCTCCAACTTCAACAAACCAACAAAACCCAGTACTTCCACAGGGCAGCCTCCTGGAGCCACCACCCAATGCTTTCAGCTCCTTCCACAATCGCACCATGGTCATACCCCAGGTACCTGGGGCTCCCTCTTCAGTGAGACGCTAAATGTGGTTGGCTATCTTCCAAGTGTGTTGTAACCACATGATACAGAGCCAGCCACAGAAGGCTTGGATGCTTCCACGGTCCCGACGATGCGATGTGAGTGGCAGTGTTTCTCGGCTCATGTTGATGTCTTCGGAAAGCACCGTCTTTCATTTCTTCCCTCCACAGCTTTCCTCACCTTCAAACACCCCCTGCCTTGTACTTATTGAATCCCGTGGACTCTGAGATGCCATAAAGAGAAAACCTACCCTTGTTTTATATCCCGCTAAGGATGAAAACAGCCCTGCAGATGAAATCACGGCACGGGGGGTGGGAGAAGACACATCCCGATTTCAGAGACGTTAAAACGGGAAAATTGAGCATGTTAGACTCAGTGAAATGTGATGAGTTCATTGTTTGGTGACTGTCTCTTCTGCTAGACCCAGGAGGCAGGAAGTCATTAGTAATGGACACTGTTGAGCTTCTGGTGCTTAAAACAGGGCCTGGTACCCAGAAGGTGCTCAATAAACACTGGTTGAGTGGATAAATGAGTGGATGACCTGGTTGATATGATGCTGAGGAGTTTTCAAGCACACTCTAGTTTTATCCTCATCATGAAGCCATCACCAATCTCTGCATTTTATGGAGGAGAAACCAAGGCCCATAAAGGGATGATGAATTGTCTAAGTCATGTGGTGAGATTCACCTTCCAGCCCCGAGGCCAGACTCCTGCCCCTGCCCGCTGATTCCCGATCAGAGCATCCAGGCCAGCCCAGGGCCAACTTCACCCCAACATCTTTCCCCAGAACCTGTTTTGTTAAAACCTAATCATGCCTGCCCGACGAAAAGTCGACATCGAAATTACTGCCGAGCCCTTGACTCGGGGTAATTAAGAGCGTTTTGGGACGCCTTGCTTGATTAAAAGCAGATCATCCGTTCAGAATGAAAATTCAGAAGGCAAATTGCTTTTGTTGCTGCCACGATGCTATTTTAAACCCACGCGGCTCACGAGCTAATAACGGCCCGTCACTCGTCACTCGGGCTGTCGGCCTGCGCTGGACCCATTTGCATGGTTCTTGACGGCTGTTTACAGTCATCACCCACCCCACACCCTCACCGATCCTGGCACCCGAGCCTGGAGGGACTGTGTCTGAGCATCAGACCTAGTGGGATCTGGGCTACCCTTGATGTCACCCCCAAACCTGCCCCCCACTCAGGGGAACCCCTAGGTTTGCTGGTACCCCACCCCGCCCCCATCCACACTGGCCATCACAAGCCTAACCCTTTCCTTCCTGGACCCCAGCTTCTGCTCCTCCCTGGCCTCCCCACCTCCCATCCCAAGTCTTCCCACTCAGAGCCCCCACAAAGGGCTCCTAAAATCTGACCCAGCTCCTCACTCTCCATCTTCACCCCACTAGCCTCCCCAGACTCTTCCAATCTCAGCTCAGAAGTCACCTTGAACTTCCAGCTGCCAGCTCAGGGAGGCTCTCTGGCTCTTTCAGATGCCTGCACACCCCCCATCATGGCGCTCATCACCCAGGTGGTAACTGTCCGATCATACGTCCATTGCCTTGTCTGGACTGTGAGCTCTGGGAGGACAGACTGAGGTCCGTATTGGTCACCACTGTGTCCCCAGCACTCAGGTCAGCCACTGAGGTTGTTGTTGTTCAGTCACTAAGTTGCGTCCAGCTCTTTGCGACCCCATGGACTGCCGCATTGAAGCCTTCCCTGTCCTTCACTATCTCCTGGAGTTTGCTCAAATTCATGTCCACTGGGTCAGTGATGCTATCTAACCATCTCATGCTCTGTTGCCCCTCCTTCTTCTGCCCTCAATTTTTCCCAGCATCAGTGTTTTTTCCAGTGAGTCGGCTCTTCACATCAGGTGGCCAAAGTATTGGAGCTTCAGTTTCAGCATCAGTCTTTTCAATGAATATTCAGGGTTGATTTCTTTTAGGATTGACTGGTTTGATCTCCTTGCGGTCCAAGGGACTCTCAAGAGTCTTCTCCAGCACTACAGTTTGAAAGTACAATTCAAACGGCACTAAGGAGGGGGAGGTAAATACTGAAGGAATGAATGGGGCAAGAAGTGCTAGGTACCCCAAGGATCTCAAGACATCAGGCCCTCAAACAGCCCCCATCTCTGCTCTGAAGCTCACCATCTAGCAGCCTGGAGCCTTCACTCCTGTTGCTTTGACCCCTCCTTCCCCAACCAGGGACGTGAGCCCACAATCAGAGCCTAGGTAGAAGTCGACTCCTTCCCAATTATTTCTCCATCAAAGAAAGGGCCAGCCCCATAGTCTGACTCCCTCCCCAGTGGACAAAGGGTCTAGGTCACAGCAGATAGGAATTCCATCAACCCCCAAGGTAAGGGAGGGGTGTAAGCTCCCCCTCTTCAGAGGCTGATGTCAGAGGTGGGGAAAGGGAGGATGCAGTTCCAACCAAGGAGGGGTGAGCGCTCCAATGGGAAGGCCCTCTTGCAGTCTCACCCTGGGTCAGGGGGCAAGCAGTCTCCTGAGTCACTTTGTGACCAGCTACGGGGAGCGTCACAATTACAACTTGACAATACTGCCGTAAGATTCAGAGGACCAGCAGACAACATCTGTCAATGTTTGAAACCATGGGCATGCGCTCTGGGAAAGTCACTTCTAAGAATGAATAAGGGAAAGAAAACAGGGACTTCCCTGGCGGTCCAGTGGTTAGGACTAGGCACTTCCATCACAGGGGGCATGGGTTTGAGCTCTGGTCAGGGAACTAATATCCTACAAGCCATACGTGTCCAGAAAAAAATAGTGGTAGAAAGCAGAGGTTTTCATCTGGGGGCAATCCTGTCCCCCAGGGGCATTTATCTGGCGACATCTGGGGATGTCACAAGTAAGTGTGCTCTTGGCATTGAGTGGGTGGGAGCCGGGGGCCAGCCCAGAGACCCCTCTGCTGTCCCCCAGGTGTTCCTGCAGCTCCTGGGACAGCTGAGTCCCATGGGTTGGGTCCCTTGGGGATGCAGGAGGCTGTGGCTGAAGCTTAACTTCCCTATTGTGGCCGCTGAAAGGCGAGCAGGTGTTGGCAGCTTTGCTGAGGAGCCCCTCTCTGCCACCTTTGTGCCTCAAGCTGGTCGAATCCTCGCTCAAACTGGCCTCCATTCAACTCGCTGAATTCCACAATCCGCCTTCACCCGGCCACGTTCTTCGCCTGAAAATCCCTCATTCTGCCCTCCCGGCCAGCCCAGAATGCAGCCGTCTTTGTTCATCTCTTCTCGGCCTCCTCTACCGTTAATCGCTTCCTCCCGGAGCTGCTGCGACAGGGGGGAGAAGGGAGGGTGAGAATAAATAAATATAAAGGGAAAAAAATAAAAGAGATTCGCCGGGTGTTCGGCGGAGGTTTGCATTGAAGGAGATTCTCTCGCCTGGCACTTTGAGATATTGACAAAGACGGGCGGGGCCCTGGGCGGTGCGCGCTGGGTCCAGGCGGCTGCATTGAGATATTCACAAAAACAAATTCATCGGGACTGTCTTTGTGATGGTCTGGCTGCCAGACGTTCATTAACTCGTGCCAGGGTGACCGCCTTCAAGGCTCCCTCATCGGGCCCAAAGAAGGAAGGAAGGCTGGGGGGCGGGGGGCTGGTATGAGCCCAAAGTTGAAGCGAGAAGTAGGACGCAGAGACCACCTTGGAGCAGAGACCACCTCTCTCTCTGACTTGCTGTGTGACCTCAAGGAATCTGCTTGCTGTCTCTGGGCCTTGTCAGTAATTGGACTTTTATGGTTGCTCTAGGGAGGGATGTAGGATCTCAGGGTTACTCAGAGGATACAAGAAGCTTGCCAAAGATGATGCTGGCTGTTCAGAAGTGAGCTCCTGATACAAGGCTCCTCATAAGAAGAAGAGACGAAAGGTCCCAGAGACTGGGCAGGGTATCTAGATGGAGGACGGAAGCCATCATTCCAACATTAGCCTGGGGTTGATCCCCAGAGGGCCTCGGGAGACTTGCCTCCCCTGGGCCTTTTCGACAATAATAATCCATCTTAGGTATGTTGACTAATTCAGTTATTCAGACTAAAATGTTGGCTGAGCTCCTTCTATATGCTGGTCTGTTCACGGAGTGCTGGGTATACTGCAGTGACCAAGGCAGATGCGTCCAGCCCTCCTGGGGCTCACAGATGGTCACATGACCAGGCAGTTGCAGTCCCAGGGTGATGAGGGCTTTGACTGAGGACACAGAAGTGCTGTCAGATATACACCCTGAGTAACCTCAGTAATCGGAGACCACTTCCTGGAGCGGGAGATGTCTGTCCTGCGGGGTCTTCTGAAGGCTAGCGGTGGTGGCCAGCCTTAAAGCCCGCGCTAGCTTCACTGCAGGATGTGTGGCCAAGCCTGGCCAAGGTTGTTTCTGCCTCTGAGGCTCTCCACTACCCAGTGTGATGGGCGATCATTTCTCAGACGAGAAAACGCAGGCTGCTCAGTGGCAATGGCAGGGTCAAGGTCACACGGTGAGTGGGACAGGGCTGGGATCAGAGATCAGAAGACCAACACCACTGCCCTTCTATACACACACCTTTTACACTGAGACTTTTCGGAATAAAGCGAGCTTTCAGCGATGTTTCCAGGGGAAAGGGCTTGTATCTGTGGAAAGGCTGTTTGGAGTTGCCTGATGTATGAGTCTCCTTGACTGCTGTAACCAATGACCACCAACTTCGTGTGACATCTAGTAAAGCCCCACAGATTTATTATCTGATAGTCCTGAAAGTCCAAAGTCCTTCGTGGATCTTGCTGGGCTAAAATCAAGGCGTGGGCAGGGCCAATTCCTTCTGGAGGCCCCATGGGAGAATCCGTTTCCTGCCTTTTTCATTTTCTGGAAGCACCCGCAGTTTTTGGCTCGTGGCCCCTTCCTCCATCTTCAAAGTGCTTCACTCCAGCCTCTGCTTCCATTGTCTCGTCTCCTGGCTCTGACCCTGACCCTCTGCCTCCCTCCTCTAAGGACCTTTAGGATGGCATGGGATCACTCAGATAATTCAGACTCATCCTCCACGTCAGGGTCCTTACCTTAATCCCCTCTGCAGAGCCCCTTTTGCCACACAAGGTGTCAGTGCCAAAGGTTTTGGAAATTAGAAGGTTGGCTTCCCTGGTGGTCCAGTGGCTAAGACTCTGAGGTCCCAATACCAGCGCCCCAGGTTTAATCTGTGGTCAGCAAACTAGATCCCATATGCTGCAACTAAGAATTTGCATGCTGCAGCTAAAGATCCCACAGGCCACAATGAAGACCCAAGATCTCGAGTACCGCAACTAAGACCCAGCACAGCCCAATGTATATATTTTTTTCCCAATGTATATTTTAAAAATAGAAATTAGGATGGGGATGTGTCTGGGGGACTGTGATTTTGCCTGTCATGCCCACCCTCCAGGGGGTCATAGCCCAAAGGGGTCACAGTGGAGGATCTGAGCAAAGTCTTGGCACTGGGGGCCTTAGTTTACCCATCTGTCAACTGGGGATCATTCACAGACCTTGACTCTGAGGGTGGTTGGAAAGTTTGGTTCAAGCATTTCACACTAAATATGGGCTTCCCTGGTGGCTCAGTGGTAAAGAATCTGCCTGTCGATGCAGAAGACATGGGTTTAATCCCTGCGTCAGGAAGACCCCCTGGAAAAGGAAATGGTAACCCACTCCAGCATTCTTGCCTGGAGAATCCCATGGACAAAGCAGCCTGGTGGGCTACAGTCCATGGGGTCACAAAGAGTCGGACACAAGTGAGCAACTAAACAACAACAATTCAGCAGCAGCCAAGATTGAGCATGACCATTGGACCCATGGGCATGACACTGGATGTCAGACATGGAGGAAAACTAGCAAAATGCTGATGGGATGGAGCACAGTGGGGCAAGGGGAAGCTTCTCTGAGGAGGGGCCCTGTGAGCAAAGAGCCATATAGAAACATAGGGAAAGAATATTTCAGGATGTAAAAACAGCAAGTGCAAAGGCCCTGAGGCAGGTGGGTACCCCAAGTCGTTGAGAATCAAAGAGGAGACAGGAGAGACTGGAGTGGGTTTCCTGGAAGATGTGGGGCTACAAAGTGGGTACAGACCAGGAGTCCAGGGCTTCCCTGGTGGCTCAGTGCTAAAGCACCCGCCTGCCGATGCAAGAGACACGGGTTCAATCCCTGATCCTGAAACATCCCACATGCCTCAGAGAAACTAAGCCTGTGTGTCACAACTACTAAGCCTGTGCCCTAGAGCCCGGGAACCACAACTACTGAAGCCCACACACCCTAGAGCCTGTGCTCCACAACAAGAGAAGCCACCACGAGAAGCCGCGGAACCCAACAAAGAGAGCCTCCTGCTCATTGCAATTAGAGAAAAGTCTGCACAGCAAACGAAGACCCAGTACCACCAAAAATCAATATATAAAATTATTTTTTAAAAAAGATCAGGAGTCTGACCAGCCTAAAGGGAGGGAATGGAGCAGGTCAAGGGCAACTGATGGACAGAATGTCACTCAGCCTGACTGTGTTCAACTCCCAGCTCTGCCAGTCTCGTGCTGTGTGATCTTGGGCAAGTCACCTTCCCCTTCTGGGCCTCGTCTCCCCATCTGTCAAACAGGGATAATGGTAGTGGCAACAGCACAGACATGTCTGAGGATGAAGTAAATGTATCAGTGACATGCTCTGGGCTTGCAGCACACAGAGGTCAAAGGCTCACTGACTTCGAGGAAAAACTCACCCCTTGAAGATCCCACAGCCACTTTTGTCCCAGCCTCAGGTTTTATGTTCTTCAATGACACATGTCCATTTCCCTAGGCAGAGAGGTTTGCTCTTGTCAGGAAATAACCATCACCAGAGCTTGACTACACTCCCCTCCCACCCCCTCCCCAGGATCCACTCACATGGGGGTTCTGGGGGAGGGGGTGCAGAAGCCCCAACGAAGGGGCAGAATTCATCACAGTGCCATTTGTGGGAGGCATCTTGGTTGTTGCAAGTGATGTAATAACAGGAAAAATTGTACTGCTTCCCAGAGAACAGGAGGGAGGCAATTCGCATCAAGATTTTGTTTCTTATTTTAAGAAAAAATAGAGAGAGACTTCCCTGGTGGTCCAGTGGCTATGACTCAGTGCTCCCAATGCAGGGGACCTGGGTTCCATCCCTGGTCAGGCAATTATATAGTGGCTGCCCACTCCAGTATTCTTGGGGCTTCCCTGGTGATTCAGACAGTGAAGAATCCACCTGCAATGCAGGAGACCTGGGTTTGATCCCTGGGTTGGGAAGATTCCCTGCAGAAGGAAATGACAACCTACTCCGGTATTCTTGCCTGGGAAATCCCATGGATGGAGGAGCCTGGAGGGCTACAGTCCATGGGGTCGCAAAGAGTCGGTCAGGACTGAGCAACTAACACACACACAGCTGCAACGAAGACCAGGTGCCACCAAATAAAAACATACACACATGATACTTTTTAAAACAAGGAAGAGTGCACAGTACAATCCCATTGTTCCTGGACCTTGGTCCCAGGTTTGAGCCAGAAACTTCATTTTAAGGAATGATGTCTCTTTGGGCAGGGTCTTCAAACCCCCACCCTCAACCCGCCAAGTCTCATAGGTTTTCTCTCTTTAAGGCACTTCCCACATCTTGTGTTCTGCCCTCACGCATGGGTCATCCTTCTGGTTTCACCTCTGGGTCTGCCTTGTACACAGAAGGGACACAGAAATGCTGGTTCAATGGAACTGAGTTGCTGTGAGGGGGCGTGCAGAGGTGGCAGGTGGGGAATCTGACTCTGTTGTCCTTCAGGTATTTCTTCCTTCAGGAAGTATTTAGTGAGCTAGCCTGTGCTGGGTGCTGGGAACACAGAGAAGAGCAAAACATTTTTTTTTTAAGTTTGTCCTTGTGGAAGTATTTGTGCAAGCTGAAAAATAGGAACAGAGTGATGGGAGTTATTTGGGAGGTGCACAGGGCAATGGAACATGACTCAGTGTGGGGAGGCATCATGGAAGACTTCCTGGAGGAGGTGACTCTGACCAAAGACCTGAAGGATGAGATGGGAGGAGTGAACAGAAGGGATGTTGGGTGTAGCAAAAGCCTTGGGGTGGGACAGGAAATGTGACTTCTTCAAGCAGTTGGAGGGTGCATGAGGGATTCGGGGGACCAGGAAGGAGGCAGAAGTGGGTGGTGGGTGGTGGGGGCTACAATCAAAGCACAGTTATGGGGCAGAAAGGAAAGGACAGAATGGAGAGAGGCTTTGGGGGGAGAAGAGGCAAGACCTAGGGACTCACGGGCTGTGGTAGGTGGGAAGGTGAGGCAACGCAAGGCTGACACCTGGGTCTCCACCTTGGGGATGCAGGCACCGTGGGATGAGCTCAGAGATGAGGAAGCAAGAGGAAGGGCGGGTTTGCAGGGAAGATGCTGAAGCTAGACTGGCCTGAGGACGGAGGCACTGGGAGAGGTCCAGGGAAGCTCAGAGTAGAAGGCAGTCCCGCAGGGAGGGGTCTAGACCAGAGTCTGAACGGCTGGCATCAGTGGTGTGCTGCTGCTCCCCCTGCCAAGAAAGGGCCTGCTATGTCAGAAGAATATTCTATCCCTCCTGAGTTATCTGTTACCATCACACGCACAGCCTCATATGAAAAGAAGACCTGTGAGGCTCTCTGGGAAAACAAGATCATTTTTGGCTCCTACATGGCCCTGGCCAGACCCTGGCAACTCCTTCTTGACAAGACCTCCATGCTGAGCCCCAGGATGGCACCCCCCCCATCTTCTAAGGATCTGCACCCCCATGCTGTTCCACCCTTGTCCTGGCTTCCACCCCACACATTAAGAGCTCCAGCCAGAGCCACCCCACTTCCCTCCCAGCCCCACAGCTGTCTCCACCACCTGGGAGAGAAGCCACGTATCTGTTGTGCCCCCACTGAGTTTCTGGACACCCAGAGGGAGAACGGTCATGATCACAGCCAGTAAATACGCAAGGAGAACAATGGTGATTGTCACTGTGTCTGGACCCCAGCCCCCGTGAGCCTTGTAGATGTCCCCGGGCCTTCCTTTATTCATTCAACACACACTGGCCTGGTGCCCCCTTTCACACAGGCTGTGCCCTGACTCAGGACGAGACGCTAGATCCTGCCCCACTCCATCCCCAGAGGAGGCTGGGCCCCCCCCAGTCCTGATGCTAAATCCTAAACCCAACCCTAAAGTCCCAGAGCCTGGTTTTGCCAACCCTCACTGGTTGGGTCAGATCCATAGAGCAGGGTTTCTGCCCCACCTTCACTCCTCAGAGCCCGCAGGACTGGAAGTGTCCCGGGGCCCAGGGCAGCGAGTGAGCGGGCTAGAGTTAAGGCCCTGGCAGTGGATGGGCCTCAAACCTCTCTGCTCTTGGAGGCCCTGCCGGGCGCTCCATCTTCTGCCCAGCGGGGGCCGCATTAGCCGCTCAAAACCCATTCGGAGAAATTAGAGCAGAGGCCTCTGTGACAATCACGGGTCATTCTCGTCTCCGGCTCCCAGGCTCTCCTGCAGTGATGATAGCCCAGCAGCAGGTCTGGGCGGGGGGACACAGAGGGATTGGGGGGTCCCAGCCGGCCGGCTCCAGCACAAGGCCTTTTCCAAGCCAGCCAGGGAAAGAAGAGTGCCAATCCTGGGAGTTTTAAGGGAGTCACTTCTCTGCTCCAGCACCTTCGATGGCTCCCAGCTGTCAAAGACTTCAGTCCAAATAGTCCAACCCAATAAATAACAGCAAGTCTCAGCAGCACCAGGGGAGCAGCCCACTCAGCCATTTCACCCTATTTCTGCCACACAGGGTTTGTGGTTCCCTTAAAGTCCTCCAGTCTCAGGGGCTGAAGAGGCAAAGTGGGGTCAGTTTATTCAGAAGGTGAACTTCATCGACTAAGTGGACATGAGTTTGAGCAAACTCCGGAGATAGTGAAGGAGAGGGAAGCCTAGTGGGCTGCAGTCTATGGGGTTGCAAAAAGTCAGACACGACTGAGGGACTGAATAACAAGAATGGGTGGGCTTCAGGAATTGTTTGATCCAGCACCTGAACTGGTCATCAAGAATCAAAGTTTACTCTGTCTTCTCACATCTGGTCCCAATATCTTCCCCAGACTCCTCAAGCTTTTCCACCCCCAGGTTTTTGCTCACACCTGGTTGGCCTGCTTCCCCCCTCCCCAAACCAATCTTCCACCCATTCCTTGGCCCAAATGTCATGCCCACAGTCAGCACAATAGTTCAGTCCCTGGAAAGGGCAGTCAGGAAGTCAGCTGCTATCCAAGCCAAGACTTATTTGCCCTTCTCAAGGCCTCTGTTTCCCACCTGGAATATGAGAGCCTTGAATCCACGAATCCTTAAAATCTCTTTGAGTTCTGAGGTTCAGTGAGTCTGCGGCCCCCAAAGGAGATAGGAGGTAATCACCAGGGATTAGTCCTCTCAGTGACTATTTGGGTCATGATCATAACAGTCAAATTAGTACATGCTTCCTATGAGTAAGGACCATACTAGGTCCTTTGGTCTGGGATGAGGTGAGGTTTTAATCCTCACCTCCTATATGAAGTAGGTGCTAGTGTTAGCTCCACTTTACAGATGAGAAAACTGAGGCCCAGAGAGATCAACCTCTTGCTGAAGGTCACAGAGCTGGCAGGTGATAGAGCCAAGACTTGACACCTACGGATCTCATTCCAGATTCTACAACCTCAGCCCCCATGCTACAGCACCTCTGGATATCCTGGCCAAAATGTCTAGGTTCGTATCTTCAATTCAGGCAACCAGGAGGTGGGTAGAAAGTGGCCTTTTCTCTCACGAACCATCTCCAGGTTTGTAATAGAGTCAGGCTGGTCAGTGGAGTCAGTTTACCTCCCAGGAAGTCCGTCTTTCACCTTGGTGGCAGATAAACTTCCCTCTCTTTCTGAACCTATGGAAACTCAAGTTCAGAAAACAGAAGTAATTCTTCTAAGGTCTCCCAGCCAGACAGTGCTATGGTGTCTTATATCAGGCAAGATGGGCTGGTAATGTGGTTACAGTTACCCCATGGAGCCAGCCTCCAAGGTGGTCCCCTGGTCCTGCTGGAGTCTCTCACACCCTGAATCAGGGCTGACCCATGTGGTTAATGGCACTTCTGAGTCCGAACCATAAAAGACTCTCCAACTTCCTCTTTGTTCTCTCTGGGATCACTCACTATGGGAGAAGCCAGCCACCATGTTGTGAGGAGGCTCAAGTAGGGCCACGCTGAGGAACTGAGTCCTCCCACCACTGGCCACAAGAGGGAGACAGCTTGGAAGTGGCTCCTCTAGCCTCAGTTGAGCCTTCAGATGATGCAGCCCCAGCTGACAACTAGACTGCAATCTTGTGAAAGATTCTGAAGAAAAAAAAAAATTGGCTAAGCTGTCCCCAGATTCCTGATCCACAAAACCACAAGCAGTAATTATTAGTTTTGAGGCACTAAATTTTCAAGGAATATACACAACCATAGCAACCAGAGCAAATCCCAAAATTTTAGTGGCTGTAAAACAACTAGGACTTATTTACCATTCATGCTATATGCCCAACACAGGTTGGCAAGGAGCCTCTGTGTCTACTGTATGCAGGCATCAAGGCAGGTGGGTGGAAAAAGGTGGTCTTGAAGGGAGAGGATATGCAGAACTGCACACTTGTTTTGTTTCTTTTTTGGCCATGCCATGCAGCATATGGGATCGTAGTTCCCTGACTAGAGAACGAACCCATGCTTCCTGCATTGGGAGCTTGGAGTCTTAACCACTGAGCCACCAGGAAAGTCTTCTGCACACTTGCTTTTAAAAGGATCCCACCTGAACTTCCATGGTGGTCCAGCGGTTAAGACTCCTACTTCCAATGTAGGAGACATTCAGGGAACTAAGATGCTACATGCCACTCAGCAAAAAAATAAATTAAAAAAAAAGGGATTTCACCTGGAAGTTATGCACAACAATTCTGTTCACATTTTCTTAGCCAAAGCAATTCATGGTGCCACGCCTCACTTCAAAAGTCATGCATGTTAGGTTGCTAGGGCTACCATACTGAAGTACTACCAAATGAGTGACTCAAACAAGAGAAATTTATTATCTCATGGTTCTGAAGGCCAGAAGTTTGGAATCAAGGTCCTAGCAGGCCATGCTCCCTCTGAAGGCTATACGAAAAAGTCTGTTCCAGGCCCCCCTCCTAGCTTTCAGCGGTTTCTTTGCTTGTGGCAGCTGAACCCCAATCTTCACGTGGCATTTTCCCTGCGTGCGTGTGTCTATGGGTCTAAATGACTCCTTTTTAGAAGGACATCATTTATATTAGATTAAGGACCCACCCTACTCCAGGATGACCTCATGTTAATTAATTACATCTGCAATGACCTTATTTCCAAATAAAATCACCTTCTGTGGTACCGTGGGGTTAGGACTTCAACATATGAATTTGAGGGCATGGAATCCAATCAGTAACAGCAGAGAAGAGCAGTCGCATCATGTCCCAAGCAGGAGGAGAACTGAAGTCCTGCAAACAGCCTTAGTAACCACAACACATCCATTTACTGAGCACCAACTATGTGCTAAATCCTTCACCAGTCTCCCTACATATGCTTCCTTATCCATCTCTCAAACAACCCTGTCAAATAGAAATTCTCATCTCATTTTATGGTTGTGGGAACTGGGCTCAGAGATCCCAAGACACTTAACCTAATGTCACACAGCAAGGCAGAGGCAACACCAGAGAGAAGTCTGTTCCACCAGCTCATCACCCCCCTTCCCACAGAGTTTGTGGGCTCCCTGAATTTCCTCCAGCCTCACCAGTCTGCCAGGTAAAGTGGGGCCATGCATGGATTTAATGTGAAAGTAGAGTGGACTTCAGGGAGGGTTTAATCCAGTATTATAACAGGTAAGCAAGAATCCAGGTTTATTCCCTTTCTTCTGCCATATCCATCCTAAATCGTTTCTCTTGGGGTTAAAGGGAAGATGCCGACAGTGACACCTGGGATGGGGTAAGGGGAAACGAAGAGAGAATAGATTCATGAACCAGGTTGCATTTGAAGCCACCCTGCTCTACTATTTTCAACATCCTAATCATCTATGCCCAATAGTAATTTACTGTGCTCATTGTTTTACGTCTCTTTCTCCCCTCACTGGACAGTCAGCTTATAAGGAGAGTTTGACTGTGTGGCTCTGTATTAAATCCTAAGTGCCCAAAACAGTACCCAGCACTTAACAGGTACTCAGTAAATTTCCAGTGAATGAATTAAAAATGCAGCATCATGCTTAGACAAATCACACATCCCTCCTGGGACTGAAAGCTGTTAGCCTCCCTGGAGGCATGGAGCACATGACCAAACAAAACTGGGGTTCTGCTAAGTAGCATTCAAAGGGCTAGGTGTATATTTCCCTGACTTCTTTTCTGCAGGGCTGCTGGGTCCCTTTCCGAAAGACCCAGGTCTTGACGGGTGGCCCTCTCTACACAGCTCTCTGCAAGGTCATCCCCTTACTCCCTCAGATCTCAGGGTCGTGGGGGTTCCCCACTGTTACCAGCCTGGATGTTGCACCAGGTTAAGGTTAGGAATTTCCCTTAAATTCACTGTATCTCCAAAAATAGTACCTTTATTCAACTTACCAGACATTACCCAAATTTGGGATGGCCAGCTATGTCCTGCTGGGACCCTATATCTCTCCATTTTTCTCCTTGCTGTCAGTAAGGAGGTTCCTCCAAAAAATAAACATAGAGTTCCCATATGATCCACAATCCCACTCCTCGACATATATCTGGACAAAACTCTAATTAGAAATTGTACTTGCACCTCAGTGTTCATAGCAGTACAATAGCCAAGACATGGAAGCAACCTAAATGTCCATTGACAGATATATGGATAAAGAAGATGTGAGATATATGTATAAGGGGCTTCCCAGGTGACGCTAATAGTAAAGAACCCAGCTACCAGTGCAGGAGACATAGAGACGCAGTTTAATCCCTGGGTCAGGAAGATCCTCTGGAAGAAGGTATGGCAACCCACTCTAGTATTCTTGCCTGGAAAACCCCATGACAGAGGAGCCTGGTAGGCTACAGTCCATGCAGTTGCAGAGTTGGACATGACTGAAGCAACTTAGTGTGTCCGCGTGCGCGTGCACACACACACACATACACACACACAACACGCGCGCGCGTGCATGCAGTGGAATACTACTCAGCCATTAAAAAGGAAAGAAATAATACCATTTGCAGCAACACAGATGGACCTACAGATTACCGTACTAAATAAAGTGAGTCAGAAAGAGAAAAGACAGTCAGAAAGGAAGTCAGAAAGAGAAAGACAAAGATCGTATGGTATCACTTATATATGGAATCTAAAATATGACCTGAATGAACTTATGAATGGAACAGAGACTCACAGATATAGAGAACAGACTTGTGATTGCCAAGGAGGAGGGGGTGGGGGAGGATGGAGGAGGAGTTTGGGGTTAGCAGATGCAAACTATTATACAAAGAATGGATAAACAACAAGGTCCTACTGTATCCTGTGATAAACCACAACGGAAAAGGATTTTTAAATTAAAAAAAAAAATTTTGTGATGGGTGATGTCAGCCCCATTTTATAAATTCGAAGATTGAGGACCTGAAGGGGGACTTGTCACAGGGCCCGTGGCTCTCATATGTGGTCTCATCCTTTTTTTGTCTGTCTGACTTCTAGTCTTTTCAGTAAATCCTGTCCCCTCTGCCTTCAAAACCCTTCAGAATATCTCTTCCTCTCTCCTCTGTCTTCACCTGGAGGATATCATCATCACCTGCCTGGACCACCTGATCACTTCCCCCTCAGCACCCCAGCCTGTCCTTCCTGAAGCAGCCATTAGAGGGCGCCTGCTCCAATGTCCCCTCCTTGCTGAAGCCCCCTGCGGATAATCTTAAGTGTCAATTACACTGGGCCACAGGGGGTGCCCAGATCCTTGGTTAAACGTTATTTATTTTCGGGTGTGTCTGTGAGGATGTTTTTGGAAGAGAGAAGCATCTGAATCAGCAGACTGAGCATAGCACATGGCCCTCCCCGTGGACGTGGACGGCCTGAACAGAACAAAAAGACAGAAGCAGGGAGAACTCACTCTCTGCCTGACCACCGCAGGAGCTGGATTTCTGTCTTCTCCTGCCCTCAGACTGGGTCTCCAGCTTGTGGATGGCCCGTTACAGGACTTCTTGTTTCTATAATCACAGAAGCCAAATCCTTAGAGTAATAAATCTCTTCCTAGATGTGTGATGTGTGTGTGCACCTGTGTGTGTGTGTGTGTGTGTGTGTGTGTGTGTGTGTGTGTGTGTGTGTGTGTGTGTGTGTGTGTGTGTGTGTGTGTGTGTGTATCTCCTATTGGTTCTGTTTCTCTGGAGAAAGCAGCCTCTGAAACTGCCTTCTTCCTTTTTTTAATTTACTCACCAAATCTTCCCCTTCCCCAGCGAGAAATGTTTTTTTCCGCACATGGGATCTTAGTTCCCTGACCAGGGATTGAATTTGCTCCCCCTTGCATTGGAAGTGCAAAGTCTTAACCTACTGGACTGCCAGGGGAAGCCCCCCCACCCCCAACTAGAATTTAAATTTCCGTCTTGGTGGCTGGATCCTCAATACCTACAACAGTGCTTGGCATACAGTAAGTGCTCAATATACGCTGGCTGGGTTGAGTCACTGCCTCCAGGATCTCTACAGCCCTGCAGGGAGACAGGTGAGGAACCCAGAGACCCATGTGATGGTGGAAGAAACCAAACAGAACCACTTTTCCCTGGACTATTGTGCCATCAGCCACAGACCCGGAACTTGAACCAGGGCCTCTCTGTTACCACAGCAAGCCTGGTCCCTCCAAGCTTTGGAACAACCGGGACACAGGGCTCAGAAGTGAAGAGGGGGGTGAGGGAGGGGTCCTCCATGCTGTCCTCCATGTGTTAACCCAAAGTAGGGTTTCTCTGCCTTGGCACTGCTGACTTTTGAGTCTGGGTTGTTCTCTGTGCGGGGGCCATCCTGGACACTGTGGGGGTGTGGAGCAGCCTCCCCGGGTCCCCACCCACTCAATGCCAGGAGCATCCCCCAATGCGACAAGTCCCGATGTCCCCAGACAACACCCAGTGTTCCCTGGAGGTGGGGCAGGATCATCCCTGGCTGGAACCACTGCCTTACAGAACTGGCTCCTTGCCCACCTGCCTGCCTCCCCCACTGCTGTATATATGTTCCCGCAGTGCTCATAGGCTGGGTGGGAGACCACGCATCCCAGGATGAGCTCTGCCTAGCAGGCGGGAGGCATCACCCAGCCCGCCCAGTCTCATCCAGACCCAGGGAAATTGGATTAACTTGCAGAAGCTCGCCAAGACGATCCGTCATGCCATCTGAAGGACAGCGTATTGATCTCCAGGTTGCAAAAAAATTAAATGATATCCCTTTTTGTTATTTAAAACGCTGCTTAAGCAATTCCGTAATGGAACAGCCCGGCCCAGGTCCAGGAACTCCCTGGCCGGCCGACCGCCTCTCCAGATTGGGTGGAGGACGGGAGAATGTGAACACCGTCCTGTCTTCCCCTGGGTAATTGATGACCCTTGGAGAACAGCTCCATTTTGCCGGCGACTTGCACGGCTTTGATTTATTAAAGACCTAACAATTATGAAAATAGCTGATTTATAATCAACTCACCCAGGGTCCTAATTGATTTCTGGGGCAAAATTTAGAATTGGAGGGATTGACACCTCAAGTTGAGGGCCACCAGCCTTGGGGATGGGCTGTGATGGGGGACTGGCAAGCCAAAAGGAAGATAGGACAGGAAGACAGTGGCCTGAGTTGGACTGCACTGTCATCTCATGAAGTTTGGGGCTTCTGCTCAGCTTTGCCCAAGATATTCAAGCCCCGATGGACACCACCATTTTCAAATGGCCGAAGCGGTCCCTGGCCCCAGCAGAGGATGTGTGCCTTATTGCCCATTAATCTCTCAGCCTGTCCTGTGTTTGAAAAGCCTGGCACCATGTCTGTAAATGAATCTGCCCCAGTGTCCAGAACCTTCTCTTCCCCTAGACCCCTGTGCTAAGACTACCAAATTTGGCCAGGAAAACAACGAAGACCCAGTGAAATCTGAGTTTCAAACGAGCAGCAGGTGAATTTTAGCATAAGCATACCCCATTCCATATTTAGGACATACTTATACTAGAGAGTTGTTCCTGATTCATCTGAAATTCAAACTTAACTGGGTGTTTTGTGTTTTATCTGACAAGCCTGCTGTGACATTCAAGACCCCAGTTCTCAAGATCCCTACAGGGTCAAAAAGATACATGCACCCCAATCAATGTTCATCGCAGCACTATTCACAGCAGTCAAGGCACGGAAGCAACCTAAATGTCAATCAACAGATGAAAGGATAAAGATGATGTGGTACAGATATAAAATGGAATATTATTCAGCCATAAAATGAAATAACGCCATTTGTGGTAGCATGGATGGACCTAGAGATTACCATACCAAGTGAAGTAAACCAGACAAATACCATAGCATATCACTTATATGTGGAATCTAAAAAAAAAAAATGATAAAAGACTTCCCTGGTGACCCAGTGGTTAAGGATCTGCCTACCAATACAAGCAACATGGGTTCAGTCCCTGATCTGGGAAGATTCCACATGCCGCAGGGCAACTAAGCCTGTGTTTCAAAACTACTGACCCTCCACTCCAGAGCCTGTGCTCTGCAACAAGAGAAGCTACTGCAATGAGAAGGCCTCGCATCCCAACAGTGAGTAGAGCCTGCTCACCACAGTGAAGACCAAAAATAAATAAATAATTTTAAAAAATGAGATAAATGAACTTCTACAAACTTATGGTTACCAAAGGGAAGGGGTGGGGGAGGGATAAATTAGGAGTATGAAATTAGCTGATATACACACACCACTGTACCTAAAATAGGTAAACAACAAGGTCTTCCTGTATAGCACCACAAACTATATTCAATATCAATATATATCAATGTATTTATTATCAATATAATTATAATGAAAAAGAATATATATGTGTAACTGAATCACTTTGCCATACACCAGAAACTAATACAACATTGTAAATCAACTAAACTTCAATTGAAAAACAAAAAATGTCTCCCCCCAGGGGCCCATTCACCTAATAGGGAGATTGAGGCAAGAGGATATTTAATATCTGCCCAAGATCACAGGATGTCTGACTCAAGATTCAAACCAAACCCTGAGGTCTGAGTCATCCAAGGCCTCCAAGATCCCAACTTGCTTTTGGAGGGAAGGAAGAGCAGATATTCCTTCTATTCAGAGACAGGTTATCCTGGTAGCCAGTCTGCCTTGGTATTGCTGTGTGACCCTGAAAAAAGAGCTTGGCCTCTCTGGGCCTCAGTCTCCAGCACTGGAAAATGGGCATAATCATGGGGTCTCCACCACAGGGTGCTGGGGAGATGAAAATGATTTGTAGGTGACCACAGTGGGTGAGCACCTGATACGCAGGAGGGGTCACTTGGGTCTCCCCACGTACTAATAAAGACAGAAAGAGACAGAGACAGCAATAGACGGAGTCAGACAGAAAGGCAGAGAGACAGAGAGAGACAGTGAGAGAGGGACACACTCCACTTGGAGACGACGGGGTGGGCCCGGAGGGTGGGGACTAGGTCTGCAAATCAGAAGGCTCTAACAGTGTCTGCAGGGGGAGGAGAGCGCAGAGCAGGAGCTGAGGGATGCACCATCCAGAGCCCAGGGGCCGGCAGCTGCCTGTGGCCAGTCTCCATGATGGCCCTGCTGAGCAGTTTTAAGTGTCGTTAAAGATAAAATAATTTTTCCCTCTCTGAGCCATGTGATTGACATGGCGATGGGCCCCGCCGACAGGAAGAAGGTCAGGCTTGAATGTAATCAGTTTTTTCCAGAGTGATGCATAAACATGATAGCACAGCAACTAGGAAAGGGGAAGGAACCTGAGGCTTTCCCCAGACCCTCTGGGCTCTAGCCGCAGGGCATGATGGGGCCACAGGGAAGTGAGGGCCAGGGAGACTTCCTGGAGGAGGCATGGCTGCCGCTGGGATTGGAAAGGAAGGCATCCCAGGCAAGGAAGACTACAGAAACAGAGGTGTGGAGTTTGGACATGTCTCATCATGCATCTTCCTGCCCCCACCTGATCTCAATGCATTAATCCTAACTTCAAACTCCATGGCTCCCAGACACCCACTCCACCTCAGGGTTTAAATCCTGGCTCTTCACCTTATTTGCCGTGCGATCTTGGGCATGTCACCTCCTCCTCCCAGCCTCAATCTCCTAATCTGTAAAACAGAATCACTGCAGGGCTGCCTCACACAGTGGATATGACAAGAGCTCAAAGAAAGGAACAGCAGTATCAATGCTTTTGGCTGAAAGCAACAGGAAAACCCAACTTAACTTGGTCCAACATTAGGAAACATTTTTCATCTTATACCACAAATCATTAAGGTCTTTCCTCAAAAGGCACCTCTTCCAAGAGCCTTCACTCAACAATCCCTGTGCTGACTTTTAATATCTTCCTTTATTTTTCTCTCTAGTACTAATAATCTCCTGAAAGTAAGTATTTGTTCATTATCTGATCCTCCCTTCTCCAAATGTCAACTACCCAAGGACAAGAATTTTCATCTGTTTTGCTCACAGGTTCCCCACAGCACACAGAAGGTGCTCATTAAATGCTTGCTAAATAAATGAAGGGCCTCTTCATCCAAGGAGGATTTAGTTAAAGAACAGAGTCCTGTCTCTTCCTAAGGACATCTACCATGTTGTTCCTCATGGTCCAAACTCATTGCAAAGCACCAACCCTTACAACCTTGTTCTAGGAGCAGGAAGGAAGAAAGGTGGAAGGACAAACGAGTCCTTCTCCAGTGGACTGTCTCCTATATGGAGCCTTCCATGAAGACCTTCCCCAAATCTCCTTGGCCAGGACTCATTCACATGACCACACCTAGCTAGCTAGCTGGGGGTGGGGGGCGGGGGGGCGGGGAAGAGGTTGTGAAATGGAGTCATTAACAGAGTGCCAGATGCTTTCAAATTGTGGTGTTGGAGAAGACTCTTGAGAGTCCCTGGGACTACAAGGAAATCAAACCAGTCAATGCTAAAGGAAATCAACCCTGAAGATTCATTGAAAGGACTGATACTGAAGCTCCAAAACTTTGGCTACCTGATGCCAAGGCCTGACTCATTGGAAAAGATCCTGATGCTGGGAAAGACTGAAGGCAAGAGGAGAAGAGGGCAGCAGAGAATGAAATGGCTAAATAACATCACCAACTCAACAGACATGAAACTGAGCAAACTCCGGGACACAGTGAAATAGAGGGGAGCCTGGCGTCCTGCAGTCCGTGGGGTCACAAAGAGTTGGACATGACTTATCGACTGAACAACAAAAACAACATTCCTCTTCTACAGCAATCCAGGTGTGGAGGATGGACGTTAGGAGACAGGCAACGATGAACACACTCCTGACCCTCAAATCTGCTCATGCCAGTGAATACCTATGTTAGTTTTCTCTGGTTCCTGTATTTTACCCAATTACCACAAACTCAGGGAAACACAGTAAAACAACACAAATGTATTATCTTACCGTGCTGAAGGTCAGAAGTCCCACTTGGGTCTCACCAAGCTAAAATCAAGATGTGGGCAGGGCTCGTTCCCAAGAGCGGCCCTAGGGATCCATTTCTTGCCTCTTCCAGCTTCAGGACGCCTCTGGCATCCTCTGGACCCTGGTCCCTTCTGCCATCTTCACAGCCAGCCATGGTGGCTCAAGTCCTTCACACGCTGCCATCCCCCTACTTCTCCATGTCCCGCGCTGCCTCTTCCACGCTTAAGAACTGCACTGGCTCCACCTGGACTTGACTTCTTGGTGGCTCAGATGGTAAAGAACCCAGCTGCCTGTGCCAGAGACGCAGGTTCCATCCCTGGGTGGGGAAGTTCCCCTGGAGGAGCGCATGGCAACTGCCCCACTCCAGTATTCTTGCCTGGAGAATCCCATGGACAGAGGCGCCTGGGGGGCTACAGTCCATGGCGTTGCAAAGACTCTGACGTGACTGAGCACGCACAGCACGCACACATGCACGCACGCATGGACGCACGCACGCACGCACGCATGCTCTCTCTTCCATGTGTGTTCATTTGCTCAGTCAAGCCCAACTGTTTGCGACCCCATGGACTGTAGCCCACCAGACTCCACTGTCCATGGAATCTTCCAGGCAAGAATACTGGAGTGGGGTGCCATTTCCTCCTCCACGCTCTCTCTCTTAAAGTCTCTTAAAGAAAGACTGGCAACCTTCATGCCATGGACAACCTTAATTCCCCTTTGTATGTATGTATGGAGGAGTCCCCTTGTGGCTCAGATGGTAAAGAATTCACCTACAATGCGGGAGACCTGGGTTGGGAAGAGCCCCTGGAGAAGGGAAAGGCTACCCACTCCAGTATTCTGGCCTGGAGAGTTCCATGGACTGTATAGTCCATGGGGTCTCAGAGTCGGACACAACTTGAGCGACTTTCACTATCACTTTCTTTTCATGTACTACAGATTTGCCATGTTATGGAGATTACAACCTTCACCCTCCTGGACCTTCACCCTCCTAGTCCTCCCCGGCTTCTCCTCACAGCCTCCACGAAAGAGAAAATATCATTGTACTCACTGCCCAGATCAGAACATTCAGACCCCGGAAGACTGAACAGCTTGCTCACGGTGCCTGTAAGTCTTGTAAATTTCAAAAGCTGGAATTCGGACCCAGGTGTGTGTGATTGCAAAGCCCGTGCTTCCTTCAGCCACGATATTGTCTGTAACCACAGCTGTGGCTTGTATTATTACTATCCTTGTGGTTATCGTTAGGTGAGCTCGCCCAACACCAGCTCCAGCCTGCCAGGTCCATGCTGACCCTCTAGAGAAGAGAGTTACAAACAGAGGCACAGGGAGGTTGAAGGGCATCCCAAGGTCACCCAGTGGGTGACAAAGCCAAAACTTAAGCTTAAGTCTACCTGGCTAAGAACTACTGTCCTCCTCACCTCTGGGTAGAAAGTTCCTACTTAACCGAGGCCACAGAGACCGCAGCTCAGGTTTGGGGGCAGCACAAGGGGCTCATAAGCCCTTTTCTCTTTCTAATGGGAGGCTGGGGTGGCAGCAGTCATGGGGGATGCGGGCCAAGTGCTGAGTCTGCAACATGACATATCTCCGCGAAAGCCACCAGCCACGTGGCCATGGAGGCCCAGCATTCTGAGGACGATCAATCTCCCCCTGCCCCATCCCTCTCACTGGCTGCCACCCTCCCACCTCCATCCTGGCGCCCTCTGTCTCTCCCTCTCCCTGTCTCTGCCCAGCTTCCTTCATCCCGGAGGAGGCAAGGTTCCAAGGCCATCCAGGCGAGGAAAGTCAGCCCCCCATTATGGAAACACTCAGAGGCAGGAATCACCAGCCAAAGAACAGAGTGTAGGAGCCCAAATTGTGGGGTCCGTGGATCAGGTCCCCACCTCAGCTCCTCCTCTAAAGCTGGACCAGCTAATTCATCTTGCATGTGTGCTGTCGCATACTTCTCTTTGCAACCCCATGAACTGTAGCCCACCAGGCTCCTCTGTCCATGGAATTTCCCAGGCAAGATTACTGGAGCAGTTTGCCACTTCCTCCTCCAAGTGATCTTCCTGACCCAGGGATCGAACCCACGTCTCCTGCACTGGCAAGCAGATTATTCACCACTAGTGCCACCTGGGAATCCCCAATTCATCTTGCTGTGCCTCAGTTTCTTTGTCTGCAAAATGGATTTGAGATAAAGACCGCATCGTAGAACTGACCTGAGGGTTATGTGAACTATGACGAGTATTTTGGTTATTGACAGTAGATAAATCCTATGAGGAGCTAGATGAAATTTCAAGGGAGTCTGGAAAAGCTTCCTGGAAGAGGCAACATTTGATCTGGGCCTTAAAATATGAGGAGATTTTGAAGGGACTGGTGGAAGGGAGAGGGAAGGCCTGGTGAGTGGGGGAAAGAGTTGGGACTTGCTACAGGTAATAGGGAGCCATAGAAAGTTCTCCAGCAGAAAGAGAGCAGCAATGCAGCTATGATTTTAGAAAGATGAACCCAGCAGCAGATCAGCGTGGATCTAAAGACCTAACCCTCAAGGCAGAGCCCATCAGTCACCCCCCACCACCACCACCACAGCCTCCCTGGTCAGGGTGCCTGGGGCTGAGTAGTGACTCAATGAGGCACCTGAGGCGGGGGGAAGAAGATAAAGATGTGGACGCTCACAGAGGCACAGAGAGGGTTACTGAAGTGCCCACAGGACAGGCAAGTTCCAGGGCTGTAATTTGAACCCAGACAGTCTAGACCCAAGGCCCCCATCATTAAGCCCTCTGCAGAAAGGGCTTCTACCTGAGGTACCAAGGCCCAGCCCTAAAGCAGCTTACTCTGCCGCTCCTGTCCCCATCACCTCCCAGATGCTAGAAGCGGATTCCCTCCTCTGGACCCCCCAGCCTCCAGGCCTAACTAAAGCATTTCTGCAGTTGGAGAGGTTCTGCTGATCTCTCTCTCTCTCTCTCTCTCTCTCTCTCTCTGACACCACTTGCTCCGTGCCCATTATGCACTGAATCGCATCTCCCCAAAATTCATATGTTGAAATCCTAACCCCTAGCACCTCAGAATGTGACTGTATTGGGAGATGGGTCTTTAAAGAGGTAATTAAGTTAAAATGAGATCATTAAGGTGGGTCCTAATCCAATAGGACTGGTGTCCTTATAAGAAGAGGAGATCACAGACATGTACAGAGGGAGGGCATGTGAGGACACTGGGAGAAGACAGCCGTCCGCCAGCCAAGGAGAAGAAACCAGTCCTGCTGACACCTTGTCTCAGACTTGTCTCCAGCATCCAGAACTGTGAGAAAATAAATTTCTGTTGTTTAAGCCACCCCCTCTGTAATGCTTTGTGATGGCAGCCCCAGCAAACTCATACAATGCACATGACACCAACTTCTCCAGCTCCAGGTCTTCAATAGTCAGGGCTCCTTGGTCTGCAAATGACAAAACAAACACTTTGGTTTAAGCAAAAAGAGAGCTATTGTAACAAAATATATGGCTTCAGGCACAGTTTGATCCAGGTGCTCAAATTGTGATAAGATCATCTGTTTTCCTCTCTATTAGTTCCATTCACCTGGAGATGCTTCCTACATGGTGACTAGATAGATTCCAGGAAGACCACCTTTCTACTAGCACAGCAACCCCTGAGGAAAAGAGCATCATTTCCCCTTTAATTCCAGCACATGTTCAGGAGTTCACTCTGATTGGCTAACTTGGGTCATGGTGGGAGGCCCTGAGCTGATCACTGAAGCCAGAGGTTCAGAAACCAGACTGGCCAGGCCTGGGTGCTGTTGTTGTTTGGATTTGGGCTTTCTGTTTGTTTTGGGGGGTGGGTGGGTGGGGTATTTGTTTTTCAACTGTGCTGGATCTTAACTGTGGCATGTGGACGCCAATCCTCATTGAGGCTTGAAGCATCTTTAGTTGCATCATGCAAACTCTTAGCTGCAGCGTGAAAACTCTTAGTCATGGCATGCAGGATCTAGTTCCCTGACCGGGACTGGGCCCCCTGAATTGGGAGCCCAGAGTCTTCGTCACTGGACCACCAGGGAAGTCCCCAGTCCTGAGTGTTCTTGACTGGGCTCCCCCAGAAAGAGACCCTGAGGCAAGGGTAGGGGGTTATTGTGTGGGCAACTGGGAACCCCTGGGGGTCTTTAGGATACTGTGCAGAGGACCCCTTGGAGTTATCTCACCAGAAAGACAGGGAAGCTGCAGTATTTATCCACCAACTTCCTATCCATAAAGGCAGAGGGCTGCAATAACTCTCCTGTCTTCTGGCTTGACCTGCCTGTGACTAGGTGAGCTCCAACAGTCACAAAATACCTTCAGAGTAATGGTTTCAGGTGTTCACAGGAAGCAGGCTTTGCGTGAGCTCAAGAGGATACGGGTGGGCCTGCTGCACCGGCACCGCCTCCCTCCCTGGAGCCCTGCCTGAACCTCATGAGCCAAAAGCAAGACAGGAGACGTCCCCCCAGGACAATCCAAGACACTGTTCCACAAGAAGGAAGGATGCAGAAGAGTCTGAAAAGCCAAAAATGGTCTAAATGGGGCCAGTTTCCCTTCATTCTTCCCATGAATCTCCTATGTTCCCACTGCCTGCTTCTTGACATTTCCCTCAAATTTTCCAAGACTCTTGAGCTACTTATCAGTCCAAAGAGGATTCTCTGTCTGTCTGTCTGTCTGTCTGTCTCTGTCTGTCTCTCTGTGTCAAACATTAGAGAAAGGACCAGGGGATGGATGGCCATTCCTGCTGTTAGTCCTCTTACTGCCACAAGGTGGCGCTGCTGAACAATGGTCTTGCGCGGTCTTGTCCGCTTTTCCAGATCCCTGCTAAGCCATGTCCTTGCACTGGACCCAGCGGAACCCCAACTTGGTTCCCCAAGGTTAGAGCCAAGTAGCTTACACTCATGAATGAGTTCAGGCCTCCATCACCAAGCTAGACACTAGGACACCAGGACGGGGGGAATGAATGAAGCAGGACTTCCAGCCCTCATCACACTCTTTATTAGAACCAACCAGCTTCTTCCCCCAACTCCCCTCCCACTTCCTTTATAACAAAACCCCTACTGGGACACCACTGAGTGTTCCTTTCCTGCCTTTATATCTCCCTTGGGGCCATCTCAACCCATTAGAGAGAACCTCAGAAGGAAAGGAAAAGAAATATCAATTCATTTCCTCCCATGAGTCCACCTCATCCCCACTGGCCCACTCTGCACATCAAAGAGTTTTGGAAGAGGTGTATTAGGCAGCTACTGCTGTGTAACAGGTTGCCACAAATGCAGCAGCTTAAACCAACAATTATTTATTACCTTACAGTTTCTGGGGGTCAAGAGCCCTGACATTGTTTAGCTGGTCCTGCACCCCAGGGTTTCCTGCAAGGCTACAATGGAGGTGCCGGCTGAGGCCATAGTCATCTCTAGATTTGACTGGAACAGGGTCTGTTTCCAAGTTCAACAGGACTTGCACGGTGCTGTTCACTCTCTTGAAGCCCAGCTGCCATGCTCATAACCCCAGTTTGGTTTGCCAGAAGAGCATCCCTGGAAGAAAGCCCACTTGTCCCAGCCAACAGCCAGCTGATCCCCAAACGAAAAAGCCCAGCCAAGATCTGCAGAGCTGCCTGCAAGCCCGAGATGAGTGCAGAGGCAGGAATGAGCCTGGTTGCGATTAGAAGAATCACCGGGCTAATCTGCAGACTCGTGAACCAAAATAAACGCTTAGTGCTCTCAGCTGTCGGATTAGGGGCTGGTTTGACAGATCCTATCTGCTACAGCATCATCATCACCATTCCCCCACGACTGTGAGCATCCACTTAAATACGAACAAAACGAGGAGAAATCAGTCAACTGACTCTCTCTAAATAAAGAAGTTCTACTTCACGGAGTTTAGCTGTCTCGACTCTACAAAGGAAATGTGGCTGGCAGCTTTTCCTGATGGAAAAAAATGTGAAGTTCCACCTCATCAGGCATCCGGTACCCTCCTCTTCCATCCACCTTCCCAGGAAGGCTCAAGAGGGAGGGGAGGCTCTTCCAGGCTTGCAGGCTGGACCAGGGACTGGCCAGGGGCTCTCAGGACCCTTTGGCTGCCCTAATGGGACCCCTCCCAGCCATCCTACTCCGGGCTGCTTGCTACAGAGGTTTCCTAAGGATCTGTTAGCCTTTTCTTTCCAAAACCCAAGATCCTGTCAAGAAGAAGGAAGAATCTCTGCTGGATGAGGGTGGCAGAATTGGCTTTGGGAAGCCTCAGACCTCAGCAGCAGCAGTTAAGGAGAAACACCGTGTTCCAAACTTGGCCTTGACCTTGAGTTTGTCATTGTCCAGGAACACTTAGTAAATGGATGGTATCTCCTGCCTACCCCCCTGACCCATCCCTAAGTCCTCTGGACCTCCTCCAAGATCCAGCCACTGACAGCACTGCTAAGACTGGCTCCACCACATCCATTCTCATTGGTCAATGCCGCAGACATACCTGGAGCTAAAATATGGTTGATATCATCCCAGAAAGCAAGGGCTCTCAGCTGAATAGCTCAGTGACCAGGAGCAAAAACTCTAGAATTAGGATTTCCCATGTGGTGCAGTGAATAAGAATCCACCTGCCAATACAGGGGATGTGGGTTCAATCCCAGTTCCAAGAAGATTCCACATGTCGTGGAGAACAAAGAGTGGTTCTCTGCACCTAGAGAAAGCCTGTGTGCAGCAACAAAGACATAGTGCAACCAAAAATGAATAGAAAAAGTTTAATAAAAAAAAAAACAACCTTAAGAATTAGAGCCATGTAGAAAGCTTAGAAAAAAGGATGGAGTGATGAACATTCCACATGGGAGTCCTATGCAACTGTATAAAAGACTGAGGTCTCCCATGACAGGATCACCAAGATACTTTGTGATGATAAAAAAAAAAAAAAAAAAAAAAACAAGAGTCATGGATACAGAGTTTCTGTTTAGGGTGATAAAAAAAAAAAAAAACATTCTGTGGATGGATGGAAGGTGATGTTGGCTGCCCAGCAATGCGAATTACATAAAGCCACTCAGTGGCGCCCTTAACCATGATTCAGATGGTAAATTTTATGTCATGGATGTTTTGCCACAATTGAAAAGCGGGGTAGGGGAAGGAAAGGTTTTGTCTCTCAAGAGGTGATCCCCACTCTGTGCTTCCCACACTGCAGCCCTTCACAGTCAGCTTAGAAGCAGTGGCAGGAGCCAGTTTAGAGAAACCAAGACACAGAGAGGATGGGGAATTGCCCAAAGCCACACAGCAATGAGGATGCTCAGACAGAACATAAGAGACTCCAACAGCGCCCGAATGAATGAAACAGTCCCCCAAGATCCCTCTCTAGGGAATAGCTGATTTTGCTTAAGCTTCTGGGGGGTGGCGGGGAAGCCAAATGAGAAGGAAGTTTTTGTTTTTTTTTTTCCTGGCGAGAGCGATGGGAATCCCTCCCTGGAGAGAAGTGCCGGCTGGTAAGTCTCCGATCACAAGATTAGGTGATTTCATTATTGTTTGCAAAGCTCTCGGGAGGGTTGGCACTTACAGATAATCGCCCCTGATACAGGGCCCTGGAGTCGTCAAGGATCGCTGGCCAAGGTGTCAAGGCCAGGAGGGTGCTTGAAAATGGCCCCATCCATTACCTTCATACAGAGGAGGGGGCTCAGGAGTCAAAGGAGGGGGAAACCTACCCTTCTTTCAGGAACTGAGCCCTGAAAGAGCTAGAGGTCTGCGTCCAGCCACCTCCCCTTATCTGCCCCCCACAACAAACAGAGTCTGCTCAATCCTCAGAGCCACTTGGCAGGGTTGGAATGGGGGGTTTTCACCAAGGTTCTGTGCCAGGGGCAGCCCACACCATTAATGTGACACAACCAGACGAGGTCAAGATACTCCCCCATAGCCACCCATGGCAAAACCCGAGTCAAATCCTCTCTACCCCGAGCCCTGCAGGCCTCCCAGGTCCCTAGGGGTAAAAGCCCAAGTCCCCCCCACAACCCACACAGTCCTGCTCACCTACCCTCACCTCTTCCCTCTGTTCCCTTCACTCCCTCCGGCCCAGCCCCCTGGCATTTGGCAAATATTCAGAAAACACACACACAGACACACACACATACACAATGAAAGAACCCAATGCAGAATAAATGGGCACCTTGAATGCCTCTAGACTCTGAAAGGAACTTCTAGTCCAGAGCCTCCGTTTGCATTCCTCTCTGAATAACAAGTTCACTACCTCCCAATGCTTCCTTTTCATTTCTGGTCATTAGCAAGGTCCTCTGCAAAACCCAGGCTGAGTTTTGTGCCCTGAAGTGTGTGTGTGTGCCTCTGTGTGTGTTGAGGAATGGAGGAGTGAAATGAGGTCGTGTGTGGGAAATCTGGAATTTTTACAGGATGGTCACTGCTTTGAATACTTGGAAAGCCTCCCTGAGGCCCTGGGGGCGAGGTTGGTCCAGACCGACTTCTCTCTCTCGCTCTCTCTCACACACACAGTCTGTCTGTTTCTCTCTATTTCTTTCTCTCTCTCTCTCCTTTTCTCTTTGTGTCTCTGTGTTTCTGTTTCTGGTCTCCGTGCTTTTCAAAGTCACACAGATACTGACGCAGCTTCTCAGTCCCGAAAGAAAATTGCCGGCCACCCCAGCAGCAGAATAATTGAATCAGTGGGCGGCCAGGATTGAATCAAGTGTGAGGGGGTGAAACGGGGAGGCTGGGGAAGGGGGATGCACTTAGCATTGAGCAGCAGGAGCACAGCCCTGGCGGGGAGAGGGGCCAGGAAATCTCAAGAGCAGTTTCCCCTACAACTACCTCCACACCCACTGCGTTCCACCTAAGACAATCTGAGCCCTGCAAGAACTAGAGATCTGTGCCTAGCCACCTTCTGGCCCCCCAACACACAGAGTCTGCTGAATCCTCACAGCCACTTGGCAGGTTGGGATGGGGGTGGTGTCACCAAGGTTCAGTGCCAGGGGCAGCCCACACCATCAACATGGGATTCAATACCATTCATTCCTTCCTCCACATAATCCTTCATCCCCCACCCACCCACCCACCCATAGCTCCACGCATCCTTCCATCCATCTCTTACCCTACCCAACCGCCCAGCCACCCTCCATCCCCCACCCTGCATGCCCCACTCACTCACCCACCCATTCATCCATCCATTCCCCCACCCACCCACTCACGGTCAACCATTCAACCAACACTTACTAAGCTTCTGCAGAGCCCTGCCTTTCTGTTCTGGGTCCTTTCTGTGCTGGATAAAAACGGCAGCTGAGGACTTCCCTGGAGATCCAGTGGTTAAGAATCCACTTGCCAGTTCAGGGGACACAGGTTCGATCCCTGGTTCGGGAGGATTGCACATGCCTCGGGGCAACTAAGCCCCTGAGCCACAACTACTGAGTCCGCAAGCCGCGACTACTGAAGCCCACATCCTCTACTGCCCGCACACAGCAATGAAGACCCAGCACAGCCAAAGATAAATAAATGCTTTTTAAAAATGACAGCTGAGGCCCCTGCTCAATTGAGGAGCTTAGTGTCTAGCTGGGAAGATGGATGGTGAACAAACAATTGAACCACTCCATCATGGAAATTTTGACAGTTCCTGGAGACACCCTCAGGCTGGGATATAAGATAGAGGAGGTGGGGCTACTTAGGTTGGGGCTGTGGAAAGGCTCCCAGGGGGAACAGTGTGACAGGCAGGGGGAACAGCATAAGCAAAGGAGAAGCCAGTGTCCAATGTCTGGTTCAAGGGCAGGGCACGTGAAGCCAGCCCAGGACAGAAAGTAAGGACCAGGGATGAGATGTGGGTTGGAGGGGAAGTTACTGACCCCAGATTGAGTGCTGTTGGGACATGTCCCGGGCAGATGGACAGGAATCAAAAGCAGGGGACAGGAAAGCAGAGGAGATGAGCAGGTATAGCCAGAAAAGTGAGAGAGAAACCAGGGGTGGCGAGTGTCAAAGCTACTTTGCCCAGGGATGGTGGGGCCCCGCCCCCAGCCCAATCTCCACCAATGACCACTGTGTCCCTTCTTCACGTGGGACAGTTGCAGAGGCTCTGAGGACCACTGACAGAGAACTTCAATAGCTGGTTTCTTATTTATTTATTTATCTGGCTGTGCCAGGTCTTTTATAGCACTCAGGATCTTTGATCTTCATTGCAGCATGCAAACACTTAGTTGCAGCATGTGGGATCTAGTTCCCTGATCAGGGATTGAACCCAGGTCCCCTGCGTTGGGAGCACAGAGTCTTAGCCACTGGACCACCAAGGAATTTCTCAGTAGCTGGTTTCTGATCTCAGACCTGCCAGCCCTCACTGGCCAAGCCACACACCTAATCTAGCAGCCTCCACATTCTCAGCTGTAAAATGGGAACCTTTCAACCATTCCATGAGGCCTTGGAAAAACACTGAGGCCAAGGTGACCACAGCAAGAAGCTATTGTGTCCTCTCCAGGGGTCTCCAACCTCCAGGATCTAATACCTGATATTTGAGGTGGAGCTGATGTAATAATAATAGAAATAAAGTGCACAATAAATGTAATACACCTGAAACATCCAGAACCATCCCCCTACCCCGTTCCCTGGTCCATGGAAAAACTGTCTTCCATGAAACCGGTCCCTGGTGCCAAAAAGTTGGGGACCACTGCTCTTCACCATAACTAGCATGGCCTCTTGGCCCCTGCATCAGTCATTCATTCATTCAACAAATGTTTATTGAGTACCCAGACACTGTTCTGGGTGCTGGGGATACAGCTGTGACCATAACAGACTCAGTTTCTCTCTCCTCAAGGAGCTGATGTCAAAGTAAAGTAAGACTTGGACTTCCCTGGTGGGTTAGTGGTTAGGACTCTCCACTTTCACTTCAGGGAGTAAGAATCCAATCCCTAGTTGGGGAACTAACATCCCACATGCCATGAAGCTTGGTAAAAAAAAAAAAAAAGTCATGTAAGACAGAGAATGAGATATCAATGCCAAATTCCAGGAGGCAGTGAGCATTCTAAAGCAGAGAAAGAATGGGACAGAAATGGTCAGGGGGAATGCCTTACATCTGGAGTAGTCAGGGAAGGCTTCCCGGAAGAGGTGACATGTTAGTTGAGACTGTGGGAGGAAGTGTCGGTCTGGCCAAGAGTTATCTTTTTCATATGTATTTATTTATTTGGCTGTGCCGGGTCTTAATTGCAGCATGTAGGATCTTCACTGTGGCAGTGGGATCTCGTGTCTTGCCCAGGAATCGAACCCCAGGCCCCCTGCATTGGAAGCTCAGAGTTTTAACCACTGGACCACCAGGGAAGTCCCTGGCCAAGGGTTTTTAGAAAAATGTTCCAGACAGCAGGAATAGCAAGTGCAAAGGCCCTGAGGCAGGACCAAGCATGACATTTTAAGAATCAGCTCCATTTTGTGCCTTGAGTGGAGGGAGAGAGAGAAAGGAGACATAAGCCCTGACCACCCATCCCTGGCTTGACTTGTTTCTCCTCTGTCGCAGTCCGTACCATGTGCCACGCTATATGTTTTTTTTTAAATCTTGCTTATTTTCTTTGTCTCCAATTGTCAGCTTTACAAGGATGGGGACTTCTTTCCTCTGGGCTTCCTGTTCCCTACTCTGCTTCCAGAGGCTAAAACAGTGCCAGACACACAGTAGACAGTCAATGTGAGATGCTGAATGGATGAGTGAATGAATGAACAAGCATCATTCCCATCAGAAGGGCCAGATGGGAAGACAATCAGAGCCTCCGTCCACTTCAAGAGGCCCCTTCAGGAGGTCGGAGCTGAGAGATGTGGGGTCAGGGCCTCCCTTGATTACTGAGATTCTAATTAACTCCAGGGCCGAGAGGGCTGCCCTGCTCAGAGGAATTAGAGATAAGTTAGCATCCAAGTGTTTGAGCAGCGGCTCTAACGGGGGCGGACAGGCAGCTCTTCCTCTCCCCCCACCAGCCAGCTGGCCGGGGAGGCGGGTGCTGAAAGAGGTCATTTGCATAGGCAGGTAATTGGTTTTGCAAATAAATCTGGTTCTTGAAATTTGTAGATTAGCAATAATACGTCTCCAGATGAGAGAGAAAGGTCACGGATGAATAAAACAACAATTAAACTTTCGGGAGATTATTAAACTAAACAGAAGCCTGGCACAGGGCGGCCAAGGGAATAGGGAGTGAGGCTGGGAAGGTGGAAAGGGTCTGGAGTTGTGGGTCAGGGTGGGGTGGGGGCATCTGCAGCCCCCAGGCAGCTAACGGATGCTCTTGACTTCCTGCCTCCTGGGAGCACATTCTATATGTCCGGCTCTGGGCACAGTGGAATATACCCAGGACAGTTATTAGGATCCCATTTCTCAGTAGAGAAAACTGAGGTCTGGGGAGGGAGAGGAGGTGCCCAAGGCTGCACAAGGCAGGATTCGAACCCAAGACCAGCTTTGTAGTGTCGTGGGTGACAGTGAGCCTCATCTCACAGGGGAAAGGAAGAGAGAGGGTAGACCGCCTCTCTCTGCTGCCTTTTGGCTGTATAACCAGTATCATCCCTTCCTCCTGTTGGGGCCTCAGTCTTTCCACACCTCTAAAACTGGGACTGAGAGCATTTTACATGATTTCAAATTTGCAAATGTTTTTGTACTTGCGTGGCAATTAAATGTGGTACAGCAGCTAATGGACTGGGCACTGTGCCCGGTGCGATGGGGGTGTCCCTCTGGTCATCCTGGGTTCCTGGCTGCAAGCAACAGAGATGTGCTCCAGGAAACAGAAGCAGAACCAAAATTTACAGATAACTCTCGGTGTGGAGGGGAAAGCTGGAGAAAGAGGCTCAGCCAGAGAGAAAAGAAATGGGAGCTCAGCAGGTAATGCCACCTTATTTGGCCACCCACTAGTTTGTGACCTTGGGTGAATCACCTTTCCTCCTCGAGACCTCAGTTTCCGTAGCTTTAAAAGAGGGAATCATTGTGCCTGCTTTATTCATGCAATGTAGTCATTCAAAATGTTTCCCGAGCCCTGACTGAGCAACAAGCTCTGTCCTGGGCATCAGGAATGTAGCTGTGAGGACAAGAGGTAGAAATATCTGCTCTTAGAGTTCAAAGCCTAATGAAGGAGACAGACAATGAGCAAAGAAATGTGGAAAGGCTTTACAGAGTGCTAAGTGTTAGAGAGGAAACTAGGGCAGGAAAGGCATCCAGAAGGAACGAGAATTTGGGAGGGAGGGTGGGGTGCAATTTGGAACAGGATGTGCAAGGAAAGCCTCTGAGAAGGTGAGACTTGAGCAGAGAGCTGAATAGGGGAGAGGACAGGAGAAGTCTGAGGGAAGAGCATTCCAAGCAGGCGGAACAGTATGTGCAAAGGCCCTGTGGCAGGACTGTGCATGGTGTGCTGGAGGAACAGCAAGAGACCTGTGTGTCTGGAGCAGAATGAGCCAGGGGGACAGAGGGAGGAAGTGAAGCAGAGAAGGGATGGGGGCAAGTCTCGACAGTCAAGGGCATCTCCCTGCTACGGTTGCCGCAACAGTAACAGATGTTCACTCCTCCTTCTCAATCCATTTGGTCATGGGCTGGTCCCCACATTTCATGCTCTACTTTCTCCTTTAGAAATAGAACCCACCCAGGTTTAAAACTGCATTTCCCAGCCGCCCTTGAAACTCAAGGTGATCATTTGACTATGTGGTAGACAATAGGATGTGAGCATAAATGATGTGTGTAACTTCCAGATTGTAACTTCAAAAGATAAGGACAGACCTTCCTCTACCCCTATCCTCCTTCCTTGTCTGCCCTCATCTGGAAGGGGGCTGTGATGGCAGGGGCTAGAGCAGCCATTATGATCCACAAGATGGAAGTTTGGTTGAGGAGGTAGAACAATGGTAGAAGCCTGGATCCCCGATGATTGTAGAGACAGCACTGCAACCTAGGCTGATGCCCAGACTGTCAGGCTTCATTTAAACCATGGCTTTCTCTTTTAAGTCATGGTCATGGTTCCATAGATCTCAAATAATCAAGAGTTTTGAGCATTGTCACTACCCACATTGCATTCTCCAGACTTTCTCTCTTCTTGCTGACACTTCTTATTATGTTGCTCAGTCATGACCAACTATTTGCAACCCCATTGACTGTAGCCCTGCCAGGCTCCTCTACCCATCGGATTTTGCAAACAAGAATACTGGAGTGGATTGCCATTTTCTTCTTCAGGGGATCTTCCTGACCCAGGGATGAAACCCACGTCTTCTGCATTGGCAGATTCTTTACTGCTGAGGCACCAGGGAAGACATAAATTACATATGCCAGGCACTGTGCTTAGAGATTTACAGATATTATTTCCAAACTTAATGTGTGCTCAGTCATGTCCAACTGTTCGTGGCCCCAAGAACTGTAGCCCACCAGGCTCCTCTGTCCATGGGATTCTCCACAGCAGGTATACTAAAGGCGGAAGCCATGCCCTCCTCCAGGGGATCTTCCAGACTCAGGGATCAAACCCACCTCTCTTATGTCTCCTGCATTGGCAGGCAGGTTCTTTACCACTAGCGCCACCTGAGAAGCCAGAAGCTGACACTGCTCTGCTGCAAACCACCCTTCACTCACGCTCCTCCTCCCAGTTTCCCTTTGACTCCAGCCTCCCACAACCAAGCTGTGCCATGACAAATGTGCCACCTTGTGGCCAGCCTGAGAACTGCCCTTCTTGGCTTCTCTGGAAATCCTGAGCACCTGAGGCTGCCCACTGGTTTTCCAACAGACTTAGTTTTATTCCAAGATATATTCGTGAATGTCCACCTTTCCCTACGCCCTCTTCACCTTCATATCTTCACCTCTCTTCCAAATTATCACAGCTCCACCAAAACTTTTGACCTCTAAGTCCTATGTCTATGGCATTTCTGTAGGGCAAAAGGAGACCAGAGAGGGTGATTAACATGGAGAGGTCACACAGCTCAGATATCCTGTCCAAAGGGAGCAGAAGAAGAAACCTAGTTGAGAGATATGGACACTGACCTTCTGGCCTGGGGACACAGGACAATGGGAACCCACTGAGTGCCCACCTAGGAAAAGCCTCTATCAGAACTGGCTAATTTCATTCTTTCATTCATTCCACAAACATTTATCAGGCAACTGTTGTGTACCAGGTTCTATCTCAGATATCAGGACCAAAACCCATTCATTCTCTCCCTCTCAGCGCTCACGGGTTAGTGTCTGAGCTGTGAGAGAGGAGCCCAGAAGAGGCTCCGGAGCTGGGCTGGAGCCTCAGGCTTCCTGGAGGAGGTGACATGTAAGCTGAGATGCGGGAAAATGAGGAGGGAAAGGCAGGGGGATCTACATGAAGGGAACAGCAGGAGCAAAGGCTCAGAGGCCTGAGAACATCCAGACCAGGGGGAGATGAAGCCAGAAAGGCAATGAGGGTGAAATATCCGGGACGTGGGAGCAAGGGCAAGGGGGAGCCACGGAGGATTTAGAGCAGGGGAGGAGTGTGACCAAATTTGCCTTTAATGAAGGTCCCGGAGAGGAGGGCCAGGAGGGGTCAAGCCTGGAGGCCCGTCCAGGCCCGAGGGGGTGCAGGACCGGGCTGCGCCTCCCTGTCACATTCCCCTGCAGCCTCGCGCTGCGAGCAGGAAGGAGGGCCGGGAGGGGTACCTGGCAGTCAAAAGCCCAGCGGCTAATGAGCCCGGTGCGGTGAGACTATTTTTAGCAGCCGCTCCTCAGGACGCCTAATCGCTCCGGCCTGCTCCCGCCAGGCTACCATGGAAACGCTCAGCGCCGCCGCCAGGAGCTGGGTGCCCGGTCCCGGCCTGCGCTGCCCGCCTCCCCAGCCCCGAGCCAGGACGCGGGCGCCGCCGCCGCCGCTGCCGCCGCCTGGAGGGACCCGCCCTGCTCTCTCGCACCGCCGGTGTGTAACCCACGCAGACTTGGTGCCATCTCTGGGCCTTAGAGGGTGATGGGGGTCAGCGTTGGGGCTGGAGGCTGAGTCTCAGGTTCGATCCCTGCTGAGCTCGCAGCTGGTGGTTGGGGCATGACCTCAGGCTTGTATTGGAGCCTCATCTTTAAAACGGGTACCCCCTCACATGACTGCAAGACCTGGAGGCCTGGATCTTGAAGCTCAGTACCTGGCCCCAGGGCCTTCGGCAAGGCCTGAGCACCTAGTGTACGCCAAGCATTGCCCTAAGCTTTCCAAGCATTGATTTTCTTTCTTTAATCCAGAGGCATTTCCCCAGATTGTAATTTTTACTGATGGAGCCGTTGCTACAGAAAGGTTAAGTGGTCAGACTCATGTCACACAACAGGCACGTGGTGGAGTCAGGATTTGAACTTAGGCCAGCTGGCTCTGGAATTGCAGCACTAAACCTCTCATCAAACTACACATATATTCAAACTGGAATGTGGTGGGGGGTGTGCATATCCCTCAAGGAAGGCTTCATGTTTGGTGGCCTCTCAAGCAGGGGGAACCTGGTTTTCACCACCTACCTTGCCGGACGGGAAGCCAGAGATGAGAGGCTTCACTCCCTCGGGGGACAAATGGAGACACTGAGGCATGGGCAGAGGCAGCAGGTTGTCTGCTGCTGAGCCCTGGAGCACGGGTCTCTCCCACCTACTGGGAAGAGCGTTTATGGAGGACTGTGGGCATGTGGCCCAGGGCAGCCTGCCAGCGACTGACACCCAAAGCTATTCTGGGCCGTGTCACTCATTCCAGTTGATGGGGACAGGCTGGGTGTCAGGAAGGAGGGGTCCAAACTGGGGAAGGGAGAACAAAGCCCTGACTTGGGCCAGGACATGGAGGTGGGGCAGAGCAGGGGAGGAGGAGAGTAGACGAGAGCATGCTGCCTGATCTTCTGTGCCTCGGTTTCCCCATCTGTAAAATGGGATGTTGACCATGACAGTCCCCACCTCCTAGGGGCTGTCAAGATGAAAAGAATATCCAGTGTAGGGTCCAATATCTGGATGTCTTGTTCTGTGTTTTTTTTTAACATGGGCTTGGATTCTTTAAAATATGTTTAAAATGGTATTTACCTTGTTGGCTATGTCTGTGGTTGCCTCCTTCAGTTTTGCATCGGAGGTGAGCGAGACGCTCATCTCCATCTGGTAACAATCATGTTAAGTTGCTCAGAACTGTTCTGCGTGCACGGTGAGCACCCAAGGACACCGCCGAAGAGTGTGGCTAACACTTATGGAGGGCTGAACGCTACAGTGAGGAATACCACGTGATCCCAGTGTCAGGTGCTGGCTGGCTCTGCCCTGGGACCTTAGGCTTTGATGGGCCCACCTGGAAGATGATGTAAGCACCTGTATCAACCCCAATCCTATTGTCAGTTCTGATCTGAGGGAGTGAGGGAGGAGGGAAGGAAAGAACCATCCTGAGGCATGCACACAATGGCCCTGAGCTAGAATCCCCATGCCTCCTTCCTGTCATCCTGCAGGGCCCGGTGCCTGCCATGGGCACTGCCTCCATCTTCCTCCGAGGATGCACGCTAGGAGGAGGTGCCAGAGGGCTGGCCCAGCAGCCCAGAGCTGGGGCCAACAGGAGGCCACAAGCCCCCATCCCCTCGTCCTTCCCCAGTCATTCTGGCTGGCTGGAAGGGCTGAAGAGGGGAGGCCAAGGTTACCACGCCCCTCTCCCAGCCTGGCTATAATTAGCCCCGAGATGAATTAAACATGAGGCCGGCCCATCTTGGGCGACACCACTGCTTTGACACTATAATTGTTCCTGGGCAAGAGGCAGAGGATAAGGCTGCTGTGTGAAGTGAGGGGAGGCGGGGAGATACATACCACCCACAGGCACTGGCGTGGTCCACAGCGTGTGCCGTGTGCCCGCCTGTGTGTCCCACACTCAACAGTCAGGGCAGCAGTGGCCCTTGGGCTTGAGAAGGCTGGTGACTCGGGGACCCAGCTGAAGGGGTGAAGCTGTCAGGTCTGACACCTGCCACCCGCCATCGCGTCTTCCTGGGGACCCATCACTCCAGTTTCCTGTTACCATGCCTGAGTTTCCACCATGAAAATTTCTATCAGCCGCTCACACCTGTGTGAGCATGAACACCTCCCCAGGGCAGGGCTCTGGAAGGGGGCAAGGAGAGGCACCCAGATGCGGGGGCTTATGGGGTCCAGAGTCCTCACGCCTGCTCCTTCTGCTCTGGACCTCAGTCTTCCCATCTGTTGTAATGGACCTCTGGTGGCCAGAGGAGGCCTTGGGGTAGGGGGATGGGCGGCAGGCTCTCACTCTGGGGGTCACCTCTCCTGGTCCCAGCCCTGTACCTGCCAAATTAATTCCGTAGACCCTGGACCCCAGGAAATGATGAAATGTCCACCAGATGAAGCCAGCCAGAAAGGGATGGGCTCCTTTAAATATCTCTTCAGCAGGAGAGGGAGGTGGGAGACGAGGGTGAGACAAAGGAGGGTTTGGGAGCTGCAGTGTCCCCAGTCTGAGGGCACACCCTCCCTGTACCCCACTGGGACCCCTCTCTTTGGCCCCCGCCCCTCAACCACTCATTCTGGCCTCCCCACCTTTGTCCAGGCCAGTTCCACACACCAGCCCTGCTGTGATCTTGCCTTTTTCACTTTCCATCCAGACTCATTTTCCTTAATATATATATAATTTCATCTATTTATTTATGGCTGTGCTGGGTCTTCATTGCTGGGCGGGCTTTTCTCTAGTTGCAGCAAGCGGGGGGCTACTCTCTAGTTGCGGTGTGAGAGCTTTTCGTTGTGATGGCTTCTCTTGTTGCAGAGCACCAACCCTGGGGCTCATGGGCTTCAGCGGTTTCGTCACGTGGGCTCAGTAGTTGTGGCTCCTGAGTTCCAGACTGCAGGCTCAATAGTTGTGGCCCCCCCCCGGCCCCGCCCCCGGGCTCAGTCGCTCCACAGCCTGTGGGATCTTCCCAGATGAAGGATGGAACCCATGTCTCCTGCACTGGCAGATGGAGTCTTTACTACTGAGCCACCAGGGAAGCCTTCATCTTCCATTCTGAGGAGGAACCCATCCCCGACTCCTTCGCCAGGACCAGCCATGTGACCTGGGGAAGGCCAGTTTACCTGTTGGGGATGGTTTCCCTTCTGGCCAGTTCGGAACAGTGGACGTAGGAGGCAGTTCATGACACAGTGTCAGAGTTTGTCCCTCCCTGGTGTATGAGTCAGGTCACTGGCTCTCTCTCAGCCTCAGTTTCCTTCCCTCTAAAACGGGAGGATAAATGCTAGTGCTTAGGGGTGAGAGGAGGAACCAAAGAGCCCAGTGTCCCCCCATGACTGATATCTGACCTGAGCTCAGCTATGTGGGGTTCAAAGGAGGACACAGAGAATTCCCAGATGGGCAGGGGGTTGCAGAGGGCCATGGTAGAGTGGGTGAAGTCTCAGTTTGGGGGTTCACAAAGAAAGCCTCCTGCAGACAAGTGCCCTGTGGTTTTGTGGGTGGGGGTTGTTTTGGTTTGTTTGGTTTTTATTATTTTTATCTTTTGACTGCACAGGGTCTTTGTTGTAGGCACACAGCCTTCTCTAGCTATGGCATGAGGGCTCTAGAGCTCACAGGCTCAGTAGTTGCTGCATGAAGGCTTAGTTGGGGTATGTGGGATCTAGTTCCCTGACCAGGGATTAAACCTGGGCCCCCTGTGTTGGGAGCTCAGAGTTTTAGCCACTGGACCCTCAAGGAAGTCCCCTGCCCTGAGTTTTGAAGATAAGGCAGATTCACACAAAGGAAGAAGGGGGCATTCCTGGTGTGGGGAGCAACTGAGGTGACTACTTGGAGGCAGAAAGCAAAAAGTAGCAAGAACTGGGCTCAAGTGGAACCCTGAAGTGGCTCACAGAACAGCCTGTCAGGGCTTTGCAGGACAAGATCTCAAGTCCCACTCCGGGGTATTCCATGGAGCCCAGAGCACAGATCACAGAGTCAGAAAGCTCCAGCAAAATGAACTTCCGAGGTGGCTCAGTGGTAAAGAATCCACCTACAATGCAGGTAGATACAGGTTCAATTCCTGGGTTGGGAAGAACCCCTGGAGAAGGAAATAGTAAATCCTGCACCATCTCCTCTCTGCCCTCCCCTCTGCTTCTAGCAACCCCCATACCAGAGCTATTGTGAGGAGAAGGTGAGCTAAGAAGAGTGTATAAGCTCTCAGCACAGCCTCAGTGCTCACAGTGGTTGCCATGGTTCCAAACAGAACCATGTAGATCACTTTTTAACAGTTATATATTTACTTCAATGTATATCCCCGCAAATTTATATACTATCTACTCTGCTCAAAAAATATATTATCTGTGTTTTCACGATAAGATATAAAGGTGCATTTTTTAAACAAATATATTTTGTTGGAAAAGAATGAGAAGGAGGTGTAGAGAAAAAATGATGGAGCGAATGAGGGAAGCCTGGAGCCGGGAGCTGCTCGAGTAATAGATTTCTCAGCCTGTTCCTAGACCTAGTAATTAATCCTGAGGGGCTAATTAAGTTCCGGCTTCCACTCCAGCCACTCAGAGGCCTCCTTCCTGGCCTTCCCTCTCCCCTGGGGAGGCCCAGCCTGGCCCACCCCTGCCAGGGCCTCCCTCCTGCAGAACTGCCAGGCCCCCAGATCCCTAGGCTTAATCATCTAGAATTAAGGTTTAATCAGAGGCCTTTACTGCAGGGAGGGGAGGCTGGGTGGGAGGGAGGCCTCCTAGGTGCAGTAGTGCCTGGAATAGGGTGAGGTGAGTGTGAAGGCTGGAGCCACTGTGGGCAGTCAGAGCCTATCAATATTTAACACTTAGATACTTTGTTCATGGTAGATGTTTTTGCATTCATTTTGAGTTTTCTTCCCAATGTTACATTAAAATCGTATTTATCTGAGTTTGACAGCGCCTCTGAAGTTTTTTTCTCCACTTTTATTGAGAAATAATTGACATACATCAATGCATAAGTTTAAGGCCATGATGGTTCGATTTACACATATTGCAAAATGATCATCACAATAGGTTCAACTCACATCTGTCTTCTCATATAGATACAATAAAAAGAAAAGAAAGAAAAGGATAAAGGGAAACATTTTTTTTCTCCTTGTGATGAGAACTCTTAGGATTTATTCTCTCTCTCTTTTTCTATTTTCATGGCTTGTGGGATCTTAGTTTCCTGACCAGGGATCAAACCTGAACCCCCTGCAGTGGAAACATGGAGTCCCTATCACCAGACATCCAGGGAAGACCCTAGATTTACTTGCTCTCTTAACAAATTTCTTATATATCATACAGCAGTGTTAGCTACAGTCATCAAGTACATTACATCATTGGTAACCAGAAGTTCGTACCTTTTGTCTACCTTCCTCCAAGCCTCCTAAGTTTTGCATGGAGGCCAGTGCTTGCTGTCTTAACCCTAATCCCTGTCACGGCTGCTTTGTGGCACCAGTAGCTCCTCCCTACCCCAAGCTCATTTCAGCCTCACCACTGTGCAAGGGTGTCCTACTACTGGACTGATTTTATGGATGAGAAATTGAGGCCCAGTAGGCAAGTCATTAGGTTCGTTGATGTTGCTGTTTAGTCACTAAGTCGTGTCTGACTCTTCTGCGACCCCGTGGACTGTAGCCCCCAGGCTCCTCTCTCCGTGGGATTCTCCAGGCAAGAAGACTAGAATGGGTTACCATTTCCTTCTCCAGGGGACCTTCCCCACCCAGGGACTGAACCTGCATCTCCTCCATTGGCAGGCGGATTCTTTACCTCTGAGCCACCTGGGAAGTCCATTAGCCTCAGGCACTCAGCTAAGGGGAGCCAGAGGAGGGATTCAAACCCTTGACTCCTGGATCCAGAGACAGTACAACCAGTCTTCCCCAGCCCCTCAGAGCTTTTGCTCTTGCTAAACCCACCAATCCCATCCATCTAGGAGGAAAAACCCACACCCTTCCACCAGGTCCTGCCCTGTCTCCTCCCAGCCTGCCCCCCTCCTTCTCCCCTCCCCCTCACTCTGCTCCCGCCACATGGGCCTCATTACTGTTCCTCCAACACACCAGGCATGGCCCTGCCTCAGGGTCTTTGCACTGCATGTTCCCTCTGCCTGGAACGCTCTTCCCCCCATCATCACTCACCTGGACCAGCGCAGTTGCCTCCACCCTGGTGTCCTGGCTCCCAAACTCAGCCCCCGCAGTCGGCCCTCCCAGCAGCAGCCACTGGAGGGCGCCTGTGAGCACCTGAGCCAGGCCCCGCCCCTCCTCTGCGCACAGCCCTCCAGGGTCCCGCCTCCCTCAGTGTAAAAGCCCAAGTTCTCCCCTCCGCCCCGCAAGGTCCTATACGACCTGCCCCAAGGGCAATGAGGTCCGCGGACTGCTGTGGCCTTCCGAAGTGGCCTGGCAAAGCCAGGCTTTTCAAACCAGCTCCATCTGGCTCCAGTGCCTTCTGGGCTTCTCCCCCTCGGCCAGCCGCCTCCCAACCTCTAATAAACTCCCGAGAAGTGCTGGGCAGCCGCGACAGTGAGGACACTCTTTATCTGTCCAGATCAGGCCGGCTCGGTGCAGCAGTCAATAATTAATTCTGAATTTCCCCCATTTATCAAAGTGGCAGGAGCCAGAGTGCCTGGAATCCCAATCCCCAGGCTCTGCCCTGCAGCCACCTGGAGCTAGACCCAGTGGTGGGAGAAACCAGGGTGGGGGGACCCTTAGGGAGCCTGAGAAGGGAGGGTGTCCTTGGCTCCCACTCCCTTACTCTGGGTTATTAAATGCTGCACGATCCAGCAGTGACCAGACCAGACCTCATCCCAGCCTTCTTGGTGCCCAGAGGCTAGTGGGGAAAATAACACATTGAATGAACAATAATATAAATAATTAATGCTACAAAGGAAGAGAACAAGATACTTTTTGAATGCAAAACCAAGGGGACTCGGTTGTTCAGAGCCTCCCCAAGGAAGTGACATTGAACCTGCAAAGCAGAGAGTGAAAGGTGAGAGGTGGGGAGAGGGTCTTCCAAATGCAGAAACAGCACATGCAAAGGTCCTGTGGCCAGAAAGAGTTTCTCCCCCTCAGAGGTCAGCAAGGTGGTTAAGTGGGAGTGGAGCTCACAGCACAAGCGTGAGGTCAGTGCCAGGTCAGAGCCATCATGGTGAGGCCAACAGCCTTCAGTGGATAGCCAGGGGCCATCAGGGGAAGAGGCGGGAAGTTTCTCTGATGTTCCAGGGGATGGCAGTGAGGCTGCTTCCACCCCAGGTGAGTCAGAGAGCAGCCTGGGCAGGTGACTGTGACTTTTTTCTTTTTTCTTAGAACTGTTTTTCTATTAGAGGATTCTTTCAAACCCATTTTGGCTTAGGGATGAGTCAGGATCTCTCTGCCTACAGACAGCCCAGGCCGTGCAAGCAACTTCCGGTCAAGCCACCTTAAACACCTCCCTCCTTGGGCAGGTTTGGAAACTGAGGCCCACAGAGGAACAAGGACCACCCGAGGTCATTCAGCAGAGGACTGGGGGGAAGCTCAGAGAAGGGGTTTCCAGGATCCCAGGAGCACCGCCCCCACCCCTACCCCGCACCGCCCTGTGGCTTCTGTCTCCTCTGCCGGATCTATAACTCCAAGAGGGCCAACAGCTGGGTGTCCTGGTCACCATGCTGTCCTCAGTGCCCTGCAAATCGGAGGTGTTTCATCCATGATTACAGAATGGGCAGTCCCAGCAGCTTTTGGAAACACCCCAGAGGTTGTGCTCAGAGGATCGGCAGGAAAGGGTATCCTTTCTGAGAGTGGATACGAGAGACAGATACAGGAATATGGAGAGAGATAGAGACAGAGAAACTGCAAGAGACATGGAGAGAGGGAGAGAGAGCAATGGAGACAGATAGACTTGGAATGAGACAGTGGAGAGGCAGAGATCAAGAGACACAGAGAGAAAGAAGTGATCAATGGGAGGCAGATACGTGCAGAAGAGACTGAATGGATGAAGACACAGGTGGGGGGCAGGCAGGGAGCCAGCAGGGTCAGGACCACCACTCAGAGGTATGGGACACTTTGTGTGAATTTCAAACAGATTTGCTTTCTTGAGGCCCTCTCACCCCAGCTGGCTGTTTTTGTGCAGTGAACAACCTGTCCCACCATCTAAGGCAGCCAAAGCAAGGTCTGTCTTGGTATCTCCAGCAGCCAGCACAAGGCCAGGCACACAGAGCATGCTCAACATGTGCCCACTGAACTAATGGGCAAAGTTAGATAATGCCAGGATCCAGCCTGGGGTCCCAGAGAGAGGGAGGGAAGAAGGAGGAAAGGAGGAAGGCAGAGCAAAACCGAAGTGGGAAGTCCGGGCACCTGCAGTTTCTGACTGAGCCACAGATGCCTCCTCTGGGAACCACCTGGGTTTACCTGCCACCCAGGAAAATTCCCCTCCAGCTTCTGGGAGCTCAAAGCGAGTGGGCAGCCAAGGCAGGAGGCGGCCCCTCCCCCAGACGCCGTGGGCCCCAGCGAGAGATGGTGACTGCCAAGTCTCACCCGAAACTCCTCACGGCCCAGACTTGCTCCTGGGGTGGAGCCAGGAACCCGAGAGGCCCTGGGGAGGGCCGGGCTTCCCCTGTTTTCATAGCCCAGAGATGGGAGGGGGCTGGCGTGGGGTCACCCAGAATAGGAGTCAAGGGCAAAGCATTCCTGGAGATGAGTAAAGAGGGAAGAGAAAAGGACGTGCTTAGGGCTGAACTGTCTATGGAGGGTGAAACTCCAGGCCAAGTTAGGGAGACTGAACTTGGCTGTGTGTCCAAACACTTAATCTTTTATTCTATACACACTCAATTCGGTCCCTCTGTACCTAGTCCCAACCTGAGTGATCCTGGGGCCTCAGAGATGACTCCTAAGACTGGGAGGACACACAGACCTCCCCGTTCTGTGGGTCAGGAAGGAGTGAGCCAGGCAGACTGGAGGCTATAGGACCCAGAGGCCGACTGGGAGAGGGCTGTTGAACCCAATGGAGGTTGGGCATTAGTGCCAGGACCTTGAAAATGTAGGAATACGTCAGGTGAAAAAGACCCAAAAGCACATCCTGGGCAGAAAATACAAAAGTCTGGAGGTGTGTATAAGTCAGACAAGTCTTTGACTTCCCTGGTGGTACAGTGGATAAGAATCCACTTGCCAATGCAGGGGATATGGGTTCGATCCCTGGGCCAGGATGATTCCACATGCTGCAGAGCAACTAAGCCAATGTGCCACAGCTACTGAAACCTGTGTGCCTAGAGCCTGTGCTCCACGACAAGAGAAGCCACTGCAGTAAGAAGCCTGTGAACCACAACAAAGAGTAGTGTCCATTCACCACAACTGGAGAAAGCTTGAGCACAGCCATTAAGACCCAGTGCAACCAAAAACAAAAAATAATAATCAGAAAAGTGCTGGGAACGATCCAGAGTGTAAAATAATGCTTCTGTGCACAAAAGGGTCAGGGCTGGACCAGAGAGAAAGATCAGACCTCAGACGGATCAGAAATGGCTGCATAAAGAAGGGGGCATGGGAGCTGGGACTTTGAAGGATGAAGAGGAGTTTGCAAACAGAAACAGTAAGGCATGCAAACTGAGTAGAGAGGCTGTGGCCCGAATTCAAAGAACATGATGATGGCAATAGCAAGAGAAATGACTTGAGGAGTAAGATCAGTAGATGTCAGATTTCTCCAGATCCAAGCAGACTGCCATTCAAGCCCAAGAAACCCAAGGAGAATTCCCCCTGGCTCCTCCAAGCTTTATTAGGCCTGCTCCAACCACTGTTATCTCTCCTCTGTGGGTCACGGGTACTGTCCACTTTGGGCCATGACAGCACTTGGTGGGGATGCTTTCCACAAGTGGTGCTGGGATCTCAGGCCAGGCTTGGCCCTCTCTGTGCCTCAGTTTTCCCATCTGGAAAATGGGAATGTCGGAAGCCACTTTTGCAGTTTATGTTCATCTCAGGACTGGGAGGACTCCAACTAACACAGTGAAGGGAGTAAAGAGATAATAGGAAGAAAGGAAGAGAGAGAGAGCAATGGAAGAGAAAAGACTTGCACCCCTCCTCCAGGCCAATACCAAGTGACAGGTCCAACATTATTATATCAGAACACGGTGGAGCTGTCGAGGATTAAGAAATGAGTGATGATTTGCATGTGATTTGCATACTGTTTGTTAAAATGTCAAAAAAGGCCTGAAAATGCTTTCTCCCACCCCCACCTCAGCCAAGAAGCAGGAAACTCTCCCCCTTCCTCTATCAGGGACCTGTGCATGGGCTGGGGACCCTTCAGTTCAAGGATGGCCAGGGCAGCAGACCCGAGGGGTATGGGGTGACCTTGGATGCTCCATCTGTAAAATGGGTCATAATCCTCACCACCACTGATGATCCTTTCAGTTGGCAGACTAGAATAAGTGGAGGCCAGGCACAGACCTAGGGACATAGTGAGAACCAAGGAACGGAGCTGGGGTGACTGTTAAAAGCCCCACTTTCCTGCTGGGCCCTGGGGGTGGGGGGTGGGGGATGGGGAGTGGGCAGGTCCCTCAGCGTTTGCGTGACCCACCAAGGCCAAAACCAGGCAGAAGCAGGGGCCTGGGCTGCCTGGCCCCAGGAGGAGGAACGCCAACCCCAGACAGGCTTGTCTGAGGGGAGGCTAGCGGAGCCCCGCAGGCCTGGTGCTGTCCCCACCCAGTGGAAGACAAAGTCCAATCTAAGCGCTATTCTCCCTGTGGCCACGATTTATTATCCATCTGTCCCTACTCTGGGCCCTGCAGCCAACAAAACTCTTAATTAAAACATTATTTCTTCCCAGATTCCTGAGCCTCTACCCTGTGATGCCAGCACCCAGGGCGTGAATGCAGCCCTCGAGAGTGCATGTGAATGGGCTACCCCGGGTGGTGGGTGGACTGCACAGAGGACCCGATGCCTTGCGGCCAAAGATCAGAAATACAACTGAGTACCCGCATTCTACTTGGAGGGCCTTTTTTCTTTTTTCTGTCCCCACATCGCAGCTTGTGCGATCTTAATTTCCCAACCAGGGATTGAACCCTGGCTGGAAGCACAGCGAAAGCAGAGTCCTAACCACTGGACCACAGGGAATTCCCCACCCAGAGGGCCTTATACCCAGAATTCCTACAACACACTGCCTGGAATAGTCCGGATCACCCCCATGATTATCATCAAAGTCTCAGCGCTCTGCCAGGCACAGACCCCCACCCATTCAACCAGAAGACCCTGTGCTGCAAGTGAAGGACGCCGACAAGGGAGCAGGCATGGGTGCAACTTGCGGAGAGGTTTCGGGGAGCGGAAAGTGCAACACTGGAGTGCTGAGAGAGGGCTGGTGTCCCCCAGTCTTCACCTTCAGTCATTTGAGAGTTCGTGAGTAACTGGCCACACCCACCAGCTGAGGCTCTTCACAGTAGAGGGGGACTGTGGGGGCCCCAAAGAGGACAAGGTGCTCACTGGCTGGGAAGAAGGAAATCCAAGACTTCCTGGAGGAGGCTGCAATCCCTGGTGGACTAGAACTGAAGACAGGGGTGTAAGAAGTGCTTCCAGCATGGGGCACAGCTTGGGCAGAGGCATGCCTGAGAGAACGTTCAAGGCAGGAGCTGGTGATGCCCACAAGCTCCCCTCGTCTCCACTCTATGCTTCTCCACTTGTGACATCCTCCAGCTGCCTCCCAAGATGACACTGTGGATCCCCCTGGGCACTTGAACCTCCAAGGTGGGAGCCATGGCCTCAGGATCACACAGCACAACTGGAAGGCTGGCTGGCCTGGAGCAGCAATGTCCTCAGTCAGTGTCAAGGACTAGGGCTCCATCAGAAAGGTCCCAGGCGGCAGGCAGCAGCTGGGCAGGCCAGTGTTTCACCATCTATCCTGGCAACCCAGAACCTTGGAACAGCAGGAGGGAGGGGATAAGACAATTTCAATCCAGGCCCCAATAAGAGGATGAAAGACCAGCTCTCTGACCAGTCTTCCTTCTTACCTTCCCCCTACTACCTGCCACCAGCTCCTCCCCTTCCATCACCCTGGTAGCCAGGGGAGCTTGGCACTTGGAGCCACCTGGTGGCAGTAACAAGAATTGCAGGCAAAGAGTGCAATTACACCAAACATGCCAACCAAAGTCCACTCTTTCAATGGCAGGAGGGGGAGTAACAGAACCCAGAGCACATGAGCAATTTCCCCAAGGACACACAGCAAGTCAGGGCAGCATTACTCAGGGCCACGTATTAGTTCAAAGGGAAGGGAGAACATGAGGCCTGTGACCCTACCCCAGGGTCTAGAAGTGCAGGAATATGGAGAGGGGTGATGGTCATCAGAGATGAGTTCCTTCTCATCTCTGGGTCTCAGTTTACCCATCTGTGGTCTCCATAATCTCTAAGGTCCCTTCCATGTCCCAAGTACTAGAGAGACTTACCCTGAGTGAGGTCAAGGCTCCCAGGAGATTCGCCTCCCCATCCCAGCCGCTCCTTCAGCCAGCACCTTTGGTCCCCTCGGCCACGGCTCTGCATCCTCCAACCCAGGTTACCTGCAGGAGGGAGACAGAAAGACACGGGTTACAGGCCAACGCAGCCCTCACCTTGGCACTTACGGCCTCCTGGTTTGCCTGGTATCCAGCCAATGCATCTTTCTGCATCTGCCACGACTCGCTTCCACCCTAGAGATCCTCTCTCTTGCTTCCAGGAGCCATTAGGACTCCAGGAAGATGTTCTGAGCATCCTCTTCCTCACCTCCAGAGATCATACAGTCAATGAACATTTGTTGAGCACCTACTGTGTGCCAGGCACTGAACTGGGGAGACAGCAGTGAATAGGATGGACAACAATGCCCTCATAGAGTTTACAGTCTAGTGGTGGAGATGGGGTGAAAAGAATTAGTAAAATAGTAGCAAAAATAATCAGTGAAATATAGACAAGTCAGTTCCAGGGAGAAAGATAAAGCAGGTGTTGGTGGGATGCAGTTTTAAACAGGTGGTCAGGGAAAATTACACTGAGGAAAAGTGTATAGGATAAGATTACACTGAGGATAATCTACACTGAACTAAGGCCTGAAGGAGCTGAGGGAGGGAATTGGAAAGCATTCCAGGTAGAGGGAACAGCAGTGCAAAGGCCCTGAGGTAGGATCACGCCTAGAGAGTTGGAGGAACAGCAAGTTGACTCTGTCTTAGTTCAGCTGCCACCATCACTCACCATCACCAGACCGCCCCTCCACACCAGTTTATCCTTCCTGCAGAGGGCGCCTGTGAGCACCTGAGTCAGGCCACACCCCTCCTCTGCCCATAGCCCTCCAGGGCTCCCATCTCCCTTGGGGATCAAAGCCCAAGTCCTCCTCATGGCCCACAAGGTCCTGCATGACCTGCCCCAGCCCCTCCTTGCCCTCCCCTCCTCCCTCTCTCCACCTCGCTTACTCTGCCCCAGACACAGGGGCCTCCTCACTGTTCCTCCAACACACCAGGTCCTGCCCCAGGGTCTTTGCATATGCTGTGCCCTCTGCCTGGAACACCCTCCTGCCCACTCTTGTTCTGTGTTTAATCAGCTCCTTCACATGGTACTCTGAAATGTCAGCTTCTCTGAGACACCTCTCCTGGCCACTGTTGATAAGGCAGCAACACCTCCATCACTCTTGACCTTTCTGCAACTTTCCACAGCACTTATTACAACCTGATGTTTTATCACATATTTATTTGGTTCCTTGTCTGTCTCTCCCACTAGACTGACTGTGGGCTCCATGAGGGCAAGCCTAGTCTGGGTCTCTGCTGAATGCCAGTGCCCAGCACATGACCTGGCATACACTAGGCGATTAATGAATGCTTATTGTATATTGAACACTAATTGTGTGGGCATTTGTGCATCATTCAGCTGCTAGGCTTTGTCTGGCCACTGCCAGGAACATCCTCTCCCAGCGCACCCCCATCTCCTCCTACTCCTGAGACCCTCCCTTGAGAGGTCCTGGAGAGACAAGCCCTCCTACTGTATCTTGAGCCTTCAGGAATGTCATCTGAGACTACTGCTCTCAAAATATCCCCCAGGGACTTTCCTGATGGTCCAGTGGCTAAGACTCTGCGCTCTAATGCAGAGGGCCTGGGTTCAATCCTTGGTCAGGGAACTAGATCCCACATGCTGCAACTAAGAGTTTGCATGCTGCAACTGAAAGATCACACATGTCACAGTGAAAATCAAAGATCTCAAGTGCTGCAACCAGCATTTGAGACCCAGTGTGGTCAAACAAGTATTTTTAAAAAGCCACCCCGGGCTTGGTGGATCAAGCCTCTAGGGGCCCAGCAAGCATAATCCCCATAAACTCCAAGATTACACAGAAAGTTCCAGTTCCTCCCCCATCCAGCATGTCTATCTTGGGCTCTGGGACCAGCCACTGCCCATCTCATCCGTCTCATTGTCCATCTAGCCAAGCATCAGCCTTCACCATTTCCCAAAGCTGCCCCAGGGCTCTGCGTTTGCTGTTCTCATGGCCCTTCTGCCCAACCCCCACCCTCCTTGAACTGGGAGACCCACTCATCTCAGGTCACCTTGGCCAGGGGACCTCTCTAGATACCCGCAGATGGCCAGATCAGAGCATGGGCAGCAAGGGCAGCAGGAGTTTGTGGGGAAGGCAGGGGTAGTGGGGGAAATGAACAGAAAAGGAAGAGAGACATACATACATATATAGAGAAAAAGAGCAGAGGCAGAAATGAATAGAGACACAGAGAAACAGAGAGAGAGATAGACAGAGACAGGAAGAAGGAAAGGAAATGAAATTTAACAGGGACAGCATCCCCCAGAGAGGGACTGACGGAAAACAGAGAGATCAAGAGAAATGCAGGGGAGGCTTCAGAGAGGCAGACAGAGTGATAAAAGAAGAAAACCTGCAGGGGGAATCGAGCAGCCCTCCTGACCTTTCTTGGCACCTGGCTCCCTCCATCCTTCCTTCGCAGCGGGTTCCCACAATAGCCAGTGCTTGGAGGGGAGAATGGGGGCGGCAAACACAGGGGCAAGAAGGGCCCCTAGTCCATCCCCGGCAACCATCCCACCCACTCCATCCCATCCCAACCAAGCTCTCTCCTCGCCTCCCCCCAGCCTGACCCACTTCCCAAATTCCCAGCCCACTGGCGATGCCAGCCAGGCCCTGGGGTGCCCTGCTGTCTTCCCCTAGCACCCCCAGCCAGGACCCCAGCCAGGCCCAGCAGTGCCCTCCAGGCCCCATCCATCCTGACCCACCTCCCACCCAACCCGGGACGCCAGCCAGGCTTTCAGTTCCTTGCCATCTCCCCCATAGGCCTGACTCACCCCTCACCTGGGACCCAGCCAGGCCCCCTGTTCTCTCCCCATCCCTGACCCACCACCTCCCCTCTTCCACCCCAACCAGGCCCACCAGTGCCCCCCCAGGCCCCGTCAATCCTGACCCACCTCCCAACCCATCACTCCAGTTCCCCGTCGTCTCCCCGGAGCCCTGACTCACCCTCACCCGGAACTTCAGCCGGGGCCACCTGACCCCCGCCCCCAGGCCCCCTCCCCAGTTCCCAGGTCGCCGGCCCAGCCCCCGGCCACCTGGGGTCGCTGACGAGCAGAAGCACCGAGCCGTCCTGTAGTCGCACGTCGCGCACCGTCTGGTGGTCGTCCAGCCGCCGCGCGTTGTAGTAGAAGGTGCGCTTCCAGGAGCTCACTCCCTGGCCCACGAGCTGGGCGCGCAGGTCGCTGAGCGTGTCCCGCGGCCGCACAGTGAGCGGCAGCAGCAGCGCCTCGTCCGCCAGGTGCACCTTGATGTGGTAGCGCTTCCAGCGAGATAGGCCCCGCCGCAGCCCCTCCATGGCTCTCACCGGGCGCTCGGACCCGGCTCGGGGCCCAGCGCGCGCGCGCCCGCCCTCCGCACCCACCCGACCGGCCCGGCCGCCCGCCCGCCCGCCCCCGCCGCGGCCGCGCCCCGCCCCGCCCTCCCGGGCGCGCCCGGCGCGCAGGCTGGAGGCCCCGCGAGGGCGGGGCGCGGCGGGAGACTCGCCGGCCCCGCGCCCCCACCCGCAGACGCCCCTCGGTTTACGCCGAGATGTATTAAGTGCCTACTGCGCGCCAGGCAGATGGAGGCGCCCAGGGAACCAGGGGATAAAACGTACAGAAAACAGCCGCATCATAAAGATAACTATGTAAATACACACTGCATCCGATCGTGGGAAATGCCAGGCAGGGACCAGAGGCCCAGACTGGCCGGCTATTTCAGAGATCAAGGTCAAGGGAGGCCCCTCTGTGGAGGTGGTATTTGAATGGAGATCTGATGGAGGAGTGAGCCAGCCACGCCAAAGGTCACAATCGAGAGTGCTTACTGCATGCTGAGCTGGGGGACAGCCCGTGCAAAGGCCCTGGGGCAAGACCCTGCCTAGTGTCTTGGAGGAACAGTGAGGAGGCCTATGGGGTTGGAGCAGAGTGAGCTAAGGGGGGGGGGGGGGGGGGGGGCGGTGGGAAGGAATGCAGCAGGTCGTGCAGGGCCTTGAGGGTCCACAAGCAGGACTTGGGTTTTTACCCCAAGGGAGATGGGAGCCCTGGAGGGAAGTGACTGAGGTTTGTATTTGTCACTCACATATCTGACTCTCATTTAGCCTCTTATTTCCTTGATGATACATTCAACCAGTACTTTATTCTGTGTCCAGGCTGAGTGAGTGATGCTGTGTGCCAGAGAAATCTCAATTTAGTGCTATGCCTTCAAGGGTCACCCCACTGAAGGTCGGGGATGCAGAGCCGGACACACAGATTCCCAGTGCTATGTGGTCAGGGTTTGAGTGGTAGAAGAGACCCCAAGCTGGAAAAGGCCAGTAGGGATAGATGGCTTTCCAAATGGGTAAGCACAGGGCACTGGGGCTTTGGCATATGAGTAGGAGTTCAACACTCCCACCAAGGAGTTACATGTCCATGATCAACAACTGTTTAGGTGTGTGCCTAGCAGGGAGAAGCAAGAGTCAAGGCTTGTGGCCAGTGATGGTCAGGGGAGACTTGTAAGCAGGAAATCACCTACTCCCAGTTCCATACAGTCTTCCCCCACCCTGGCAACCCCTTTCTCAGGCTCCACCAGCCTCTCCAGTCTTACTTATCCAAGCACCCTCTTCCTGAAAGCCTTCCTTGATTGCTGCTTGCCCCCATCCGTCGCCATACCTGCCAGGACAGGACTGGCCAGTTCTGGGTGTCCAGAATGTTGACTTGACCTCAGAGAGGCTGTCTGTACTTAGAAGCCAGTTACTCTGGAGCCCTCTGGGGGCTCTTCCTCCAGCAGTGACCAAAAGCTGGGGAGGAAGGCTGAAATCAGAACAGGGCAGTGGACAGATCGAGAGTTCTGAGCCTGACCCTGACCCTTGCATGTTTCTTAGGAAGGAACTTAACCTCTCTGGGCCTCAATGTTGCCATCTGTCCAATGGGATTGCTACAAGGAATGCATTACCACGCGTAAGCACTTGGAAATGTTCCTGAAGCATAGTCACTGGCTAATTGGCTATGCTGAAAGAATCATCAAGTGCAATTAAACTACTCAAGGAAAAGCAAATAAAAACAAAAATAGCAAACAGGAAAGAGAGAGAAAAAAAAAAAAAAAAAACCCTGCTTAGTGACAGATGACCTTCTAAACATTTAAAAAGAGAAAAGAAAGCTTCCCTTAATTCTCACATGGCACTATTATCTCCTATTATACAGATTATAAGTAAAGTGAGACTTGGGCTTCCCAGGTGGAGGTAGTGGTAAAGAACCCATCTGCTAATGCAGGAGATGTGGAAGACACGAGTTCAATCCCTGGGTCAGGAAGATCTCCTGAAGAAGGAAATGGCTACTGACTCCAGTATTCTTGCCTGGAAAACCCCATGGACAGAGGAGCCTGAGGTCTATAGTCCATGGGGTTGTAGAGTCAGACATGACTCAGTGACTGAACAACAACAACAAAAAAGTGAGACTCAGAGATGGTAATTTCCTTGAGGATACACAGTGAAAAATGGCAGAGCCAGGATTTGAGCCCTAGCCACCTGGCTTCAGCCATCATGCTATTGTCCACTTTCTATGCAGCTTCTTAGACAACCATCAGATTTCAGATGGAGATTTTAAAGGTGGCTAAGAACAAATTTAATTGGATGGGGCAAGCAGCAGTGGCCATGAGACTGGAAAAGGTCAATCCTCATCCCAATTCCCAAGAAGCGTAGTACTAAAGAATGTGCTAACCATTGGACAATTGCACTCATCTCCCATGCTAGTAAGGACATGCTTAAAATCTTGCATGCTAGGCTTCAGCATTATGTGAACCAAGAACTTCCAGATGTCCAAGCTGGGTTTAGAAAAAGAAGAGGAACCAGAGATAAAATTGCCAACATTTGTTGGATCATAGAGAAAGCTAGGAAATTCCAGGAAAACATCTACCTCTGTTTCATGGACTACGCTAAAGCCTTTGACTGTGTGTGTCATAACAAACTGTGGAAAGCTCTGAAAGAGATGGGACTACCAGACCGTGTTACCTGTCTCCTGAGAAACCTGTATGGGGGTCAAGAAGCAACAGTTAGAACCCTGTATGGAACAACTGATTGGTTCAAGATTGAGAAAGGAGTACAGCAGGGCTGTCTGCTGTCACCCTGTTTGCTTAACCTATACGCTGAACACATCATGAGAAATGCTGGGCTGGATGAGTAACAAGCTGGAATCATGATAGGCGGGAGAAACTCAACAACTTCAGATATGCGAATGATACCACTCTAATGGCAGAAGGTGAAAAGGAGCTAAAGAGCCCAGATGAGGGTGAAGGAGGAGAGTGAAAGAACTGGCTTAAAACTAAATATTAAAAAAACTAAGATCATGGCATCCAGCCTGTTACTTCATGGCAAATAGAAGGGGAAAATGTGGAAGTAGTGATAGGTTTCCTCTTCTTGGGCTCTAAAATCACTGCGGATGGTGACCACAGCCATGAAATCAGAAGATGATTGCTTCATGGCAGGAAAGCTATGACAAACCTAGACTGTGTGTTGAAAAGCAGAGACATTACTGTGCTGACAAAGGTGCATATAATCAAGGCTACGGTTTTCCCAGTAGTCATGTATGGTTGTGAGAGCTGGACCGTAAAGAAGGCAGAATGCCAAAGAATTGATGCTTTTGAACTGTGGTGCTGGAGAAGACTCCTGAAAGTCCCTTGGACAGGAGGGAGATCAAACCAGTCAATCTTAAGGGAAATCAACCTTGAATACTCGTTGGAAGGGCTGAAGCTGAAGCTCCAGTATTTTGGTCATCTGATGTGAACAGCCGACTCATTGGAAAAGTCCCTGATGCTGGGAAAGATTGAGGACAAGAGAAGAGGGTGTTAGAGGATGAGATGGGTGGATGGCATCACTGGGAGATAGGGAAGGACAGGGAAGCCTAGCGTGCTGCAGTCCATGGGGTCGCAAAGAGTTGGAAACAACTGGGCAACTGAACAACAAGAGGAAATTTAATTCCAGATGGATCATCCCCCACCAAGCAAAAAAACAGAGAGAAAAACAGAGACAGAGAAACTATTAAACTATTAGAAGAAAACATGGAAGTTTAATAATAATCCCAGTGTGTTGAAGCATGACATTACACCTTTAATGATTTAAGAGATTAATAACTGACTATATATAAATATAGAATTCCTATACACACAAATACTAGAAGGGTCAATAGATTAAGTCAGAGAAACTTTTCCAAGACATGGTAGACAATAGAATGATTTCCTTAATATGTAAAGAGCTTTTAGAAGTCAATGAGGACCAAAAATCCAATAGGAAGAGGCAAATGATATGAACAGTTTTTGAAAAGGGAATACAAATGTCTTCTAAGCATATAAAAGGGAGTTCATTCTCACTTGTCATAAGCTAAATATAAAATAAAACTACCACAAAATACTTTAAAAAAAAATCTATCAGGTTACTAATGATGAAAAAGTTTGATAATTCACCATGTTGCTGGGGTTTGGGGAAAAGAGCAATCTCATGCACTGGGGGTGCATGTTCTAATCTCTCTGATTATATGTGTGAAATGTTCTAATCTCTCTGATAATAGCTATTAAAACGGAAACTGCTGTATCCCTTCTGGGAATCTATCCAGGTGCCCAAGGACAGATTATGGCACAGCACACAGGCTGAGCAATTTACATGTAATCCACAAGGAACTCTGAGGCTGGTCTCACTGAGCGAAGGAGGGAAACTGAGGCCCAGAGGAGGGAGACAATGAGGGTCCAGAATGCTGGTTGCGCTGTCTCAGGCAGGGGTGGGGTGGGGCTGACTTTGCCTGTGGCACTGGTCACCACAGTCCCAGCCTCCTCCCTTGTCAGGCTAACCTCCAAGTTTCAGGCAACACACCTGTCGGTGTGCAGAACAGGTCAGAGCAGAACCAGAGATGCTCAGCTTTAACATATGGAGGCCGAGCCGGCCACGCCGAGCCCTGCAAGTGCTGGGTGCCAGTTCCAATTAATTCTGACTTTCTCATTAAGCCGTTAGGAAAAGCCAGGTGGCCGCAGGCAGTAGGCCCTCTGCCTCGGCCGCTGGATTAGAGGGATCATGGTTTCTGCCTCGAGACACTGTATTATCTGTCACGGGCAATTATGGGAGACCCGGGCAGGCAGTACCAAACTTAGAGAATCCCTGAGTTCTAGAACCTTGGCGGATCTGAATTGTGGAATCTCTGAAATCATGGACACCCAGAATCTGAGAGTGCCTGGCATTCTAGGTCTTCAGGATAATCTCCCTTCTTCCCGAGCATTCTAGAATCCTAGAGGGAATTCTCTGGTGGTCCAGTGGTTAGAACTGCGCATTTTCACTGCCAGAGCCTGGGTTCTATCCCTGGTCAGGGAACGAAGATCTCCCAAACTGCACCATGTGGACAAAAAAATAGAATCCTAGAGCCAGAATCCTGAGTGGCAATCAACACATCACTCTGGCTGTCTTGGCAGGGAGAGGAATTCGTGGGCAGTCAGAGGCAGAAGGCCCGTGTGTAGGTGGAGGCCTGCACCCCACCAATACTGCAGGTAGATAGGGAGGGAGAATGCTGTGCTAGCTGGCCCCAACCTGTGGCATAGTCACTGAACTTGGCATGGCCAACTTATGGGGTCACAAATACTTAGCCTCTTGTGACACAGATTTCTTAGCAAAACTTATCCCCTTGGATCAGAGGGTCTCTCAAACTGGAAGCCCAGGGGCTGAATCTATTTTTTCTGTTGTTTCTGTTGTTCTTTGGTTATTTTGGCCCACATAATGTTTACAAGAACTGGTGAGTGAATTTTTCCATAGAAGAGCTCCAGTGCATACAGTGGAATACCACTCAGCCATAAAAGGAGTGAAATGATGCCATTTTGCAGCAACAATGGACGGACCTAGAGATGATTATATACTAAGTGGTGATGTAAGTCAGACAAAGACTAATACCACATGGTATCACTTATATGTGGAATCTAAACTATGCCACAAGTGAACCTATCTACAAAATAGAAACAGACTCACAGACATAGAGCACAGATCTATGGCTGCCAAGGGGGAGAGGGGATACAGGAGGGATGGAATGGGAGTTTGGGATTAGCAGATGCAAGCTATTATAGAGAATGGATAAATGACAAGGTTCTACTGAATAGCACAGGGAACCGTATTCGACTATGTATGAACATGCTCAGTTGCTAAGTCACATCTGACTCTTTGGGACTCCATGGACTGTAGCCTCCCAGGCTCCTCTGTCCATGGGACTTTCCAGGCAAGAATACTGGAGTGGATTGCCATTTCCTCCTCTAGGAGATCTTCCCACCCCAGGAAACAAACCCATGTGTCCTGCATCTCCTCGCATTGGGCAGGCAGATTCTTTACCTCTGAGCCACCTGGGAATCCCATATTCAACTATATCCTGGGATAGACCATAATGGAAAAGAATATTAAAAAGAAACCTGTATAAACTGAGTCACTTTGCTGTACTGCAGAAATTAACACAACATTGTAAATCAACTATACCTTGATTAAAAAGTTAAAAAAAAAAAAAAAAGACACTCTAAGGACTTCCCAGGTGGTCCAGTGGCTGAGACTCCTTTCTCCCAATGCCAAGGGCTGGGGTTTGATCCCTGGTCAGGGAATTAGATCCCACATGCTGCAACGGAAGATTCGACATGATGCAACAAAGATTGAAGATCCCAAAGATCTTAATGTGCTGCAGTAAGAGCCAACGCAGCTTTATTTGAGTCTTTAAGACGACCCTCAGATCCCTAGTGGTGAGTGGAGAATTCTCGGGGGATTCCACTGACCCATGGGTTAATGTATGTGCTTGTAGTTTTAAGGATCAAAGAGATGGTTTCTGAAACTTCCTGAGTCCTTAGGCTGTGTGCCAGGCAGTGTTCAAAGAGCTTTACAAACCCTAACTCACTTAATCACTGGACAGCAAACCTATGAGGCTGCTAGCATATCAGACCCATTATACAGATGAGGAAACTGAGTCCACAGCATGAAAAGCAGCACCAAGTAAGTGCTTGGGTTTAGCAGAACCTAAAATTTGCTCAGTCACCTCTGTGGACACCCGTTGCTGTCTCTCCAGAGAGCATTGCCTCTGGCATCCCAGGAAATTTTCCTGAATGTTTCGGTTCTCCAGTTTCTTGGGTGACTCCATGCAGAACTGCTGGGAAAGGTGAGGAGAGACGACAGTGTGGCAAGTTTCTGGGTTCATGGAAATATCAGACACACAGAGACACCCCCCAGTCTCTGACACACACACATACACACACACATCACACACCTTGAGACAAAATGAGACCGAGACTGGCTAGATACACACTCCCAAGATAAAACCAGACACGCCCATTTCAAAACACTTGTGCGCACACACACCCAGACCAATGAAAACACACCCCAAGACAAGTAGTGCTATGCACAGGAGATAGGCACAGGGCCATGGCTTGGGGGTGGCAAGGTTACAGGGACTCTGGACATCCTTGATTCCTCCGAAACCCTGCTCCAGCTTTCATCTCCATCTCCACCCTGGGGTCAGGCCTCCCTCTAACGTGGCATTGGACCAGTAAGGGAACCGCAAGTGGAGAGAAAGGCACTGGGGCTGGCCAAGAGGCCAGGTAGGAACAATCGCGGGGCAGAGTATGGCTCTCTGGCACCATCCAGTGGCCATGGGGTTGGGGGCAGGGGTCACAGCAGCCCCTGAATTTCAATATCTTTGCGTCTCCAGGTCCCTCTGCATCTGCTTTTGTCTCTATCTGGGTCCGTGTGTCTCTCTCTATGCGTCTCAGTCTGTCTTCTCTGTGCATTGCTGTCTCTTTTTCCTTCTGAGTCTATCTCTGTTTCTCTGTTCCTTCTTCATCTCTCCATCTTTTTTTCTCTCTCTCCCACTCTTCCTGCTCCCTACCCCCACCCTGACAACTCGTCTTCCATGAATTAGCCACCTCCCTCATTAGCCTGCAACTGTGACTCAGTCCAGATTGGGCATGAGGTACCAACCTTATTAGCTTTGCTAGCCAGCGTGCTCCTATGGCCTACATTCAGCTCTTTGGAGTGGGGGTGGGGGGACCTCATGCCTGGAGTCTGCAGGGGCTGTTATCTTTGTCTAGATAACTTGGCCATGAGCCCACCTCGGCTTGCCCCTTCTCCAGGACTGGCTGCTGCTGGTTCCCTGGAGACAGAAAGTGCTGGTTGCCTTTCTGGGATAACAGACACCTTTATCCCTACTAGGAGCCTGAGGATCCCTTCAACTGCTGAAGCCTGCCATCCCCACCCCCAGTGCCCCCAAATCACCTGTGTCTGGTGGCCTGATCCCTGACCGCACTGGGATCTCACAGGTCACTCTGAACCCAAGCCACCTACATTCCTGCTTGCTGGGTTCCTCCCAGATGGCTGCACCCATTCCTTCCCAGGGGCTCCTGCACATTCTGTTCCCTCTCCTGGGATGCCCTTCCAGTCAGCCCCTTCAGGAAGCCAGGCTCACTCCACCTCCTGCTTGAAACACCCCCCATGGGCTCCACAGAGCAGATAATGGACACTGCTGTGTCCCGAGCACAGAGCCTGGCACACAGGAAATGCCCTGGAAGCTGCTGCTAAACAGAGGAACTCTCTCCGGCTTCCCTGGTGGCTTGGTGGTAAAGAATCTGCCTGCCAATGCCAGGAGACCTAGGTTCCATCCCTGTGTCCAGAAGATCCCCTGGAGAAGGAAATGGCAAGCCACTCCAATATTTTTGCCTGGGAAATCCCACGGACAGAGGAGCCTGGCAGGCTACAGTCCATGGGGTTGCAGAGAGTCGGACACAACTGAGCAGCTATGTCGAGCCCAGGTCACTCATCTTGTCTTGCTGGGCGTGTGGGCCTTGACCTAACAGACTGCATTCACCCTGTGCCCTGTTTTCCCAGGGACAGGCGGCGAGGAGCCTTTTTCTGGACTGCCTGTGAAATTTGCCCTGCTGGGTCTCATCTCAGCTGAGTCTGTAAATATTCGGTCCTCTGGGGCCAGCAGGGGAAGCTTCAGTGTGTTTTACGAGCCTCCCCATGGGGGCCCAGCGCAAAGTTTCTGTGGCTGGCTATGTGGGGTGCCCGGCAGTTTCACGGCTGGCTGGCTCGAGGTGGGTCTGACTGTGGGATTGGAGGCAGCCTCGAGGTATCATCAGTGGCTGCCGGCACTTAACCCTTCAGTGTGCGGCTTTCAGACACCCGAACAGGGCCCCTTGTTTGAAAAACTGCTAACGCAGGGTTATAGATCACAGCTGTGTGGGCACGGGGGCAGATCCAACCCCCTCCCCAAGACTGCAAGGAGGCGGAAGGCCCCAATTTAGACCTGGCTCTTCTAGAAGAATGGACTGCAACCAATCACTGGCTAAGCACCCACAGATGCTGGGTCCTGTGCAAAGCACTTGATTTTTGACTGTTTAAAAAAAAATACTTTTATTTTAGAGACTTCCCTAGTGATTCAGTCACTAAGACTCTGTGCTCCCAATGCAGGGGGCCCAGGTTCAATCCCTGGTCAGGGAATCAGATCCCACATGTCACAGCTAAGAGTTTGCATATACCTACTAAGACCTGGTACAACCTAATAAAAGAAAATAATAATAATAATTTTATTTATTTTTTTACTGTGCTGGGCCTTTGTTGATGCACAGGCTTTTCACTAGTTGCAGCGAGTGGGGGCTACTCTTTAGTTGAGGTGCACGGGCTTCTCGTTGCGGTGGCTTCTCTTGTGGAGCACAGGCTCTAGAGTGCTGGCTTCTGTAGTTTCTTCTCCTGGGCTCTCGAGCAGAGGCTCAATAGTTGTGGCACAAGGGCTTAATTGCTCCTTAGCATGTGGGATCTTTCCCAGGTCAAGGATCAAACCCATGTCTCCTACACCGGCAGGCAGATTCTTTATCACTGAGCCCCCAGGGAAGCCTTGCAAAGCACTTTAAATGCATCAGCTCTTTGCATCCTCAGAAATCCCCCAGCCCATTTTACAATGAGAAAACTCAGGGACTTCCCTGGAGATCCAGTAGTTAAGACTCTGTACTCCCAATGCAGGGGGCACAGGTTCAATCTCTGGTTGGGGAGGATCTTACATGCTGTGTGACATGGCCAAAAAAAAAAAAAAAGACAGCGAGAAAAACTCAGGCGTTCTAGGTAACTGGTTCCAGGTCATCCAGGTGGCAAAGGGTAGAGCTGGGATAACATTCTGCAGCCTGGCTTGGTCTCGCATAAGCCACCCAGCCCTCACGGGGGCCTCCCTGACAGGACCATGGTGAGGAGCCCCTGGAAGCCACTTCTCAACAGTCAGCCTCCCAAGGGTGAATGGAGGGAGGGCTTGAATCAGATCAATGGGTCAGTTGGGCCTGGGAACCTGAATTTTAAATAAGCCCCTCCCTGGGAATTCCCCAGAGGTCCAGTGGTTAGAACTCAGCGCTTTCGCTGCCATGGCCCAGGTTCTCCCTGGTCAGGGAACTAAGATCCCACAAGCCACCATGGTGGTGTGACTAAAAAATAAGTAAGCCCATCCCTCCACCCCCAGGTAACTCTTGCTAGAGGTGTTCCTTGGACCTTCCTCGGGAATAGCAGCAGCCTTACTGCTGCATATGTCCAAACATTCGTGTTCACGCTCAATCTCAGTGGAGACTGGAGATGGTCTGCCACCTGGTGTTCACTGAAGACACTACAAGGTTTGGCGTCCCCATCAGACATTCTAAACTAGGGGAATTCTGCCAGGCCCAGGAAGACCGAAAAGGCCAGACCAGGAATGAAAACATGAAGATAGACGATTTAAAAAATTTTTTTATGTGGACCATTTTTAAAGTCTTTATTGAATTTGTTACAATATTGCTTTATATTTTGGTTTCTTGCCTGTGAGGCATATGGGAACTCAGCTCCCTAACCAGGGATCAAACCCACACACCCTTCATTGGAAGGCAGAGTCTTAACCACTGGACCACCAGGGAAGTCCATAAGATACAGGATTATTGTGTCCCTTCTCCTCTCCATAGATTCGATAAGGATTTACTCTGTGTCTACCATGCTGGCTCCTTGGAAGAAAAGCTATGACAAACCTAGACAACATATTAAAAAAGAGAGACATCACTCTGATGACAAAGGTCTATATAGTCAAAGTTATGGTTTTCCCAGTAGTCACATATGGATGTGAGAGTTCGACCATGAAGAAGGCTAAGGACCGAAGAACGAATACTTTCAAACTGTGGTGCTGGAGAAGACTCTTTAGAGTCCCTTAGACAGTAAGGAGATCAAACTAGTCAATCCTAAAGAAAATCAACCCTGATTATTCATTGGAAGGACCGATGCTGAAGCTGAAGCTCCAATACTTTGACCACCTGATGTGAAGAGCTGACTCATCTGAAAGGACCCTGAAGCTGGGGAAGATTGAAGGCAGGAGGAAAAGGGGATGACAGACAATGAGTTGGTTGGATGGCATCATTGACTCAATGAACATGAGTTTGAGCAAACTCTGGGAGACAGTGATGGACAGGGAAGCCTGGTATGCTGCAGTCCATGGGGTCACATAGAGTTGGACATGACTTAGTGACTGAACAACCACGTTCTGGGTGTATTAGTTAGACATGGATGTATTAACCATGTCTTTATTTTCTTGTTTCTGATGCTTTGACATCTGGGGCTTCAGCCCCTCCCAGGGCCAGCTAATTCCCAGAGACAGCAAACAAGTAGCCCTAGGGTGCCTTTCACATGCAAACCAGCTGACTCAGAGCTCTCATCCCAACTCACTCCTCACACTATCCCCCTGCGATTATCACCCTAGGGTCAGTGCCAGGCAGCTTTTCCTCACGTTCTGTCATGTCTCATGGCCGTAGCCCACCAGGCTCTTCTCTCCACGGGGTCCTCCAGGCAAGAATACTGGAATGGGTTGCCGTTTCCTCTGCCAGGGGATCTTCCCGAAACAGGAATCAAACCTGGGTCTTCCACATCACCGGCAGATTCTTTACCATCTGAGCCATCAGGCCACAAGCCTGTGGACACAGGTAGCCACTGTCTCCCTTCCTTGGTCAGTACTCATGCCTGTGAACCCCTGCTCCCAACACAGATTCGGTCACATCCCAGGGGCACAGGCAAAATAACGCCCCCTCCCCCGCAAAGAGGTCCACATCAGAGATCCCTTCCTGACTGTGATCATGTACCAGGGAGGGAGACCCTACCAGGGCCTGAGAGTGGGCTCTTGTCTAACATTCAGAAATGAATTGTCTGAGGAGACACATGGGCTGACAAAGCAGGAGACTTTGTTGGGAAGGGGGCGTCCGGGTGGAAAGCAGCAAACAAACGGACCCAGGAGAACTGCTCTGCCACGTGGCTCAAAGGCTCAGGGTTTATGGTAATGAGGTTGGTTTCTGAGTTGCCTCTGGCCAGTCATCTTGCTTGGCCCACATTTAGTCTGAGTCACCAGGCTTAGGGCTTCTCTGATAGCTCGGTGGTAAAGAATCCACCTGCCAATGCAGGAGACGAAAGAGACTCAGGTTCGATCCCTGAATCGGGAAGATCTCCTGGAGGAGGAATTGGCAACTCACACCAGTATTCTTGCCTGGAAAATTCTCGTAACAGAGGGGCCTGGCGGGCTACAATCCAGGGGGTCAAAAGAGTTGGACACGACTGAGCACACACACACACACACACACACACACACACACACCCCTGGGTCAAAAGAGTTGGACACGACTGAGCACACACACACACACACACACACACACCCCTGGTTCTTTCAGGTGGTGTGTGCATCTCTTGTTCAAGATGGATTCAAGCATGAAGGATTCTGGGAGGTTGGTAGGACATATTATGGGCTGGCATTTCCTCCCTGCTTTTGGCCCCTCTCAAATTCTTCTGGTTAGTTTTCAGAGGCAGCACCACTTTGCTTTTCAGGACGTATTGTTGCGAGGCAATTTGGACAAGCAGGCCTAGCCAAGGCTCGTGATTTCGGAAACTGTCCCCTAATAGTCAGAGGGAGATGTGACTGTGGAAAAAGGATGAGAAATATGCTGCATTCCTGGCTCTGAAGCTGGAGGAAGGGGCCAGGAGGCAAGGAATGTGGGCAGCTTGGAGAAGTTGGAAAAGGCAGGGAATCAGATCACTCTCCTAGTGCCTTGGAAAGAAACAGCTCTGCAGGCACCTTGAATTGGAGGACTTCAGGCCTCCAGACTTTGAGGTGAGAGGTTTGTGTGAATTTGTCATGACAGCCAGAGGAAACACACACCTAATTCTCTTGCAGGTATTGTGTGAAACTCTCAAACCATAAAATCAGTGCAATACTGGGAATTCCCTGGTAGAGTGTTTAGAACTCAGCACACTCATTGCTGAGGCCCCAGATTTGATCCCTGATCAGGGAACTAAGATTCCCACAAAGCTGCACGGCAAGCCCCCCTCCCCAAAAATCAACGCAGTACTCTGGGGAGAGGAGATGCTGAGAAACTCACATCCTGCTGAGCCAATGAGGCCTCTGGCTCATAAGGCTGGACCTGACACAGTCACCCACCAGAATCTGCCCAGGGACCTGGGGTGGAGGCATCATGCCCATTTGAGAAATTGACAACTCTGAGAGCTCCAGAGAGGGTAAGTCACTTTCCCAAGGGCACACAGTTGACAAAAGAAGAAGAGTCTGGGATGTGAACCCACTGGCCTCACCATCCTTTGATCTTGTGACCAACGAGGGAGGGATGGGCTAACCTCTGGAGGGTAGGGGAGGGGCAGCACTGGGAGGTCTCAGTGGAGACCCCGCCCCTTGATCTGCAAACGAGTGAAAAAGCACCATATCCCCAGGAACCCACATCTCTGTGCCTGTGTTTTTAAAAACTTCAAAAGTCCTTTTTAGAGCACTGCATGTGAAAATATTTAACTAAGAGGAATGCGTGCAATTTGAGACTGGCAATCATAGTGCAGGCTGGGGAATTCCTGCAAAGTGAGAAAATTTAACCTAGGAGCTGTTTTGAAATGTAATGAAATCTTTATGAATACAGAATTTAGCGGTTGATGGAGTTGACACATTTTTGTAAATGTGGAGACATGTGATAAGGTATTCATTCTGATTTTGCAGTTTTCTCTTTGCATTTTTGGAGCTGATCATTCTGCCCTCTTTCTCTCTGGGCCTCAGAAAACATTTTATGGGTCTCCTGGAGAGCATGAGTACCTTGGGCCCTATTCCTGTAGGCCTCCCAGTGCCTGTTAACATTTATTGAGCACTTAACATTTTCCAGGAGCTTTTTACATCTATTAACTAATTTAATCTTGGCAAAGACCCTCTATGGCAAATACTGTCCTATTCTCAGTTAATAAAGCCAAAACAGAGAGGAACTATTAACTCCTATGGGCAGACAGGTAGGATGGATTCCAAGTCTGTCTCCCAAGCCTACTGCAGTGGTTCTCATTCCTATGACACCCAACAGCCCCCACCCTGACCTTTAAAACATTTTTTAAAAATCATGGCAAAATATATGTAACACAAAAATTTGCCTCCCATGGACAGGTGCACACTGCTATATTTAAAGTGGATAACCAACAAAGACCTACTGTATAGCACAGGGAACTCTGCTCAATGTTATATGGCAGCCTGAATAGGAGGGGAGTTTGGGGGAGAATGGAGCAGGGCATGGAAATCCACTCCAGTATTCTTGCCTGGAAAACCCCATGGACAGAGGGGCCCGGTGGGCAACGGTCCATAGGGTCGCAGAGTGGAACCCAACGAAGTGACTTAGCATGCATACATGGTTACCTTTATATATGTGGCTGAGTCCTTTTGGTGTTCACCTGGAACTATCAAAACGTTGTTAATCAGCTATACCCCAATAAAAAAATAGAAAGTTTAATTAAAAAATCTTGCCATCCTATACATGTACCTGTGTTCATTAGCAAAACCATTGTATATATGACATAGAATCAACCTAAATGTCCATCGACAGAGGAATGGATAAAGATGTGGTACAATGGAATGTACTCATACAGTGGAATATTACTCAGCCATAAAAAGAATGAAGTGAAAGAATGAAATAATGTCATTTGCAGCAATATAGGTGGACCTAGAGATTATTATACTAAGTCAGACAAAAACAAAAATATCATATGATATAACTTATATATGGATAAACTATGATACGAATGTATCTATATAACATAGATTCACGGACATAGAGAACAGACTTATGTTTGCCAAGGGGGAAGGGGATGAGGGAGGGAAGGATTGGGAATCTGGGATTAGCAGATGCAAATTGGTATATACAAGATGGATAAACTACAAGGTTCTACTGTATAGCACAGGGAACTATATTCAATATCCTGTGACAAACCATAATGAAAAAGAATATAACTGAGTGATTAAACAACAACCAACAACAACATTCCACTCTATGGCTGGACCACAGTTTGCTTATCCACACTACTAACTCACTCATTGGTGGTGGTGGTCAGTCACTTCAATTGTGTCCAACTCTTTGCTACCCACTGGACTGTAGCCCGCCAGGGTCCTCTGTCCATGGAATTCTCCAGGCAATACTGGAGTGGGTTCCCATTTCCTTCTCCAGGGGATTTTCCCCACCCAGGGATTCAATTCCCGTCTTCTGTGGCTCCTGCATTGGCAGGCAGATACTTTACCACTAAGCCACCAGGGAAGCCCTAACACACCCATTAGAATGGCTATTATTTAAAACAAGAAACACACTCAGAAAACAAGTGGTGAAGATGGAGACACACTTGGAACTCTTATGCAGGGCTGGTGAGAACGTTAAGATGGGGCAGCCGCGATGGAAAATAGCCTGGCAGTTCCTCAAAAGTTAAATGTCCAGAATGACCATAGGAGCCAGGAATTCCACCCCCATGTATACATTCAGGAGAGTAGAACACAGGTGTGCAGAGACATCCAGGCACACTCATCCTCACAGCAGCATGACTGACAGAAGCCAAAAGGTGGAAACCTAAGTGTCCCAGATTCTTTTTTTTTTTACCACACTGCGCAGCAAGCTGGATCTTAGTTCCCCACCCAGGGTTAGAATGCGCACCCCCTGCATTTGAAGCATGGGATCTTAGCCACTGGACTGCCAGGGAAGTCCCTGCAGATTCTTTTTACAACAAGACTTTTCTTCCACCTCCCTTTTGTCTCCAGAAATAAAAATCAGTGCTAATATGACTTGTGTGCTCTGTCGCTTCAGTGGTGGTTGACTCTTTGCAACCCCAGGGACTGTCGCCTGCCAGGCTTCTCTGTCCAAGGGATTTTCCAGGCAAGAACACCATGGGTTGCCATTTCCTTCTCCAGGGGCTCTTCCTGACCAAGGAATCGAACCCGTGTCTCTTGCGTCTCCTGCATTGGCAGGCAGGTTCTTTACCACTAGTGCCACCTGGGAAGCCCATTATGACTTAACCACATACAGTTAAAAAAACAACAAAACAGCAGCCCAATCATATGATGGTCTATCAGATACAAACAGAAGAAATAAAAAGGCCATAATGTCTGATAAATACTAATTCAGCCTGTGAACGCTGGGGCACCAGTCCTGGTTACACTGAGCACAGAATGAAGTGCTCAGAGGCGTGTGCCTATTGAGACAGCTCATCTGAGACAGAAGCAGCAGGGGGGATGTTTAGACCCTGCAGGTCTGTTCACAGAAATGGTGAACAACTCTTTGTAAGGTTCTGGACTAAATGACAAGCCATTTTCCTCAATTTTCCCAGAAGTTGCATTCCTGAAAAATCTGTATATCTTGTGACCTCTTTTCCCCGCCAAATTCACATGTTGATGTCCTGGCCCCTAGGACCTCAGGATGTGACTGTACTTGAAGACAAGACCTGCAGAGAGGTGGTGGTTGTTGAGTTGCTCAGTCGTGTCTGACATCATGCACTACAGCACGCCAGACTTTCCTGTCCTTCACTATCTCCTGGAGTTTGCTCAAATTCGTGTCCACAGAGGTAATCAAGTTAAAATGAGGTCATTAGAGTGGGTGCTAATCCAACATGACTGTGATTTTATAAAAAGGGGAATTGGGACACACTTGCACACACACACACACACACACACACACATGGAGAAGGCTGCGTGAAGGAGGCAGAGAGACTTTTATAAGTCAAGAGATGCCAAGGATTAGAAACTTCCCTGGTGGTCCAGTGGTTAAGACTTTGCCTCTCAATACAGAGGGTGTAGGTTCGATCCCTGGTTGGGGAGCTAAGATCCCACATTCCTCTTTGGACAAAAAAAAAAAAAAAACATTTAAAAAAAAGTTACTGTTTTTTTCTTCCTCCCTGGCTGCTTGAAGATCAGCTGCAATCGTGAACGATACAGTAACTATCTGGACCAGGAAGTTCATGACCAACTGACTACTTCAGCAGAAACAAATGGTCACAGATGTTCTTCACCCTGGAAAGGCAACAGTACCTGAAACAGAAATTTGGGAAAAACTGGCCAAAATGTACCAGACCACACCAGATGTCATCTTTGGATTTGAACTGAGAACCTATTTTGGTGGTGGCAAGACAACTGGCTTTGGAATGATTTATGATTCCTTGGATTACGCGAAGAAAGAGCCCAAACACAGGCTTACAAGACATGGCCTAAATGAGAAGAAAAAGACCTAAAGAAAACAGCCAAAGGAACTCAAGAACAGAATGAAGAAAGTCAGGGGGACTGCAAAGGCCGATGTTGGTGCTGGCAAAAAAAAGGAGTAAAAATTCTGCAGTGACTGTATCTGTGGTGACCATGCAGATTTTTCATGAAAGAATAAACTAAGACCTTTTACAAAAAAACACACCAAACAGTATTGTAATTAATTCAATAAAGACTTAAAAAAAAAAGATGCCAAAGATTGCCAGCGACCACCAAAGTCTGGCGACCACCAGAGACGGAGGGCTTCCCAGGTGGCACTAATGGTGAAGAACCTGCCTGCCAATTCAGGAAACATGAGACACAGTTTTGATCCCTTGGTCAGGAAGATCCCGTAGAGAAGGGAATGGTTACCCACTCCAGTATTGCCTGGAGAATTCCAAGGACAGAGCAGCCTGGCGGGCTACAGTCGATGCAGACATGGTGTTGCAAAGACTCAGACATGACTGAGTGACTAAAGCTTTCACTTTGACTGGACTGGACTGGAGTCTGGGAACGGGCCTTTAACAGAACCCCCTCAACAGCCTTAGAAGAAAACAGCTGTGCTGACACCTTGATTTTGGACTCCTGACCTCTACAACTGGAAGATAATAAATGTTTACAACACCTGTTCTGCAGTGTATCCAAGTAAAATGGAGCCTGCTCTTAGGCCTGGGTAATGAGGAAGGGGCTTGTCTTTCCTCACAGGCTGTGGGGTGATACTGGCCCACACTCTCCACACTTCCTGGGGCCCCCTCGGGAGCACTGAACTTTAGGAATTGCTCCTACCTTGTGACAAGATCTGAAAACAGGTGTCACCTCCAGATCCCAACCCCAATCTGGCTTCTCCTGGCCAACTCAGAACCCCCGGGACCCTAGTTTCCAGACTAGTTTGTGGGGTGAGACGAGGGTCTCCGTGCAGAAGGAAACATGCCATGCTGGGCCCCAGTGCACCATGGAGATGGCGTCCTGTCAACTTGTCATTGGAAAATGACTCTAAAAGCCCCCGTGGTGAGGGAGGTGTTTATTTGGGCAATTCAGACAGACAGGGACTGCCAGACAGTGGAGGGCCAGAGCTGGCCTGCCTTTCATATGTGGGCTTCAAGGCAAGCTGGGTCGGGTTTTCATTTTGCTCTTTTAAACCCCCCCTTCACCGACCCAGCAGGAACACAGGGGACTCCAGGAGAACTGGCAATTGTTCTGGGGCCAGTGGGTGACTGTCCTAGTTAGAGAGGAAGGGGAGGGCAAGGGGGGAATCATGTTCCCAGCAGGCCACACACAGGTTAACTCATCACTTGCCAGTCCAGACTACACGGGTCCAGGGCTGGGACTCAGGGAAGCAGCGCTCCCTCTCCCCCCAGGGTCAGCCTGACAGCCACCAGGTCATCTCATTTCTGAGCAGGGCGGGGCCAGTGATCCTTCCAGAGACACGCCTCTCTGTGGTGTCACACTGCAGGGGCCTGGATGGAGCCGGGAGAAGCTCGTGAACAACCCCTTTGGCCAGTCAGGGGTTTTCAATGAAGGCTGCTGCTGTGGGTGTACAAAGTCATGTTCAATTCTTTGCGACCCCATGGACTGTAGCCTGCCAGACTCCTCTGTCCATGGGATTTCCCAGGCAAGAATACTGGAGTGGGTTGCCATTTCCCTCTCCAGGGGATCTTCCCGACCCAGAGATTGAACCCGTGTCTCCTGCATTACAGGCAGATGCTCTATCACTACGTTGCCAGGGAAACCCTTAATGAAGATCACTGCTATTTATAATCACAAATGAGATTTCACCTATGAACTTGCATTTCCAGGAAAAGGGGTGGATCTGGTACTGCTGGGCTCGTGCCAAGCACGAGTTGCCCACCCCCGCCCCTCAGCCAGACCCACAAATTGCACAGAACCGTCAGGTAAAGTGACTGGTCCCAGGGCCCCCGGATGCACACACCCTTCCTGTTGGTGAAGAATTCTTAATTCCTTCTCAGCTCTGTCACTTAAGGGCTCTAGGACTCTTGTGAGCAATGTGACCCCTGAACCTGTTTCCTTCTCTATAAGGTGGGGACAGGGATGCCCCCGCTTTACCAGGAGCTGTGAGAATTCAGGAATGTGAGCTGGCCTCTGCTTTCCAAACAGACAGCAATGCTGCTGAGGGCTGACCCTGTTCTCTGCTCTGTAATCACCGATACACACACACTGGTGAGAACCATAAACTTTTATTAATGGAAAATGGAATGCCTCATTAACAGAAACCTTATCTTAAAAATGGCAGAACAAGAACACATTTATTAAAAAAAAAAAAGTGAATTCACATTGGATTGAGCTACAACACGGTGGCAGGATTTGCTTTTGCTTCTTAAAAGATTCCACAAGTTCAAGGTAACTCTGCTAAGAGTTCAACAGTACGTCTGTCCGCCTACCAGGACGCGTGGAGGGGTGGGGTCTAGTAGTGGCGGGTGAAGTGGGGGTACGGGTCTCTGTTGCCCCGGTCCTGGCCAGCCAGTCCGTCGCTGTCGAGGCCTCCAGCAGGCACCACGTCACCCTGGGTGTGCCCACCGTGTGCAAAGCCGCCTCGCCTAGGAACAAAGGCACGTGTGTGTTCTCATTGTGTCACTTCGCAGCAGCAGGCTCAGAGTCCCCTGGCTTTTTCCAGAGGAGAAAATTCACAACCACAGGTTGCCTTCTGGGGAGCACTGTTAGTTGCGTAAGTTGTCAAGGGCTGCTGTGGGAGCATTTTCAAAACACTCAACCAGAAAGCTGATCAAGCATGCAGAAAGGGAGAGGAACTGAGGAGCAAGAAGAAATCAATTTTATGGGCAGACAAAACTTACCCCGATATTCCGCCCCGATCTGCCATGTGCCCAGGGCCTGAGGGTCCAGACAGGCCCCTCTCACCACCTGGAAGAGAAGGAAGAGTCTGCTAACACTCCCTTCTCGGAAGCCCTGGGAAAGCTGGGGGATTCCTGGCCGCCCCTGCCCAGAAGCCCTCCCAGACCTGCAGGCGGAGTGGGGGGGGGGGGAACGGTGTCAGCCCATACCTTGCCACCGCGAGTGCTCCCGGCCCGCTGTGTCCGTGTCCACTGTTCCCGGCCAGGTGCGCTCCTGATGTTCCTCCAGCCTCTGGCTGTGCTCCGACCAGTCACGGCCACCCCTTTGCCAAAACAAAAGGCAGACACACAAAGGTCCCACTAGGCCTCCAGGAAGAGGTTGTGGCTATGGCTGGGGGATCATGCCCCCCTGTCAAGAGTTTCTGAGAAAAGTGGGCAAAGAATGGGAGGAGACATTTCCCCAGAGAAACACATGTGGCCAGTAAGCACATGAGTAGGTCTTCAGCACAGCTAACATCACATCACCCCTGTCAGGATGGCTACTATCAAAAAGACAGATGACAGTGGCAAGTGCAGGTGAGGACATGCAGACACACGGATCCTCAGGCCAGGCTGCTGGGAATGTGAAATGGCACAGCCTTGTTGGAAAATAGCACAGTGGTCCCTTGAAACGTTAAATGTAGAACGGCCATGTGACCCAGCGATTCCACTCCAAGGTGTCTGAGACTGGTAAACCTGCATTTACACAAAACCTTGTACACCAACCACCCCAAAGTGGAGACCACCAAAGTGTCCATCAACTAACTTGAACAGATACAAAAAATGTGGCTCCTCCATACACTGGGAGATTCATCAGCCTGGAAAAGGAGAAAAGCCCTGACATTCTCTCCAACACAGATGCACCTTGAGGACATGATGCTCACTGAGATAAGCAGACACAGACAGACAGTGTGTGAATCTACTGATGGGAAACATCTGGAGCAGGCCAATCCAGAGAGAGAGAAAGTGGGTTAGTGGTTGCCAGGGAGCTGGGGAGGGTCTGCTGATGGGAGCTTCTTTTGGGGGTGATGTAAATGCTCTGAAATGGGTTCTAAGGATGGGTGCATGGCTCGATGGATCAACTGAAAGCCATCCAACTGTGCACTGTTGACAGCGAACTGCACAGCAATTCCTGAAATGGCTCTTTCAGACAGAAACCCCGGGAGCGGACAATCCAAGCCCAGTTCCCATGTGCAGGCGCAACCACCTGGTCCCAGGCCCTGTGTGACAGCCGCCCGGTCCCACGGTGACGCGGCTCCACACAGCCTGCTGCCAGAGCATGAGCTGGCCCCTTTACACTGAAGACAAAGTGGCTGAACAACCTGAGAGAACTCGGTGTCAAGCAGGTCCCTATCTATCCAACTGGCACCCTAGTCTTTGATCAACATCCAAAACACCCCTAGAGATGCGGCGGAGACTTCTGGTGACTGTGACACCAGCCTGACAAGACACCTAGACAACTCTGGAGCACAGGGCCGGGTGAAGCTTCTCTACTCCTGACAGGGGACAAGCCTTAGACAGCCTCAGGGCTACCTGCTTCAGCAGCTGGGGTCTGCGATATGGACCTTCACACCTAGGGATGACACTGTTCCAGGTGACCTGGCAGGTACATACACCTGGATCACTCTCACAGAAGCCAAGCCGGACCAAGTGAGGGCAATGATGCCCCCAGTGAGGCTTGGCATGGCCTGCCCGCTAACCTGGGTGGAGGTGGCGGCCCCCGGCCCTCGCTCATCCTCTTGTCGGAGCCGTAGCCGCCCCAGCCGTCTCGGGAGTCGCGGGCGTGGCGCTCTGGTGGTCCTCCATGGCTGTGGCGCTCGTCTGAGTAGTGCTGGAAGGCGCAAGAGGGACAGGGCGACTCCAGCCTCACTGTTCCTGGACAGGCCAGTGGCAGGCACACCCTCTAGGTCTGGTCAACCTGCAGACCCTGCCACCCAAGAGGACCTGCCCAGGCCCCTCTGACACTTCTTGATCCCTTCCTCACTTGAGAATCCCGAGCACCCCTAGAGCTCCATCACTGATGCACACGAAGGACCAGCAGAGGGCCCCCTGGCCCTGTGAGCATGGAGAGTCCCAGGCTCTGGGTCCACCAAGACATCACTCAGACCCATCTTCCCTGAAGAGGACAAACACCTGCTCCTTGCTGGTGACAGGACGCTCCCCCTACAGCGTCAGGGCAGGCCAGCGCCCTCAAACCCCCTAGCTCAGTACTGTGGAGGCCTGCAAGCCAGCAATGCTGGTGGGAATGGTTCAGTGCCCCTGGCCAACTAAGTCAGTGCCCTGGAAGCCAGCACATCTTGGGAGCAAGAGAGGCTATGTATTCTTTCACCACCCCCGCCACTCCCCCACCCCATTTAAACAGCCATGACTCTGATGCTGCCCCCACCTTTCTTGTGGGGGTGGCATCGGCTCTCCTCTGAGCTGACACCCTAGGGCACCTGCAGGCCCTCAGACAGAGGTACCCACCCCAGTACCTGATAGGGATGCCCTAAAACATAGGCTAAATGACCCCCGGCAGGCTGCTAAGCCCCCGTGTGGGATATCCCACGTGTCTAGACTGGAAGATACTCTACATTAGCAGACAATCAATCCTCTTTATTCACTTCCTATTGACTAAGACGAAGGACAAGCCCTATGTATTTAATGTCCACATCTGCCCACTGCACAGAAGCAGCCACGCTCCCAAGCCTGAGGTCTGGCTTTTACTCACCTGCCCATCTCGCTCTCCCATCACTGACCTTGAACCTTCCCTCCTGCAAAACAGAAGTATCTCATTCCAGTAGCAGCTGACGGCTCTCTCTGACACTGCTGCAGACCACACGGAAGAGTCCGACAATTGGGGTACTTATCCTCTTTCACCACATGAGAACAGTTAACTGATTGACAGGCCTGAAAAAAGAGCTGGCTGGCAGCTCCCTGGGGGTAGGAGTGAAGTCGGAGCCTAAGAAAGTGGGGAGGAAGGTTTTACTGAACTAAAATCTCTCACAGGGGTCTCAGAAATAGAGATCTACCTACGAAGCCAATGCCAAATTAATCTGTGGTCTGGTGACAAACTGGGTAATAAGAAAGCCTTGGCGGGTCTTAACCTCTGGTATGATCTGACCCATGTGACTAACACATGGGAAACCAAGTCCAGCCATGATTAAATAAATGAGTGGCGTCTCAGCCTGTCTTCACCCCTATCTCCCTTCCCTCATGGAGGAGCTAACGAGCAGTGAAATGGCTCAAGGATATGCAGCCTGGAGGAGCGCAATGAGAAACCTAGAGAGAGAATGCTTAAACTTGAAAATCAAGGGCTCTCTTTCTAATAAATGAGATAGTCTTCATTAAAGAGGCACTGGCAAAAAAAAATTACACCCCCAGACCCTTAAAACACAAAGCAGGCCTGACAGGGCCTCTGCCACGTCCTGCAGTCAGCCCCCTTGGTGCAGTCTGGCTCGGGCCCCATGCGGTCAGTGACCCTGCAGATGGCTCCAGTGGGTCACGGCCTTTCTCTAAACCACTTCCTCATCTGTGAGAACAAGGAGGCTGGGCCATGCCCTCCCCTCCTCAAAGACCTGTGCTCCAGTGCAACTCCTGCCAGGGGAGGGACAAGAAGGAAGAGTGGCCATGGAGACCCCAGGGAGCTATGCAACCCAGAGGCTGGGGCCTGTCCTTCACAAGAGGACAGTGCATGAAACACACACTGAGGCCTTCCCCATAGTCAAAGCGAATATGCCCTAAGGGACCACTGATTCCCACATCCCGGTCAAGGTCTGTCGCTAAATCCCACGTGTGGTGGTCACTAGGAGCCTCCCAGCATGAGATGAGGTGGAGACCCACCCTGCTGGAGTGGGGTGGGGCACTGACCTGTCAGCTACATGCTCCTGGTACCGGCCCCGGTCACGGTGGTCGAAGTGGTGGAAACGGTGATCAGGCCGAGGGAAGTCTGGGCGGTACCTGTCCTCCATGGCCATGCGCTTTCCTTCTGGCCAATAGGCGTCATCTCGCCTGTTTTTCATTTTTAAAAAGATGCAAATTTCACTTATGAGAGAGAATGAGGGGGAAAAAAGCAAGAGGGTGGAGGTGGAATGCTCTCTCCAGACACAGTATCATTTAAAATGTCCTGCAGGGCTAATCTCTAAACATTCAGTCATTATTGCTTTGATTTGATATATTAAAACCCCCAAACTACCAAAAGGCACCCTGGCATTCTCATTTGACAGTCCTGAAAGAAGAACCACTGTGAACTAACTGTATCACAAGGCTGTTAATATCTTGATCCCCACAAGAGCTCAAATGCAAGTGAAATGAAATACTTGATTTTCTGGCAAGAACGTTCCGAGTTATCACATTTTCAACTCATCGTCTATGGTAACCTGAACTTCCCTCTGTGCTTTTCAGAAGCAAAGGGAATTAGATCAGGTGACAGCAAACTACACACAACTTGGGATGGTCTCCAATTATCTTCTTCCTGATTTTTACCAGAAAATTAGGCTCACAGGTGGTGGGGTGATGGGAGACCATCAGTTAAGCAGCTTAGAGAAGGCAGAGAGAGATAAATCTACTTTCTTTTTTTTAAACCTACTTTCTTAGAGGAAGGCAACCTGCTTATCCACAGCACTGACTCTGTGCCTCTCACTCCAGGAGGACATGTGAGCCCGAAGGAGATGACAGGGAACGCGGCCTAATGCATGCCTGCCTGCCTCCTCCCCACTAGACAGCGTCAAACTTCCCCAGGAACCACAGGGCCAATGAAAGGACTGCCAAGGCGAGAGCATCACCAAGCCTCCAGCAAGTGGCAGCTCTGGAGATACTCTACTAGCTGCGGAGGCAGCAGCTACGAGCTCTGCCCAGGTGTCCATCTTCAGCACCCCCGACTCCCTACACCAAGATGGATGCAGCCACTCCCCGCTCTAGCTGCGACCTTACCGCCCAATGTCGTAGGGCCTCCTGACCACCGACCGCCGTTCCTGCTCATAGCGTAGCTGCTCCTGCTGGTGCCGCAGCTCCTCACGCTCCCGCTGGATACGTTCCTGCTCACGCCGGCGCTCCCGCTCCACGCGCTCCCGCTCCCGCTCCAGCCGTTCGCGCTCCAGGCGCTCACGCTCCAGGCGCTGCCACTGGCGGTCAAGCTGCTCGCGTTCCCGCTCCAGCCGTGCCTTCTCCTTGCCCTCGTGGAAGGCCTCCAGGCGCTGCTCTCGCTCCCGCTGCTCACGCTCTCTGCAGACACAGGAAGGCCACCCTGACTTTCCCACATGGTGGTGCCCAGGCACCAAGGTCCTTGGAGGGAGCCTGGACACATCAAGCTCCTGGATGTGACCTGGCTGCCCCCTCACAGGCTCCATCCCGCCCCCTGAACTGCTCTGATCATCCAGAAACCCCAAACTCCATCCTTTCCCCTTCTCCAACTAGCAAAACCGGGGTGAGCTGGGAGGGAGGGATGATGGCAAGTGGACACAGAGTCTCAGGTCCAGACCAGGAGGACCTGCTCGAAGAGCACCAGAATGAAACCACAGGTAAACAAGGGCAGAAAAGTAAAAAAAGCAAAGGATAACTGCTACTCTGAAGTTCCTGAGCAGATAAAACCCTGGAGACACGGATGACAGCCACTCTCCCTGAGAGACGACTCATGCTCATTTTTGTCACTCCTTCCCTCTCCGAGGGTGTACATCTAACGTGGCATTTTGAAAGGGACCCAAGACGGTGTGGGGACAGGAGAAAGCCAGGCACCAGTGAAGGGATCACAGGTCTTGCCCCTCAGCCACCGCACACAGAAGCTGGCGAGGGAGTTGGGGATGCCCCCCTGCTCTCCTCACTCGCTCCCAGGGTGCCAGGGAAGGCTCTACACCAAGGGCAAGCCAGCTGGAAGTGGAACATCTTCAAATGGGTCAAGAAACTCTGACTTTCTAAAGCCCACATGCAGAAGCTAAAGTCACACTATTTTAGAAAAGCAAACTGGAGAAGCTGTTGATCCAGTTTGGTGGGGAAGACTGAGGTCTCAACCCCAGAGACCCTCCTGTCAAAGCCACAGGTGGCCTGGGTACGCGTGCTACCTGGGTCAAGGCACAACTTCAGCCAGAGGAGATGATGCTGAGCAGAAACAGGCTTGGATGACTGTGCTGGGACGAATACGTCATGGGCTGGGTGGGTGCAGCACAGACAGCAGGAGGCTAGCAAGCCCAGGCGACTGGTTTGGGAGGAAGGGCAATCCCCCCGAGAAGAGACCCCACTCACCGCCGCCTCTCCGTCTCTCGGATCTCCCGCTCCCGCTGCCTCTGGCGCTCTCGCTCCCTCTGCTCTTTGATTTTATCAAACGACAGGATGTCTCTCTTCTCCTTGCTTTCCGACTTGCGATCCTGACTCTTTGAGCTCTGTTAACCCAAACTGGCTTATTAATGTCAGGGAAATGATGACAAACATACGATTCAAGTGAAATTAGCAGGTCTGGACTAGACTAAGAACCTTGGGTCCCTTGGGGTTTACAGGGAGGTCCCCAGCACAGTTTGCCTCACACCATGTGAGTTTTGATGCTACAGCCTTGCTTTCGAATCTTGCAAAGGGCATTAATGAAAGAGAAGAGGTAGGGTAAAACCTCAGCAAGTAGTTTCTCTGGAATGGCAGAGCCAAGCGCTCTGCATTATCTACAGCAAAACCAGGCTCCCCAGAGGCACAAGGCAGGCACACGCCACCACAGCAATCCCCCTGCTCGGTGGGGTCACCTGACTGCTGGTTCAGGCCTCAGGCAGGAGGCTTCCACACAGAGCAAGCCAAAGGCCCACAGGTGTAAACCAGCACTCTAGATAAAGCAGAGTACTGTGGGCACTTCTGTGCTCTTCCATTTCTGGGAGAAGGAAGGAAACACTGACAAATGACTTCCATTCTGAGGCTCTCCAAGGCTGGGGTTCCCACACTGGCCACAAGCCAGCCTCTCCTGGAGGGTTTCGTGAAACTCAGAACCCAGGGCCTCCTGTGGACCCACTGCCTCACAACTCCCAGGGAAGGAGCCTGGGACACATTTTTTAAAAAGCTCCTCAGCAGTCTTTTCTTAACTGGCTCACAGAGGGGCAAAATATCAATGAAAAACAAAGCAATCCAAAAGAAAGAAAATCAAAGGTCATAACCAAACATTTTACTGGAGGGAAAAAAAGGGAGGGGACACAGAGGAGACCTGTCCACGCTCATTACAAGGACAGGTTCACAGCCCTAAACACCGCAATGATCTGCAAGGACGGCAGAATTGGGAGTCTGAGTACACACTGCAGGTTGCAGAGGGGAATGACAGACGGCCTGCGTCCTGAGGTACCGGATGTCATCTGCTGGGGAGGGTGGCATGTGGGGCAGTGGAGGGGAAAAGGTGTGTGTCTCGCATCGGGCTCCCGGGTCCACAGCCTGCCCTCGTCACTTCTTAGTGGCCTGGCACATGTCAGTGTCCTCCATAACCTTTCTGAAGGGCACTCAGTGAACATCTACCACAACAAACAATGTGTCTGCAGCTCTGGACCTGCCCTGACAAGTGGCATACCCACAAATGCTGCATCCAGACGGGACGTGGAGACATTCAAGTGTCCGTCAACAGGGGACTTGGTCAGAATGACCGCGGTACATCCACAGCTCAGTAATAAAGCTTTACAAGGAAAAGGACAGCCCCGCACCCCCAAACACACACACCTGGATGGATTTCAGGGATACTATGCTGAGGGCAAAGACCAATCTCAAGGTCACGGTTGTATGATTTCATCTACATACATTCTCAAGACACCATGCTGGTGACAAAAAACCAGTTACAGGCTTCCAGCGTTGGGGATGGACTGGTGGGGTGGGGCAATGTTACAGGGGTATCCAGGAGATCTTTGTGCTGAGGGACCAGGTATGCACGTGGACTGAAGTGGCAGGACTCAAGTCTACACTGGTGACAAAGTGTCCTGGTGCTGCCCCCACCTCCACACAGTTAACTAGGACAAAAACCACTGGGCAGGTTCCTAGGACCTCTGTACTATCTCTGACAACTTTCTATGAATCTGTAATCACTTCAAAATTTGAACTTTAAAAAAAAAAAAAAATTGAACTTTAAAGCCGACCTGTGTATGTCTCATGCATAAAGCTCCACAAGTCAGCACAGACGTGCACAGCAGCAAGTCCCAGGAGGCCCAGGCCCCACGGTGTTGTACGTGTAGACATGCAAGTGGCGGGTGCATCTGCCACTGAGAGGGGCCCATGCAGAGTAGAGGCCTCCGCTTTGCTTACCTCATCTCTTTCTGTACTGGTTGTATTTCTCATCAAGTTTACATTTTTATTTAGCATCACAGTTATCTGGCTGGTGAGATTATTGGCCTTCCTTGGTTCTTCTCTGTATTTTACGATTCTGCTCAGGGGAACACAGCACTGGGAACTGCCGCTTTATGGACCCCAAGTGCTCATTTCAAAATTAAGCCTCAGCATCATAAAGTGCTCCTGGGTGAACGCTGCTAGCTCTGTACTCACTAAGAGGGCACTGCTCTCCTCGCTAATGTTTTAGTTACAACCTTCAGCTGGGAAGCAAAGGGTTCAGTTTGCCAGAGTAGAAAGAGTAAAACAAGAAGCAATAAGCTTGTCCTGTGGTTCAGGCCACATAGGCAACAGGGCTCACTCTCTGATCACAGAAAAGAGGCAGGTGGGCCCAACTTGTCTTTTTGGTTAATTTAATAAAAAACTAGAAAAACAGCTGCAGAAAATGAACAGAACCTGCCTTCCAGCCTGACAAGCCCTAGGCCTTGCCCATTTTATCCAGTTCATGAATCATCTCTCCTGGAAGATGGTATAGAATAATAGGATTGGCAAAGGGTCAACACGTTTATGGGCTGCAAACACAGTTACGGATTGTTTTAGAGTAAGTTTCAGAACCTAATCTGTGTGTGTGCACAGTCTAGTTATTAATAGCAACATGTCTCCTTAGTACTTCAAAGAACCTTAACATTTCAAGGGTGAAACAACGTTCTTCTCGTAACACAAATCAATGTGGTCGTTAAACCATCACTGGAACCGGCCGGACTCAAGAGGGCAGGGGCAATACTCACTCTCTCTTTTGACCTGCTTGTGGTTTTCACACTGATGACAGGCTCCCCTTTGGATTTGTCCATTACAACAGTTCGTTCCATTCCTCTGCTTCCTTCAGGAAAAAACACACCGTCTATGGACACATGTCGACACCCTCCCTCCCTGACCACAGGCAGGCCCCAGGCTGACTGGGGGCTCTGGACACGCCTTCCACGGACTGCTGCTAAGCTCTGGAGCCTTGGTGCCCTCACTTGCCTCTCCGATGCGAGAAAAAGCGCTGCTGACATGGCAACATTGGGTGTGAGGTGGCTGGTGTCCCCCGACTGGCCTTTACTCATCTGGGGTGATCTGTTCGAATCTTATGGCGTAAAAGAGGATCAAAGTGCATTCTGCAATATGGGTGCAAACATTTGCCACCTGCAGGCTTCCTTCACCCCCACAATAAACCCCAGCAGCTTCAAGGAGAACCCACTTGGATGTGTGTTCCGCCCACACATCTTGGGGAGCTCTGCACAACCCAAGGCCCCATATAGATGCTGCCTGCGGGCTCATGCGCCCTGCCAGATGGATGAGCTCCCCTCATTCATCTCCCAAAATGAAGGCTTCCAAACTGATTTTCCCTCAATGACACAATTAGCAGGCTCTAACCACCCCAACAATTACTGATTTAGGGACATTTACAATACTTGAGGAACATTTTAAAAAACATGCCTCTCTTGAAACTGCTGGCAAATTACCCCAAACACTTGAGATGTAACTTGTAATGTGCTGTACCAAATTCCCAGGCTCCAGATGGCTGGGTTTTGTTTGTTTTATTGGGTGGGGGGGAGGGGAGGAAAGGGGGAGGGTGCACATGTTGGTTTTACTTTAACAAAGTGCTCTGTGGACTCATGCAAACCCGGTCAGAGCACAATCAACTTTGATAAAATGACAACAGAGGTGGCGTGCCCCAAGTGTGGCTGCTGCCAATGGGTGTACATCCTCTGAGGTTTCCATTTTCTATTTTTTTCTTTTTTTTAAACTACATCTAGTTTTAACATAAATGCAGAAAAAATTTGGTGACAGAAGAGCAGAATCTCATGGAATCAGTCACAGGAACCCAGGACATCTGGCTCTTGCAAATCCCACACTTTATTCTGCCAGAGACTCAGGAAAAGCAAATACCCAGGTCACTGAGCCACCAATAAACACAGACCTTGACCAGGAAAGCTCTAGATCTCTGATGCTGCAGAGAAACTCCCTTCAGCCACTTCATCACCTAGGCTCTGGTGCTCTCAGCGCTTCCTGTACACAGCTCAGCTCAGCTCAGCAAAGGGCACTTACTGGGCCCTCGCTCCACATGCCTACTCTCCACCCTTGCCATCTCTTCCCGTCTTGTCAACACAAGACAGACTCATCACCTGATTTCGTGACTCTGGACCGATTTTCAGGTCCTGATTTCAGCTCATTTTCATCTTTCTCTTCCTTTTTAATGTCTTCAGGCTCTTTTTCCTCCTTTTTCTCCATCTTCTCTTCCTTCTTAATGATGGTTCTGTGCACACAGAAACAAAGTTACTACACCCGAGCTCCTGAGAGTCCCACAGGAGCAGGTCATACCTCCACACACAGCAAACCTGCCGGCTGGTAGTCAAAGGGGTAGAAATAATTGAAAACCATGGGAAAGATAATACCCTCTTCAGATATAGCCCCTTCCCAGTTAAGTTCCCTGCTACACCTAGAAACCTGTTGGATGACACTGAAGGCTCACAGGGTGTTTTTCCCAAATGCTAAATGCACCAGTACATCAACAGACCCACAAGCAGACATAAGAAACATTCCAACTGTATAGAAAAGCCTGTTAAAGACTAATTTCAAATGCTTCCTTCTGTATTTGTGGAATATTATTTTTAACTTTTGTAGGAAAAAACACTTTTCCCAGTAAGTAGAGTGTAAAACCGAATGGAGGTTCAGCACAGGATGGGTGGTGCCTGCCGCATGAAGCAGTGGTTCCCACCCAGACCACCGCACACCACACTCCCGGGGAGGTACAGTGGCATGGGACGTGCCAGCAAACATGAAAACCATTAGTACTATTTCAACTGAAGGCAACTTCCTGCTAAGCAGTCAAAATACATCACGGCTGCCATTCAAACATGTCTCCTATATCCTCTACTGGTGTTCGTCTCAGTCCATGCTTACTGAATGCCCACTGCATGCTAGGGTCCAGGCTGGGAAAACCAGCCCCCATGAGGTCTGCTAACAGGCACCCCCTGCCCTCTCTTCCCACCAACCAGGCAGTGTGGGAGGCCCGAGGAACCCTCTCCCAGGTGCCCCTCAGTTCACCCTTCCTTCCTCCCAAACTTCACACACGAAGCTGTCATCTTTAATCAGAACCATTCACTGTAAATGCTTGTAACATACTACTTTCCCTTTAAAATACAAAACACTATAGATACAGCTCAAGTCTGCACCCGGAGACAGGCACCATGGATGCCTTTACTGTCAATCACATGGCTCCGCCTCTCCTGGCTTTATATGCATGTTCCTATAACCATGACGCCCTTCAGTGATGCTCTAGGTTTCTTAAGACTGACACAGCAGGATGGTCCTTGTGCTGCTCTATCACACCTTCCAACCCATGCTCTGCCCGTCAAGCTGTCTAGACACACTGCACAGATGTGGGTCCTTTCGCCTGCTGCACCACAGTCCTCTGTTATTCACTTGGTTCTCCTCTGACAGACTAGAGATTGCTTCCTGGTCACTATGTGACTGCAAGAGAAGTCCCCAGGAAATGCCTTTGACATGCTTCTTCCACTCTTTGTGTGGGAATCCTCTCCCTCCCAGCAGACCTAAAAAACATCTTGAAAGGGAGATCCCTCCTACTTGTTCCAGACTCACATGCCACCTCCTAGACACAAAGGGACTTCTCAGTATCACAAAGTTAAGTGATTTCTTTTCTTCTTCTATTTTTTTTTTTTTTTAGTTGCACTGTGTGTCTTGTGGGATCTTAGTTCCCTGGCAAGGGACTGAACCTGGGCCACTGGCAGTAAAAACATAAGAGTCCTAACCACTGGACCACCAAGGAATTTCCTAAAAAGCAATTTCTAAAACACTAGATGCATATATACGCCAGAAGTGTCAGCCCTGGGTAGTGGGATTACACTTGACATCTGAGTGCACTTTCTAAATGGTAATTTCATAAAAACTCATCCAAGACCAGCCCCCTCTTCAGGAAATGCTTCTCTATGTCCCTTAGGATGATTACCAAACCTAGAAATTCTCAAAATGAAAGGTCAACAAGGGTGTCCACTGAAGAAAGAGTAATTAAAATCAAATTATAAAATGCTCTAGACCAACTATGTGAAACCAGTCTGGTTTCAAACAACTTAAGCTTGTCACCCAGTTCAGTGCCCCCATATGGGGGAAAGACCCCTGCTTGCCACAGGCCCATACCACTCCTTTCCCAGCTGTGCCTCCTTCCACCCAGAGCACAGACCTCACAGCATCATTCCAGTGGCTGTGGAATCCGCCAGACAAGGGCTCACTAAGGGGGCTTGCACTCCCTGCCTCGCCCTCATGGCTTCCCCTGTTCTACCAGAATCGGTTTTCAGCACCACTGACAGGAAGTGTCTCTTCGAAGAAGCTGCCAATAAAATTACCATCTCACCCCTAATACAAAAAGGCTCACCTGACATGCATTTCTCCAGGGTTTATGAATTCCAATTTGGCTATTTCATTTCCAATGAAGATCAACAAGAATATCTTTAAAAACTAAGTTTAACTTATGAATATAATTTTGCCCCTAAGCATGTTTACTTAACTATAAATTTTCTTACATGAAAAAAAAAAGGAGAGAAGAATGAAATTACAGAAGACTGACATTCTCAGCAAAGGATTCAACTTTTAGAGTGTGAGTGGACCTAGAAATGAACATAAATTGTGCTGCCAATACAAACTCATGGCAGATACTTTACCTTCTGAGAGGGGCACCCTGTCAGGCACGTCAACAGTCTACCTCCTCAAAAGAGATAAACCTATTATTTTGATAAAAGTATCAACAGGGAACGCCTGCTTTGAAAGATCTGTCCTTGTTTTCATCTTGATTAAAGATGCAGATCACCTCCTTTATAAAAATAGTACCTCAGACCTGCAGTTCCCAAACTAAGGTCCAAGGTACACCAGGATGGGTCAACTCACAAGTGCCCTGGGATATTTTAAATTTTGGAAACAAAGAAAATTGGCTATATGTCAGATGCTAGGTGAACTAGGAGCTTTTGGTTACTCATCTCAGTATGAAATCAGGCTATACTCCTTTGGGTAACACTGGCTTTGCAAAGCTGGGCTTCTGCAGTTACTGTGATAAAATGTAAGAACTGCACAAAAATCAATGTGGATCAGTAAAGATTTCAAGGTTTGCAAGGCTATGCAACAGCTCAGAATGTCAAAAATGAAGTAAAAATACAGCTGATTCTTGAACAACGTGGGGGTTGGGGTGCTGATCCATCACATAGTCAAAAATCAACTTATAATTTCATAATCAGCCCTTCCTATCCACATGGTTCCACATCTGCAGTTTCAATCAACTCTGGCCCCACAGTGCTGTTGTTATTTACTCCTGAGAAAGCTCCCCGTGTAAGTGGACTCACTCAGTTCAAATCTGCCTTGCCAAAAGGCCTTTCAGTCTGTCATTTGTTTCAACAGATAACTAACCTGTTTGAACATAAATCTTTGTGCTGTGCTCAACCGTGTCTGACTCTTTGCAACCCCATGAACTGCATGCAGCCTGCCAGACTCCTCTGTCCATGAGAATTTCCAAGCAATACTGGAGTGGCTTATTTCCTCCTCCAGGGGATCTTCCTGACCCAGTGATCGAACCCACATCTCCTGTATTGGCAGGTGGATTCTTTATCACAGCAAATCGCTGGCTGAGCGATTTGAACATGAATATTAAGATGCAAGAACCACCTGAGATTTAAATGAGGAGCTGGTGACCCTGCGGCTGCCACTTGCCATCCTCCCAAGAGAAACATTTTTTAAAAGCACCTTACTTTTCAACTTTGATCTCCACTGAATGATGTCTGTCAACACTAGACAATTTTTCCTTCTTCACTTCGCACTCTTTTCTGTCAGACAGCTTTTTCCCAGAAGGTTCGTTTTTGGCCTAAAACACAGCATAGATAGAAATGGCTCAGGGATCAGGTCTTCTGGCCTGTGAATCCTGCAAGTTCCAGCAGCAAGGATGGCCTTACCTTCTCAACAGAGATCATCCTTCCGTGAAGCTCAGTTCTGTGGAGATGGCTGATACACTTTGTGGCCTCATCAGATGTTGACATGGTGACAAACCCATAGCACCGGGCCCCAGGACTTCGGGCATTGGTCACCACTTTGGCTCCAACAACCTTCATGAGAAAGGGTACTCTTACTTTCTCATAAAAATAACTACACTATGTGTCAAAAATTACCAGCAATTAATTGATTGTCAGAATTATTTCTACTTGTTTGCACTTTTCTGAAATTGTTGTTCCTTGCAAGGATTTATTAAAGTACTTCTAATTAATCCTGACCTATCAAAATACAATTGCTTTTGATACAAGATCAGCTCTCACAATGACAGTATAAATAAAAAAAGCTAAAGACAGACATCAGTAACCACAACTTCAGTAACCTCGAGACAAATGAAACTGGAAATACAAGATGCAGCAAAAGAAGTTCTAAGGGGCAAGTTCACTGTGATGAATGCCCACACCAAGACACAAGAAAAAATTCTAACAGACATTGAAAGGAATCAGAATGCAAACTAGCCACATATACCAGATACAGCTTATTAGCCATATATCATTAAAAACATGTAATGCAAAATCAAGCAGATAAAACAGGTACAAGCCACCCCCCTCCCAAAAAAACAACAGAGCACAGAGCAAGATGACAGATTTAAAGCCCACCATACCAATGCTTGTGTCAAATGTAAATATTCCCAAAGGACATTCAAAGCGAGGGTCGGGACACACAAAAAGCCTGAGACACGTGAGCCTGGGCTTCAGGCTCTGACCTCCTCTGACTCAGTTGGTCAACGAGAACAAGTTCGCTCCTCTCTCTGGACCTCACTGTATCCAGCTACAAGATGGTGAGGAGACCCATGCTCCCTAGGGTTCCAGCAGACCTGACACTCATGGTTTTCCACATGGGGATAGAAAACCACTGCCCAGGCTGCAGAGGACAGCCCCGATATGTCCAAAGCACCCCATACAGGGCCTAAAGGGAAAGAGCCTCTGCTGAGAGGAACACAGATGTCAGTTCTCACATCAGAGATGAAGTTCTGCCTTCTCCCCTCTCCTCAAGGTGAGGGGCTGGGTCATTTGAGCATTCCATCCAACTAATTAGCCATGCCAAGGTTATCACTTCTGATGGCAGGTAAGCCCAAGTGAGAACAGACGCCACCGAAAGCGCCCAGTTCCCTGTTGGCGCCCCTTCCCCAATTCCCTCCCCCAGCCATCAAGCTCCTTGCAGATCAAGCCTCTGTCTGCATACCCAGTTCCACTGCAGGGCCTTCCTGAGTCCTGCTGCCCAGGCCCAACGGCCAGGCATACTCAACGCTTGGGCCTTGGCTTAAACGTCACATCCTCAGTGATAATCACTGAGTCCACCTTTCAAGTCTAAATTAGATATTTCTACCATGCAAGGATGGCAGGCGGTAATCTTCAATATACTTAAAAATAAATACATATGACATGTTGCAGTAAGTTATTTTCCACCGGATATAAGACTTACAACAATGCCTTGTTATCTGTTTCAGCTTTACAATCAGTTAAAGTCATTCAGTCATGTCTCTTTGAGACCCCATGGACTATACTGTCCATGCAATTTTTCAGATAGAATACTGCAGTAGGTAGCCTTTCCCTTCTCCAGGGCATCTTCCCAGCACAGGGATTGAACCCAGGTCTCCCTCATTGCAGACGGATTCTTTACCAGCTGAGACACAAAGGAAGCCGAAGAACACTGGAGTGGGTAGCCTATCCCTTCTCCAGCGGATATTCCCAACCCAGGAATCAAACCAGAGTCTCCTGCATTGTAAGTGGATTCTTTACCAACTGAGTCATCAAGAGAAGCTCAGTGACTGATTGTAAATAAGTGAATAAATAGGTTTTGGCATAGTAGCGTTCTACATCCTTCCAAATGCTTCTTCAGGGTCTTGTCCGCTTCAGTCCCTAACTTCTCATCGAGGAACAAAGCCCTGAGTAAAGGAATGATAACTGGGCAGCCAGGATGGCACAGTGGCCTGGAACCCCTGTCACTTCCTGCCGCTGAGTGGTACCCTGCTGACTTCTCCCACCCACCATGGACCCCTGGGAGAACAGGAGACTGCTTCATTAGCTAATTCTAAGACAACAGAATCGTTCTTGAATGTTCCTCAGAAGTTTCTAAATTGTAATATTTTCCTCCTGCCCCATGACCAGGAGTTTATTTATTTTTAAGCCACCATCCTGTTCAAATTCTCCAACTATGTATCTAAGATGCTAGAAGATATATGGAGACCAACTCTTCACTTACTGTTAGGCGAAAAAACTCAGCATGCCGGCTGCCAGTGTTTTTTTTCTAGCTGCTCCACGGCACATGGAATCTTCCCAGATCAGGGATCGAACCTGTGTCCCCTGCATTGGCAGGAAGATTCCTAACTACTAGACTACCAGGAAAGTCGCAGTTTCCAGTTCTGTATTGGCTAAAAGACAGTTTGTTCAAGAGAAGCTGGAAAGCACAGCAGGGACACAGAGACTGCAGTTTACACACCTTCTTTGAGCAGCACCTACAAGCTGTCTGCTCTGCCTACTGTGCACTCTCAACCAGGAGACAAGGTTTACTACCCCACAACTGGTTAGGTTCCACTCACCTCCAAGTTTTTCTTCTTGTCTATTTCTTTTCCCCCAACCGGAAATGAGAAGCAGTATGCCAAGCCCAGGTGAGTGGCAGCACATTAGGGGAGCATACCTTTCCATATTTGCTGAAGAGGTTCTTCAGATCTGTCGCCCGAGTTGTGGAAGACAGTCCACTGACCCATAGATTCCTTCCAGAGCTATTGCTGATTCGACCTGCAGGAGTGAGATGATTATGCTTGGCCTCCTGAGACTGCAGCCCTCTCTTAAACCCTAATGCAATCCAACCTTGATTCCCCTAACTCAAGAATTTAATTACTGCCAACACATGGGACAGAAGACGAAAAATCTAGACCACAAAAACTGAGTTTTCTTACTCGAGGAATAATCACACCTATGTCAGTTACCAACTGATCAGCTCACAACCAAGATAGCAGTTCCTAAAATTCTATCATTTTACAGGTAGAAAAACACCTGTCCTATAGAAGGACTTTCACCATTCCATAAATGACAATCTCAACAAAGACATACATTCAGAAGCTCACCAACATTTAAAAATTAGTCTCTCAAGATACAATTAACTAGCTGATTAGGGAGGGGGGATCGGGATGGGGAATACGTGTAAATCTATGGCTCATTCATATCAATGTATGACCAAAAAAATAAAAATAAAAAAAAAGATACAATTAACTAGCTGATTAATTCCCGTAATCCATTATAAAACCAAGTACTGGATCCAAATTGTGGATTCCTGCAGACCCCTCCCTCCCAAAACAAGGGATCGTTGGTGACTCCCTGACATGTAAGTTGAATCATACCTTTTTCATCTTTAACGATTGGCTTTATATCTTTTTCTTCCTTAAAAGAGCTAGAGATAAAAGTTAGTATTACTCGTACAGGAAAAAATAAAAGAGAACTAAATCAAAAGTGTGGTATGTGCTAAGACTGAATACCTACCAGAAAATTAGTCAGAAATAAAATTTTAACAGGCACCTTTGCAAGCTTATATTGGAAATCTCACCCCCCCAATACAATGTCAGATTCTTAAAAATCAATTCTATTTAGCTGAAGATAACACTTAACAATTTTAAGAGCACAACCATAGCAGGTTGAGGAAAACAAAAGGAACTGAAATCACCCATTAAAAATACACAAAGAGAAATCAAACATTCTTTAGAAGTAAACTACAATTGCATCAGTCTGGCTGGCCAATTGCAGAAACAACAGCTTATGTGTGTCATTAAACGACCAATGAAAAGGAGATAGCGTCTGGTCTAAAACTGAGAAAAAACAAACCTCATTTTCTGATCAGCGCCCTCACTGGCTGAGGACTCTTTAGGAGCCGGAGGGACTTCATTACAAGCTTCAAAAGCAAACTTCTTCACGTCTTCTTTGCTATCCCCGGGGTCCGGGCTTGAGGCTTCCGGGGGCGCTTCCGCGGCCTCCTCGCTACAGGCTTCCGTGTGCTCTGAGGCTTTACTACTCTGCTCAATTGGCTTCTCTAGCCCTACAGGCTCACAGTCCGTCCTCTCGTCATCGCCTGTCTGCTCCACGGGCTCCCTTTTCACTACCGCTAACAGGGTGTCTGCCTTGCTCGACTGAGCGTGTGCTGTTGACTCGTTGGCCAAATCTAAATCACCCTCCTCCGGATGGGCGCTGTCAAAAAGGTCCTCTTCCTCCGCAAGTTTTCTGTCTGGCCCCACGCTACTTGTTTCCTGTGCAAATGGCTGCTCCAGCTCGGAACCTTCTTCTTTTACTGGCTCAGATTTACAAGTTTCCCCCAAAATGTCGAGTATTTTCTCATTTTCTACGGATTTAACAGGAATAGAATGGCACAAGGTTTAATTACCAGGGAAATAAAGCAATCACAAATGCGGAACTGGCACGGCGGCCACACTAACACGAAGAGAACTGCTAGCTACACAGAGATTGGAAAACCCGCGGGTACACAAACTTAACACTGGTTACACTACCTGCACTCTGACCGACTGCTAGAGTAAGCCTCTATGCTACATGGAAGAGAAAAGGCCCCCACAGATTTAAACACCTACAACCGTGTGGCAGCTTCTCGACAGTCTCGTTCGTGTTTTTGTTCAAGTATGGGTCTTCTCCTTATTTTTCCAGTGTCCAAGGTGCTGAATCGAACGCGATCACCATTCAAGGACAGCTCGACCTTCAAATTTCTTTGAATTTCTTTTAACAGGACAGTCCAATAGGAAAATCAGAAATTTCCGCCGGAGGAGACAAAGGCAGTCCAGAAGGGGAACAAACGCTGGGAATTTTCGTGGAGAAACTCTGGTTCCTCTTCTGGAATTCAGTCACTTCTCAGGCAATCAGTGCCCTGACCACCGCTTTGTCCTACCTTCACTGCATTAATCTAAACGACTGCAGCAAATAATACAAGATCTGCTTTATGTGTAGAAACACATGAAGAATCACTGGGGGGGGGGGCGGGGAGGGCGGGCAGGGGAAGTACTTAAATGCCACTCTACATGGTTAGAGAGATGAAAGTCATCACTACATCTCACTTAACATATCTGACCTCCAGAAAGCAGAATAGCACTTCCATAGATCTGGTGAAACGAATGGGTTTCCAATCTCTGATCCTTGTACGATCTGGATTGTCCACCATTAAAATAATTCATAAGACCATAAAAAAGCTTAAAATATATAAACAGCTTTAAAAGAAAAGTGGGAAAACTTTCAAACCATAACTGTTGTGTTTCTCTTATCAGTACCTGGCTCCAACAGAGGTTCTTCAATATCCTATTGAGAAAAAGAAAAGACAAAACTCACAGAGCACTTTAATGTTAGCCCGTCCAGTCCCCCCTTGCAGTTAGGCCTCTGCAATTGGCAACAACTTCCAGTCCAGGCAGAGATCACACAGATGACTGCTCTAGACATCACACCAGATCTGAGAAAAATCTCTCCCAACATGGAACTTTATGTGTAACTGGAATGTGTCAACAAAACCATTTCTCCACCCTGCTGGACAGCTCTCCCTAACTCCACCCTGGACTGAAGACACTAGCTCCTGGGCTTTGGGAGTCCGCTCCACCTATTTCTGCAGCCCTCCACCTCGCTTCCACCTTGTTTTGTCCATCCCTGCAACAGGCCCAAAAGTCTTCTTTACCCTCTTCAACTGGCTAATTTGACTGGCTCGCCAGACCTCAACTCTGACGGAGAAACTCCTCTGGGAAGCCCTCTAGTGTTTATGTCACCCAATCACCTGCACTTCTCCCTTCTGGTTACATTCTCGTTGGTCATTAACACCATGCCCACTAAGCTGCAAACCCTGACCCTGACAATTTAGCTCAACTGCTTATGCTCAGCATCCCGCTTAGGACCAAAGTGCAATGGACTGTTTACACACACACACATGCTCTCTCTCACTCATTCTTTTTCACTGTGGAAAATTCACCACTCATGTCAGGTTTCCAGCCATGCAGAACCAGACAGTAACCTACCGGAGGTACTTTGAAGTCCAATGATGAAGCATCCAAAGTGTTCTCGAAGCCTTCGCCATCAACCTGAAAGAAAAAAATGCCAAGACCACTTTGCAGAGACAGAATTATGAGTGTCAAGGCCCACACCTCACCCCTTTCCAGGCCACCTATAGATGTTTTCTTCACGATGCCAAATGCCACCTGCAAGCCCACTGCTGGATCCCAGTGGCCACCCCTTAGCCACAGGGGATATGTCCCCAAAGTCCAGTGGCTATCTACCACTTCAGACAGCACCAGGCCTTAAACACCATGTTTTCCCACACCAACGGATAGGGAGTACGTACACCATGGATACATTGGACAAAAGCATGCCTTCTGTCCTGGTGAGGGTGGCGCAAGGTCTCATCATGCTACTCCGAAGGGCGTGTAATTTAGAACACCAGAATTGTTTATTTCATCTAATATTTTTAGACCCCAGTTGACCACGGGTAACTGAAACCTCAGAAAGCAAAACCATAGGTAAGGAGGGGATGATGTTACTCTGTTAATCACCTGTCTCCCTGTTTCTAGGCCCGCTCCAGGATCAGGCAGCCCCAGCATCTCTGATAGTGGCTCACAGCAGCTGGCACTCTGTCAGCACCAACCAACTGAATGAACGAACGAGTGAGCAGATTCATTCTCCAGGCAGTTTCCCCACACTGGTGGTCAGCATACACTATCCAGCCTCAGACTTCTGAAGCTGACTCAAAGGGAAAGTGAACTTCACACTCCTCCGATTTCACTTGGTAGCAATTATTTTAAAATAACAATAACCTGGCACTTTCCCCAAGTGTACTTTAAAACAAATATTTAACTTGTTCTTTTTTTTACTATCTACTATACTAAACAAAGGGTTTCCCTGGTAGTGTCTATTCCCAGCTGGCACAGAATCCGCCTGCAATGCAGGAGACCCTGGTTCAATTCCCGGGTCAGGAAGATACCGTAGAGAAGAGATAGGCTACTCACTCCAGTATTCTTAGGCTTCTCTGGTGGCTTAGATGGTAAAGAATCTGCCTGCAATGTGGGTAGACCTGGGTTTGATCCCTGAGTTGATAAGATCCCCTGGAGGAGGGCATGGCAACCTACTCCAGTATTCTTGTCTAGAGAATCCCCATGGACACGGAAGCCTGGTGGGCTGCAGTCCATGGGGTCACAAAGAGTCAGACACGACTGAGTGACTAAGCACAGCACAGCATACTAAAGGAAAACTAGTATCTTAAAGGTTATTAAATTTGAAAGCTTTCTAACTCTTTAAGTGAAATACAAAAATATCCCTAAAGATTTTTTTCTTAGGTTTGAAACTTTTTGGGGGGCGGGGTGGGAAGGGAAGGTCATGCAGCATGCGGGATCTTAGTTCCCCAATCACATACTGAACCCATGCCCCCTGCTCTAGGAGTACAGAGTCCTAACCAATGGACCGCCAGGAAAGTCCCAGGTTTGAAATTTATGACCAGGATGTTTCCATTAACCAAGAAGTCAAGTCTATGCTATGGAAATAATTAACACACAAAAGGATCACATACAGAGAATTAACCAAAGCTCCATGCTAGCCTATGTCAAGCTGTGCCAATGTGTGGAATCTGTGACTTTTGACTTAAAGGTTTAAAGCTCAGTCCTATAAGGGTACTTCTTTTCCAGTTTCAAGCTAGAATGCCTTAAATAAAACCAAACTAAGACAGCTGGGCATGCCAAACTGGTGAGGTTAAACTGGCAACCAGTTCCAGGACCACCAGGAAATTTTATGCCAAAAAGACAAGTGAAAAGCTGGCACTATGATGTTGCTTAAGAGAATTAAAGTCTTCCCTCATACACAGGAAGTTTAACAGTGGATCCCTTTAATTGGAGGGATTCTTCTAGGAGACAAAGACTTTTCTTCACTGTATTTCACATCCTTTAATTAACAACTGTCAACTTATGCATGGAATACATATTTAAACTATCAACAGGATTATCTGCATGGTAAGATTATGAACTGTTTCTGTCTTCTTATCTTTCTATAGTTTTTTTAAACCTCTTTTCTTTTCAAAGAAAATACTTTTAACAGTGTCAGACTTTTGACTTATGCTAAGAACATGTCCCCTACCCAATTACAGAAATAAGCATTACAGAGAAGTTATCTATTAGTTAACATCTGATCTGTGTTGAGTTTAAACGGATGCAATTTACACCAAGATTTAGACACCAAGTGGTGATTTAGCTGCGTGTTATTTAACCAACCATCAGCGTGTTCCGTCTTGGCTGAAGCGCACACAAACAGTGAGGAGCCGCAGGGCTGCAGCATGTTGCACCGCAACTGCGTTACCTACAGCGTGTCCTGTGAACTGAGCCGGGAGCTCCCTCAGCTGCGTGGCCACGTAGACTTTGCTCTCACAAAGGGATTCAAGGATGCTGTCAGTGCCATCCTCCCCGAAGTCTGGAGCAGCGCTGTTCTCAACTTCGGTTTCTTCTAACACATTAACGTCCATCATGTCAATACTCGGCAAACCCTCCAAACTTGCTTCCATATCCTCCTGTAATGAGGGACGACGAAAGGCGTCAACAACTAGGTGGACTGGGATGCAGAGCTCCTGCCGCCCCCTCTGTTGTCATGGCATCTACCTGCCCGTCTCTGGAATCTTCTTCCAGGCCATTGTCTTCAGTGCCTTCCTCTTCTGCCTTTTGTTCTAATAACAGAAAAATTGTTCAGTCAGATAGCACTTGGGTTCTGGCCTTGTAATTAGCTTCTGCAGGACGACACAGCTCAGTCTTGGTGAGAACATGATACAAGGAAGCTGAATGTGACTGTTCGTCTATCACGTACAGTTCTGTCTCAACTGGAACATAAGATCTAGGATTTCTGTAATACCATCAAAGTATTTTGATTCAGCACAAAATATCCAAAGCTTCAAAAGGTTTCCAAACCACTTCAAACTAACACAAACATCCTCAAACAAAAATGAGCAAAGGATTAAAAACAGGCATTTCCCAACGAGTAAATTTAAGAAGTCATGTCCATATAGCACCCAAAGAACTACACCCTAAGAGTGTGTGCTGGACAACAGACCTGTGAGTTCCCCTTCGCTCCACCCACTGCATCAAGCCTCTGGCTTTCTGTCATTCTTCAGCCCAGAAGCTTTCTTCTACTCAAGGTGAAAGGCAAAGGCTACCATAAAGTCTATTTTCACCCTGGGCTCTGTGAATGCAAAAGGACTATTGAGAGTGATACCAGGTATTCCCAATGGGGCTGGAAGGGAAGGAAAGTGGTAACTCTTTGAAGGCAAGTAAAATCTTTGGGCTCCCTATGTTATCAACAGCCTTAAAAATGTACATACCTTTATTCTAGAATTCCCCTTAGGACGTGCAAAACAAAGGTGACCTATTCTAAAGGGCATATACAGACTAATATCCCGAAGAAAAGCAAACCATGGCATGTATGTTTACATGTGGGAGGCGAGTATTGGGGATCAGTGGGGATGTGGGCTCTAACAGGGTGATGCCTGGAGACATTTTTGGTGTTACAACTGGCAGTGCTACAGACACGTAGTGGGCAGTGGCTGCCCAGCACAAAGTAACACAAAGGACAGCACCCTACCACAAAGTTCTCGGTTCAAACTATCAACACTGCTGAGTCTGCAAAATGCTATGGCATACCACTTGCAACTTAAGAAGCCTCAGTCTTTATTTTATAGATGTTTAGTTGGTTTACAATGTTTTGTTAATTTCTGCTGTACAATAATTCAGTTATACGCATATATATATATATATATATATATTCTTTTTCACATCCTTTCCATTATGGCTTATTACAGGATACTGAATACAGTTGCCTGCACTATATAGTAGGACCTTGTTGTTGATCCAACTTATACATGGTAGTCTGCATCTGCTAATCCCAAACCACCACTCCATCACTCTCCCTTCACACCCCACCCTCCACAACCGTAACTGTATGTTTTTGAGTCTGAAGAAACTTCAATCTTTGATTAAAGATGCCAACTGCAATATCCTAAGTATTTCATTTCTCATTATTATCAATGATTACTCAAGAAATGTAGTTTTATTATACACTGAGCTCTTCACATTATTTAATACCCCCTCACAATGCTAGCAGGTTTATTATCTGCATTTGACAGGAGAATTCAGTTCTGCTCCAAAGCAGGGACTCAAAAACGGAGCTGTCCCACCTCCCATTATATCTGAACTGGGCATATCCTTTTGAAACACACTGTTTAAAATGCTTTATAATAATTGCACCCAATTTCTCAAGCCTCAAACAGTAGCTTGAAGTGCCCACGAAGAAGGTACACAGGAGAGAGGCAGACCAAAACACCTCACCAGAAAGCACCCTAAGTGGGAGTGAGAATGAGATAAACTCTGGGCACACAGACTACACCCCAATCTCAAGGGACGGGTCTTGACTAAAAACTGAAGGGTGGGGGAACAGAACAGGGTAATGGCAGAGACAATCCAATTTTAATCCCAAATGTAACCTAATTTAGAATGTTGATCTTTCAAAACACACCCAGTTTTCAGCAATTCTGCCCATTTAGATGAGTTGGGGGAAAGGACTCAAGTTCTGACCTGCAATGAAACTTTCAAAGTTCAGCTTCCTTTCACTTTTGAAAGGCAGTGGTTACTCACGAATTCCCAAAATCAGTCCAACTTTGAGGCGGACTCTGGAAACCCACTGGCTGATGCCTACTAACCTTGAGGACCTAATTTCAACCAGGACACCATGAGGACCTACCACTTTGTATATAACTAACCACATGCCCAGACGCCTCTGGAGAACACACTAGCTCTACAACCTGGAGGAGCTGTTCTCTGCCCCAGGATCTTGGGCTTTGGGGACTTCTGTGAAAAAGAAAGGTACCACTGCCGTTCTAATCCCAACCTGTACTGATACACTCACTTTACACCATGAGTAATCATTATCAAGGGTTCCCTGACACAATGCTAACACCAAGTAGCTTTGAGCTGACCTATGCTTTAACCCACTCAGACATGTATTGGAAGCACTCAACTAAGTTTTTCTAATGATTCAAAGATTCCTTATAGGAACCAAAATCATTTTGATAAGTAAGCCTAACCTCACAGTTTAAAATGAGCACCTAAACACACAAAAGTTTAAACTTTCAGCTGTTCAAAACCAAACTTTCAGATATGGGTAACTCAACAGCAAAGTACAAACAGGCTATCTGTATGTTTGCTGCTATAGACCCATCCCTCATGATTGATTTGTTTCAATGGTCCATGTCTATAGCTGAAATACGGACAGTTTCACAAGCAATGAAAAGGTAACAGTGTTTTAAACGTAAACCCCTTTAAATATAACCTAAGTCAAAAATTTAACCTTTCAAAATACATGCATAAGATTTAAACAGTTCACTGAGTTCTGGAAAAGTCATCCTGCTAGAAAGTCATCTTTTTACTTTCTGAGCAGCTGTATCCCACTGCCTGAAATTAGCACTTCTTTAGGTGAATGGGACATGGACAGCTGTAAAAACTTTTGTGCAGCACCCTTCAAGACAACAAGCCCTTCAAGACAAGTATGGGAGTTGCAAATTATACCATTCTTATCACCAGTAAAGTCTGAAAATGAGAACCACTGTTAGTGAGGTTCCCACGCTTTTGCTGTCAACCATAAAAAGGAAAGGAGCACTGATACATGTTATACTATGGATAAACCTTAAAAACACAATGCTCTGTGAAGGATGCCAGACATGAAAGGACATACGCTGTATGATTTTACTTACATGAAATGTCTAGAATGTGCAAAATCCTTAGAGACAAAACCTCAATTAGATACTGCTGGGGGCAGGGGGATATGGGAACTGACTGCTAATGGGGGATAGGTGATTCTTCTTGAGATGATGAAAATGTTCTAGAACTAAGAGTAGTGATGACCTCATAATCTTGTGAATATACTAAAAAGCACAGCATTATACACTTTAAGTATGTGAATTTTACAGTACATGAATTATATTTAGATTTGAAAAAAAAATCACACTAGTAAAACAGGCAAATGTTCCAACAACCTATTTTGGACCCTAAAGAAGTTGGGTTCTATTGGGTCTCTGCCTGCTGTCATTTTCCTTGGTTTAAGTCCTATTTTTTGAACCAGGAAGACAAGTAGGTGCATGTGGTTTATCAGGTCAGCCGGGGCAGCTTTTAAGACTGTGCCTTACACTAGTTCTTTTTTAATCCTAGAAACAAAAGCTGTAATGTTTTTAACTGTTGCTCAGTCACGAAGTCAAGTTCGACTCTTGAGATCTCATGGAATGCAGCCTGCCAGGCTCCTCTGTCCATGGGATTTTCCAGACAAGAATACTGGAGTGGGTTGCCATTTCCCTCCTCCAAAGGATCTTCCTGAGTCAGGGGTCGAACCCACATCTCCTGCATGGGCAGGTAGGTTCTTTACCGATGAGCCACCGGTATTTTAATTTTACTTGGCACCTACAAATCCTCCCCAGCACCCTGACAGAGTTACACATTAGGTGATAGAAAAGCAAGCTGTTAGATGGAAGACAGTGAGAGCTAAAGGAGCTCTCCTGACTTGAAGGGCTAGAAGAATGGTAAAAAAAGTTTTCTATATAAGCTCTCTTGCTGTAGACACCCCAAGCAGCAATAAGTTAAAGTGGATACCTTTCACGCATCTCTTTGTCTTCTTGCTTGTGGCTTCCAAGGCAATACCAATTTCATCAGGATCCTGCCCTTCTTCCTTAACCGCCTGTTAGGAAGAGGCAAAGTTGACAACACTGTTAAGAGCTGTGGGGCACACACTGCTCTTCCTCTGTAACAATTTCCCAGCAACAAAGGCAACTCTTCCCTGCAAGAAGCAACTCTGTTTTTGCCACATGGGCTGCCAGGTCCCCAGGCAGTAGGTGAACCCAGTACCGCTTGGTTCTCTCTGGGCCCTTCACCCAAAAGAGGCTGGGGCTCCACAGTCAGGGATGATGGAGCTCCAAAATGGTCCCTAATCTCCACACTGTCTCAACTTTAAGTCAACAATGTAACAAACAGGCTACACTTGGTCTGGCAGTGGGTAAAGGGCTGAGCACTGCTCAACAGTACACCTTTGACCCAGGGCAGGGAAGAACACAGAACATCCTGGGTAGTGGGGGAGGCTGGTGGTTCAAGGCGACAGGGTCTTCTTACCCGTGCCTGGGGACTCCCCGGTGAATTCACCAGGTTCCTACTCTCAAGAGCCTGATTCCATGAGAGATGACCACCCGCCATACCCAATTTTGTGTTAAACGCTGCGAAGTGGGACAATGAACACAGGATGGTGCGATACAGGAAGTCATGGACTCGGAGCAAGTCTTCATTTGGGGGGGGGGGGGCGCGGAGGCGACATCTCAAGACAGACCCCAAAATGACAACAAAGCACCAGCCAGATGGAGACCTAGGAGAGAAGCCGCCAGGTGCAGGGCACGGTGAACGCAAACGTCCTGGGGCAAAAACGGGCACATCTCCCCTTCCCGGGCAATGGCAAAGGTTCTTCAATCATCTGCTCCGTAGGGGAGGAAACTGAGGCGCTGAGAGGGGACAGCACCTGTCCAAGGTCACACAATCCTGGGAAAAGTCCAGGGGCTACCCTACGACTAAGACGGGCTTTCAGAATACTGAGATGACTGAATGGAAGCAGGCAACAAGGCGCAGAGAGGGGCGGTGTCGGGCCAAGGTCACACAGCCGACCCGAGGTTCCTGACAGTTCGGACCAGAGTTTACAACGAGAGATGCAGGCCGGGGGCGCCTCGCACTAGGGAGTCGCAGTGACAGGCCCGCAGGGGGGCGTTACTTGGTCTCTGGCGGCACCCCAGGGCCCCGGGTCGCCTCACCTTCTTGAGCCGCTCCATCAGGACGCTCTTGTTGCCGCCCGTGTCCAGGTTCCTCTTCTTCAGCTCCGCCCGCAGGTCGATCACCCTCAGGTCGCTGAGTCGCCGCGTCCCGACCTCTGAGACGCCCGAGACGACAGCGGCCGTGCCAGAACCCGAGTCGCTGGACCCTGCCAGAGTCTCCGCCATCCCGGGTGTGCTGTCCCCGCCAACTACTGCCCACACCGCCGGCGGCTGTAGCGGCTCTGAGCACAAAATGGCGCCGCCAGAGAGGAAAACGCACTCGCTTCCTCCCGCCCCCTTTTCCGGCTGCGCACGCGCGCCTCCCGAATAGGCATTCTTAGCCGCAGTCGGTCGCTCGCGCGTCAACCAACCGCAGGCCCTCAGCAACAGCGCGCAGGCGCTATAACTGCTGTACGCATGCGTCTCGGCAGTTCGCGGCGGGAGTACTACGCAAGAGCAGAAGCGGCACCGGGCGTTGAACCCGCGCCGGGTACGCCTGCGCAGAAGAGAGTAACGCCGAAGCAGTCGGAACGGTTCTCTCACAGGCGGCGCAAGTTCGTCCTGGGAGCTGTGGTAAATCCGGCCCAGTTCTGCGCGAAGTGATCGGCAGAGCCAGGGCCCCTAGAATGGCGGAGTCTCTGTCCGGCTTAGGCGATTCTGGTGCGGTGGGCGCAGCGGTTCTGAGCTCCGCCTCGTCGGAGATCGGGACGCGGCGCCTCACCGACCTTAGGGTGATCGATCTGCGGGCGGAGCTGAAGAAACGGAACCTGGACTCGAGCGGCAACAAGAGCGCTTTGATGGAGCGACTTAGAAAGGTAGAGCTGGGACCCTGGGGGTGGGTAGGAGGTGGGCCGGGGAACCCTAGCGGCCGCGAAAAGGGGCCTCCTGGCCTCGGGTCCCGCCCCCCCGGTCCCGTTTGCGGCCTGCCCAGGACCTCTTCCCGCTTCTCTCAGGCCCGAGCGGCATCGCCGATCCCTGGCCGGCCCAAGTTCAAAGCCCAGCGCTGCATCGAGGCAAGAACAAGAAAATCTCGACGCGAACGGGGGAAGTTTGAGGTGGCGGGTGACATCGGCCGAGAGCTTGTGTTATCCGCATCAGCCCCTGCTTTTTAGGGTTTCCCTCGGCTGCTTTCATCCCTCGGGTCTTATCCATCCCGAGAGTGGACGCAGAACCTGAAATGGTCGCTCCTCCCGGGGAGTCAGGGGACTCGGCTGGGGAGGGGAGGTCGAGATTTGAACCCAGACCGGGCGATTTTCTGATCGTGTGCTGGTTGCGGGGGCCTCCTCTGGGGAGAGAGATGCTGCTTGATCCGTTAGGGCCTAGAAGTCTAGAATAGGGGGGCTAGTTTACGAAGTAACCTTATCAAGAAGGTATTGGGAGCGGGATTGAGGGGGAACGGCTCGGGGACTCAGCCTGGCAGGAAAAGTGATGGTTGTAATAAAGACCAGAAATGAAACTTACAGTTAGACTTCAGAACCTAAGGGCTCTGCCAGTCTCTTGACCCGATCTTGAGCGTGAAAGACATTTTAACCCTCTCTGGGTCTGTTTCTCCTTGTGACCAAAAGAGGAAAATATTAATTCTTAGTCGTTAAGAGTTAAGGAAGATGGCCCAAAATGTGCTTGGCATGCTACCTGTAGCATATAAACATTCAAAGTGCAATTGCTGTCACAATGAACTTTTCTCTCTGTGAGCACTGTGTGGTATTTGCAATCTGGGTGTTACTGATCCCTGCCTTGGGGGGTTCTGAGGGATGCGTTCCAAAAGCAGAGAGTTAAGTGTGCTTTTCTACTTTCCCTGTTCTGTGTGATTCTGGTGGCTTCTTTCACTGTCTTTGGACTTCTCTGTGATCTCTAACTAAGCCTTGTCACCTATCCTCCGCCCCCCACCCCCCCCAAGCAGTGCAGTCTGTGACTCATTCCACCCTCTCCTGCCTCCCAAACAACAGAGGATCAGTTTTTGTTTATTAATTGCTGTTTAGAGGAAGTGGGGGTTATTTCCTATTATCCAGATAAGGAAACAGGCTGGAGAGTGGTGAGTTAACTTGCTCTGAGTCAGTAGTGCCTTTGTAACTTGAGTGTGTGTGTCTTTCACTATAGACACTAACTCCCTCTAAGCAAACAGGGCAGGCAGTTCACCCACAGAAGTGTTTACATGAAGAAGATGCAAGGAGGGGAGAGTTGGTACCCAGGGACCTGTGATCCATGGTGTTACTAGCCTTAGGGCTTCCTGTCAGTAAAGGGAAATTGGTGGGGGTGGGAGGCTTTAGCCATTATTCCCCCAGATAGTCCACAAGCCTTTGATGCTGATAGGGTGGCATTGAACCTTCCTGTGAGGCTGTTGGTTGAAGCTCCTGTGATCTTCCACCAGCATCTCTGAGGGGAAAAATCTGTTCCTTCTTCCTCTCCTCTTCACTTTCTTAGGGATGTGCTCAAAATACACAAACACCATTGGCGTATATACCCATCTGCCACCTTACCCGAGCAAGTCTGGAAGTACTGGAGTTCTTCTCTTCTACTTCTGTCACCTATTGTTTTGTCCCTTCTTTGGTTTGTTTGTTAATTTATTCTTTTAGGAAGAACAAAAGAGGGGAAGGTGGAGGTGACAACACACAAAGTGTAATTTGGCAAGGCCTGTAAGGATGACTCAGAGCCTATAGTCCCCCCAGGGACAACCCTGTAAACACTACACCTGGACGGGATGACCTGAGGAGCGGACCGGTCCACCTGTCTGGGGTAGTTGTTGTATTCTCCTGCTGGTGGTCCAGAATCTTTTGTCTCCAGAAAGAGAGCAGGGACTTTTTGTTTGAGCCCTCCTCCTGGAGAAGGAAATGACAACACACTCCAGTACCCTTGCCTGGAAAATCCCACGGATGGAGGAGCCTGGTAGGCTACAGTCCACAGGGTTGCAAAGAGTTGGACACGACTGAGCAACTTCACTCACTCAGGCCAGGACATAACTTCAAATCTTTCTGGCTCTAGCTTCAGAGAGAAGGGAGAGATTTTCTTTTTCTTGGTACAGGTTAGGTATGGAGCCCCCAAACCTCATTCTGAACTTAGACTTTACCAAGCTAGAATACTCCTGAGAATCTTTGAGACTTCTGAAACTATTTACAAATAGAACCACATTTGAAATGGATTTAAACAGAACATGGGCTCCCAGGACTATGCAGTAGAAAAAGGGTTTTCAAAAATCTGATTGTGAAGCCTGGTGTCTGGGGATATCAGCATTGACAGGCTTGGTCCGTGTTCTTTTGATTGATTGTTTTGTGGGTTTTTTTTTTTTCCCTCCTCTGAGTGCCTCCTTGGTGGCCTACACAGTGCTGAGCATAAGTGGGAGCTAGTCAAGTGAAGGACAGGCTCTTGGGATGACAGGCGGGACTTGTCAAGAGATCCTTATAATTTTCTGTTCAATGAAGCAGGTTCCCTGGTGGTTGAGAACTAGACCTTAGGAATCCGTCAGAGAGATGAGTGAGGGATGAAGTAGTCTGTGTCCCATCCCATGCCATGTCCTTATTCTGTCCAGATGGTGCTAGTGCAGGTGTTGAAAAGGGATCAGGAAGAGAGTTGAACAGTACAGTGTTGAGGAATGTCATAGGTAATTTGGCCCAGGAATAGGGTCAATCAGATTGTGGTGATAATTCTAAAAATAAGCTGACTGTTCGATGAGTGCTTGCTTTTTGTGGCTAATAGGAATTCTCCTGACAGCTTTCCAGGGTAAGAACTTTAATTAGCCCCTCATACTAGAGTGAAAAACAAACTCGGAACAATTAAGTAAGCCTGCCTGAGACCAGGCAGCCAAGGTACGGTAGAATCAGTCTACCTCTGGGGCCCTTGCTGCAACAGAAAGAAGGGCTGAATGAGTAAGGAGAGGCCCTTTCCAGATCAGCCCCTGAAGCTTCTGTGAAAGTCGAGTCTGCTTGCTGCCTTTTTGGGTGAACTTTTCTTTTGCCTTCCCTTTAGGCAATTGAAGATGAGGGAGGTAATCCTGATGAAATTGAAATTACCTCTGAAGGAAATAAGAAGACATCAAAGAGATCCAGCAAAGGTATGGAGGGTGATGTTAGGAACTTCTTTCAAACTGCTTCCTCTGCTAATGTGCCTGTGGACTGCCCTGTGAATCTTTGATGGACCTTGAATGAAGGTGTGCATTTTCTTTCAAGATCTCTCCATTGTATTTTTGTTTGCAAGGGATTTGGGAAGTCTTGGCACAGAAGAGGTACTGACACCTTTACTTATTTTCTTCTGTAGGTTTCTCGGCAGCTGTTGCTTATCCAGAGTCTTAACCTTCTTGAGTTAGAGAGTGTTTAGGATTACTTGAGTCTCCTATTGCTCTGACTTGTGGAAAATAACTTCCCTTTTAGATACCGCCTGGGCAAAAACAGAGTCATCACTTTTACAGATGCTGCTTTCAAAAACTGTCTACTGCATAAAAACCAGGTTCCACATGGCATTAAAGACCCTTACCATTGCCCCAGATGGTCCCTTCACGCTCCCCGCCCCACCCCACGTTCCTCTATTCCATCCACCTGCAATTAGGTCCCAAACCTGTGGTTTACTCCATCCACTCCTCTTCCCCATCTGTCTGGATTCGAGTCCTAGTTCATCACGAGACAACTTCTGATCTCACCAGTAGCAAGTTTTCTCTCCTTAGGTCCTCTGCACTGCTCCGGCTTGATTTCAGGTTGTTGAGGACAGAAGCTGCGTCTTCCTTGTTTTCCTACTTAGTATTTGCTCATGAATTACTTCCTAATTGAATTCAGTGACATCCAACTACTGTTTTAGAAAAGAATCAGCTAAAACTGGTCATTTGGGCTATCCTGAAAGTTCTCTTGGTAATTGGAGGTTTTGTTGCTCAGGCCCCAAAACAAAATAAAATACCTTCACCTGGCCAGCGGTGAAGACTGGGTGTGAAATGTCTGAGAGGCAGGCACCAGTGTCGACCAGGCTGTGTGGTGTATTAGCTCTGGTAGAAGAGCAGTCAGTGACCTCACTTTGAAATGAAGTCACTGTGTGGTCCACAGTTCATCATGCATTTTTCAATTTGCCCAAGTCAATGTTTTTTCCAAAGCAGAGTACTTAAAAAATCAATAGAGAACACAATATTGTAATTATCCTTCAATTAAAAACAAATAAATTAAGGAGAAAAAAATCAACAGAGATAGATTATTATGGGGCAGGGGAGAAATAGAGCCTGTGGAGCTCCTTTTTTGCTTTCTTTTTCTCTTTAACAGAAAAAGAAATCCTTGTGTTAAAAGTTTTTAGGAATACAGTAGGCATTAAATAAAGGAGGCAATCCATTATTAAGATTATGAGCATATTTTCCCAGACTTCTGTGTGTCTAAAGTCACCTAAAAACAAATACAGAAGGATGTTCACACACCTGTGTACCTTTGTCTTTCCTTAAAAAATTGTTCCAACTGCACACAGTGTTCTGTACTTTTTTTACTTAGCCTGTAAAGGGAATTTTCAATAGTGCTGAAAATAAAAACCTCATTTTTTTTAACAGTGAATAATCATTCTTCGTATGACTGTACCACAGTTGAGCTCCTCAGTCTTATTACTAGACTATTTGTTCCAGTTTTCAGCATGGCCGTGAACCAGAATTAACTCTGCTGAAGGAATATGTTTTTGTTAACTAGAGAAGTAGAATTCTTGGGTCAAAGAATATGCGCATTTTATTTTAAAAATAGTTCTTAACAAATAGTTCTCCAACAGGCTGTACTGGTTAATAACTAGCAACATCAGGGAATTGCAGAGGGTGCCTGTTTCTTTAAATTCTTACTTAATGCTGAATGTTATGTCTTTTTAAAAATGTTGCCTTGTGTATAGAAGTATCTCATTGTATGAATTTCTCCACAGCTAAAGTTTTTATTTATATTTCTTCACAGGTTAAACAGTTTCTGATAACTGACTGCCTGTATCTTCTGAATTGCTTTTTCATGCCTGCTGCCCACTTTTCTGCTGGGTTGTTAGTCTTACTGACTTTTGATAGTGCTTTCTCTCTATAAAATGTCACAATTGTTTTTTCCCAGTTTGTTATTTGACTTAACTACTTTGTGGTGTTTTGGTCTTTAAAATTTTTATCTTTAATACAGGCAATACAATCAACCTATATGGGTTCTAGATTTTATGAAAGTTGCTCAGTTGTGTCCGACTCTTTGTGACTCCATACAGTCCATGGAATTCTCTACGCCAGAATACTGGAGTGGGTAGCCTTTCCGTTCTCCAGGGCATCTTCCCAACCCAGGGATCAAACCCAGGTCTCCCTCACTGCAGGTGATTCTTTACCAGTTGAGCCATAAGAGAAGCCCAAGAATACTGGAGTGTGTAGCCTATCCCTTCTCCAGTGAATCTTCCTGACCCAGGAATTGAACTGGGGTCTCCTGCATTTCAGGTCAATTATTTACCAACTGAGCTATCGGGGAAGCCCCAAAATAGAGGACAGCACGCCTGAACAGGAACTTGAACCCTGGACCCTCAGATTAAAAGTCCGATATTCTACCTACTGAGCTATCTAGGCTCCTATTTTAGGAGCTGTCCAGGCTCCTAGATTTTTTCTTGTATATTGAAAGACTATCCTTTGCTTTAAAATTGCTTTTTAAAAAGTCTGCATTGTGGAGTAGTATTTATCGTTTTATTTTGAGTTCATTTGGAATTTATTTTTGCATATGATGTGAAGTAAGTAGGGATCAAAATATGGATTTTTAAAAAATACATATTATTTATTTATTTGGCTGTACCGGTCTTAGTTGCAGCATGTAGGATCTAGTTATCTGGCCAACGATTGAACCTGCATTGGGAGCGTGGCATGTTAGCCTCTGGACCACCAGAGAAGTTCCAATATGGGATTTCTATTAAATTTCTTGTGCCCTTCCTTGCCCAATCAATCATACTACCTACCTGTCCCTCAGGGGGAAAAAAAGTGATGATTTTGACCATAGATGATTAGTTTTGCCTGTTTTAAAACTTCATCTAGAACCATTCAATATAAAGTTGGGCAGGTGCATGCCGCTTATGGGAATCTTAGTTCCCTGACCAGGGATTGAACCCAAGCCCTCAGTAGTGAGAACATGGAATTCTAACCACAGGACTGCCAGAGAATTTCCAATACAAACTCTTTTGTGTCTGGTGTCTTAGCTTGGAGTAATTATATTTTGCAGTTAAGATTTTAGCTGAAAATAGAGGTTTTTTTTTTCCCTGCCCTGTTTGAACAAATTCAAAATTGTTTGAAATCTGGTTGTTTTAATCAGAGTCCTGGAAAGCATGAAAACTGGAAGTATTAGTTGATCAGTGCAACCCCATGGACTGTGACTGGCCAGGCTTCTCTGTCCATGGGATTTCCCAGGCAAGAATACTGGAGTGGGTAGTCATTCTCTTCTCCAGGGGATCTTCCCACCCAGGGGTCAAACCCCGGTCTCCTGCACTGGCAGACAGACTAGAAAGAATACCTCAGGTAATTTCAGCATTTCTCCAAGGTAGTTTTACACCAGTACTTTGTTTAACTCTTTTAGACTCTTAAAATAATTAGTAGCAAAGTAATTTATCTAGAAGAGCAAAGTCAGCATGTTTACTTTTTAAACTATTGCCTGATTCTGTGTTGCAAGCATGCATGCTAAGTCGCTTCACTCGTGTTCGACTCTTTGTGACCTGTGGACTGCAGCCCACCAAGCTCCTCTGTCCATGGGATTCTCTAGGCAGGATTACTGAAGTGGGTTGCCGTGCCCTCCTCCAGGGTGTCTTCCTGACTCAGTGATCAAACCCATATCTCTTACATCTCCTGCATTGCAGGCGGATTCTTTACCTCTAAGCCACTGGGTTATTGGGTTGTTTTTGTTTCTTTTGACATGATATCTCTTCTTTCTTTTTTAAAAATAACTATCAAATACATTTTAATAATTGGCAAAATTTTGAATAGATTCTTCACAAGAAAATATAAATAAATGGCCAATGACCACATCAAAAATTGCTTATCATTAGCTAACAAAGAAATGAAAATTAAAGTGATTTGAAATACTAGAAAACAAATGTTTAAAAGATATAGAAAAACAAACTTCCATACCTACTTCCACCCACTGCTGTAGAATATGTAAAATGATACAGCTATTTTGGGAGAAAAATTGGCACATACAAAATTAAAAATTCATCTAAAATGTTAATACAACTCATATTATTCAGCTCCTATATTATTAGCTAAAATAAATGAAAGTGTAGATCCATAAAAGAATTTGAACATGAATGTACAGTATATCTTTTTTTAAGAGACATAATTTCATGCTTAGAAATGATACAAGAATAATACAAGAAATTCTCATAAATCCTCAACCAGATTCCCCAGATGTTGTCATTTTTACATTTGTTTTAACCTTTTCTTTCTCAACGGAGAGAGGGAAGACAGAAGAGAGAGATGGAGAGAGAAAGAAAAGGATAAAACAAGTGTAATATATATCATTTTCCTTTTCTGCTGAACTACTTGAGAATAACTTACAAGTACGTGTGCCCCTTTGCCCCTACATTCTATAGTATTTTCTAAAGACAAGAACATTGCATAGCTATATATGTAGTTATCAAAATCAAGAAATTGATATAATACTGTTTTCTAGTCTTATTTAGATTTGGTCATTTGTTCCAAAAATGTTCTTCATAACTCAAAAGAGAAAAAAAACTAGGGTCTTGCATTGTCTTCAGTTATCATGTCTTCTTGATGTCCTTTAATCTGCAACACTTCCCAAGACTTTGTGTTTGTGACAGTACCATTTTTTTTTTTTGAAAGTACAGACCATCTATTTTGAAACCTGTTTTTCAATTTGGGTTTTATTGGGAGGTTTGGGGGGGGGGGGGTTCCTCGCATGATTAGGTTCAAATTATACACTTTTGTCAGAAATACCACTGGAAGTATGATTTTTCTGTTTCCCTCCTAGGGGCACATCCTGACAGTTTGTGCAAGTGACTTAAGGGTATTGGTTGGGTTTCTCCACAGAAGAGTTTGTAATTGTGTCTGCGGGGAGGGTACCATATTCTGTGCAGTGCAGCCAAAATTTTTTTTAAAAGAAACTATAAAGAAAAATAAATTTAGCTACTTGAAAGTTTTAAAGTTTTAAGTGTTTCTTAATAAAACATACCATAAATAGATACAATTGGGAGAAAATACTGCAATACACTAATATCTAGAAAGCATTAAATAGTCCTACAAACTAATAAAGAAAAATAGACAATCCAGTAGAGAAAGGACAGAGATGATGAATAGGCAGGTCACAGATGAAAACAAACAAGGCCTATATTCAAAATAAATTTCCTTGAAGGGAAGCAAATAAAAGAAAGAGATAATACTTTTTGCCTATTACACTGGTAAAAATTTACATAATTCTAAATATCCCACATTGGCCAGGGGGTGAGGAAATGGGAAGTCATTGGAAATGGTAAATTAACAAAGCTGCTTTCCGGGGCAGGGATGACTAAACTAAGGAACGCTATAGCATGAAATAAATGATGGGGCTGAATCAATGTATAGGGCAAGACTATTTTCCAAGGCCTTTATAGAGTAACAATGTATATACAATATGATTCCATACATAACAAGTTCATTTCCATTTGAATGGTATGTGTGTAAATCCGAAAGAAAGTGGTTTCAAGGACCACCAAGCTGCTATCAATGGTTACCCCTTAGAAGTACAACGGAGACAAGGGAGAATAACTTTGTCATGTACTTATGAGGGTAGATCTTTTATTAGTAAACTAAAATTTACCATGAAGTGGTATGAATCTTTTAATGAGTTCAGTTCAGTTCAATTGCTCAGTCGTGTCTGACTCTTTGCGACCCCATGGACTGCAGCACGCCAGGCCTCCCTGTCCATCATCAACTCCTGGAGTTTACTCAAACTCATGTCCATGAGTCGATGATGCCATCCAACCATCTCATCCTCTGTCATCCCCTTCTCCTGCCTTCAATCTTTCCCAGCATCAGGATCTTTTCAAATGAGTCAGCTCTTCACATCAGGTGGCCAACGTATTGGAGTTTCAGCTTCAGCATCAGTCCTTCCAATGAATATTCAGGACTGATTTCCTTTAGAATGGATTGGTTGGATCCCCTTGCAGTCCAAGGGACTCTCAAGAGTCTTCTCCAACACCACAGTTCAAAAGCATCAATTCTTTGGCGCTCAGCTTTCTTTATAGTCCAACTCTCACATCCATACATGACTACTGGAAAAACCATAGCCTTGACTAGATGGACCTTTGTTGGCAAAGTAATGTCTCTGCTTTTTAATATGCTGTCTAGGTTGGTCATAACTTTTTTTCCAAGGAGTAAGCATCTTTTTATTTCATGGCTGCAGTCACCATCTGCAGTGATTTTGGAGCCCAAAAAAATAAAGTCTGCCGCTGTTTCCACTGTTTCTCCATCTATTTGCCATGAAGTGACAGGACCAGATGCCATGATCTTAGTTTTCTGAATGTTGAGCTTTAAGCAAACTTTCTTACTCTCCTCTTTCACTTTGATCAAGATGCTCTTTAGTTCTTCTTCACTTTCTGCCATAAGGGTGGTGTCATCTGCATATCTGAGGTTATTGGTATTTCTCCCAGCAGTCTTGATTCCAGCTTGTGCTTCCTCCAGCCCAGCATTTCTCACGATGTACTCTGCATATAAGTTAAATAAGCAGGGTGACAATATACAGCCTTGACATACTCCTTTTCCTATTTGGAACCAGTCTTTTGTTCCATGTCCAGTTCTAACTGTTGCTTCCTGACCTGCATACAGATTTCTCAAAAGGCAGGTCAAGTAGTCTGGTATTCCCCATCTCTTGAAGAATTTTCCACAGTTTATTGTGATCCACACAGTCAAAGGCTTTTACATAGTTAATAAAACAGAAATAGATGTTTTCCTGGAATTCTCCTGCTTTTCTATGATCCAGCAGATGTTGGCAATTTGATCTCTGGTTCCTCTGCCTTTTTTAAAACCAGCTTGAACATCTGGAAGTTCACAGTTCACGAATTGTTGAAGCCTGACTTGGAGAATTTTGAGCATTACTTTGCTAGTGTGTGAGATTAGTGCAATTGTGTGGTAGTTTGAGCATTCTTTGGCATTGCCTTTCTTAGGGATTGGAATGAAAACTGACCTTTTCCAGTCCTGTGGCCACTGCTGAGTTGTATGTATGAATGTATTTGTGTAATCAAACAAATTTTGAAAAATATTCACCTGCCCACATCCAGCCAGCCACACAGGGTGCTGGTGGGTAATCCCAACAGAAGAGAAGGTTGTGGCTGAGAGAAGGTTATGAAGACAAAAACCATGCAGTCCTTTGGTTTGGAGATTGCAAATGTGGGAGGCCTTTTTACTCTTTGGAGGAAGAATTTGAGGGGTACCTTTTCTCTTAGTAGTACCAAAAACAGTTGCTTTAGTTTTTGCCACAGTGATATTTCTCATTCACATTAATTTCGGATTCATTGAGACACATTGTTTTTCATCTTTGGAAAGTAGGGTATCTTTCCCCAAATAGTGATTGTTTGTAAGCATCCCGATGGGGATGTGTTTTCCATATTGAAGACTGGATGTTCTTAGGACTGCACATTCTCTTGACATTGCTTGTTAGGGCATTTCTTACCTGGGAGAATTCTCCCCTGGAAGGGATTCAGGCTGCAGTGTACCTGTGCGTCCTGCTTGTAGTGAGATCTGGATCTGCCTGATGAAAACCTGCTGCCTTCTTGTGAAAGGGAGAAAGACAGTAGAAAGGGTGGCAAGTTTCTGGTAGTCTGTTTAGATTTTTCCTACTAACTCACTGGAACTGGGCAAAAGCCAATGTGCGTATTCTAGAATGGTACGAGTCTGTGGAAATCTTGGTGTATCTTCCTAGCATATTTATAAAGACCACTGGGTTGAGTTCCAGATATTTTTGAAAGTTTAAGGTGCGTTTTGCCATAGGAATATTATACAGTGGTACTGAGATTCCCAGCCAGCTACCAAGACTATTTGCACATAATGTATTGTATACTAGTATTAGTGTCACAATTCTCTGTGTTCCTAAATAAAATATTTCTGAAAACATGAGTGAAATATAGAATATGGAAAAATCAAGTACATATAGTATAAGAAAATTCTCAAGTCTAAATTATGGTATAAATGATTAGGGTTGAGCTTTTTCACTCCCCCCCGCCCCAACACACATTTTACACATTCTATGTACATTTATAAGATTAATCATTAAATATAAGTGGATTAATGTCTAGTTCTTTTATATTACTTGAAAAATACTTAATGACCTTAAAAAATTGATCTTCACTTTGGGGGAAAATGATGATATCTCCATATAATGCTATGAAGGAATATAGAAACCTGTTCACAAAATACTAAATGCAAAGATTATAAAATGGCAGTACCATTTTCAAAACCAGCGTATATGTCCGTACGTAGCACAATATGGGAGGATATCCATACCCCACTGTATGACAGCTCCATGGCTCACTCTAGATGGTAAATTCTGAAAGGCTTTTACTTTCTTTTTGTTTTTCTGTGTTTTCCTTATATGTAATTGTCTCTGGGAAAACACATTTCACATTCCTTAACTAAAAACAGCACTTTTTTGGGTTTGTTTTTTTGTTTGTTTGTTTTGATTTTTGTGTGTTTTTTGTTTGTTTTGGTTTTGTTTGTTTTTTGCCATGCAGTTTGTGGGATCTTAGTTCCCTGACCAGGTTTTGAACCTGAGCCATAGGCAGTGAAAGCACAGAATGCTAACCACTGGAGTGCCGGGGAATTCCCCACAGCAGCATGTTTATATGAGATACTATGCTCCCCATAACCAAAGCCACTTAACAAGAAGGGCAGGCCTGGAAAAGTTCTGGTTGCCTCCACCTTATTAAGAATCCATTTCCAGCTCCTCAAACTTCCAGTTGATAAGAGCAGAACCACTTCTGAGCTCCAGAAGTGCCAGCTCCAGTGCCAGCTCTGGTATTTTGGCCACCTGATGCACTGAGCCGACTCATTGGAAATGATTGATTTGGGAAAGATTGAGGTCAAGAGGAAAAGAGGATGGCAGAGGATGAGATGGTTAGATAGCATCACTGACTCAGTGGATGTGTTTGAACAAACTCCAGGAGATAGTGAAGGATGGGGGAGATTGTCGTGCTGTAGTCCATGGGGTACCAAAGAGTCAGATACGACTTAGCAACTGAACAACAAGAACTTCTACTAGGGGGTAGATTGGCCCTACCATTCCTGGATTACTGTGTTTCTAAATGGAGAAGTGCCACGGGTGTTTTAGGTTGTTATCTTTCTTCAGTGCTTAAGGCGTATAAAAATGAAAGTTGTCACTTCTGGAAAATGCACATCATTGATCTCATACCATAAATTATTCCTTCAGGCCGCAAGCCAGAAGAAGAGAGTTTGGAAGATAATGGGCTAGAGGAAAATTCTGGGGATGGACAGGTATGTGAACCTCGTCACTGATCAGCTCCATGTATGGACCAGTGACCATCATCTGATGCTTGTATTTTTCTTTGTCACAGGAGGATGTTGAGACCAGTTTGGAGAACTTACAGGTCATCGACATGATGGATATCAGTGTGTTGGATGAAGCAGAGATTGATAATGGGAGCATTGCAGACTGTGTGGAAGATGACGATAACCTCCAGGAGTCCCTGTCTGACAGTAGAGAGCTAGTAGAGGAGGAGATGCAAGAGCTTCCGGAGCAACTTCAAGAACATGCTGTAGGTACCTTGGCAGGGTCTCGAGGATGTATCCTAGATGTAATAATTCCTCAAATAGCCTAACAAATGATAAGCTTTATATTTGGAATTATGTTCTTTTAATGCCATTTCAGTACATGTTTGACTCATCCATTCACATGTAAAAAATTAGATGAGTTTGAAAAGCACACTTTGCTTCATTGAAAAATGGTGTCTTGTGAGGAGTAATTGTATCTGCTCTCCATTTGAATAGCATTAAGCATCTTGAGGACACTAGTCTAGCCTTTTTATTATAGGAGATTGCTCTGTGGTGTGACAACTGTGATTCCTTGAAAATACCAAAGCAGCTTGAAAGTTAGTTTTTTGCTGTCATCTCCTGCTAAGTCACCTCAGTCATGTCCGACTCTGTGCGAGCCCATGGACGGCAGCCCACCAGGCTCCCCCGTCCCTGGGATTCTCCAGGCAAGAACACTGGAGTGGGTTGCCATTTCCTTCTCCAATGCATGAAAGTGAAAAGTGAAAGTGAAGTTGCTCAGTCGTGTCCGAGTCTTAGCGACCCCATGGTCTGCAGCCTACCAGGCTCCTCCGTCCATGGGATTTTCCAGGGTGGAAAATTTCCAGTACTGGAGTGGGGTGCCATTGCCTTCTCTGGTACTCTCCTAGTCAATCTTTAATGCTAACTTTGACCTTGTTTTTATTTTTTTTATTTTTTATTTTTTTACTTTATTTTTTTTTCATTTATTTTTATTAGTTGGATGCTAATTACTTTACAATATTGTAGTGGGTTTTGTCATACATTGACATGAATCAGCCATGGATTTACATGTATTCCCCATCCCGATCCCCCTTCCTACCTCCCTCTCTACCCAATCCCTCTGAGTCTTCCCAGTGCACCAGGCCCGAGCACTTGTCTCATGCATCCAACCTGGGCTGGTGATCTGTTTCACTATAGATAATATACATGTTTTGATGCTGTTCTCTCGAAACATCCCACCCTAGCCTTCTCCCACAGAGTCCAAAAGTCTGTTCTGTACATCTGTGTCTCTTTTTCTGTTTTGCATATAGGGTTATCATTACCATCTTTCTAAACTCCATATATATGTGTTAGTATACTGTAATAGTCTTTATCTTTCTGGCTTACTTCACTCTGTATAAGGGGCTCCAGTTTCATCCATCTCATTAGAACTGATTCAAATGAATTCTTTTTAATGGCTGAGTAATATTCCATGGTGTATATGTACCACAGCTTCCTTATCCATTCATCTGCTGATGGGCATCTAGGTTGCTTCCATGTCCTGACTATTATAAACAGTGCTGTGATGAACATTGGGGTGCACGTGTAACTTTGACCTTGTTTTTAAATGCTTAGCTTTTTGTGTGTTAGGAAGAAATCCAGGGTATGATACAATTGTGGTGAATATTATTTATTGAAGTCTGTCTGCCAGAAAGCATTAATCATTATTTCCTTTCATCCTTTTAACCACAGTTTTATATATATATAGATGCTATTATGCCCATTTTCCAGTTGGGGAAATCAGCGAGTAAAAGGGTAAAAAAAAAAAATCTCCAGGCAGCACAAAGCTCATATGAGAATAAGAATGAAGGCCAGGGTAATTCCAGAGTTCATATACAACTCATACACCACATTGTGTCAGTCCTGTTAATTTAGTGGATTATGTTATTTCCGTGAGGATGAATATTTCTCAGACAGAAAAGGCAATGAAAAATAGAAACCAGGAGACTTCTTTGTAGGAATTTCTAGGGGTCGGTCCTAGGCGGCACCTCATTTTCATAGCCTCCTGAGTTCTTTTACGGAACGTCTCCTGAGTGCTATGGGAGGAAGGAGACCATGTGCTCTGCCAGTCCATCCATCCACGTATGAGATTCCTTGAAATGTGTTTGCATTTCTTTTGGAACTGATCCTCAGTACCCTTCACAGTAGCAGGTTTTCATCTTTGAATGGCTGTGCCAGGGGTTGGGGGGTGGTGGGGGTGGTGGTGGCGGGGGTTATTTGGACACAGATAGGGTATGCAGTTGTTTATCTTTTGATGAGTCTGTCACTAGCTTCCTAAGAAGGAACACCAAAAACATGAGACTGTGAAACCCTTCCTTAGTGGCTGCTTCTTTAAGGCTGTTTCATTCCCTGTGATTAGAAGATAATATATTCAGTAACAAAAGCCTGAAAACTCCTAAATGTCTGTCAGTAAAGGTTAAATAACTATGGTTTAGTGGAACCAGTTGTTTAAGCAGTAACAGCATTGACTAAAGGTTGGTCACTTAACTTGCTCTGTGACCTTGGATAATTCACTTAACCTCTCTGAGCCTCATTTGCAAAAATAGATTTGAGGAAGTCTAAGTAGATGAATGTTTATTGCTAACTTGAAGCAGAAGTCGTCAAGCTGGCCACAGAGTTTTTGGAACACAGCCACACTTATTTGTGACAATTGTCTGTGGCTGACTTCTGAGAACAATCACAGAGTAGGGTAGTTATGACAGACTGTCTGGCTTACAAAGCCTAAAATATTTACTATCTGGCCCTTGACCTCGGTTTAGAGCAGTGCCTAGTGTATAGCAAACACAGTAGGGTTCTTGCTACTAAGACTTTTATTATGACTTCAGTAATATAGTGACTACTCCTGTATACCATATCAGTGAACTAAGCTTCTTTGTGTGAACTAAAATGATAATCTCCAAGATGGATGCAAAAGTAAGGTAGGAACCAGGATAATGTGCTGTTAATTAGGTAGACAGAAGAAGGGGAGATGGTCTTTGACATGAATGTATGCCCATGCTCTTAGGAGCATGCATAGAATGTCCTGAGATGATTGTGTCAGGGGAAGGAAGGAGTGGTGCAAGGTTGTAGTCATGTAAAGGTAATAACAGTACATGCTGATAAAATATTTGAAAAATATCCTCCCCCCAAAAAATAAACTAACATTCTGGACTTGATAGCAAACAGTCTAATTTATTGGGCCACACAACAATGATTTTATGACCTCCCCTTTCTGTGTTGAGGAATCCCTTGCCTCACTGGACAGAGCCCAGCTCTAAGAATAGAAACTCAGCATACCAGTGATTCTTCCCCTGCAGGTAGGGCAGTGATGGGTCACCTGGGCTTTGCCAGTCCTGTGCTCCTGTCCCCACATTCAGTTTGAAAGTTGATGATGCTAGGAGGGGGTGTCCCAGAGATGCCATTCCCACGCGAGCCATAGCCGCCCCAGAGGCAGCAGTCCCAGTGGTGGAGGCATCCAGGCTTCGGGAAGTCATGTTGGCCATGAAGTCTAAGAACCCCCTCTGCAACGTGATTCTAGACATTGTTCCTGGAAGACAGCCCCAACCCTGGTATTCTGGTCTATTGGGAGAACGTATATACTACCCAGCTGTACTTTTTTGCTTGACTTACACTATTGTTCTTTGTTTGATTTGTGTTTTGAGAACCCTCACTGATACCATTTAAGTGAGTCTCCTAGACTGTCTGCAGGTATATGTTTATGTACAACATTTCTCCAGTTGAGGTGGAATCACAATGTAATGCTGTTTTGATTCGTGCTCTGTTTAGAATGTCACCTTATGTGACTTTTCACGGCTGTAACTTTTCATTGTATGGATGTACTGTTATATTACCTTATTATTAATGTCATGAGTTTCGTTCTCCATTTGTTTTACAGGTAGAGGACAAAGAAAGTATAAACAATTTAGACACTTTATCACCTGACTTCACTGTATTACAGGTAAATTGTATGTCTCAATAATTTTAGAATCAAAGGTTAGACTACAGTTTTTGGAGACTACTTCCGATATCATGTGGCAGTCCCAACTAAAAGTCACCGGAAGGTCTGTTTCCTTTTTTGGCCTCCGTAGAGGGGGCTTTGGTTTCATCTTTCCCCGAATAGAATGTGTTAGTGAAAAGGGCTTGTTGTCTCGGCTCCCCCACCAGAACTGTGGATCCCTGCAACTAAGACCCAAGCCATTTGGGAGACTCTTGTTAATATGATGGCTAGGAGGACAGCCTGTGGGATCTGTCCTGGAGGGCCTCCTCTGCAGCAGAAATACTCAGGTGAGAAATGAGATGCAAGGGGGAGCAACCCCTCCCCAGGAGAGATGACTTGGGCTCAGATGAGGGTGCAGGAGGGTGAGGAAGGCCCAACACTGACATCACAGCTGGGAAAGGTGGATTCTCAGGGTTTCTGGTTCTCCATTTGGAAACTTCTCAGAAAGTACATAGATTTCTCTTGATGACTATAGCATCTTGGCTGTTTGACTGCCACCTATGTAAAAGTTAAATGTTAGATGAGAACAAATGAGATGTGCACTGACTTTCAGGTGTAGTTTGCATAAATGTGGATCTTGAGTTTCCTTTTACTTTTCCTGTCATCCTTTGAAGGTATAAACTTGGAATAAACCTGAGTATCTGATTTTCAGGAGAAAGTTTTGTGAGGAAATGAAAATACAGTCAGCTTTTTCCAGTCCTTGTTTTTTGTTTAAATAACGTCACCTGTGCTGATTAATTGGAAACTATCTTTCAGACAAGATCTTCGTTCACTTCTGCCAGGCAAGGGCTGGGTGTGTTATCAGTGACCCAGAAGCCAGCCTCCAGGAGGGTGTAAATACCAAGGAATCTTGGTGAAACCCAGCTGAGGTCTCTCCAGAGTTTATGTCTCCTCAGCTGAAGAGACACAACCTGTTCCTGACTCAGAAAGGAAAGGAGGAGTGGGGCCTGTCATCTTCTTGAGTGTCTCCTCAGTTCAGAGACTCCTGTGTATATTGTCTGGTCAGGACAGTACACATAGGCCCTCTCAGAGACAATGAGAATGTATACATTTCTGTCTAGGGAAAGTTAAGAGAACCATTCTGCCTAAAATGGTTGTTTCCTTCAGTGTAGAATCTTTAATTCCCAGCATGAAATGAAAAAAAAAAATTGATTACAAATGAAACTGTCAATGAAAATGACCTGTTTCCTAGGGCTCCCAAGAATGGCAGGTCAGTGCCCAGTGGACTGTGCAAACCATTCATGTGCATATAACTTACACGCTGAGCACTTACACATCTGAGCTGTCTCAGATGCATGAGGAGAGAGGCTGGTTGCCATCCTCCCTGTGTAAACAGAACGATCGGTAGAGACCTAACTGATACAGATTCAGTTCTCACACTCATTGCTCAGATCTTGGCTCTGCTGTGTGTCCTTGAGCGAATTTGTCAACCACAGTGTGCCTGTCTCCTAATCTGGGAAAAGAAGGATGATACTAATAGAACCATCCTGCTAGGGCTGTGTGATGATTGGTTAATATATGTGTATGTAAGATAGAATTTCTGCCTGAAACCTAGACAGTGCTTAGCAATGTGTGCTAGAGTTCCGGAATATTGTCACTTGTGCAGAGGGAATGTAGGTTCTAGGAACCACATTCCACACTGAGAGAAAATCCCTTCTGATAATTGGGCAGTCTCTCTGTGAGGAGGTGGTCCATGCACTAAATGCTGAGGCATGTGTAGGACTTGGCCTGCTTTGGAAAGAGGTGCAGATGAGCCTCGCAGGGAGGTTGGAATAGGGGTAGTAAAACCAAACTGTGTTGTTGGTGAGGAGTAGCGATGGTGTGTGGAGAAGGCAATGACACCCCACTCCAGTACTCTTGCCTGGAAAATCCCATGGATGGCGGAACCTGGTAGGCTGCGGTCCATGGGGTCGCTAAGAGTCAGACACGACTGAGCCACTTCACTTTCACTTTTCACTTTCACACATTGGAGAAGGAAATGGCAACTCACTCCAGGGTTCTTGCCTGGAGAATCCCAGGGATGGGGGAGCCTGGTGGGCTGCTATCTATGGGATCACATGGAGTCAGACATGACTGAAGTGACTTAGCAGCAGCAATGGTGTGCCGCTAGGGGCTCCTAGGGGTTGTTGAGGAATTGAAGCTGGCCTGGTTGGTGGGTGGGTGGTTGGAAGAGATAAGGAGGCATGTGTTATACTGTAGGGCTTTGATTGACCAAGTGGGCAGGGACAGTAAGACCACTGTGCAAAGTAAGAACAGGGGTCAAGCCACCCGTGCCTTCTTTCCCTCCATCTTTTGAGTTTTTGGAAACTAATGCTATGTTAACTATGTGCAAAACAATTTCCTGATATGTGTTAGGCATTCTTTTAGAAACTCAATGTAGAAAAATGAAAGCACTGTTCTCCAGACATATAAGACAATTTAGAAGGACAGACAGCAAGTGACAGGTTCATCACCATTAAACATACGGTTGCCAGGCGCTGGGAGATGCAGAAGCAGACGAGTGTAATGATGGACAGCAGTCCCCCTGGGATCAACCTGGGACGTGGGGCTTGGGACTAAGGTGGCTTAAGTGGGGTGGCAGCTCTCCAGCAGGCTCTTGCCTGGTAAAATCAGGCTTCTCCACCTGTTGGATTTGTGAGACTCCTTGTCTGTGTTTTTAAAAATTCCCTTCTTAGTTACTACACTTTGGGGTGTGAATAAATTCTAGGTTTCATCCATCTGGCACAGTTTTATTTTATGTTTTTTGTTGCAGGAAATCGAAGAGCCATCCATGGAGCCAGGTACTGTTAAATGAAAAACTTGGCATCAGGGTTTGGAGTCATTCTCATTTTCTTCCTTCTCTAATTTGGAATCTTTAATTTTAAAAAGTTACCTTACTCTAGTATACATTGTTTTAAAGGTTTACAATCCAGAACATACCAGGATCATAGAGATTGGAAACCCAGCCATATCACCAGATCTGTGAAAGTGGCTGATTTCTTATTTTGTAAAGCATATTGGTGAGATGAGATTATCTCATGCCTTTTTAAATGAACATGGCACTTAAACAGATACAGAGAGAGTTTGGATGCCTCTCAAAAGCCAATACCTCTGTACCCCACAAAGCAGATCTTGTGATATGGGGCAGTGTGTTAATTTTGTGGTTTTTAATTCAGGCAGTGCAGGCACTGGTAGGGAGACACCTTTTAAAACATTAAGACATAACTGGATTCCAGAAGAAGAAAAGGTTTCTTCATAAGAATTCCAGACAAATTCTATTCACTTTCTGGACTACAAATATCTCAGAGCACCGATGGAAGAGATTCTGGTTTTCATGTCAGACTGTTCTGTTAAAAGAAATTCAAAGAAATTTGGAAATTGAGCTCTGTTCAGTGAATGGTGATACACTGAGTTAAGCAACTTGGACTTTGGAAGCTAAATTTGGAAGAGTCATATATACACGCCGACAGAATGAAGACTGTCAAGAATCAGCCAGAAGGTGTTGGGGGTTAAATAAATCTCTGGGATGCTTTTCTCTTCCATGTAGCATAGAGGCTTACTCTAGCAGTCGGTCGGAGTGCAGGTAGTGTAACCAGTGTTAAGTTTGTGTACCCGCGGGTTTTCCAATCTCTGTGTAGCTAGCAGTTCTCTTCGTGTTAGTGTGGCCGCCGTGCCAGTTCCGCATTTGTGATTGCTTTATTTCCCTGGTAATTAAACCTTGTGCCATTCTATTCCTGTTAAATCCGTAGAAAATGAGAAAATACTCGACATTTTGGGGGAAACTTGTAAATCTGAGCCAGTAAAAGAAGAAGGTTCCGAGCTGGAGCAGCCATTTGCACAGGAAACAAGTAGCGTGGGGCCAGACAGAAAACTTGCGGAGGAAGAGGACCTTTTTGACAGCGCCCATCCGGAGGAGGGTGATTTAGATTTGGCCAACGAGTCAACAGCACACGCTCAGTCGAGCAAGGCAGACACCCTGTTAGCGGTAGTGAAAAGGGAGCCCGTGGAGCAGACAGGCGATGACGAGAGGACGGACTGTGAGCCTGTAGGGCTAGAGAAGCCAATTGAGCAGAGTAGTAAAGCCTCAGAGCACACGGAAGCCTGTAGCGAGGAGGCCGCGGAAGCGCCCCCGGAAGCCTCAAGCCCGGACCCCGGGGATAGCAAAGAAGACGTGAAGAAGTTTGCTTTTGAAGCTTGTAATGAAGTCCCTCCGGCTCCTAAAGAGTCCTCAGCCAGTGAGGGCGCTGATCAGAAAATGAGGTTTGTTTTTTCTCAGTTTTAGACCAGACGCTATCTCCTTTTCATTGGTCGTTTAATGACACACATGAGCTGTTTTTCTGCAATTGGCCAGCCAGACTGATGCAATTGTAGTTTATCTCTAAAGAATGTTTGATTTCTCTTTGTTTATTTTAAGCTGATTACATAATCTTTTTTTCTTTTCTCAACCTATCATGGTTGTTTTCTTTAATTCTTCCTAATTATCTTTAGCCCAGCAGAATTAATTAACTCCTGTGGGTCTGAAATCTTATGGTTAGGTCAGATTTCCAATACACGTTTGTAGGGGTATCATTTATTTCAGAACTAAATTTCGGGTAGGTATGCAACCTCAGCACATATTTTATAATTTTGAGTTAGTTTCCTCTCTGCTTCTTCCTTCTGGAGTGACATTGTCTTTTGTCTCTAGTTCTGTCGAAGATGACTCGGATACAAAAAAGCTTTCCAAAGAGGAGAAGGGTAAGTCAGCAGGGTGGCATCCCCAGGAGCGATGGTTCTAGTTGGCTCTAGCCCATCACACACCCATTTATACCTCACAGGCCTGTGAGCCTGTCTCGAAGCCTTTCTCCACTCTGGCCACCTGCTTCCTCACTCTGCGGGTTCTGGGTTGCAGGGCGGAATTGTCACTTTGATTTGATTGGGACACTTGATTTTGTCAGAGTCCTGTGAGCTCCTCCATCTGACTTTCCCTCTGATTTGTGAACTTCTTGGAAACAGTGACACATGCAGATGGAGAAAATGCTTCGAGTTTCACATACTGGGGCTTGGTGGGTCCCTGGTATGGCAGATTTATCAACAGCCCTTTATTAATTTTCCAATTGAGAAGTAGTTTTGCTGGTTGTCCCAGACTCATCCTTAATTGGTGTTCAAAGAAGGCCAGAAACTGGGGAGAGTTTGTATCTCAAGTTCCACCGTGACAGCTCCTGTCTTGCGTTCCAGAGTCACCTCACTGGGATGGGTGATGCCATCTGGTAGCTGATGGCTACCCCAGCCACGGGCCCAATGGCCCCTGACCAGTCGTAGTAAGGGACATTGCCATCGGTTCTAGCCACCCCGTGGGCAACTCCAGAACCCGTGTCAGGACAGCAGGCTGGCCTCCAGCCCCAGCCGTCTCTGTACTACTGGCCTCTAGAGCAAGTAGGGAGAGTGTCTGGTTTGGAATGACTCTAAGATACTTAAGACTCAGGATTTTGTCTGTATCTTGTTTTTGACTGGAACTTTCTTTTGAAATAGGTCGCAGCAGTTGTGGAAGGAATTTCTGGGTTAGTGGACTTTCTTCTACCACCAGAGCTACAGATTTGAAGAATCTTTTCAGCAAATACGGGAAGGTAAGACCAGGGAGGAGACTTGTGAGCTCATGCAGTATGGCCTCTATGTGGCAGATCATTGCCCCTGGCAGTGAGAACTTGGAACACCTTGCAGTTCTTTGAACTCGCAGGTGTATAGGCCTGTGGTGGGTCCACCCCCCACTGAAAGAGATGTAGGCCAGCAGGAGTTCCCAGAGCCCACATCCACTTTGTATTTCTCGTGCTTCCCTGGCCCCCAAGCCACCAGGTCGTTTGATAGCTTCCTGAGTCTGTGTCTCTGGCTTCCAGCCTTAAACCCAGGAAGGGAAGACTGTGCTGTGGGGAGTTCCAGGTAAAAGTGCAGTCTGCATTCTTCTGAGATGGTGGTGATGACAGAACACCGTGAAGCTGTAGAGAAATTTTACGAACAATTTACGGCCTGTGGACCCGACCCCTATGGGCAGCCTTAGGCCCCAGCTCTGCCACACCTGGACAAGTTGCTGGTCCCATGGGAGCCTCATTTCCATATGTGGGGCTCACAGAGTTGCAGGAGCCCTGTCTTGCTCCCTGTTTTCGCCTCATCCTGGCTACTTCTGGCTGTGTCTACTCCGCCACACCTGCTTGTCTCCCTCTCTCCCTTGGCATGGAAAGGGTGAGCATGATGCCCAGGTGGGCAGCCCCCCCAATACACACACACACACGTACACATTGAGTGCTGCCTTTCCTTCCTCCTTTTTCCACCTCCCCCTTCCTCCCAGTGCTTCTCGGACTCTTCTCCAGATAAGCTGCCGCACCCTAACCTCAATCAGTTTTTGACAAGTCACACTTAGACCTTGGGCCTTCGTTCCCAGCATTAAAAAATGATAATGGAGAAAACCAATATCATTTACCTTGGCTGTTGATGTTGAGGAACTAACAAGGAAAACTAAACTTGATTTAACTTAAAACTAACCTTGCTTCTCATAGAAACTCACAAAACCCTGGCCTCTGTAACTCAGGGTAGGGCCCTTCTCTTGATTCTGCAGTGGCCATCAGAGCAGACATCTGCTCTCTGCAGGGAAGTTTCCGTCTGGAACCTGCAGTGTCTTGGGTACACTGCAGGCTTACTGCAGCTTGAATAGGGGACCAGGCCCCTTGGAAGCCTTCCTTTGCAGCTAAGACTCCATGTGGCAAAATGAAGACGAATACCAGCCACTGCTCCTGGCTTCAATGGGACCTCTTCTGAGCTGTGGGCCTTCTGCCATTAAAGGGTGTCCCCAGCATCGGCTTGCTGCTGTGGTTGGGCCAGTTAACTAGCATCAACCATGTACATCTAGCATCTAGGATGTATCTGTAGCACCTTAAACATCTCCTTAAATTTTGTTTTGTGAGTAGAGTGGGCTCTGCATTCCAGAGTGCTCTTAGTAAACCTGTCCTATGTCCCTCTCCTTTTGTAGGTGTGTCTTCCTGCTTCACTGCCCACCTGACTGACTGCATATTCAGAAACATATCTTTCAAGGCTTACATTATTAATGGAATTCTGACAGGGCACTACCTTCTGCTTCACTCCTCTCTCCACCTTGCTGTCATCCTAGTCCTCTAGAGAAACAGCCAGGATGGAGTAGGAGCAGTCAGGCCATAGCATTACCCTCCATAGCCTTTACCTGCCACTTGTCCACCTGTTCTCAGTGTCTCTGAGGGGTGGGGTAAACTAGCATGAACCACAGCTGGGGTCTGTGTGGGGTCTTCATATCTGAACTGTACTTGTGTGTTTTCCTTCAAGGTGGTGGGCGCCAAAGTTGTGACCAATGCTCGGAGTCCTGGAGCACGCTGCTATGGCTTCGTTACCATGTCCACAGTGGAAGAGGCCACAAAATGCATTAACCACCTGCACAAAACAGAGCTCCATGGAAAGATGATCTCAGTGGAAAAAGTAAGGGGCCATTTTCTTCCTGGGATGTGATCATGTTACAAAATCAGTTAATACTCCCAACTGATTCTTTTCACCGGATTCTCTTTTTCCAGGTGATAAATGAACCTGCTGGGAAGAAAACTTCTGAGAGAAGAGAAGGGGAGAGGAAAAAGGAGAAGTCTAGCAATGCTGACAGGTATGTCTTCTTGATGGTATTGTGGCCAAGATGATCTTTATCTTCATGTCTCGATCCTCACTTTTCCACGGGTGGGAAAGGCTGTGAGGCTTTCGCCCCCTTGCCTTCTGTGCACTTGTTGGAGGATTTTCCCGCCAGTCCTCAGAGATGTCAAGTTCCTCTCCTAGGCTGCGTGTTCTGCAACCTGTGGATGCCTGTGAGGCAGCCCCATCCTCACTCGGTATTCATTGCAGGAGTCTTCGCTGGATTGGTCCCCCAGTGTTTCATCTCACACATATCTGTATCTGCATGCCATTTATAGATCTGCCAACCTCAAGAGGGAAGAGAAGGCTGACAGAAAAGATGATGCTAAAAAGGGTGAAGACGGGAGTGGAGAGAAGAGTGAAGACCAGGATGATCAGAAACCTGGCTCTTCAGAGCGCTCTCGAGCCACAAAGTCAGGTAGCTGACCAGTGGGTATGAGAGATTGCACCCTGGCTTCTGTTCCTGGCTGGTGTGGTTAATGGGCAACACAAACTACATTTGTTTCCCTTGAAGTTGAGTACTTTTCTCTCAATAGGAGGTGTCCCTTCTTACCTGACTCCTCTCTTCCTGTAGGAAGCCGAGGAACTGAGCGGACTGTGGTGATGGATAAATCTAAAGGTGTGCCTGTTATCAGTGTCAAAACATTGGGATCCAAAGAGCGAGTGAGTATTCTCTTCCTGCCTGGCTTATTTCCTTTGACAGTTCTGTGTGTTTTAGGGGATTCTTGAGCTTAATTTGAGGAAAGCTTGTCAGTCTGCTGAAAATGGAGGGTTTTTGGGAACCTTAAAATTGAGAAACTTTAAAGGCTTTCCTTCATAGTTTCGATAAGAATTAACTGCCCCCTTTTTTAAAAAAAGACACCATTTCAAAATTCATTTATGGATGTGATTGGCTTTATTTGCCTGCATCTGGGCACAGCAGTCCATGTTCATTGCCGGCCTCGGGTTTCAGCAGCTCTCCATTGTGCATTCGTAACCCACACTTGGCGGAGCCAGCCTTCCGGCTGCCTCTGTGCCCAATCTCCATCTTACTCATTCCGTGCATTGTCTCCGTGCAGACGCTCCATAGAGTCACAGAATCCACAGAGTGCCCACCTTAGGTTTGTTTTATTTATTTTTTTTATCATACATTGATATGAATCAGCCATAGATTTACACGTATTCCCCATCCCGATCCCCCCTCCCACCTCCCTCTCCACCCGATTCCTCTGGGTCTTCCCAGTGCACCAGGTCCGAGCACTTGTCTCATGCATCCCACCTGGGCTGGTGATCTGTTTCACCATAGATAGTATACATGCTATTCTTTTGAAATATCCCACCCTCACATTCTCCCACAGAGTTCAAAAGTCTGTTCTGTATTTCTGTGTCTCTTTTTCTGTTTTGCATATAGGGCTATCGTTACCATCTTTCTAAATTCCATATATATGTGTTTGTATGCTGTAATGTTCTTTATCTTTCTGGCTTACTTCACTCTGTATAAGGGGCTCCAGTTTCATCCATCTCATTAGGACTGGTTCAAATGAATTCTTTTTAACGGCTGAGTAATATTCCATGGTGTATATGTACCACAGCTTCCTTATCCATTCATCTGCTGATGGGCATCTAGGTTGCTTCCATGTCCTGGCTATTATAAACAGTGCTGCGATGAACATTGGGGTGCACGTGTCCCACCTTAGGTTCTTACCACTTCACCCTGCCTCCTGTTTTAGGGTCACGGGCAGCTCTGGATGTTCATAATTCAACTCTTGACAGCCTTACAACTAGGATGGATGTGGGCCCAGGTCCCCAAGACTACCCACATTTCCAGATCCACTCGGGGTCCCACTGGGCTCAGCAAGTAGTTGTAGTTACACCTAAGGTTGGCTCCAGGGATGCAGGGAGGTGACAGAGTCTGGAGGGAACTCTGCTGGCTCCCTGTGGACTCCTTCCCGAGATGGCTCCCCAGGCAGGGACAGTGCAGCAGCACAAGGGTCATGCTTCTGCCCGGGGAGCCCCGTTACAGCTGCAGTCCCCAGGCCTTTCACTTGGGGCTGGTCACATAGGTACCCTCTCCTGACTCCCAGAAGGAAAGCAGGTGTTCAGCATAAACCATCGTTTGCATGGTCAGGGCACAGTGAGCCACCTTTGCCAGTTAACTGTTGACTAGGGTACTCTGAATGCCAAGGTTCCCACCGCTAGCCTCAGGCCTGCCATGTTAACTTGTGCTGGCTAGATGACCAGCCATTTAAGCTCATGAATGTTGTGGACCAATTACAAGCTGAGAGTTCTGTTATGGCATTTCATTATTGCACTGTTTCTTCCACTGTTTTACTGTGTCTGAGTGTTTTACCCTTTGTTGTTGTTCTTTAGTTTCTAAGTCATGTCTGACTGTTTGGGACACCATGGGTTGTAGCCCACCAGGCTCCTCTGTCCATGGGATTCTCCAGGCAAGAATACTGGAGTGGTTTGCCATTTCCTTTCCAGGGGATCTTCCCGACCCAGGGATGGAATCTGCATCTACTGCATTGGCAGGCAATTTACCACTGAGACACCTGGGAAGCTGGATTTCCACCCAGGTCTCCCGCATTGCAGGCAAATTCTTTACCTACTTTATAATAAATGACGTAAAATGGCAAAGTGGAAATGTACATTGAAGGGCTAAGGACCTCAAAAATAAATGCACTCAGCACAAATGAGGATTCCTCAGACATGACAGTAGTGGCCTCCTCAATTGGGCATCACTGTGTGTTTAATATTAAAGAATGTGTTTTGAATGGAAAAGACAAAGTGAAAGGAAGTTTGTTTTTAATTTATGGATTGCTTCAGAGAAAATCCTGTTTTGCGTGTTGACTACTGAAAGTACTCGATGGGTCCCACTTTAGAATTAAATGGTAATCTGTGACTCTGGATTTTAGTGAGCCAAGGTGAGGTTCTCTGGAGAGAACAGTGTTAACCTGATTGTTTCATTCACTCTTCAGCTTCATTTCTGATCTTGTATGCTTGGGCCAGGACACATTTGATTTCTTCCTACCTTAACTATTCAATGCTTCTTGGTAAACCAGGTGTCCAAGAGTCAGGATCGAAAATCGGGGAGCATAGAGAAGCAGTCTGTTGGTTCCTTTGATAAAGTCAAAGAATCGAAGAAGTCTAGAGAATCAGAGTCATGCAGGTGAGTCAGGATCTAGGAATGATGGCTGGTTTGGGTGTTGCTCTAGACTGGTGATAACTCTATCCTGGAAGGACTTTTTTCAAGTCCCAGAGGTCGGAATGTTGCTTTAAACCTTTGCTCCTTGGCTTTATCTTCACAGACATCCTGTGCACTGGCTTTCTTCCTGTGACTTTTTTCCAAACTATCTTCTCAGGTAGATATTCTCAAGATTCTGGGAGGCAGCAATGACAGGGAGATGGAATGCCTCCCTGGAGCTAGTTAACCCAACATACCAAGTTTGCTGCAGAACCCGTCAATAGGGAAAAACAGTGGCACAGACCCAGTCAGAGAACTGAGAGTTCCCACCCTTCAATAAGCCCAATACAAGATCCTCATAATTTTTAAAAAACTAAACAAATTATATCAATTATATTGAACAACAGTTAATGTTTTCTGTCAAAAAAAATTAAAACCATTAGTAAAAATTCTAGTAGAAGAGTGAGAAAGGGGGCATGATACAGAATTTTCTCCTGAACAGGCAAAGGCAACAAGCAAAGAAAAAGTGCTGTTTTGCTAAAGAAACTGGCAAATAGTTCACTAGAAATGATGTAATTGGCAAATAGATCAGTGTGCATGTGGGGACTTAACATGATAAAAGTAACATTTCCCATAGTGAGACAAGGACAGTCTCTCCCCAGAATGGCTTCAGGTCATGTGGCTGGCTCATATCACTGACACAGTGTCAACATAAACTGCTGGCTGCACACAAAATTAAAAATTAAAGCTATCCACATGATGCAACAGTAAGTGAATTTATGAACTTGAGCTTCTGAAAGGACTGACAATTTATAATGGTGAAGTAGACTAAATTTAAATTTCACTTCAGTGCACTGAGAGACCAAAGAGAAGGTCCAGAGATGTGTGACAGATGGGAGTAAAGATGATTTGAAATAAATAAGCAAAAATTAATTTGATAGCAAGAATGACAGAAGGGGCTTTTCAGCCTTACCAGGGATCAGGGACATGCAGATGAAAAGTGCGGTGAGACTGGTTTTCCATCTGTGGGTTTGATGGGAATTACAATGGGGGAGACGGTGCTTGTGGTGGTGGGAGAGGTGTGTCCAGGGGCATGTCAGCCTGGAGAGTGGTCCTGAGGTGTTCCAGACCCAGTAATACCACAGCCCCCCACCTGAACCTGTGTGGAAGATAATGGGGTGGGGCAGCCATGTCCCTGAGGCTGGGAACAGCCAGAAGGCTGACATCTGCAAATAGCCATGTGGACCCCCACCTCCCCACTCAACGGGCTCCTTCCCAATAGCATAGTGCACCTGACCAGATGGTGATGCATGGGGCTCAGGACATGGTACCTGAAGCAAGGCAGCTACATAATAAAGCAAGGAAAGATTAGACATTCCTGCTGCTACAATTCTGTGTCTGTACACACAAAGAAGAGGCTGAACAGATCACCTGGAGCTGTGCAGAGTCAGGAGGAAACTGTGATGGGCACCAGCAGTGTCACCTGCAAAAGGACTGTCAAGTGTCCCTCGCCTAAGGAGGCTCCTACACAGCCTGCCTCCACCAGCGGCTGGCCCTTGCTTGTTGCTAAGTGTACCTGCAGGTCTAGGCTCCCCCCATCCCCATCGCACTTGGGGGGGCCCTTGCAGCCTCTACTCTTGGCCTGCAGGGTGCGAGAGCTTAGTGATCGAGAGCAGTACACGCAGGCAGAGCTGGCGCGGCAGGAGCATGAGGAGCTGCTATTCGCCCGTGAGAGGCTGGCCTTCCAGAGACGCCTCCTGGAGAGGGAACGCATGGAGCGGGAGCGGCTGGAGCGCAAGCGCATGCGCGTGGAGCTCCTGCGGCGGCGCCAGCAAGAACTACACTATGAGCAGGAGCAGAGGCCCTATGACGACGGGCGGTAAGCCACACCGCGCCTCGCTGCCGCCTCTTAGGTGTCCTGTGGCATTTAGAACTGTGCCTTGCCCCCCAGAGCCTTGTTAACGGCTTCTTTTTATTTAAAAAGAAGCACAAGTATTTGCTACAGCTCAACTTGATACTCTGTACTTTATCTGGAAGCCTGAGATGGTTTGAGGTTGATGGAGAAATGGTGAAAGTTGTGCTTATTAAATCATTAGGTTCGAGTCCCAGTACAAGTTGTACCCACAGCCCGCCGAGAAAGTTCAGACCCCCACAGCAGCACATAACACAGGGTGCCGGTCAGGTGATCAGGGACCAAAATGTACCTCCTGGGCACCTTCCATGCTTTGAAATCATTGCAGTGATTTGTGTTGGTTGATTTTAATTCCCCATATTGTTGTGACATACAAATACTAAAACACTAACCACCAGTGAAAGGCCTGTTTCAGACCTTGCTGTGAGGAGTCTGGGGCAATAATCCTAGGGTTGATCCTATGAGAGCTTTTCCATATGTATGATGACTGGAGGAGAGTGCATGGTGTGTATTCATTTTAATCCGTCCCTGTGTAATATAACATTGAAACTTCTGTAAAGGGTCTTTAAGATGTCTTAGGGGTTTTGTGCATTTTACAAAATATTGATGTGAGAGTTTGTTAAGATCATAAAATGTTTTTGAACAGGTACATCCCAAGTGCTACTAGTCCTCTGCACTGGGTGTTTCCTGGGTCAAGTCTGCATGGGGCAACTGTCCTAGTAGACTGGCCGACCCTTGTGGCCATAAGCGGTTCCCAGAGGGCATCTGACACCTACTTCTCTGATCCCCTTCTGTAAGGAGACCTGAACTTCTCTGTGGGGGACTTGGGCATATTGGGTAAGAGAATAGAGCCCTTCAGTCACGTCCCATATCACCCCTCCAGGCACTCGCAGCTCAAGTGGCAGAGAATGGATTCTATGGATATAGTTAATTCTCAGTCTGTGAAGTGATGGGGCAGTTGGACAGTTGAGGATTTAGTTTACCAGCTTCCATAGAGGTCGTCCATTAGGAGGGGGAAACGTACGTCCTCCTTTCTTGCTTCCCTCCTAGGCGAGATGATGTTTACTGGCCAGAAGCTAAGCGGGTAGCCTTGGATGAGCGCTACCATTCTGACTTGGACCACCAGGACCGCTTCCACAACTTTGATCACAGAGACCAGAGCTGCTACCCTGATCACTCGGTTGACAGGTCAGCCACTGACCCTGCCCACCTGATGCATGTCTTCTTTTTCCTGGTTCATTCTCTCTCTTTTTTAACGTGGACCATTTTCAAAGTCTTTATTGAATTTCTACAATATTTACCTTTTGGTTTTTTTGGTCTTGAGGTATCTGTTAGCTCCCCAACCAAGGAACCCCCACCCCCTTCATTAGAAAGCTAAGCCTTGACTACCCGATTACAGGGACATTCCAATCCAGGCACATTCTTTTTTTGGTCCAAGCTCAATCTTAAGGACGAAGAACTCCAGCGGCCCTTCTGGGTTCTAGGCTTCTAGATTGCTAGCCCACTCAAACTAGCAGTTTGTGTGTGAATTACCTGGGTTCAACTCGGGAAATGTCTTCCATTCGGGGATCTGACTCCCTGTCTTTCTCCTTATGCTTCCATATGAATTCCCTTTTCAGGAGAGAAGGTTCAAGGTCAATCATGGAAGAAAGAGAAGAACAGGTAAGTTAGGAGCTGTGATTGTAGCCAGTACAGTCAATTCTTCAATTCTGTGTATGCCTCCTGGAAACTGAGGCGCAGGGAGGGGACGGCATCTGTCGAAGGTCATACGGCCCTGGGAGCAGTCCTGGGGCCACCCTACGACTTCGATGGGCTTTCAGCGCTTTGAGGCCCCCGGCTGGAGAGGAGGCGCCTGGCACAGGGAGGGGCGGTGTCAGTCCTGGGTCTCACAGCCCGGCCCCGCGGTCCCTGACTGTTGGGGCCGGGAAAGTTCCTCATCCTCTGGCGCCACCCCGGGGCCCCAGGCCGCCTCACCTTCTTACAGCCGTTCTATCAGGACACTTGTTGCCGCCCGTGTCGAGGCTCCGCTATTTCAGCTCCGCCCGCAGGTCGCTAAGCCGTCGCGTCCCGATTTCCGAGACGAAAGCGGCCATTCCCAAGTCGGCGGCCCCTACCAGAGTACCATCCTGGGTGTCTTGTCTCCACCAACTACCCCCCACCGCCGGCAGCTGTAGCGGCTCTGACCACAAAATGGCGCCGCCTGGGAGAAAAAGGCACTCCGTTCCTCCCGCCCCCTTTTTCCGGCCGCGCCTGCGCAACGCCCTGATCAAGCTTAACAGCACTGGCGCCAGGCCACAGCCGACAGGCGGTGTGACCGCAGTACGCATGCGTCTCGGCAGTTCGCGGCGGGAGGCCGGCGAGAAGTAGTACGCCGGCGTACGTCCCTCCCAGGGTTCTCACCACGCATGGGCAGACGCGGCCGCGAGCGTCGAACCCGCGCCGGATACGCCTGCGCAGAAACGAGTCGCACAGGGGCGGCCGGAGCGGTTCCCTCGCAGGCGGCGCCATTTTGTGCTGAAAGCCGAGGTAAACCCGGCCTGGTTCTGTGTGAAGTAGTCGGCGGAGCCAGGGTCCCTGGAATGGCGGAGTCTCTGTCCGGCTTAGGCGATTCTGGTGCGGCGGGCGCAGCGGCTCTGAGCTCCGCCTCGTCGGAGACCGGGACGCGGCGCCTCACCGACCTTAGGGTGATCGATCTGCGGGCGGAGCTGAAAAAACGGAACCTGGATTCGAGCGGCAACAAGAGCGCTTTGATGGAGCGACTTAGAAAGGTAGAGCTGGGACCTTAGGGGTGGGTGGGAGGTGGGTCGGGGAACTCCGGCGGCCGCTTCGGTGGGCCTCCTTGCCTGGGGGTCCGTTTGCGGCCTTCCCCGGGCCTGTCCCTACTTTTCCCAGGCCTGAGCGGGATCGCCGAGCCCCGGCGGGCCCAAGTTCAGAGCCCAGCGCTGCATCGGGGCAAGAACAAGAAAATCTCGACGCGAACGGGGGAAGTTTGAGGTGGCGGGTGACATCGGCCGAGAGCTTGTGTTATCCGCATCAGCCCCTGCTTTTTAGGGCTTCCTTTGGCTGCTTTCATCCCTATTTCTGAGAGTGGACGCGGAACCTGAAATCCTCGCTCCGCCCGGGGAGTCAGGGGACTCGGCCAAGGTCACTCGGCCCGGGAGGGGAGGTCGAAATTTGAACGCAGGCCGGGCGATTTTCGGAGCTTGTGTTGGATGCGGGGGCCTCCTCTGGGGAGAGAGATGCTGCTTGATCTGTTAGGGCCTAGAAGCCGAGAATGGGGGCTGGTTTACGAAGTAACCTTATCAAAAGGGTATCGGGAGCTGGGTTGGGGGGAATGGCTTAGGGATTTGCCAGCACGGGCTCGGGGACTCAGCCTGGCAGGGAAAGTGCTGTTTGTAATAAAGAAATGAAACCTACCGTTAGAGTTAAGAAATAAGGACTATGCCAGTCTCTGTGACTCGATTTTGAGAGCGGAAGACATTTTAACTCCCTCTAGGCCTGTTTCTCCTTGTGTCCAAAAGAATTCTCTCGCGTTCGGATTAAGTAAGATGGCACAAAATGGGCTTGGCGTGCTGCTGATACATGTTAACGCTTGAGGGACAATCGTTGTCACAGTGGACTTTTCTCTGTGTACCACTGTTTGGTGGTGGTGGTTTAGTCGCTATATCGTGTCCGACTCTTGCGATCCCGGGGACTGTGCCCGCCAGGCTCTTCTGTCCATGGGATTCTCCAGGCGAGAATACTGGAGTGGGTTGCCATTTGCTTCTCCAGGGGTTTTTCCCGACCCGGGAATGCACCCTGGGACTCCTGCATTGCAGGCACATGATTTAACAGCTGAGCTATGAGGGAAGCCCTAAACTCTTGTAACAACTGGAGGTATTTGGTATTTGCAGACTGGAGGTTCTGACCCTTCTTGCCCGGTGGGATTCTGAGGGATACGTTTGAAAAGCAAGGAGTTAAGAAATTGTGCTCTTCCGCTTTCCTTGTGCTGTCTGATTCTGGTGAATTCTTTCTTTCACCATCTCTCTTGTTGCAGGACTTCTCTGTGATCTCTAAGCCTTGTCACCTATCCTCCCCCCACCTTATTTCCCCAAGCAGTGCAATTTGTGACTCATTCCACCCTCTCTTGCCTCACAAACAATAGAGGATCAGGGTTTTGTTTATTAATTGCTGTTTAGAGGAAGTGAGGGTAATTTCCTATTATCCAGTTGAGGAAGTTCTGGCTTGAGAGTGATGAGTTATGCTCGGAGTCATTGGGGCATTTGTAACTCAGAGTGTGTGTTTCTTTCACTATGGATACTGACTCCCCTCTAAGACGACAGGGCAGGCAGTTCACCACTGAAGTGTTACCTGGAGAGTATGCAAGAAGGAGAGGGTTGGCACCCAGGGACCTGTGATCCCTGTTAGTAGCTTCAGGGCCTCTTGTCAACAAAACTAAATTGGAGGGCTTTAGCCATTATTCCCCCAGATAATCCACAAGCCTTTGATGTTGATAGAGCATTGAACCTCCCTGTCAAGTTGGTGGTTGAGGCTGGTATGATCTTCCACTCGGGTCTCAGAGGAAAAATCCATCATTTCTTGCTCTTCTATTAGGGATGTGCTCAAAATACACAAACACCATCAGCGTATACACCTATCTGCCACTCTGCCCGAGCAAGTCTGGAAGTAACTGGAGTTCTTCTCTTCTACTTTTGTCACAGAGTGTTTTGTCCCTTCTCTGGTTTATTTATTTTTGTAGAAAAGCAAAACAGGGAAAGGTGGAGGCAACAGAGTCTAATTTGGCAAGGCCTATAAGGATGACTCATAGCCTACAGTCCCCCTGGGGACGACCCTGTAAACACTACACCTGGAGACCATCTGAGAGGCAGACTGGTCCACTTTCTTGTGAGGTAGTTGTTTTCTGCTGCTGGTGGTCCAGAATCTTTTGTCTCCAGGCAGAAGGTAAGGAAGGCACTTTTTGTTTGAGCCCTCCTTCATGCCAGAGCATAACTCCAAATCTTCCTTCTGGCTCTGGCTTCAGAGAAGAGGGAGAGATTTCTTTGTTCCAAGTACAGGTTAGGTGCGGAGCCCCCAAGCCTCATTCTGAACTTGGACTTTACCAAGCTAGAATACTGGTGAGAATCTTTGAGACTTCTGAAACTGCTTACAAACAAAACAGCATTTGAAACTGATTTTAAAATAGAACATGGGTTCCCAAGACTATCCAGGAGAGAAAGGGTTTCCAAAAGTTAAAATCTGAGGCCTGGTGTCTGGGGATATCAGCATTGACAGGCTCAGTACATGTTCTTTTGTTTGTTTTGTGGGGGTGAGGGTTTCTTTGTTTCTTTTGCTCCTGGTTGCCTCCTTAGTGGCCTGCACTGTGCTGAGCGTGCCTGGGAGCTGCTTAACTGAGCAACAGTAGTCTTGGGATGGGAGGCGGCCCTCACTCAAAAATCCTTAGGGTTCTGTGTCCAATGAAGCAGGTCCCCTAGTGGTTGAGAGAAAGACCTTAGGAGTCAGAGATTCATGAGGGATGAGGTAGTCGGTGTCCCATCCATTGCACATCCCTATTCTGTCCAGATGGTGCTAATTGAGGCGTGGAATCGAGAGGGGATCAGGGAGTGTCTAATAACACATCGCTGAGTGACGTCATAGGTAATTAGTGAGTTTGCTTCTCCCTTTTTGAGTTCTTTTGGACCCAGGATTAGGATCTGTCAGATTGTGGTGATAATGTTAAAAATAAGTCAAATGTCTGGTGTGTGCTTGCTTTACCTGACTAATAAGAATTTTCATGACAGTTTTCCAGGGTAAGAACTTTAATTAGTCCCTCATGCCAGAGTGAAAAACAAACTCGGAACAATTAAGTAAGCCTGCCTGAGACCAGGCAGCCAAGGTACGGTAGAATCAGTCTACCTCTGGGGCCCTTGCTGCAACAGAAAGAAGGGCTGAATGAGTAAGGAGAGGCCCTTTCCAGATCAGCCCCTGAAGCTTCTGTGAAAGTCGAGTCTGCTTGCTGCCTTTTTGGGTGAACTTTTCTTTTGCCTTCCCTTTAGGCAATTGAAGATGAGGGAGGTAATCCTGATGAAATTGAAATTACCTCTGAAGGAAATAAGAAGACATCAAAGAGATCCAGCAAAGGTATGGAGGGTGATGTTAGGAACTTCTTTCAAACTGGCTTCCTCTGCTAATGTGCCTGTGGACTGCCCTGTGAATCTTTGATGGACTTTGAATGAAGGTGTGCATTTTTTTTTTCAAGATCTCTCCATTGTATTTTTGTTTGCAAGGGATTTGGGAAGTCTTGGCACAGAAGAGGTACTGACACCTTTACTTATTTTCTTCTGTAGGTTTCTCGGCAGCTGTTGCTTATCCAGAGTCTTAACCTTCTTGAGTTAGAGAGTGTTTAGGATTACTTGAGTCTCCTATTGCTCTGACTTGTGGAAAATAACTTCCCTTTTAGATACCGCCTGGGCAAAAACAGAGTCATCACTTTTACAGATGCTACTTTCAAAAACTGTCTACCGCATAAAAACCAGGTTCCACATGGCATTAAAGACCCTTACCATTGCCCCAGATGGTCCCTTCATGTTCCCTACCCCCCACCACATTACTTTATTCCATCCACCTGCAATTAGGTCCCAAACCTGTGGTTTACTCCATCCACTCCTCTTCCCCATCTGTCTGGATTCGAGTCCTAGTTCATCACGAGACAACTTCTGATCTCACCAGTAGCAAGTTTTCTCTCCTTAGGTCCTCTGCACAGCCCTGGCCTGAGTTTCAATGCTGACATCATCCTGCCTTGTGTCGCAATTAGGTTGTTGAGGACAGGGTCTGCTTCTTCCTTGTCTTCCTTCCTGCTAGTATTTACTCAATAAATTGAATTCCTAATTGAATTCAGTGACATTCAACTACTGTTTAAGAAAGGATCAGCTAAAACCAGGCAGTTGGGCCGTCTTGAAAATTCTCTAGGTAATTGAAAGTTTTATTGCTCAGGCCCCGAAATGAAATATTTTTACCTGGCCAGTGGTGAAGACCTGGGTGTGAAATGTCTGAGAGGCAGGCACCAATATGGACTACACTGTGGTATATTAGCTCTGGGAGAATAGCAGTCAGTGTCATCACTTTGGAGTGACATCACTTGTGTGGTCTACAGTTTGTTGTGCATTTTGACTTGCCTAAGTCGATGTTTTTGCCAAGGCAGAGTACTGAAAAATCAGAGAAAGACATTTATTGGGGGGGCGGCGGGTGGGCAGGGGATATAGCCCGTGGAGTTTGTTTTTGTTTTTAAGAAAAAGAAATCCTGTGTTAGGGTTTTTAGGAACACAAATATGCATTAAATAAAGGAGACAATCCATTATTAAAAGCAGGCATATTTTCCCAGATTTTTCTGTGTTACCTAAAAACAAATGCAGAAAGATGTAACCAGAAACCCACTGTAGTTTTGTCTTTCCATTAAAAAAAAAATCTGTACTATGCACAACATCCTTTAATTTACTTTTTTCACTTAGCATCTAAAGGACATTTTCAATAACACAGAAAATAAAGACCTCATTCTTTTAATGGCTAAGTGTTCGTCCTTACTGTAGTTGAGCTCCTCAGTTTTTTTTTTTTTTTTTTTTTTTGAGCTCCTCAGTTTTATCACTAGACTATTTGTTCTGGTTTTCAGCATGTCCATGTGCCATGCTGAAGTAATCCTCTGCTGAAGGATTACTTTTTTGTTACCTGAGAGAAGTAGAGTTCTGGGGTCAAAAGATATGTACATTTATTTTTGAAATAGTTATTAGCAAGTGGCTTTCCAACAGGCTCTACTGGTTAATAACTAGCAACATGGGCAGGTACCTGTTTGTTTAAATTCTTGCTTAATGCTAAATATTATTTTCATTGTATTTGTCTGAATTTCTCCACAGGTAAAGTGTCCATTTACATTTCTTCACAGATTAGAAAATTTCTGATAATTGTCCATCTGTATTTTCTCAATTGCCTTTTCACGCCCTTTGCTCATTTTTCTGCTTGTCTTTTGAGAGTGCTCGCTCTGTAAAATGTCGATTGTTTTTTTCCTAGTCTTTCATTTGACTTAACTAGTTTGTTTTGACTTAACTAATTTGTGATGATTTTGTCTTTAAAGTTTTAATCTTTAATACAGGCAATGCAGTTAACCTGTTTTATTTGGTTTTAGATTTTATGTTGTATTTTAAGAGGCAGTCCTTTGCTTTAAAATTACTTTTTTAAAAAATCTGCATCGCAAAGTAGTATTTATAGTTTTATTTTGAGTTCATTTGGGATTTATTTTTGCATATGATGTGAAGTTAAATAGGGATCAAAATAATGGGATTTTAAAAATATTATTTATTTATTTGGCCGTACCGGGTCTTCATTGCAGCATGTGGGATTTAGTTCCCTGAACAGGGATCGAACCTGGGTCCCCTGCATTGGGAGTGTGGAGTCTTAGCCACTGGACCACCAGGGAAGTCCCAGTGTGACACATTTCTACTAAATTCCTAGTGCTCTTGCCCAGTCATAATCCCTGCTTGTCCCTCTGTCGGGAGGCAGGGGGAGAATACTGTTACTTTGACCATAGATGATTAGCTTTGTCTGTTATGAAACTTCACGGGAAGTAGAACCATTCAAAGCAAAAAATGGCATAGGTTTCTGTACTGTGTGGCTTGTGGAATCTTAGTTCTCTGACCAGGGATTGAGCCTAGGCCCTAGGCAGTGAGCTCATAGAGTCCTAACCACTGGACTGCCAGGAATTCCCAATACAAACTGTTTTCTGTCTGGTTTCTTAGATGCTTACAGTCATTCTATTCTGAAGTTTTACAGTACTTTTTCATATTCAGTAGGGCTGCTTTATAAGTTCTCTTGATTTACAACTGCCTTATTAAATTTTAAGATTTTTACTGAAAATAAGAGTTTCTTCTTCTGTGCTATTGGAACAAACTCAAAATACTTTGAAATCTGATTATTTTAATCAGATTCCTGGAAAGCTTCCAAACTAGTTTTGCACCAGTACTTTGTTTAATAGATCATTTAAAGTAATTTAACTAGAAAAGCAAAGTTAGCATGTTTTTAAGCAATCAAATACATTTTAATAATTGGCAATGTTTTGAATAGATACTTCACAAGAGAATATAAGTAAATGGCCAGTGACCACATCAAAAATTGTTATGTTTAGCTATCAAGGAAATGAAAATTAAAATGATTAGAAATACTAGAAAACAACTATTAAAATGGTAAAGATTTAGAAAAACAAACTTCCCATACACTGCTGTGGAGTATATAAAATGATGCAACTTTTGGGAGAAAAATTGGCACATAAAATTTTTAAAAATTCAACTGAAATGTTAATACATCCCAAATTATTCTATTTCTGTGTCTTTAGCCAAAATAAATGAAAGCATAGGTCCACAAAAACTTTGAGCATGAATGTACAGTGTATCTTTTTTTGGGAGACATAATTTCATGCTTAGAAAAGATACAAGAAAAATACAAGAAATTTTCATAAATTCTCACCTAGATTCCTGAAATGCTATCATTTTAACACATTTGTTTTATCCTTTTCATTCTGGAGAGAGGGAGGGCAGGAGGGGAGGGGAGGAGGGAGAAAGAAAAGGATAAAACAGATGTAATACATATGTATTTTTTCCTTTTCCCCTGAACTGTTTCAGAATAAGTTGCAAGTATGTGCCACTTTGCTCCTACATACTACAGCATTTTCTAAAAGCAAGAACATTACATAACTATGTACGTAGTTCCCAAAATCAAGAAATTAATATTGGAATAATGCTGTTGTTTAAGCTTAGACCTTATTTAATCATTTATTCCAGTAATGTTCTTCATACACAGAAGAAGAAAATTCTAGGGTCTTTTGCCTTCAGTTGTCATGGCACATCTTTTTGGTCTCCTTTAATCTACAACAGTTCCCAAGCCTTTGTTTGTATTGGTGACATTACCATTTTCTGAAGAGCACAGACCACCTATTTTGAAGCCTGTTTTTCAATTTGGGTTTATTGGGGATATTTCTGGTGTTGTTTTTCTTTTTCCCCCTCATGTTTAGGTTCGAATCACGCACTTTTGTCAGAAATACCACTGGAAGTGTTATTTTTCTCTGTTGTTACGTGTCTTCCTTAGAGGCACATCCTGACAATTTGGGCAGGTAACTTGAGGTGGTATTGGTTGGGTTTCTCCACAGGAGAGTTTTTAATTGTATCTATGGGGAGGATACCCGGAGACTTAAAAATACCATCTTTCACCCTCCACTAGTGTCAGCATCCACTGATGCTGTGGTTGTCCAGTGGTGATTTTCTAAATTCATCATTCCATCTATAGTGTTGGATTTCTTCCATAAGAGTTAGTAGCTTGCACTTCTCCCCCACTTATCAGTGTGAACTTAGAGATTCTTATTCATTAGATTATAAGCCTTTGTGCTATTTATTTTGATGTTCAAATTCTCCCTGTTAGACTCCTGCAAGCTGGCCCCAGTATCTTCTTAACATGTTCACATCACTCTTTGAACACTTACTTTCTGGCACAAGAGGGTGTTCCAGTGTCTGTTTGCTTTCCCTGCCCTGCTCTGGGAATCAGCCATCTCTTCCAGGTGCCCTTCTTCATTTTTGCAGAGTGCTAGTGTACTCTTTGCTGAAGTGAAAGTCTCTCAGTTGTGTTCAGCTCTTTGCGGTCCCATGGACTGTAGCCTGCCAGGCTTCTCCATCCATGGAATTCTCCAGGCCAGAATACTGGTCTGGGTGGCTGTTCCCTTCTCTAGGGATCTTCCCAACCCAGGGATGGAACCCAGGTCTGCTTTGTTGCAGGCAGATTCTTTACCATCTGAGCCACCAGGGAAGCCCATAGAAGAGAGCAGGTTGCCATGCCCTCCTCCAGGGGATCTTCCAACCCAGGGCTCAAACCCAGGTCTCCCGCATTGCAGGCAGATTTTTTAGCGACTGAGCCACCAGGGAACCCCAAGACTAAGGGAGTGGGTAGCCTATCCCTTCTCCAGGGGATCATCCCAACCCAGGAATCCAGGGGTCTCCTGCATTGCAGGCAAATTCTTTACCATGGAAGCCCTACTCTTTGCTGCAGGTGTCAAATTCTTGGCCACTGCTGGGTCTCTGAGGTCCTTTAGTCTTCCTGTACCTCATGAAATTAAATATTAGTGAAGCAATCCAAAATGAGCCAATGAAGGCTTAAGAAATGTGGGGGGGGAATGGCTAATATGAACAATGCACTTGCAAAACTTGCTAACTGGTTTTAATTGTTCTGCTTTGTTTTTGACTTGCCAATGAAACGTCATTTGCAAGTCAAAGACTTAAGCAAGGTGTTGCCAGAGGACATTAAAAATAGATACAGTATTCTCAAGTAATAGGTAAAGCTACAAGGAAATGTTTAAGTAGTATGACATAAGTAATTTTGAGAAAGTTTTCCTAGATATGATGACTTGATGGCATAATGTTCCCAATTCCCCTCTAAGTAACCTAAAAGACTCTTTGAGATTTGTCTGTTTTAATATTCATCAAAAAGAAAATACAGAAGAATAACTCAAATTGAAAAACTGTTGCATTCTTGCTTTCATTTTAATGGTAGAATATTAAGATTTTCTTAATGAAAGATACCAGAAATAGATATAATTGGGAGAAAATGTTATAGCATATAAACATCCAGAAAGCATTCAATATTCCTATGAATTAATAAGAAAATAACCAATTGAGTTCAGAAAAGAGACCTCCTTGGTGGCTCAGACAGTAATGAATCTGCCTGCAATGCAGGAGACCTGGGTTCAGTCCCTGGGTCGGGAAGATCCTTGGAGAAGGAAATGGCAACCCACTCCAGTATTCTTTCCTGGGAAATCCCATGGACAGAGGAGCCTGGCAGGCTATAGTCCACGAGGTCACAAGAGTCAGACACAACTAAGCAACTAAAAACACTTTGACTTCATTTTCATGAATAGACAAGTCACAGATAAAAGAAGAAACAAACAAGGCCTATATACAAAAAAGAAAAATTCTTAAAGGAAAGCAAATAAATATAATGACAATATCATTTTTGCCAACTACACTGGTAAACTGGTACATAATTCTCAGTAATCCACATTGACAAGGGTGTGAGGAAGTGAGTAGTTACTGGAGATGATAAATGAATAAAGCATCTTTCGTGGCAGGGGTGACCAAACTGTGAAACTAACCATGGAGGTGAGTCAGCGTATAGGGCAAGATAATTTTCCAAGGCCTTTATTAACAGAAGCAAGTTACAGAATATACATACAGTGTGAATCCTTTACATAGCAAGTTCATTTTCATTTGAATGGTACGTGTGTAAATCCACAAGATGTTTTCAAGGGCCACCAAGCTGACAACAATGGTTACCTCTTAGAAGTGCAACGGGGAGAAGGGAAAAGAACTTTTTCATGTATTTATGAGGGTGGATCTTTTATTAGTAAACTAAAATTTACTGTGAAGTGGTGAGAATCTTTTAATGAGTATACTTGTGAGAATGTATTTGTGTAATCAAACAAATTTTTAAAAATACCTTCCCACATGCAGCCAGCCACACTGGGTCCTGGGGGAATTCCCAGCAGGAGCCTGTGGAGGGGTCTAACTAACAATTGAGTTGGACATTCTCCCTGAAGTAGAAGCTTAATGGGAGAAGAAATGGAAATCCCAGGCAGTGGGGCTGGGAGAAAGTTAGACAAGAACTGCGAAGCTGCATGGGCCTGTGGTTTGGAGATTGCGAATGTGGGAGGCCTTTTTACTCTTTGGAGGAAGAATTTGAGGGGTGTCTTTTCTCTTAGTAGTACCAAAAACAGTTGCTTTAGTTTTTGCCACAGTGATATTTCTCATTCACGTTAATTTCGGATTCATTGAGACACCTTGTTTTTCATCTTTGGAAAGTAGGGTATCTTTCCCCAAATAGTGATTGTTTGTAAGCATCCCGATGGGGATGTGTTTTCCATATTGAAGACTGGATGTTCTTAGGACTGCACATTCTCTTGACATTGCTTGTTAGGGCATTTCTTACCTGGGAGAATTCTCCCCTGGAAGGGATTCAGGCTGCAGTGTACCTGTGCGTCCTGCTTGTAGTGAGATCTGGATCTGCCTGATGAAAACCTGCTGCCTTCTTGTGAAAGGGAGAAAGACAGTAGAAAGGGTGGCAAGTTTCTGGTAGTCTGTTTAGATTTTTCCTACTAACTCACTGGAACTGGGCAAAAGCCAATGTGCATATTCTAGAATGGTACAAGTCTGTTGCTCGTATATCTTCCTAGCATATTTATAAAGACCACTGGGTTGAGTTCCAGACATTTTTGAAGCTCGGGGCATGTTTTGCCGTAGGATACCGAGGTTCCCAGCCAACTACCAAGGCTATTTGCAATTAAAATATTTCTGGGGAAAAAAAAAATTCAGAAAACGTGAGTGAAGTTAGAATATGGAAAAATCAAGTAACACATGGTATAGGAAAATTCTAAAGTCTGAATTATGGTACAAATGATTGTTGTTAATTGTTAAGTCATCCCGACTCTTTGCAACCCCATAGAATGCACCAAGTCAGACTTCCTTGTCCTTCACTATCTCCCAGAGTTTGCTCAAATCCATGTCCAGTGAGTCAGTGATGCTATCTAATGATCTCATGCTCTGCCGCCCTCTGCTCCTTTTGCCCTCAATCTTTACCAGCTTTTCTAATGAGTTGGCTCTTTGCATCAGGTAGCCAAGGTATTGGAGCTTCAGCTTTAGCATCAGTCCTTCTAGTGATTATTCAGGGCTGATTCCCTTTAGGACTGACTGGTTTGATCTGCTTGCAGTCCAAGGACATCTCAGGAGTCTTCTCCAGCACCACAATTCGAAAGCATCATTTTTTTGGCCCTCAGTCTGCTTTATGGTGCAACTCTCAGTTCCGTACATGACTACTGGAAAAACCATAGCTTTTACTAATTGGACCTTCGTGTGCAAAGTGATGTCTTACTAGATAAATACTTAGTAGCCTAAGAAATTCATCTTTAATTTGGAGAATGATGGTGCTTCCCAGGTGGCTCAGTGGTAAAGAATTCACTTGCCAATAGATGCAGACATAGAGTGTCAAGAAGAGGAAAACAGTGGGATGAATGGAGAGAGTAGCATGGAAGCTGCACTAACATATGTAAATAGATCGCCACTGGGAATTTGCTGTAGAACTCAGGGAACTCAAACTGAGACTCTTTAATAACCTAGATGGGAGAGGACATATGTACCCCTGTGGTTAATTCATGTTAATGTGCGATAGAAATCAAACCAATATTGTAAAGCAATCATCAATTAAAAATAAATATTTTTTTTAAAAAGAGAAGAATCCACCTGCCCAGTGCAGGAGATGCAGCAGGAGATCTTCTCAGTTGGGAAGATCCCCTGAAGTAGGAAATGGCAACCCACTCAAGTATCCTTCCCTGAAGATCACATGGACAGAGAGGCTTGGTGGCCTCAGTTCACAGGGTTGCACACGACTGTGCACATACTCACACAAACCATATAATGCTATGAAAGAATACAGAAAGCTATTCACAAGGTAGTAAGTGAACGGATTATAAAATGGCAGCATAATTTTTAAAGAGTATGTGTATATTCGTAGCACAGCATGGAAGGATATCCATGCCCCACTGTATGATAGCTCCAGGACTAACTCTTAGGTGGTAAAATTCTGAAAGGTATTATACTTTCTTTTTGCTTTTCTGTGTATTCCTTTTATGTGGTTGTCTCTGGGTAAACGTGTTCCACATTCCTTAAGCAAAAAGCAGCACATATAATCTTTTTTGTTTGATTGATTGTTCTGGTTTGTGTGGTTTTTTGTTAGTTTGGGTTTTGTTTGGTTTTTGCTATGCCAGGCTTGTGGGATTTTAGTTCACCTACCAAGTTTTGAACCTGAAACATCTGTAGTAAAACACAGAATGCTAACGACTGGAGTTCCAGGGAATTCCCCACAGCAGCACGTTTGTATGCGATACTCTTCTCCCCATAACCAAAGCCACTTAACATGACGGGCAGGCCTGGAAAAGGTCTGGTTCCTTCCACCTTATTAAGAACCCATTTCTAGTGCCTCATACTTCCACAGATAGTTGATAAAAAGAGAACCACTTCTACTAGGGGTAGTAGGGAACTCCCTTATCCAGATTGGATTTAACTATTCCTGGATTGCTGTGTTCCTAAACGGAGAAGTCCCACAGGTGTTTTAGGTTGTCTTTCTGTACTGCTTAGGGTGTATAAAAGTGAAAGTTGTCACTTCTGAAAAATACATATCTTTGATCTCATGCTACAAATTATTTCTCCAGGGCGCAAACCAGAAGAAGAGGGTGTGGAAGATAATGGGCTAGAAGAAAATTCTGGGGATGGACAGGTATGTGAACCTCATCAGTGATCAGCTCCGTGCATGGACCAGGGCCTGTCATCTGATGCTTGTATTTTTCTTTATCACAGGAGGATGTTGAGACCAGTTTGGAGAACTTACAGGACATTGACATGATGGATATCAGTGTGTTGGATGAAGCAGAGATTGATAACGGGAGTGTTGCAGACTGTGTGGAAGATGATGATGCTGAAAACCTCCAGGAGTCCCTGTCTGACAGTAGAGAGCTTGTGGAGGGGGAGATGAAAGAACTTCCAGAGCAGCTTCAAGAACATGGTGTAGGTACCTCAGCAGGGTCTCTAGGGTGTACCCTAAATGTAAAAATTCCTCCAACAGTGTAACAGATAATAACTAAATTTGGAATTATGTTCTTTTAATGCCATTTCAGTACAATGTTTGGCTGGTCCATTCACATCACAGATGAGTCTGAAAGGCACACTTTGCTTCATTGAAAAATGGTGTCTTGTGAGGAATAATTGTATCTGCTCTCCATTTGAATAGTGCAGCATTAAGCATCTTGAGGACACTATTCTAGCCTTCTTGTTATAGGAGATTTCTCTGTAATGTAATAGCTGCGATGCCTCAAATACCATAACAGGTGGAAAGTTGGTCTTTTGCTGTCATTGGATTGGTACTCCCCTAGTCAGTCTTAGAATACTGTGACCTTGTTTTTAAAGCCTTAGCTTTTATTGTGTTAGGATGAAATCCAGGGTACAATACAATTATGGTGAGTATTACTTACTGAATTCTGTCTGCCAGACATTAGCTGTTAGTTCCTTTCATCCTGTTAACCACAGATACATAAATGCTATTATGCCAATTTTTCAGTTGGGAAAATTGGAGGGTAAAAAGGTAAAGGTAAACATCTTCAGGCAGTAGCTCATATGAGAATAGGAATGAAGGCCAAGGTAATTCCAGATTCCATACACTTAACTCATACATTGCGTTTTTTCAGTGCCGTTAATTCAGTGGATTATGTTATTTCCAAAAGGATGAATGTTTCTCAGTTAGACAGAAAAGGCGATTAAAAAAATAGAAGCCCTGAGACATCTTTGAAGGCATTTCTATTATTGGTATTGTAAATTTTATTCTCCGTTTATTTTACAGGTAGAGGATAAAGAAAGTATAAACAATTTAGATACTTCATCATCTGACTTCACTATATTGCAGGTAAATTATTGTATGGCTCAATAATTTTAAAATCAAAGGTTAGACTACAGTTTCTGGACTCCACTTCTGATACAGTCCCAACTAAAAGTCACTGCAAGATCTGTTTTCCTTTTTTGGCCTCCTAGAGGGAGTTTTGCTTTCACCTTTCCTGTGCCTATTGAGAAGGGCTCATTGTTTCAACTCCCCCACCAGCATTGAAGGTCTCTTCAGTTAAGACTCAGGTCTTTAGGGGGGCTCTTGTTAGTTTGGTCAGTAACAGATCAAACCGTGGGGTCTGTCCTGGAGGGCCTCCTCTGCAATAGAAGTACTTCTAGGTGAGACATGAGACCGCAAGGGCAGCACCCCCTCCCCAGGACAGAAGAATGGGGCTCAGACAAGGGTGCAGGAGGGTGGGGTGGGGTGGCCACAGCACTGACATCACAGCTAGGAAAGATGGGTTCTGATTTTCCCTTCAGGAAGTTTGTCCTCAAAAAGTACACAGTTCTCTTGATGACTGTAGCATCTTGGCTATCAAACACAGGTTAAACTAACACCTGTGTTAAAAGTTAAATGAGAACAAATAAGATGTAGACTGACTTTTAGGTATAGTTTGCATTAACATGGATCTTCAGTTTCCTTTTACTTTTTCTGTCAGCCGATGTTGGTTTAAACTGTTGAAATAAACCTGAGTATCTGATTTTCAGAACGTTTTTGAAGAAATTAAAAAAAGGCTTATGCCAGTCCTTGTTTTTTCTTGTTTTAATAATGTAACTTATGCTGATTAGTTGGAAACCACCTTTCAGACAAGACCTTCATTTCTCTCTGCCAGACAGGGGCCGGGTGTATTATCAGTGAGCCACAAGCCAGCCTCCAGGAGGGTACAAATCAGAAGAAAACTTGGTGAAACTTGGTTAACCATTCAGATTAATGTCTCTCCAGCTGCAGAGACAAAGCCTGTTCCTGACTCAGAAAGAAAAGGAGGAGCAGGCTTATTTTCTTGAGTGTCTCCTCAGGTTTAACAGTCCTGTGTACATTGTCCAGTCAGGACAGTACATATAGCCCGTTTTTGTCTAGGGAAAGTTAAGAGAGAATCATTTTGCCTAAAATGATTGTTTCCTTCTGTGTAGAATCTTTCATTCCCAGCGTGAAATGGAAAAAAAAAAAAAAAACTTGATTACCAATAAATGAAACTGTTATAAAAGTGACCCGTTTTCTAGGGCTCCCCAGGATGGCAGGTCACTGCCCAGTGGACTGTGCACACCGTTCACGTGTGTAACTTACACACTGAGCACCTGTGCTGTCTCAGATGCACAAGGAGGGAGGCTGGTTGCCATCCTGCCTGTGTGTAAACAGAACGGAGGGTAGAGACCTGGACTGATCAGTGGACTCAGGTCTCACAGCCATTGCTCAGATCTCGGCCCTGCTGTGTGTCCTTGAGCAAGTTTGTCCACCACAGTGTACCTGACTCCTAATCTTCGAAAAGAAGGATGATACTAATAGAACCAACTTGCTAGGGCTGTGTGGTGATTGGTTAATATATGTGTATGTAAAGTACTTAAATTTCTGCCTGGAAACTAGACAGTGCTTATCAGAATTGGCTGGAATTCTAGAATATTGTCCCTTGAGCAGAGGGAATGCAGGGGCCAGTGACCACACGTTGAAAGTCCCTTCCTTTAGTTGGGCAGCCTCTCTGTGAGCACATGGTCCCTGCATTAAATGTGTAGGACTTGGCCTGATGTGGGATGAGGTACAGATGAGCCTGTGTGGAGGAGGTAGGAATGGGGGTAGTAAAACCAAGCGCTGGTGTTGGTAAGGAGTAACAGTGGTATGACTTGACAATGGCTTCCTGGGAAGGACTTCAAGGATGTTGAAGAATTAGAGCTGGCTCACTGGGTTATTGATTGGAAGAGATGAAGAAGGCACATGTGATACTGTAGGAACTCGATTGACCAGGTAGGTGGGCAGGTGTGTGTTGTGAGCCCACCGCGCACAGTTAAAACATGGGTCAAGTCACCTATGCCTTCTTTCCCATGATCTTTGGAATTTTTGGAAACTATTACTGCATTAGTGAAAAATGATTATCTGGTATAATGTGTCTGGTATTCTGCTAGACAATAAAACTATAAAACTGAAAGTACAGCTATCCAGGCATTTAAGACAATTGAGACAGCCATGTGATGGGTTCATCACCATCAAAAGTGATAATGTTGCCAGGCCCTGGGAAATGCAGCAAAGCACAGGACAACAACAAACATGGAGAGTCCCCTGGGGCCGAGGTGGATGAAGTGTGGCACCAACTCTCCTACAGGCTCTTGCCTGGAACAAGCAGGTTCCTTCGCCTGTTGCATTTGTGAGGTTCCTTGTCTGTGTTTTAAAAATTCCCTTCTTAGTTGTTATACTTTGGGGTGTAAATAAATTCTAAGTTTCATCCATCTGGCACAATTTTATTTATGTTTTTTGTTGCAGGAAATTGAAGAGCCGTCCTTGGAGCCAGGTACTGTTAAATGAAAAACTTAGCAACGGGGTTTGGAATCATTCTAGTTTTCCACTTTCTCTGTTTGAATTCTTTAATATTAAAGTTATCTTACTATAGTATACATTGTTTTAAAGGTTTACGATCCAAAATATACCAGGATCATAGAGATTGGAAACCCAGCCATATCACCAGATCTGTGAAAGTGGCTGATTTCTCATTTTGTAAAACATATTGGTGAGATGAGACTATCTCATGCCTTTTTAAATGAACACGGCACTTAAACAGATACAGAGAGAGTTTGGATGCCTCTCAAAAGCTAATACTTTTGTATTCCACAAAACAGATCTTGTGATATTGGGCAGTGTGTTAATTTTGTGGTTTTTAATTCAGGCAGTGCAGGCAGTGGTAGGGAGATAACATTTTAAAGCATTGAGACATAACTGGATTCCAGAAGAAGAAAAAGTTTCTTCATAAGAATTCCAAACAAATACTATTCACTTTCTGGACTACAAATATCTCAGAGCACCGATGGAAGAGATTCTGGTTTTCATGTCGGACTGTTCTGTTAAAAGAAATTCAAAGAAATTTGGAAATTGAGCTCTGTTCAGTGAATGGTGATACACTGAGTTAAGCAACTTGGACTTTGGAAGCTAAATTTGGAAGAGTCATATATACACGCCGACAGAATGAAGACCGTCAAGAATCAGCCAGAAGGTGTTGGGGGTTAAATAAATCTCTGGGATGCTTTTCTCTTCCATGTAGCATAGAGGCTTACTCTAGCAGTCGGTCGGAGTGCAGGTAGTGTAACCAGTGTTAAGTTTGTGTACCCGCGGGTTTTCCAATCTCTGTGTAGCTAGCAGTTCTCTTCGTGTTAGTGTGGCCGCCGTGCCAGTTCCGCATTTGTGATTGCTTTATTTCCCTGGTAATTAAACCTTGTGCCATTCTATTCCTGTTAAATCCGTAGAAAATGAGAAAATACTCGACATTTTGGGGGAAACTTGTAAATCTGAGCCAGTAAAAGAAGAAGGTTCCGAGCTGGAGCAGCCATTTGCACAGGAAACAAGTAGCGTGGGGCCAGACAGAAAACTTGCGGAGGAAGAGGACCTTTTTGACAGCGCCCATCCGGAGGAGGGTGATTTAGATTTGGCCAACGAGTCAACAGCACACGCTCAGTCGAGCAAGGCAGACACCCTGTTAGCGGTAGTGAAAAGGGAGCCCGTGGAGCAGACAGGCGATGACGAGAGGACGGACTGTGAGCCTGTAGGGCTAGAGAAGCCAATTGAGCAGAGTAGTAAAGCCTCAGAGCACACGGAAGCCTGTAGCGAGGAGGCCGCGGAAGCGCCCCCGGAAGCCTCAAGCCCGGACCCCGGGGATAGCAAAGAAGACGTGAAGAAGTTTGCTTTTGAAGCTTGTAATGAAGTCCCTCCGGCTCCTAAAGAGTCCTCAGCCAGTGAGGGCGCTGATCAGAAAATGAGGTTTGTTTTTTCTCAGTTTTAGACCAGACGCTATCTCCTTTTCATTGGTCGTTTAATGACACACATGAGCTGTTTTTCTGCAATTGGCCAGCCAGACTGATGCAATTGTAGTTTATCTCTAAAGAATGTTTGATTTCTCTTTGTTTATTTTAAGCTGATTACATAATCTTTTTTTCTTTTCTCAACCTATCATGGTTGTTTTCTTTAATTCTTCCTAATTATCTTTAGCCCAGCAGAATTAATTAACTCCTGTGGGTCTGAAATCTTATGGTTAGGTCAGATTTCCAATACACGTTTGTAGGGGTATCATTTATTTCAGAACTAAATTTCGGGTAGGTATGCAACCTCAGCACATATTTTATAATTTTGAGTTAGTTTCCTCTCTGCTTCTTCCTTCTGGAGTGACATTGTCTTTTGTCTCTAGTTCTGTCGAAGATGACTCGGATACAAAAAAGCTTTCCAAAGAGGAGAAGGGTAAGTCAGCAGGGTGGCATCCCCAGGAGCGATGGTTCTAGTTGGCTCTAGCCCATCACACACCCATTTATACCTCACAGGCCTGTGAGCCTGTCTCGAAGCCTTTCTCCACTCTGGCCACCTGCTTCCTCACTCTGCGGGTTCTGGGTTGCAGGGCGAAATTGTCACTTTGATTTGATTGGGACACTTGATTTTGTCAGAGTCCTGTGAGCTCCTCCATCTGACTTTCCCTCTGATTTGTGAACTTCTTGGAAACAGTGACACATGCAGATGGAGAAAATGCTTCGAGTTTCACATACTGGGGCTTGGTGGGTCCCTGGTATGGCAGATTTATCAACAGCCCTTTATTAATTTTCCGATTGAGAAGTAGTTTTGCTGGTTGTCCCAGACTCATCCTTAATTGGTGTTCAAAGAAGGCCAGAAACTGGGGAGAGTTTGTATCTCAAGTTCCACCGTGACAGCTCCTGTCTTGCGTTCCAGAGTCACCTCACTGGGATGGGTGATGCCATCTGGTAGCTGATGGCTACCCCAGCCACGGGCCCAATGGCCCCTGACCAGTCGTAGTAAGGGACATTGCCATCGGTTCTAGCCACCCCGTGGGCAACTCCAGAACCCGTGTCAGGACAGCAGGCTGGCCTCCAGCCCCAGCCGTCTCTGTACTGCTGGCCTCTAGAGCAAGTAGGGAGAGTGTCTGGTTTGGAATGACTCTAAGATACTTAAGACTCAGGATTTTGTCTGTATCTTGTTTTTGACTGGAACTTTCTTTTGAAATAGGTCGCAGCAGTTGTGGAAGGAATTTCTGGGTTAGTGGACTTTCTTCTACCACCAGAGCTACAGATTTGAAGAATCTTTTCAGTAAATACGGGAAGGTAAGAACCGACAAAGCTACCTGTGAGCTCATGCAGTATGGCCTCTACGTGTAGTTTTGTCCCCTGCAATGAGGACTTTGACACCATGTGGTTCTTTGAACTCATCGGTTTGCAGGCCTGTGGCTGGTCCACGCCACTGAAAGAGATGTGAGATCAGCGGGAGTTCCCAGAGCCCATGTCCACTTTGTAAATCTTGTGCTTCCCTGGCTCCAATCCACCATATCATTTGATAACTTAATGAGTCCATTTCTCTGGCCTTAAACCTGTTGAGGGATTGCTGTTGTGTGGGGAGGACTGAGTGGCCCATTGTTGTGAGTCATAGTGATTAGAGAAGCTGTAGATAAGTTATGAACAAAAGATCTTTGATTTAGACTCCTATGAGGAGCTGTAGGCCTCAGCTCTGCAGCACAGAGTGGTGTGTCTGGGGCATGTTGCCGGTCCCATGTGAGTCTCCTCTCTACACCTGGGGCTCTCAGAGCTGTGGGAGCCCCGCCTCTGCTCCGTGTTTTCCCCCTAGGCTGAGTAACTCTAGCCGCCTATGCCATACTTGCCTGTCTCCCTCTCTCCTTCCTCGGCCCACAAAAGGTGGACCTGATGCCCAGGTGGGGCCCACACACATACACATTGAGTGCTGCCTCTTCTTCCTTTCTCCCCCCGCTCCTTCCTCCCAGTGCTTCCTGGACTCACCTCCAGATAAGCTGCCATGCCCATGCCTCCTTGTCTTCAGTCTGCTTTGCCAAGTAAGATTTAGCAGAGGCCCTCACTCACAGTTAGGATTCAGAAATGATAACAGAGAAAACCATCTTTGATCTTGGCTGTTGATGTTAAGGAACTAACAAGGAAAACAAAGCTTGACGTGTTGCTCACAGTAACTCAAAACTCCTGGACATCTGCATTACATAGTGGGACCCTTCTCTTGATTCTGCAGTGGCCCTCAGGGCGGATGTCTGTTCTCTGCAGAGAAGTGTCTGTCTGGAGCCTGCAGTGTCTTGGGTGCACTGCAGGCTTAATGTGGATTGAATCCGGACCAAACTTCTGGGAATCCTTATTTTGGGGCTCAGATTTCATGTGGCACAATAAAGATGAATATCAGCCATGGCCACTGACATACTGGGACTTCTGAGCCATGGGCCTTCTCTCATAAATGGGCGTCCCCAGCCTCAGTTTGCTGCTGCTGTTGGATCAGTTAACTACATCTAGCATGTGAGGATGTATCTGTAGCACCTGAAACATCTCTTTGAATTTTGTGAGTAATAGGGTGGGCTCTGCGTTCCAGAGTGCTCTTTGTAAACCTGTCCTATGTCCCTCTCCTTCTATAGGTGTGTCTTCTTACTTCACTGTCCACCTGCCTGACTGCATATTTAGAAACATTTCCCTTCCAGGCTTACATAGTATTAATGGAATTCTGGCAGGACGCTGCCTTCAGCTTCACTCTCCTCTCTCCACCTCACTGTCATCCTGGTCTCCTAGAAAAACAGCCAGGATGGAATAGGAGCAGCCAGGCTATAGCATTGCCCTTCACAGCCTTTACCTGCCACTTGTCGTCCACCTGTTCTTGGCGTCTCTTGGAAGTGGCATGAACCACAGTGTAGGGGTCTGTGTGGGGGCTTCGTGTATGAGATGTACGTGTGTGTTTTCCTTCAAGGTGGTGGGCGCCAAAGTTGTGACCAATGCCCGGAGTCCTGGAGCACGCTGCTATGGCTTCGTTACCATGTCCACAGCAGAAGAGGCCACAAAATGCATTAACCACCTGCACAAAACAGAGCTCCATGGAAAGATGATCTCAGTGGAAAAAGTAAGGGGCCATTTTCCTCCTGGGATCTGACCACGTTAGGAAATAAGGTAATACTTCTACCTGATTCTCTTTTTTTAGGCGAAAAATGAACCTGCCGGGAAGAAAAGCTCTGAGAGAAGAGAAGGGGAGGGGAAAAAAGAAAAATCTAGCAATACTGACAGGTATGAGTCTTCTCGCGGGGATTATGGACAAGATAACCTTTTTCTTCATGTCTCGATCCTCACTTTTCCACGGGTGGGAAAGGCTGTGAGGCTTTCGCCCCCTTGCCTTCTGTGCACTTGTTGGAGGATTTTCCCGCCAGTCCTCAGAGATGTCAAGTTCCTCTCCTAGGCTGCGTGTTCTGCAACCTGTGGATGCCTGTGAGGCAGCCCCATCCTCACTCGGTATTCATTGCAGGAGTCTTCGCTGGATTGGTCCCCCAGTGTTTCATCTCACACATATCTGTATCTGCATGCCATTTATAGATCTGCCAACCTCAAGAGGGAAGAGAAGGCTGACAGAAAAGATGATGCTAAAAAGGGTGAAGACGGGAGTGGAGAGAAGAGTGAAGACCAGGATGATCAGAAACCTGGCTCTTCAGAGCGCTCTCGAGCCACAAAGTCAGGTAGCTGACCAGTGGGTATGAGAGATTGCACCCTGGCTTCTGTTCCTGGCTGGTGTGGTTAATGGGCAACACAAACTACATTTGTTTCCCTTGAAGTTGAGTACTTTTCTCTCAATAGGAGGTGTCCCTTCTTACCTGACTCCTCTCTTCCTGTAGGAAGCCGAGGAACTGAGCGGACTGTGGTGATGGATAAATCTAAAGGTGTGCCTGTTATCAGTGTCAAAACATTGGGATCCAAAGAGCGAGTGAGTATTCTCTTCCTGCCTGGCTTATTTCCTTTGACAGTTCTGTGTGTTTTAGGGGATTCTTGAGCTTAATTTGAGGAAAGCTTGTCAGTCTGCTGAAAATGGAGGGTTTTTGGGAACCTTAAAATTGAGAAACTTTAAAGGCTTTCCTTCATAGTTTCGATAAGAATTAACTGCCCCCTTTTTTAAAAAAAGACACCATTTCAAAATTCATTTATGGATGTGATTGGCTTTATTTGCCTGCATCTGGGCACAGCAGTCCATGTTCATTGCCGGCCTCGGGTTTCAGCAGCTCTCCATTGTGCATTTGTAACCCACACTTGGCGGAGCCAGCCTTCCGGCTGCCTCTGTGCCCAATCTCCATCTTACTCATTCCGTGCATTGTCTCCGTGCAGACGCTCCATAGAGTCACAGAATCCACAGAGTGCCCACCTTAGGTTCTTACCACTTCACCCTGCCTCCTGTTGTAGGGTCACGGGCAGCTCTGGATGTTCATAATTCAACTCTTGACAGCCTTACAACTAGGATGGATGTGGGCCCAGGTCCCCAAGACTACCCACATTTCCAGATCCACTCGGGGTCCCACTGGGCTCAGCAAGTAGTTGTAGTTACACCTAAGGTTGGCTCCAGGGATGCAGGGAGGTGATAGAGTCTGGAGGGAACTCTGCTGGCTCCCTGTGGACTCCTTCCCGAGATGGCTCCCCAGGCAGGGACAGTGCAGCAGCACAAGGGTCATGCTTCTGCCCAGGGAGCCCCGTTACAGCTGCAGTCCCCAGGCCTTTCACTTGGGGCTGGTCACATAGGTACCCTCTCCTGACTCCCAGAAGGAAAGCAGGTGTTCAGCATAAACCATCGTTTGCATGGTCAGGGCACAGTGAGCCACCTATGTTTGTGGAAATATTTTACTCTATCAGATCATTTCTTCCTTCTTTTTAGCAAATGATGTCAAATGCAAAAATTGAAGTGTGGATTCAAGGGCTAAGATGAATAGATGTCAAAAATTAATGCCCTTGGCACAAATAAGGAATCCTCAGACATGGCAGAAGTGGGCTTGATTGGACACCATTGCGTGATTAATATTAAAGAATGTGTTTGGATGCACTTGACAAAATGGAAAAAAGTGTGGTTTTTTTAATGTCAAATGAAAAGTTTCTGAGAAAATTCTCTTTTCAATGTTGACTACTGAAAGTAGGCAATGGATCCCAGTTTAGCTTGGTAGTGAGTCTATGACTCAATTTTGGTGAGCCAAAGTGAGGTTTCTCTAGAGAGAATACAATGTTACCTGATTGTTTAATTCGCTGTTCTGCTTCATTTCTGATCTCGGCTGCTTGGGCCTGGACACAGTTGATTGTTCCTGGTTTAACTTGTCAATGCTTCTTGGTGAACCAGGTGTCTAAGAGCCAGGATCGCAAATCGGCCAGCAGAGAGAAGCGGTCTGTTGTGTCCTTTGATGAAGTCAAAGAGTCGAGGAAGTCAAGAGACTCGGAGTCTCGCAGGTGAGTTGGGATCCATGGATGTTGACTGACTTGGGCAACACACATATCAGCCAGATGTAGTTTTGGTGAAGTAACTGGCAAATAGATCAGTGAAACCGACCCTAATGCATGTTTACTTTAACATGATAGAGATATTTGTCATGACATTTCCCAGTATTGAGAGAAGGACAGGCTCTCCTCAGCGGCTTCAAGTCACTGGCCTCTGCCTTCGGACCATCCTTTGGGTCTCTGGCTCATATCACTGATGCCCATGTCAACATAAACTGCTGGCTGCACAGAAACATAAAAGTTAAATTCATTTGTTTGATGCAAAAGTAAATCTATTTGAGTTTGAGCTTTTGAAAGGACTAAAAATTTATAAAGGAGTCGACTAAATTAAAATTTCCCTTCTCAGCACTGAAAGACCAAAGATGTGTGACAGGAATAAAGTTGATTTAAAATAAATAAAAATTAGCCTGATGTATCTGCAGTTCGAGGGCGCCCCCCCCCCCCCCCACATTGTCACCTGGGAGCACTGCTGCAGCTCAGGGGTCCTTGGAGCCTCTACTCTTTGCTTGCAGGTTGCGCGAGCATAGTGAGCGAGAGCAGTCCATGCAGGCAGAGTTGGAGCGGCAGGAACGCAAGAAGCTGCTCATTGCCCGCGAGAGGCTGGCCTTCCACAGACACCGCCTAGAGAGGGAGCGCATGGAGCGGGAGCGGCTGGAGCGGGAGCGTCGGCGGGTGGAACATGAGCGCCGTCGTGAGCAGGAGCGCATCCACCATGAGCGCGAGGAGCTGCGGCGCCAGCAGGAGCTGCGTTACGAGCAGGAGCGGCGGCCCGCCGTCCGCAGGCCCTATGACTATGGGCGGTAAGCCATGCCGCAGCGCGCTGCCACCCCTAAGGTGGCCCATGGCATTTAGAACTGTGCCATGTTCCACAGAACCCTGTTAATGAGTGATTTTTGTCTAAAAAGAAGCACAAGGGGAAAAAAAGCATGAGTGTTTGCTACAGCTCAACTTGATATTTCTGTACTTTATATGGAAACCTGAGGTAGTTTGAGATTTTTGGAGAAACAGTGGGTGAAAGTGGTGCTTATTAGATCATGAGGTTTGAGTACCAGCACAGATAGACACACACACACTTTCCAGGCTTTGAAATCATTGCAGTGATATAAATGGTTTTGAACAGGTACGTTGCAAGTGCTACTAATAGTCCTCTGCACTGGGTGTCTCCTGGGTCAAGTCTACATGGGGCAGGACAGTTAGTGCACTAACTGTCCTAATAGGCTTGCCTACCCTTGTGGCCATGAGCAGTTCCCAGAAGGGATCTGACACCCACTTCACTGATCCCCCTCCTTGGGGATCCCCTCCTTACCCCTCAGGTAAGGAGACCTGAGCTTTCTCTTCGGGGGACTCAGGTATGTTGGATGAGAGAATGGAGCTGTTCAGTCACATCCCATATCACCCCTCCAGGCGCTCTTAGCTCTAGTGGCAGAGAATGGACTCTGCATAAAGTTAGTTCTTGTTCTGTGAGGTGATGGGACAGTTGGACTGTTGAGAGTTTATTTACCAGCTTCCACAGAGGTCATCCATTAAGTAGGGTAAATGTATGCCCTACTTTCTTGCTTCCCACCCCTCCACCCCAGGCGAGATGATGCATACTGGCCGGAAGCTAAGCGGGCAGCCCTGGATGAGCGCTACCATTCTGACTTCAACCGTCAGGACCGCTTCCACGACTTTGACCACAGGGACCGGGGCCGCTACCCTGACCACTCCGTTGACAGGTCAGCCACTCACCCTGGCCACTTAATTCATGTGGTTTTTTGGGTTTTTTTGCCCTGGTTCATTCTGTTCTGTGTGTGTGTGTGTACACCATTTTTAAAGTCTATTGAATTTGTTATAATGTTGTATCTGTTTTATGTTTTGGGTTTTTTGTTTGTTTTTTAATGGTTTGGTTTTATTGCTCCATGGCATGTGGGATCTTAGCTCCTCAACCAAGGATGGAATCCCCATCCTCTTCATTGAAAGGCTAAGTCTTAACCACCGGGCCACAGGGACATTCCCTGTCCTGTTTTTGGTTTGGTGTTTGTTTGTTTGTTTGTTTGTTTGTTTGTTTTTCGGTCACTGTTCATTCATAATGAAGATCTCAAGCGGCAGTTCTAGGTCTCAAGCCCAGTTGAACCAGCAGTGTGTGTGTGAATTACCTAAGTTCAGCTTGGGAAATTTTTTCCATTTGGGGATCTGTCCAACCTATGTTTCTCCTCATGATTTCATTTGAATTGCCTTTTTCAGGAGAGAAGGTTCAAGGTCAATCATGGGAGAAAGAGAAGGACAGGTAAGTCAGAAGCTGTGATTTTAACCAGTTTTCCCTGTACAGTTGATTCTCTTTTCTTTTGCATGCCTGCTTCCTCCTCCACCCAAGTTAGAGTAATAAGGAGTAAGGGAGTGTGGCACCTGCAACCTTTGTGGAACAACAGCGTGAATGAATAGCTTGTACTTTGTGCTGGCCCAGAATTCAAGCAGGTATTCTGAAGCCTCGTATAGCCTTGACCCTGACGTTGTACACATCTTTGTGACTACTTGGGTACTAAATTGCTGGAGAGCTTTGCGTGAGCCTGGTAGGGTCTGTTGGAACGTTCCGTGTGACCCACGGTGCTGGCCAGATGTGATGCCTCATGTCATGGGCTTCAGGTGCACCTGGAGTGTCAGTGGTTCCCCAAGCATTTTTTCTTTAGCAGCATTAACACATTAGAAAACAAGTTCAGTTTTATCCTTTTTTTTTCCTCTCTTATATTTAGCTTGAGAAACTTTCTCCAAAGAGCCTTGACTTTTTAGTGGGTTCCTTGGAGAATGGGAAAGATGAGGGAAGGTTGCGGTCAAGGCGTTACTCGGAAGACAGAGTCGCCACCCTGGGGGTTGGTGTTCTCCCTGACCACAGCACCTTGATATACTGTCCACCTTCCTCCAAGCTTGAGAACATGGCTGGGAGTAACCAAGCTCCTGAGGCCTTTCCTGCCGCCTCAGGAGCAGTTCATGACCCTCATGTGATTCCTGTTTCTCTCATCCCAGAGGTACGTCTCACACACAGCTGAATGTGCCCCTGGTGTCCTGGGTTTCCTGTGGTGGAGACGTTGAGCAGCAACATGGTGGTTACATGTCCCACTCTGGGATCCAGAGCAGGGTCACATCCTGGTGCTCCCACTCCTCCTGAGCCTGTTTCTCCAGCTGTGTAAGGGAGCAGGAGGTGTTAAATAAGATGACTTGCGTGTGTCTATCCAGCCATGCCATGCTGCTCTTTAACATGGATGGCTTCTGTCATCTGATTACACAGTGCCCTCCTGAAATCAAAAGGCTGTTTATCCCTGGTGACTCCATGATTATATTCTGCATGCAGGCACCTGGCACATCGTCATCTTTTCCTGCTATGGGTCAACCACTTGACCCCACCACCCTTTGGTCCATGGGTGCCCGAACCTCTGCCTTCTGGTTAGGGAGCACCTAGTTCAGTCTTGGGCTCCACGAGCGCTTCTGCTGCCCAGGCTGTGAGCAGATTTCCAGGTGCAGGTGTGTCGTGCCAGCTGAAGGCCTCCAGACCCCAGACTGTGTGTGAGTGCCTATTGGCACTGTCTCAGACCTACAGGGGCTTCTGTCTGAGTTGTCATCCTTGTCATTATTAACTTGTTGCCCAGAGGCTGTGGGATTCAGTGTTACACTAAGATCTTTTATCTTGGCCCTTTCGCATCCAGCATTACCCTGAACGCCACGGAGGACCAGAGCGCCATGGCCGTGACTCCCGTGATGGCTGGGGCGGCTACGGCTCCGACAAGAGGATGAGCGAGGGCCGGGGGCTCCCTCCTCCACCCAGGTTTGTGACCCATGTCCCATGGAGCCCACCAGGGCCTCACATTCAACTGGCCTAATTGGTGTATCCAGCTGAGAACTCCTGATCTTGGGAATAAGCTGAGTGCGGGCTCTGCAGCCCAGGCTGTTTCCAGTCTCTCTGAATAGCCTTGGACCAAGTGCCAGTTCCATTCCCCGCAGCCCTCCATTGCTCAGAGGGCTGAGATCACAAAATGCCAACCCACCTTCCCAAACCCAGTGTCGTTGCTGTCCTGGAAGGCCAAGATGGGGGCAATCCAAATCAGAGATGTCTTTCTCCAAGGGGCAGACGAGAGTGGGGGGACCACGGCCGCAGAATAGAGGAGGACCGTGCCTGGCAGGGCGCTGCTGACGGAGGCATGATGGACAGGGACCACAGGAGGTGGCAAGGTGAGGACTGGTCCTCAGCGGACCTGCAGTGTCTTTGTGGAGAAGCACCGGGCAGCTAGAGGTGCCCCTGCTCCTGAGGGTGGGAGAGGCATTCTGCTTTGCCCACCACTCGGCCTTGCTCTTTGTGCACTGGGTGGGTGGGAGGGGTGCTGTGGGTGCCATAGCTCCTCTCTCTCTGCCTTGACTTGGCGAGGACTGTGGGTGTGTGTAACCTATGTGCTCATATATCCACCAGGGACCTGAGTCTTAAAACAGGGACTGGAGCCCTGAGTCTGAGCCCTGTGTCCTCTGAACTCCTTGTCTTGTGCCCCAGGGCACTGTGTGAAGAGTGTTTCTTGTTTTGCAGGCGGTGAGAGGAGTATGTCTGGTCACATGATGAACCGGGGAGGCATGTCCGGGTAAGGACTGTCATCATTGGTCTCGTTTTTGCCTGTAGGCTCTGGCGGGTGTCAATGCTGCTCACAGGGTGCACCTCTGACCCTTGGTGGTGCCACCCCGGGAGGGAAGAAAGCCCCAGAGAGACTGGGCACAGGGCAGAGCCCACTGAGGGGAAACAAACACAATCTGCCTTTGTTCCAGGCGCGGCAGCTTTGCCCCTGGGGGGGCCTCTCGGGGCCATGTGATCCCGCGAGGTGGCTTTGGGAGCAGACCCACTGACGCCCACTTCACTCGCCGCTATTAAGTGCTTGGGCTCCTGTGTTACACGTCACGTGGCAACAAGAATATGTTCTGTTAAGAGTTCCCTTAAACTGTGTACAATAATTTTTTTTTTATCTGCTGCCATATTGTAGCTCAATACAATGTGAAATTGTTTTTGTTTTTGTTTTTTTTTTGGTTTTTTGTAATAAATGTGTTTCTGTTCCAGTACCCTTTATTTAAAGTGTTGTGTCTTTTTACCTCAAGTAAAATGAAATTACACTCATCGATGTTAAGCCACAGCTCTTCCTTAAGGGAAGGAGGATGGAATGGGGGGCAGCTTTCAGGGACTGTTGGTTTTTCCAGAAGCACCTTGCCAGCAGCACGCCCAACATGAGCCCAGGCCTGGAGTTCAGAGGAGAGGACTGTCTGGGTTGTGCATCTCAGCCACCCATCTCGCCTTGGGGGCCTAGTGATTGTTCCCATGGCCCACATTCTGCCTCCATATATGAGATGCTTGCTGCATGGGATGTTCTGTGGGTTTTGTGTGGTAAAAATACACATAACATGAAATTTACTATTTTAATTATTTAAGGGTGTAATTCAGTGGCATTGTGTATATTCTCTGCATAATACATCTGTTCCCACCATCCATCTCTAGAACTTCCTCTTATCAAACTACAACTCTTTCCCCATCAAGCACTGACTCCCCCAGCACCCTGGCTCCCACCATCTACTTTTTGTCTCTGAAATCTGACTCCTCTAGGGATCTCATGAGTGGGATTGTGTCCTACTGTGAACAGCAGACGACCACGTATGCTGTGACAGGAGCAGAAGGGCTCTTGGACACCAGATAGGCCTGGGTGGGGTGGGCAAGGCCCAGGATGGAGGAGTGGGGAGGGGGTCTCACTCCACGCAAGGTACAGGTGTGTTCAGGGATCAAGGGCTGCCTGGACTCCAGGGGTGGCCAGGTTTACTGCAGAAGGCAGTGTGTAATGGGGCAGTGCCACCTCTATAGGTCAGCTATGTGCCTTGTCTCCAGTGGCCCTGGGTCTGTGTGGATGGGCCTGGGGGCACCCCACTCCACTATTAGGGGAGTAATGATCAGAGGCCTGCTTCTTGGCTCCATCTCTCACACTCAGGTAGGGTCTGGCCTGGCCCTCTCTGGAGGCTGAGATGTACCAACAACCAAGGCTGCCTGGGCCCGTTCCCCAGTGCCCACAGTCAAGGGAAGACAGACACAGGACAGGCCTTTTCACCTGTCGGCTGGATACACCTCCACCAGGCCAGGCACATCCCTGTCATCATTCCTCCATACTGCCTGGGCAAGAGTGACCTGGCAGACAGGACTCAGTTAAGAACCTTCACACACGAGAGCGCCTGGAGTCCCCCAGGAGGGTCCTGTTATTGGAAGTGTCCTTAAAAGGGAAACGGAGGCAGAGGGGCAAGATGGAGACATGACAGAGAAAGACAACCCTGCTGGCTGTGAGGGTGGAGTAAGGGGCAGTGGCCTCTAGAAGTTGGAAAAGACGGAAAACAGATCCCCACGCCCCACAGTCTGCCAAAGGAAGCATTATATACCTGGATTCCAGCCTGCTAAGACCCACGTTGGACTTCCACCCACATAGGGCAGTTGTGTCTCCTGAAGACAGCTGGCAACACCAGAAGACATTGGTGGTTGTCATGAGTGGGGGGTAAGGTGCCAGTGGTGTTTTGGGGGTTGGAGGCAGGGACAGTGCTGGACACTGTGCCTGGGGTGACACCAACTCAAATTCATCCTTCCTGGATGTCAGTGATGCCGAGCTGAGGAAATGTGCCCTGAGGTGGTGGGTGCTGCGATGGGGCACTGAGGAGCACTGGAGAAAGCGGGCAGGGGAGGCTTCCTGGAGAGGCGTCTAAGCCAGGGGCAGATGAACAGGAGTCAGCCAGGAGGAAAGATGGCCTAGTTGAGGGGCCGCACAACAGGGGAAAGGCAGCTGTGTTCTGGGAACTGAGGGCTTCCGGTGTGTCCCAGAAGGACAGAGGGGAGGTGGGGCCCCTCTGAGGAGTCTTTCAGGGGTGGGCAAGCCACAGGTGTGTGAGCAAGGTCCATGATGTCATCAGACATGGTCTATGGGGAACAGATGGAGAGGGTGGTCCCAGAGGTGGGGCCAGCAGGGAGCTGGTCACTGGCAACAAATACAAGTCGAAGGAGAGGAATCTGGGTCTGACGAGGGCACAGAGAGGTCAAGAGCAGCACCAGTCTCCAGGCTGTCAGATCATGACCAGGGTGGCACAGGTCACGCAGGGATCCCCTTTCCCAAGCACACAGCCCTCCCCACCCCTTCCTGGCTGAATGCATGGACAGATGTGTGCAATCTTCTATGCTCAGGTAAGTCTAGGAGACACCCTGGCCTCTGATCTCTGCCTCCCTCATCTGTAACACTGCTCTCCCCTCCTGGCTCACAGTCCTGAGTGAGCTCCATCCCCTAGAGTGACATGAACCCAAGAACTCTTGGGGACAGACAATCCTGTGCCAGCTCAGGGCACCAGTCGTTACCCAGGCCTGCTCCCTGCTCCCAGGGTAGGCTCTGGCTCCCATCCACATCCACCTCCTACCCTGTCAGCGGCAGAGGTCTTCTCCTGCTGTCACCATGGTGGGATGCCCTCTGCGGCTGGGTGCTGGGGACCTCACAGGGAGCATCTCAAGGGTCCACCCTCCCCAGAGCTCCTGCTGGATCGAGAGACATGTGGGTCCCCAGGCAGCTGACCCAGAGTAGGCATGGGGTGTCAGAGAAGGCTTCCCAGGGGAGCAGGATGTCTGGAAGTCAGGGCCCTTGTGGGCCAGGGAGACCATGACCACCAGGTCTGTGCTCCCCAGCAATCCTCAGGTTGGAGAGGGTGGAATGAGAGTGGAAACCAGGTGAGGCAGGGACTTGACCAGGCATGAAGATTAGTGAGCTGAGCAGGAAGGAGAATCAGCAGCTGCGGGGGCTTCCTCGCTGGCTCGAGATCTACAGGCCGTGTAGATCAGCCCTTGCCCCCAGACTGTGCCACCCTGTGCTCAGCCCTCCAAAAACCAAGGAGACCCCAGACCCAGATGGGCCCTCAGCATGTTCTGAACCCTGAGCCCAAGGGCTATGGTCTGTTCCCAGTCCCCATTACCAGGTCGAGGGCCCACCGGTGGGCAGGGTCCAGATACAAAGGAGTGGACCTTGGCCTTCGATCAAGGTCAGGCCCCCAGGAGCCAGAAGCCCATTTCCCGGGGGTCCAGCACATGGATTGAGGAACACTTCCAAGTCCTTTATTGGGCCAGCAAGGCCAGGAGCTGCCCAGTTGGGTCCCAGTCTGGTGTTCGTGGCACCCCTGCCCCTGTTCCCGCCTGGGGCAGACAGCTTCCTCTGACAGGCTACTTGGTTCGCTCCTTCAGGTAGTCCCAGCCCTCCTTGGAGTATTCCCAGGCCTTAGAGGGGGCCACGGACAGAGCTGACATCATGGTGATGATGCCTGTGGGGAGGAAGGGCCAGGCACTTTGAGCAGAGACTTTTAGAGGTACCACTACCAGCTATCAGTTCCATGCAGGGAAACAGATGGAGGTCACACATTGCTCCCCACTCACTGGAATCTCCACCCCCTTGTCTCTTTTAGCTCTAGGGGAGGGGGGTTGTACAAAGAACAGGAAAGCTAGTAATGGAAAGGAATGGCCAGGAAAGGATATGGGGGGTATCTGGGGCTCCTCCCCTGCATGCAGATGGACCAGGCCTACCTGAATTCCAAGAGTCGCGGATGTGAAAGTTAAACTTTGGAGGGGCTGGGAGCTGGGGAGAGAAGGGGAGAAGGAGCTGGTGAAAGAAGACCTGGCAGGCCCAGCCTCCCTCACTGGCCAGGAGAGCAGCATCCAGTGCCAAGGATGCCAAGCAGGGCTGAAGGACCCGGGATCAAAGGCCATCACAGAGCTGTCACCCCTGCTCCCTCCCAGGCACAGCCTCAATACCAGCTCAGGGTACCTGTGGTAACTTCAGGCCTGTCTGCTCGCACACGTACTGGCTGAACTGGTACACGGCAGTGGGGACCACCTCCTCGGCTTTCTGAAGGACCGCCTGACTCTTGTCACTGGGCCCCAGCAGCTCCTGGTCGTACACCAGGTATATAGCACCCCCAGCCACACTGCCCTTGATGAGGAACCTGCCGGCAGAGAAAGGAACCACAGTAGCTCAACAGACACTGCTGGCCACCTCCCAGGTCCAGGTCTGCAGGGGTGGGGGTGGGGGTTAGAATCCTAGGGGAAGGATGCCCACAGTCTAAAGAGGGACACACCTGAAGCCAGGCAGCTAAAGGGGGAAGCGCGGGGCATCTTGGGAGCCCAGAGGCGGGCCTGACACACAGCACTTAATTTAGAGCGTGCAGGAATATCCAGCGCCATTTAACTGGTACACTGAAGCATGCAGAGGGACGGTGTCACTCGAGATCCCGCAGAGGCCAGGGAAAAGTTAAGGCTTTAGACGTCTGACCATCTTCTACCTTCCAGTTCCCATGGAATGCTCCGAGAGGAACCCGCGGGAGGTTTCTAAGTGTCCCTTTACCTCGCAACAAATGCGTGCGGCACTCCCATATTACAGAGCCGGCAACTGAGACACGGAGGGGTCTAGTATACACAGTGCGAAAGCAAGGACTCGCTAGGAAGCGGGAAGTGGAGAAGCTCCACCCTGTCTGAACAGACAGGGGAGATCTGACACTATGGGCAGAAAAGAGGCGATCGGGAGCAAACCAGATGCCGGGTGCCCGCAGAAGGGAACATCTTCGGGGGCTTGCGGCCCGCCCGGTAACCCCACGAACCTCATCAGAGACCAAACTCGGGGTACCATGATCGCTCGGCTCCGCGCGCAAGGACACTCGGCTCGCCCGCCGCTTCCGGTTGCGGCGCCGCAGGGGCCTCTGGGACGCGTAGTCTCTTGTCAGCCGCAAAGGCTTCCGGGAGTCGGAGTCTCGGCTCCGAGAAACCAAAGATGGGCTGCGATGCGAATGCAAAAGATGTCTCCGCGAAGATTAGTCCTCAAGGACCGGCCACCGCAAAGCTGTCTGGGAAAAGTAGTCATCACTTCCCGTGAGGCGCCGGACGGTTCGTCTAGCTGCCAAGCCTCCTGGGAAATCCAGTCGGGCGCGGCACGGCCCTGGTGACGTGAAGGAAATAGAACTCAGGTGTCTTGAGTGAGGCCTGAGGGAGATCCACAAAATGCCAGCGCCCAGGAGATCCACCCACGCCCGCGCGACATACTATGGGCCCAGTCTTAGAAAGAGTCTGCCTGCCGGTTGTCACGGCAACACGAGGGCGGAATTGTCTGATAGGCGGGGCGTTGGTCACGTGATCGAGTCAGGGTTGGGGCTTCCCTAAGGGGTGAGGTCAGGGGAAGAGCTAGGCAGGAGGCTGTTGCCTGGCAACGCCTGGAACTGAGTGCCCCACAGTCTAGCCCCTCCCCGCGAGGAGGGGGGTTCGGAATCACGTGACTCAGACCCTACGCGGGGGGCGCGGTTCGAGCCCCGGGGACACAGCCGTGAAGTGAGGGTGGAGGGGCGCGTGCGTGGCTCCTAAGCCCGGACCCCGGCCCCTCTGGACGTTGGGAGAAACAAACCTGAGTGAGTGAATGCGCGGTTGGGAACGTGCAAGTGGGTCGCACGCCCCCTTTGTCTAGAGGAAAAACTCAGGCCCAGCGATGTCAGGAGGCCAGTAGGTTCTGCGAGGATCTGGGTTCCCCCCTTTCAGCCCCCTTCACAACCTAGCTATTTCATCCATTCGCCCCCCCCCCCCCCCCCCCCCGCCCACCTAGCTTTCCAGGTAACCGCTGCGGGGCTGCTGTGATCAGGACCGGGTTGAGGAGAAGGTTGGGCTGAGGGGCTTCAAGGCTTTCTCTGGAAATGGGGAGAGGTGGGAGAGCGTTCTTTGCTGAGGGGATACTGGCGTAACTGGGTTAAGGCGAGGAGTTCATTTCTCTGAGAATTGGTAGATTTATGGATGGGAAGTGGGGGAGATAAGGATGGACAGGGAGGCAGGGGCCAGACCTGTTGGGTCTCCATTCGGGGAAGTGGTGAATCCTGGAAGGGTTTGGAGCAGCAGGAAACATGCCAATTTTTTTTGGACAGAGATCCCTATGGCCTCTAATCTTTGCCCCGTGCAGTTCAGAGGATAGAAACCCCAAGATGGAATGGGCCTGTGCCCTTTTCATGGGGAAACCCATGACCATGTGAACTTTAATTAGCTGGCTTTTCTCTCTTATGCCTTCTCCCTGAGATACAAGTAAATCAACTCCCACAGCTGAAGTCACATCTTGACCCTGATGACATGGACACCTCCATCTCCAAGTTAGTCCTGAGTGTCCAATTCCTTCTGGGTGTCTCCAGATAGAGTTGTCTTTCTGGGCTCCCCCATTTCTCACCTCCCACATTCCTCATATCGCTCTGGATCAGTCTATCTATTGAGCACCTGCTACAAGTCTGGTGGTTTGGGGCACTGAAGATCCAAAAGTAAGCAAAACAGGGACTTCCCTAGTGGTATAGGGTTTAAGACTCTGCGCTTCCACTTCAGGGGGCTTGGATTCTATCCCTGGTCGGGGAGCTAAGATCCCACATGCTGCATGAAGCATGGCCAAAACATTAAAAAAAAAAAAAAAAAAAAAGTGAGCAAAACAGAAGCAGGTTTCTTTTTCCTTTCCGCCCTCATGGAAGTGAGTCTAAGGGGAGAGAAGGAGCCTGGACAGGTAATAAATCATCAAGATCATTCCAGGGGATGACAAGTGCTGAGAAGGAGATGAATGTTCCACAGGTAAGGAACAGAGGAGGATCAGGAAGAGAGGTGCTGTAGAGAAAGGAGGCCAGGCAAGCGCCCTCTGAGGAGGTGGTGGTTGCCGCAAGACTTGAGAGAGCAATTGGGTTGTACTTGGGAAGAGCATCCTCGAAGAGGGAACAGCTGGTGCAGAGGCCCTGAGGCAGGATGGTGACTGGCTGGTTCCTATGATCAGTGACGAGGCTAGTGTGGCCAAGCAGAGTGAACGAGAGGGACTGATCAAAGCAGGGTCTTCTTGGTCACCCACCTTTTGTCCTAAGTGAAACAGGCAGGGTTTTCAGCAGGTAAGATTGCTGCAGTGGCTCAGGTGAGCTGGATGATGACCTGGACCAGGTGGTAGCTATGGAGACATTAAAAAGGGGCCAGGGCCAGGGCTGGAGACATCATCACTTGCTGTTCGAACAAAGACACCGTTGGGAAAATGGGTGTGACTGGGGTTTAACTCTGGGCCAGGCCTGTGTGGGCTGCCCCCTCTCCCACTGCAGACCCAGGGAGGGCCATGAAGGTCCTGCTTCTCACGGGGCTGGGAGCCCTGTTCTTTGCCTATTACTGGGATGACAACTTTGACCCAGGTAAGTTCCCGGGTGTGGAGGAGGGAGGGGTGGTCTGGCTCTCCTGTCCATCCCCCGAGCTGACCACCCCTGCTCACTGCCAGCCAGCCTCCAGGGAGCCCGTGTGCTACTGACCGGAGTCAGTGCCGGCGTAGGGGAAGAGCTGGCATATCACTACACGCGCCTGGGCTCCCACCTAGTGCTCACTGCCCACACCGAAGCTTTCCTGCAGCAGGTGAGACACTCCATCTCAAGTAGGGGTGGGGAGTGGGGAACAGGGATTGAGTTTGAACCCCTGCAAGCATTCGGGCTTCCTATGTGATGTTGGGCAAGTCACCTAATCTCTCTGAGCCGTAGTTTCCTTATTTGCGAGTCAGAGACAAGAAAAGTACCTTCTCCTGGGTTCTGGTGTGGGACTGAAGCAGTAAGACAGTTGTAAAGCGAGTTTTTCTCACTGAAGGAGAGTAATGATAGTGAACAAAGGCTGTGCTGATAGCTCGGGTTCTCAAGGGCAAAAGTGAGGTGGGTAAACATTTCTCCTCACATAAATACATCTCCTGGGGACAAACCTTCCAAAACTTCAAGAGGCCAGCAATCTCAAGATTTATTTGAAATCTCCTGAATTTTAAATTTTGATGGTTGAACAAGCAAAAATGTCCCCCATTCTCGCCCGTGAGCTGCCAGATTGCCATCCCAGTGGTAAAGCTTTGGGGATGATGTTAAATGGAATCCGAGGCTCATTGAAGGGGAGGAGAGGCTTCAGGCTGGGGCCCTCATGGAGCCGACAGGTGGAGGGGGATCAGTTGGGGTGGAGGGGCCCACGGGCAGCTCTGGCCCCCCCAGGTGGTAGGGAACTGCCGGAAGCTGGGCGCTCCCAAGGTCTTCTACATCGCTGCGGACATGGCCTCTCAGACAGAGCGCGTGGTGCAGTTTGCGCTGGACAAGCTGGGTGAGGGGCGGGGCCTGGAGTCTGGGACCTTGGTCTAGGCTTTAGGGGCAAGACCCAGATTGGGGCGGGGGTGTGATAGTAACAGCCGTCTGAGGGCGGAGATTTATGGCTCCGGGGGCATGACTAGGGGGTGGAGCCTCATGGCATCCAGTGGGTGGACCCCATCCAGTGGGTGGAACTCTGGACCCGGCCCATTGGTTGAGGTTGAAGCCTGGTTAGGGAGTAGAGCGGGTTCTCTTTGATCTTAGTTGTGGCAGTGCCTGGGTCAGAGCTCACTGAGTCCGTGCTCTGGCCGGAGCTTCGCTAGTTCAGGGGTCAGGGCTCGGGGCGGTGTCTCATAGGGCCGGGGGATACGGAGTCTCAAGGACTAGCTCCAGGCTGACGGGCCTCTCCGGGCCAGGAGGGCTGGACTACCTGGTGCTGAACCACCTCGGCGCTGCCCCAGCAGGCACGCGGGTCCGCAGCTCCCTGTCGACACGCTGGCTCATGCAGGTACTCCGCCCCCTCGTGGCCCTGGCCCCGCACTCCCACCGGACTCCGCCGTCTCCCCGTTCCCATCAGACCCTGCCCCTCGGGGCTCCGGTTCTAGGCTCCGCCCCCTTGGCGCTCAGTCCCCTGGCCAATGCTCCCACTCTCCCACTCTTTCGGAACGCTGTCCCAGTCCTCAAGCCCCGCCCCTGCCTACCAAGGCCTTCGCCCCTCCCCGTTTGGGCTTGGATTCCTCCTCCGCCCGGTGACTCACAGTCGCCGCCTCCAGGTGAACTTCCTAAGTTACGTGCAGTTGACGTCTTCGGCGCTGCCAAGCCTGACTGACAGCAAGGGCTCCCTGGTGGTGGTGTCCTCATTGCTCGGTGCGTGTCCGTGGGGCAGGGCGTGGGGAAGCCACAAGGGCTGATGCAGGCGAACCCGGAGGGGGCCCGAAGGCTTCAGCCGCTAAGCCACTGCCCTCCTGCGCCCCCAGGCCGGGTGCCCACTTCCTTCTCCAGCCCCTACTCGGCAGCCAAGTTCGCACTGGACAGCTTCTTCAGTTCTCTCCGGCGGGAGTTGGACGTGCAGGAAGTGAATGTGGCCATTACCATGTGCGTTCTGGGTCTCCGAGACCGTGCCTCAGCCGCCGAGGGAGTCAGGTGAGGCCCAGGACGCGAGGCAGGGCCAGGCTGGCCTGGGAAGGGCTGTGGCTAGGCTGCTCAGCCCCAGCTGCAGTCCCCAGCATACCCTCCCGTCGCCAGGGGCATCACGAGGGTCAAGGCGGCTCAAGGGCCCAAGGCAGCCCTGGCCGTGATCCGCGGAGGCGCCACGCGTGCCTCCGGCGTCTTCTACCCGTGGCGCTTCCACCTGCTCTGCCTGCTCCGCAGCTGGATGCCACACTCGAGGGCCTGGTTCGTCCGCCAGGAGCTCAACATAACGACTCCCCCTGCTGCCTGAGCCGCTGGGCTTGAGGCCCCTTCGTCTTCCCAGAAGATGACCCTCCAGCCAACCGTCCTGGAGCCGGGACACACACTGAAGACACTTCCGAGCAGGTGGTCAAGGACCAAGAGAAAGTCAGCAAGACACAAAAGTAAACCCGAGAAAAACTACCAGCACTTGAAAACAAGCAGAATTCGGAGTGTACCAGGCATCTTGTCAGGAAGTCGGAAGTAAATTACCTCCGTCGTCTTAGCTGTTACTGATGATATGAGAGCTGCTTCCATTTTGCAGATGAACAAACTGAGGCTCAGAGAGGCGATGTGACTTGCCCCAGAGCCCCGGCCACATCCAACAGGTCATACCACCACTGAGCCACCCTTGGAGCCCTCTCTATCTGTGACCTGAAACCACTGCCTCCCGCTTTGTTCCTTCCACTCAGTCAGCCTCGGAGCATCCTCCAACCCTTTCCCCAAGCAAGGGAGACCTCAAAGCTCTCGAGTTGCTCTTGGGGTCTGAGGAGAGGGAGGAGGAAAAGAACATGTTCTAGGCTAGGTCCAACCTCCCATTTGATAATAAAAACCCTTCTTCCCTTGCACACCCGCTGTTCAGGTTCCTTCCAGTTTGCTTGTGGCAGGAGGTGAAGAGGGATGTCTATGATATATTTATGTCAGAATGCTCAACTTCATTTCACAGATGGAGAAACGGAGGTTTTGAGACAGGTGGACCTCATCCAGGAAATCAGGGATGGAAGGGAAGGGAACCGCTTGTGGACCAAAGGCGTTATTTGCAGCACGTGATTTATGCCCCAATAATGACCACCTGTATCAAGCACTATGCACTTGACATTCGTGACCTCATGGCATTTTTTTTTTTTTTTTTTACCTCATGGCATTTTTGCAACCGGAAGTCAGTGCTATCATTATTATCATTTTATGGATGAGGAAACAGAGCGGGGAAGTTGGTGGCAGAAGCTGAGATTCCTACAACAGACTATCCCTCTTTAAGGCAATGTGTGCATCTGCACACCACTGATATTTACATTAATAAATTTAAAATGGAGACTTTCCTTAGAATGGTAAACCAGCACTGCTTGCATAAAGGAAAAGTAACTATAAAGATTAAAACTGTAGCATGAAAACAATGTTATAAAATGCAAGCTACCGTTGGTTCTCCAAGGCACCAAGATCAGCGGATGTTCGAAGGGGTAACCCCCAAACAGATCAGCCCCAAACTGATACTGACTCTTGGAGATAAACAGGATTGAAAGATAAAAACAAGGGGGGTGGGGGGAAGGTTTTGTTCCCCCTATGCCTCCTGTCTCTGCCCCTAAAATTACACCAGGTGGCGCTAGTGGTAAAGAGCCACCTGCCAGTGCCTGCGGACATGAGCCGAGGGTTCGATCCCCGGGAAGATCCCCCGGAGGAGGAGATGGCAACCCATTCCAGTATTCTTGCCTGGAGAATCCCATGGACAGAGGAGCCAGGCGGGCTACAGTCCTTAGGGTCCCACAGAATCGAACACGACTGAAGCGACCTAGCACACACGCACATATCAAGTGCCACCCGGGGCACTATATCACAACACTTAGCGCTAGTCCAGAACTTGGCTTCATTTATCGTAAAACCAATTCCTCCGTTAGTGAAAGTTTTATTTTGTGCCAGGTGTCATTATATCTTGCTCAGTTCGGAATTGGTACTATTTTTGTCATCCTTCTATAAATGGAGAAATTTTGGTAGTGGGAGGTGGAGTCCCTGGCGCTGGGCCAATCAGGTGGCGGCAGCGGTAGGATTCCAGCTCTCAACCCACCAGAGGAGGGAAGCACCGCCGCCATAGTCACGCCCACCCGGTCCGACTAAAGAAGGCTCGCTGGAGTAAATTAGCTCGCTTTGGGTGTCTGTTCGCGCATCCTCAGAGAGCCCCAGGGACTCCACGCCGCGAGGGGGAGCCCGAGCCATTCTTGCCTCTCTGGCCCGCACCGCCCGCGAGCTGGTAGATATCCCAGAGTTCCACTCGTCGGAGGTCCTTCCGCCGCGGCAGCCATTGTAGAACAACAGGTTTGTGAACTCTCTCGCGAGTAGCATCCGTTGCCATCCGGACCCTGGGTGTCCCAGGCAACTCGAGGGATGGCTGAGTGCAGCGAGCAAACCCGTGGGAGCCGAAGCGCGGGGTTCCAGGCAGTTGGCACCCAGCCGGAGCTCACCCACATCCCTTCTCCCCTTTTCTGTCCGCAGCCATGGCTCTGCGCTACCCCATGGCCGTGGGCCTCAACAAGGGTCACAAGGTGACCAAGAACGTGGGCAAGCCGAGGCACAGCCGCCGCCGCGGGGTGAGTACCAAGGCGCGCGGTTAGTGGGTAGGAACCCTTCCAGTCGGAGGGCAGGGCCTGGGCAGAGGCTCCCGCAGCGCCGTCGGGGCATCGAGGGCCGGGGCAACTGGTGTTTTAAGCAGGGGGAAAAAGAATGTGAGGTTGGCCAGAGGAGAGAGTGGAAAGGCTGGTTACCCTCCTGTGTGTTCCCCTTCTCTGCGGACGCCCACCGGGGCCACGTACCAGGACCCTCCCCCGCGCCGTGGATTCGGAAGCTGGGGCGGGAGCGACTTGGGAGCCGGTTTTGACGCATGAGCAGGAGTTTGCCGAGTAGGACGGTGCATGGATCCGGGTTAAAACGTGGAGGGAAAGTGGATTCCTTGATTTTCGTGTTGAGGAATCGTGGCCTCGAGGGGAGGGCGTGTGTGTGTATGTTTCTTGGTTAAGCGGCGCCAATTCCACGGTGCCCAGTTTGTGTGCAGGACGACAGTGTTAGGGGTCCCGAGACAGGCCGTGCAAAGGGCCGGGCGTGACGCGCCGCTTTGGTGCTGATGAGATTGGGCGGGGGGGGGGGGGGGGGTCTGGGCTTCCGGGCTTCCGTCGGCGGCAGACTGCTGACGCCCCGGCTTCGCGCAGCGTCTCACCAAACACACGAAGTTCGTGCGGGACATGATCCGGGAGGTGTGTGGCTTCGCCCCTTACGAGCGACGCGCCATGGAGCTGCTCAAGGTTTCCAAGGACAAGCGGGCCCTCAAGTTCATCAAGAAAAGGGTAGGTGGGGTTCCCGTGCGGGGACCCGGTGTAGGACGCGGGGCTCAGGCTCACGGCCCTCCTTGCCCGGCAGGTGGGCACACACATCCGCGCGAAGAGGAAGAGAGAGGAGCTGAGCAACGTCTTGGCCGCCATGAGGAAAGCGGCAGCCAAGAAGGACTGAGCCCTTCCCTTCTGTTCACAATAAATCTTGCCAAAAACTCGGCGTTTCTGTGCTGCCATTGGAAATGGGAGGGTAGTTCACCGTTGAGAATGAGGGGGATCCCACCCCTGGAGCACCCTGGTGAGGAGGTGGTAGGCAACAAGAGAGGCCACAGCCAAGCAGTACTGGAAACGGTTTTTAATCATAATTAAATACATTGATTAAGCCGTAATTAAGATCGGGCTTCCAGTCTCCCCCAAGCTTCCTGGGGCTCAGCTGCCCAGAGCCCCTCCCAGGGTGCAGTTCTGGCCTGGACCAGGCCCAGCAGTGACAAGGGTACCGAGGGCTGCTGTCACCGCTCCACTGCAAGTGCCTCAGCCCTCTCCTCAGGAAAGGCGATGTCAAAGATCTCGCGGTAGTGCTCCACGAAGTGCACCTCCAGGCCCTCGGTGATGAAGGCAGCCAGGTCATAGAAGTCCTTCTTGTTCTCAGCTGGCAGGACGATGCAGGTCACCCCAGCGCGCTTGGCCTGGGAGGGAGGGGGTGGCGGGTCAGTGGGGAGGAAGGAGAGGGTTGGGCAGGGAGCCACACTCCCGGTGCCCGCCCTGCCTTGCACAGATGAGGAACCAGGCCCCAGGGACCATCGCCAGCCTCCACTCTAGCAGCCTGGGGAGCAGGGCCCAGACTTCTGCTCAGGTGCTCTCAGCCCAGATGCTCCCTTACCCCAGGTGGGCCTGGAAATACATGCAGTGTGGTGTACATGGTTTCTTAGGTCAATCACAGCACTCACTGCTTTACATTTTGAGGTTTGGCACCTAAAAGTGCACAGGAGCTGAAGGTTCCCACACTGCATTACCTGTTCCTCAGCCCAACTGCTCCTTGGGGGGTGGGGGTTCCCATGAGCTGCTTGAGGGATAGTGGCCCATGGAAGCTCCCAGTCTACAGGTGAGGAAAGCAAGGCCCACACACCCTGCCTGGGGTGTCTCCCTCACCGGAGCCCCTGGGGGCCACAGTCCCTTTGAGATAGCAGGGTGGAGCATGAGGGCCAGAACCAGGGTGCCGCAGTGAGGTGTGTGGGGGCTCAGAGACAGTGGGGCTCTGTTAGGAACCCCTCAGCCCAACACAGGAGAATCCCAGGACAAAGGGCTGCCTCCACAGTCCAGCCTACAGCACACCTGGGGAGACTCCGGCTCTGGGCCCTTGTCCACCTGCACTGCCTGAGCCTAGCCCCCTGCCGCTGTCTCCTGCGGCCACGTGCTCAGTGCTCAGCCACTGTGGGCAGAGATGGAGACCCCAATCTCAACCTCAGAAAGGAGCTGAGACGGGCTGGAAAGGCTTTGAGAGCCACTGGGGGACAAAGGGTGAGTAGTCATGCTGTCAGCTCAATAGAGGCTCCAGGCCAGGCAACCCTGGGTCCAACCTGAAGCCCAAAGAGCCTTACTTTTCCCGTCTGTAAACAGCCTGTCACCCCGCCTTTCCCCTGGAGGTGGGGTCAGCCCTGAGTGCTAGCTGTGATGGCCACGTGTTGTCCGGGTCTCTGTTGCTGAGCCAGTGCAGCACTCACCGCGATGGTCTTCTCTTTGATGCCGCCCACAGGCAGCACTTTGCCTGTGAGGGAGACCTCGCCCGTCATGGCCAGGTTCTGCCGCACTGGCCGGTCCAGAGCCAGGGACAGCAGGGCCGTGACGATGGTGCAGCCGGCGCTCGGGCCGTCCTTGGGGGTGGCACCCTGCGGGGAGACGGGCAGGTGGGCAGGCAGCCTGGCGGGCGTGTGACACAGGGCAGGATCAGGGCGGGCCTCACCTCAGGCACGTGCAGGTGGATGTGTGATGTCACCAGGAACTTGTTGGAGGGGTCGTGCTGCATCAGGAAGGCCCTGGCGAAAGTGTAGGCGATGCGGGCGCTCTCCTTCATCACCTCCCCTAGCTGGCCCGTCACCTCTAGGCTCCCATCCTTGTCCCCCTTGTCGCTGTCGCTGTCTCTGTCTCTCGGCCGTCTCAGGGACGTCTCAACAAATAGCGTGGAGCCTCCTGGGGACCCGAGGGCAGAGCCATGAACCGGGGCAGCCCCAGACTCCAGGACAGTGGCCCCCACCACCTGCTCAGCACTTCCCAGTAAAGTTCCCTACGCAGCTCATCCCGACCTAGAACCTCCTCAGCCCTCGGTGCTCTCACTGTCCCTGCAGCCACCTCCTCGGGGCGGCAGGTGGAGCTGCCAGGGACGGACCGGATCACACCAAAACCTGAAGCCCTCTGTGCTGGGCTTCCCTGTGTACCTGCCTCCAGCACAGAGCCTGCAGGCTCAGGAGCACAGTTCTCTCAGTACAGCCCAAATCAGCAGACTCCATGCCCTCAGCCCACTTCCTTTGACACCCACCCCCTGCCTGCCTGCAGACATGTTTCTCAGCTACACAAGCCCCTGAGCTGCTCTCCCACCACCTTGCAGCTCCCAGACCCCAGGGCCAGTGGGCCCAGTGAGGTCACTTGGACAGGAAGCCCTTCCCCGAACCCTTTACCCAGAGCGACCTCTCCTGCTGTGAGGGGCTCTCCTTCAGGCAAGCCTGAAAACCAGGAACTTGAAACTCACAGGGCGCTGCCGCCGCCGCCTCACGGCCCCCAAATCAGCCCTGTGCATTCCTACCAGCAGGGAAGGGCATTCAGAGCACCCCACGGTGAGCGCGCCCACCTCTCCTGGGGGTACAGAGGCCACTCACCCATGGCTGTCCAGGCCAGGCCCATGACCACGCCAGGCGGTGTCACATCATACATGCGCTCCACTGTGAACACTGGCTTCCCCACGAAGTCCTGCAGGTTCTCGGGCGTCACCTCCACAAACTCAGCCTCACCACTGACAATCTTGTAGGCAGACTTCCGTAACACCTGCATGGACATGGTGGGCTGGGGGTGGCCAGGCCACAGGACCGTCCCGTCCCCAACCTGACCCCAGCTCACCTCCACTAGCTTTTTAACTTTTTACAGTTGTGGTGACACACACATGACCTAAAACCATCTTAGCCATTAATAAGCATACAGCTCTGGCAAAAGTGCACGAGGGCTCGTGTCCAACCATCCTTCTAGAACCCTCTGATCATTAAGCAGTCACTCCCCGTTCCCTGCCCCCAGCCCTGACCCTACCATCTACTTCCTGTCTGTGGCTGTGACTCCTCTGGGCACCCACCGTGGTGTGTGTCCCCTGACTGGCTGGGCCCACTTTAGCCATCATGGCCCCAGGCTCCATCCGCCACTGGGCAGGCGGCTCACCTTCTCCACCTGCTTCTGCAGGTTGCGGACACCGCTCTCCCGGCAGTACTGCTTGATGAGGAGGGTCAGCACATCGGACGACAGCTTGGCCTTGCTCTCGTCCAGGCCACAGAGGGCACGGGCCTGAGGAACCAGGTACCGCTACAGGCAGGAGGAAAGCTGCCGTCAGGACCCCCAGGGCCTCTCTGGGACCCCCCACCCAGCCTTCCAAGACCCCTGGCTGGGCTGGGTAGATGAGGTCACTGAGGTAGACCCTGGGCCTGCCCTGAGGGGCCCCAGTCCACTCGGGGTCATCCAACAACGACAGGGTGTCAGGGAGGCTGCTCCAGGAGGCCATGCCTAAAGCCAAGACCCAAAGGGTGAGGAGTCAGTGAGGCCAGGACGTGAGGTGCACATAGCGAGCCCGGCAGGTGCCAGGCTTGGGACCTGCAGACACCAGCCTGCCACCTCCACATGCTCCCAAGGCTCCAGCCTCTGCTCCTGCTGCATCCTGTTGGGATCTGACTCCTGCCCTCCCTCCAGATGTCATCGTAGGTGCCTCTTCCTCCAGGAAGGCCTCCTTGATCCCCTAGACTTGCTCCTCATACAGAGACTAGTTAGTGGCTGCTGCCCAGTACAGGTGGGGATGGGGAGCAGGTCACAGGCTCCAAGGTCACTCCTGCCACACAGCAGTGGCCAGACAGTCAGTCCTGAGCACTGACCACAGGCCCGACGCATCCCATAGTCCTCATCTTCCTCCTCCTTGAGGGGCTTGAAGGAAGCCCTCCACCCACTCCGCCAAGCCTGCCCCTCTTCTGTGCCGTCGAGTCTCCAGGCTGGGGGGGGAGTCCAGCACCCCTGCCACCACCTCAGCCAAGAGCTCTTTCTCTCGCTGCCCATCCCCCCCAGGGGACACACAGACTGGGAGCCAGCTCCAGTCACAGCTGCAGAAGGCTCAAGAGGACGCGTTCACTCAAGCCCCTGCTAGAAAGAGAACACCACGTGAGGAATACAGTCCCCTGGAAAGGAAGCCCGGCTTTCCTGACTGCAGGCTAGCAAAGCTGCCGCACCCCCGGGCACCAGAAGGGAAGGTCCCCCCACCCAAGAAAAGCTTCTTACACAGAGGTGCAGGCAGAGGCCCAAACCTTGGGTGAGCCTGGGACCAGGAAAAGGCCAGGCAGGCGGTCACAGAACTGGGAACCACGGCCTCCCTGTAAAGCCCACAGCTGCGAGTGACTGGGCCTGGACACCAGCCACATGTGAGACATTAAAGGCGGGGGCTTCATAGGAAGCTGAACTCAGGACCCCAAGACAGGGTGGGGCCCGGAGGCCATGTATGTAGGGCTGTGCTACGTCAGCACTGTGCTCGCAGAGGTGTCTCCTGCTCTTGTTCTACGGCCTGTGGTGTTGGGACATGAGGAGAATTCCTGCACAAGCGCTTCCAAGACCCGTGGGGCTTCCCAAGTGACAGGGACAAGAGCAGCCCTTCTTATTCAGGAAAAGCCCCTCCCAGAACACTAAGAATAACAAGGTGATTATTAGCATAGCTGGCTGGGGGCCAGAAGAACCAACTGAGACTGGAGGGACAGAAGTTTCTGCCCCCAGAGAAGACAGGGGGCTGGGGAGCTAATCACACACAGCCAAGAATCTGATCAATAACCCGAGACATGGGCCCTTCCCCACACCTTGCCCCAGTGTCTGTTTTGGCTGTTCCCTGGTTGAATCCTTTATTATAAACTGGTAACAGTGAATAAACCCATTTCCTGAGTTCTGTAGGCTGTTCCAGCAAATTATCAAACCTAGGAGAGGATGGGGGGAACCCCTGACTGACATCTGGTCAGTCTGAAGTAAGACAGGCCAGGGACTTAGGGCCTGCATCCAAGGTGGGGGCTGTGCTCTGCTCTGAGCGCTGACCCTGGGTCTCACGCTATTCCTAGATGCCGTGTCTAGACCACACTGACTCACAGGACCCTCCGAGGGAACCAGCAGGCGCAGGGACCCCCACCGCCGCCTCAGGGTCAGAGGTGTGCCTGGCAGGAACGGTTCACACCAGTCTCATCCGCTTCTCGTCATCCCGCCCCATCCCCTCTGTCCCTCTGGCAGGAGAGCCCCCGAGCAGTACCCTGAGCTCTAGCTAAGGGCCTGGCCCCGAGGGAGCACCTGGCTATTTCCTGAGCTCAGGGCCGGGCTGTGGGTGTCTCACCTCAGCGATGGCGAGCTTCTCCTGGGCCACGTAGCCGGACACGTTGATCATCTCCATGCGGTCCCGCAGTGGCTCGGGGATGGTCTCGGTGATGTTGGCCGTGCAGATGAACAGCACCTGGGGGCGGGGCCGTGAGGTGCAGGGGGCCAGGGCGCCCACCCCGCCCCGCTGGCCCAGCCCCGGGCAGGACACGTACCTTGGACAAGTCCACGGGCACGTCCAGGTAGTGGTCCAGGAAGTTTGCATTCTGCTCGGGGTCCAGCAGCTCAAGCAGTGCAGACGAGGGGTCGCCCTGGTAGCCCCGGCCGATCTTGTCCACCTGAAAGGGGCGGGAGTGGGCAGGGGTATTGGCCCCTGTCCTGCCCCAGCACCTGCTCACCAGACACCCCAGTGGGAGACAGACCCAGGGGTCGGGGCTGGGGAAGACCGGAGCAGAAGGAAGAGCAGGGGGGCCAGCAGGACCATGAGGCTGTGGCAGGGACGGTGCCCTCCAGGGCAGGGGCGCCAGTGTCAGGAGACAGCCTGGGAGCAGCAAGGCCACCCTGTGACTCTGGCGCCATGGAAACCGCAGCGGCCATGCTTTCACCTTGAACACAGACTCCGCATCTCAGGGCCACCTGGAGTGGGGGCCAGGAAGGCCCAGGGCCCACGTCCAGCCTCCGGGAGGGGTGTGCACCCAGCCAGGCCTGCCCCCAGCCCCACGCACCTCGTCTATCAGGACCAGGGGGTTCTCCGTCTTGGTCTTCTTCAGACACTGGATGATCTTGCCTGGCATGGCACCCACGTACGTCCGCCTGGGGAAGAGGGCAGGGTGGGGCGGTGGGTGCCCAGCACCTGGGCTAGCCACACCAGTGCCTGAGGCCCAGCTCCCTGGAGCTCCCGGACACCCACATGCCCCCAAGAGCTGCCCAGAGGAGACACAGGGAGACACAAACAGCGTGGGGGCCCCGGCAGAAGATAAATGCTTCCGTGCTGTGCAGGCGGGCAGGGCAGTAGATCGCCCCAATGCTGGAGTGTCCCTCCCCCAGCTCAGGCAGGAAGAGCAGGGAACAGGTTCACAGCAAATCTCACTCAGACTCATCCCCCTAGATAGCAAAACCCAGCCTGCATGGCCTGACTCAGCAGAAGGAGAGGGTGGGGAGCAGCTGGGGCCTATGGCAGCAATATCTTCGATGCCTGGGTCACCAGGCCCAGGGCCCAGCCCCAGCCGGCACATGCTTTCAGGAGGACTGCTGCCAAGGAGACCTGCAGGTCCTAGTGTCCAGGACTGTCCGTGTTTTTAGAAAAACCAGAAAAGTAATTTAGACACAGATTTAACCCTTCTTTGACCACCACCAGATAAAGGTATGCTCCAAGTCAGCTCAGAGCAGACACTCATGTATCTGTTGTGCTTGTGTCTCACTGAGCCAAGCTTTTCAGAGACCCACCCTCTGCAGAGGCCAACAGGGCGGGGAGCCCTGGAACACGACACCCTGAACGTCCCACTGAAGGGTGCCATGCACGGCCCACGTGGCTCTAAGAGCCTGCACACGGGGGACACCATCCCCCGCTCTGCCCCTGACAAGGGGGAAAGAACCAAGACAGGCCCCGAGTCTTCACCAGGGAGACCCCCCACTCTAGTGCCCAGGCCTGCGGCCACAACACACTTCCTGAACTTCGGCCAGTGTTGTGAGGAGCTAAGCTGGTGGGATGCCAGCTGGAGCCATGCAGCTATCTACTGACAGCCCGGCCGAGAGACTCTCCCAGTGATTGAGAAGCCGAGATTTTGAGCAAATGTTTGAGCACCTTGATTGAGCTGAACCTGAAGTCAATAAACACCTTTTCAGTGACCTACTCCTGTGTGCAGTTTGCTGCTTGTCCCCATCATGATACCAGAGCAGGAACAGACCCAGGAAAAGGAAGGCTGACAGGAGGAGAGGTGAGCTCTGGGGATGGGGGGCGGGCCTACCTGTGCCCCTTGATCTCGGCCACATCTGTCATGCCTCCAACACTGAAGCGGAAATACTCCCGGTTCAGGGCACGGGCGATGGACCGGGCAATGCTGGTCTTGCCCACGCCCGGAGGGCCGTAGAAGCAGAGGATCTTGCCTTGGGTGGAGCCCCGGAGCTGGCTGACAGCGATGAACTCCTGCGTGCAGAGGCGACTGTATGAGACAGTGGTGGACTTTCTGAAGGGCAAGGGGCCCCACCTGGCCTGAAGCTCCCTATGGCCAGGCACGTGGGGCTGCGGGAAGGGACAGCGCCTGGCCTGGAGGGGCCAAGCTGACCAGACTGTGATTTGTCATAGGGAGGGACAGCCTGTGGCACCAACAGGATGAGCAGGCGCCAGGGGATGTGGGGACCGACTGGGGGGGGTGACCCCAATGCCAGGCCCACCTGCCCTCGGCCAGATGCCCCTGCCCCGTTTCCTCCTCTCATGAGCACGATTTTTATCCCCCTGGTAGACTGTGAGCCCTGGGCGGCCCCTGGCACCTCTGACCTCCTCCAACACTGGTCCCTCAGGTCCCTGCTGACACCACTCCAGCCTTGCCACAGCCAGGCCCCTCCCAGACCCCAGACTCACAGGGGGCTCCTCTGGGCCTCTCCAACTACACGGGGAGTCCTGGATCCCAGGCCCCCCATGCATGTATGAGGATGTGGGCCGGGGTGGGGTGGGGGTGGGGTCCCTCACCAGGATGCGCTTCTTGACGTCCTCCATGCCGTAGTGGTCCTCCTCCAGCACCGCCTGGGCCCGCGCCAGGTCTAGGTTCTCGTCACTGTACTTGCCCCACGGGATGGACGTCAGCCAGTCCAAGTAGTTGCGGGTGACGCTACCATGGGACAGATGAGAGCTGATGAGCAGGCCCTGCGAGCCGCCTGACTCCCCAGCTGCACACCCACGGCGCTGGGACCCAGGCACCCAACACTGGAACTACACAGAGTACGCTCGACAGGCCGGCCCTCTGGGGTGCAGGCATGCCTCGCCTACTGCTCCAGGCAGACACTGTGTGTTTTATACCATGAAGGTCTGTACTAACCCTGTCTCAGCAAGTGATAAAGCACTTCTTAATTAAAGCATGTAACATGCTTTTTTCTTTTTTTAGACAGAATGCAAGTGCATACTTAAACTACAGTATGGGGTAAACATAACTTACACGCAACAGGGAAACCAAGAAAATTCACATGGCTCACTTTCCTGCTGTGCACCAAGCCTGCAGTGTCCCGAGGTCTGCCTGTGTGGGCGTGGCTCCTGGCCCAGAGGCTCAGTGAGCATGGGGACGGCTCAGAGTCCCACAGCTCAGGAGCGCAAGTGGGGAAACTGAGGCCTGGGGCTGTGACCCGGGGACAGAGGAACCCCCTCTCAAGGGGCCTAAGGAGGAGCAGGCAGGAAGGGCAGAGTCAGAGGAGGAGCCAGACAACAGAGTGGAGGTGGGAGAGGCGCTCTGAAGAAGGATGGGCTGGGAGCTGAGGAATGTTTCCGAGAAGCTGGAAGAGGCTAGAAATGATTCCCCCCAGGCCTCCAGAAGGAACCCATCCTTCTCATCACACCAGAAATGAGGGTCTCTGCCTCCAGACCGGAAGAGAAGTCTGTGCTGTCTGGGGCACTACGTGAGTGGTCCACCCTGATGTGAACGTGGGGAATGTACTGCTGCCCCAGGGAGAGGAGCTGGGAGTGTCTCTGGTGTACAGGCCTGTGGCATCTGGAGAAACCAGGGAGCCCCAGGGTCCCTGAGCAAGAGACCAGACCCCACCAGACACCCTGATCAGACAGGGGCCTAACACAGCAGCCCGGGAAGCCCGCCCCTCTGAGTAGCTGTCCGGGAGCAGCGCCCAGGCAGAGTCAGAAGCATCACATGGTGCCCTGACCCCTTAGCAGCCACCCTGACCCCCAGCCAGCACGCACAGGAGAACGACAGCAAGACCAGGCCCCCAGGAAGACACTCATTTCGTAACTCTCAAAGCCGCCAGAGGAGACCAGAGGACAGAAGGTCAGGGGAGGAGCTGGCCTTGGGGCACTGGCCCTGGGGACTCCTGGTCCTGACTGGTGGCACAGGCTTGCAGCCCAACGTCTCTGGCTTCAAATCCGTCCCCATCTACCAGCCCAGGGGCAGGGACACTGATTTAACTTCTCCAAGCCGCGATTCCTTCATCTGTGAAACAAGGGTGACAGAGACCCAACCCCCACAGGGACCACACGAGAGGACTGAACATGTGTGGTGACAAGAACATGCCCGAGGGCCCCCCACCGTCCTGGCCTTCCAGGGTCAAATCCTGGCCCCCCGCGCCAGGCCCCTTGACACTTGCTCACTTGAACTCGGAGGAATGGTTGTCCAGCAGGCCCAGCTTGCTCAGCTCCTCATCCACCACATCCATGACGTGCTTGGGGACCACGAGCTCCTTAAGCCGCTCACGGAACTTCTCCTCGATGGCGTCCTTGTCATCCTTCTCCAGGCCCAGCTCCTTCTTGATGATCTTCAGCTGCTCCTGCAGCAGGTACTTGCGGTGTGTCTGCTTGATCTTCTCCTCCACCTATGGGGCCCAGGCCACTGTCAGACCAGAGCGGGGTGGGCCTGCCACATCCTCGGGACCCAGGAGACAAACCGGGGGCACCCAGCCTCCAATGCCCCTCACCTTCAACCTGGAGTGCCCCACACATGGGTCTCGCCATAAGTGACCCCACCTTCCAGGGGAGGAAGGGATCTGCCCTTTAATCCTGGTTACAACCAGGGAAAGCCAGACTTGATGCCAGCATGTCCCCCATGCTCATCAAGGTGGCATCACCCTCTCTCTAAAAGCTGACACAGCAGGACACAGGCTTGACACTGGCGCCTGCCCTGGGTCATGCTGCCCTGCATCTTGCAGTGACAGCTGCCTCGTGGCTTTTCCAATGAAAGATGTAATACGACTTTTTTCCTAACGTAGAATCAAGTAACATGACAGCCTATGTTGGAAATGAATGTAGAATGAGAGTATTTGTATCACTAATTCACTTTGGTGTATAGCAGAAACTAATACATCACTGTAAGTCAACTATACTCCAGTAAAAAATTTTTTTAAAAATTAAATGAAAAAAGTGACCTAAATCTGGAAAAGGTAAACGGACAGTCCGAGCAGCAAAGGTAGGCCTCCACCAGCCGAGTGTGGGGAAAGTCCCTTCAACCTTTCCCAGGCTGCCTCCCAATTTCTAGCTTTCCCCCAGAGCTCCCTGGACAGTCAGGGGACCTCCCTCTGTGCACAGCCCCTGGCCCGTGTGACACTGCCATGGGTTCGCAGCCTCTGCTCACCTCTCGGCCCAGGCGCTGCTGCAGCTTGCTCAGTTCAAACTCCTTTTTGAGAAGGGACAGGGCCTTATACAGCCGCTTTGGAATCTGCCGAGAAAGGGAAGATCATGTATGCGGGCCGAGGGTCGGGGGGCAGGGGAAGCAGGGCACAAGAAGTATGAACCCTGGCGGCGGACAGGCCAAGCCTCCCCAAATCCAAGCGGCCTGCCCCCTCGGACCCAGGGCTCCAGCCACACCCTGCAGGCCAACAGGCTGTGGGGACCAGGACGTTGGCAGAGGTACTGCTTCTAATGTTGAGTCTGGGGACAACCCAAACATGCCACCCACTGAAGGATGGGTGCTGCCCAGTAGGACACCACACGGCCACTATCAAGAACCAGGGATCGGAAGCAGATGGAAGGAGGCAGGCTAATGTGAAACTGCCCCACAACAGGGCCCAGGAGCGGCAGCCAGTGGGGGGAGCCTGCGGGCGCACTCACGTTGGTCTCCTCCAGGACTTCCTGCAGCTCGTGGGACTCGGCCCCCGTCAGCGCCGCGCCCATGTCGCTCAGGTAGATGGGGTTGTCCACCACCCTGTGGCCGGCCTGCATCATCTGCAGCACTGACTCCCTGCAAGGGATGCGGGCGCTGCACCAGGGCACCGACCACCCCGGGGGCCACCCCTCCTGACACACCCTCCCACCTGCCGACAACTCCCCTGACCCGGGCTGCGTCAGGAGCCCCTCAAGGAGGACACGCCCAGGCCAGCCCCACCCCCAGGAGAGTGCCGAAACCAACCTGTAGAGTGGGTTCAAGGCGATGATGTCCCTGATGGTCTTCACGATCTCCGCAGTCAGCGCCTGGTGGGCAGGGGAGCCCCAAGCGTTGGTCACCGGACCAGAGGGTCTGCAGCCCCGAGCCCTTTCCCTCCGGCCTGGACCTGGTTCCTCCACAGCAGCTGAGGCCCAAGCCCACCTCCCCCCTGCCAGCCACTGGCTCCTCCCAGGACTCCTGGGAGAACATGGCCCTCTGCCCTCCACACCCTTGCACTCACCTTCACCTCCTCCGTGACCTGGAAGTCCTCGTGGGCCACGTTCTCCACCTCCACCATGAGCACCTCGCCGGCAGGGCTGGGACCAGGCCCCACCACCACCTCCAGCGGCCGCTTGGTGGCCCCGTCCTCTTCTGCCTCTTTCTTGCCCCGCTTGGGCTTCTTGCGCAGCTTCTGCTTGTTCTCGCCCTCAGGGTCCTCGGGGTCCACCTCCAACTGTCGGTTGATGTGAACCCTGAAGACGGGAGGAGGAGCTAAAGCCACCACCGAGGTGGGGTTGGGGGGGGGGGGTCCTGCCTGCACGCTACTCTGCGGTGTCCATGACTGAAGGGCCCACTGGGCCCAGACCCCTGCAGTCACCAGGCCTGAGGCTCGCTGCCATCTCAGAACCCAAGAACCTGCACCCTCAGATTCCAGCCGACTCATCCATTCCAACACCTACTGCCCTCCGGGAGAGAGGAAGCCAGTGGCAGCCCGCCTCCAGGGTTCATCCGAGACTCTGTCTGCCCCTCCCCCAGCCTCCAGCGCACCCCACCGTGGCTCCTGCACACCGTTCAGGTTCAAGGGCGCCTCCACCAAGAGGCTCTCCCTGACCACTCCACGTGAAGTCCAGCACCACCCGCACAAACACCCAGCACCGCCCTCCATCTTTGTTTCCCCCACAAAGCACTTGCCACCATCAGAATTCACCTTGTGACCTGTTCTCCCCACTCGGGGTGAGCTCCCCAAGGTGGGTCCCTCACCTGCTGCTCCACTGACACCCGAGGGCCTGGCAGACAACAGGCCAGGTCACTGACTTTCTGGCTCCTTTACCATACAGGGTAACTGACGAGAGCACCCTCCTAGAGAGCAGGCCTGGGAACTGCCAGGGGTGCGGACTCGTGCCCAGCAGACACCACCAGGGTGCACAGAGCAAAGGCAGTGGGGATTCGGGGAGCCCTGGGGTGACCCGGCCTCAGAGGTCAGCAGGACTCACTCTACAAGGCACCCTGCAGGTGAGCAGGGCAGTGAGGAGCTGCCCCTATCTTTATTAATTCTGGTTGCATCTTATTCTATTTCTCCTGAGCCATGACTCCTTCCACAAGACAAAGGAGCAGCCTCTTCCCTAAAACAGACTCGAACAGACTCTAACATGAAGACGGGCATGGGAATCAGTGCAGCCACCTGGACAGTCCACAGAGGCACTGCTGGCCCAGACTGTTTCCTGGGTGCGCTCTGCAGGGTGACAGAGAAAAAGGCTCCATGGGACTTCCCTGGTGGTCCAGTGGCTAAGACTCCATGCTCCCAGTGCAGGGCGCCTGCGTTTGATCCCTGGTCAGGGAACTAGATCCCACATGCTACCACTTAGACCCAGCGGAGCCAAATATTTTTTCTTAAAGACTGTGAGGAAAAGGACAGGGGCTCTCAAGTCAACAAACCCCCACCAGCATCTTCAATGAGAGGCTTTTCCGAGCACTTACAGCCTTAATGGCTAGTGACTCTGAAAGGTGTCCCACATGCACAGGATCACAGGACACCTTTGACAAGAGTCTCATCTTGGGAGACCTGGAACACGTTCCCTGGAACACGTGAAAAACTAGTCTGTTTCTTCCAGCTTCAGTCCAGCTCATCTTATAGGTTTTTCTTGATTAGCCATAATAATCCAGGGGGTTAGACTGGGCCTACAGACGAATGCAGCCCTTCAGCTGAGTGGAGGCTGAGGTACTCTGGGGAGTGAAAAGCCACAACCTGGGGCTTCCCTGGCTAACAGTGGTTAACTCTGCTTCCTCTGCAGGGGGCCTGGGTTCCATCCCTGGTTGGGGAACGAGATCCCGAATACCATGCAGCACAGTCAAGAAAAACCCTGCAACCTGCCAAGTTGAATGGAGTTGCAGACATGGGTGCCAGGGGGATGGCGGGCCAACACTTAGACGTGGGAGACATGACAACGTGCCATCTTCCGTTTCGTGGTGCTTTGTGGACTAATAAGCGTGAGAGATGGCTTCTCCCTGACCACCCAGAGTACTGCTTTAAGAGAAGGGCCCTGAGACTGGGGATGGGGGCCCACCTCCAGCTGTGGCCGCTCCTCCCGTCCCACCCCGGCACCTCCGGTGTCCCATGACGATCATGCGCAGCTTGTCCCCCAGGTCCTGCATTTCGTGGATCTGCACGAACGTCCCCGTGTGGTAGATCTCATCCAGGCTCTCGACCACGTCGGACTCATTGCTGAGGGAAAGGGACACGGGGCACATGGCACAGGTGCTCTGGCTCTCTCAGGAGCAGAGAAACACCCGTCCTGGCCTTGACCTCCTGGCTCCCTGGCACTCTGGGATGCAGGGTCACTGCGCACAGGCAGGCAGGGCCATAGGGAACCTGGCCTTCCGTTCCATACCGCCTCTTTCCGAGCCGGCCTAGAACGCGTCTTCTGACTCTGAAGTGGAACTAATTCCTACCCAGAAGTGAGATGGACGAGACCTAAGCCCCCACACCTGTCCACCTAGCTCTGCTCTGAAGTGGTCTCGCTCTGGTCTGACAGCAGGGGTCCCCAAGGTTAATTTCCCCCCACCTGAACTACACACAAGGCCCAGGGCTCGAGGAGGAATCTTCAGTCCCACCTAAAAAGGGATGCTCAGCTCTTGGTCTTGTCCCCCGTAGATTTTGCTAGGTTTGTTTCAGGGCAAGGGCCAGAGGTCTAGGCTACTGATCAGGCTCTGTAGGGAGCTACACTCCAGGGTGGTCTCAACAAAAGGGTGAGGGGGAAATTACACTTACTTGTCATCTTTCTTTAGAAAGACGCCAGCATACGGCTGGGCAAGGCGGACTTTCCTTCTCAGCAGCTCAACCAGCTTCTTATTTTTAACCTAGTATGACAACAACCCCAAAGTGAAACACAGGGTAGGTTTTTCTGGCTGATGTTCTGACAGCAGCTCTAGCATTTTCAGTGTCACACTCTGGAGATGCACTAATCTGATCCAGGACTAGCCCACATGGTCCAAGAACTCCTGAACCAGAAGACAGGGCGGGTGTGGAGAATGGAGCGGGGCAGTGCTGGTGAGCCGCACTCCTTAGTTTTTTTCCCTCTTGCTAAAAGGAAAACTCAAAGGAGATGAACAGCCAGAGCCAAGAAACTGATTTCACATCCCTTTTCCAGAGTTGATTCTGGGGGGAAATGCCTTGGCTTGAAAGTCTAAGCCCTCTGCTCTTGTCAGGAGGAGGATGGTAAATGCGTAACTCAACTGCGGCACACTCCACAGGCTAATTTACTCAATTTTCACGGACAGTTATCCCAATCCCATCTATATCCCATATATTGATCATCCGACCCCGCCCCCCTCAATCACAGAGCAATCTCATGTCTTGGCAGGTAGAGGGCTCATGTTTCCCAGGAAACAGCTGCTGGGGAGGAGCAACACAGGTGTCCTTAGGGCTCAAACGATTCCCTTCAAGCCCCTGTTCATTCCCAGGCCAGACCTGAACTCAACTTAATGTTCAGTTCAACCTGAACTCAAACTTTGGCATGAATCAGAATCACCTGGAGGGTGGTTTTTGTTTAAGAACAGATAGCTGGGCCCCAACCTCTAAAGTATCTGATCTGCTGGGGGCTGGAATGGGCCTGGGAGTCTGCATTTCAAGCGAGCTCCCAGGGGATGCTGCCGTTTCAGGGACCAGACTAAGAAGCAGTGCTAGCTCACTCCATGACCACGTGGTATGGGGATTCCTGACACTCTGAAGGCATTCTTTCCAGGATAAAGGCCCATGACATCCATCAGGAGGGTACCTGACCCACCCAAACTTAAGAGTCACTAGCCTACACTCAGAGGCCACTGATAAGGAGATGCTACTGGGGCAAGTTAGCCACAGACAGGGTCAACTTAAACATCAAGGGTAATCGCAACTTTGCTAACAAGTTCAGAAATACTTATTGAGTACTCTGGAAGCTCCCAATTTCTCCTCTGTTAACAGCTGACTGCTGCATCTTTATTTTGACCACACTTCACAGGATTATAGTTTGCTGACCAGGGATCAAACCTGTCCCCCCTGCATTGAAAGCACCCAGTCTTAACCAGTGGACCACCAGGGAAGTCCCCTGACCCTTGCATCTTAACACCTGTCCCCTCCCTTTGGCAGGACTCCTTTTCCTTATCTGCAAGGTAACAGCAATAGAATTGGAGGAGAAAATGGCAACCCACTCTCAGTATTCTTGCCTGAAAAATCCCATGGACAGAGGAGCCTGGTGGGGTACAGTCCAGGGGGCAGCAGAAGATGCGACACAACTGAGTGACTGAGTACACCAAGAGACACACTCCATGTGAGTCCAAAGGCAGCCTCATACCATCCCCATCAACTCCTATAACCTTCTTGGCTAGCCCTAGGTGGGCAGACAAGTGTCTCTTGAAAGAATCTTATCCCTGCTTGGGCACTGAGGACAGGAGGCAGGTGCCACTTTGCAAGGCTGAGGGGACCACACCTGCCAAATAGTCCTGGCCCCAGAGGCCTGGAGGGTAGAGGACAGCTGGCAGTGGGAGACAAGGATGAAAAAAAAAAAGACCCACAAGGGTCATCTCTGAGGTGTCAGAAGCACACCATAGAGGAAACAGCAGCCAGTTCTTATGAAGGTGTATGAAGCACCAGGCATGGTTCTAAGTCCCCTACATGTGACCTCATTTACCTCCCACCACACCTCTAAGAAATGAGGGATTGCCCATTTCACAGACGAGGCAATGCAGGTCCAGAGAACAGCTTGCCCAAGGCTATCAAGCTGGGGACAGAGGGACCAGGATAGGAACCCCCAAGGTCTGGCCTTAGGGCCTGCCAGTAATCACTATTTAACATCAGAGAACGCCCTTGGAAGGGCAGCTCAGACACACGCAATCAGCAGTTCCGGGGTGGGGATGTCTTTCTGTCCCCCGCTTGCTGACTGAATGCTGTCCCTCTGCTTTCCAAGGGATCCCTGAGATTTATGCAGCAAAGATGGGAGTGTGAGGGGAGGAGGGTGAATGCAGACAAGGCTGACTCATTGTATGACCTTGCTTAGACAGTTAACAGATAACCTCCTCCACAGACTCGTTTCCACATCATTAAAGAAAAGATGGGGGTGGGTGGGCAAGAAAGCAGCCATTCAGGTTCTTCCTACTCTAAAAACTCAAGGTATGGACTTCCCAGATGGTCCAGTGGTTAAATATCCACCTGCCGATGCAGGAGACACAGGTTCAATCCCTGGTTCGGGAAGATCCCACATGCTGTGGGGCAACTAAGCCTGAGAGCAACTACTGAGCCCACACTCTAGAGCCCGTGCTGTCCAACAAGAGAAGCCACTGCAGTAAGAAGCCCTCCAAAGGCAACAAAGGGTAGCCCCTACTTGCCACAACTAGAGAAAACCTTAGTGCAAGGAAGACCAAGCACAGCCAAAAGAAAATTTAAAAAAAGCTTAAGTTCCTTGCACTCCTGCTTTCTGTTACATCACCCTGGTCCACTCGCCCCACCCCCTAAGCCATGGCTCTTAACTGTCTATTCCTCCAGAGTGTAAGTTCCTAAGGCAGAGGGCTGTGTCTAACTTGTTCTGCTGAATCCTCAGCCTGCTACATGATAACAAGTCAAGAACACTCTGCATGCCTGCTTCTTCAGTCCAGGCATGTCCAATTCTTTGCAACCCTATGGACTGTAGCCCAACAGGCTCCTCTGTTCATGGGATTCTCCAGGCAAGAATACTGGAGTGGGCTGCCATTTCTTCCTCCAGGGGGACCTTTCCCACCCAGAGATCCAACTCACATCTCCTGCAGTGTAGGCGAATTCTTTACCGCTTCAAGGCACCCTGGAAGCCCCAAGAACACTCTACTGAAGGAATAAATCCCTGAGAACATCCTCCTGTCACCTTCCTCCTAAAATTCCTCTACAATCTCTCGCTCATTCTCTGTACTACTTATGGCCTCCCGATACAGAATTAACTTACTACTCTTATATATGCTTCTCAAATCCCCACTGGAACCTAAGCTCCAAAGGCAGGAATGTGTGTCCGTTTTGTTCACTGCTGTATCCCTTAGACTTACAACTGCAACTGGCCCGTGACCTCAACGAACATATAATGAAGGTATGAGGACAGATCGCCCTGGGGGAGAGTGTCACAAAACAGCTACAGAGACTCGCAGAAAAGTAACTGAGCGGCAAGACTATTCTGATACTTCAGGGCACCAAATTTCTATGCCTGGGAGTCTATCGGACAATCCTAAGCTCACTGGATTCAACTCTCCTAAAGGGATCTGAAAGGGGAAGGAATCTAGCTCAAGTTCATGGAGCTAGTGCTGAGAAGACTAGTACTCGAACTCCAGGCCTTGGAGAAGCTTCGCTCCTGGAAAAAGCTGCTGGGGTACGGAGGTAGTAAATGATCCCTCGGTCCAACCCGCTGCTTGCAGATGTGGGGAAACCGAGGCCTAGGGCAGGGCGCTCATTACCTCAACAATCTTGATAAAGCGCGGGAACACTGGGTTGCGAGTAACGGCGATGAGTGGCAGATGCGGGAATACGTCCGGGATCATCATCGGCGTCAGCGCCGTTATGACAGGGCCCTCCCCGCCGCCCGCGCTGCTTCCCACGCCCGAGGCCCCGTCCTCCGCGCCGCCCTCGGAGGCATCCTCGCCTCCCGAAAAGGCGCCGCCGCCGCTGCGGTTGTTCGCCTCCCAAAGTCCCCGCCAGTGGCCCGCGGCCGCGGGGCTTTGGCCCCACAGCGCCCACGGAGGCGAGGCGTCGCAGGCCCTCCGGCCTCTGGGCAACCAAGCTCTAGCCGCAGTCGGGATCCGCCCCCCGGCGGCGGCCAGTAGCGGCCGCCGAAGCGCCCAACACCTTGCAGCTCCCCACAGCCGCACACAGCCTGTGCCCCCCGCCATGGCCCGTCCATCCTGGCGGCGCGTAAGACTTGCGTCATTTCCGCGGGCCCGACTGGGGCGCACGTGACGGCCGGCGCGTGTCTGGGTGCCCGCGGGAGGGGTGGCCGGAAACGGACGGCTGCGGGAGCTGGACAGGGAAGGATGGAGGCGGGGCCTACACCGAGCGGAGCTAGAAACTTTCAAGCTATCTCGTCGCATCCACCTTTTCCGATCTCCTAGCCAGCGTGTTTGAACTGTGGTGTTGGAGAAGACTCTTGAGAGTCCCTTGGACTGCAAAGGAGATCAAACCAATCAGTCCTAAAGGACATCAGTCCTGAATATTCATCGGAAGGACTGATGCTGAAGCTGAAGCTCCAGTACTTTGGCCACATGATGCGAAGAACTGACTCATTGGCAAAGACCCTGATGCTGGGAAAGATTGAAGGCAGGAGGAGAAGGGGACGACAGAAGATGAGATGGTTGGACGGCATCACTGAATCGATGCACATGAGTTTAGGCAAGCTCCGGGAGTTGGTGATGGACAGGGAAGCCTGGCGTGCTGCAGTCCATGGGGACTCGCAGAGTCGGACACGACTGAGCGACTGAACTGACCTGAGCGAGCGTGTTCAAGGCTCCTTCGAATCGCGGGGAGGGCTGTGGACACGCATGATGGCCCTTAGAAAAAGAAAACCGTGGCTGCAAGCGCAGCTTTGGGAACGAGTGGGCAGCCCAGTCCAAACAGGTTTAGGAACTTGGGTGACATGCGCATGCTCAGACTTTGGACGCGTCACGATTGGTGGATTCGGGTTTCCCGGGAGACGCTAAGTGCTTACAGAAACTGTAGACTGCCTATGGGCGGCCGTGTGCTCATGCCCAACCGCTGGGGGGCTTGTTGAGGTCTGCTTCGGGCTTCCTGGGGAGCAAAGTGCGCATGCCCAGACTGTGAAACGACTCCCCGCGGCAGTTGAGTCTACGTATTGGCGGCAACGGCCAGAGCGACATGCTGGTGTTAATGCTGGTGGCGGCGACCGCCTTTTGGCTCTGCCCGCTGGTCAAAGCTCAGCCACTGTGCCGGTGGGGCTGCCCTTCCGGGCCTGGAGTACTACCAGGGGTCGGGGAGGGGGCAGACTCATCCCTGGGCGCAAACTAGGAAAGATACTCCGCTCCCCAACCTCACTGAGGTTTCCCAGTTTACTTGATACCCACTCTTCTCTCCCACCTCATGCCTTCCAGCCCATCACCAAGTCCTCCCACTCCCACTTAAAGACTTTAGCCTGATTCCGATGCCTTCAAGCCACCTCAGCCACCTCCGCCACCACGACCCTGGGCTGTGCCTGGCAGCCCATAGAGGTTGTTTGTAAACGAATCTGACCTCGTAATTCCCCTTCCCTGTGGCACCCAGCATAAAAACCAATTTCCTTGCGCAGCCTTCGTTTCCTCGCATGGTCTGGCCCAGGGTTCCTCAACAGCGCTGCTGACATCTAAGGCCAGATCACTCTCTGGGGTGGGACCATCCTGTACATGGTAGGATGTTGGGCAGTGTCCCTGTCCTCCATCCACTCAATGCCAAAGGTACCTCGTTCCCCAGACTTGACAGTCAAATGTATTTGGGCATCACCAAGGGTCCCCTGGGGATGTGACAGCCACTGATGTCTCCCCTACCCACCCCTGAATCACTGTTCCCAGCCACAGGTCCCTTGAGGAACAGGGGAGACTCCGTGCCTGCTTCTCTCTCTGCCTGGGACGCTTTGCTTCCAGATTTTCTCCGTGACTTCTTCATTCAGATGCCGACATAAATAGTACACTCCTTTATTTAAAGACCCCCTCTCCCCTATAGTTGCTGCTTCCTATAAATCACTGTTACACTTATTTTTTCTTGTTTGTTGCTGTCACTAAGATACTAACTCCATGGGGTATTGACTGTTTCTCTTATACACTCCTGCCCAAAATGTTTTCAATTTCAGTAAATGTTAGATTAGTAAATATCATACGTGAGGTGCCACGGGCACTGGATAGATGCTAAAGCCCAGTTCCAACCCTCAGGGAACTCCTGCCAGTAATAAGCTGTACATTCAGAGGACCCTGTTTGCCATGAAGTAGAGAATGTGTATTTCTGGTACATGCTCCCTTATGATCATTGCAACAAATTCATAGCAGAGTGATTCCTTAACCTTACTTTATAGAAGTGAAAACATACGCAGTGAAATTAAAGACACACTTGCTTGTAATAGGGCAGTGGGAAGTAGGACTTTCAGGTAAGACTTGTTAGCCAGATGTGTCTCAAAGTCTGCAAAGATTAGGTCCATCCAATCCTCCCATCCCCACACTGGTTCTCAAAGTGCAGTCTTGAGACAGTAATATCAGCGTTACCTGGGGATTTGTTAGAACTGCAGATCCCTGAATCTGCTGAGACTCAGCAGTGGAACCCAGCAATCTACAGTTGATCAGGACCTCCATGTGCTTCTAACTCACATGCAAGACTGAGAACCTGCTGTAGATGGCAGAATCTTTTTTTTTTTTTAATTTATTTAATTTTTGGCTGTGCTGGATCTTCGTCGTTGCACGTGGGTTTTCTCTAGTTACTGAGAGTGGGGGCTCTTCATTGATGTGTACAGACTCCAGGGCGTGGGCTCAGCAGCTGTGGCGCATGGGCTTAGTTGCTCCCCGCCATGTGGAATCTTCCCAGCCCAGTGATCAAACCCACATACTCTGCATTGGCAGGCAGACTTCTAACCATTGGACCACCAGGGAAGTCCCAAAAACCTGCTGTAAACTGGACCAACATTCTCCCAGTCACCAACAACCTCCCATCCCCCTAGCCAAAAACCACCCCCTCAAAATCCAGGAGTAAGTATTCCTAATCTGGAGTCAGTCTGCAAATGACCCTTGATGAACTCTGAGGAATTATGTCTCCATTCTTGCCTATACATAACTGTCTTTCCAGGCGAGGAAGGCTCACTGTTTCATCAGATTCTCCAGGGGCTCCCATAATCCTACAAGCTGCAAGAACTGGTACTGCACCATTAACCCAGAGGAAAACTGGTAGGAGTCACGCTGAATACTGAATAAATACTGACAGGTATTTTCTTGTCTCACCTCTAGTATTCGTACGTTGAGGACAGGAAAGGTGTTTCCCGTCAAAGAGAAAATACAAGGGGTATGTATCTGGCAACCCACTCCAGTATTCTTCCCTGGAGAATTCCATGGACAGAGGAGCTTGGCAGGCTACATTCTGTGGGTTGCAAACAGTCAGACATGACTAAGCAACTAACACCTTATGTGGCTCCATGGGCTTCCCAGGTGGCTAAGTGGGTAAAGAATCCACCTTCAATGCAAGTGACTCGGGTTCGATCCCTGGGTGGGGAAGCTCCCCTGGAAGAGAGCATGGCAACCCACTCCTGTATTCTTGCCTGGAGAATCCCCATGGACAGAGGAGCCTGGTGGGCTGCAGTCCATGTAGTTGCAAAGAGTCTAGACATTACTGAAGCAACTGACCAAGCACACATGGCTCCATAGTTAACATTCATTCTTCACTTTTATTGCTGGATCAGAATGAGTATTTCCTAGTATTTCTTGCGTGTCAGTGTTGTGGCCAGCATAGAATATTACTTTATCTAATCCTTATCATTGCCTTTTGAAGTAGGCAGTAACCTCTCCCATGTCACTAAAAAGCTATTAATAATTGAGATGAAGTAAACAGAACACAGTAAACTGAGCGACTTTCACTTTCACTTTCAGACAGAACAAGGGCTTTCTAAGTGGTGCTAGTGGTAAAGAACCTACCTGCAAATGCAGGAGATATAAGAGACATTGTTCAATCTCTAGGTCAGAAAGATCCCCTGGAGGAGGGTATGACAACCTACTCCAGTATTCTTGCCTGGAGAATCCCATGGACAGAGGAGGTACAGTCCATAGGGTGGCAAACAGTTGGACATGGCTGAAGTGTCTTAGCACAACAGTACAAGACAGAACAAAGCCAGAAGCTGGAGTTGGGTTTAAAACTCAGATCATCTGAGTTTTTATTCAGTGTTCTATCTGATTGGAGGGTTAGTGTTTTGTTTTTTTTTAATCTATTTGACTGCACTAGGTCTTACTTGCAGCATGGGGAATCTTTTTTAGTTGAGGCATTAGGGATCGAGTTCCCTTACCAGGGACTGAATCCCAGCCCCCCTGCTGGGAGTACAGTCTTAGCCATAGACCACCTGACAGGAGGTTTTAAATGCAGACTAGCATAGTAGGCAAATTACTTTGTTTACATGACATAAACCAAGCAGGAAACTTCCTTTCACCCACACGTGCCTAAAATGCATGAAGAAAAAAATACTTTGTCAACTCAAATGTATTCCCATTGACATCATGTTAGCTCAGAAGTGATGTCAGCACTTGCTAAAAAACCAAGTGATTATTTATTAGCAGATTTCTAACTTTTTTGGTCCTCTAGCTTCTCAAATGAGTAAACAAATAGCATATACGAGGTGAAGTGATATGGATTATTGTCCTGTGAAACTTTTTAAAGTTCTAATTTTTTTAAAAAAGATTTCATTGTGGTTCTTGTGGGCCATTTTTAAAGTCTTTATTGAATTTGTTGTAATATTGCTTCTATTGTATGTTCTGGGTATTTGGCCAAGAGGCATGTGGGAGCTTAGCTCCCCAACCTGGGACTGAACCTGCATCCCCTGCTTGGGAAGGCAGAGTCTTAACCACTGGACCTCCTTGGAAGTCCCTAAAGTTTTTGTTTTTTGACGTAATTATAGATTCACAGCAAGGTACAAAACAATGCCGAGACATCCCAGGTCCCTTTCACCCAGCTTCTCCCATTGGTGACCTCTAACAAAATCAGATGATAACATCAAATCAGGAAAATAACATAGATGCCATCTACCTGCCCAACTCAGATTCTACCTTTACAAGTTCCATGTTGCCCACTAGGGAACTGTTTTCATCAGGTGTTTATTAGGACTGATAGGATTAAAATTTTGTGACTCTCTTTCTAGGACCGCCTGTATTTTTCATCTGGGAAAACTCACTTGATTAAGCATCCTTGTAAGAAAAACCTAGCCCTGTATCTAGGGTAAGATATCGTTCCCTTCTTTTTATCAAACCATTACATTCACCCTTGTTCTTTGATTACACAAACATTAGGAAAAAAGACAGCTCAGTCCTCTGTTGCTAGATGCTAGCCTATAGGGAGTCCACAGTTGGGGTCCAACTGGAGAGAAAGAGGTGAAAAGATAACTAAAATAATTACAGTACAGCTTGTCACAGAGGCTTGATATAAGGCAGTTATGAGGAGTGCCATTCACAGTAGAACCAGAAACTTTAAAATACATAGGAATTAGCTCAGTAACTCCTCTCTGTTTAAAACCATAAAATTCTTCCAGAGGGGCAAGAGAAAGAGATATGGATAAAGGAAACAATTTACCATGTTCATGGATGGCCTTTGGCCCCTTAAAAGTTACCTGCATAAGAGAACATACTGTCTTTTTTTTTTCTGTCACATTCCTGATGTGAAAGCCTTTGCTTTAGTGGGATGAGAGTGAAATAAAGGACAAACCTGAAGTTCACCGGCAGCAAAACAAGCTGGGACTTAATGTACATTTTATATAATTATATTTTTGATGCAGTCACACTTTTCAACTAATGTTATTTCAAATAGTCAAATAGCCATGCTATAGAGGTTTACTCATGCAAAAATAAATAGATGAATCGCTTCTCGGCCTTTTGGCTAAGATCATGTGTAGTATCTGTTCTTATCAGTTTAATATCTGATACGTCCTCTATCCGAGGACAATATATTATTTGAACTCTGTGGGAGAATGTGAGGGTGGGATATTTCAAAAGAACAGCATGTATACTATCTATGGTGAAACAGATCACCAGCCCAGGTGGGATGCATGAGACAAGTGCTCGGACCTGGTGCACTGGGAAGACCCAGAGGAATCGGGTGGAGAGGGAGGTGGGAGGGGGGATCGGGATGGGGAATACGTGTAAATCTATGGCTGATTCATATCAATGTATGACAAAAAAAATAAAATAAAATAAAATAATAATTAAAAAAAAGAGGCTGTCATAATATAAAAAATAAATAAATAAATAAATAGATGAGCAATAGCTAAATAGACAATGATAGATAATGATAGGTAGACAGACAGATAAATAAATCTCTGGTTCCTTGTTAAGAAAGGAATTTTATTTGAATGGAACATTTTTTTAAATGCCTGACATTGTCTTTTTTTCTTTGCTTGGGTGAATTTTTCCTAATTGAAACCTTTTATTGTTTATTTCAGAAGACAAATTTTTCTCACAAAGGACAAGTTTGAGAGTAGTCTCATTCCGTTTTCCATCCCTACGTCAATGCAGGTAGTTATGTTGAACAATCTGAGAGGTGCTTGAAATAGTAATTCTTAGGGTTAGATATAGGGGCATCCCTGGTGACACAATGGTAAAGAATCTGCCTGCTAATGCAAGAGACACAGGTTCGATCCCTGGGTGGAAAACATCCCCTGAAGGAGAAAATGGAACCCCACTCCAATATTCTTGCCTGGGACATCCCATGGACAAGAGGAGCCTGGCAGATTTCAGTCCATGGAGCTGCAAAGAGTTCAACACAACTGAAGTGACAGCAGGCATGCAGGGTTAGATCTAGTTGGGAAACACCATGTGCATACTACTCTGTTTTTGTTAGTTTGGGGGTTTAAAGGCATTGAGAGTAATTTCTAATCTGGAAGGAGTGTTGAGTCTATTCTGCCCTTACTACCAAAACAGATACTTCTTTTTCCCTTGAAAAAGAATCAGATGTCTTGCAAGAGCTCTTTATAATTGGTTTTGTGATACATGACACGCACTGATTTTAGGACCTCCCCAAATTACTGTCAACCAAAACAGAAAAACCTGTACCCTCTCAGTAACTATCCTGAGAAATCTGATGGTTGGCACTTACACTCCAGAAGGTTCTACCATCTGTTAAAATATTAATACCAGTTTTTCTGATAGCTAAGTGAAAGTCGCTCAGTTGTGTCCAACTCTTTGTGATCCCGTGGACTATACAGTCCACGGAATTCTCCAGGCCAGAATACTGGAGTGGGTTGCTGTTCCCTTCTCCAGGGGATCTTCCCAACCCAGGGATTGAACCCATGTCTCTACCAGCTGAGCCACCAGGGAAGCCCAAGATTACTGGAGTGGGTAGCCTATCCCTTCTCCAGCGGATCTTCCCGACCCAGAAATCGAACCAGGCAGAACCATCTGCATTGCAGGCAGATTCTTTACGAGCTGAGTTACATGGGAAGTCCCAGTTTTTCTGATAAGTGACACATTGATCAGTTATGTTCATCATTCATTATTGATGCATTAGGCTTTATCCTCAGAAAAGGTCTTTTAAAAAATATTTATTTATATACCATAATTTCTGTATCCATTCATCTGTCAATGGACATCTAGGATGCTTCCATGTCCTAGCTATTGTAAAAAGTGTTGCAACAAACATTGGGGTGCATGTGTCTCTTTCAATTGTGCTTTTCTCAGGGTATATGCCCACTAGTGGGATTGTTGGGTCATATGGTAGTTCTATTCCTAGTTTGTAAAGGAACTGCCATTGTGGTACATATATACAATGGAATATTATTCAGTTATATAAAAAAAGAACACATTCAAGTCAGTCCTAATGAGGTGGACAAACCTAGACCCCCATTATACAAAGTGAAGTAAGTCAGAAAGAGAAAGACAAATATTGTATATTAACACATGCTTATGGAATTTAGAAAGATAGTACTGATGAACCTACTTACAAGGCAGCAATGGAGATACAGACATAGAAAAATATTTATTGGGTTGTGTCAAGTCTTACTTGCAGCAGGTGGGATCTTTCATTGAAGCACATGGGCTTCTCTCTAGTTGCAGCAAACAAGTTCTCTAATTGTGGCCCACAAGCTTAGTTGCCCCATGGCATGTGGGATCTTAGCTTCCCCAACGAGGGATCAAACCTGGGTCCCCTGCACTGGAAGGCAGATTCTTAGCCATTGGACCAGCAGGGAAGTCCCCTCAGAGAAGGTTTTGATATGGGAGGAGATGGAGTGAATTTAGGTATTCGCGGGGACACCCAACACTAATGTCAACCTCCCAGTTCTGCTTTTAGCTGATCCTCAGGATGCATAGTTCCCAATATCTAGGACCCCAAACAACTCTCGCTGATCTAAACATTCCTGGGATGCCTGTCTAGAAGTACTGCTTTCTGAATTTGATGTTTGAAAAGCTGCACATACTGATATCATGGTATATATCGTATTCTTAGGTTGGTACACCGGAAGTGACGTCAGCACATTTTGCTGGTTCGGTATTACTGTTAGTAGTGAATCAAAAAGTCTATGTTTATGATTATGAAGCTAACTTCTGGACTGCATCTACAGGTATGTGTATTTTATAATTTTTTAAATATTTATTTAGCTGCATTGGGTCTCAGTGGCCAAACTTGGGATATTTGTTGTGGTGCCCAGGCTTCTCTGTAGTTACGGCACACAGGCTTAGTTGCTCTGCAGCAAGTGGAATCTAGTCCCCCAGTCCAGGATCAAACCCACGTCCTCTGCATTGGAAGGCAGATTCTCAACCATGGACCACCAGGGTAGTCCCTATATTTTGTATTTTTTAAAAATCTTGTTTGCCTTTGGCCAACATCAAAGTTTCAGAAGTTACAGACAATGCTGCTACTTGGACATCAGTCCCTGGACATTACACTGTCTTTTTTTTTTTTTTGCCGTGCTGCACAGCTTGAGGGATCTTAGTTCCCAGAACAGGGATTGAACTGAGCCCCAGGCAGTGAAAGTGGCCAGTGCTAACCACTGGACTGCCAGGGAATTCCCTACGTGACCCTCTGTAATTCAGTGAGAGTTGGTCTAAGCCCCGATCCCACAGGTTGAGGACTGAGTGTTTCCTTTGGGGATTGTGGTGACAAGCCACAAAAATCTGCTCTCACTGATTGGAACAGTAAGAGGATTCAGCAGGAACTGTGATGGCGAGGAAGTCAGGGAGGACCAGAGAGGGCAGAAGATGGGTCCGAGATGCCTGAGTCGGGTGCATATACAGTCCCGCAAATGTCATCCTCAGGGCAGGCAACAGTGGAGAAGGCTAAGCTTTAAGGACAGAGAAAGTGAGAACCCTGGTGGAGGAGGCAAGGAGATGGGGTCCAGTGAAGAAAAGGGAGATAGTATTTTCTAGAGAAGAGGAAGGACAGATGGGGATGGCCCATCCCTTCCAGAGAACAAGGACAGGTGCCCTTGTTGGTGAGAAACGGGTCAGTATGAGGTTTCTCAGCCCTGGCCCTGCTGACACCGGGGATGCATCATTCTCTGGGTGGGGGGCATTCTGGGTGCTATGGGGTGTGAAGCAGCAACTATGCCCCCACCCACTGGATGCCAGGACCCCTCCCCCAACTGAGTCCTGACAACAAGCATGTCCCCAGACATCACCCAGTGTCTCCTGGGGGTTGAAATTCCCTTAGTGGAGAACCACTGGGTTGGTACACCACCATCTTGCAATCTGTTATCCTTCTGCTCCACTTGTATTCCTGGTGGTGAAAGATTGTGGTCCCACTCCCTCCAACAAGATGGAGCCCCGCAGTCCATCACCACAGCGCCTGCGGCGGGGAGCTTGCTAAGCTCTGGATGGAGAGTCGATCACAGGACCCCCCTCCCCCTGGAGGGAAAGAGAAACACAGGAAAAGAGCCGCGCCTTGCCCTGGTCTCTGGCTTACGTGTCTCATCACTGTGTTCCAGGCTGTCACTCCAGGAAGTGACTGATTGATGATGGGTAGTGATTGACATCTGGGAGGTCTCGATCCCCGTGACTGAGGTGCCATGTAAACACGGTGTGAATGGCCCAAAGAGAATGTATAACCCAAGTGAAGCCAGGCGGCCTGGGGGCCAGGCTTAGGCTCATCTCATCAAAGGGTCACATTCAACACAAACACTCATCTGCCTCCAAGACATCAGCTGACCCGCTCTTTTTTTAAAGAACATTTATTTATTTGGCTGCACCAGGCCTTAGTTGCAGCATGTGGGATCGAACCTGGGACCCCTGGATTGGGAGAGCAGAGTCTTAGCCACTGGACCACCAGGGAAGTCCTTAGGCTCATTTTTTTCATCCATTTTTCTGTCAACAAACACTCAAGCTGCGTCCATGTGTTAGTTACTGTGAATAATGCTGGTTTGAACATGCATATACTGCTTTTATACATGTTGGGGGAAGGTATGTACCTGGAAGTGGACTTGCTGGCTCACATTTTCCCGTTTTTGAGGCCCCTCCACTGTGGCCACACCATTTTGCATTCCCACCAGGAGTGCACAAGGGAATTAGTGCACTTTGCATTTGTCACTGACACTTGTCTTCCAATTCTGTCATGGTAGCCGTCCTAATGGGGGAGTGAAGTGGGGGTCTCACTGTGGTTTTGCTTTGCATTTCCCTAAGGACTGGTGATGCTGAGCATCTTTTCATATGCTTTTGGCCACATGTGTGTTTCCTTTGGAGCTGAAGCTTCTCCTTCAGAAACAAAGAATGCCTTGCTCAGAGAAAGGTACCCTTCCTGCTATTTTGGGGACAGTTTACCCCTCACCCCCAGATGACACTTGGCAATGTCAGGAGACATTTTTAGTTGTCTAGACTGGAGGAAAGAGACTTCTCTAGTGGTCTAGTGGTTAAGACTTCGATTTCCAATGGAGGGGATGGGAATTTGATCCCTGGTTGGGAAGCTAAGATCCCACATGCTGCATGGCCAAAAAACATAAAACAGAAGACTATTGTAACAAATTCAATAAATACTTTAAAAAATGATCCACATTTTTTTAAAAAAAAGGTCTTAAAAAAAAAGACTAGAGGAGAGTGATACTGGTCAAATAAGTCACTATATAAGTGATTTAGTAAGCTAAGTAAGTCAGTAGAAGCAGGAAGCTGAAGCTCCAATATGTTGGTCATCTGATGTGAAGAGCTGACTCATTGGAAAAGACCCTGATGCTGGGAAAGATTGAAGGCAAAAGGAGAAAGGGGCAGCAGAGGATGAGATGGTTAGACAGCATCACTGACTCAATGGACATGACTTTGAGCAAACTCCAGGAAATCATGGAAGACAAAGGAGCCTGGTGTGCTGCAGTCCATGGAGTCACAAAGAGTTGGACACAACTTAGCAACTGAACAACAACAATAGAAGCAGGATGCTGCAAAACATCCTGCAATGTCCAAGAGCCCCCTAACTGAGAAGTCTGGCCACAGATGTCAGTGGGGAGGGTGGGAAGCCCTGCTCTAACCTTCTCTCTCGGAACCTTCAGGGAACTCAGAGAACATCTCAGTTCCCTTTTACTTTCAGGCATAGAACACCCTGTTTCACATGTATTTGGTGACAACTGTTGTTACAGTGGAAATTCATTCTGCATGGTGAGTGCCATGTGTCATTATCTCCTTTTCTACTCTACTGTGAGCAGAGATAATTACGAATGGAAATAAGGACAGTGTAAGCCTTGCGGGCTGGGAGCGTGATGGACTCAGGCTGTGTTATCTCACTGGGTGCAGAAGAGGACCTGAGCTGTGGGAGGGGCTCATCTGGCTGACACCCTGAATATATCCATCTGTCTTTTTTTTTTTTAATGTGTTATTTTGAAATAATTATAGGTGTACAGGAAGTTGAAGAAATTTATACAGAGTCCCATGTATCCCTCAGCTAGTTTCCCCGAGTGGTTACATCTTACATAACTACAGGGATACAAACAGGAAATTGATATGGGAACAATTGTGTCAAGTCAGAGAACTGCTACTGCCATCAAAATACTGAACTGGGGACTTCCCTGGTGGTCCAGTGGTCAGGACTGTGTGCTTCCACTGCAGGGGGCAAAGGTCAATCCCTGGTTGGGAAATTAAAGTGCCAAAAGCTGCATGGCACAGCCGAAAAGTAAAAATAGTAACAGTAATAACAAAATAAAATATTGAACTGCTTCCTGGCCGCAAAGCTCTCCATACCTCCCTACCCTGCCCTAGCCCCTGGCAAATGCTAATGTTCTCCATCTCTCTAATTGTATCATTTCAAGAATGTTCTGTAAATGGGGTCATACAATATGAAACCTTTGGAGACTAGCTTTTCTCAGCAAAATTCTCAGGAGACTCCTCCAATTTGCTGCATATATGTCACTAGTCTGTTCCTTTCTATTGCCGAGTAATTTTCCATGGCGTGGATGTACCAGAATTGGGTTGTTTCTACTTTTCGGCTTTTATAAATAAAATCACTAGAAACGTTCATGTAGCTTTTCGGTGTGGACACCAAGTTTTCATTTCTCTGGGAGAAATGCACAGGAGTATGATCACTGGCATCTGTCTCCCCACTCCCTTTTAATTTTTTTAAAAAATGTTTTTATTTTTCTTGCTTACATGATCTTAGTTCCCCAACCAGGAAGCAAACCCCACCCCCTGCAGGGGAAGAGCGGTATCTTAACTGCTGGACTGCCCAGGAAGTCCTTTTTTTTTTCCCCTAATTTTTTCTCTCCACCCACCCCCTTTTTAAATTGGGATGCAGTTGGCATACCACACTGTGTAAATTTAAGGCATACAATGTGTTGGTTTGCTACATTTACATATTGCAGTATGATTACCACCATATCATGTCATGAAATTATCATTTCTTTTTTATGGTGGGAATAACCAAGATCTGGTTTCTTAGCAACTTTGGTTTCTAATCTAGTATTGTTGTCTGTGATCACTATACTGTGCATTAGACATCCAGAACTTATCTACCTATTTAAAGAACATCTCCCCAGCTGCCGCCCCATTCCACCTTCTATCTCCTTTTAAAGAAACTGTTTTATGTGTGTGTTCTTCCAGGATATAAGTAACTCGGTTTTTGCTTATTTGCATGGAGATCAGATATCTCAGGCCAACATCTATTTCTCAAACTCCCAAGGATACAGATTTCAGAAGTACGCCCTGGAAAGACGTGTACGTTCAATGTGGTAAGAAAATGAATAAACAGGGGCTTCCCTGGTGGCTCAGTGGTAAAGAATCCACCTCGCAGTGCTCGCTTCAGCGGCACATATACTAAAACTGGAACGATACAGAGAAGATTAGCATGGCCCCTGCGCAAGGATGACGTGCAAATTTGTGAAGCGTTCCATATTTTTAACTCATCAACGCAGCCACGGGCTCCTCCAGCTCCTACGCCATCAAGAAGAAGGATGAGCTGGAGCGTGTGGCCAAGTCTAACCGCTCATCACCGGCTGCAGCTGCAATAAACCTGTTTGCCCTGTGGGGCAGCCCCTTCTAAACCAACAAACAAAAAAAGAATCCACCTGGCAATGTAGAAGACATGGGTTCCTTGCAGTCCAAGGGACTCTCAGGAGTCTTCTCCAGCACCAGTTTGAAAGCATCAATTCTTCGGTGCTCAGCCATCTTTACTGTCCAACTCTCACATCTATACATGACCACTGGAAAAACCATAGCTTTGACTATATGGACCTTTGTCAGCAAAGTGATGCCTCTGCTTTTTAGTATACTGTCTAGGTTTGTCATAGCTTTCCTTCCAAGGAGCAAGCATCTTTTAATTTCATGGTGTCTTTTCTTATCAGGGCACTAATCCCACCCTGACCTCATCTAGATTTAATCACTACCCAAAGACCCTACCTCTAAATACTATCATTTTGGAGGTTCTATGAATGTTTGTGCCCCCCCCACCCCCCACAGTTCGTAGGTTGAAATCCTAACACCTGATGTGATCTGTATTAGGGGTCTTTGGGAGGCGCTTAAGTCATGAGAGTGGAGCCCTCACGAATGGAATTAGTGCCCTTATGAAAGAGACTCCAGAAGGGCTTCCCTGTGGCCCAGTGGTTAGGGATCCACCTTCCAGTGCAGGGCACGCAGGTTCAATCCTTGGTTGGGGAACTAAGCCTGTATGCTGCAACTGCTGAACCTTTGAGCTCTATAGCCAGTGCTCTGCAACTAGAGAAAGCCTGTGTGCTATAAGGAAGACCCCAATCAGCCAAAATATAAAAAATTTTAAAAAGAGGCCCCAGAGAGCCAGCTCACCCCATTCCTCCATATAAAGACACACCAAGAAGTCTGCAACCCAGGAAAAGGCCCTCACTTGACCACGCTGGTCCCTTGATCTTGGACTTCCAGCCTTTCTGTTGTTATAAGCCACCCAGTCTCTGATATTTTGTTGTAGCAGCCTGAACAGACTAAGACAGGGGGTTGGGGTTTTAAGCTATGAACTGGAGGAGGACACCATTTGGTCCATAATACTGTATATAATAGAAATACCACCCCACCCCCCTACACACACACCCAAACACAACCAAGTAACAGAGGCTTAAATAAGATGGCAGTCTTTCTCTTTTACCTGAAAGATGTCCAGGGAGGGGTGGGGGAGCCAGGTAGGTTGCCATGGCAACTTGTCCCACTGTCCACTGGTTGGGGTCCTCGGCCCCATGCTCCAACATGCTTGCTGATGGGCACTCTGCCGCCCAGCCAAAGATCAGGAATGAAGGGCCGAAGCAGGAGTGAGGGATTTAGGCGGGCATCTCAGAGTCTGGGTCACCCCACTTCCTCGAGCACCCCACACCAAGCTGTCTGCATTCAAAGTTCTGCCCGAGATGCTGAAAGGTTGTTGCTGAACCACAAAAGACGCTGGGACTCTTGGCCTCTGGAAGAGAAGAATTCAATCCGGGGCCAGAGACGAGGATTGATCGCTCACAGCTTTCGTGTAATAGAGTTTTATTAAAGTATAAAAGGGATAGAGAAAGCTTCTGACATAGACATCAGAAGGAGGCAGAAAGAGTACCCTTTGCTAGTGTTAGCAATGGAGTTATATACCTTTTAATTAGTTATTACAGTGAATCAAAAGAAGTCTCAAGTTTGTGAAAATTTTACCAGACCCACTCCCACAATTTACATTTTAGGATAACAAGATCAAAATTTAACAATAGAAAGATCCTATCAGACCTACTCCCATGATCTAACCCTTCTAAGATATCAGGATTAGTCAGAAGGTTTTCAGGAAGGAGAAACTGTCCTCCAGCCAGATACATTGTTGTATAATCCCTAGTACAGAGTTTAAACTGAGTTGTGTAATTGACTAAGACTATGCGGGAGACCTGGGTTTGATCCCTGGGTCCAGAAGATCCCCTGGAGAAGGAAATTGCAACCTACTCCAGTACTCTTGCCTGGAAAATTCCATGGATGGAGGAGCCTGGTAGGCTACAGTCCATGGGATTGCAAAGAGTCGGACACGATTGAGCGACTTCACTGGTGGTGGACTGAAGGAACGTAGAGGGATAAAAATGTTTGTCCTTTTCTCCTCCTTGAGAATTCCAGACCCCTTTCTCCTCCTTGGGGACCCTGGACTTCATCAATCTGCCTAGGAATTGACTCTTTCAATGCTACAGAGGGGAAACAGATCATAATAAAAAATATCATAATAAAAAAGACTTTCTTTCCTTTTAGCTTACTAGCTAATCTAGAGTTAAGTTATAAAGGAAGCACACTGATGATCTTATTCACATGCAGGATTCTGTTTGTTTCACAGGCAGAGCTAGTTGGGACCTTGGGCGGGATCTTCTCCCTTCACTCCCTGTCACAGGTCGGGCTGCTTCTTGTTGACCAACAGATGGTAAGTACCGTTTGGACTGGGAAAAACCACTTCGGTGACCTTTACACCAGGACAGGTTTTTGTCAAAACTCATACACTTAGATTTTCATATCTGAACTCCATCTAGCTTTTGACTCACCTGTCCATCCATGTATCCATCCACCCACTCTTCCACCCATCTACACATCCTTCCACCTTTCTATCCTGCCGGGAGCCAACACACGAGACCCTTCCCATGACAAGGTCATGAGGGATAAAACCTGACAGGCAAGGCGGATCAGGTTTTCAGGGGTTTCGAAAGGCCAGCTCACAAGATCCCACCCATGACAAGGTCACGAGGAGAAAGCCTGACAGGCAAGGCAGATCAGGTTTTCAGGGATTTCGAAAAGCTGCCCCTGGTGCTCACCTTAAAGATGATAACTGTCTTTCTGATGCCTGCCTCAATAGACTACTCCCTAATTTCTGTGACACAGGCAGAAGGCCTTCCCCGATCTCTTCCCAAATAAGAATCAATTTAGAACTTCAATCAATAAGTTTCCCAGGTGGTGGTATTTTATGAGATTATCCAGGGTGAAAGGAGTGTTTTAATTTAAACTCCTTTGCTGGTAGTTTGTTAGCCAAATGCATTTATGCCCTTGGTACTAATATGCATGATTGCTTATAATATCCTAATCATAAAATAGCATAAATTATATATGATTTATGATTATATAAAAGCCCTAATAGACATAGAGCATTTTTGAGGGGTGAAGGGGTCCTGTTAGAAAACATAAGAAAAATTATTCTAAAGGTGGTTATTGGGTTGACGTTTGCTTGCTGTGTTTTGCTTGCTGTGTTTTTGCTTTTAATATGCTAAGGTTGTGTTATAGAAACCATTGTTAATATAGTTAAAGATCTAGAGAAATAAGAACTTAGCCCTAGTGTGGTAACAATGAGATGGTTGCTAATTGTCAGCCAGGAGTGCTAGGCAGAGGCTGCCTCACTGAAGCCGCAGAGTCAGTCTGGGGTAAACTTCTTAGATAAACGCGACTGACAACTTCTGCAGAAGGATTAATTTTTGTGTTAACAAGGTTATACTTCTGCTCTGTACTGTTGCCCTGTGAGACTGCTACCTTTCAGTTACGGTCACCATAGAAACAGAAAATAGGTTTACATTCACCTGACTTGCATAAAATGTTAATAGGCCCCAAGGCCAGAAGATAATGTACAAGACCCTCATAAACAAAGAAGTATGCAGAAAACACCCTGGTTTCGTGAAGAACAAGCTGATGTAATGTTAAACTATCTTCCCCTTAGAAATGTACTAATTTAGGGTATAAAAGCCACGGTAAAAAATAAAGCATTGCCAGAGTCTGCTGCACCCCCCGTCTGGTCACTCTCTCTCTCTCTCTCTCTTTCTCCCTCGCAGACTTGGCCCTATCAAGGCTGGTCTCAAGTGTCTTCTCTCTCTCTCTCGCCGACGCTGTTCATCCTGAGGGTACCCCCTGGATCCTGCCGAGGCTGGACCCCAGCACTATCCATTCTCCCATTTACCTATTAATCCATCCCCCTACCCATCCACCCATCTACCCACCTACTCTTCCATCCATTCATCCATCTCCATTCATCCTTCCATTTATCTATTTATCCATCCACCTATCTCCCCACCCACTCACCATCCAAAAAAATACTTATCTGTCCCTCCATCCATCCATTAACCTGCTTATCCATCCATCCATGCACCCATCCATTCATCTATGCACCCATCCATTCATCCATCCACTCTCCTATTCATCCATCCACTCTCTCATTCATCCATCCACTCATCCATCCATCCATCTACTTACTCATCCATCTACCCTTCTACCCACCCACACACCCACCACCCACCTTCATTATCTCATTCAGCCATGCACTCAGCAATACTTTAGTAGGGTCTAGGAGGTGCTGGGCACTAGGGATAAAATATGAAATATGGTGCATGTGTCACTGGTGGCACCCGAGACCATTTACATGCTTCGTGTCACCCCTTTTTTTAATGATTATTTTCACGTGGATTCAGAAAATAGGGACATGGAAACCATGACATCATAGGTATCATTTAGGATAAAACTAAAAAGAGGAATCAGTTCATGCAAAGTGCACTTGAAGAAAAACGATGAAGTCAGGCAAAGATTAAAGTAGAGTTGGTACTCCTGCTGCAAAATTCCTGAACAAAGTGTGCGGCTCTGAAATCTGGGGGAGACCCTGGGATCGGGAAGCTCCCAGAGGCTGGGCTGCTGCCTGGTGGCTAAAAGGCCCTCCCTCGAATCACACAGTGGGGCCACCCCTCATCCAGAATCCCCTCAAGCACCTGCACACACTGCCAGGGTCCCGTCATGAATAACAGACACTCCCAGACTCTGGAAATCCTAAGAATGTAATGGTGGCCGAGGAATCAGGCTCTGGATACAACCTGTGGGCACAGGGTCTTAACCACTGGACCGCCAGGGGGGGCTCCCCTTGGTGATTTCTTTTCTCACTCAAGATTGAGTATTTTTCTTTCAGGCCATGTTCAGCTACTCTGACCATCCCTTGAACCGCAGCTTTGGGCTGCCTTTTGACTATGACAGGACCCTTGACATCCTTATCGCCCCAGGCCAGAAAGGCATCCTTATCTTTTGGTTTCAGAAGAACCTGCTGGTTTCCCGAAACTCAGGTGAGCAAGGCCCAGGCTCAGGGCATGGCCAGTGCAAGCGGCTGTTTTTTCCTCTCCCTTGACTTTAGTGGACCATGACAAGCTGATTCTTACCTTGCCATCTTCATTGCAACCCCCAACTCCCACTTTCCGCCTCCTGGGACATTTAGGCCCTGTAGGCAGGTTCTGAAAGTCACCAGACCCCAAGGGCAGAGGGGTCACATCCAAGAACTGCAGATCTTATTTTGAGGCCTATGACACATGAGTCCCAGGAGAGAAACAAAAGGCAGCCCCCTAGGAGAAGGTGCTGTCAGGGACCTCTGGGCACAACTGTGGCTGCCAGAGTACCTTTGATCACAGCATGCTCCCCAGTACCAGTTAGGCCACCTGAATATGGCTGTTTCCTTCCAATGCAAGAAAAGGGCTTAGGGCTGGCCTGGCCATGCAGGAGGGGGTACCCACTCCAGAAGGAAACTTCTGCCTGATTACATGTTACCCATACAGTAAGAGGCATCCTAAAGTTCATCTGGTATCCAGTCCATCCCTAAGAGCTCTCACATCGAGATTTAGGTGGGGTGGGGAGGTCACATTTTCTTAAACCTAATGTCTTCCATGCAATATTTTACAGCATTGCATCTCGTGGCTGCATTTTCCTTTGAGTCAAGAATCGAGGGGCTGTGTGGGTGGCAGGGGACCCTCTTGCCAACATGTGCATAGGTCTCTCTGGATTTATCCTGTTGTCTCCTAGGTCAGCTGGTTGAATCTGTCCAGGTGCGAGAAGGACAACGCATCTTGTATAATTCCATTCTCAAAGCCAACATCACCATCCACAGCGTTGCTGCCAGTATGTGCCCGACCTCCGGGTAGCTTTCTAGAAGTGCTTCAGACCTGACTTATTCACTCTTGACACACACCGCCCCACCCTCACCACCAGATCCCACCTGGCCAAAACAAACAAAACATGATTATTACATATTCTAGAACAACTCGGGGCAGAAACTTCTGTGTGCTTTCGCAATGAAATGGAATGTCAGTTGGATGTCGTTTGTTGGGGCTGCTCTAACAAACCTCCACCAAGTGGGTGAATTACTATTATTGTTTTGACCACGTCTCAGGGCATGTGGGACCTTAGTTCCAAGACCAAGGATCGAACCCGAGCTCCCTGCAGTGGGAGCACAGAGTCTTCACCGCAGTACCATCAGGGAAGTCCAAAACTGGGTGAATCAGAACAGAAGACAGGTACTGTTTCCCAGGGCTGGAGGTTCTTAGTTCGAGATCAAGGTGTTGGCAGGGCCGGTTTCTTCAGAGGCCTCTCTTCTTGGCTTGCAGGTGGCCTTTTCCCCCTCTGTCTTCTACCATCGCCTTCTGTGTTGTGTCTATGTCCAAATCTCCCTTTCCTTAAAATACTTATTTATTTACTTGTGGCTCTGCTGGGTCTTCATTGCCGCGCAGGCTTTTCTCTAGTTGTGGCAACTGGGGGCTACTCTGTAGTTGTGGGGCTCAGGCCTCTCATCACAGAGGCTTCTCTTGTTGTGGAGCATGGGCTTAGCTGCTCCATGGCACATGGGATCTTCCAGGCCAGGGACTGAAACCATGTCCTCTGCACTGGCAGGTGAATTCTTAACCTCTGGACAAGCAGGAAACGCCCTTGTCTTTTTTAAGCAAAATAAGAACACACATTGGATCTTGCCACCCCTTCTCATGAAAACTTTTAATGGGACTTTCATTGTTGTTCAGTGGTTAAGACTGTGCTCCCAGTGCATGGCGGGCATGGGTTTTGATCCTTGGTTGGGGAGCTAAGATCCTGCATGTCACACAGTGCAACAACAACAAAAAGCCTTTTAAGAATATCTTGTGTTCCTCAGAACTCTATATCTGCCAGAGATCAGAAACAACCTGTGCTCATCAGTGGAGCATTGGTCAAATAAAGTTATGATTCATCTAAGTAACAGAATGCCAAAGGGTCAACTACACTGATGTGTATGGAAGGAAATAAACATACATTTCAACTCTGCTGCTGCTGCTAAGTCACTTCAGTCGTGTCCCACTCTGTTCGACCCCATCCCTGGGATTCTCCAGGCAAGAACACTGGAGTGGGTTGCCATTTCCTTCTCCAATGCATAAAAGTGAAAAGTGAAAGTGAAGTCGCTCAGCCATGTCCGACTCTACACGACCCCATGGACTGCAGCCTACCAGGCTCCTCCGTCCATGGGATTTTCCAGGCAAGAGTACTGGAGTAGGGTGCCATTGCCTTCTCCGAAAAATAAGTACATAGAGTAAAAAATACTCAACTTGTACTATTAAAAAAAAGAAAAAAAATACAAAGCAGCTTAAAGGGTCCCAGAATATGATCCCCAAGTATATAAAGCTACTGGAAAGCATGTTTACTAAAAGGCTAACAGTGGTACCTATGTCAGGGGTCAGCATACCATGGTCCATGACCCACCATGGGTTTTAAATAAAGTTTTATTGGCACATAGTCCTGCCTATCCACTTACAAAGTGTCCATAAGCTGCTTTCCCAGGGCCAATTACTTGTAACAGACATCACATGACCAGTAAAGCAGAGCATTCTTACCATCTGGTCCTTTACAGAAGAAACTTGCTGACCTGTTTGTATGATGGGACTTGGGGTAACTTTTTAAACTTTAATATTTATTATGTTTATATTTCTGTCCATGGAAACAACCTGTTTCAATTTTTGTTCTGTCTTGTTTGGCTTTCCCTAGATGAAAATGAACTGGCAGTTTTAACTCGAGAGAATAATTTATATTATGGCAGCCTGGGAATCCAGTCGAGTTCTCTAATCAAAGTGAGTAAACTCCCGATGTTATTCAGTTGTTAAGGACTAACAGTCTTGTTCTCAAACATCTGATCCTTTTTATAAAGAAATTGCTCTAGTTATTAAAATAGCAGTTAATCATTTAATAGCAATAGTGATAATATAACATGAATTTTAATTAATTTGACACCTGAAAAGTAGGTGTCTCAGCAAAGGGTACCTAAGACTTTGCTTGGCCTTTTTGGTTTCTTGCTCAGTTGCTCAGTCGTGTCTGACTCTTTGTGACCCCAAGGACTGCAGCAGAGACCATGGGGTTTCTTAGAGTTTTGGTTTTTTGGCCTACCTTCTGTAAATATGAATCATAAGGAAAAAGTTAAATCCTCAAAAAAGAATGAGAATGAGCTGATCTCAGAAGTCACTCTTCTCTTAGTTTGCAGGCCAAAACATCTGGTCCCAAGAGGCGGTCCTGATGTTCACTGACGTGGGGATGCTGGAAATACTGACCCCGCTTCCTGACATGATCTTTCCAGCTTTCGATTTCCAGAAGTGCCTCCTGAATATCCAGGCCCTTCTCATGGATCCCCAACTCCAAGCTGGCATCTGCAAAGTATGTGGTCATGACTTGGGGTGGGGAGAATGTCAGTTTCCAGAAAGATATTAGACTGTCCATTTCCAAAGAGCCTTTGGATCCACAGCAATCAGTGGAATGAGAAAAAAAAAAAGTGCCATTTAAAAAAAATTACTCATTTATTTTTGGCTGTGCTGGGTCTTCCTAACCGCTCGGGCTTTTCTCTAGTTACGGCAAGCGGGGCTGTCACTCCAGTTGCAGTGCTCAGGCTTATCGTTGCGGTGGCTTCTCTTGTTTCGGAGCACAGGCTCTAGGGCACTCGGGCTTCAGTAGCTGTAGCACGTGGGCTCAGTAGTTGCAGCTTCCGGGCTTTAGCGCACAGGCTCAATAATTGTGGTGCACGGGCTTAGTTGCTCAGTGGCATGTGGGATCTTCCTGGATCAGGGATCACACCCATGTTTCCTGCATTGGCAGGCAGATTCTTTACCGCTGAAGCCACCAGGGAAGCCCAATCAAGCACCTTTTGTCCAAAATATCCTTTTATGAGATGATGGTGCTACTGGGGCTACTCTCTAGCTGCTCTCTTACCGCGGGTGCCTGTCTTGTCGAGCACGGGCTCTATCTACAGCCTGGGCTTCGGTAATCGTGCCGCACAGTCTTAGTTGCTCCCTCAGCAGGTGGGATCTTCCTGAACCAGGAATAGAACCCATGTTCCTTGCGGTTGGCAGGTGGATTCTTTACCACTGGACCACCAGGGAAGTCCTTGATTCACTTTTAAAGAACAGAGTCTGGATGGGGAGATAGCCACTCAGCGTTGAAGGCACCTCCACCCTCACCAGGAGACCAGGATGCCCATGGGCAGCGATGAGTCCTGTTGCCAGGACAGAACAATTCAGTTAACCATGTCATCCCTTATCAACCCGAGGTCTGGAACTAGAAGCAACTTGTTGGTTCTCTTCCTAGGACACCAGGCAGCCAACACACAATCTCAAAAACCAGATTAAAAAAAAGGCAAGATGCAATTTCTCCACCTCTCCTCCACACCTTCTCCTGAGTCAGCAAATAGCACAGGGAGCAGGTCTCCTCATAAAATTATTCTGGTGAATATATGAAAACAAAATGATAGGATATTGCCCTGTGCCGATGCTCAACATTGGAAAAGAGAGACAGTCGGCCACTAGGTGCCACCGACAGAAGGTGGATCACCATTGGGTCTCCCGTCTCAATTCTGCCCTAATCTGATGGATCCAGCTGCCAATCTGCCAGAAAAGGCAGAGCACGAAGGAATGGGTGTCCAGCCTCACCAGGGAAAATCCAGATGATGAGAAATCTACAGGTTCGATGGCATAGAGGGACTTTCATGGTGGTCCTGTGGCTAAGACCGCACCCTCCCAATGCAGGGGCTCTGGGTTCAATCCCTGGTCAGGGAGCTAGATCCCACATGCTACAACTACAGATCCCCTGTGCAGCAAGTTAGATCGAAGATCACATGTGCCACAATTAAGACCCGGCGCTGCTAGATAAATAATTTTTTTTTTCTTTTTTAAAGATGCCTAGGAAAGAAACAAAAAAGAAAGGAAGGGAGGGAAAACTGTAGGTTGAAAGAGACTGAAAAAGACAATGTTTGCAAACAGAAAAACTAAGTTACATCATCTGGGGATGCATTGTGCTGTGCTGTGGTGTCTGACTCTTTGCCATCACCTAAACTGTGGCCCACCAGGCTCTTCCGGCCATGGGGTTCTCCAGGCAACTTACTCCACGGGATCTTCCCAACCCTAGGATCGAACCCGAGTCTCATGTCTCCTGCATTAGCAGGTGGCTTCTTTACCACTGAGCACCTAGGGAAGCCCTAGGGATGTGCACTCGGCAATCATTCTAGGAAATGCAGAGGGAGGTGGGAAGGAGGTTCAGGATGGAGGGGACACATGTATACCTATGGCCGATACATACTGATGTATGGCAAAAACCATCACAATACTGTAATTATCCTCCAGTTAAAATAAAGACATAAAAATCATTCTAGGAAGGAAGCAAGTAAGCGATTACTGTAGAAGTCAGGTGGGGAGAGGGGCAGGCTACTTCTGGAAAGAAAAAGGGCTGCGACTAGGGAGACCTCCAGGGTCTTCTGGGGGTGCAGGGTCTAGTGGGGAGTGGCTTGAGTGACAGCCCGGGCTGCTGCACCTACCAGACTGAGAGGGTCCATCCCCAGGGACCCCCCACCTGCCACTGGTCACTTGCTCTGTATTTTGGGGAACAGAGGCTTGATTTAATTGATCCAAAGATTGATGGATTCTTTTTTTCTTTTTCTCCTTTAACATAATTTACTTCTAACTAGGTGGAACTTCTGCAAGGAGAATTTGAAAACAAAATGTACACTATTGACATGAACAGCCAGTTGGAGTTGACGGCCCTAATGATACCCCGGCCAGGCACGTTACCTGTCCCACTAGTAAGGACACTTTATCTGTTTGACAAGTGTCTCTTAACACCTGCCATCCTTGGCCTCATATCTCGCGACCACAGTTCCCAGGCTCTGGGAATTCCCTAGCATCCTCCCAGAGAGACACTGGCTCATGAAGCCCCCAGAGACTTCTCCTCTTCCTCCAGACACCAGCATCCAGATGTCTGGCCGTAGCTGTCCCTCTGCCCACCCTGCCTCCTTTCGCTATACCTCTATGCCAGTCCTCCAACCCCCTTCTGAGCTGCGCCGGACCCTTTCCAAAAAAGGCCCTTTCCTCCCAGCTCAGCCAGCGCTGGCTTTCCCGCCTGCAGGGCATGCCTGAGAAAAAAAGCAGGCATCCCTGGACCTGAAACCCAGGTGTCCAAACCTGGACCCTTGGGTATAAGCAATCAAGCTGAAAACAGGGGAGTACTGTAAGATTCCAGGGGATGTCCAGCCAGCTGGGACTAGGGCCCTGAGAGAGGAGCCTGGCCGCCGGATTTTGCCCCGCACTCTCACCGGTACTCCTCAAGCCCCCTCCCAGCACAGGACGAGCCTCTCCGCGCACGAGGGGCCAGTCTGGATCTTGCGGCGCTTCAGCCCCAGGCTGTCCTCACAGAGGGCCTCAGAGCCACAGTTAGGGTGTATGATAAGGGGGCATATTTGGGGATGGAACCTGCAGTAGTATTTGCGGAGCAAGCTGGGTCTTCAGTCCAATGGGGCACTGGGGTCACCGGTGTTTGCGCCCCCAAGCGGCGCCCTTTGGCTCCTGCGAGCTCTTGTACAGCGCATGCGTCTCCCTTCCCGTTTACCACCTCCCCCCCCCCCCCCCCGCCCCCCAGGTAATGGTGAGCAACCCCTACTCCCTGGGGCTGCAGGCGGTCATCTATGAGGACGGCTACACCTACGACGGCAACACGAAGCACAGACTGGTGAGCTCGTTGTAACGCACCCGCCCCGCGTACCCTTCCCCCCACCCCCACCAAACCCGGATCTTCAGGCTGAGGGCCTCGGCCTTGACCTGCAGATGTCAAGGGTCACCTGATGATGTCCCTCAAGGTCTGACCTCCGTCCGTCATCCCTCCCTTACAAACACTCAGATCAGGTGCTGCAGAGTATGAAGAAGCCCCTGCCCCTTCCCCACCTAGGCAGGTGACAGTCCCCCAGAGGAGGGATGGGAGGAGGCATCAGGAGGCAAACCGGGCCGCAGGGAGGGGCTTGGCTTACATGTGGGTCTGGGTGACCTGCAGGCCACAGCTAGGGTCACACCAGGAAGTCTGGACTTGACCCCAGACCACAACAAATTCTTTGCACCAGACCTTGTCACATCACAGTTAAATAGGAGGGGAAACTGATTCATACCCCACTGTGGGTCCCCAGGACAGAGACAGTGAGGGAATGAAGGAGCTTGGGAAGAGGGGGCATTTCCATGAGCTTTTAGAAGGAAATTAGAACCAGAGATGGGCTGGATGCCTCCCAGTCTCCTCCTCCCAGCTCCCCCACACCCCTCCAACCCCCACCCCCACCCCTGGTCCTGCCCTGCTCCTGAACCCCATTCCAGGACCACCCTGGGGCTGTCCTGCAGTGGTAGCTGCATTTTGTATTTTCCCTCTTGGTTCCACAGAACATCTCGCTGAAGCAGCAGCACCACTGGGGCAGGGCCGACCCCAACTTCACCTCCAGGTATGTCACCTCCAGGTATGCCACCTGATGGTAGTGGCAGGTGGCCCCAGGGTCTCTGGAGGCTTCCCTTAGCAGGAGCTGGGGAAAGCAGAACCAAGATCCAGGCTCCCCTAGTCCAAGGGCGGTCAAGCAAGAACGATGAAAAACTCTTTAGAGAAAGACAAATAGCATATGATATGACTTGTGGAATCTAAAATATGACACAGATGAACCTATCTACAAAAGAAAGACAGACTCACAGACACAGAGAACAGACTTGTTGCTGAGTGCGAGAGGGTGGTCGGGAAGGAGGGATGGATTAGGAGTTTGGGGTTTTAAAAAAAAGTGTGGATACAGAAGCTGTTAAAAGAATGATGTTAAAACATTATATGCAGCTAGGTGATAATAAAATTGGGGCCCAGGTGTTCTTTTCAAAGCTATTATATATCAATTTAAAAAACTGACTCAAGAAGAGGTAGAAACTAGAGGGAGGGTGGGGCCACCATGTCTGAGCCCATGGTTCTTGGTCAATATTCTGGACTGAATGGATGAAAAGATGAGTGAATGAATGGAGAAATGAATGGATGGATGGGTGGATGGATGGATGAATGAATGGATGAATGGATAGATAAATGGGTGGATGGATGGATAGATGGATGAATAGAAAAATGAATGGATGGGTCAATGATGCTTTTTACAATTACACACACTCCCATTGCCTTGTAGCATAAAGAGACCCACAATATCTACCATCACTCTGGACATCGCCAACAAAGAAATTTCATGTGTAGACCTTAAGCCACTGGTATGACCCAAACTTCTGCCATCTCATATTCTTTGTCTTTAGTGTTCAGACTAATGGCAGCAGGCCTTCACTAGCTTTCCCCAAGGTGCTAGCTGAGCTCACACTCAGGATCTGGAAATGGATGCAATCCTGTCCCAGATGCCAAGGTGGCTGCCCCTCCCCTTCATCTTCCCCAGGCCTGTGCCTTAGGACTCACCATCCGCAGAGCAGGTGTACCAGCTGGGAGTTATCAAATGGGGGGAATCTTAGTGGCACCCCATACCTAGCGCAGGTTCTTAGGGATTGACTCTGTGAGTCCCAGGCACCTGGTTACCGCATTTCCATCCAAGCTCAGGGTCTCCAGTCCCTGTTGGGTTGAGTGCAACCCTTCGTGGGCTTTCACCGGGGCCAGGCTATGGGCGCCCTCACTGACTTGGGTCAGCATCCCCATTTACCCCTTTCCCCTCCCCCGATCTGTGTCTCCCCACCTGCAGACAGCGCTCATTTCAGTGGGGTGCGACCTGGAGAAGAAGATCGTCATTCAGAAGTGAGTGTGTCGGGAGGGTGAAAGTGAGGGGCGGGGAGAGGAAAGTGGGGCTTAGGGACTGTATGAGACAGTCACCATTGCTTCACAATTGCTAAAGGTGGGTGACACTACTGTCTACTTTTGTATATGTTTAATATTTCCATAAGGAACAGCTGCTCAATAATTAATCCTAATAGATTAACTTTGAGTTTCCTGCAGGTGGCTGCCCGGCCCCCCACTGACTTGGTGATATTCACCTGTTCTTTCTGCTCCTTTCAGCCTTTGCTCATTCTCTTTCTCCCTTTTAATCCGTGTTCTTCATTTTGATTACAATTGCTGAGTTTTTGTGTTTAATAACCTGCTGAACATTTGGAGGAACTTTGCCTCTGGTTACTACAGGGAATGCAGCCATGAGACACAAGGAAAGTATTAATGTTTTTATGTTTTTCAGAAATTTCACATGTTAAATGGAGATTATTTTAAAAGTGTAAATATTTGAGTTTATGTAAGGATGTGCTAAAAGTCAACTGTGTCTCTGTGTATAATATTAATATGCAACTTTGGGGTTAAAGTTTTTTCTTAAGAAATTAGTGGTTTACATTTTTTTAAAAAAGAACAATCACCAGCATGAAATTGCCAAAAAAAAAAAAGAAGAAGAAGAAAAGCGGGCTTCCGTGGTGGCTAAGTGGTAAAGAATCCTCCTGCCAGTGCAGGAAATAGGTTCGATCCCTGATCCAGGAACATCCCACATGCCAAGGAGCAACTAACCCCGTGCAGCACAGCTACTGAGCCTGTGATCTAGAACCCGGGAGCCACAACTACTGAAGCCTGCGAGCTCTAAAACCCCCACTCCGCAACAAGAGAAGCCACTGTGATGACCAGCCCATGTGCTGTAACCAGAGGGTAGTCCCTGCCCACCACAACTAGAGAGAGTCCACTCGCAGCTAGGCATAGGAAAATCCAGGGCAGCCAAAAATAAATAACACATAAAATTAGTGGCTTACATTTCAAAAAAGAAAAATCACCAGCGTGAAATTTCAAAAAGAAAGAAAGAACCCTGAAGATTGGTCAGATAGGTTGCCATAGTTTTCCCTTCAGGCGGTGGTGTGCTGGTAAACGGGCAACAGCCAGTTCTGGGTAGCCGGGGAGCCTGGTTTGGTAGCTTTTGCAATTCTTATAGTATAAATGCTCCCACTGAGCCCACTGATTGCTACCGACATGTCTCTGCTGCTGCTGCTGCTAAGTCACTTCAGTCGTGTCCGACTCTGTGTGACCCCATAGACGGCAGCCCACCAGGCTCCCCTGTCCCTGGGATTCTCCAGGCAAGAATACTGGAGTGGGTTGCCATTTCCTTCTCCAATGCATGAAAGTGAAAAGTGAAAGTGAAGTTGCTCAGTCATGTCCGACTCTTAGCGACCCCATGGACTGCAGTCTACCAGGCTCCTCCATCCATGGGATTTTCCAGGCAAGAGTAGTGGAGTGGGTCTCTACTGCCCCACAAAATTCCTGAGGATTTAATGGCTTGCAAGAGCCGGCCTCAGCACTTCACCGCAGAAGGGCACTAATAAACTCAAGGGACAATTTTACCGCATTTTTCCCCCCAAAATGGAAATGCTTTATTGAATCAATCAATGATGTATTTAGAACATATGTGCAGGAAAGTGTTTTAAAACAATCTTTTCAAAGCTTCTGCCCTAAAGAGGGTGGGAACAGTATTTGCCACACATGTAATGAACAAAAGACTTGTATCCAGGATTTATAAAGAATTCCTATGAATCAAAAAAAAAAGAAAGAAAGAAAAAGGAAATGACAAATGAAGAGAAAAATATGGGCAAAAGGCTTCAGCAGGCACTTCCAAATAAAGGGTGGGGGAAAGGCTGATCAATACATAAAAAGTGCAGGAAAGGTTGTCAACTTCAATAAGAAAATGAAAACAAAAGTGATACACATTAGAGAGGGTTATTCACCAGCAGAGCAGCAAAACTGACAAAGCCTGGACGGTAGCAGTAGAACTTCAGAGTGGGAACCCCCTGGCAGCTTCGGGAACTTCCAGACATGGCTGGTGATATTTTTTCAGCTGCTTTAGAATGTATATCTTTCCACCAGCAATTCCACTCATGCACATTTGCACTGACCCAGGTTCCAGAATGTTCTCAGCAGCATTATTCTTAATAGCTCCAAGCTGGAAGCAAGCCAACTCAAATGGCCATTGACAGCAGGATGGATAAATCAAGTGTAAAGGTTTTGATACAATGGAATGTCACAGCAGTGAAAAGGCATGAGACAGGGTTACTTGTGTGGATCATACAAACATAGGTGTGGAATCAAAAGACAGAAAAGAACACATAGCATGATTCTGTTCTTTAAAAAAAAAAAATCCAGAATCAGGGGAATTCCCTGGTGGTCCTGTGGTTAGGACTCTGCACCACTGTGGAGAACGAGGGTTCGATCCCTGGTTGGGGAACTAAGATCCCACAAGGCGCACAGCATTGAAAAAAGAAAAAAAAAAATCTGGCAAAAATAAACTACAGTTGAGCCCTGTATCTGTGGGTAGATTTAACCAACCGTGGATGGATCGTGTTTACCTTCTAGGTTAACTGAATCTTCGACTGTGGAACTGGCGAATGTAGAACTCTCACATACAGAGGCCCCCCACTATGGGACTTGAGCATCCTGGGATTTTGTTATTTTCAGCAGATCCTAGAACCAATCCCCTTGCTGATACCATGTTGCTTAAGGATATATGCGCCGATGGTAACAGTACAAAGATAAAAAGGGAAAGGATCATCTCAAAAGTCAGGACACCCAGCTCCCAGATTTCCGAGTGTAACATCATTCTCCAGCCCAAGGAATTAGGGCTCCTTGGTGATATGGCTGAGTCTAGGCCAGGCAGGGAAGATGTGAGATGAGCCTGGAGCATCTTAGAGAGCCCCATCCAACCAATGGGAGCGATCTGTGTGTCAAAGGGAACAATTCACTGGTCTTGCATTGGGTCAGGTGGCATCTCACCATCTTTTGTTGCCCACAGTGAACTTTCAGCATGTCACCACGGAGTCCTCGACCCTGTGGCCCTTCAGGACAACTATAGCTACATCATTGAGAGGTGAGCCCCGCCTCCCAACACACAGTCACACGTGCACGCTCATACCCATGACCATTTGGCATGCATGTGCCAAAGGCCAATCAATAATTTTTTTTAATTAATTAAATTTTTGTCCATTCGGAGCAGCATGCAGGATCTTAGTTCCCCAATCAAGGATCAAATCCGTGCCCCTGCAGTGGAAGCTCAGAGTCTTTATCTCTGGACCACCAGGGAAGTCCCAAGAATCATTCTTTTTTTTTTTTTTTTTCCCAAGAATCATTCTTAAATCACAATGGAAAAGAAAAAATAAATTTAAAGAAAAGGGGAAAAGAATCATTTAAAATTGATACCATGCCAACTGATCTGGCCAGCAAGGAATCCGAGGGGGTGAGGAGACAGGCAGGGGAGGGGGCCGGGCCTGCGGGGGAACCAGTGTGATGTGGCAGGGTCCCTGGCCCGGGTCTGCCCAGGCTCTGCCACCTGCTGAGCCAGCCTCAGGCCCCTCCGCAGCCTGCCACCAGCTCATGGAGCCCAGCCACTTGCTCGCCCCAACTAGTGGAGTTGGTCAGACAGTCAGCCAAGGTGGGGAATGGGGGTGGCTGGCCATGGTGAGCCCTCTATGCAGGGTGGCACAGAGAGCCGATTCCACAGTGGTGCACACCGCCCATCCCCCTGGCATAGGAGGATACTGGTGTGTCTTATATGACCTGGCTCTCCCCACTGCAATACAAGCCAAGAGTCCATCCCCCCATCCAAAGTCTCAAAGCTGAAGTCAAAACTGGTGCTGCCAGGGCTTCCATTGTTGCTCAGTGGTAGAGAAACTGCCTGCTGACGTAGGAGACGCAGATTCAATCCCTGATCCCGGAAGATCCCACATGCCTTGGAGCAATTAAGCCCATGCGCCACAGCTCCTCAGCCTGTGCTCCAGAGTCCGGGAACCACAACCACTGAGCCCACGGGCCATAACCCCTGAAGTCCATGTGCTAGAGCCTGTGCTCCACAATAAGAGAGGCCGCCGCAATGAGCAGCCCGTGCACCACAACTAGTGAGCAGCCCCTGTTTGCCGCAACTAGAGAAGAGCCCAAGCAGCAACAAAGACCCAGCACAGCCAAAAATAAATTAATAAAAATAATCAACTCCCCCCCCCCCCCGCCCCCGCTATGAACAAACAAAAAAAGCTATGAACAAACTGACATTCCTGGGCTTACTGACCAATGAGGCTGCAGCCAGACCTCCTGGGGGCACGAGCATGTATGAATCAAGGTCTCCAGAGAGAGAGAAGCCACAGGATGTGTGTGTGAGATAGACACACAAGAGTGACAGGCAGAGATTCACTTTAAGGACTTGGTTCCCTGACTGTGGAGGTTCGGGGGAGGCTGAGGGCCTGGCAGCTCTGCCACGAGTTGCCGTTCTAGTTCAAGGCCATCCGCGGGCAGACTTCCTTCTCGCTGGGGGAGGCCCTTCTTTGTTGCACTCAGGCCTCCGGCTGCACCCATGTTAGGGCAAGCACTGCTTTCTCAGCCCCAGAGAACAACCTCACAGAAACATCCCGAAGTGCGTCTGGCCACAGTCAAGTGCCACAGCAGAGCTCAGAGGACCTAGAAGGTCAACCACCACCCACAGGGGCATCCCAGGGCTCATGCTGACAATGGCTGTGAGTCCCCTGCTCAGACACCCCTCCACGGCCGTGACCGGCCCCATCTGCAGGGAGGAAGCGGGGTGGTGGGCGGGTGGACGTCTGGGCGCCCGGGGGAGCTCGCCTGTGTCTGTGCCCTGTTTCCCACAGGGAAGCCTATGACCCGAACTTCCAGGGGCAGCAGGCCGAGGAAGACCTGGAGGTGTATTACCCCTATGAGAATCTGGGCTGCCCCCTCCTCGCCTACTATGACACCCCGTGGAAGCCAGTGGTGGAGCTGTGAGACACCCCCCAGACACACCAAATCGCCCCCGGTCCTCCCCACCCCTCTGCCCAGGCTGCATCCTCACCCTGTCTTTTTCCTCCGCAGCTCCCAGCTTGCACACCTTTCCCCTTCCCCGTCTTAACTCGATGGCTTTAACAAAACACACCAGAGAATGGGCTGGGTGGTGGGCGTGGGAGTAGGGGGGCACACGGGCACTGACTTTCTCACAGTCCTGGAGGCTGGAAGTCCCACATCAAGGTGTCTTGCGGTGTCTCGACCTCTTCCCATGGCACCAGGGCCCACCCTTAGGACCTTGCTCCATCTCGATCGCCTCATTAAAGCTTCCAGCTCCAAATATAGTCACATTGGGGGGTTAGGACTTCACATAGGAATTTGGCGGGGGGGGCACCTTTCAGGTTATTGCACTCACTCTGGCCCCTTCCATGGATTCTGTCTTCTTTCATCTGATCCCGCCCTCAACATGCCCCCAACCCGCCCCCACTGAGGATCATTGGACTAAATTGTTCACAACTGAATGATGGTGGGAACCTCAAACACGTGGAAACATTTAGGTTCATTAGAGCATCTCCGGTGGGGCTTCTTTGGTGGTCCAGGGGTTAAGACTGCATACTTCCAGCACTTCCACAGCACAGGCATGGGTTTGATCCCTGGGTCAGGAAGATCTCCTGGAGGAGAGCATGGCAACCCACTCCAGGATTCTTGCCTGGAGAATCCCATCGGTAGAGGAGCCTGGAGGGCTACAGTACATAGGTTCTCAAAAAGTTGGACATGATTGAGGCAATTAACACTCATACTTTCCCATCAGAGAAGGGTGTAAGCCCCAGCCTGGCAGGAGACAGATGTGCATTCAAAAGTAAGAATTAGGGGGTAGGGGGTGGGGCACGGGGCTTGGCTGCACAGGTTGCAGGATCTTAGTTCCCCAACCAGGACTCAAACCTGGGTCCCCAGCAGTGGAAGCTCAGAGCCCTGACCACTGGACCATCAGGGAATTCCCTCAAAATTATGGATTTAGAACAACTCTAGTTCATCACCCTAGAACATCTGCAGGTGTCAGAATTAAATCGACGCCCGCTCCCCCACCCTACCCTCACCTGGTCAGCGCCCGCTGTCCCTACCTGCCACTGGGAATCAGGGTTGAATGTCCCAGAGGCGTCAGCTTGGGGGTGGTGGTGGGAGAAGGCGTCCACCCCCAGACGAGACGGTTTCACCAGCCCGGCATAGCTGGGCCTCCTGGCCTCCCACAGCCTCGCCTGTACGTGCCTTGTCCCAGGTGGCGCGAAGGCAAGTTCCAGGAGGTGGTGGAGGCCGAGTATGTCCTGCTGGAGATGAACGGGCTGTTCACCTACACGTACTCCCTGACGGCCGGCATGGCAGGCTGCAGTGCCCAGCCGCAGAACTGGACCACCGTCACCGAGATGGCCGGCGACGCAGCGTCCTTCTCCTGGGACCGCGAGGTAAGGCCTGCGCTCTTGAGTCGTCCCAGTGCAGGCCTGGGAAGGCGACATCCGGTCGTGCGCAGTGTGTGCTGGGGGCCTGCTCGACCTGTGCGGGCTGCTGCTAACCGAACACCAGAGACCCCCAGGGGCTTTTACCAGCCGCATGGGTTTCTCACGGGTGCTGGAGGCTGAAGTTCAACCTCAAGGTGCCAGCAGATTTGGGCTCTGGTTCATGGGTGACACCTCCTGTGTCCTCACAGAGCAGAAGGGGTGGGGGAGCTCTTCCAGATGCCTTTGCGCCCAGGTGCTTGTTCAGTCCTGTCCGACTCTGCAACCACGTGGACTGTGGCCCCCCCTACTACCCCCTCTGTCCCCTCCCTCCCCCACAGGGCTCCTCTGTACCTGGGATTCTCCAGGAAAGAATACTGGAGTGGGTTGCCATTTCCTACTCCAGACCGGGGTCCCTTTATAAGGACACTAATCTCCTAATGACACAGAACAACTGGTTCAAAATTGGGAAAGGAATACGACAAGGCTGTGTATTGTCACCCCACCTATTTAACTTAAATGCAGAGTACATCATATGAAATGTCAGGCTGGATGAATCACAAGCTGGAATCAAAATTGCTGGGAGAAATATCAACAACATCAGATAGGCAGATGATACCACTCTGATGGCAGAAAGTGAAGAGAAACTAAAGAGCCTCTTGAGGAGAGTGAAAGAGGAGAGTGAAAAAGCTGGCTTGAAACTCAACATTCAAAACACTAAGATCATGGCATCCCGTCCCATCACTTCATGGCAAATATAAGGGGAAGAAGTGAAAGCAGTGACAGATCTTATTTTCTTGGGCTGCAAAATCACTAAGGACAGTGATTGCAGCGGTGAAATTAAAAACAACACTTGCTCACTGGAAGTAAAGCTGTGAGAAACTTAACGTATTAAAAAGCAGAGACAAAACTTTGCCGACAAAGGTCAGTGTAGTCAAAGCTATGGTCTTTCCAGTAGTCATGTACAAATGTGACAGTTGGACCATATGGAAGGCTGAGGGCCAAAGAATTGGTGCTTTCGAACTGTGGTGTTGAAGAAGACTCTTGAGAGACCCTTGGACGGCAAGGAGATCAAACCAGTCAAACCCAAAAGAAATTAACCCTGAATATTCATTGGAAGGACTGTTGCTGAAGCTCCAATCCTTTGACCACCTGATGCGAACAGCCAACTCATTGGAAAAGACCCTGATGCTGGGAAAGATTGAAGGCAAAAGGAGAAGGGGTGACAGAGGATGAGATGGTTGGATAGTATCACCACTCAATTGATATGCATTTGCACAAAGTCCGGAAGATAATGAAGGACAGAGGAACCTGGCTTGCTGCAGTCCATGGGGTCCCAAAGAATGGGACACGACTTAGCGACTGAACGACAAACAAAATCTCCTTCAGGAGTACTCCACCCCTATGACCTACTGCCTCCCAAAGGCCCCGCCTCCTAATTCATCACCTTTGAGGGTATGGTTCAACATATGACCTCTAGTTGTTTGACACAGGCATTTAGTCCCTGAATAGCTGGGGTGTTGGATGCTGGTAATGTAAGATGCACAAACCCTTTGGGAATCTCTACCAAGGGAATGACCAGACGATCAGAGATGTCAGGACCAAGGCGTTCATGGAGCACACTGCTGATGATGAACAAAACTCTGGAACTATCCAAATGCCCATTATGTAAGGGGCTGATTATATTTACGGTTCTGCTCAGCTAGCGTTTCTGTTACGCGCGTTGCTTGGTACACGATTGACAAATAGAGGTCTGGTGATAGTGAAAGGAACACGTCGATTTGGTCCTGGGTGCGGAAGGGAAGCTTGTGGTGCGCAGTAGTTTCCAGCCGCCAGCCGCCTCTCAACGCCAAGGGCGCGAACACAGCGCAATGCTGCCACATCACCAGCAGGGCGCGCGCGCTACCCGCGTCCGAAGCCGGTTCCAGCACTGACTCCGGGCTCCTTAATTTTGTATTTGTTTTCAGAGCCAGCAGCCTCACCCTTCTTCACACCCCATTCCGTCCAGTGAGTTTGAGAATTTATTTGGTTGGTGACATTGTGTTCGTTGTTGTTTTTTGTAATCAAGGTAAAATTCACATAACCTATAATGAATTTTTTTTTTTAGTGTAAAAAGTACAACTCACAACTTGGGGCGTTTTGTGCATTCACGATGTTACCCAAGCACCACCTCTCTGACCATTTCTTTAAAAAGTACAAGCCACACACATATAACTTTATTTATTATTTTCTAACTGTGCTGGTGTTTGCATTATTTTTTTTATTAGCCCTCTCATTCAAAGTGGCACACATTCATTTAAGAGACTGTCCTGTTGCTTTTTTCCCATCAGCCCTGGTGGGCGATTCTGTAGAACCCCGAGGGTTTTTCTATCAAGATAGAGCCGCAAAAAAAAAAAAAAAAAAGATAGAGCCGCAATGCCTGCATTTCCAGCATGATCATTAGATGGGCAGTTATGTAGCTGTTTGCCAAGCCATGGGGTGCAGCTAGCTATAAAAAATAATAATAACAATAATGAGTCTTTAGGCTAAGCAGCTGTCCCCCTTATTAAATTTCACATAGTTTTTATGTGGTCCAACTCCCCCCCCCCCCCCTTTTACTCTCAAAAGATTTTTAAAATTTTTTCTTAATTGTTGGGCACTTCCCTGGTGGTCCAGTGGTTAAGATTACAAGTTCTCAATGCAACGGGCTGGGTTCAATCCCTGGTCATGTCACCAGATCCTTTGTACCTTAGTGGAGTGGGTTGCCATGCTGTCCTCCAGGGGATCTTCCCCATACAGGGATCAACCCATGTTTCTAGCGTCTCCTGCATTGGCAGCTGGGTTCTTTACCACTAGCGCCACATGGGAAGCCCCAACTAACAGCAGGCACAGCCAAATAAATTTTAAAAATAATTAAAAAAAATTTTTTAAATTGTGGTCAAACATACATGGACAGACGGAGAAGGCAATGGCACCCCACTCCAGTACTCTTGCCTGGAAAATCCCATGGATGGAGGAGCCTGGTAGGCTGTGGTCCATGCGGTCGCGAAGAGTCGGACACGACTGAGTGACTTCACTTTCATTTTTCACTTTCGCACATTGGAGAAGGAAATGGCAACCCACTCCAGTGTTCTTGCCTGGAGAATCCCAGGGACGGGGGAGCCTGGTGGGCTGCCGTCTATGGGATCACACAGAGTCGGACACGATTGAAGTGACTTAGCAGCAGCAGCATACATGGACAGAGGAGCCAGGTGAGCTGCAGTCCATGGGGTCGCAAAGAGCCGGGTACGACTGAGCGACTAACGCTTGCTTATACATAACATAAAATTGACCATTTTCAATATTTCTAAGTGCACAGCTCAGTGGCATTAAGCACATTCACATTGTCCTGCAACCATCCCCACCATCATCTCCAGAACTTTCTCTTCTTCCCAAACTGAAACTCTGTCCCCATGAAACACTGACTCCCGTCCCCTTCCCCTGGCACCTGACCCCCACTATCTACTTCCTGTCTCTAAGGATCTGACTCCTCTAGGGGGTCTCACATGGGTGGGATCAGATGGTATTTGTCCTTTTGTGTCTGGCTTACTTCCCTGAGCATCACATCCTCACAATTCATCCATGTTGTAGAGGGTGTCAGAAACCCCTGTAATGTCCCGTTAGTGTGTATGAACCGCACTTTCTTTATCCATCATCTGTCAGTGGACGTTTGGGTTGCTTCCACCTTTTGGCTACTGTGAATGGTGCTGCTGTGAACTCAGGAGTGCAAGTATCTCTTCGAGACCTTGCTTTAGTTCTCTGGTGTCACTTCTTACAAAAGAAATAATCCCTTTATAGGGGCCTTACCCCCAGGACCTCATCAAATCTCTTTCCAATGCCCCACCTCCAAATACTATCCCACTGGGGGATGTTGTATCAACATATGAATGGGGTTGGGGATTCAGACATTCAGTGCATGGGCTTCTCCTGACAGTGGCTTCTTTTGTTACAGAGCTCGGGCTTTAGGACACAGGGACTTCAGTAGTTGCCACGTGCAGGTTTAGTTGCTCTGCCCATGTGTTCCACAGCTACTAAACCTGTGCTCCAAAGCCCAGGAGCTGCAGCTACTGAGCCCATGTGCTAGAACTACTGAAGCCTGTGTGCTCTAGAGCCCAAGTTTCACAACAAGAGAAGCCACTGCATTGAGAAGCCCTTGTACCGCAACTAAAGAGTAGCCCCTGCTCTCCGCAACTAGAGAAAAGCCCAAGCAGCAAGGAAGACCCAGCACGGCCAACAATTAATATATAAATAACTTAATTTTTAAAAAGACCTCGTCTCCAAATAAGGACACTGCCCAAGGCCCGGAGAGTTAGGACTTCCCCATCTGATTTGGGGAGGAATTCAAGCCAGCTCATAACAAACACGGAGAGCGCATGTATCAGACTCACACCCAGACTCAGAGCTGCCAGGGACCCTGAGGAGTGGAGTTGTTTTGCCTGCAGCCCGCCTCAAGCTTGGGCAGGAAGAAGGAGCCACACTCACAAATTGGCTGGCCTGCCCAGCGGGCACCTGGCCCCGGACTCACTGCCACGGGATGCTGCCAGACGGTGGTGCACCATGGGGTGTGTCGGAGGGCTCCCACAGCCCTCCCCAACCCCCAGGGCCAGCGGACACGCCTTTGTCCTCCTCCCCAGAATTACATGAGCTGCCACGACCCCGACTACCACGAACCCTTGAGATGGCCTGATGTCCCGTATCAGATCTTGGGAGGCCCAACAGAGAACAAGGTTGTTTTCGACCAAAGAAACGGCATCTACATCTTCTTCATTTCTATCGTGGATCCATCCTACAGGTGAGTGGGTGGGGGGAGTCGCCATGCATCAGGGGCCCCTGGGGAGACAGCTGGTGCTTCTAGGCAGGTCCCGCACGTGTGTGGGACCCACTGTCTGCCACCCTTAGGCAGGTCCTGGATAAACCTGAACCCCCCAACAGCTCAGACCATCCCTGGGAAAAGTGATACTTTAAGTCTTGGATGGCATTTGTTCACTCGCTAAGTAAATCTTTATTCAGAGGCCACGCCAGGCCCTGGGGGAAATAACAATGCCCAGCAGCACCCCTATCCCTACCCTGGGGACTCAGAGTCACCCCATGGCTATGTCTCACTGGTGGGCACAGACAGGTTCCAAAGCTCCCAGGATATTCAGGGGGTCTGCAATCCGTCTGACTTCCCATTGGTAATTTGAAATCAGCACCGGCCAGAGTGTTAACGCCACAGAAACTGACACAGGTTATGGGCCTGGCCTCTCAGGTACCCCACCCCTGCCCTAAGAGCTGGGTATTAATATTCACCACCCACTTGTGCTGGATCAAATTGTGAGCATCTCCCACTGGGAGGGGGAACGTGGGCAGCATTCTTTCCCCCATCACGTTTCCCCTCCAGATGGACACAAAAGCCACCCTCAAAAACTTGGGGGGACCCTGCCTTCCCTAGGGGCCCAAGACCAGACCACCTCTGGGACGTCAGGGGTGGAAGGCTGGGGAGACCCTGGGGACACCCAGGGGTCGGGGGGAAGGGGCCTGCCTGGGAGCTTCAGCCCATCCCCTCCCCCCACCTGCCTCCTGCAGTTTCCCTGGCTACTCGCCCTCTGGGTCTTCTTAGTGGGTGACCTTACCCCCATCCTGCTCCCCTCATTTCAGGGATGCTGTGTCCCCTGTCACACCCCCACTGTGTGATGAACAGTTTCTTGGCCTCTTCTGCCCCACCCCCAAGATAGCCTGGGAATGGAGGGGAGACCCCTTGTCCCCAGAGCAGGGGACCACAGGGGCCCTGGGGAAAAACGTGACCTCTGCAAAATACAGAGAGAATGACAGATCAGAGGAGAGAGAAGTGGGTATGAATGGAACTCCATGTCCCGAGTCACCACTCCAGGCCCAGCTGTCATTCCCATGGGTCTTAAAATGTTTGCTGGGGGAATTCCCTGGCAGTCCAGTGGTTAGGGTTCCTTGCTTTCATGGCCGTGAGCCCTGGTTCAATCCCTGGTCAGAGAACTAAGATCCCACAAGCGGAGCAGAGTGGCCAAAACGAAAAAGCTTGCTGGGGTGAAGGGCAGGGCCCCTGAAGGCGGGGCCCCACGGACTCGCCCGCCCACCCCTCGCAGCTACTGCCACCTGGAGACCACCTTCAGCGTCTATGTCTACGGGGCCTTCCCGCTGTCCATCTTCCCGCCGGAGATCACCATTGTCCTGCTCACGGTGGCCACCCTGCTGTCCGTGTGGCTGGCTTACATGATCCCCCAGCTGCTGCACATGGAGCAGGGCCTTGAGGTCAGCGGCTTCTGGGCCAGACTGTACCAGAGATGCAGGAGGTCTTGTGCGTGTCTCTGGGGCAGTTGCTGAGCGCCCATGGCGGGAGGGAATGCCAGGGAGAGGGCAGAGTTGCTGTAGAGGGCTTGTGAAAATAGCCAGTGGCAGTGTGAATCGCTCCTGTTTTGTGGTTTTTCTACCCATCAGCTTCCCTGGACATCCTGGCATCAGAGTCGCTCTTAACTCTAGCACCTACATGTGTAAGGATATAAGGATAAGGAGGACAGCCCAAGTCCTAATGAACAGGAGCTTGGTGGGGACTTCCCTGCTGGCCCAGTGGTTGGGACTTCACGTTGCAGGGGTTCAATCCCTGGTTGGGGAACTAAGATCCCACAAGCCATTCAGCGTGGCCAAAAAAAAGAAAAATACTGAACAGGAGCTTGGAGAAATGAGCTCACCCACGCATGTGGTGTGCTCACCTGCAAGCCCCTGAGATTTATCAGACACATGATGAGTTCTGTTAGATAAGGGTGAGACCCGAGGAAGGGGGTGTGGGTCCATCTCTGTTGATAAACCCTGATGTATATACGAATGAACACATGTAGACTTGTGTGGGATGTCCGTGAATAAGATTTGTAAGCATCGTACATATTTTATATGTACATGTGTTAGGCATACACATAGATACAGATGGTGTGCATATATATATGCAGATGTACAAACATGTATATAGCACAGGTAAGGCATACACATACATATGTGTAGATAATGTGCATGTGTGTGCATGCATATTGTATATGTGTGGGTATTTGTGTGGATATTGCACACATGTGTATATCTGCAATTGACATACATGTGTGTACATGTCTATGGTACACATTCATGTAAACATGTGCGTGTATGTGTGGGTGATGTGTCACACAAGTGTCTATGTATAATGTGCATACAACTGCACACATACATGTATGGATAAATGTGTGCACACACGTAACATGCATGCCTGTCTACAAGTACAATGCAGACATATAAATATACACGTGAATACATAGATAGGTATGTATACACGTGTATATGCAATGTACACATAGATGGATATGTATGTTGGATCAGTCTGTCCCTGTGTTTAGTGGGCTACCCTCTCCCACACATCCTTCAAATTCCAGGTAGTGCGGCACACTGTCTCATTCTAGTGAAAACTTTCTCTGTAACTTTTCTGATCACTCTTAGGTTAAAAGAACACATCCCGTGGTCATTTACTTGCTCTGTTTGTTTTTGGCCGTGGCTGGAGGCATGTGGGATCTTATTAACAGTTCCCCGTGGTGTGTGCTATGCTTGGTCACTCAGTCGTGGCCGACTCTTTGCCACCCCATAGACTGTAGCCTGCCAGGCTCCTCTGTCCATGGGATTCTCCAGGCAAGAATACTGGAGTGGGTTGCCATGGCCTCCTCCAGGGGATCTTCTCAACCCAGGGATCGACCCCAGGTCTCCAGCACTGCAGGCAGATTCTTTACTGCCTGAACCACCAGGGAAGCCCATGAATACTGGGTAGCCTATTCTTTCTCCAGGTCATTTTCCTGACCCAGGAATCGAACTGCGGTCTCCTGCATCGCAGGCGCATTCTTTACCAGCTGACCTACCAGGGAAGCCCTAATAGTCACCCAACCAGGGATCAAACCCAAGCCTCCTGCAGTGGAAGCTTAGAGTCTTAACCACTGGACCCCCAGGAAAGTACCCCCTCCACGCCATGGTCATTTAAATGGCCTAATACAGGGGCTTCCCTTGTAGTCCAGTGGTTAGGACTCGGCATTTTCACTGACATGGGCCCAGGTTCAAGCCAGTCATTTTGTCCCACCATCGGGGGCTGAGTTGCTCTGCCCCATCCACCTGCCAGGCCTGATGGGGGGTCACGAGATGGGATGCCATGCTTCACGATCCTCAGTCCACATTAATCTTACAGAAAAGCAAGCACCTCCCCTCACATCCACCTTGCTTGCCAGGGGCTCCCTGTCACTGGGGGCACTTCATATGTCTCAAAAACACCCGTTAACACGGCTGCAGAGAGGGCTCCAAGGGAGGTGAGGGCAGTGAGCTGCTGGCTTCTCGAGGCCCCTGTCCCGTTCAGAGAAGAGTCAGGTAAGTGCAGGTGCAGACTCGGGGCTGCCCCCGCCTCCCTGAGCCTTGGAACAGGCTTCAGGGAGACGAGCCCTGCAGGCTCGAGTGGTGACAGCACATGGGACCCCCCCCGACCCGACATCTCCTGGACCCCAGTCAAGCCCCCCAGGTTCCCAGCAGAGTCCAAGAGTGAAAGCCCCTGAGACCCAGCCCTGAATCTGGGGCAAGAGGGCCCTTACTCCCGCAGGGGAGGGAAGCAGGCGGGGCTGGCCCACTCCAGAGGTGAGCTCCATCTCTCCTTGTTTGTTGTTTTCTTGCTAAGTCGTGTCTGAGTCTTTTGGAACCCCATAGACTGTAGCCCGCCACCCTCCTCTGTCCATGGGATTCTCCAGACAAGAACACAGGAGTGGGTTGTCATTTCCGTTTCTAGGGGATCTTGCCAACCCAGGGTCAAACGCTTGTTTCCTGCATTGACAGGTAGACTCGTGACCACTGAGCCACCAGGGAAGCCCCCAAGTCACCTTACCTCCTTGCACATCACCCCCTTCAGGGTCACCTTGAGTATTTCAGGGAAGGGTACGAACAGCAGCTGCTCCAGACTCTCCAGTGGGAAGGGCTGAAGAGAGCCTGGCCTGGGACCCACAGGGGTGGGAGCCATGTGGATGCAGTGGGAAGAGCCCAGGCAGGAGGGAACAGGGGTTAGAACTGAAATCCCAGGCTTCCCATGCCTGCCACACGCGGCCGGGTCCAATGAGGGGACGCGGCCCCCTGCCCATCTTAGGACAGGCATGCCCACCTGGGCCTCGGGCTTCACCTGGGCTGCAGATGCACTCTGCATGCCCCATCACATGCGGGCCTGTTCCCGACCACCCATGTACCAGGCGGGCAACATCTCCCGCATCCCTGCCCAGCCCCCACCCTCAGACCTCAGGTGCCTCCACCTCCAACCAGCACCTGCCTCCACACCCCAGCTCTCTGCACGAACATGGGTGGAGGCCCGCCCCTTCACCACTGGCGACAACACCTGCCCTGCCAGGCGGGTGGAGGCTGAGCGCAGCCTGCAGGCCTCTCTAAGGCCTTCCCCCCTTCCACCAGTAGTGGCTTCAGAGGGATGGTCGGGGATATGCAGGCCACTCCCCAACTCCTGCATTTGCTGTGTGTCTCCAGGCCAGTCCCTACTCATCTCTGGGCAGCCCTGACTTTCCCGGTCAAACACAGAAGTGAAATTCTTGCAGTGTAGGAGTCAGGCGGTTCCCACCTCTCCAAAGTGCTGGCTGACTTGGATTCTCTCTGGAGAGATTTAGAATCCCAAATCCGAATCTAGGGCTCCCCCACTCTGCTCCATAAGTCCAGCACCCTCGGGGTCCTGCAGGGCCTCACCCCGTGGCCTGGGGCCCATTGCACAACAGGGAGGGCATGGGGACACCCTGACGCCACTAGGCGGACACAGCACTGAGAGATCAAATCCGCTTTAATGGGGGGTGGCCCCCAGGTCCTGCCGGGGCCCTGAGGAGGCAGCGCTCGTGGGACCCGTGGCCTGCTTGCCCTTGCTGCCCTGCCGCCCCTTCTTGGTGGTGGAACTGCCTGCCTTCCTCTTGCCAGGGGGCTCGGCCCGGGGGGCAGAGGCTGTGGTGTTGGCGGCGGGGGGCCCCGGACGGGGCAGTGGCTCCTCATCCAGTGCCTTAAAGTTGAAGAAGTAGTCCACATTGGAGACAGTGTCCAGGATCTCAGGCACGCTGTAGTCGAAGGACAGCAGCTCGTCGGGCAGGTGCAGCGAGCGGATGTCACCGGAGGAGGAGTCGTCGCCGCCGCCCCCACTGTCGGGCAGGGCTGGCCCAGGCCCCAGGGGCTTGCGAGGGGCCCCTTCGGGCTCAGCACCACCCGGCAGGCAGTCGAAGAGCTTCATCGCATCCTCCAGCAGCACCTTCTCGGGCAGCGCAAAGGCCCGGGCCACCTCGGGGGTTCTGGCCTCGCCTGCCCCCAGTGGGGCCACCTCGGCATCGGCTGCCTTGGGTTCGGCAGGGCCCGGTGGGTACAGTGGGCCTGGGGGTGGCTCCTTGACTGGGAAGGTCAAGGGCTCCCCGGGCTCTTGCAGTTGGCTCAGGTGGCCCTTGAGTTGGCTATAGGTGCCCGGGGGCAGTGTGGCCTCGGTGGGTAGCGTGATGAGCAGCGAGGGCAGCTTGCTCTCTTTGGGGGGCGGTGGGGGCGCCAGGCCCTCCTTGATCAAGGGCAGGGGCAGCTCTACGAAGGCGGGCGGCCCCCCATCCCCCATGAAGCCCATGGTCTCGGGCCCCGGCCCCTCAGGCGGGAAGTATGGCAGGAGGTACTGGGGGCCCCCCGGAGGCGGTGGCTGGTAGTGGGGGTATGGTGGGAGCGGTGGGGGCGGCACCAGGGCCTTGAGGTAGTGCTGGGGCTCCAGGAGGTAACTGCCTGGCGAGGTGGGGGCCCCAGCTGGCCCCACATCGCCCACGGCCACCAGCTTGTACAGGGACGACTGGCCGAAGTCGGTGGCGGCCCACTCGATTCGGTAGATGCGGGGATCAAAGAAGCACCCACAGGGTGCCATCTGGAAACCTGCGGCCAGGAGGGTGGCCCTCAGAGGGGCGGTCCTGGGACCCGCCTGGGGGGCACGTCAGGGGGACACAGGACACAGACCAGCCCTGGGGTCCATTTGGGGGACGAGGACATAGGCTTTGCCTCTGGGGGTTTATCTACCGATCTGGGGACCCAGGATGTGCTCTGGGGGCTCATCGGGGTGGGGGGTGGCTGGAGACACAGACCTGGCTTTGGGGAACCTGACTGGGGGACAAGAGTCATGGGGCTGCCTTACTGTCAGGGCCCCATCGAGGGGATGAGGGACACTGGCCTTGCTTTGGAGTTGGAAGCCCTCTAGGGTTAGGGTGGGGACGAGATGGCCCCGCCCACTCCCCAGTCCTCAAGGGTTGGCGGGAGGCCAGTACCTGCTGGAGGGGTTGGGAACACCTCCTTCTCCGGGGCTGGGGGGTGGTACAGGTTGGAGGAACCTGTGGACAAAAGCAGGCAGGCGGGTGGGGTCCTGAGGCTGGTGGACAGAGCCCCGGTCCCTGCCCCCATGGCCGCACCCGCCCCCACCGACTCATACCCACAGCGGACAGAGGCTCTGTGCAGGCGGGAGTGGGCTGGCTGCCCAGCCCATCAGTGGCATCCAGGCCCCGGGGACTGAAGCCTTCTTGGGGAGCTGTGGGTGCGTAGAAGGGCTTGGGGTGCTGCATAGGGAGGCGGGGGCCCGGCCCAGGCGGGCCAGGAGGGCAGCAGATGGGGAGCACAGGTGGCCCACCCAGAGAACAGGCTCAGAGTCCTGTGGAGTTCTGTTTGTCTGGTTACTCCGGGCAGCGGGTTCCAGGCTGCGGCCCGCCCACTGGTCGGGGTTCCGGGTAATGGCGGAGTGGGGAGTGGGCAGGGGTGGACCAGGAAACCAAGGGAACCAGAGACGGGCATCACAGAGGGTATGGTGGACCTTGGATGTGGTCTGCTGCTTTCTGCCCCTGCCAGCATGGCTTGCCAGTCAGCTCTGAGGCCCCTTCCTCCAGGCAGCCTACCCTGATCCACACTCAGGTAGGCGGAAGCCCCATCTCATGGGCTCTGATGGCTTCTTTGTTGTCAAGGCCTTTTGGGCATTAGCAGTGGCCAGCACAGGGCTGGCGAATGAGTGAAGGGGTGAGGGGGATGTATGGGTGGCAATGGCAGGGGGCCAAGGGCAGCCTCAGGGTCACAGAAAGGTCTGGGTTTTAGAAGAATAAAATTTATTGTCTTCTCACGCTTTAGGGAGCCCTCTGGATACTCAGATGCCCCTCCTGCCCCTGTGGCTACTTGTAGGCATTGGCCTTGTGCTTGGGCAGGAAGACGAAGTTGGGCGGGACGGGTCCCAGCAGCATCTCACTGTGGGGAGGGAGGCAGGTGGCCGGGGTCAGGCCTGGCGCGGGGCGGCCCCCAATCCAGCTCATCCCAGACCCACCAGGTCCTCGATCCTCCTGCCCCCCGGGCCTCAGTTCCCGGGCACCTGATGCGAATCCAGTCGGCTGCCTTCTGGCTGGCCATGAGCGTCTCCAGGTAGTCACGGCCCAGGTAGTACGGTGGCCGCTCGTTGATCCGCTGCGGGAGCCGCTCCAGCAGGCCCACGGGCACGTACCTGTGGGCGGGGGCAGCGGGAAAGGGGCTGGGCTGGGGCTCCCCACAACACTGCGCCTGGCCTGCCCCACTGCCTCGCCGCCCCATCCCACCTGCACAGGAAGGAGAGCCACTCGAGGAGGAAGCGGCGCGTCTTCTCCACGCCCTGCGTGTCTGAGCCCCAGTGCTCCAGGCCGTAGTGCGTGAAGTCCCGCAGGATGTCCAGCCGCTCGGACGACGAGATGTCCCAGTGCCTCTGCTCCTTGATCTCCGTGAACAGCCACGGCTTGAGCAGGGCGCCACTGGGGGTGGGCAGTGGGTGACGGTCAGTGGGCCAGTGGGGAAACCCCGGCCCCCAAAACCATAGTCCCCAGCCTCCCAGCCACACGCTCATATGACTCTCAAAGCCAGAAAATTCTGGGACTTCGCTGGGGTCCAGTGGCTAAGACTCCACACTCCCAATGCAAGGGATCTGGGTTTCATTCCTAGTCAGGGAACTACACCCCACATGCCCCAACTAAAAATCCCACATCCCATAATAAAGATCAAAGTTCCCACATGCTGCAACTAAGACCCAGCCAAATTAAAAAAGTATGAGAGTTCCAAGCTATGGCTCTAAGGCCACAGCTGCAGCCCCAAGGCACACGCACCGTGCGATCATGACCCCTGAGACACCGGTCTGCAGGGCTCGGTTGGCATCCTCGTAGGACAAGACGTCTCCATTCCCTGAAGGACAGAGGCCAGGGTCTCAGGGAGCCACGTCGGGTGGCGGTGCCAGGGCATGAGGAGTTCTCGCCAGCCCGGGAGCCCCTCATCGGGGAAGGGAGGGGCCCAGGCGAGGGGTGGGCCTGGGCGTGTGGCCTGTGGGCACCCACCGAAAAGGGGCATGGGGCGGGCCGCCGCCACGCACTGTTCGATGTACCGCCAGTCAGCCAACTTGGTGTAGCGCTGTTCCCGCGAGCGGCCGTGGAGCTGGAGGAGAGGCGGCCGCGTGGGGAGGGGTGGAGGGGCCGGGGAAGTGGAGGATCAGAGAGACAGAGAGAGACCCAGAGAGCCCGGCAGAGACGGACTGAGAGAGAGAGAGACAGAGAGATGGACAGACGGAGACAAGAGATGGAGGGCGAGCCAGAGACCAGGAGAGAGGAGACGGGAGGGAGGGATGGTTAGAAAGGGAAGTGCCTTGTGGCCCCGCCGCCCGCCGCACCCCAAGACCCACCGTGACCAGAGCCGCCCCCCAGGCCCGCAGATCGGGCAGCAGTCGGTGGGCCAGATTCACACGCTCCTGGACACCCGTGCGCAGCTTCACAGTCAGCGGCACGTCCAGCACCTGTGGGAACGGGGTGATCTGCAGCAGGGCCTCGGGTTGGGCGGTGAGAGCTGTGGGCGGTCATCTTGGGCAGTACCTGGTTCATGCCGCGGACGATCTGCTGGAACTTGGCCAAGCGGTTCATGAGGGCACAGCCCCCACCCTGGGAGAGACAGGCGGCTGGAGCTCGGGAAGGCAGGACCCAGGCTGGGCCTGATGCCAGCTCCCACCCCACCGCTGCCTTCCTTGTCTAGATGCAGAAAGCAAAGCCCAGAGGCCCCCACAGATTCCTAGGGACTCCACCCTCACCCACTCTGAATGTTGGGTACCTTCTTGAACACGAGATCAATGGGGCAGCCGACATTGATGTCCACGAAATCCACCTCAATGGTGCGGTTCAGCAGCTCGGCACATTTGGTCATGGTGTCAGGAAAGGCGCCTTCAAGCTGTGGCCAAATGGGTGGGCAGGGGGTGAGGGGCCGTCCTGCCTGGCCCCGTGCCGAGCTATCAGCTCCTCCAGGTGTGTCAGGCTGGCACGTGACCAGCAGCTGAGGCAGGGGGTCTGGGAGGTGATCCGGGAAAGCTTGACCCTGCACCTGGCTCTGATAGGTTAACAGCCAAGAGTCCCTCCTCCTTCCTTCCTCGGGGCGGCACCAACCTGGACGCCAAAGATATCCTCGCAGGGGTGGCGTTTGAGCAGGGCCCACTCGGACGTCTGGCCCTGTAGCAGGTTAGTGCACACAGCCATCTCCCCGCAGGTCACATCTGCCCCGAAGCGCTTACAGATCCGGCGGAAGGGCAGGTTGCCACACTGGGAACAGTGGAATGCACACATAGGGCACGGCAGGCTAGGACCCCAGACACGCGCCCAAGCCCCCCGGGCAGGGGGACCAGTGGGTACTGCTGTGATGAGCACATTGCCAGCACCTGCCCACACCGCTGTGGACCCTACCGTGGTGAGTGGGGCCAGGTACAGCTTGCCACTGATGTCCAGCTGAAAGGGAAAAAAAGCACATTGAATCTCCACCCACGAATCTGGCTTTCGAGGCCTCTCAAGCCTCAAGCCTTCCCATAGGCTTTGTCCTACCCCAGTGAGTCTGGCTCCTTTTCACCTCCACACCTCTGCACAGGTCACCTAATCCCTCCATGAGGAAAGTTCCTTTCTCCATGCTTTTCTCTGCTAGAGAGCTTCTACTCAACCATCGAAGCCCCAGTCCCAACGCCCTCCCTTCTAGGAAGCCTTTTCTACTGCCCCCTTGTTATCGCCTGGACCCTCTGGAGCTGGGAGTGAGTGTCCAGCTCTGTCCGCTCCCGGCACTGCTAGTGTCCTCAGAGGGGGCCCATGACACATACCCGCCGCTTCTCATGGGGCCTCAACCTGACTACATCCTCATCTGTCAGGGGTCCGCAGGTCCTTAAAGGGCCACTGGGAGGGCCAACGGTGTCCGGTTCCTGGGGGGCCAGCTGGATGTCACAGTTATCCTGCCCTGGGGCACCCTCGGCCTCCCTGCCCTCAGGGACAGTGGCTTCGGAGGTGGGGCCTGGCAGCGGGCCCCTGCTCAGCTGGCGCAAAGCCTGCTCTGCACGCTTGAAGTGGATCTTCCTTTTTCGCAGCTGCTGCTGCAGGGCCTTGTCCAGGCCGTTGCGGACGGGCGGCGCCTGGACCAACCCCTCCCTCACCAGATTCTGGCCCTCGGGCCCCAGATGGGCCCCGGCAAAGCGGCAGGTTACACCATAGGGGCACCTGCCGAAGGTCTCGAAGAGCACACAGCTGGGGCCAAGGTCAGCAGGCTTGGTCTCCAGGTAGTGGCCCACGTCATGCAGGAAGCGGCAGCGGTCACCATAGAAACACCTAGCAGCTGATTCCTGCAAGGAAACAGGGAGGCAATGAGGGAGGACAGAGAGAGCTGACGAAGCCAGTCAGGCAGCCTAGGTCTGAAACTCAGATCCCTCCCCTCCTGGCTGTGTGTCCTCAGACAAGTCAGAAACCTCACCAAGCCTCAGTTTCTTCACCTGGAAGATGGGAACAATAATTATACACCATAACATCATGAAGATTGAACAGGGGGGCAGACAGGCTCACACTCAAGGCATCTGGGACTTTCGGTGACAGTGACACACACCTGGACCAGAGAGGGGCAGAGCTTGTTCTTATCATAGTGGGTGGGCTTCACGTGAGGCCGGCACTTGTTCTGGCCCCGGGCCCTCTTCTGAGCCTGAAGCTGCTCCCCAGTTTCAGCTGCCTCCTCTGCCTGCCCGTCCTCCAGTCGGATCCGCTTGGCCTCAGGCTCAGTCAGGTCATTGCCAGCAGGGTCTACAGCCTCGGATTCCTGGCTGGGCTTCTGCCCTTTGGCTTCCAGGAATTCGTGGAACTGCTCCTTGGTGGTGAGGTATCTGCCAGCAGACAGGCAGGAGAAAGGAGGGCTTGTGAAAGAAGTATCCTGCCTTGAGCTCAGATTCATGAACGCTAGGGAAAGGGGCTAAGAACACTTGCCCCTGTTTACATGCCTCTGTTTATGGGGTACTCCCTACTTAGAACTAGCCAGCTGCCAGCCTAGGAACACTTCAAGGCCGCAGGGAGGACCTATTTTGTTCCTGGGTCCCCAGTGCCCAGACTGGAGAACTGAAGTACAAGTATCAGATGTGAACATCCCTGGCTACCTTAGGCTACAAGATACTACAAGTCCCAGCGTGCTCTGCAACGAATCCGCTGCCGCTACATTTCAGCCACCCCACCCCCCACCCCAAGCCCCAGCATGCCCTGCGGCACTCGCTTCAGACAACGAGTCAAGTCCCTACCTGTAAGTGCGGCGGATGACCAGAAGTGCACTTGCGCCATTCCCGCTATACGCTAGGCCTACAGTCCCCAGCATGCACTGCGGCCTCCGCCCCAGACCCCGCCCACCCCAGCATGCACCGTGGTGTCCTTCGCGCATGTGACAGTTCCCAACGTGCGTGATCTCAGGTGCTCGCTGACCCTGCGAGCGGACGGAAGGCCGAAACAGAAGGGCCGGCGAGCTTCCAATGCTGGGCCGCTGCCCCAGCTCCCGGCAAGCACTGCTCGGGCCGCGCCTGACCCAGCGACTCACTGAGGTTTGATGGGCGCCACTCCCCGTTCCGGCTCGATGGCTCCTGGGTCGCCACCACCACCACTCTGTGCTGAGACTTCTGCCGCTCCCTCCGCCATCGGCCCCCCTCAACGCCCGCTTTGGAGTGCCGCGGAAAGGCCTTCCGGGTCGCGTGTGTGTCTTCCCCGGTCTTGCTGGTGAAGTGCGCATGCCCAGGTCGCCCCAAGTGACGCAATTGTACGCGCCTGGACGTAATGGGGCGGAACCTATGAGGGGGTGGGGCCTCGGGTCCCTTTTCTACCTCCGATCCATTTGCGGGAAACGGAAATGTGCAATGAGTCTCTTGGGGCTTTCAAACTGGCTTCCCGCGGGCCACAATCGGCTTACAGAACTATTTTGTTTTCCTGATGGAATTTTAAAACACTGCTACTTTTATATGGGCGTTCATTAAACGAGTAACTCGTTGAATGCCTTATGTGTTACATGCTATCCTAGACGCCGGCGAAACAGCAGTGAATAAAACAGACCAAAAAATCGTTACGCTTAGGAGCTTAGATAGGAGTGGTGAAGATAATCAACATAAAATACATAAGTAAGGTATATTGTATATTGGACGGTAATGAAGCAGGGGAGAGGAAGTGGGAAAGCCATTCCTGGTGGTTGCGGTTCTTAATAGAATGGTCGGGGAAAGCTTTTTCACTGAGGGAACATTTGAGTGTTTTTGCAAAGATGAGTGAGAGAGACAGGAATATCAGAAGGAAAAGTGCTCCAGGTTGAGAGAACAGCCAGTACAAAGGCCCTGAGGCAGGACCCTGCCTGGTGTGTTGGACAGTGAGCCCTCTGTGGTTGGAGCTCCCGTGAGCAAGGGAGAGAGAGGGAGGAGGTGAGAACAGGGAGGTGAAGGTCATGCAGGGCCCTCTAGGCTTTGGGGAGGACTTGGGGATTTTATCCCAGGGAAGTGGGAGAACAAACAGCCCAAGGAGAGCAGAATCTAGTCCCCATTTTCCACAGTCCCCACCATTCCCTGTTGCACTCTTCTAAAGCCCCCTGTTCCTGGAAGAGCCTTGGTGCAGCACAGGCACCTCTGGGCTGTCGACTCAGCCGGCCAGTTTGGAATCCCAGCACTTCTACTTACCAACTGGGAACATTTTCCTTAACTTTGTGCTTCAGTCTCCTCATCAGAAAAATGGGGCTGGTAGAAATAGCTGTTTTAGAAAGTATAGATTCAATAAATTGCAGTCAATAAACATTAAAGAGTACTACTGTTGCTACTGTGTTCTACTTCAGTCGTGTCCAACACTTTGCGACCCTTTGGACTGTAGCCTGCCAGGCTCCTCTGTCCATGGGATTTGCCAGGCAAGAATACTGGAGTGGGTTGCCATGTCCTCCTCCAGGGGATCTTCCTGACTTGGATCCAACGTTACTATTTCTTTATCACTATTATTTGCCTTGAATTATGTGAACACAGTGCAGGATGTCAATAACCAATTCCTTGGCCGCCCGTGCATTTTACCGCTAACCTTGACAAAGCTTTCTTTGAGCAGGGAAATGAGACAGAGACTGTATTCCTTGAGTGACAGAGGGACAAACTGAGGCCAGAGGAGGGAAAGAATTTGCCTGAGGCCGCAACAGGCTCAACACCAGCTTTTCTAAGACCTGGGAGAAAAGGGAATGGGGGCGGGGAGCAGCTTGTCTTCCATCTCTGGCCTCTGCTGCCCTCTATAGGTCAAACTGGAAATAAAACTTGGAATCAGAGACTGGAAGAAACCACAGCAGTCCTTGGGAGACTCTGTCCCACTTACCCACCTCCAGGGACAGGAGCTCACTTCTTCCTGAGGTGCCCGCCCCATTGCCCTCTGAGTTTCTGCCATCATCTCCCCGGACATCATCCCATAGGCATCCAGATCTCTCTGGGGAGACAGTTGTTCAGGTGGAGAACTGAGGCCCACAGACGGTGACCTCAGGAATGGGACTCCCCTCCCTGGGCCTCAGCCTTCAAGAAGACCTTTCTTAGGGCTTTCTGGCTTTGCCCTGTGACAACGAGCCTTCTCTGTGTAAGGCGATCCAGAAAGCCTTCCTGTAGGGAGAGAAAGGGAGATTGTGGACTGGCAATTAATAACAATGTGCTGTGCTCTGCGCAGTCACTCAGTCATGTCCAACTCTGTGACCCCGTGGACTGTAGCCTGCCAGGCACTCCTGTTCATGGGGATTCTCCAGGCAAGAATACTGGGGTGGGTTGCCATTTCCTTCTCCAGGGGATCTTCCTGACCCAGGGATCAAACCTGGGTCTCCCGCATTGCAGGTGAATTCTTTACTGTCTGATCCACTCAGGAAGCCCAAGAATACTGGGGTGGGTAGCCTATCCCTATCTTCCTGACCCAGGAATTGAACCAGGGTCTCCTGCATCGCAGGCAGATTCTTTACCAGCTGAGCTGCCAGGGAATCCATAGTAACCATGATATGGATATTAATATAAGTGACACATTATTAATTACTTGTTATTATTTTGTTATAATATTGCATTATTTTAATGGCATAGTACAAATCATTTACCAGTAGCTGCACAATTATTGAGCACTTACTGTATATTGGGCTCTGTTCTAAGCTCTTTTCATGTATTAGCTCCTTTATTCCTCTCTCTGACCTTGTGTGGAGGAAACAGACATTCATCCCAACTCTACCTGAATCAATGGCTTGCAGAGGTCCCGGGTCCAGGGGCTGACCCATTGCCTAGCCAGAGACCTGGGCATCAGCCTTTCCTCCTGCCACAGCCTGCCAGTCCCCATGTCCAGTCTGCTTTCTCTCCAGAGTCTCTTTCTAGACTGTCCCCTTTTCTGGCACCTCCCCTTCCAGGCCTCGATCTCCCAACCTACCCCCAATAGCCCAGCCTCCCACAGCTCTTTCTAAAACCCAGATCTGACCATGACCCTCTCCTGCTCCCAATCCTGCCATGGCTCCCTACTTCCCTAGTCCTAGACTATAACCCCAAAGTTTCTGCATAATCCAGCCCCTGCTGCCTTCTCTAGCTTCATCCCTCTTCACCTCCTCACTCCCTGAACTCAAGTACCAAGGTCATGCCAGAAGTCCCGTGAGCTGGTCTTACCTCCCAGGCTTCAAATATGCGGTTCTTTCTCCCAGTAACAGTTCCCTGCACCCAGTCACCTTGGTCACCCCACCCACTCTTCTGTTCTCAGGGTCATCATCTCTAGAAAAGGGAGGCATTGAGGATCTTCCCCCCACCCAATAAACTAAGTCCAGAACTGGTGGGAGTCGGCTCTGCTTCGGCCCCTCTGTGTCTTCAGCATGCAGGTACCAGGCCTGGCACACAGTAGGGGCTCCCTGAACACTTGTTGAGTGAATGTATCTTGTCATAGCTAGGGAAACGGAGGCACTGGGGGCATACCTCCTCTGGGCCCGGTGGGGTGTCTCACCCTCACTGAGGCTGTGGCAAGGAGCTGAGGACTTCCCAGGTGCCAGCCTGGAGAGTGTGGGGACACCGAGAAAGATGTCCCCGCAACACTGAACTGGGCCCGAGTCATACAAATGCCTGACCTTGGCTGATCTGAGGAAGCAGGAGGGCGGCAGGTCGCCCTGGGGCCCCCAAGCAGGTGGGGAGACTGAGGCACTCAGGAGGGGGTGGAGCTGGGCCTGGGAAGGTGCCGCTGGCACTCTGCCCAGGCACTGGGGCTCTCCCTGCCTCCGTCCCTTTTATTCTTCCTGTTTCTGGCTTAGCCTTTTTTGCTTCTCTTTCTGTATTTCCTTCTCTCTGTATGTCTGTCTCATGTATGTCTACCTTCCTTTGCCTCGCTCTTTTCCCCACATATTGGCTCTCCATCTTTCTCTCTCTCTCTTCCTCTTTCACTTCATCTGTCTCCATTTCTCTGCTGTTGTTGCCAGCCCCCCATGGTTGCCCTGCCTCCGCTCTGTCTCTCTCTCCCTCCACCGTCTCCCCTGCCCTCTGTCTGTCCCTCTCGGCTGGTCGGATGGGGGAGGAAGCGCAGGGCAGGTGTGGCCCGGGCTCTTTGCCCGCTGCTGCCGGGCCGCCCCGGATTTGCGGCTTTCAGCTTTCGCCTCCTTTATCTGGGGCTGCAGCTGCCCCTTATCTTCTGGCTTCAGGACACGAGACCAGGATTAGGGCAGCCTGGGCCAAGGACGCAAGGAGGCAGGGCCAGGCTGGTGGGTGGCGAGGGCCAGGGTGCTGGGAGGTGTGTGCTGTGGGGCACCTGTGAGCCTTAGAATCTGGGGCTGCCGTGCACATCTGAGTGTGTGTGTATGCATTAGTGAGTGTGTGTGGTGGTATACACATATGCAGAGTGTGACTGACTTTGGGGGGTGTCTGTGTTTTGATGTGCATATTTATGAATCTGTGAGCGTGTGTATCTATTGTATGTGTGTGTGTATGGGTAAACAGTATCCACACATTCGTGGCTTTTGTGTGTGGAGGGGGTTGTCTGTGATCTCCCATAAGGTTCTCAGCCCTGGCTCCACCTCTCAGGTGTCCCCCAACCCCAGGCCCAGCCCCCTTTGCCTCCCCAGCCCTCTGCCCACCCCCACCCCCACCGCCTGATGGCTTTCCTGCGTTGCTGACCTGGGACCCCCAGGGACAGGGCCTTCGACCTGTGACCTGGGGCTGCAAATGGCCCTGCAGGGACAGCTGGCGGCCCTGCTTTTTCCATCATCCTCTCCTGGAATCAGCCTGCTCCTTCCTGCCGCCCACAGGCCTCATGGGTCCCCATCCTGGCCAGTCCGACCGGCTCCTTCCCTGGTCCCTGGGGCCCTTGTTCTGACCCCCGGCCAGGAGTGGGTGTTCAGCTGTGTTCTCAGTAGGAGCTGAGGCCTCGCTCTGCCCTCAGCATCTTCCAGCTCAGGGTGAGGATAATTTTGATGAATCCAGAGCCCCAGAGTCTGGTTTCAAGGAGCTTCTTGACTGGGCATCAGCAACCCTGTGCTGAAGAAACATGGAACCATTTCACAAATGGGAAAGCTGAGGCACAGCGAGCTCAGGACCAGCATACTGGGGGGGATGGAGTAACACTCAGTGTGTGAGGGTGCTCTGACTGGAGGGGTGGCTGGAGGGGCAGAGAACACAGAAGGCACCAGGCCACCTCACCCCACATGGGCTGGTCCCCAGAGGGGTCCCCGAAATGCAGCTGTGGGCCTGCAGGGCCTGGACCAGCTCCTGCAGTTAAGATGGAAACTTCTCCACCAGCCAAGTCTCTGAGTCTTGGCCAATGGCCACCAGCTTCCCTAACCCTCTGCCTCAGCCTCTACCCATGAACAGAACACTCCCCTGGGAAGCAGTGACCATCGGGCGGGGGTGGGGGGTGAAGAGGGCCCTCTGACCAGAGGGGACAGGTTGGAGGAGCAGTGGGGGACAGTGGTTACATGTTTCATAGTCATCCAGCCCCAGAGTTGAGCTGCTGTCTTACTGTGTGACCTGGGGCTGATGTCTTGACCTGTCTGATCCTCAGGTTTCACAACTGCACCATGGGCTTATAGCACGCTGGGGAATGGGAGGCCTCGCCTGGAGCTACCTGGCGAGATGTGCTGTGGAGGAGTCAGTGACGGAGCAGAACTAATTTCCCAGTAAACATGGGAGAGGGGGTGGCGATGGGCAGGTGGCTGGGCCTGGCTGCCCCTGCTATGTCCTACCTCTGCCTCAGCCTTGACCTTGGGGCCAGCCAGCTCAAATCAGTCACAGAAGTTACATGCCTTTGAGTGCCCCCTGCTCTTCACTGAGCTTCACCACCCTGCCCCCACCCCCCATCCGTGTGCTGAGAGACCACAGTCCCTAGCCACGGGCTGACTTTTAGCGTGGGAGGCTCAAGGCTGGGTTCCACCCACCCCGCCCCACAGTAGCCCAGTCTGGAACAAGCAAGGTTTAAAAATAAAACATTGTAAATACCCGTGTTTCCTTCAAATAGAACCAACCCCTGAATCCCCTCGGCCTCCCAGGCAGCCAGGCACAGACAGCTCCCTTGACGGAGGTGGGGGGGCGTGTCATGTGTGTACCAGTTCCCGCTGCTGTGTGAGTCAGCCAGTGTGACAGAGTGTCTGTCTGTCACCACCTGTCCAGGGGGTGACAAAGCCTGTGGTTGGCGACAGAGAGTGGCCAGCGTGCTGGGTTGTATGAGGTGACATGCATTGATGTCAGAGGGTGTCACACCTGTGTCTGATGTGATCACGTGGGGCCGGCCTTGAGGAGGGTCGGGGCTCTGGGGGCCTGAGTGTGACAGGGGCTGCCTCCTCTGTGTGTTTGGGTCAATGTGTGTGTCCCTGAGTGTGCAGGCGTCTCCTTCCAAGTGGGGAGCGTGACCGAGTCTCTCCACGGTGGGGGAAGGTGCGCATGAGTACTACACCCCCGGGGCCCCGCCCTCAACCCCGCCCCTCGACCCCGCCCCTGCCCCCCTGCACACCCCAGAGGAAGAACCGGGTCTTTCAAGTCGCTGTTACCAGGGCAACCATTTTACGAGCGTCCACATGGTGGGCACGTGTGTATGTCCTGCACCCCATGTGTCTGTACGCCCCTGCCCCCATGGCCCCCAGCCCAGGCGGGGAGGGGGCGGTGTCCAGGCGTTGTGCGGTTAGGAGAGGCGGCCAAGGGGCCGCTGGTAACAGCTTAATGATGGCTGGCGGGGTGGGGGTGGGCTCCTGGTCTGAATACAGGTGTGCAGAGGGGCTGCGCTTCCCGGACCTGCACGGTGTGTGCGTGTGCGCCTGAGCATGCATGACACAGGGTCTCCTCGACTCCTGTGCTTTCATGGCTGTGCAGTGGGCACACGATGCTCGGCTTTGCGTGTGACTGTCAGAGGGTTTTGTGTGAAGGCGTGTGTGTATGTGTAACAATCCGCCAAGTGGACACGTGTGTGCAGGAGCAATCCTGCTCCGAGCCGTGGAGTCCCCCTGGGGTTGCTCTGAGGGCCAGTGGGCTGCTAAGCGCGTGAATAGCACGTGTGTCTGTGTGTGTAGGGATGGTGCTGTTCTAGAAGGGTGTGCGGGTATGCGTGAAAACGAGCATGGCTCTGGGTGTGACCCTGCCTGGAATAAGGTTTGGGGGTCAGTGCCTCACCCTTCCCTCCCGGCCAGGGTGTGTGTGTGTCTCGCTGAAAGTGAGTTCTTAACGACACCAATAGTGGCAGACGCGTGGCCATTGCTCAGCAAGTGGCATGCTTACTCATACTTAATAATTCGATCCTTAATGAGACCCTTACAGGATCTACTGCTAACACCCCGTGTTATAGACGGGGAAACCGAGGCACGGAGAGGCAAGCACAGACCCTTGGTCTTTGCATCCTGGACTGGAATCGGGCAGCTACGGGGCTCCGGCTCTAACGCACACTCACCCTTTTTCCTTCCCCGACAAATTCAGAATCCAGGCTGCACCCCGCTGGCTCGTCCAGTGCGCCCCACACCCCCATGACTGGGGTGCCTGTGTGGTGGGGGACCTAGTAGCCATACAAAGCCCAGGCAGCTGGGATCAGGGGAATGCAGGCGGCCTGAGTCAGAGTGAGGAGGCCCCAAGAAATCAGGCAGCGGGAGTGAGAACCAGAGCACCCGGCTGCTGGAATACCGGCGGCGGGGGGGACCCAGAGGGCAGGAGCAGAGCGCTGGGGCAGGGGGCGGGACTATGGGGCAGGGGGCGGGACTCTGGGGAGGGCGTTTCACCGTAACTAGGCCGGGGTGGGGCGGGGCCATGGCGGATCAGCCCCGCCCCCTCCCAGCCCCGCCCCCTGAGCCCTTTGGAGCCGCTAGGGGGCGCATTGGGAACGCGGAGCCGTCGGGGAGGGTGCCGGGTGGGTTTGGGCTCTCTGGGCCGCGGTGGGCCTTGGTGCCCAGGAGAGCGCCGCCGGGAGCCAGGGGTGGGAAGGTATCCCCCCGCAGGATCTGGCTCGGAGGCCAAACTAGGGAGAACTGCCACTTGATGAGAGGTGCTGTGGACAGCGGGTATCGTCCGTCGTCGGTCTTAGGGTCTCATTTGCTATCTTAGGGGGAAACTAGGTCCCAGAGGGGAATTTCTTTAGTTTTCTGGAATGAGGACCTGGGAAGGGACTGGGGGCCCCGCAATACCCAGTGAAGTGAGGGGGGAAATTGTGGGCCATGATTACCGCGTCGGGGGAGTGTTGCGGCTCTTAATTCCACGGAGGCGGATCTTTGGGGGGTCTGGAGAAGTCTCGGATTTATGGAAGATGCGCCGTCGGGGTTCTTGAAGTGGGAGTGGGATATAGCTAACCTGGAGGGACGCTGTCCCGGGGGGAATCCCCCGAGGGGCTCCCTTGGCGAGAAGACTTCTTGAGGCCTTGCGTTCCGGAAGGGGACCGAGCAGGATAGGGGGGAGGGGCCTGGCAGTAAGACCGGTTCTCTGTGGAGTGGGGAACGCTGAAGGTCGAGGGACTGGCATGGGGGGCACTGTGGCTCTTATCTCAGCAAGAGGCCCTTGGAGGGGGGCATTACAAAGGTGAGCCGCCAGGGCCTATGGGGCCAGGGGATATCGCCGTCTATGGGGGTTGCTGCTGTCCTTGCACCCTTGCCACCTGCGTTGTTCAGGTCCCCCTCTGGCTGGGAGGGACTGGGCGGGGGCGTCTCCCAGTCCCTGGAAATCCGAGCCACCGCCCCTGGCCCCGCCCCCGGCCCCGCCCCCCGGCCCCGAGCCGGCCGAGCCGTCCGCGGCGGGAGCGGCGGAGGCGGCGGGAGAGCGCGCCGTGGAGCCGCTCGGAGCGCCTGGGCCCCTCTCGCCGCCGCCTCAGAGCCCAGCGCCACGCACCGAGGCCGCCCGCGCCGTCTGTGCGCCCCTGCGCCCCGCGCCCTCCGAGCCGCAGGCCGTCCAGGGCACCCCCTCAGCCCCAGCCTCCGCCGGGCCGGGATGGCCGCAGCCCGCGGCTGAGCGAGCCCGGGGGGGCCCCATGGGCCGGCCCGCGCCGCGCCCCCCCCGCGGCCGCCCCCTCCGGCCCGGGCCCCCCCGGGCGCCGCGGGCCCAAGCGGCCCGGATGGCGGTCGCGGTGGCAGGGGCAGGGGCTGGGGCCGGCGCGGGCGGCAGGCGCGGCCGCCACTGACGGCTAGTAGGGCGCCCGGAGCAGGTAAGCAAGGGCAGAAGGGGGGCCCGCAGAGGACTGGCGCGGGGGAAGGAATGGCCCCCATGGACGGAGGTTGCGGGGGCGTCCAGGGACTCCCGGTAGACCAGTAGCTTCCCGCCTTGAGCCAAGAACAAGCGTGTGTATGAGGGTGGGGTCAAGAGGCGACAGGTCCGCGCGTGGCAGGGGGTCGGGAGGGCGATGTAAGCGCTTCTCTAAGCTAGGGTCTGGCCAGGGGAGGGGGTGGTCCCTGTCCGACGGGGCGGGAGCGCTTCTGCCTCCTTGGACCCTCTTGTATGCTTCTGGAGAGGGGATGGAAACAGGAGCAGCCGGACACCACTCCCCAGCCTTTAGGTGGGCGAGACCCAGACACCCCTTCGGTCTTGTGGTCTACAAGGGGGCCGCGGGGGACAACCGGATCCCGCGGACCCTGAGTGGGGGGCTGCCGTCGCGGCCCAGCTGCATGCAGAAGTAAACATCTGTCAGCGGCGCGTTCCAGCCGCGTTCCCTGCGCGCCGCCGCCGCTGCCGCCGGGGACACGGTGTCCTCCGGTAAGGGCCCAGCTCTCTCGGCTCCTGGAGCCTTAATGCAGCCGCAAGAGGGCGCGAAACCATTTGGGGGGGGGGGTCCCTTAAGGGCAAAGACCAAATTTGAAGAAGAAAGGGCGGTCGTCCTTCCTCTTTTTAGTAAAGGCATCTCTTACTCAGGATGATCCCAAAATTCTCCCAGAAAATGTGGTTTGTCAGTTTACAGTCTTTAAGCGGAGGGGCCTGCAGACAGTGGGCAGATGTGGGCTGGGACAGAGACAGAAGTGGCTTCTCTCCTGGGGTGGGTGTCACCACAGTCCCCTCCCCAGGAAGCACCAGCATACATATATTACGGTGCCACTGGCCTGGGTCAGTGGGCCTTTGGTTACCTGCAAGGCTGAGGCCAGCAGCCCAGATCTGGGGAGTAGAACTAGGGCCTATGTGGGGGGCATGGAATGCCAGACCCCTGATTTTCCTCACTCCTGCCTGCCCACCGTGTCCAACATCCTTTTCTGTCTGTTCCATGACACTCTTTGTCTGTCTTTAAAAGAGCCCCGGGCTGTGGAAGCCCTAAAAAAGCATGACTGATCTAGGCAGACACCCCTCCCCACACCCTTCATTCTAGGACTGCTGAGGTTTGAGGTTCCACAGCCACTCCCAGGCCTTACAGCCCACTCCCACACAGCTGCGAAGAGCTAGTTCCAAAGGTGCAGGGGAGAAACCGAATCACTCCTCCCGACAGTTGGGCACAGTGTCTGGAGTTCTACCATCACTGCTTGTCCCTCAGGTGATAGGCCTGTTTTCAGGGGGTGAGAAATGGATACAGCTTTCAAGAGTCCGGGACAAGAGAGGGAACCAAACAGTTTGCAGCCAGGCAAAGAATACAACCAAGAAATCATTTCCACCAACACGTATTGGACTGCCACGGTGTAGCTGACTCTCTTTGGGGTCAGGCTCCTGGGCTTTGTCCTTCCAGGAAGACAAACTTAAATCCAAGGTGGAGGCCAGAGTGGGGAGCAAAGGCACTCCCTCCGGGTAGGAGGGTCAGGGGAGACTTCCTAGAGGAGAGACATTGGGGTTGGGGCTGTACAGGAGGAGTAGGAGTTTTCTAAGTGGGACCAGTCAAAACATCCAGGTAGTAGAAACTGTATATGCAAAGATCTGGAGGCAGGAAAGTGCATGAGTGGTTTTGGAAAATCCAGGGGGCCTGAGTGTGGGAGGGAGAGATCATTCTGAAAGGCTGACAGAGAACTGGGCAGGGGCCTTCAAGGACAGATTCCTGGAGATGGGAGCTGGAGACACAGAGAGAACAGGTCCTTTAATGCATCTGGCATCACTGGGTGCATCCATCTTTGCTGAGAGGTTCTGGGATTCTTCTGCAGATGCAGCTTTCCTGGTCCCCCAAGGTGGGGTAGGGGAGTCTAGATCTCAAGGCCCACGAGGGGAGACAGGATCTTCCCTCTGCCCAGTGAGCATCAACTGAGCAGGCACAGTAGGAGGCTGGTTCTCCCCATTTCATATCTGAGAAAACTGAGGCTGGGCAAGCTGGAGAGATCTTTCCTTATGTGCCATGTAATTAATTCTGAGCCCTAAGCTACCATGTGCCAAGCTATGCACCAGGATGAAGCAGAAAATAAGACAGGCCTGGTGCTTGCTGCACTCATGAGGGGGAGGGTGGGGGGCAGACCTGAGGCTCTCAAAACATCCAGCCAGCCTCCTGGACTTTCAGGGTGTGTAAGGGCCACCAAGGAAGCCTGAGTAGGGTCTGGGACACTTTGGCATCAGTGTTCAGGAGCAGAAAGATCTTCCCTTCCAATCCCAGAGGACTCAGGCTTTGTCTGGCCCTGGAAGAAATCCAGCAGGTGGCCCTCACTTCCCAGCGGGGGAAACAGAGCCCAGAGCAAGGGCCCCACCATCCGTGCCTAAAGAGCTCAGTATGTGAGGATCCCAAGGCAGAATTTGAACTTGGGGACATGGAAAAGGTGACTCGGGTCCCCTGGTTCCCAGGACACCTGTGTTAGAGTTTGCGACACGTCAGAGGTCTGTGCCTTGGTTTCCCTTTCTGTCACAAGGCCAGGTTTGTGTGGCGTCCCCCTGGCTACTCCTGGAGGACCCACATCCCTCGCACCACCCACTGGGCCCCATGCCAGCTGCTCAGCCGTGCCAGTGCCAGGCCTCATTAGGTTGATCCTGTTATTCTCCCCCAGGGAGGTCCCCCCGCAACGCCTGCCCCAGATGCCTGTAAGGCCTGTCCCAGGCCAGCTTGGCTAAGCCAGACCAGCCTGGTATGGTCGAGGTGGGAATTTTATGGGCCAGCCGCAGAGGACCAGGCCAGAAACAGCGGGTCTGAAAAGCAGGTGGCCCCACCACACACACGCTCCCTGGCCCAGTCTCCCCAAGAAAACGCCTGCACAGTGGCTGGTATAAGAAGTGGGCACTGATGGGGAATAGGACACCCCCCATCTCTCCTCATCTCCTTGTGCTGTTCCCTGGCTAAGTTTGCTCTGGTCGCCCCGGTCCCTTAGAAAAGCTATCATCCTATCTCTGAGCCTTTGCTCATGTGGGTCTCTCTGCCTAGAACACTGTTCCTACATCTTCACATGGGCTCAGCACAAATCCTGCCTCCTCCGAGAAGCCCTCCTTGACCACTCAGCCTAAAAGCAACCCTGGTTACTATTGCTTCACCTTGTTTTATTTGGGGGCTGTTGTTGCACTGACAACCTCTAAATTACCCTATCTTTCTTTTTTTTATTGGGCTTTAATTTTATTTTTTTCTTTTATTTTTTAACTGGAGTATAATTGCTTTATGATGTCATTGTGTTAGTTTCTACTGTTTTCTTCTTTCTCTCTCTCTCTCTCTCCCTCCTTTCCTCCTTTCTCTCTTACTTTTCTAGCCACACAGCTTGTGAGATCTTGGTTCCCCAACCAGGGATCAAACCTGGGCCCCAGCAGTGAAAGCGCAAAGTCCTAAGCACTGGACTGCCAGGGAATTCCCTAAAATACCTTTCTCTCTTTTTTATTATCCATTTCCCTTAATGGGTGGTCTGAGCTTGGCAAGGGTGGAGTCCCAGGTTGGCCGTGGCCGTCCTATGTTCCCTGGCTGGTCCAGCACCTAGTAGACACTCCGTAAATGTTGAGTGAATGTGTTGGGGGCAGAACCGCCTGGCACACGGGCTTCCTGCCATGTGGGTCTTCTGTTTACGTGCTAGTTCTGCTCTGCTGGGTGTCTTTGAGAAAATTTTCTCCTTCCCTGGACCTCAGCCCCTCATAAACAGCAAGACCTTGCTTCTCTCCGTCCACCCCTGGCATCACCCTTGTTACAGGGGTTGTGGAGACATTGAGAGAACAAGTTTAGAGTCAGACCCCGGTTCAACTGCAGCTCAGCCACTTAATTTCTGTGTGATCTTGGGCAAGTCACTTTACCTCTCCAAGCCTCAGTTCCCATGTGGTAAATGGGGCTAATAATAAGAACAACATCTTTTCCAGGGACTGTGGAGGGAGAAATAAACTTGTGGAAAGCACTCAGCAGAGGGCTCGGCACTAAATAAATGGAATAGCCAACACTGCCAGGTGTTAATGTTATTATTCTTGCTCTTGCTGTTATGAGGAAGGCCATATGGTACAGTGTTCAAGAATGTGGAACAGAGGGCACTGAGGCTGGGGCTTTGAAGGATGAGTAGGAGTTTGCCCAACCGCCCGAGTTCAAATTCTAGCTTGGCCATTCATTCATGCTCTGTTTGACCCTGAGGAAGACACTTCAGTCTTTTGGACTTCTTTTTCTGTCTACAGAAATAGATAATGGGGATAAAATGGTCCACACCATTCTGCGAGTCACTAGAGGTAAAGCGCTTAGAACGGCAGCGATGGTGTTGTTCACTAGTGTTAGTATGAGCTATTTTTCTTTAATACTATTATCACAAAGCAACCAACACAGAAGTCCTCCCCAGAAGTCGACTCCTCAGCCTCACTTTGGTGAAGACAGACCCAGAGCCCCTTAAGATACGCTCAGGACCCAAGACTTGATTCTCAGAGTAGCAGGGAGCCAGCGATGGTTCTAGCAATCGGGCAGCAGGCAGCTTCTGGGTTGGAGGAAAAAGAGGAGAGGCGGGGCTCCCACCTCTGGCCAGGCCTGGAAGGTTCTGCAGGGGGCGTCTGTGCCTGCATCCTCCCAGGAGGCCGCCCCACAGGCTGGCCCCTGACCCCCGCAGACGCGACATCGGAACCAGCTGTGCTAGCCAGATGTTCCTGGTTTACCCGCAGATGTGCGACGCTGGCTTGCGCCTGCCCCGGCCTCCCCATCCCCACCACAGGGTGGGGCTGGGCCCTGGGGCCCTCCGAGGGAGGGGGCACATTTTTGTGGGCTGTGGAATTTGTTTCTCGTTTTGCAGAACCATTGAATCTTGTCTTGAGAGAGGCTCAAGTCCCACCCGTTTCCCTATCATGAAATGGGGCCTCAGTTTCCCCATCAGTGGTTCCCTAGGGAACCCCCAGGGGCCATCTGGGGTAAATGAAATGAGCAAGGCTGCCCGGGGAATGGGCCCAGCTGCCAGCCCCAGAGCTGGAGGATTGATGGAGGAGACAGAGAAGGGCATGCAGGCACCCGTGTCTGACACCCGGGCCCTGCTGCTGCCGTCGGCCAGGCCTGCAGGACTTCACTGAACAAAAATGGCCCTCCAGATGAGGAGGTGTCCTGGGCAGCCCATTGTACAGATGGGAAACTGGGGCTCAGAGATGGGGAGGAGCTTGCCAGGGGAGGAGCTGTGTGCTTGCCACACAGCCTCCTTGCCATGTGATCCAGCCAGGAAGAGGCAGAACATGGATGCGAGTTCAGCTGTCTGGACCCCAGGTGCCGCAGCATCCAGACACACCCTTCTCCAGGGGCTGGCCCGCAGGTGTGGCCACCCCCACTACTGCCCACATGGCTTTCCAGCCTGGCTTGTTCTGCCCGTGGGTGGCAATGACAGCCCCACGTGCAACCCGGTCATTCCTATAGTGTGGGACGGACCTCCTCAGACCCTTTCTGAAGTTGGGGAAACAGGGATACAGGAGGACCGGAGGCAGATCTGGGAGTGAGGTGCAAGGGGAGAACAGTGTTAGTGGAGGGAGGCACCCCACGGGCAAAAGCCTGGTGACTATGGATGGAATTCTCAATGTCCGTCTTTGCTTTGAGGGGACCCAGCCCAGGCTGTCCCTCCAGAAACTCCACCTGTCCAGCAAAGACAGATATGGATCCACATACTATGCTGGCAGAGCTGGGCAAGAGGGAGGATCCTGCAGCTGTGGGGGGACTGTCAAGATAGGGAGCAGGCATGGCTTTCGGGAGGAGGGGGCTATAGGAGCTGGGACTTTGAAGGATGAGTAGGAGTTTGCCTGATGGAGACAGGCATGCCTCTCCCAGACTGGAGAGATGAGTGGGTGGGCGGAGGGTTCCCCTCCCCTCCAACCTCTCCCTGGGAACAAGCATGAAGCAGGTTCCTCCCTGATGCCAGCGGCTCCGCAGGCTGAAGGCTGGTGACCCTGGGAACAGGTATGCCTGGTGGGTGTTCCCTGGGAAGCTCTGTGGAAAGGTGGAAACTTGGAGCGTTGCCGGGACATCAAGATAACGAACAGTGTTTCCTGGCACCATCAAAGAAGCTGCCAGGAACACCCCCACACCCTCACCCTAATTGTCTGCTCCTTGGATAACTGGAAAGATCCAGCTGGCTGTGTCTACGGGCTGTTCATCACCCCTCTCTGAGCCTCAGTTTCCCCTCCCTCCCAGCGCTGGGGACTCTATGGCCTCCAGCTAGAAGTTGACGTCATTCCAGAGGTCATCCTTGCTGCAGTTCAGACTGACCTGACCCCCATGAAGGGAGGTGCCCCCTTCCTTAGGCAATGAGGATTCTCCAGGGTCTGGACATTGTTGGCTTGAGAGGGGACCCCTGACCAGGTCCTGTCTGGCAGATGGGTGACACTTGAAATGCCAGCAGGTGTGGGCAGAGCAGGCCCTTTCCTCTGGGGCATTCTGCTCCCACACTCCCCTCTCCCCACTCGCAGCCTCCTGTGGCTCCACTGCTCAGTGCCGCCTGCAATCTGCAGACAAGGGCCCCCAGCACTGGCAGGATGTTTGTGTCTGCACGCCTGCTTGCACGAGTGTGGCTGGAGTGTAGGATGCAGGTGATAACAGGCATGCCTGTGCACGCACAAGTTCAAGTCCTCAAGGGATGGCTTGGAGGCGGCACGTGTGTGGCGTGCCCATTCTCTGTGTCAGCGTGCAAGAGACAGTATGTGTCTGAGTGTGCAGGTGCTTGATTTGTGTGGGAGTGTGAGTCTCAAGGGTGTGTGAGAGCTCCCATGGGCATGAGAGAGTGTAAGGGGTGTGATCAGGGGAGCTCCCAAGGGCAAATCCCAGGGATGTGTGTGCATGTGTGCAAATACTAGTGAGTGGTAGCGCTTGAATGCTATATTTGTGAGTAAAATGCCTACATGTGAGAGTATGGAACACACTAGCATGTGAGTGCAGTGATGTTCAGGTGTGAGGGTGTGATGATGTTTGAGTGCGTGGTCATGTTCTAGGTGGGAAAACACCTGAGTGTGTGGCTGTGTTCAAGCATGTGAGTGGAATTCTGTTTGAGGGTGAGTGAGACCACTGAGTGTGTCAGCAGGATGGCATCTGAGCATGTCGGAATGTGTGAGCTGGGCAGTGTCTGAAAGTGTGCGTGCAACAGTGATTGGGCACACATGAGAGAGAGTGTGTGTGTGTGTGTGCACGCACACGTGTGCTGAGTGATTCAGTGTGTGTGAGTCTGGGAAGGCTGGGTGTGAATATGAGCCCCCAAGTGTGCTGTGTGAGTGCCCACCTTCCCCATGACACATGCACACAGATCATGCACACCTGGTCTCCTCCATGCCCTCCGCCACACCCGCTCCCCATCAGGTCCATGCCAGAGACAAACCAGTTGGGTGACCCCCGTACAGAAAGGCCCATTGTTGCAGATGCTTATCAGCTGTGCCTGCCAGGTCCCCTCCACCAGCGGTCCCCTGCCTTCCCATCCCCCTCAGAGCTCCAGGAGGTCTGCAGCTCCAAGGCCACCAGGAGCTCCTGTGGCTGGGCCATCTCAGGGCTGGAGACCCATCTATCCTTTCAGCGCCCCGTTTTATACTAGTGCTGTACAGGGACCTTGTTCCAATCTAACAGGGAAACTGAGGCACGCCACTCCAAGACTGGGGTGTGACGACCAGAGGTCTTGCACCTGGGGGGTTTCCCTGTCTCCCCCCTGCCAGGGTGGGTGAGGCCACCAGAGTTCTCCTCTTAGCTCTGTGGCCCCGGGCAGGTCACTTTGCCACTCGGGGCCTCAGTTTTTCCATCTGTAAAATGGGAATAAGGACTCTTGTGAAGTTAAAATGACTTAATAATATGCATTAAATTTGTACAGTGGGATCTGGCATCAAGTAGGGGCTCATTAAGAGTAAAGGCGGTGGGTTTGGGCACTTGACAAATGCCAAGACTGACCTGTTTGCTGCACAACGTAGAGAATGAAGTCTCCTCCCAACCCCCAGGGCTGCATGACCCGCACGACCTGTGCTCCTCACCTCCCTGCCTTCCCCTCCCCTTGCTCACTTTGCTCCAGCGACATGCGACATGCGGTTGTCTTGATGATTCCTTCAACCAGCCAAGCATGGCCCTGCCCTAGGGCCTTCGCCCATGCTGTGTCCACAGCACTCCAGGCTGGCCCAGGGTTTGTTTACATGGCCCCAGGTTGGCGCCCTCATTATCCATCACCCCACTGACAGTAATAACATTATCACCACAGTAATAATAACAGCAGTATCAAATACCACCACGGACTTCCCTAGGAGTCCAGTGGTTAAGACTCTGCGCTCCCAATGCCGGGGGCACCTGTTCCATCACTTGGCTGGAGATCCTGCATGCCTCATGCAAAAAAAAAAAAAAAAAAAAATCCAATACCACCAACAGTGGCAGGTCCTCAGAATGACTCCAGAGCATTTGCTCCGCCCACGTGGAGCACTGTGACAAAGAATCTGGGTATGAGTCTCTAGATCCTTTCCGAGCTGTGCCCTTGACCAAGCCTCTCTTTCGTGCCTGTTTCTCCAGTTATAAAATGGAGGTTACAATGCCTCCTTCCTGAGCTCAGCACCGGTTCTGGTACACAACAGGGGGTTAACGAGCGTTCTCCGTTACTTACTGTCTGGTGCCGGTCCTGTGCGGGTGCATCCTTGGGGCGGGGGGTGAGGCGGTTCCAAACTTACTGCTCTTAACCACGCCCCGCCCCCTTCCGCCGACACAGGCACATCACACGCAAATAAAATGCAAATAGCACGCAATGAACTGCTCTGGGCAGCGCGCAGGTCAGCCTGTGCGGCCCGAGGCGCCCAGCACCCCGCCGCTGAGCCGGGGCGCTGACCGTCGTCCAGCCCGGCTTTCATCGCTCCGTGTAAATGTTTACACCGGGCCGGCCGCCAGGCCCCGCGCCGGGCGGCCGGCGGGGTAATGTAAACGCGGGCTGGAGGCCGCTCAGTGGCGGGGAGCTTCTCAGACAGGGTGGGGGTGTAGGGGTACGCAGGAGTTATTAAACATCTACTGTGAGCATGACGCGACTAGGCAACCACAACACTGAGTAATCGGTACCCCAGTAGGGGAAGCTTAGACGTTGTGGGGACCCAGAGAGTGCCCTTGCACGGGCCTGGGGCTGGGGAGGAGGAGCAATCAGGGCAAGCTTCCTGGGGGAGGCACCGTCTAAGCTAGGACCGAAAGTGGAATGGGAGTGGGCGGCAGTGGAGAAGAGAATGTTCTGGATGGAAGGACTCACTTGTACAAAGGCCTGGAGGTGGGTTGAGGGCAGTTTTGGTCCACTGCTGCCCACTTCTGGGCATCTATTTGTCTGGGGGGCGGGGGCAGGGAATCTAGGCCCAGAGTAGGGCGGAAAGGCACTTCCAGGGACATTAATATGGCTCAACCGGAGGGCTCCAGACTCCCAGACTGTACCTATTCTAAGCACCACCTCTCCTCACCACCCTTGTCCCACAGTGCCCCCTGCTGGGGATGTCCTCACCTTCCACTCTTCCCCAGACTCCCTGGGTTCCAGCCACGGCAGCCTCCTGGCTGGATTGGCCACCCCGGGTCACGCCTCAGGACCTTTGCACCGGCTGTTGCCCCTGCCTGAGATGCCATTCTCTTCTGCCTGGCTAGCTCCTACCTTTGCTCAAGTCTCAACTTTCCTCAATCCTCAGGAAAGCACCCTGGGACGCCCAGATGGGGGCGGTTCCCAGGTTACCCCTGGCACAGTGCCAACCTCCTCCTTGGCAGCATTTCCCACAACCTTGTTCAGTGGTTCCTAGATGAATCACTTCTATATTATTATTGGTCATTAGGCGGGAGTGGTTCAAATTCAGGGGCCCCACTGTACCCCACTAGCTGGTCCAGCACCCTGTGCCCGTTCGTTTGTTGCCCGACAGACAGACGACGGAGGCTGTGTGGCTGACCGTCCCGTGGACGCAGGCTGAGGATGCAGCGCTGGAAGGCAGCGGCCCTGGCCTCGGTGTTCTGCAGCTCCGTGCTCTCCATCTGGATGTGTCGGGAGGGCCTGCTCCTCGGCCACCGCCTCGGACCTGCGCTGGCCCCCTTGCGCCGGCCGCCTCGCACCCTGGACGCCCGAATCGCCCGTCTGGCCCAGTGTAAGCCCTCCCCCGCCCCCCGTCTTGAGTCAGATACCCCCAACATCGCAGCGACCATAATGGTGGAATGTTGTACACAGTGGAGCGGGGCCACAGAGGCTTATTTTATGGAGTGGAGGGAGGGTGCAAATCCCCTCAACGGCCTGGCAGGGGTGTCAGAGGGGATGGTTGCTGAGAACTGGGGTCCCTTGGCTCAGCTGTCACAAGGAATTAGGCTCTAGCCCTGAGGGGCCCGGGGGCCAGATGGAGATTAGACCTGGGCATTCGGCCTGGGCGGCCCCTGCAGCGCAGTGGGGGGTGGAGGAAGAGGGAGGCTGGACCCGAGGCCCTAGTGACCTGCCGGGGGCGGGGACAGGGGAGGCAGAGACCTAGAAATAGGACAAGTCCTAGAAACGGGGAGAAAGACAGACATAGAGGAACAGAGGATGGGCGAGAACGATGTGGGGAAAGGTCAGGAGGTAGAAGAGTGGAAATGCCAACCATGTGGCTGTATGGTCCAGCTCCCCACTCGCCCCTGATGCCTGCCGGGCAGGTTCTGTGGGGCCGGAGCCATGCATGGGCCCTGACTTAGTGCGTGCGCGGGTGTGTCCACACGTGCATCCATGTGGGTGGATGGGGGTTAGGTGTAGGCAGGGGAGTGTGTGTGGACCCCCGTGCGTAGGGGGTGCGTGCACGCCTGTGTGCAAGTCTGCACCCGCCCTGCCGGCCCACACAATCCTTCTTTCTTGTCTTCACAATGGACAAGGGTGGCCTCCGGCGCAAGCTCCACTTCCGCCCCCACCACTCCCCCCTTCAGGCTGCTAAATCCTTCCCAGGACATTGGGTCCCAGAGACCCAGGCTCCCCAAAGCTAGTGCTCCAGGCCCTGGGGGCAAAGGCCCAGTGGTGGAATTTCAGGCACCGGGGAGGATCTCAGCCCACTGACGGGTCCTGCCTGCCCTGCATCCTGTCCCCGGATCCAGCCCTACTGGAGGAAGGACATGGATTTCCATACCCCAGAGTCCCAGTGTTCTAGGTTCTGGGATTAATGCATTGATGGAGGAATCTCAGGCTTGGACCAGGGAGGTGTGGGCATCATCTCCTTGTATTCCAGACCCTGTGCACGTGGCCAGGCCTGCTGGAAGGACAGATATACTAGAAGATTATTGTTTATCTGAAATTTACACTGAACTGGGGATCTGTATCTTAACCTGACAATCCCATGAATTAACTCTAGACACACATCTTTGGGGTGGGCACACTGGTGGAATTTTAGGCATCGTTAGTGAGCTAGGCTCACCCTGATCCCAGAGCAAGCAGTGCTTGCCACCCTACTCCCACCCATCTCCCAGAAGATGCTGTTGGGTGGCCCCCCATTTCTACCCTCCCAGCCCCAGCCAAAGTAGGGACTCTGCAAGTCTCACTGAGCAAACAATGAAAGTAGGGTACAGCAGGGTACAACGGGTGCAACGAAAGTAGGGCTGTCATCTGCCTGAAACTACAAGGCTCCGAGTGGGCAGAGCAAGGCTCAGAACTGGGGCTTGTCTGCTCTTGAGACCCCCTATGGGAATAGACAGCTCCCAGGGTGACAGACAGCCCTTCCCCCTTGGGCCTCCCAGGAAGCTATTTCTTTTGACAGCCAGGTGCGCCAGCCTTGGGGGCAGGTGGGAGCTTAAACTCGGGATTTCCTCTCTCAACCACAAGAGTGACTGCCACTTGCTCAGGGGCTGGGAGCCCCGTCTGCAGACCCAGTGTCAGTTCAGCGCTGCCTGCCATTCCGACGTCTACACTTCTCTCCTGGGGCTGAGGAGCACTGGGGCAGGACCAGCTGCTTGGGAAATAAATTTAGGCCGTGGAGCCCTGGGAATCTGTGGCTCAGGGCGCCTCCAGGCAGTTGTGGGAGAAGAGGGTTGGATGTGCACCAAACTTGGGCACGGGATGGAAGTGGGAAGACTGTTTGGTTTTCTCTCTGCCACCTGCCAGTAGTGTGGTCTTAGGCACCTCTTTGCCCCTCTGGATGCCCGGTTCCCTCACCGGTAACATGGGGGGAGCCCCTGACAGCAGCTGCGGTCACCCCATGTGGTAGGGCCAACACACAGTTCTCAGTGGCTGCTGCTCCCCTGTGCATTTTGAGAAGCTCACACACCTCATCTGGTGTGGTGAAAGGGGAAATTGAGTACTGCTACACAGTGGAGCAGGAGGGATGCGGGGAGGGGGAGGCGTTGTGAACAGGCCAGAGGTTCAGAGAATATGCAGAGGTTTGGGTGGGGATCCCAGAGAGGGAGTGAGACCCATGAAAGCTCAACCAGAGTGGGGAGTTGGGGTGTGGGAAGCAGGCCCCCAACACTGCTCAGAGAGGATGTGCCAGTGTCCTGGGGCAACCAGCATGGGGTGGGGACAGCTGGGGCCCAGGAGGGACAGGGATTTGGTTCACTACACCCCCTGCTGAGCGACCCCCTCCCCCCTTTTTTTTCTCCAGTGAGGTGAGAGCAGCTCAGTGAACAAGGGAGGAATTTCCAGTGCTGCCCTGCATAGGGATGGGGTCCACAGAGAGTGGTGGAGGGGTGTGCCCACAGGGAGACAGACACCGGGTCGGCTCAGCTCAAGTTGGGGCAGACTGGTATGTGGTACAGGAAATGGTTCTGGGCAGTCCATCTTAGGTGTAGGCTCCAGAGAAGAGTGCTGGTAGCCTTAGGGACCCAGCCTGGGGGCCTGGATATGCAACCCTCCCCTTACACACACGCCCCCCAGAAAGAGTGCATGAGCCGGAATCAGGGAGCAAGATAAGATGTGGTCAGGAGAGGGTGCACTAGCACCTGAGTCACCACCAGGTCCCTTTTCGCAGAGGAACAGCGTAGATATGGCGCTCCTTCCCATGCATCCACCCACTGACTCCCCGGCCCTTCTCTATCCCCTCGCAGACCGTGCACTGCTGCAGGGCGCCCCGGACGCGGTGGAGCTTCGAGAACTGACGCCTTGGGCCGGGCGGTCCCCTGGTCCGCGCCGTCGGGCTGGGCTCCGGCGGCGACGCGCGCGTGCGCGATCGGGGACACGGCCGTGCGGGCTGCGCGAGCTCGAGGTGCGCGTGAGCGAGCTGGGCCTGGGCTACGCGTCCGAAGAGACAGTGCTGTTCCGCTACTGCGCAGGCGCGTGCGAGGCGGCCGCGCGCGTCTACGACCTGGGGCTGCGGCGCCTGCGCCAGCGGCGGCGAGTGCGGCGCGAGCGGGTGCGCGCTCAGCCCTGCTGCCGCCCGACGGCCTACGAGGACGAAGTGTCGTTTCTGGACACGCACAGTCGCTACCACACGGTCCACGAGCTGTCGGCGCGCGAGTGCGCCTGCGTGTGACCCTACCTCAGCCGGCCCGGAGAGACGGCGGCCACGGCCTCCGCCCCGACGGCGCCCACGGTCCCTCCTGGCAAGCCCCGCGACAGACTACCCACGCGCAGGAGATGCCGTCCAGGGCTCAGGACTCTCGCGTTAACTGTACCAAGATAAAGTGTGGAAAATCCAGCCGGGGTTGTGATTCGGCGCTGCGGCATGAGGGCCTACGGGGAGGAGACACCATCTCCATTGGGAAGAGGGGGACGGGTACCACCTGCACTATGGTGGGAGGATCCCATTTGCTTTGGCCCCGGGGAAAGAAAGACGGCTTTTTTTCAGGCGTACAGAAAGGAAAGAGGGGCTGAATGGGGGGATGACCACAGGGACCTTCTTTCGCATCTCTCTACAGGCTCTCTTGCCTCTTCCAGGTGAGTCCTAGCCTACTCCCCGGCAAGGTGTCCTTCTGGGTAGGAAAGATTGAGCCACAGTGCAGATGGAAAAACTGAGGTCCAAGTGGTCCAAATCTCCCTCACCCAACAGACCTCTTCGGGCCTGGTCAGCTCCCACCAGGGTGAACTCGGAGCCACTATCTCCTTTCACTAGCTAAAAATATCCACGCTGCCCATCTCCCAGCGGGGGATAGGTCTGGGGCAGGCGCCAACCCCATCTAGCCCAAAACTGGCGCCTGCTGGGGCACAGCTGGGTCCCCAGGGACCTAGGTCCTGGGGCCGTAAAGCCTTTGGCCAGAGCTCGAGGGAGAATTTTCCAGGAGCCCCCGTGGAGGACGGAAAAAGCGTGATGCGGTGTTTAGGTTTGCCCACGGTGTCACCTTGATGCTTGGCACGCCCAGAATGGGCACAGGGTGTTGGGTTCCTAGCAGGCAGAGAGGGGTCTGCTGGTCACATGGGCTGAGGAGGGCGGGCAAGAGAGTGGCTGCTGCAAGCCCAGGCCTGGCTCACGGGAGACCAGATGGAGTGGACTCCTACCCTTCTTCCCCTCAGACTGGGTGGCAGGGGAATGTCTCCAAGGCACAATTGACCCTTTGCCCAGTTTGTCTAAGGCCCAGTCCCATCTCTTCCATCCTCCCACTCTAGACTGGGGTTCTCAAAAGAATAGCCCCACTCTCTCCTTTCTGTGTGTCTCCTAGACTGGCCTCCTCCCTGCTGCACTAAGGACCACCTTCTAGAACCTAAACATGGCATCCTTCGCAGACCCAATCCCCATCCCGATGCTGGGAGACTCAGATCAGATGCTCCACCCAGAGAGGCTCACCTGGCTGGGCAGGGACATCCCCAGCTCCCTGCTTTCCAGTCTTCTTTTTTGCCGTAGCGGCAGCTGGACCCACTGGAGTCAGCTAATAGGCAGGACTTCGAGGAAAGCCCAAGAGCAGCGCTTGGAGGCCAGGCCCCAGACCGTGGGTGGTCAGCTTGGAAGGCAGTTTCAGAGCATGCTGGCTGGCTGGGGTCCCCACCCATCCCCGCAGTCTTTTGACTCTGAGGTTTGGGGTGGTGGATTCCTACATCATTCGGGCTGACTCAGCCTGGCGGCCGTGGCAGAGAGGCCAGAGTTCCCAGCAGCCGAGGAAGCTGAGCCTCAGTTTCCCCATCCTAGAAGGCCCTGAGCCTCAGAGAGGGAAGTTGCTCAGCCCAGGACACACAGCAGGAAAATCAGCTTTGGTGCTTGGGCCTGTGGTCCCTGAAGCTTGGCTGCCTTGTGTGTGTGTGTGTGGAGGGGGGGCCTCCTGGGACCACAGCCTCCCTGTCTCCCACCCAGATCCAACCACAAGGCACTGGCCCACCAGAGAACGGAACATAAACAAGAGCTGCCCTCGTAGAACCCAGGGCTGGGGTTTTCAGCAGTGCATGCCACACACACACACACACACACACACACACTCACTCACACTCTCTCTCTCTCTCTCTCACAGGACACAGAGACTGCCACTCACATGGGCTTAGAACCATGCGCAGACCTCCTTTGGGGGCATGCCCTGCCCCTCCTGTTTCCTTGCAGTGGGTATAGAAGATTCACTTGTCTAAACCTTGCCCTGCGTGACCTCCCAGATGGCCCCATCCCCACTCTCACCTGCTCCAGTGGTCTTCCCACCCTGCCTGAGGGTTTTTTCTACCTCTGAACACTTGAGGCCAGTCCGTTCTTCCAAGTTCAGGGCTTCTGGGTGCCGTAGACTTTTGGGCAGGATGTCTGGCTCCCCATCCACTGGATGCTATCAGCCCACCCCATTTGTGACAAGTACAGATGTTGCCAGACCCTGTGAGTGACCCCTGGGAGCAGAGTTGCCCTGGAGGGAGAATGCTGGTGTGGAATAAGGGAGGACACGCCAGTTTTCCTCAGAGCATTCCCATCTGGAAGACGGCGTCAGTATTGCCAACCTTAATACCCCAGAGGCAGTTCATCAACAGCAGCAGTAATCACAAACCAGTCCACCAGAGCCATCACCAGCGGGCAAGATGCCAAGGCCAGTTCCCCAAGGGCAGCCATAGCCCCTGGCAACTCACCCCTGCCCCCACCAGGTAAATTTCCTAGCAAGCAAGCTCCCAGGGAGGAAAGACCCCTGGCAGCAGAGGTGCCCAGTAGGTGAAGCCCCAGGTAAGGGAGAGCTCCAGCCACCCAGGTCCCCAGATTCTCAGCAGTGCAGGCGCCAGGCTGGCCAGCTCACTGGAACCAAGACGCGATACTGGGTACCGTCTGGTACCTGGACTCCTGCTGCAGCTTCCAGCAGGCCTTACAGAACATCAGGGCCCAGGAGAAGGACCGAGGCCGCAGTGTCTCCCGCCAGCGGAAGTAGTTGAGGTAGCTGGCGTGGTCCTTGTCCAGTGCTAGCAAGTACTGCGCCAGGTCTTTGGGGCTCCGGAAGTCTTCGACATGGATGAAGGCTTTGGGTGGCAGGAACTGTTCATAGTTGACCCGGCTGGGGCCCAGGACCACTGGCACGGCCCATGCCTGCAGGGCGTTCTTCCACAGCTTCTCTGTGATGTAGTCGGGGTGCAGGGAGTTCTCAAAAGCCAAGTAGAACTTGTACTGGGACAGCTGCTTGGCCATGAGCTTGTAGGGCAGTGGCGTGTGGGAGCGCCCGTACACGTCCACTTGGAGGTGTGGCTTCAGCAGCTCGTAGTACTGCACCCTGGTAGAGTCTTTCCTCCAGTTGGACACCACCCAGGCCACCAGCTTGGTCTTGGCCGAGATGTTGAGCAGCGTCTCCACCGGCTGGCCGGACCACGGCTCGAGCCAGCCGTAGGGCATGAAGATATCTGAGTCCCGGCGGTAGGACATGGTGAGGTTGAAGTAGCCATCTAGGTCCTTCAGTTTCAAGCAGTTGCTGGGCGATTCCATGCTGAACCAAACCCAGCGCTGGCCAGGGGGCCGCGGGGAAGGCGGGAGCTGCATCTGGGGCCGGTTGCTGACCTCCCGGTGGTGCACGAGGACCGCGTCCGCCTGAGGGTACTCGCTTCGGTTGACAGTCAGCTGGCAGTCAGCTGTGCCAGGCCACAACTCCGAACAGCGGGACAGAGCCACTGGCTGATTGAACGGCCACGTCCACAGCAGGACACGCAGGGGCGGGCGGGCGGAGGACCCCTCAGTGGCCTGGGAAGGGGCCCCCAGTTCAGAGACCCATGTGAGCTTGGGCTTGTCTTGAGACACACGCAGATAAGAGAAGAAGCACAGAGCCAAGAGCAGCTGCAGCAGCAGCCCGGGAAGACAGTGGTGCCAGGAGCACTTCACCTTGGCGCAGCCGGGTGGATACATGCTTTGGAGCAGCTGGGAGGAGGGGAGAGTGAACATGGCATCTTTGACAAGAAGGATAATAACACATGCCCAGGGACGTCCCTGGTGGTCCAGCGGCTAAAGATGCTGAGCTCCCAATGCAGGGGTCTGGGGTTTGATCCCTGATCAGGGAACTAGATCCCGCATGCCACGACTAAAGATCCTGGCATGCTGCAATGAAGATTGACGATGCCTTGTGTCACAACTAAGACCTGGTACAGCCAAATAAATAAATAAATCTTAAAAAAAAAAATCCCAATAACACACAGGCCTAGTGGGCAGATGTGGGTTATTTCTATTTTACAGGTGAGAAAACAGAGGCTGAGGGACTCAGTGAAAACAGCAGAGCTGGTCCCAGAGTCCACGCTCTCCTACCCACCAGGTCACACAACCTCTTGACCTAGGGTACGTTCCAATGGTTCTCAGGTCCCACCCTGACCTTGACTTTGCCCTTGCCCTTGCCCTTTCTTAGCTTCCCCAGAGTCTTCCCCAGCCTAGGGAGAAGACAGGGCTGGTTACGGGATGCTCCCCAGAACCCTGGAGTTGAGGCTTGGAGCCAAGGCTCCGTCTGGGAGGAGTACAATGGAATTATGTTAGAGGGCTCACCAGGCAGTATTCGAGTTGGGGGAAAGGACATTCCTGGTGGACTAAACAGCCAATGCCGAGGCCCGAAGGTGACAGTGAACCTGAACAGTTTGCGGGGAGAAGACAGGAAGTGCTCAGGGAATAAGCACTCAAGACACCTCCCATCCCTGGTCACGCACTAGGGGATCCTGGGTGTCTCTTGGTCCACTCCCTGGTCCTTTCTGTTCCTGCAAGCTGTCATAAAGCCCTCCCAGACTCCAGATCCCAACTGCGGGAGCAGAAATCTAGGACCTTAGCCCTGTGCCCCTCCACTTCCTGTGGCCATGGAGTCGCCCTTTTTACAGATGAGAAAACAGAGGTTCAGAGCAATAGGTATGTCTCTTGCCCCAAAACACAAAGCTGGAGCACTTATGATCCAGAATCCGAACTTTCCTCTTTTAATGTAATTGCAAACTCCTTTCCCGTGTTCAGACTGGCTAGTTGTCCGTGACTGTAGTTTCAGTCTGTCTGCCCCCTGACCCCCTCTCTCAGTGCCTACCGTCTTACCTGGGTTTCTCTTACCTTGGACTCGGGGTCTCTCTTCATGGCTGTTCCAGCAAAGTGCAGCCGCTGCTCCTTACCCCAGACACGGGGTAGCTCCTCTCGGCCACCGCCCCTGACCTCGGGCGCGGGGTAGCTCCTCTTGGCTGCGCTTGTGCACCGTCGCAGCCGCCGCCGCGCTCAAATTCTGAAAGAGATGGGCATACCAGACCACCTGACCTGCGTCTTGAGAAACCTACATGCAGGTCAGAAAGCAACAGTTAGAACTGGACATGGAACTGGCTCCAAATAGGAAAAGGAGTACGTCAAGGCTGTATATTGTCACCCTGCTTATTTAACTTATATGCAGAATACATCGTGAGAAACGCTGGGCTGGAGGAAGCACAAGCTGGAATCAAGATTGCCGGGAGAAATATCAATAACCTCAGATATGCAGATGACACCACCCTTATGGCAGAAAGTGAAGAGGAACTAAAGAGCCTCTTGATGAAAGTGAAAGAGGAGAGTGAAAAAGTTGGCTTAAAGCTCAACATTCAGAAAACTAAGATTATGGCATCTGGTCCCATCACTTCATGGGAAATAGATGGGGAAACAGTGGAAACAGTGGCTGACTTTATTTTTCTGGGTTCCAAAATCACTGCAGATGGTGATTGCAGCAATGAAATTAAAAGACGCTTACTCCTTGGAAGGAAAGTTATGACCAACCTAGATAGTATATTTAAAAGCAGAGACATTACTTTGCCAACAAAGGTCCGTCTAGTCAGGGCTATGGTTTTTCCAGTTGTCATGTACGGATGTGAGAGTTGGACGGTGAAGAAAGCTGAGCGCCGAAGAATTGATGCTTTTGAACTATGGTGTTGGAGAAGACTCTCGAGAGTCCCTTGGACTGCAAGTAGATCCAACCAGTCCATCCTAAAGGAGATCAGTCCTGGGTGTTCACTGGAAGGACTGATGTTGAAGCTGAAACTCCAATACGTTGGCCACCTCATGCGAAAAGCTGACTCATTGGGAAAGACCCTGATGCTGGGAAGGATTGGGGGCAGGAGGAGAAGGGGACGACAGCGGATGAGATGTTTGGATGGCATCACCGACTCAATGGACATGGGTTTGGGTGGACTCCGGGAGTTGGTGATGGACAGGGAGGCCTGGCGTGCTGCGGTTCATGGGATTGCAAAGAGTCGGACACGACTGAGCGACTGAACTGAACTGAACTGAACTCCCGTGTTGCACATGGAGCTCCAGTCTACAGCCTGGTGCTGTCTGCAAGAATGTTCTGCTATCGTGGAAATATTTGTCTGCCCCATAGGGTGCACCCCTCTGGCTCTCGAGCCCTTGAAATATAGCAGTTGTGTTGGATGAACTGTTAGCATTAAACTAAATTAAATTAAGAAAAGCTTCCCTATTCTGTACATGGAAGACAATTTCAAGATAAAAAGTAAAAACATTGGTGGGTCCAATGGTTTAAAACTGTACTTCCACTGCAGGGGGCATGGGTTCAAACCCTGGTCAGGGAACTAGATCCCACATGCCCAAGATGAGGCAAAAAAAAAAAAAAAAAAAAAAACAACAACAACCCAAATGTCCACCTGCCCCCTGCAACAAAACTCCACCAAAATCAGCCTCTGATAGCCAATTCAACAACTGGAAATCCTGACAGAATATTTCGGACATCTTGGAGGGGCAAATCTGCTCCCACAGGACATTTTTACAAAGTCTAATTAAAGATCAAGGATCTACAATGAAAAGTGAGTGTCCGGATTAGGTGTGCTATTGGTGTAAGATACACTCCAGGTTCTAAGACTTGGGCTTCCCCAGTGGCTCAGCGGTATAGAATCTGCCTACAGTGCAGGAGACACAGGAGACGTGGGTTCGATCCCTGGGTCAGGAAGATCCCCTGGAGGAGGAAATGGCAATGCACTCCAGTATTCTTGCCAGGAAAATCCCACAGACTGGTGGGCTGCAGTCCATAGGGTTGCAAAAAGTTGGACACAACTGAGTGACTGAGCACACATTCCAAGACTTGGGATGCAAATGGAACTAAAATTATCTCAATACTTCTGTCGATTTCACATTGGAATAATACTAGCTTGGAACTGCCCTGGTGGTCCAGTGGTTAGTACTCTGCACTCTCACTGCTGAGGGCAAGGGTTCCATCCCTGGTCGGGGAACTAAGATGCCACATGCTGTGCAGTACAGTTCAATTCAGTTCAGTCGCTCAGTCGTGTCCGACTCTTTGCGATCCCATGAATCACAGCACACCAGGCCTCCCTGTCCATCACCAACTCCCGGAGTCCACCCAAACCCATGTCCATCGACTCAGTGATGCCGTCCAGCCATCTCATCCTTTGTTGTCCCCTTCTCCTCCTGCCCCCAATCCTTCCCAGCATCAGGGTCTTTTCCAATGAGTCAGCTTTTCGCATGAGGTGGCCAACGTATTGGAGTTTCAGCCTCAACATCAGTCCTTCCAGTGAACACCCAGGACTGATCTCCTTTAGGATGGACTGGTTGGATCTACTTGCAGTCCAAGGGACTCTCGAGAGTCTTCTCCAACACCATAGTTCAAAAGCATCAATTCTTCGGCGCTCAGCTTTCTTCACAGTCCAACTCTCACATCCATACAGGACCACTGGAAAAACCATAGCCTTAACTAGACAGACCTTTGTTGGCAAAGTAATGTCTCTGCTTTTAAATATACTATCTAGGTTGGTCATAACTTTCCTTCCAAGGAGTAAGCGTCTTTTAATTTCATTGCTGCAATCACCATCTGCAGTGATTTTGGAACCCAGAAAAATAAAATCAGCCACTGTTTCCACTGTTTCCCCATCTATTTCCCATGAAGTGATGGGACCAGATGCCATGATCTTAGTTTTCTGAATGTTGAGCTTTAAGCCAACTTTTTCACTCTCCTCTTTCACTTTCATCAATAGCCTCTTTAGTTCCTCTCCACTTTCTGCCATAAGGGTGGTATCATCTGCATATCTGAGGTTATTGATATTTCTCCCGGCAATCTTGATTCCAGCTTGTGCTTCCTCCAGCCCAGCGTTTCTCATGATGTACTCTGCATATAAGTTAAATAAGCAGGGTGACAATATACAGCCTTGACGTACTCCTTTTCTATTTGGAACCAGTCTGTTGTTCCATGTCCAGTTCTAACTGTTGCTTTCTGACCTACATATAGGTTTCTCAAGAGGCAGGTCAGGTGGTCTGGAATTCCCATCTCTTTAAGAATTTTCCACAGTTTATTGTCATCCACACAGCCGAAGGCTTTGGCGTAGTCAATAAAGTAGAAATAGATGTTTTTCTGGAACTCTCTTACTTTTTCGATGATCCAGCAGATGTTGGCAATTTGATCTCTGCTTCCTCTGCCTTTTCTAAAACCAGCTTGAACATCTGGAAGTTCACGGTTCATGTATTGCTGAAGCCTGGCTTGGAGAATTTTGAGCATTACTTTACTAGCGTGTGAGATGAGTGCAATTGTGTGGTAGTTTGAGCATTCTTTGACATTGACTTTCTTTGGGATTGGAATGAAAACTGACTTTTCAGTCCTGTGGCCACTGCTGAGTTTTCCAAATCTGCTGGCATATTGAGTGCAGCACTTTCATAGCATCATCTTTCAGGATTTGAAATAGCTCAACGATCACCTCCACTAGCTTTGTTTGTAGTGATGCTTTGTAAGGCCCACTTAACTTCCAGGCCCACATCCATTCCAGGATGTCTGACTCTAGGTGAGTGATCACACCATCATAATTATCTGGGTCGTGAAGATCTTTTTTGTACATTTCTTCTGTGTATTCTTGCCACCTGTTCTTATTATCTTCTGCTTCTGTTAGATCCATACCATTTCTGTCCTTTATCGAGCCCATCTTGGCATGAAATATTCCCTTGGTATCTCCAATTTTCTTGAAGAGATCTCTAGTCCTTCCCATTCTGTTGTTTTCCTCTGTTTCTTTGCATTGATCACCGAGGAAGGCTTTTTTATCTCTCCTTGCTATTCTTTGGAACTCTGCATTCAGATGGGAATATCTTTCCTTTTCTCCTTTGCTTTTCACTTCTCTTCTTTTCACAGCTATTTGTAAGGCCTACTCAGACAGCCATTTTGCTTTTTTGCATTTCTTTTCCATGGGGATGGTCTTAATCTCTGTCTCCTATACAATGTCACAAACCTCCGTCCATAGTTCATCAGGTACTCTGTCTATCAGATCTAGTCTCTTAAATCTATTTCTCACTTCCACTGTATAATCATAAGGGATTTGATTTAGGTCATACCTGAATGGTCTAGTGGTTTTCCCTACTTTCTTCAATTTAAGTCTGAATTTGGCAATAAGGAGTTTATGATCTGAGCCACAGGTAGCTCCTGGTCTTGTTTTTGCTGACTGTATAGAGCTTCTCCATCTTTGGCTGCAAAGAATATAATCAATCTGATTTTGGTGTTGACCATCTGGTGACGTCCATGTGTAGAGTCTTCTCTTGTGTTGTTGGAAGAGGGTGTTTGCTATGACCAGTGTGTTTTCTTGGCAAAACTCTATTAGCCTTTGCCTTGCTTCATTCTGGACTTCAAGGCCAAATTTGCCTGTAACTCCAGGTGTTTCCTGACTACCTGCCTTTGCATTCCAGTCCCCTGTAATGAAAAGGACATCTTTTTTGGGTGTTAGTTCTAAGAGGTCTTGTAGGTCTTCATAGAACCGTTCAACTTCAGCTTCTTCAGTGTTACTGGTTGGGGCATAGGCTTGGATTACCGTGATGTTGCATGGTTTGCCTTGAAAATGAACAGAGATCATTCTGTCGTTTTTGAGATTGCATCCAAGTACTGCATTTTGGACTCTTTTGTTGACCATGATGGCTACTCCATTTCTTCTAAGGGATTCCTGCCCACAGTAGTAGATATAATGGTCATCTGAGTTAAATTCACCCATTCCAGTCCATCTTAGTTCGCTGATTCCTAGAATGTCAACGTTCACTCTTGCCATCTCCTATTTGACCACTTCCAATTTGCCTTGATTCATGGACCTAACATTCCAGGTTCCTATGCAATATTGCTCTTTACAGCATCAGACCTTGTGTCTATGACCAGTCACCTCCACAACTGGGTATTGTTTTTGCTTTGGCTCCATCCCTTCATTCTTTCTGGAGTTATTTCTCCACTGATCTCCAGTAGCATATTGGACACCTACTGACCTGGGGAATTGATCTTTCAGTGTCCTATCTTTTTGCCTTTTCATACTGCTGCACAGGCGCAAGAGGGCTGAGAGGAGCTACTCCATGTTCAAGGTCAGGAGGGGCGGCCGTGAGGAGATACCCCATCCAAGGTAAGGAGCGTCGGCTGCGCTTTGCTGGAGCAGCCGTGAAGAGATACTCCACGTCCAAGGTAAGAGAAACCCAAGTAAGACCGTAAGTATTGCAAGAGGGCGTCAGAGGGCAGACACACTGAAATCATAATCACAGAAAACTAGCCAATCTAGTTTTGGCTAACTGGCTAAACTAACCAACCTAGTTTTGGCTAGACCGGCTAAACGAGCGGGCCACAGCCTTGTCTAACTCAGTGAAACTAAGCCATGCTGTGTGGAGCCACCCAAGACGGACGAGTCATGGTGGAGAGTTCTGACAGAATGTGGTCCACTGGAGAAGGGAATGGCAAACCACTTCAGTATTCTTGCCTTGAGAACGCCATGAACAGTATGAAAAGGCAAAAATATAGGACATGCTGTGCAGTGCAGCCAAAAAAATTAAAGAAGACTCTGATGGCTGGTGGGCTACTTCTGTTGGGCATAGCTGGTATAACCCTCCAAGTGTGGGATGGAGGAGCTGGCAGGTGGCCTTAGGTGATGAAAAGGGAGTGGGATCTAGAATTACGTGTTCACACCAGAGTTTCTGGAAAGAGACCCAAAAGACAAACCTTTGGGGAAAGAACCCCGGGCAGGAGCAGGAAGGAGGCTGAACTCTGACCACAACCTACTTTGTGCAGCTGGGGTTTGGGGCCATGCACAGAAGGTTAGTGTGTGGAAATGCACTTAAAATGAATATAGTCATTTGTCCTGGGTTTATAGCAGCTCCTCCTAGGAGGCACAGAGGCCCTTGTCAGGGAGGAGGAGGCTGGATCAGGGAATGGGGGTTGGGGAGGCCAGGGCTGAGATTCCACCCAAGTGGAACCTGAGATTTTTTTTTCCCAGAAAGGAATTGAAAAATGCCATGATGCCGGGACACCATAAAGATCAGATAAACAGAACAAAATCCACCCCCTTCTCCCTGCAACTCAGGTCCTCTCCCCACGGGATGGGGTGGGAAAGAGGAAGGGCTCTAGGGTGCTGATGGGGGCCAAGAAGCAGTGGGGGTTCTAAGCCAGAGCTTTGCCAGCAAGAGACAGATTGACAGAAACAGAGAGAAACGCAGCCCCTCCCGGTTTGGCAAATCAATCAGAACTGCCCACACCCGCTCCACCTCTGGTGCACCTGGTACCCAGAAAGACCCATGGGAGGGACTCCCCTGGTGGTCCAGTGCCATGGATAGGACTCTCCCTGCCAGTTCAAGGGGCACAGGTTCAATCAAGATCCCATGTGAAGCAACTAAGCCTGGGGCACCACAACTGCAGAGCCCGAGCTCTAGAGCCCTCGAGCGGTGACTGCTGAAGTCCTGTGCCTAGAGCCTGTGTTCTGCAACAAAACACCACAATGAGAAGCCCGCACACCACATCTAGCGAGGAGACCCTGCTCACCGCAACTAGAGAAAGCCCATGCACAGCACCAAAGACCCAGCACAGCCAAAACACCAAAAATGTCTGGGAGTACAGCCTGCAAGCCCTTCCCAGGGGCGATCAGTGCCTCCAGGGAGAGGGGACGTGTTCCCCAGTGGGCCTTACCTGGAGGGGCGGTGTGCAGGGCAGACAGCAGCCGACCAGGAGGCTTAGGGCCGAGGAACAGCTGGTCACCTTGGGAGGGGATGAGGTGGCTCCAGGGAGGAGAAGGAAGTGGACCTAAGGAGCAACATAAATCAGCCCAGTTCCACCACACCTGCAGTCAGATGACGCAGGGTATCCTGTCCCATGAACCAGGCCATCGTTTAGTAGCAAAGGTGGGACTTGGCTAATCTCTCCCATATGGCCTGATGATATGGCGACCTCTTCATTCCGTCTCAGTCAGCAAATGTTTCTTGAGCACTTGCTACGTGTCAGGCCCCAGGAATATGGCAGGAAGCAAGTGGGTGAAAGAGATAACCCATAAGAAAACTTGTAAAAAAAAAAAATTACAGATTGCAAGGACTTTCTTGGTGGTTCAGTACTTAAGAATCCACCCTGCAATGCAGGGGACGCAGGTTCAAGCTTTGGTTGGGGAACTAAGATCCCACACGCTGTGGAGCAAATAAGTCCTTGTGCCAGACTCTTGAGCCCATGAGCCACAACTAGAGAGTCCAGGAATCACAATAAAAGGTCCTGCATGATGCAGCAAAGCTCCTGTGTGCCACAGCTAAGACCCGACACAGCCAAATAAATAAATACTCTTTAAAAATGTCTACTGGATCAATACTAAAAATAAATAAATTGAGAAAAAGAGGCTGCAGCCTGGTCTGGACTTCTCCCAGATGTGTGAGTTGGGGGCTAAAGCCCCATTAGAATTCTCTAGCTAGGGCTTCCCTGGTGGCTCAGTGGTAAAGAATCTGCCTACCAATGTAGGAGACATGAGTTCCATTCCTGGTTCAGGAAGATCCCACATGCAATGGAGCAAGTAAGTCTGTGCGTCACAACTCCTGAGCCTGTGCTCTAGAGCCCGGGAACCGCAACTACTGAAGCCTATGCACCCTCGAGCCCATGCCTCACGACAGAAGCCACTGTGATGAGAAGCCAGTATACCGCAGCGAGAGAGTAGCCGCCGCTCGCCACAACTAGAGAAAAGCTTGCACAGCAAGGAAGAGCCAGCACACCCAAAAACAAATAATAATACAATTTAAAAAAAAAGAAATTTCTAACTAAAAAGCAGTATGGGAGAGCTTTCCAGGCAGAAGGGACAGCCTGTGCAAAGGCCCTGAGACAGCAAGGAACGGCAGCATTGGAGAGGATCCAGGAAGCCTGGGTGCTCAGGAGCAGGAAGTGAGGTTGGCCACATTGAGCTGCATCTGGCTGTGGTCAGAAATGGGTATTTAACACAGGGGCGACAGAGGGACCATGGGGAGCTTCCAGTGGAGCTGCCACCACCACAGAGACTCCTGTTTGAGATGCTCTTTCAGGCTGTCACGTTGGGGACAGACTATTGCGAGGGGAGGGAAGCAGGGCAGAGGCAGGGATGCTGGGAGGAGGAGGCTGTGGCAGGTGGGTGAAAGCGCGAGGGACAGCTCCCATGCGCTATAACTCCTCTGTTCACAGATGAGAAATCGTTTCCGTGAGGCTGCCTCATGCTGCCTGGACATCCACCATCCGAGTGTCCCGTTAGTTTCAGGCTGACGGAGGCTCCAGGAGGCTGAGCATCCACCAGGGCAGGGCATTTGTAATAGGAAAGAGTAAGTGTTCATTTTTTTTTGGCTGCACCATGTGATATGTGGGATCTTGGTTCCTATACTAGAGCTCAAACCCACATCCCTTGCAGTGGAAACATGGAGTCTTAACCACTGGACCATAAAGGAAGCCCCGGGAAGAACAAACCTGACTCTGTATTAAGGCATAACCCTCCTAGACTTCAGACAATACCACAAAGCTACAGTAATCAAAATAGCATGGTACTGGCACAGAAATAGACATACGGATCAATGGAAGAGAATAGTAAGCCCAGAAATAGGCCCACACCCATATGGTCAATCAATCTTCAACTAAAGAGGCAAAAAATATACAATGGAAAAAGACAGTCTCTTCAGTAAGTGGTGCTGGGAAAGTTGGACAGCCACACATAAATCAATGAAGTTAGAACATTCCCTAACACCATATACAAAAATAAACTAAAAATGGCTTAAAGACCTAAATATAAGACATGACATCATAAAACGCCTAGAAGAGAGCATAGACAAAACATTTTCTGACATAAGTTGCACCAGTGTTTTCTCAGGTCAGGCTCCCAAGGCAATAGAAATAAAAAACAAAAATAAACAAATGGGGCCTAATCAAACGTACAAGCTTTTGCACAGCAAAGGAAACCATAAACAAAATGAAAAGACAGCTTACAGAATGGGAGAAAATATTTGCGAATGATGCAACTGACATGGACCTAATCTCCAAAATATACAAACAGGTCACACAGCTCAATAACAAAAATACAACCCAATCAAAAAATGGGCAGAAGACCTAACTAAACGTTTCTCCAAAGAAGAAATACAGATGGTCAGTAGGCACATGAAAAGATGCTCAACACCGCTAATTATTAGAGAAATGCAAATCAAAACTACCATGAGGTGCCACCTCACACTGGTCAGAATGTTACCGAAAATGGAAGTCTGCGTGCCCGACACAGTAAGGTCCATCAATACTAAACCATTGAAGTCTGGAACAGAGAAAGGTTTATCATGGGGCCATGGAAGGAGATGGCCATGCCCTAAGAACCCCCAAAGTCACTGAAAGCTTTCAGCAAGCCCCTTTAAAGCAAAATGTGAGGGAGGGGCGTGGTGAGTTGTTGCAAGCTTCTTGGTGTCAGATCCTTTGTTCATGAAGTCAGGTTACGGTCAGGTAATGATGTTCCTGTAAATCTCTACCAAACGAATGTCATTCTCCTTCCTAACAAAAAAGGGCCAGGTCCCAAGACAGCTGACACCTTCCAAGGTCCCTTTCCTGGCTAAGAGGAGGCAGAGCTCAGCTGGCGGCTCCCTCAGGGCCAAGTCCCCAGACCCTGCCCAGCTGTCATCGCTGAGGGAGCCAGGCGCCCAACCCAACTGGCCCTCAGGCTCCTCAGGTCGCCAGACCGTGACCCAGGCAGATGGTCACTGCTATTAGGTTGAAGGGACAGGGGTGGAGGAGAGGTTCACCGCTGCCTCAAGGCCTGGGGGTGGGCCTTGTGGAGGGTTCTGGAGCCCCGCAGGACACAGGCCCCAGCCTGATCCCTGGGACCCCCCAGCTCACCTGCTGGCCCAAGGCTGGGTGAGCTGGAGGGCCTCGGGGAGAAGGCTGGGATCTGCTTCTTACCTCATTCTCCTCCTCACAACCACCACTCCATGGCTGTCTGAATCCGCTCACTATCAATCCTTGATGGTTGGTTGCTTGTGGGCAGGGTCCACTGAGGCATCAACCGGTGGCCTCGCAGGATCCGTTGTCCGGCGGAGGGTACAGAGTAACGATGTACAGAAAAGGCTGTTTTGCATCCAGGGCTGGATGTGCTCAATGCACTCGGTTACAATTCCCCCCCTTTCCTTTGATACTCCTCAATCTTGAAGATAACACGTGAGTATGTTTAAACTCAGCAGAGGAACCTGGTTTTAGAGGGACTCGGTTTCAACCACCAATTCCATTTCATCCTTCCACATGTCTTTCAGGGAATGGGATGATGAGTGCTCTAACTGCCAAAATGGAGCACAGTCCTACCCTGGTTTGGGGAATGGCTACCAAGTTGAAAATACCCCCGAGTTCCAAGTCCTGGATCTGACTCTTATGTAGAAAGATCTTGTATAAATTCAGGAGAATAAGCCTGAAAACCAGTCTGAACCTGGCAGTCTGGGGGAGGCTTGTTGCGAAGCAGCCCAAGTCGTAGAAGTATAGTTTGCCAAATTGCTCGAAGTCATGAGTAACTTGAGAGGAAGGGCTTCAGGGAAGAGATAAAAACGGAGATAAAAAATCAGTAATATTCCAGACAGAATCCATAAACATTATAACCATATATAACAGTTTAATCAGTAACCAATCCTTTTGTTACCCTTATCAAAACGATAAGGTGCCAAAACACAGGCAACAACAACACATGTCATAAAGGCCCTATAAAAAGTGGTATTTGGTAATAGAGGGCTGTTGCTTTTTGTTCTAAGAGTCAAAGCTTGCCCCTGAGTTGCTTACTCTTTTCCCCTTGATCTTCCTGGTGCCAAGGGATTGTCTCAATAGAGCTGTGTTATTTCAGGGGGCAAAGTAAGCAATACTGAATTCAGGCTTTCATTATGCTTTTATGAAAACTAAATTTTTCCAAAGCCAGTACTTCATGTCTACAGTAGTAACATTTACCCATACAGTAAATCCTCAAAGGCTTATCACTCCTTTGACAATACTTCCCATGTAATTCAACATACCAAATAAAACTCATTAAGTACTCCTCCTTGAGATGCCTTAAGGGCCCCCTAATGAACCTCAAAGTTAGCTAGAGGTCAAAAGAAATTTAATTAAAATTTGATATTTTGGAATTTTGTCAAAAAGTTTCAAAACATTTGGTCAAATAAGATCATTGGTCACTGTAAGACAATACAAATATAAAGATTACATAAATTATGGCACAAAGTCTTGTACTCAATAAATACTTAATAAATGGATGTGTGCATGCTAAGTCACTTCAATCATGTCCAAGTCTTTGTGACCCTATGGACTGTAGCCTGCCAGCTTCCTCTGTCCTTGGGATTCTCCAGGCAAGAATAATATAACCTCAGTCAACCATGCATAAAACTCTTTTTTAACTCAAAACATATATCCTGCTCTCCTACTTAATACTGAAATTTTTTCCTTTAATTAATTTTAGTAGCTTCAGTTATATATTTATATAAGAATCCTCAACTCTTAAACACCTTAATTTTTAGTGAGAACCAACAGGTAATTGTAAACTGTTACACCAGTATTTTCTGACTGGAAACTTATGCTATAGTTTTCCTCTCCTAAGAAGGCAAAGGTTGGTAAACTTAGATTTGCCCAGCAACCAATGTTCTAATATTTTATCCTGTTTGAAATGACCCAGATAGTCAATGAATTCTTGCCATTTAACTTAGTTCAGTTTCAAGTTACCAAAATCTGGAGAGGCCATTTTAGACAGACTTATCGTTTCATCATATCAAGTTATTGATATTTTCTTTGCTGACTAATTTGTAACAGATATAAGGTCTTACTTGATCTCTAACAAACCTAGGTACAACGAAGTGTTATACTTAACAAACCAACAAGCTTAAGCTAACTTCAGTACCAGATATCAATTCAGTACTGAATATTTCTCAGATCACGAATACTTGAAATACATTTTGGCCAATTTTCTAAATATTATGAAGTATTTAATTTGTAAGCACTTACTTTTGGGAAAAGCTGTATATTGTCACCCTGCTTATTTAACTTATATGCAGAGCACATCATGCAAAATGTCAAGCTGGATGAATCACAAGCTAGAATCAAGATTGCCGGGAAAAATAACAACCTCAGATATGCAGATGACCACTCTAATGGCAGAAAGCAAAGAAGAACTAACGAGCCTCTTGATGGGGGTGAAAGAGGAGAGTGAAAAAGCTGGCTTAAACTCAACATTCAGTAAACTAAGATTATGGCATCTGGTTCCATCACTTCATGGCAAATAGATGGGGAAAAAGTGGAAGCAGTGACAGATTTTATTTTCTTGAGCTCCAAAACAGTGCCCAAGAAAGTGACGGCAGCCATGAAATTAAAAGACGCCTGCTCCTTGGAAGGAAAGCTATGACAAACCTAAACAACGTATTAAAAAGCAGAGACATCACTTTGCTGACAAAGGTCCATCTAGTCAAAGCTACAGTTTTACTAGTAGTCATGTAGGGATGTGAGAGTTGGACCATAAAGAAGGCTGAGTGCCAAAGAATTGATGCTTTCGAATTGTGGTGCTGGCGAAAACTGTTGAGAGTCCCTTAGATAGCAAAGAGATCAAACCAGTCAATCCTAAAGGAAATCAACCCTGAATATCCATTGTAAGGACTGATACTGAAGCTTTAATACTTTTGCCACCTGATGTGAAGAGCTAACTCACTGGAAAAGACTGTGATGTGGGGAACGATTGAGGGCAGGAGGAGAAGCGGACGGCAGAGGATGAGATGGTTGGATGGCAACACCAACTGAATGGACATGAACTGGAGCAAACTCCGGGAGATACTGAAGGACAGGGAAGTCTGGCGTGCTGCAGTTCATGGGGTCGCGAAGAGTTGGACACAAAAGCTACTGAACAACAAATTTTGAGTCAAATAGAGCTCATTTAGAAGTTAACTCAGAAGTATCATAACCAAAAATGGTCTAGTTTTGAAGAACGCTTCTCAAGGGGCTGCATTTGGGAAACAAATTTGAATTTCCCATAGCCGGCACACTTACACACAAAACAAATATGAACACACACAAAGAACAAAATCTAATTCCTGCATGAGAAAAACAAGAGTGAAGTTCCATCATTTCTTCAGCTTTTTCAAACAAAGATTCCTCTTTTTAATCACAAACAATGTGCAAATGGAAAGATAGGGAATCATGACCACAAGTGTCATGGCAATTCACCTGGCAAACACAAAATGAAAAATAACAGTTGGAATAAGTCAAATTTACTTAGTTAACATCACGCTTTTTCCTAGAAATATTTTTATTTTCTCAGGGTCAGAATTCTGAAAAAAAGTATTTCATCAAGCCAGCTTTTTCTAAGTGCAGATGCAAAACGAACCAGTTTTGGAATTTCAAAAGTTTCATCTCAATCAATTTTTCTCCCTCCAGAGTCTAAAGAATATAGTGGCTACACAGTGTTAAAAAATCTTCTTTCTTACACCCTAGCGGGACTATAAGATGGAATAAAGCTCTGATTATCACAGCAGGTGTTATCAAATAACAAACAATGCAATGCAAAATGGTCTCTCAGGATCACAGTTCCCTAGCACCATAAAAAGAGAAGATTTTCACTCATTGCAAAAGGAAAATCTCAACCAATGTTCCACCATGGCAAAACCCAACTCAATAGGAAGCGAAACCTGGTGTCATCACATGCTAGCTCCGTTACTCAAAGATGTCTTAACCAACAAGTGCAAGTACTGATTCACACACATACAACATACAAATAGCAAACGTGGTCCCACAAACAAAAGTACAAACTGGGCACTTCCCTGGTGGTCCAGTGGCTAAGACTCCACGCTCCCAATGCAGGAGGCCCGGGTTCGATCCCTGGTCCGGGAACTGGATCCCACATGCCACAACTAAGAATCCATCTGCTGCAACTGAGTTCGCATGCTGCAACTAAGACCCAGCACAGCCAAATAAATAAGTCTATATATTTTTTAAAAAGTACAAACCTGAGTGACTCACCCCAAAATGACACACACACAAACACAAACAACAAATAAGCTACAGCCACACAGGCAGAAAATCAGAGGCGGTGTAGTCTAAAATTCCACTTCTACTCCCGGACAGAGTTCTCCAAACAGAGTGGTCCAGCTCTCAAAAGAGAACGGACCCCAAGTGGCTCACTTCCTGCAAGGGAAGCAACGCAGATGGAATGGACAGAATTCCCAGCCTGCACAAGCTGGAGGGAGTTACCCCAGGTGACACCAAATGTGAACCTTGGCTCTAGAAGTTTCTCTGCTCCAGACAACGTCGTGCCTTGGGACAGCCGGTGTCTGTCAGGGAGAGTCCTTCTCGGTTCCCAGGAGCAAAAACAAACTCCAGCAGCTGCTGGGAATTTGGGAAGGGGCTGGCCCTGGCCGGGGTTGACCCGCCATGGGCACGACCTCCTGGCTGGCTCACCATGAATTGTTACTGAAAATGCCAAGTCCGTGTGCCCAGCGCATAGTGAAGCCCATCAATACTAAAACATTGGAGTTTGGAACAGAGAAAGGTTTATTACAGGGCCATGCAAAGAGATGGCCATGCCCTAAGAACCTCCAGACTCACTGAAGGCTTCTAGCAAAGCCCCTTTAAAGCAAAATGTGAGGGAGGGGCGTGGTGAGTTGTTGCAAATTTCTTGGTGTCAGAGCAACCATGTTCCTGTAAGTCTCTACCAAACGAATGTTATTCTCTGTCCTGACAAGAAAGGTCACTCTCCAAGGTCCCCATCCGGGCTAAGAGGAGGCAGAGCTCAGCGGGAGGCTCCCTCAGGGCCAAGTGCCCAGACCCTGCCCAGCTGTCATTGCTGAGGGAGCCAGGCGCCCGACCCAGCTGGCCCTCAGGCTCCTCAGGCCGCCCAAAGTGGAGAGACCAGGTCCCATCGTCGGCGACCCAGGCAGACGGTCGCAGAGACAAGGATGGATGGGGGAAAGGTTCACCGCTGCCCCAAAGCCTGGGTCCAGCCAGTTTGGGAGGCCTTGCTGAGGGCTCCAGAGCCCTGCAGGACACAGGCCCCCAGTCTGGTCTCTGGACCCCCCAGCTCACCTGCTGGCCCAAGACCGGGTGAGCTGGAGGGCCTTGCGGAGAAGGCCAGGATCCACCTCTTACCTCACTCTCCTCCTCAGAACCACCACTCCTCCATTGTCCGAATCCTCTCCCTAACTGTGGTTTCTTGCTGGTTGGTTGCACTAAGGCACCGACCAACTCCTGAGCAGGACCCCCTGCCTGGTAACAGGGTGGGGAGTAGTGACTACCCAGCAATGGCTCCCAGCTATTGGTTGCACTCACCGCACTCACTTACCTGAACGGCCATCATCAAAAAAGTCTACAAGTGACAAATGCTGGAGAGGGTGTGGAGGAAAGGGAACCCTTCCACACTGTTGTTGGGAATGTAAGTTGATACCACTGTGGAATGTAAGCCACTGTGGAAAACAGTATGGAGGTTCCTCAAAAAAAAAAAAAAAATAGAAATAGAATTACCATGCGATCTAGCAATCCCACTCCTGGGCATACATCTGGACATAACTCCCAGAAGATACATGCACCTCTGTGTCCATAGCAGCACTATTCACGATAGCCAAGACGTGGAAACCATCGAAATGTCCATCAACAGGTGAATGGATAAAGAGCCTATATACAATGGAATACTGCTAAGCCACAAAAAGAGTGTAACAACGCAGCAACATGGATGCAACTAGCGATGACCATGCTATATGGTATCACTTTTATGTGGAATCTAAAATATGATACAAATGAACCTGTCTATGCAGTAGAAATGGAATCAGACAGAGAGAACAGACCGGTGGTTGCTAAGGGGAAGGGGGGTGGGGGAGGAATGGAGTGTGAGGTTGGGGTTAGCAGATGTGAGCTTTTATATATAGAATGGAGAAACAATAAGGTCCTACCATATAGCACAGGGAACTACTTTCAATATTCTATGATAAGCCGTAGGGGGAAAGGATGTCTCTCCTTGGCTGGCCCTGCAATAAACCTTTCTCTTCTCCATTCCCCATTTCGGTATTGTTTGGCCTCACTGTGTGTCGGGCGCATGGACTTGCGTTGTAAGAGGAGCCTTATTCCAAGCTGCTCATGGCTCATTCCTGACAGGCAGAATTATCTGGTGACTTATTAAAATATAACTCAAGGAGGTCATTGTGTCCTCGGCCCAAGGCCAAACATTGATGGGCAAGTCTTCAGCCTTCCCACAGCCACCCTGCCAATATGGACACTGAGACCTAGACAGGGTCACTCAGAATCTGAAGGGCACAGAGGGGTCTCCGGATACACAAGCTGCTCTGCCAGGAACACTCTTTGCCCCTCGCTGCCTCGTTAATCCCTAGTCACTCCATAGAGCTGAGCACAGACACCTCCTCCAGGGAGCCTCCCCAGGTTCCTCCCCCACCCCCTCAGCTGGATCAGATCCCTTCTCTGGCCCCCGCAGCTGTCTGCTTGTCCCCCTCATAGTTTTGGCCACTCGGTGTCATTTCCTCTGCTGGGCTGACAGCCCCATGAGGACACAAAAGCTGGGGAGAGCATGAGAGTGAAGAAGAGAGTGGAAGAAATTGGGCTTTACATTTCTTAAGCATTTAAAACTCCAAAGCAGAAACTTCCCTGGTTTCAGTGACTAAGAATCCATGCTCCCAATGCAGGGGGCCCGGGTTTGATCCCTGGTCAGGGAACTAGATCCCACATGCCGCAACTAAGAGTTCACATACTGCAACTAGGACCCGGCACAGCCAAATTAATAAATAAATAAAAATAAAGATGAAAAAAAGAAGAAGAAAACCCCCACAAACCTCAAAGCAGGTCTCTTATGGAGGGCTGAGGAGAGGGCAAAGCCATTTCCACAATTTGTCATCAAGTTCCCCTGGCTCTGTCTGCAAGTGTGTTGGATGGGGACCCTGGTCCTGCCTTTTACCCCTGAGGGGCCTGAGGGGGTATCGCCTCTCTGGGAGCCCCTGCTTCCCCCCTCTATAACACGGGGCCCATGCTAGCACTGCAAATGCTCCCTTACTGTCTCTAGAGGGAGTGAGCTCCCCATCAAAGGGTGGATCCAAGCAGGAAGGTTCTGCTGTGGAAAGAGTTGCTGTTCAACACTGCTTTGAGATCCCCCAGAAGAGCTGAGGAGGGCTTTTATCTGCCCCTGGGCCAGGCTGGGAAGGTTCCAGGAGGCCTCTCCATGAGACGTCCTGATGGGTTGGGCCCGCAACCAGAGGGAGGCCTGGGTGCTCCTCTCCCTCCTGCTTCCGGACTCTGTGCCTCACACCCGCTTGTCACTGTGCAGCAAATACATGGGTGGTGGAGGCGTTGTGAGTCCCCACACACGCCTGGACTCAGGACTCTGAGACCCCTACATCCCCTGGGAGTTCTAGTCATCTGTCACCAGGTCGTGGGTGGGGTGGGGACTGGGGCAGGTGAAGCCAGGCTGGAGGCACGGGTAGCGATTTTTCTGTACCCAGCCTGCCTGAGCCTCCCAGAGGCCTGTCGCAGCCTGAACTGGGTCCCACAGGGCAGTAGGAAGCTGGAAGACAGGGCGAGCTTCTGGGGATGGTGCTTCTGGGGTAAGTAACAACAATCTTCCCAGGTGGCTCAGTGGTAAAGAATCCATCTGCCAGACAGGAGATGCAGGTTCGATCCCTGGTTGGGGAAGATCCCCTGGGTGGGAAATGGCAACCCACTCCAGTGGAGCCTGGTGGGCTGCAGTCCGTGGGGTTGCAAAGAATCAGACACAGCTGAGCACACCGGCATGCAAACTGTGACCAGGCAGAGCCCCGACCCTGGCAGAGCCCCAGTCCCAGTGGGGCCCTGATCTGGAGCTGCAGAGAAGGGAACGTTGGAGATTGGGGTTCGTGGGAGGCATGTAGGGTTCCTGATCACCGACGCTCTGCCCACCCACACCCTCCAGGCAGTCCTGTCACTTTGCAGGGCCTGGAGACGAAACCTGTGTGTGTAACTGGAACACAGGTCACCTCTTGCGCATCCAACACCCCGCCGGACCCGCCTAGCCAGTTCCTGCACTGCCCAGACGTCACCCCCTTCCCAGTTTGGCCAAGGGGCACACCTGACCCTGTCCTCACCTGTTGATCCCCTCCGCTCCCCACCACCAACATCCTCCTTCTCAGAGGCCTCCTTTCATTGTTCCTCCCATCATTTAGTTTTATAGCCTTAAATCCACCTATTCTGCCTACAATTTCAGATTTTATTGCCATTTTTGCCTGCTTCGCACAGCTGGGAAGTGGAGCGTGGGGTGGGGTGGAGGGGGTTGCAACAGATTTGAACTGAGGTCTCCTTGCCTCCGGACGTGTAGCTGGACCAAACACCAGGCCCTGGGGTTCAGACTTTAGGGGGCAGAGAGGAACCTCCAGCCCAAAGCCAGAGAGAACCAATAAAGTATTTCCTGACCCTCTCTGGGGGTGGCTTGCCTGGCTGATGCCAGCTAGGTAGGGCCTCTATGGAAAGGGGTTGGTCCCAGGCCAAGCGTGGGGACCTTCAGGCTTGGAATGAGCTGGGGCCAGCCAGCGTGGGGGGTGAGTTAGGGCCGTCTGTGTCCCCAGCCTTGCTCTTTGCCTGCATCAGACCCCCAGTGCCTTGGGAGAGTGATAGAACTGGTAGATGACTGGAAAGTGCAGATCCCGGAGGCGTTGGGCTGTGAGCCAAAGGGCGGCTGGCAGTTCAGGGGGAGGGCACACCCCCTCTAAGTCTGGGATGGGCAAGAAGCAAACCACATGTGTGATGTGAGGGGCACAGGAAGGTGACGGGGTGCGAGGATGGTGCTTGGGTGTGAGGAGTGCTGGTGTCTCCTGATGTTGACCCACATGGCCGGCGCTCAAGGCGGGTTCCCATTCCCCTCTGAGCCTCAGAGAAACTTCCAGAGAGAGGGAGAGAGAAGGAGCAACAATGAGGTGTTCAGCAGTCAGTTTAGTTGGAGGCGGTGACCACTCTATACTCCCCAGCCCTGGGGGGTCCAGTCCTGCCCCAGCCTGCAAGGAAACCCTGGCCTGGCCCTCCAAGGGCCCCGTCTGCCTCCCAAGACCCTGGCCTACAGCCAGCCCATGGGGAGGGCCCCAGGTGTGTGGTGTGGGTGGCAGGTGAGCGATGGGCCTGGCAAGGCTGGCTCAGGCCTGCGGTCACTGGCGGGCTTGGCAGAGGCCCTCTAGGCCCCTCTCCTGCCATCCACCAGTGCCCCCCTCTCCCATCCTGGGTCCTGGCCCAGGTCAAAGGCATCACAAAGATCCCTGCTGTGCAGACAGGGACACCACCGAGGCTCAGAGAGTGCCTGGAATTCTCCTCAGCCCCCAACTCCATCTCCCTTGGAATTGTCCAGACAGTGGCATTTTCCCCCAGCACCAGGAAGTTCTGGAGTGTTCAGGAAGTCCTCATTTAATGTCAGAATCCACCTGCGGCCCCCAAGTGGTGTATCTGGGTGGTACCTGTCTATCTGACTCAGAGTTCTTGAACCTAAGAGCTTCGGGGCATATCTGGCTGGCAGCTGTGTGACCTCGGGTGAGTGGCGCGGCCTCTCTGGGCTTCAGTGGTGCCATCTGCAAAACGGAGCCCATGCTGGTACCCTTTTCAGGTGGTTGTCCTCCCACACCTTCTCTGCAGGGGCTGGAAATCCGCAGGCCTCAGTCTCCCCTCCGATGGTATGTTAACCTGTGAGGTCTCTCCTTGCCTGGCGTCATGGTGTTTGGGGCTGCCACCTGGAGAGGGAGTGGGGGAACTCAAGGTGACAGAAACCTGTCATCCCTGGGCTGCCCACTCCCGGCCTCTCTTCACCCAGGGCTGTCTGGCACGTTCGGATCTGCCTGCCCCTGGCACCCCAACCCTGCTGAGTTCATGGGGCTTAAATTTCAGCCCACAGTGGGTGAGGAAGGGGATTGCCGGACACGCTTCATTTTCCAATTTCTGGAAATAAAAGCTGTGGAGCCACCTATTGTTGAGTGGAAAAAAGCTAGTTGCAAAACTGGGTAAGAAAAAAAAAAACAATAGCGCCTAGGTGCGTTGCTGCTGCGAGAGACAGAACATTCCAGGGACTCTGCGGGGCCCCAGGGAACAAAGGGCCCTTTCTCTCCCCTTGGAAAGGTCTGGTGGAGCGTGTGTGGCAGTTTCGGGGTCGGAAAAGCCAGGGAAGGTATTTTGCAAGAAAGAAAATGGTTCGGAGACGATCTGTCAGGACAAGGAGACAGAAGAGCATAGATTTTGTTGTTTTGTTTTCAGAGGATGTTGTCCAATTTTCTAAGACACCTGTCCCTCACTGGCAAAACACGGAGCCAAGAATGCTGGCAAGCTGGGCTCGGGGCCCAGCCCTGCAGGGAGCGTATGGAGATGCCACGTGGGGAAGAAGTGCTCAGAATTCCCCCCCACCCTGCCAACTCCACCCCCATCATCACTGGTAGTCTCCAGGGAGCAGCAATTCCCTCCCCCCTCCCCATGCAGGCTCTCCAAATGTTCCGGAAGTCCTCATTTAGGGTTAGAATCCACCTGCAGCCACTTGGGTTTTCAGCCCAGCTGCAGCCGCTGGCCCAGTCCCTTGGCCTGAAGGGTGACAATTCTGGAGATGTACCTCAGAACGAGGGGAGAGCCAGGCAGGAGGGTTTCAGGCCACCTCGGGCTCATCCTCTGCTCAAGATCCTCCCATGGCCCCTACAATCCCAAAGGCAGACCACACAGGTTCTGCAGCATTAACCCAGTGGTTGGGCCCCAGGACCTTTGCATGTGCTGTTCCCACTGCCTGGAACTCCTTCCACCCTGACAGCCCTCTGGTTCCCTCAGATATCTCCCTCTCAAATCACATCCTGCTTTATTCTCTGTACAGATGACTACCATTTCACCAGACCGTGTATTAGACTTACTGGCTTGATTAACAGTCTCATGCCTCTCTCTACCATCAAAATGTCAACTCTGTGAGGGACCTTGGCTGCTTCATGCCCTGCTGTGCCCTGAGCAGCCCGAACAGTGCCGACACATGGGATGGCCTTGATAAACACGCCTCGAATGAATGAATGAACAAATGAATGAACAATATTAAGTGTGGTTGAAAAGTCCCCTGTTTCCCAGCTCGTCATTGCTTTTCCCCAAGACTGGGAGCTCCGTGGGGCAGGGTCTGGGGCTCCAGCAGGACTTGGCACTCAGTAAACAGGTGCCAAATAAATTAAGGCATCTGGGAGTCCACACAGACAGAAGCTTGGACTGTTACTCAGGGAACTGTAAATGCAGACTACGGAGGACGCCAGAGTCTGGGGCAGGAGTGACTATCACCCACCCTTTTCCCTGCCCCCACCTCTGACTGTCCCGGGCCACGGGCTGTCTCTAAGGGGCCTACAGGTGAGGTGGTCCTGACCTGGGGCGGGTGACACCCCCTGGGATGGGGCCGGACGGCAGGCACAGGCAGGCAGGCGAGGAATGCTCTGGCCGACAGGAATGAATAAACAGGCTCCTTGGATGTCAGAGGTTGGGGGTGGGGGCCGCCTTGAACCTCATGCTTGGCCGAGGATGTTTGGACAAGGCAGGCAGCCAGAGGGTGTCATCAGGGCTAAAATTAGCCTCTGATTCCCGCTCAACGCCTCCCTCCTGGGCTGGGAGGCTGGGACAGGCCATCGCTTCGGTGAGCACTAACTTTATGCCAGGCCAAGTTCCTCCAAGCCATGAATGCACTTAATCCTCGCAATGACCTGACCCTCAGTACTATTATTAGCAGTGTTATCATTCATCCCCATTTTACAGGTGAGGAAACTGAGGCACTGACAGACCCCGGGTGTTCTTACCACTCACGAGGGATGGGGCTAGGATTTGAACCTGGCTTTCGGGTCAACACAGTCACCATCGGGGCCTTGCTGAAGGCTCTGGGAGACAACAGAGCCCTTACGCAGTGAAGACTTGGGGGCACTGGGCTGACTGCCCGTCCTTTCCTCTCCCCCAGGGATCTCTCCAGAATCACAATTTCAGCATCCAAATTCAAATATGTCCACTGCGGTGGGCAGACACATGAGGCCTCAGCTGCCCCCATCCACACCTGGGCCCCGATCCCAGGCCAGGTCCAGTGCCTGAGAGGGAGACCCACCTTACAGAGAGGCCCCCAGGTCCCGTGGGGCTGCGTCCCTCTGATTGGTCAGTGTGCATCTGCATCCGAATATCTGCTCAAAATGCAGGCAGGCCCACCATGGCCCATTGTCCACCCAGGCAAGATTAGGGGCAGGCCGCTGGAGAGTCGGGCTGAGTCTGAACTTTAGGTGAAAACCGTAATTATGTCCCACGTAGTACATGGCTCATTGCTTAAAGGAAGTTCAAACTTCACTGGCCGTCTGTATTTTTATTTGCTTAATCTGACAATTTGAAGTGTGCCCCCCCCCACCCCCCACCCAGTGCAGGCAGCGAGGAAGAGGGTAGGTAAGCCACAGGAGGTGCTGGATGGGCGAGGCAACTCTGGTCCAGTTCCCCCCGGGACTGGATTTGGGGGGAGGACTGGTCCAGGAGGAGGTGGGGGAGAGGGAGTGGGGCCTCTCTTCCCCACCCCCCCTCCCCTCCAGGTCACGCCTGCTGGGCCCATTATTCATTATTCACTTTTAATGCAGAGGGTGGGCAGGGAACACCTGGACCTGATGCTCCTACAGTGCTAGAGGGTGAGTGGGGGCTGGCCTGGGGCAGGAAGTGTCCAATTTGGCGGTGGGGCGGGAAGCCGACTCCCACCGCAACCGGCGTCCTTTGAGTTGAGACTGGAGCCCAGAAGCTGCAACTCTGGATGCTTTTATGTTATTCCACCAACCCCCAGGCAGATCCTCCTGCACCCCCAAGTCCCAGATCCAGGAGCTGGGGGCGGCTGGGCAGGGGCCTGCTCTTGCCCTCCGGTTTCCCCCTGCCCTCCGGCTCATGCCCAGCATGGTGCCTGCATGGTGCCTGCAGAGGTCACTGAATGCTCACAGCCAAAGTGAGGCCACTGAGCGGCCACCGAGGCCCAAAGAAAGGGCTGAGTGGCTACCAGTGGGCAGAGCGGGGACTGAACCAGGACCTCGTTCCTGCCACAGCCAGCGCTCTTGACCATGCCCACTTTCTGTCGTGGTCACACCACTTTCCCTCGTGCCTCTGAGCCATCTTTCATGCTGTTCATCTGGGCTGGCTCGCTCTCTCCCCTTCTGAAAAGCTCCTACACATGCTTCAGCACCCTGTTATCCCTGGACAACCCAGGCCAGGTCAGGTGCCTGCCCCCCACCCTGTGCATGGGGACCTGCTTAGTCCAGGCTGTGACTGCTCACGTGTCTGTCTCCCTCATTGGACTGTGAGCCCTGGGAGGGTAAACTGGGTCTGTCTTGTTCATCACTGCGTCCCTTGGTGCCCAACACAGGGCCTGGGACCCTGCAGGTGGAAATGCTCTGGGGTCTATCACAAGGCCTTGACTCTACCCCATGTGCAGTGTGACTGTGGGCAAACAGCTATCCTTCTCTGAGCCTTGGTTTCCCCATTTGCAAAATGGGGTACTAGCACCTCCGTCCTAGCCGGAATCATACAAGAGACGTAAGGAAACAAGCTTGGCTCCCAACAAAGCTTTATCTCATATTTAGGCAAATTGAAACCACAACGAGGTACAACTACACACCCACTGAAATGCCCCAGATCCGGAACACAGGCAACATCAAAGGCTAGTGAGGGTGTGGAGCCACAGAACTCAGGTTCATTGCTGCTGGGGATGCAAAACGGGCCAGCCACTCCGGGAGGCAGCTTGTTCTCGCAAAGCGAAACATACTCTGACCAGGGCCCAGCTTTCACACTCCGCGGAATTCGCCTCAAGGAGTTGGAAACTGACGTCCACACAAAAACCTGCACGTGAATGCTTATGGAAGCTTTGTTCATAATTGCCAAAACTTGGAAGCAACTCAGACATCCTGCAGCAGGTAAAAAGAAACAACAGTGTGGAACATTCAAACAATGGAATGTGGTTCGGTGCTAAAAAGAAATGAGCTACCCGGCCATGATGAGACGTGGAGGAGGCTGAAATGCACGTGACTAACTGAAAGTAGCTGATCTGAAAAAGGCTACAGACTGTGATCCCAACTATAGCACATTCTGGGAAAGGTGAAGGTATGGAAACGGTAGGCCTTCCCAGATGGCGCTAGTGATAAAGACCCCACCTGCCAATGCTGGAGACACAAGAGACACAGGTTCGATCCTTGGGTTGGGACGATCCCCTGGAGGAGGGCATGGCAACCCACTCCAGTATTCTTGCCTAGAGAATCTCAAAGACAGAGCAGCCGAGTGGGCCATGGTCTATAGGGTCGCAAAGAGTCAGACACGACTGAAGTGAGCCAGGGGTGGAGCCCCAGTGGAAGGCTGGACAGCCGGAGCACAGAGGATTTTCAGGGCTGGGAAACCACCCTTCATGATACTATTGGGTTGGCCAAAAAGTTTGCTCAGGTTTTTCTGTAAGATGTGATAGAAAAACCCAAACAAACTTTTTGGCCAACCCAAAATAATGGTGAATGCTTATCATTTTACATTTGTCCAAACCCATAGCATGTACAACACCAACAGTGAACCCTCATCCAATGTGCATTGTGGTACTATTGACAATAGTGCACTTCTGTGCTATTTACAATAGCCAAAACACAGAAGCAACCTTAATGTTCATTGAAAGATGATGGATAAAGAAGATATAGGATATACATATGCAGTGGAATACTACTCAGCCACAAAAAGAATGAAATCATACCATTTGCAGCAACATGGAAGGACCTAGAGATTCTCATACTAAGTGAAGAAAGTCAGACAGAGAAAGACAAGTATCATGTTACCACTTGTACATGGGATCTTAAAAAATGATATAAGTATACTTCTTTACAAAAGAGAAGTGGATTCACAGACAAGAAAACAAACTTATGGTTACCGAAGGGGAATGGGGGAGGGATAAATTAGCAGTTTGGGATTAACAGATACACACTACTGTATATAAAAAGATGAACAACGGGTCCTAGCACAGGGAACTATATTCAGTATCTTGTAATAACTTATAAGGGGAAAGGATATGAAAAATATATACATGTATATATAACTAGCGATGAAGAATTGATGCTTTTGAACTGTGGTGCTGGAGAAGACTCTTGAGAGTCCCTTGGACTGCAAGGAGATCAAACCAGTCAATCCTAAAGGAAATCAGCCCTGAATATTCATTGGAAGAACTGATGCTGAAGCTGAAGCTCCAATACTTTGGCAAAGAACTGACTCACTGGAAAAGACCCTGATGCTGGGAAAGATTGAAAGCAGGAGGAGAAGGGGATGACAGAGGATGAGATGGTTGGAAGGCATCACCAACTCGATGGACATGAGTTTGAGCAACCTCTGTGAGTTGGTGATGAACAGGGAAGCCTGGCATGCTGCAGTCCCTGGGGTCGAAAACAGTCAGACACGACTGAGCAACTGAACTGAACTGTCACTTTGCTGTACATGTGAAATTAACACAACAGTGTAAATCAAATATACTTCAATAAAAAAAGAAAAAAAATCCTATCTTTAGAACAGCGGAGGGTGGGGGAGGGAAGAAGAGGGAACCCTGATGCTGATACGGGCTTTAGTTTACAAAAATGTATCAGTGTTAGTTCATCAAATGTAACAAATAAAATGCACTAATACAAGATGCTGATAATAGGAGAGGGACTTCCCTGGTCCAGTGGTTAAGACACCACCCTCTCAATGCAGGGGCTCATGTTCCATCCCTGATTGGGGAACTAAGATCCCATATGCTGTGTGGCTCAGCCAAAAGATTTTTTTAAAAAAGCAGGCGGTGGGGGGAGGAATTGTGTGTGTGCGCTGGGGGAGTAAGGTGCTGTGTGAGAACTCTGCACTTGCCGTTCAGTTTTCCTATAAGTCTAAAACAGCTCTAAAAATATCAAGTTTATTTATTTATTTTATTTGGCTGCGCCAGGTCTCGGTCTCGGCATGCGGGATCTTCAGTTGCAGCGTGTGAACTCTCAGTTGCAGCATGTGGGATCCAGTTCCCTGACCAGGGCTGGGGCCTGGACTCCGTACACTGGGAGCACAGTCTTAGGGGTCACCAGGCAAGCCCTGAATATCAAGTTTATCAATAAAAAACAACTTCAGGGACTCACCTGGCAGGCCAGGGGTCACGACTCTGAGGTTCCACTTCAGGGGATGCAGGTTCGATCTTTGGTGGGGGAAGCTCTGCACACCGTGGGGTGCGGCCAAAACAGAAAACATTGTTTAGGAAGGGTGCAAGTATATGGACCCACAAGCACAGTGACATTGTTAGTGGTTTTTTTCCCTTAATTTACCCTTACTTCTTTTTTTTAAATACAATTTTATTTATTTATTAGTTATTTTTGGTCGTGCTGGGTCTTTGTTGCTGTGAGGGCTTTTCTCTAGTTGCAGCGACTGGGGGCTACTCTCTAGTTGTGACCCCCGTGGCCTCTCCCGTTGTGGAGCACAGGCTCTAGGGCACCTGGGCTTCAGTAGCTACGGCTCCCGGGCTCTAGAGCACAAGCTCAATTGTTGTGGTACCTGGGCCATGTTGCTCTGTGGCATGTGGGATCTTCGCAGACCAGGGGGTCAAACTGGTGTCTCCTGCATTGGCAATGGATTCTTTACCGCTGAACCACCAGGGAAGCCCCGCTACAGGATTTTATGGATTCACCGTCTAAACCGGCAAAATTGTGGGAACCAGGGCATATGCTTTCATGGGGATGGCAATCTAGCCCCAGGAGGAAATATGCAGATATTAAAAGGCCAGAGAAGGTTCTTTATGGGAAGAAATCTGGGACATATTGTTATGAGGGAATCAGAAGGGCTGCAAAACAGCAGGGATGGATGGTATGATGCTGTTTCTATGAGGGGAAAGGAAAAATACACAGATGTGCTTGTTTGGGCGAGGAACACTGCTGGGAGGGGAAACAAGAAACTGGCTGGCGGCCTCTGGGGTGACTGGGGGGTGGTGCCTCTCCTGAACACCCCTTGGTATAGTTTACATGTGTGACCTGAGTCTGTTTTACCTATGGAAAAAAAAATAAACTGCAAAATATATTTTTAAAAGACTGCTGTGAAAAAAAAGGGGATGCAAAATAAAAGCGTTTGGATGGGTGTTGTGGGGGGAAATTTTAGGCCACATCACAGGTGTGTTGCAGACCCTACTTTCGGGCTGAAAGCCTCTGTTGCCCCCCGGTACCTGGCCCCTGTGGGGGCTCACACCTTTCCTGTTCGGGGTCAGGAGTGTTCAGAGTCCTGGGGCCCCCGGAGTGAGACGTGGGCTAGCCTGGGGCCAGGACTGACAGAGGCCCTTGAGGCTCCGGGAAGACCCTTGGAGGCTTGGCTGGCTTCAGGTGGGGACCTGTGAGTGCCAATGTGGGGCTGGTGGTACAACAGGACCCCCCTAGGTGCCAAACCCAAGAAGGGCCAGATCAGAGGAAGGAAGGGTGACTGGATGGGGGCTACTAGTGTACCTCTTTCCCATGGGCAGTCACTCTCCGGCTGGTGGTGCTAGAATTGGCCTCAGGCACTGAGGACTCCCCTGGTTCTGAGCTCTGGATGTCGAGCCAGACAAGGTGATGGGTGTTCAAAACCCTGCCCTCCACTTTCAGACCCCTGAAGTGACAACTTACCCAGCTTCAGGGTCAGGGGCTGGGATTGGGGGGGTGGGTCAGTGGGTGGGTGGGTGACGATGGTGGGCTGGGCCCCCCGCCCCAGCATGTGTACTGTCTCTTCAGCTGTGTCCGACTCTTTGTGACCCTGTGGACTGTATGCAGCGCACCAGGCTCCTCTGTCCACGGGATTCTCCAGGCAAGAATAGTGGAGTGGGTTGCCATGTCCTCCTCCAGGGGATCTTCCTGACCCAGGGATCAAACCCAGGTCTCCTGAACTGTAGGCAGACTCTTTACCGACTTAGCCATGCCCCCAACAGAACCCAGACAGGGATCCTTGGTTCCCCCTTTCCCAAGACCCCCCACCATTCAGTCTCCTCCTGGCTTGCTCTACCCTCCCCCCAGTGCGGTGACCCTGTGGGATGGTGGTAGATGCCCTTTTCAGGGGCTCAGAGGAGTCGGGACCAGAAGTGCCTGCTATGGTGGGTGCAGGATGGCTTCCAAGGTGTCTGCTTTGACATGCTGGGTTCACCTGGGACCAAGCCTGACTCTGGTCACAGTCCACCCTGACCTGCCACGTGGCTTCCCCGCTGGGATGGGAGGTTGCTCCCCACTTCTTCCAGCCCCACAGCCTTCGCACCCTCTGTTCCCTCTGGCTGGAAAGTCCTTCCTTCAGTCACGCCAGTCTGGGTTCTCCTGTCCCCATCCCTCCCTGACTACCCCCACCATGCCCACTGGCTCACGGCCCTGTTTTCTCCTGTGTCTCCTGTGTCTCTCTCTCCAGCATAATTCTGTGTAAATCACTGTTGTTCATTTACATGTTTGCTCATTTTACTGTTTTACTATATATATATATATATTTACTATTTTACTATTTCTTCCTCCAGACCAGATTTTGAATTCTAGGAAGGTGGGAGCCTCGTGGGTCTTGTCACCTGATGGGACCCCAGGTCCAAGACTCTGCCTGACACATGTGGGTACTACTCTTTACAGATGTGTAAGTCTTGCTTTTTTAAAGAAATTTTTAAAAAAAATTTTTGAGGTGGACCATTTTTAAAGTCTTAACTGACTTTTTTTTTTTTTTACAATATTGCTTCTGTTGTTTTGTGTTCTGGGTTACTGGCCATAAGGCACGTGGGATCTTACTTCCCTGACCAGGGATCAAACCCACACCTCCTGCGTTCGAAGGGGGAGTCCAAACCACTGGACCACCAAGGAAGTCCAACACTGCTAAGTCTTGGCTTTGAGACCCTCATTCTGACCCTGCCTCCCCCGCACACCCTGCCGCCACCATCAACTCTGGGGGTGAGCTGAGTGGGGGCCCACTCAGAGCAGGGCTGGGCCACTTGTTTACAGAGCCCTGCTGTGTTCCCAGGCTGGGTGCTGACCTGAGGGTGTAACAACTGGGATATGCCCCATGTTCCACTAAACAACATACACAGTAATGACAGGGGATTTAGAAGCTGGTAAATGCGATGGACAAAAATAGAAGAGGGCAAAGGGCATGTGGGGTGCTGGGCAGGGCGCAGGTTCAGAGGCATGTCAGGAAGGCTTCAATGAGGAGGTGATGTTTGAATTTGGAACTGAAGGTGGTAACTGGGGAGCTGTAGGGGAGGGGACAGGTCAGGGGAGAGAGGTCTGGGCAGAGGGCATAGGCTGTGCAAAGGCCCTGGGGCAGGACTGTGTGGCTGGAGCAGAGTGAGTGAGGGGGAGAGAGGGAGGACCAGAAGGCAAGGGAGGGACCTGGGAGTTTTACTCCCAGGGAGGTGGGGGCCCTGGAGGACTGTGGGCAGAGTGGGGCGGGGCCTGTCTCAGAGCAGGGCAGGGCCTGACTTGAGTGCAAACAGGGCTGTTGCTGCTGCCGGGAAGACAGACTTGGGGGGCGAGGGCAGAGCGGGGGACCAGGATGGGGGTGAATACCCAGGTCCAGGTGGTGCTGATGGGGGCAGCCCTGGGTTGGAGGGAGGTGTGGGTAGGTCCTGGATGGGTTCTGGAGGCAGAAGGGTGTGAAAAGGGGTGAGAAGGCAGCAGACCAGCCTCCAGGTCCAGTGGGGGCGGGGGTGAAGGCTGGCCTGTGGGGCCTCCTCAAAAGCCTTATGTGTCCCCCAGCTCATGTCCAACACAACTTTTTACAGGAATTTTGGGATTATAATTTTGCTTTTAAGATCTCTTGGCCAGGAGCACACATCCCTCCTCCCATCGGGTTGCTTTTGTTGTCACCATGGTGACCACGTGGGAAGTCTTTCAGAGGCAGTCTAAAATGCTCTTTGCCAACGACAGCTAATAATTATAAAAGAACTAACACTGGGGACTTCCCTGGTGGTCTGGTGGTTAGGACTTCATGCTTCCAATACAGGAGGTGCAGGTTTGATCCCTGGTTGGGGAACTAAGATCCACCCATGCTGCTCAATGTGGCTCCCCCAAAAAGAGAACTAAGTACCCACTCTGAGCTGGGCCCTGTGACATCACCTCTCAGGGCCTCAGTTTCCTCATCTGTAAACAAGATTAAAGTGAAGAGCTCACTCCAGGGCCAGGGAAGGGCATGGGTTTCAAAGATTTAACAAACTAACAAAATGAGCTGACAGTAACAACGCCATCCACAACCGTGCCCTGCCAGTGGTGGGAAGGGCTGAAGATGTTCCTCCTTTTGTTTTGGATTGCTCACATTTTCTTGGCCTGCAAACAGCTCAGAGGCTCGGCCTGGGCTGGAGGGCTGGGTCAGTCCTTGCAGCCTTGTCCCCAGGGGTCTTCAGTCCTTGCATCTTCCTTGGTCCTCTGCCTGGGACACCCTTCCCCTCGGTGCACATCTGGAAAGCCCCTCATCCCCAGGTCCTCCCTTTGCCTCCTCCAGGAAGCCCTCCTAGTCCCCTCCGATGAGGCCCCTGCTCCTCCTCCGAGTTCCCCTTTGGCTCCAGTCCAGCCTGCCAGGGGCTGGGGATGGCTTGGTCTAGGTGACTCTGGAAAGGCCCTCCAGTGCCCCACACGGGGGTGCTGCTGGGGCAATAGGTGGGGTTCCAGGTAGAACAGTGGGAGCACGGGGTGCCCTGGTTGGGGGCCATCCCCACGGGGCACCTCCCAGTCTGGTAAATGTTTATGGGCGAGGGGGCCTGGCAGGCCTGCTCCAACCCTCACCCCCACCCACACAGGGGAAACCGAGGCTAGGAGGCAGGCTGGGGCTGGCTGGCCCTGAATGAGCTTTTCCTCCCCTCTGTGGGCCCTCGGACCAGGCACAGGGTTTGGGCTTCAGGAGAGCCAGACTGAGGAAGGCTGTGTGGGGGTGAGGTGGGGCGCCTAGGAGGATCTAGTTCTGGAAGCTACTGCAGTGTGGGGGCCGGGAAGTGACCAGCTGCGGGGCCTTGAACCAGAGCTCTTGGCGGCTCCGACACCATCACAGACACTGCTGATTCTGAGACTGTCCACCCTGCTCCCCCTATGCTACAGGCAGGACAGGTGGGAAGGTCTGAGAGGAGGGGCAGGGAGGCAGGGCTGCAGGGCCAGGGACCTGGGGGGACCGGACTGAGCACGGCAGGCTCTGCCCCCTGCCGGCCACCGCAGGGACAGGCCAGGCTGGTGCCGGAGTCAGGGACCCGACCCCTACTCAGCGGGCATGGAAGGCGCGTTCCCATGGGTGGAGCCACTTCCCCTCTTCAGGAAAGAGCTGAAGGAGGCTTGCACTCACATCCACTTGCCAGGTGGGTAAACTGAGGACAGAGCAGGAAAGAACCAATTGCTGGGTCTTGAATGCAGGTCTGGGAGCCCTGAGGCCGGCTGGTCCCACAGCAGGGGTGAGGGGGGCATCTCCATCCTCTCTCAGAGACCCCCAAGTCTGGACCTGGGTACCTAGGCCTGGATGTGATCCCAAGTTGGCACCTGGTCCCAGGCTGCATGTGGACACTGGTGCCCACTCTGGCGTGGTGTGCAGAGGGGCTCGGCGTGGCGGGTGGGGAGGCCGAGGGGGCAGGGCTGTCAGGGGGTGCGGGGGCTGGGGGTGTAAGCAAACAGTGGCAGCAAGGGCAGCCCAGCTGAGAGCCAACGGGCTGGGGCTCCGTGCTCTGCTTCACACTCGGGTGAATTATTACCTGGGCTGGACACAGCATGAATGCAAGGCTCCAAGTTTGGCTTTCAACCGTATCAGGCTCCGGGAGAGAAGGAAGGGGAAGATGGGTTGGGGCAGACATTGGGGAGGACCACTCCTGCCAGCCCTGGACCCCCTGAAGTGCTCCTGCAGTGCCCAGACCCCCGCCAGGACCCAATCCCGCCCCGCAGGGTGGGCTCTGGAGAGCACTAATTTATGGCCCGCTGAGGCGTGCTGGGACACGCAGGGCCTTCCTCTCTGGCTGCCAGGAAGAACTGAGCTGGTTGTGCAGAGAGCCCAGGGCTGCGCCAGCATTCCGGGGCCGCCTGCATCCCCGGGCCTGACAGGCGGCCGTGTGTGTGAGGCCCTGAGTCCCTCTTCTTGCGCTGCTGACAAAGGCCCCTGCCCTGCAGGCTCCCGGTGGCCTGTCACCCACCTGTCCCACCTGATGGGGACGGGGCTTGGGGGCCAGGCCGTCTGGGGCTCTCCGCTCCAGTGCCCAGGAATTTGGAAATGGGCCGTGCGTGGGGCCTGGGCGTGTTTTCCACATGCTGTTGGCTTTGGGGGAAGGCCCAGAGAGGGGCTGGCTTGCGAGCTGCAGGGGGGCCACAGGAAGGGCTGTGGGCTGCGGGGCCCAGTCCCCCCCCCACCCTCCCTGCACTGTCAGTCCCCAAGGCCATCCGCAGAGAACTGGCTGAGGCCCGGCGACCTCTGTCTGACACCTGCTCCCACGCGGGGGCCCAGCTGGCGCCGCGCCTGCCCCTTCGGGCACAGACCCAGACGCCTTATCTCCTGCCGCTTCCTCACTCCCTCCCACGTCTGCCCTGAGCCGCCCTGGCCTGTCACCCAGACTCTGTCACCTGGACAGGGCTTCACCCTGGAGAATGACAGAGGAGGGGAGATGCACACAAATATACACAGGATTTATTATTTTTAGACGAGTTTCACCGTGCCCGAGGTCCCAGGAGGCGGCAACGGGGCTCACACCTTGGGTTCTGCAAACACCTTCCAGTCCTCCAGTTGGCCCATCTTGACCAGTGCAGCCGTCAAGCCCATGTACGCACAGGCAGCGGCTCCGATCCCATAGCTGCGGGCTGCAGGGGCAGAAAGACTGGCATCAGACAGCACGCGGGGAGCGAGGCTTGCCTACATCCACCCTGAGCACCGCCTGAGGATGACCCTCCCTCTAAGCTCAGGGGGCCAGGGCTGGACCACATGCTCCTTAGGGATGGAGCCCTGGGGCCTCGGCCTTTGAAGGTGGACGTGTGGAAACTGAGGCGGGAGGCGGGAGTCCAGGCTTCCAGGCGCGGGGGCGTGAGGGGACCGAAGACCGCTGGCAGGTCTCAGTCCTGGCCGAGTCTGCCCTGTGGTTTGTGAAGCAGCAAACGCAAGATGCCTGCGGCCTGAGAGGTGCCCCGGGAAGGGGGTTCTGCCTGCTGAGCGCTGGGCTCACACACCCCATTGCAGGCTCAGGGGCGCGGGTCAAAGCCGGACCTCAGCCAAGGTCTCCCGGCAAAGGCCAGGAGGGCGTGGCACCCTCCCCCTCTGCCTGGCTGGAAGCTTCCACAGAACACTCTAGCCAGTGGGCTGGGGCGTTTCTCTGCGTGTGGCCTCCCCTGGCCGGCTGCCCCACCCGCCAGGCCATGGGAGGCGGGAAGAGCGGCGTCTGCTTCCTATTCCAGGCGTCTCTGCTGTACCAGCTGGCCTGGGTCCCGGCCTCCCCCTGGGGACACAGCCTCTTCTCCTGTGGGTGACCTCGGGCCACCTCATCTCCTTGGAGCTTCAGTCCCCCCGTCTGGAAGGTGGGGATGGTGACAGCCACTCCCCTGTGGGGCCCTGGGTGCCAGCAGCTCCAAGCCAGCCCCGACTGCTCCCCCCAACAGGCAGTGACCTTGTGTTCGCTGACAAGACACGGCAGAGGGAGAGAGACATAAGTGAGGGCAGGCGGGGGCCCAGATGTACGTAGTGGGTTGGGACAGTGGAGGGGGCAGCCGTGCTGACTTCTGGGGGGAAGGGTGTTCTGGCAGAGGGCACAGCCATGCAAAGGCCCCAGGGTGCTGGAGGAACAGCGAGGAGGCTGTGGAGCTGCAGCAGAGGGAGCAAGGCGGCGAGGGCAGGGCAGGGTGGGGACAGAGCCGGGCGGCCATGCAGGCCACGCCGAGCCACGGGGGGCAGGAGGGCGTGGCGAGGTGGACGTGCAGTCGGTCCCTGAGCAGTGCTCAACTGGCTGGCAGCTGAGACTGAGCGCTGCCGTCTCCCCCGCCAGATGTACGTCCTGCACACCCACCCCTGATGCGCAGAGGGAGGAGGGTTCGCAGAGGTCAGGGGTGCAGGGCTCACTCACTGCGTGCTCCCAGGGTCAAGCCTCCAGCACAGCCTCCGATGAGGTAGTTGAGAGGGTCGTCAGGCTTCTCGCGGACCTGGGCGCTAACACAGGAGGTGAGGCCAAATATGGCTCCGATGGCGGCTGTGGGGGCAGACGGGGCAGGACAGGCCCCGGTCTGAGTCAGGGGTCCAGACCAGGCCCCCGAGGAGAAGCCCAGACGTCACGCAGGCTTGCTCACCTGCGGTGAATGTGTACCGTCCCGTCCTCGCCACTCCCTCCAGGAAGGAGGCGGGGGTTTTGAGGGCAACGCTGTAGGCAGAGACAACGAGGCCTGCGGACAGAGAGGGACAGAAAGGCGGCCAGGCAAATCAGCCCTGGGCCCTGGAGGGGGCAGGCCCCTCCCCAGTCCACAGAGCCCACTCCTTGCATTCCCACGGCAACCACCAAGGTGGCTTGGGCCAGGGTGGGCCAGGAAGTGGCTGTTACAGGGCTCACCTGGGGCCCCACAGTCGATGAACTGGGGTCTAACCTGGCTCTCCTGCTCCAAGGCCTGGGCTCTCACCCCCCTCATCCAGCCCGCCCCACAGGGCACCAGCCCAGAGCATGGCCCCCGCTGAGGATGGGCTGGGGCCCTGGTGGCTGGACCAGCACCCCAGCCCTGCTCCCCACTTCCAGCAAAGCTCTGTCCCTGCTGCGGGGCCCAGGGCTCCTGACGCCTCCTTCTCGCCACTTGCAGACCCGACCCTCACCCCGGCTGGCTCAGCCTCACCACTCTCTCTGGTAAGTTCTTTCATCTCCATCGTTGCCCCAGATGACCTGCCTCTGATGCTGGTTTTTATGTGTGAGGGGCCCTGGTGGGCAGCCAGGCCCAAGGTCCTACTGTGGGGCATGCTGAGTCAATGCTGACCCGCGCAGTGTGTCAGCCTCCTCAGCCAGACCCTCTTTGGTGGATGTGCAGACCTATGCCCACCTGGATGGCTCCCTGTCACCAGAACAGCCCAATACAGGGCTCCCCACCCTCCAGCTGACCCTGCACCTATCCTCCCCAGACAGACTCACTGTGGGGCCCAGCTGCCAGCACAGACCTGGGGCCAGCCCATCCCAGACAAAACAGAACCACCTCCTGGCAGGTGACAGGGCACCCACTGCCCTCTCCCTCCTCAGGGCCTGATGGGCTCAGTCCCCTCTTATTGCTCTGTGGGGTGGGGAGGGAGGGGGGGGCCCTCAGACAGGCAGAGAGACTCCCTTGATGCCACCCACCCGGCAGAGCAGCCTGGAAGACCGGAGGATCTGAAGGCCAACCACCTTCATTGATGCCCCAGGGACGTGGGCCCCGCCCAGTCTCCAAGCCCCCAGCTTCTGCAGACCCAGCAGCTGGCGTGCTGCACTCCCCCACCATGACCTTCCCAGCTGAGCAGCAGCCCTCCAGCCCTGCTGAGGTTCAGCTCACAAGAGCTGTGGGGGGACTTGTCACACGAGACAGGAGTGGTAACCTTGGAAGCAACTCCGAGGAGGGCCAAGACGGCCGACCCACTTCCCAGACGGGGAAGCCGAGGCCCAGGGATGAGGGGAGAGGAGCCGCGTATAAAGAGGGCATCCATACGCCAGGTGCCCACTTGGGAGCTGTCCAGGTCCAATCCTTCCCCATCCCACACTGAACCCTAGTGTCCCCGCACTCCTCAGAGAGGCTGAAGGCTGGGAAGGAGGGAGTGGGCCACAGTCTGGGGCTCCCCCTGCCCGCACTGTCCCAGCAAGCCCCTTTCCTCAGTTATACGAGGCTCCCACCCCTACCCCAGCTTGTAAACAGACTTAATCAGAGCAGCTCCCCACCCTGTCTGGGACCTGGGGATGCATGATCTCTAGACAACCCTCTGAAGAGGAACCACAGACAAGGTTCAGTGACAGTCCCCAAACCACAGTGAGTCCTGGGGGAGAACCTTATTGATCCTATCCCTGCAGGCCTGCTTTCCTTATAGCTCAGACAGTAAAGAATCTGCCTGCAATGCAGGAGATCTGGGTTCAATCCTTGGGTCAGGAAGATCCCCTGGAGAAGGAAATAGCAACCCACTCCAGTATTCTTGCCTGGAGAATCCCATGGACAGAGGAGCCTGGCGGGCTACAGTCCATGGGGTCACAAAGAGTCAGACATGACTAAATGACTAACACATACATACCACATACCTGTGACCCTGGCCGAGGGACACCCAGTTGCCAGGCCACACTGGGCACAGAAGGCACCCCAGCATCCTACAAGCCCTCAGAAGTCCTTTAACTGGGAAGAGATGACCTGGAAGCCACTGGATTATCCCAAAGTCAAGGACTATCCGTCCCCCCCCACAACAATCATTTAGTAGATGACATGCCAGCCCACTCCCCCAGCCCACTTAACTCCTCAGACACTACAGCCACCACCACCCACCCCCTCAGCACTCGAGGGTTTTCATTGACTTGGCCCCTTCCACAGGTTCCTGTCACCCCCTCAAAAGACCCCTCCTCAGCCCCTCTGCCAGCTCCTGGCTCCCTATCAATCTTCTGAAGCGACTTTCAGACACTCACATTCATTCACACACTGTTACTGTGTACCTTCATTCATTCATTCGTAAAGTCATTCATTCATTCCTAGCTACTACCTTGCCCTCCTTCCCTCACTCATTCCATCATCCAGTTACTGTGTGCCCACAACGTGCTGGGCTGGGTTAGAGCCCGGCCCCTGCCCTCAAAGGGGCTCACCATCCCAGAGAACTCAAGTGTGAATTCTCACTGTAGAGTGCCGAGGGGAGGCAGGGATGGAAGAAGGGAGGAGGTGTGGGAGGACAGAGCATGTGTAGTTAGGTCCTGAGGGTTGAGTGGAGTTGGCTGGTGAGGCAATCCGAGTGGCAAAATGAGTGTCACACAGCAACGCCCTCGAAGACCCACAGGCCCCCTTGCAGAGCTCCTGGAAATCAGTGACCGCCCCCCAAATTCGAGTCTCTCCATGACCACAGGACATAATGCCTCTGTCAAAGGTTTCCACCTGCAACCCCTCAAACATCCTCCAACATGCCCCTCTAGACTCCATTCAAGCAGACGCCACAAACACCCAGCACCCAGGGATCTTGACTACCCCAGTGACCAGCTTGTCATATGTACCACAACCTCCCAGGGCCCAGGAACCCTGCTAGCTCCCCTGCCTCTTTCCGCAACGTCTATCTTACACCAGAGGTCCCCATGGACGGCTCAGACACTCCGACGAAGACCACGTACCCACTCCGTGAGATTCTCAGTCCTCACGGGATCCTCTCGGACCCTAGGATCTCTCTGCGCCCTCTGCGTTAGTCCGACAACCCCACAAAGTCTATTTAGTACAAGAGCCCCCCACCGTCCCAAGCCCACCCCACACACCCCAACGACGACTACTGCCACCGCGCGAGGTCCGCAGCCCCTCCAGGACGCCCTCGGGCCGCCCCAGTGATCTGACGGCCTCCCTGCGCCCTATACCCTGGGGACCCGGCAGGCGCTCACCGGTGGCACCACCGATACTGGTGGTGGCGTAGGTCTTGCGGTGGCACTCGGTGCCTTCGGGGATGTCCCAGTACTGGTGAAGAAGCGTCTTAGCCATGACGGCGCAGCCCTGGTCCTGCACCTTACCACCCGGCTGCTCCTGCGGCCAAGGACGGACGCCGCTGACTCTCGCGAGACTTCCTGGGCGGCGCGCGCAGCCTCTCGTGCGGGCGGGACAGCAACAAATGAGCAACTTTATTGAGCGCCGCGTAAGTGGACACGGGTTGCGCTCAAGTCCTGGAGTCGGGATGGGAGTAAAGGAAGAGCACGTGCACCACTGGCCGATTTCTGAAGGGGGAAACTGACCAGGATCAGTGAAGGCAGTTGCCGTTATTTCAGGTCAGAAGGTCCTGGGTCAAGAATAGTGTGACCCGAGAGGCAGGACCTAACGAGGAGCGGGACTATCAAAGGTATTAAGCCTATCCACAAGCAGAGAGGAGACCGCGGAGCCAAACTCTACTGGAGCGAGACGTTCATTATGGGGCGGGAACACGGAGGGATGTGGCCACTCCCAGCGCCAGTATCTGTGGGGAGGCGTGGTCACGCCCAATGGCCAGTCTTAAACCTGAGTTAACGGCGTGCTACTATTTGGGGGCGTGGTCAGGCACAGAATTACCGTTCAGTAGCTAACTTGTGTCCGACTTTTTGCCACCCCATAGACTGTAGTACGCCAGGCTACCCTGTCCTCCACTATCTCCCGGAGTTTGTTCAGATTCATGTCCTTTGAGTTGGTGATATCTAACTATCTCATCCTCTGTTTCCCCCTTCTTCTCCTGCCCTCTATCTTTCCCAGCATCAGGGTCTTTTCCAATGAGTCTGTTCTTCGCATCAGGTAGCCAAATATTGGAGCTTCAGCTTCGGCGTCAGTCCTTCCAATGACTCAGGCTCAGGGGCTTAACGAGAAAGTGTCCAGTCCCAGTGCTTGGATTCTTAGCAGGACGTGGTCTGTGCCCGGTTTGTAGTCCAACCCCTGGGCGGGATGAAGAATGACCATCCCCACTGGGTGTGTGTCAAGAATCCCAAACATAACCTGAAAGGGACTGGACCAATCAGGAGCTGTACGATTGCCTAAGGGGCGTGAACGGCCAATGAGAGAAGCGTAACGGGCTCCAGGGGTGTGGTCAGACTTGTGGGGCCCGACCAACTTGGCGCGTTAGATTCTGAGGAGGGCGGGGCCTGCCTCGAGAGAATGACCAATCCTGTTGCCAGAGCCTGAGCTGGCCACCGGAGGACAAGGCCAACCTGGGGCCGGGGTTTGTTAAGACCTTGGCCAATCTTGGAGTTAGTCGGGGCTCAGGGGCGGAGTTTCCAGTTGCCGGAACCAGTGAGGGCGTTCGGGTTTGAGTACTAGACCCAGCCCTGGAGGGCGGAGCCTAGCGGTGAACCCGGCCAATCACGCCGAACGGGTCTTGAACGGACCCTCGGAGGTGTGGCCCTCCAGGGGCGTCTCCAGGGGCGTGTCCAGGGCCGGTTCCGGGCCGCCCGAGGGCGTGGCCAGGCCTGGTCCTCTGCAGGGGCCATGTCAGCGCCGCCGCCCCTGCAGATCCGCGAGGCTAACGCACACCTGGCTGCCGTTCACCGGCGCGCGGCGGAACTGGAGGCGCGGCTGGAGGCCGCCGAGTGCACGGTGCGCGCCCAGGCCGAGCGCCTGGCCCGCCACGACCAGCAACTGAGCGCCGCTTTAGACGAGCTGGGACGCGCCAAAGACCGGTGAATCTTGGGACCCGTCAGGTGGACTTCTCGGAGGAGTTGGGCGGAGGCAGATCCGAGATAGGAAAGGAATACTGGTAGGAGAGACGTGGGCATTCACGTGGAGCTGGACTACTGGTGGGACTGGAAAAACAAACACAAAAATACTTGAATCATCACTATATAAAGTTGAGAGATGTCACTTGGGTGTGACTATCTAACTTAACAGGGTCCATTTTACCACTAGGCAAAACAGGCTGGTCCTGAATGGTACAGGGACCACCAGCTGCCTGATGTAGGTATTGGAGCCATGGCAGGTTCTTGGGTGGATGGGATTATATCAGCAGTTTTGAAGAGTTTCTAACTGAGGATTCAAAGGGATGAGACAAGCGCCCAGGGAAGAAAGTGTTTCGGAGGACCCGGTGGGAAACAATTCAGAGCTGGTTGGACTCATTACTTCATCTTTACTGAGCACCTACCATATGCCAGGCCCTGTGCTGGTCATTAGGGCACATCAGTAAGACGTGTACAGCCCTGCCCTCAAGCACACTGTTAGGCAGTTACAACACAGGGTCATTGGGATGTGTGTGTATGATGGCTGGAGAAGGAAATGGCAACCAACTCCAGTATTCAACCTCATAGTATTCTTGTGTATGATGGGCAACACGGCTCTAGGAGGGCCCAGAGGGAAGGCTTCTTGGGGGAGGAGCCATCTAAGCTGAACAGCAAAGAGGAAAAGATGCAGGGGACAAGGGAACTGCAGGATGAGCTAGGGGGTGAATGAGGGAGTGTGTTAGTCTGCTGAGGTTGCCATTACAGGATACCACAGACTGGGTGTCTTAAACAACATCAAATGATTCCTCATAGTTCTGGAGGCTGGGAAGTTCAAGATCAAGGCACTGATTCAGTTCTGGTGAGGGTCCTCTTCTGGGCTTGCCAACAGTTGTCTTCTCACTGTGTCCTCACAAAGCACAGAGAGAGAGAGAGAGAGCAAGTTCTTTGGTATCTCTTCTTAAAAGGAAACCCCTCATTACATCATGTAAACTTTCCTCACCTCTCAAGGCCCTCTTCTCCAAATACTATCACGGCATAGGGATTCAATCTATGAATCTGGGGATGGAGGTTGGGAGCAGGGGGAAGAGAACCTCTCTGGTGCCCGGGTACCATAACGTTCTGTCTTGCCTTCCTGCCAGTGAGATTGCCGCCCTCCGGGAGCAGCTGCTGACCTCGGAGGCTGCTGTCCAGAGTCTGCAGGCTGCTGTGCGCCAGAGGGACAAGCTCATCGGGCAGTTGCAGCCCCGGGCTGAGCTGCTGCAGGATCTCTGCCGCCGCCGGCCGCCCCTGGCTGGGCTGCTGGCTACCCTGGCTGAGGCCGAGCGCCTGGGGCCCCTGCCAGCCAGTGACTCACTCCCTGGTGGGCCCAGCTCACCCCTTGCCAACAGTACTGGGGAGGAAGAGGACAGGGACCAGCTCGAGCCCGCAGTGTTTGGGACCACTGTGTGAGTCCCAGAGAGCAGGTTCCGGAATGGTGAAAGAGGACTCCAGTGGGACTTCTTCTACTGCCCGGGTATCCTTAGGGTTAAGATATCCCAGAGAGGACCCCTTGGAAGAGCCATAATCCTCAGTGTCAGAACCTGTTAAAAAGGAATAGGTTTCATATCGGTGGCCTGCAGGCCAAATGCAGATGAACTCAGCCAGTTTTTCTTTTTTTTAAAAAAAAAAGCAAAACTTTGAATCAATCACCCTTGTTGGAGAACTGGCCGCACTTACACACGGATCTGGATTTCTGGCTTCGGGCTGGGCTGTACCTGCCTGGATCTGAGTCTAGGACATCCTCTTTAGCGAGGGCAAGTTTCCATTCGCCCCCTCATCTCTCAAGGCTGGATGTCTGGCCCCTGAAACATCTGAGTTAGAGACCTCTCTTTTTCTGGTGGAGGCAGATGGCATCGAGTGCCGTGTGATTTGGGTCTCTCCCTCTTTTCTCCCCTGCCCTGGTTTTTGTTCCTCCGGAAGCACTCTTCATCCTAAAGCCTTATTCTTCATCTCAGTCCAGTGAACCTCAAGCCTCAGGCCATTTCGCATTGGTTATACGAAGATATTTTTTCCCCTAATTCTATCCTCCTCTCAACCCAGGAAGGAGTATGCAGGTGGGATGTGCCGACATGCTGGCAACCAGGCAAACTCAGGCATCCCGTAACCTCTTGATAGCATCCTGCCTCGGGGCCTTTACACTGACTGTTTCCTCTGCCTAGAATGCTCTTCCCCCCCAGATGCCACATGACTGGCTGCTGTTCACTCAGGCCTTTGCTCAAACGTCACCTCCTCTGAGAGGGCTTCCATGACTGCCTTATCAGGAGTCATTCTTCCCCATTCCACCCTGCCCGCATTGCCCCATTCTACTCCCTTTATGTAACTTTTTACCATTGGAGTGGAAGCTCCATGAGGGCAGGTTTTTGTTTTCTGTCACCAGTGCCTGGCACACCCTAGGGCCTAGCACATCTGATGAGGCCCCCGGCAACTTTCCTTTCAAAGCACCAGCTGGTTCCTTTCTCTAATCCTCAGAGAATTTATTTTTTCACTCCTTATTTGTATGCTGCCCTTGTTGGCCCGAGATGTTTGAGGCACTTTGCTTTTTTTATCAGAACAGGGAGCCCTGTGCCTTTCTCTGCTCAGCCCAAGTGCCTGGCCTGGGACTATGGCAGCCGTTTCCTGCCTCCTGACTCAGGGAATCCCCACCCCAGGAACCACTACGGGGCACAGCCCCTTTCAGCCCGGAAAACTCAGCATCTGTCCTCCGCCCTGCGGAGGGTGCCTCCTGGCGTCGCACAGCGACCCCTCAGTGTGGTAACAATGGCCCAGTTTTCTCCTCTGGACGAATAAGGGGGGGTGCTGTTTGAACAAGGGGAAGGCAGGCTAGGGCCTGTCTATGCTCAAGAATAAACCGAATGATTTCATGGCACCAATGGTCCCTCCTCCTCTCTTCCTACTGTGGGGGCTGGAGAGGCGGCTGCTGTGTTGCTCCTGGGTCCAGGTGGGCCCCACAGGGTGGGAGCTTGTGCCAAGCGCTCCACATATACAGCTCTGTCTCTTAGGCCACCTATGCACACACCATTGCCCCATTTTATAGCCGTGCAAAGTGAGGCTCAGAGAGGTCAAGTGAAAGGGCCTCTGGGTTTGGAGGGCCCTCTCCACTTTCTGTTTTTTAAGTAAAGTTAATTAAAAAACCATTTATTTGGCTGTGTCAGGTCTTAGTTGTGGCACATGGGTTCTCTGTGGTGATACAGAAGCTTAGTTGCCCCATAGCATTGGGATCTTAGTTCCCCGACTAGGGACTGAACCTGTGTCCCTCGCACTGGAAGGCCGATTCTTAACCACTGGACCAACCAGGGAAGTCCCCCCCATTTTTTATTGTTGAGATTCTGATTCTCTCAAAGATGTGGAGATGCCCAAGCAGAGCTACAATAATTGTGATTACATTTTACATTTCTTTATAGAAAAAATCCCTGACGTTTGTAAGCCTCATGAAGGCACACAATGGAGCTATTTCTTTGTGCCTACGCAGAGAATGTTGGACTGCAGTGAGTCACGAGAACTTCTGCAGCAGAATGTCACTGCAGTTTCTCATAACAATCAATGGTGTTGCATCTGCTGTGGCATGAATCACAGTGACAGGTTGCTTGTGATCCATGGCTTGGCTTTGGTCGGGAGCAGCGACTTCTGACAATACCATTGTGCTGTGTGCAACTCCCAAGCTTTGAAAAGCCTCTGATGATCTCTGGGTCTCTGTGGGTGGGCAGGGGTTCCCCAAACAGGGGCATTTTAAGTCCTGGGAAATCCATTATCATCTTCGATCCCAGCCTGCTGATGTGAGGCTCAGTTGGCCAGATGTCCAGTCTGATGGCAGGCCTTCTCTGCCGGTGGTCTTGGTTCCTCTTGGATTATGGAAGTCAGGGAGTCAGGGGTCCTTCTCTGGCCAGATAAGTAGCTTGTCATGAGCAAGCCCACCAAGTGATGTCTGAGAACCGGAGACCAACCCCCAAAAGACCCATGTGGACAAAAATACCATGACTGGCCATAATTAACTACTGAGATCAGAATTGCTTCGTCCAACTCAACATTGATGTTTACAGCACTGGCTGCATCTCGGCTCAGCCAGCACTGGTCTGAGCAGCTCCTGTTGGACATAGGCCTGGGCCATCTCGAGTCTTTAAACTTGAATTCCTCAGCAGCTTCAGCTGCAGCCCTGTAGAAAGGGGCTGGAGGCTGGTGAAGCCCAAAGAGGGGAGGGGTCACATAGGAATTGGGCCGAGCCTCCCCTCATCTGGGGACTGGTCCCTGCAGGGCTGTGACCCCCCCTTCCTCCTCGTGGTTCTGAAGTGCCACCCCCCACTCCCTCCACCCTCCTTCTAACCTGGGTCTGGCTCTCTCCCCGAGCTGGGAGAAGGCAGGCGGGACAGTGGTTGGGCAGTGGTGACAGCAATGCTGGCCTGTCCTCCTCAGCCTTTCATACGCACCCGCAGGGCTGTGCTTGTGGCCACAAGGCCCTGGCACAGAGAGAGTTACAGCTGGGGCCCCTCCCGGTCTCCAGGGCCCTGTCCCCTAGCAACAGCCCTGCCCGGCAGGACGCACTGCCAGCGCTGGGCAGAGCAGGCAGGAGGCAGGCAGAGTGGCCACCCGGACTCCAGGACAGATCAAGGCAGCCAGTCCGTAGCCTGGTGGCTGAGTCAGAGCCCCCCCAGATCTCTCGCCCATCCAGCCACCCAGAGAGCCCGGAGCCAGCATGGATGCTGTGGACACCACCATGGAGAAGCTCCGAGCCCAGTGCCTGTCGCGAGGGGCCTCGGGCATCCAGGGTGTGGCCAGGTGAGCTTTCCTCTCACATCTCCCCGACCCCCAGTCCCATGGATCTTTTCTAACCCTGCACCCCTGCCCCCCAGATTTTTCCGCCGCCTGGACCGGGATGGAAGCCACTCCCTGGATGTGGGGGAGCTCCAGCGGGGCCTGGCTGAGCTGGGGCTGGTGCTGGACGCAGCTGAGACGGAGGGCGTGTGCAGGCGCTGGGACCGTGACGGCAGCGGGACGTTGGACCTGGAGGAGTTCCTGCGAGCGCTGCGGGTGAGCTGGGGGTGCCGCACTCTCCCGGGCCCGTCGGTGTTAGTGTGGAGACCAAGGGGAGCCTCTGTGCTTCGTACCCCCCGGTCACCACCACACCCTCCCCAGCCCCCCATGTCCCAGGCCCGGGAGGCGGTCATCGCAGCGGCGTTTGCCAAGCTAGACCGCAGTGGTGACGGCGTGGTGACCGTGGACGATCTCCGGGGGGTATACAGCGGCTGTGCTCACCCAAAGGTGCGGAGCGGGGAGTGGACTGAAGAGCAGGTGCTCCGCCGTTTCCTGGACAACTTCGACTCCTCCGAGAAGGACGGGCAGGTGGGTGCATGCATACCCCGCGGTCCCTCGCCCACACCTCCAGACCCCCCAACCGCCTGTCTGCCCCCTAGGTCACGCTGGCCGAGTTCCAGGACTACTACAGTGGTGTGAGCGCCTCCGTGGATACGGATGAGGAGTTTGTGGCCATGATGACCAGCGCCTGGCGGCTGTGAGCTGCGCGCCCCCATGCCGCCGGCACCCTGGAGCCAAGGCCCCTCTCATCTGGGCTTGGAGCTGAGCAGCCCTGGGGTGGGGGTGGGGAGGAGTGTGGGGGGACTGAAGCCACAGAACCGGCTGGACCAGGTCTCCGGCTGTACTGCTTGGCCACCAGTTCCCCTGATGACTCACTGGCTCAGGACCCCGGGGGGAAAGGCCCCTTGCCCACATCGTGCTGATCCCAAAGCTCCTCGCATCCCTGCTCAGCGAACCCTGCCTGCCAGCACCCCTAACCCTTCCTGTGGGTCCCCGGGAAGCCAGGCCGCACCTGGCGGGGAAGCCGACAGCTCTTGTGTGAAGCCGGCCGCTCCAAGTCTTGGAAGGCAGCCATGGGTCACCTGCCCAGGTGTGCAGTGTGGGGCAGAGGCTGCCACCCTGCAGGCAGGCCAGGCTGCTTCCTGGTCAGGTCATCCGGCTTCCTGAGGCCCCTGGGGCACGCAGGAGGCCAGCGTTTTAGTTAAAAGTTTTAATGTAGTTCCCAAATACATTTCATATGACAATCTTACATAAATGTTTCAAAACACGTGGGCATTATCTGGTTTTACTTGTCACTAGCTGACTAAGGCTTAAAGCAGAGAAGTGTAACCGGATCTGCTGGGGGGGCCTTTGGTGACGTCCCGAGGCTCAGGCGCGGGCTGCAGGGCCACCCGGGGCGCGGGTGGCGTGGCTCAGACGGCCCCTCCTCACCCTGTCAGGGCGGCTGGGAGGTTTCCTGTGAAGCCCTGGCGCCCTGTGCACAGAGACCTCCTCTGCGAGCCCTGATGTGGGGGGAGGCAGTGCCCAGCTGCTCTTGGCCATGCTCCGGGGTGGGGCAAGCAGAGGGCACGCTCCTGTGTGTGCTGCAAGCACGGGTTCTGCCTGCTGTCTGAAAACCGCTCTGCTTGCTGCCCCCTCTTTGAAGGCCCCCAGCCCTCGACAGTCTTGGGGGCAGAGACGTCCAGGGCCTGGTGAGAAATGGCCAAGGGCAGGAAGCAGGCTTGCACCTGGGCACCCGAGGATGGGTGACCCATGTCACGGGGACAAATAGGAGGATGGTGCCCACCCCCCCCCAACCATGTCCAGTGACCCTTTTCTAGATGAGCTCTCCAGGCCCAAGGCCCAACCTGTCCGCACCCCAGGACTCAGCCTGGAGGAACCCCAGGTGGGGAACCCATGGGGCTGGCGCTCGAGCAGTCCTGAGCGCCCCAGCGTGGGGGTGGGGGTCACAGGGGGAACCAGGGTGCAGCCCACAGTGCAGCCACGCCTGCTCGACACACAGAATTGCCTCACTCGACCTAGGAGACCAACACAAAGCCTTGGGGGCAGAAAAGATCTAAAAATAAAACCCCCAAGTCAGAAGGTGGGGGCGGGAGGTAAAGATGGTGGTGACAGACGGTCCGGCAGGCCCAGTGTTACACTGTGAGACGCCCGGCGGCCTGGGCAGGCGGCGGGGGAGCCGGCGACACAGGGAGGGCGGGGTGAAGAACGAGGTGTCCCAGTCCCAGTGAGGAGCCGTGACAAGTCTTAATGTGCCATTTCAATTCAAGGTGGGGAGGGAAGAAATGTTCTTTTTCGTTTTGCTCATCAATATGATGAGGTTCGTGTCCCAAACCACATTCAGGCAGTTCCCGAGTCTGCTTCTGAACGGGACGTGCGGATCCAGACTGTGGCCAACCCAGCGGGGAGTGTGGTTCCCGAGCCCCGTGCCTCGATGCTGCCGGGGGTGGGGCGGGCGGGCAGACAGACGGACAAAGCAGCAGGCTCGCGGCGGCTGGCTCCTGGCGCTATGTGCTCCCGGCCGTCTGCCCATCGCCTTCATCGCCGGCGCCTGTGGGAAGCGGTGGCCTTGCCATCAGGTCCCTGCCTGGGACGCAGCCCCGACCCGGGCCACCCTGGGACACCCGACTCACCGCCTGCGGGGGCCCCCGACGGGGTCAGCACGTCGTCGTCATCACTGTCGTCCTCGTTGGATGGGGCGGCCCCAGGCTCGGGGGCCGGTGCCTTGGCCTCCTGCTCCTGCTCCACGCGGCTGCGCAGGGCCAGGATGCGGTGGTGCAGCGCCGCGTAGAGCTGGCCGGTGTCCTTGGAGCTGGCCTGGGGGCAGGAGGGCCAGGTGACTAGGTCTCTCGGGGAGACCCCTCCTCAGTCAACGAAGCCCCCAGCTCAGGACTCGGGAGTGGGGAGCCTGACCTCCCTCCTCAACAAACCCCGAGAGCAACAGACAGGAGCTCCTGCAGGCGCAGGGCTTGTCCTCCCAAGGGGTCACAGAGCCCACGAGCAGGCCAGTCCTCCTGACCCTGGAGGCCTCCCTGCGCTCCCTGGCCAGGCCCCCGTGCAGGGCGCCCAGTGCTGGACGTGGAGCTGCCCGCTTGTGTCCGGCAGCCACCTGGCCTGTGCCCGGGGCTGCTCACCGAGATCAGGAAGACCTTCACACCCTGGTCCTCAGTGTCCATGGCCGTGATGCGGATGCTCTTCTCGCTGGCCTTGTCCATCTGCATCTGGGCCCACAGCTTGGTGTTGAGGATCAGTCGCAGGCTGCCCTGGGTCCGCATCACTGCAACCAATGAAGATGTCAGTCCTGCCCGCACCCGCCCCCAGCCCCAGAAAAACAGACACACCTGCAGGAAAGTCAAAACCCCAGGGAGAAATCCCACGACAGTCTCCCACCTGCCCGTCTGCCGAGCAGCAGCCCTGGCACCCCTACCACTGAGGTGCATGCAGTGGGTGGAGGTGGTGCCTCGACGGGGCTCCCCAGATTAGGGGCTAGTTAGCGGCAGTGGGGGGCATGCTGCATGGGGGTGGGCTGCACACTGGGGACATGCCACGTGAAGCTGACACCCCCTGACTGTCGCCACCCACAGGCTAAGGTCCAGCTCCTCCCTGTGAGGAGGAGCTGAACACTAGGAGGAAATGCTGGGGCTGACCGCTGCTCTGAGCTTCCCTCAGGAGATGGCTGAGGGCAGTACACGGTGGAGAGAACCTGGGACAGACCCTTCCCTCCGGAAGCGCAGGTGAGACCTGAGTTCCACCCACAGCCAGCCCAAGGCCAACGTCGTCCTGCTTGACCTGTCCCAGCCTACCCCACTGTCTACGCCCCAACCCTTGAAAACCTGGAGCAGGTTAGATGTGGTCACCCCCACCCAGGTGCCCCCACCCTGCCCCTCAAGGTGAGTTCTGAGGGAAGGTCTGTGCCAAGGGTCAAAGGCTGTGTGGGGTGAAAGGAGGGCATGGCCAGAAAGGACCTCGACGAGGAGGGGAGGGCAAGGCCGCAAGGAGGCTGGTCACAGGCTGATGACCAGGGGAAAAGCCATGAGATGGGGTCTTGAAATCCTGCGCCTTCTCTGCCCTCTGCTTGCACGTTTCCATTAGAAAAATTGAAAAAGAAACAGAAGCATGCCTATGGGCAGGGGTGCAAAGACCTGCGCCCGAACAGGAGGGCCATTTCCATTTCTGTTCCAGTTCTGAGCCCAAGCACATAACAACACCGCTGCAAGGACACAGCGCCAGCTACACCTGGGCCAGGGATCGACACTTCTGTAAAGGCTGGACAACAACTTCTAATGTGGGAGGATAACTTACCAAAAAAAAAGATGAATACACATGTCTCACACATATGCAAACACGCTCTCACACATTCTTTTTGTAACAATCATACTTCCAGGAATAAAACTCATGTGAAAAATAGTACCAGAAGCATTATTTATGAGTCAAGAAAAATTAAGGCAAATGGAACAACATAGGGACATGCCCACTAAAGAGAGTGAGCAGAGTAAGAGAATCGCCCCACTTCCTTAAAAAGGGCCACAGAGCAGGAATGGGCCTACCAAAACACTCTCGGCAGGATTTCCCCTTTTTATAAGAGATTTTAGCTGATGTTTGATTTCTTTGTTTTCCTACCATAAAACAACTAGCACTTTTATTATCGAAAAATAAGTTCAAAACCTGCTGAATCCTTTCATCTATTTTCACAGTCAGATAGAGAATCAGAGAAGGACTGGCGGTGGGAGCCTCTGGGCTGGGTGAGATGGGTCCCCCAGGTTGAGGGCTGGCCATGGACACATGCCGGGGGCCCCGAATCCCCCAGGCCCGCCACAGGAACCGGCCACAGCTCACCTAGTCGGGACTGCAACGTCCCGTCGTCAGTGGACGCCATGTCGTTGAGTCTGAGTAGCCCCCGGCCTCTTTCCACCCACGACTGTGAGGTCTTGTCAAAGACAAACAGCTTACATTGGATCTGCAACACAAGGCGAATGCGCATGAGCCACCAGGTTTAACAAACTATCGCCTGGGGGACACGTCTGGCTCTTGGCCACTTTTCTGTCCTGCTTTCAAGCTAAAATGGATTTTACATTTTCAGAAGAGTATTTAAAAAATCACTATGGAAATGTAAATCAAACCACAATGTGGGGGACGTCTCTGGTGGTCCAGTGGTTGAGACTCTGTCTTCCAGTGCAGGGGACACGGGTTCACCCCGGTTGGGGAACAAAGAGCCTACATGTTGTGGGCCAACTAAGACCTGACACAGCCAAGTAAATAAAAAAATAAAAATAAAAAAATCCACAATGTGACACCGCTTCACACTCACTAGGATGGTTATAACCAAAGGACAGACGAAACAGGCGTTGGAGGATGTGGGGAAAGCAGAACGCTCACACCTTGCTGATGGGAATGGAAACTGGTGCAGCCGCTGTGGAAAACTGTCCTTTAAAGTGTGAAACGTGGAGTTATCACACGGCCCAGAAAGCCCACTTGTACGTATCTAGCCAAGAGAAGTGAAGCAGGTGTGCACTGAGAAACCTGTACGTGAGTGCTCACGGGGTATCATTCTTAATTCCCCCAAAGTGGAAACAAAGCAAGTGTCCACGAACAGGAGATGGGATGAGCAAACGTGCTCCATCTGTACAGTGGACAGTTACTCAGTCACGAAGAATGACGCTCTGACACATGTTCCAGCAGGGACGAACCTTGAGAACACACTGCTCAGTGAGAGACCAGACCCCAGAGACAACACAGTATGAGTCTGTTGACATGAAACGCCCAGAACAGGCACAGCCACAGAGAGAGAGAGAGGATTCATGGTTGCCAGGGGCTGGGGGAGAGGGGGATGTGGAAATCACTGCTGAAGGGCAATGGGCACAAGGCTTCTTTTTTGGGGGGCAAAAATGTTATAAAATAGTGATGACATTTGTACAACTCTCTGAATGTGCTAAAACCCACTGAACTGTACACTTTAAGAAAAGGTGAATTTCATAGTATGTGCACTGTATCTCAATAAAGCTGTTTTATGTTTAAAAAAGTGCAACAGAGACCATAAGTGACCCTTTACAGAGAGAAGTCTGTAGATCTTTATAAGTCAACATCTCTTGATAGTAAAATGAATCTGTGAGTAGGGATAAGCAGTACCACGGAAAACTCCCCAATGCCACATGTACGTGGTTTACAGACACACACTTGGGTATGTGTGGAAGGACAAAGGGCAGAAGGAACCTTACCGCCCTGGACCTACCGCCCCAGGAGGGGAGGACCGTGGGGACGTGGCAGGAGGGCCGTGAAGTCTGGGCTAAGAGGAGGACACAGCACACCGGGACAAGATAGTCACAGCTGCTAAGCGGGCGGCAGGAAGAAATGTCTGTTTCAGGTCTGTAATCTGTCTTGAGACAGACTGTGTGGCTCTAGCACCCGGCACCACAAGCAGGTGGGCACTCACCTGCAGCACGTTGCTCTCAGCCTCCTCCCCGGTGATGACCTCCACCTTCTCCAGCAGGCACTTCCGCGCCGTCGCCTTGGTGTAGGCAGCTGCCGACTCGGCCAGGGACTCTGCAATGTGATTAGCTAAACGACATTGACTACTGACTTGGTTGGGGGGAGGGCGTGCCTCATGGGATGCCCCAAGGGGACCAGTACCTCTGGGAGCTGCACCTTGGCCCACAGGGGACCCCGCTAACGCACCCCGTGACTCTGCCAGGAGCGGCCAGCCCAGCTCCGGTTCCCACTCTCCCGGCTCCAGGAAGGACAGAAGACAGCGAGACCTCTGAGGGTGCTTTAGAGCACCCCTCAGTCGCCTCGGTCGGGTCAGACACCTCACCCACCCCATTCTGGGTCACCAGGCAGGGCCTGGGCCTGGCTGTTCTGAGCCGGCCAAGCCCCCTCCTGCTAACTGGATGCCAGCACCATGGCTGGGGCTCGCAGTGTCCCCGGCTACCCTCCTGGGACAGGACAAGGCCTACCTTTCTCAGGGGTGGCCTCCTGGGACGAGGACTCGGAGCCGGACTCTGCCGCTGTGTTTTCTCTGTTGGCGTCTGAGCTGAGCTCATTTAACTTGGGCGGGCTCTGCGGGGAGCGAAGGGATGCAGAAGAAGGTGGGTGTGTGGGCAGGTGGTCCTAGTGGGCTGACCACTGCAGACAGGAAGCCCCCCTCTGCTGGGAGGCAGCTCTTGGCACGTTCTCTTCTGGGCAGAGGGTTTCTCTCAGCCAGCTTCCCTCTTGGATCCTGGGGACCCACCCAGCCCCAGCCCCTCTCCACTCAGCACTCGCCGACCATCCTCGGACGACACCCTAGGCACAGGCCTGCCGTGGATGTTGTACGTGAACTGCCTCTGGAGCCTCTGTGGCATCACCCGGAGGCGGGGCTGCCAGCTGACCACAGGCCACCTGGTCACCTTGGTCTGTGAGGCAATTCTTTGACTCCTTCATTGTAATGGAAAAAGGACAGTACTGATACTCAAGAGAAGCAGCAGGGAGCTCCTCAGCATCATAAACAGAGACCAAGATGCCAGGAGTCAGGTGAGCCCCCAACAGCACCTGAGCCACCCTCACAAATGGACACAACGGGGTTGGGAATGTATGGCTGGGGAATAAAAGGAAAAAAATAAGGAAGCAGGTGACAATTCCAGAAGCCCATCCTGGGCCAGAAGACGACCCGAGGTGCGTGTTTTGAGTACAGGGGACACTGCGGGGGCCTGTCCGAGGCTGCCACCCCACCACCCACCCCATGTTGTGGCCTCACAGCTGGGCTGGGGCCGCCCTCCTCTGGCGTCAGAGGTGGCTCGTGGTGGTCCCAGCAGCACACAGCCGAGGGCTCTGGCCGATAGCAGTCCCCACCCTGCCCTGAGATGAGCAAAGACAGGAAGCGCAACCCAGGCTCCCGCAGAGCCTCCCCCGGCCACCAGGCCTGTCCCTCCCGCCCCCTGCATGCTGTTTAGGCTGAGTCTGAGTTGGGTCTTCTTTCTCTTTCTCGGCAAAAGAAAGCACTCTAATGCCACAGGACAGGACACAGCAGCCACACGCCACGTGCCCCTGTGACCTGCGGGTGGCTCTGAACGTCTCTGGGCCTCAGGGGTCATCCCCACGGGGTCACTCACCAACACGGGGTCACTCACCAGCACGCGCTCACTCATGTTCTGGCCAAACACGAATTTGCTGCTGGCGGCATCGGCACTGTTGGTTGCATTCTCTAAACTGCAGAGGAGATGCACTCTGAGTGAGTGTGGGGCGGCAGGGGCACAGGGCCAGCGGTGTGCATGCCCGCACACACAATGCGCACGGTTGGAGCAGAAAGCAGCCGAGGCCCCGCAAGGCCCAGTGGGCTGGTCTGCCTCGCCAGGGACAGGCCCCCACAGGCTCTGGGTTGGGCCGTACCGGGAGGCAAACAGGAACCCTCGGCTCCAGTTGCCTGGCACCAACTGCTCAGTCACTGTCACACCGGATGCCCATCGTCCCCACCCCCCTGGAGGAGAACGCCACCACAGACAGGCTGAGTGCAGGGGCCAGCCGCCCGCTCCCCGAAAACATGCCCCCGAGACGTGCTGCAGCTCTCTGGGCCCCTCCCCTGGCCCCACACCAAGGAGGTGACACCTCCTACCAGGCTGTGGGTGGGTGACAAAGGACAGCCCTTGGGGAGCTCAGCAGACGGCGCTGCCATGGCCGTCACCCTTCATCCACGTTAAGGCATCACAGGCTGCACGCGCCGCCCAACGTGGGAAACACTGAGGTGCATAAAACATGTCTTAAAATAACTGATGTGCCCCACTAACTGGGGGCCAGGCTGCCGAGGAGCAGGTCACTGGTCCCGCCAGGCCTCTCGGAGGCTGGCGTCTGCACGGTGCCTGCCCTGCTGGCCCGACTCCCAGGCAGGGTGTGCCTTCCTCCCCAGACACCCCAGCAGCCAGGCTGTGGGCGAATGCCCCCGCCAGCAGCGCCAACAGGGAGCCCGGATCCAGCACCTGGTGGCGGAGGTCACTCCCAGGATGGGCTGGACAACCCCATGGGACTGCGGTCCTGCCTCCGCTGTCCGCTGCAGCACACCCCCCAATCCTGGACCCTCCACACCTCTACCAAGTAGGGAAGGAGGGCTGGAGGTGACTGGAGTCTGGCTGCCTGTGCCCCTCACCCTCCTGAGGAAGGACTGGGCTGGTCCAGGGCAGTGGGTGACCGTGGGTCCCCCTGAGGCGGAGGCTTCCCCAAGCAAGGCTAGGCACCAGCCCGAGGCACATACCTGGAGCTGATGTACTGAAGGAAGTAGTTGGTCGCAGCAGGCGTCTCTGAACTGGGGTGTCCGGCGTTCTCCATGTCTGCCACTTCAGTGTTCTCATTGATCAACTGGGAAATGAGAGGAAACACTGCTCAGGGAACGGCACATTCAGGGCCTCAGCCGCTCAGCCCATCTGCACAGGGCTCCATCTACATGCATGCATCCTGGGGGTTACAGTTAAGATGTAAAAACAGTCCATGAGGTGCTAGGGAGCCTTTTCTCCTCTGTTTAAAGAAAAACACTCAGGCTGGCAACCTGTTGGAATTTTCCACCAATGCTTCTGCACCAAGAGATCACAGATCACGTACAAATTTCATATTTTAAAGGGTTCATCATAAACAGAAGCATCATTTCTCGAGGCTTCTTTTATGCCAACTGTCGTGCTGCCCTGGTTAAACACATTCTCCAATGCAATTCTCCTGGGAACATTGAGAGGTGGGTGTTAGCGACCATGTTCTGAGAGAGGAAACAGAGGCTCAGAGGGGTTAAGAAACCACACCTGCAAGTCACTCTCCATGCAGAAGCCGGGATGTGGCCCTGAGACGCCAGGGCCTCCATGAGATGCTGCCCCACCCCAATCTCAAGGCAGCATGGAAGACTTGACCTGAAGGCCCAGGTCTCCCTTTTCCTGCTTCCTGCTCCTGGGAGGGAGCGGCTGCCAAGGGACTCGTTATTTTGCTTAAAGCTGTGCAACATCAACACCTACTTCTGTGTCTCTGGGGGCATCTGTACTTCTGCTGGACAGCGGGCACCAAAGGAGGAAGCAGCTAGTGCGGCTGGACACCTTCCCTGCACCCCCAGACTCTAGTCTCATTTCAGGGTACCCCACCCTCCACATCACTGACCCTGCACCTAGATGGTTCCCTGAGTGGGGAGGGGGGCATCCTGGGCATTGGTCAGCATCTCTGGCCTCCACCTACTTAGCATCAGTGGCATCTACCCTCCAGTTGTGACAATGACTGGTGTCCCCAGACCCAGCCTCCAGGAGCTCCTACCAGAGGAGCTGATGCACATGGTGCAGAGGGACCTTCTGCCCCCAGGGCTGGGACAGGTCTCCCAGAGGGCCAGAGAGTCGGGGGGTGGGTGGGGGTGGTATCCAACTGCAGAGAGCCCCTGCCATGGCCACAAGCTCCCCACCCCCAACTCAAAGCCCCCAGAGCAGACCAAAACAGCTGAGGGCAGCCAGGAGGGGCAGAGCCTGCTGCCTTCTGGGGAGAGAACATAGCATCTTCCCAGCTGTCCTACTTGAAAACAAATGGCAGCAGCTTTCACTGGGGGTGATGTAGCCCCTGGGGGACGGTCAGCATTAGTGGGAATGCTTCCCGTGGTCCCCACTGGCAAAGAAAGGCATCCAGAGGGCGGGGCTGGGGACGCTGCTCAACACCCTCAGTGCCCAGGACATGCCTCCCGGAAGTAAGAAGGATCCAGTCTAAACACTGCCAGTGCTGAGAAACTCTTCAGTAAGGAGAAGAGTCTCTCTGGAGACGTTGAAAGCATCGGACACTAACATCTGCTCGTTCCTTTGCTGTAAAAACTGTCAGGCTCAGTCACCTCCCTGACCTGGAGCATGAGGGGGCTGGCTGCCGGGAGCCCCGGTGAGCTCCACAGTCGGGGTTGGGGGTGGGGCCAGCCAGCAGTGCAGCATGGTACCACCCTGGACATGGCCCTGCTCCCCATCTCTGGGAAAATGAAGCTGGGGAGGCAGAGGCAGGTTGCCTCACTTGTCCCCAGCTCACCCGGCTCACCGACCACCTACCTTCACTCTGTCCCTCAAGTTCTGCCCAAACACGAATGCCTGCTGGGCTCCCTGCTCTTTCTTCTCACAGTTCTCCTCCTCGGAAGCACTGCTAGACTCATTTCTCTGGGACTTCTGATTAAAACAAGCAAACAAGACAGCTGAGAAGCAGGAACACCCTGGCCCTAAGAAGCGAGATGAGCTGTCTCACGCCCCTGCATCTGCTCAGCACGAATCCTCTTGTGCAGGCCCTTGGGTGGGGGTTGCTGGGGAGACTCCCTAGGATGGGGAAAGCTCTGGGCAGTGCTCTTGTCACTGGGGATGCTGGTGAAGGATGGTGGGGGGTAGGATGGGTGGGCTGGGGTCACTTCTGGGTCTTCCTCAAGCTCACTGCCCTAGAGACCCCAGCCACCAGTTTCTGAGAAGCTGTAGGCTGTGGGAACAACTCCTCTTCCAATTCTGCCGACTGTGGTTGGAGGGTGGGGGGCTCAGGGAACGTATGAAGATTGAATTGCACATGTTCATTTTCCCCATTTGAGCCTCAACATCCGGTGGGGGTGGGGGGCGTGGGTGGGGAGGTGGAGAAGCCCAGGCAGCATTGTATCTGCCCAAACGGATAGAGTGGAAATAAACACACGGGTGCAAGCGGTCTCTGCACATGGACCCTTGGGTTATGTGCAACTGCAGCTCGGGTTTCAGGTCCGACCTGCCAACCACAAACGCAGGCTCTTCGTTAAATGTCCCGTTATTTTCCAGCTGCCGTGCAATGCTACTGGAAAACGCATCTGGCCTATAGAACCTCACAACTTGTCTTCTTTGCTAAAGAACGATTTCTGAGCCAACTCCCAGGCACACTTCTGCCACCAGAAGCAGAGTGTGTGGAGACAGCTCTCCGTGGAGAGCCGCAGGCCCCCTCAGTGGCACAGCCCTGCTCGTGGCCTGTTTCTCTCGGAACTAAGCATGGGGTCCTGGCAGCATGGTGACTCGGCCAGTCAGCTGTGGTTACCCACGGATCCCTCCGGGCAAATCAGGCGGCCTGAGTACAGGCCAGCTCGGACACGGCCCAAAGTGGCCCACAGCCCACATGCTCAGCAATGCCTCGAGAAGCCTCGCATGTGGCATGCTCCCTGCCCCCTCGAGGACAGACCTCAAGTGCTGGCGCCTCATCAGATGGACTTCTCCGGGCTGGGTTGTCAGGCAAGGCTGATGTTGCTGCCCCCGTGCAGTCTGCTGGGATGCTGACCCCGTTGGTGCCGCTGCTCGGGACTGTGGGGAAAAAAGATGGAGGCCATCTCAGAGATTGGACCACCTCTACTGTCCCTTCCTACCACTGGGGCCCAACAGTGGAGGGTCTCGTTTAAAGAAGAGGGTCTGGGACTTCCCTGGGGGTCCAGTGGTTAGAACCTTGTGCTTCCATTGTAGGGGGCCCGGGTTTGATTCCCAGTTGGGGAACTCAGATCCTACATGCCACGCAGTGCAGTGAGAAAATTGAAAAGATGACATGCTTAAAGAAAAATGATATGGCATCAATGGAAATGAAAATCACAAATTCTTAGAGGTTAGAAAATCCTAAATACCAAATGAAAACCTCACAAAACCAAGAATCTATTATTGTTAATTCTATAAAGAACCCTGTGAATTTTCAGTTTATTTAGACATACTACTACTAAGGAGGAAAAAAGAGAATGTATTTGGGGAATAATTATGAATTTTATAAAACTAGTTTTACTAATAAAGTCTTTTTTCTATGCACTCCTCTCCCTGGTGGCTCAGATGGTAAGGAATCTACCTGCATGCAGGACACGTGGGTTTGATCCCTGGGTCGGGAAGACCCCCTGGAAGAGGGTATGGCAACCCACTCTAGTAGTCTTGGCTAGAGAATCTCATGGACAGAGGAGCCTGGCGGGCTACAGTCCATGGAGTTGCAAGAGTCAGACACGACTGAGTGACTAATATTTCACTTTTCCCTTTTAAGCAGTTGCAACTATGTGACTTGAACAACTTCAAATCTGGCTTTGTTCAGCGTTAGGCCAAACAATTTTCCATGTAATTAAAACTCTTCATAAATACCAACTGCTTCTCCCAGGTGGGTTGTGGCATTGCTCCTGATGAGGAGTTCTACTGCAGGGAAAGATTAAGAAAAAAGCCTATCGTGATTAAAAATTAAAGATCAACTGCAAACCACACCTGGTATGTGGACACAGCGGAAACATCGTTTAGGAGTTACATCTCGAGGTTGGGGAGTGAGGCGAGACTACCTCTGATCAGGTCACTCCTCCAGTCTCAGAGATGCACAGGGCTGAGCTGCGTGCCCGTGGTGGGACTCGGCTCTTGGGAGCCTTGGCACCGCAGCAAGGGACAGTGGAACTACATGTCTGCTGGGCTCATCAGGGACTGAAGTCGTTTCCCCTGCACTCAGCAGACAGGGCCAAAACCACCTGTGACTGTACGCTCCTGCGCGAGCCTGGCCCCGGGCTGAGACTCACCTGTCTGTGAGAGCGCCTTTGGCTGCGGGGCCTGTAACACCGCCGGGCGAAGCACGCTGCGCTGCTGCTCCTTGGGCTTTTGGCTCGGCAGACCTGGTGACACAGGCTGGCTTGCCCCGGTCCCTCCGACCGCGCAGGCAGAAATGCCCCCCGCCCCTACGCTTAGGCACTTACAGAAGTGCCCCAAGTGACGTCCCTCCTAGGCTGGGCTTTACAGGAAGTACAGGAAAGAAAGAAAACCCAAGCTATTTTCTTTACAGTTAGACACACACATTCCAGCTATTGTTATTTTTCTATGTGGTTCAATAAAAAACTCCATGAAACAGATCTTGCCTGCAGATTAGTCCAGGGAGTATGGTAACACTACCCGGGAGCCAAAGGACAGCTGGTCTTGCGGGTCAAGGGCAGACAGTGAGGGGAAAGCAGTGAAGCCATGGTTGACCTCTCAGAGTTTAGGACTCCACAAGGGGTCACGTAAAGGTATCCCTTACATATGCTTCTCAAAATGCCACGATGAGAAGATCCCTCTGCCAAATACGGGGCAAGGGCCACGAGAACGTCCCTGGCCCTGCACGGGCTCCCCACTGGATGTGGACGGCACCAGCCTGGGCCCCACTCACTCAAGGCCACTCTGCTACTCTGGGTTAACGCTGTGGCCAGAATGCTCTGGGGAGATAGTCTGATGACTGAGGATTGCCGGGCACAGAGCCTGAATGCCCCCGACCGAGCCAAGCCTATCCTTTCCCGCCTCCTCCTCCTCCTTGGGGCAGCGGGCTCATTGGACGGAGCACCTCCCGGTCTGAGGGCACTCCCGGTGCTCATGCGTCAGGAGAGGGAGCCCAGGCTGCACCGGCACTTGGGAAGCTGCCACTCTGAGCTCCTCCTTGATAGCAGACACCCACCTGCACTGGGGGCCTGGCCGTGGATCAGCGTCGGTGGCTTCAACCGGAACCCACTGCTCTTTTCCTCTACAAGCACAAGACAAAAGATGAAATGTGGGCCTGCTGGGGCAGGGCAACAAAGTTGGAGGGACCTGGGGCGGCCAAGGCCTGCGGTCTGGGCTTCAGTGGCCGTGGGCCTGGAGAACCAGGGCAAATATTTCCAAGTTCAAACAGAGAAGCAGAGGCTGGTCCAGTCCCGTCTGTGGGGCAGCCCAGGGAGGAGGCTGGAGGGCCGCAGGCAGTGCTGGCTCTAGGAGAACCGCCGGCAGCAGAGACTGCAGGGTGAGTGCAGGACTGGTCAGGCCTCCGCTGGTCTACCCAGCTGCCTGCAGCGGCTGAGGGCCCCAAGCACAATCAGGGAGCCCCAGAAGACTGGCTCTCCCTGGGACCCAGCTCCCTGTCCAGGAGGGCACAAATGCTATCGGGAAAAGTCCTGCCATTACAGCAGATGTCCGGGAAATGAGACACATTTTCTGTGGTTAAAGATCAAAGGAGGCCGATAGCAGGCTTGCTCTCTCCAGATGTGTCAGGAAGGCCCAGGAGGAGGAGGCAGGGCCTTCTGAGGATGGGGTCTGGGACTGACAGCCAAGGCTCAGAGCCTGGTTCAGCTCAGCCACCGGGGCGCCCAGACCCCTTCATTCTGCATCCTTGTGACTGGCCCATCTTAGGGAGTGGCAGAGACAGGCTAACGCCACTCTTGACCAGAAGGGTCAGTAGAAAGCCTCGTGGTTCCGACAGGACCGTCTGTCCCCAGAAAAGTCAAGGGGACACTTGACTTTTGTGCTAAGGTCCAACCCATAGGAAAAAAACCTTTTTGGGTTGCTGGGAACAAGCTCAATACACAGAAATCATGTGCATGTTATTAGACACGAGCAGTGAATAATCCAAAAATGAAGTTGAGAAAACAATTCCATTTACAAAGCACGGAAGAGAATATAGTACCTGGGAATAAATGTAGCCAATAAGAACTATAAAGCATTGCTGGAAGAAAGTAAAGACTTAAAGAAATGGAAAGATGTCCCCAAAGGCCACAGCTGTGCAATTCTATTCACATGAAATGTCCAGGGCAGGCAAATCCATGGAGACAGAAAGTGGTTTCATGGTGGCCAGAGGCTGGGGAGACCAAGTGGGGAGTGACTGCCCAAGGGCACAGGGTCTCTTTTTGGAGTGACAGTCATCCTAAAATTAATTATGGTGGTGGGTATACAACCCTTCAGCTGCACTAGAAACCCTTCAGTTGTACACAGAAACACCACCACAAACACAACTCATCAGGCCACACAATTAATTAGGTATGAAAATCAAATCAGAACTCCCCACCAGGCAGGAGGGCCCTGTGCTCTCCTCAGGCAAACCCAAGTCCACAAGAGAGGTGCCCCCTGCTGGTCAGCACGTGCGAGCCCAGCTGCTGGAGCTGGGGTCCCTCCTGAGAGAGGCCTCAACAGCCAAACAGCCCAGGATGCGGGGGAAAACACGCTGCCAGGTGGGCCTCTTGGGCAGGGAGATGCTGAATTACATTGCCAGAGCTCAGGGTTAGTAAGATGACTGGCAATTTAGAAACATTGAAAAAGACTGAGGTAAAATTCACAACTGAGGTAATTTTAGAAGGTCCTCGGAGCTGGCTTTGCAATGCTCATACCCCGAGTACTACTCACCACTCCACTCTGACAAGCTAACCCTCGGGGCTGACCCTGAGCAGGGGCAACAAGCCTGGAGAGTCACAGACACTGACCACCACCACCTGGCCTGGTGCTGGCCCACCCATGGGTGCACAGGACATCCACCCTGAATGCTGTGGTGAACTGACACACCACAGGCCTCCACGTGACTGGCAACATTGGACAGAAAGATGGGGCCCACCAGAAAGATGGTGGGGCCCAGAGCAGCAGGGGGATACTTACGGGGCAGGGCCCCCATCTGCACTAGAATAAATGTGCTCTCTGCTTGTGGCCTCTGGAAGCTCCCTCTGCAGCAAGGTCAGCATGTAATGGAGAGGTGGTCAGAGCCCTAGCATGCATGCCTGGGTCATGGGAGTGCACGGGCCGTTGCACACACGTGTGTGGGCACACGCGTGGCCCCACATGAGCCTGCTGTGGGAGGGCAGCACTCCTAATGGGGCAGCCTCTGCCCTCCTCTGAAATCACACCCAAGCAAGCAGGTTTCTCTGCCTTGCCTCAGAGAGACCCCAAGTGATGTCTGAGAGGGCAACACTGGCTCCCAAGGGAATTCCAGGAGCTCTCAGATTAAACCAGGAAGACAGATCAGAACTTGGCCTAGTGCGGACCAGAAGCTAGAGAGAATCTGAGAGGAGGCTCCCTGGTGGGGGCTCAAGCAACAAGCAAACACACTGAGGAGAAAGGGAGCAGGTTTCTCACTGTCAGAAGAGAGGCAGAAATATGAAGGAGGGTTTCAATGAACCTTGTTGGCACTGGACGGGAAGTATCCCCATGAACTGGTGTGACCTATACACGCAGACAGAGCAGCAGAGACACAGAACACATGCAGACGTGAGTGCCTGTGTATGAGGAGGTCCATGTATATATACACACATGTATGTATGTATGTGCTCTCAGCCATGTGTGTTCCCAGCTGCGGGTACAGAGACGGCCTGGGAGCAGCAACAGCACCAACAGTGACCAGTGGGCTGAACACTCAAATCTTGGTTCCAAGAAACCACTATCCACTAAGCAGAGCCAGGACCCCCCTGAGGACAAGGACAGAAGATGATGAGCCTAGAAGCCCTTCTGACAATTAAAAAAAGGGCATGCTCAAGAGAAGGATGGGGACGTGGCCGGAGAGCACAGAAACGGACGGGGCTCCCGCCAGCCAGATCGGGGACCATTAGAATAAACTGACGGTGGAAGTAACATCTGTGTATTAAGATAAATGCTACTGACAACGGACTATAGCCCACTGATAGAACCAGGCAAGGCTGAGGGACTGTTTCAGATGCGTGACGCATGAGCCAGAACGGGATGCCTTTGCTCATCACTAGGGCGCCTGGGGGAAGATTGAATGGGGTCTCTAGGTAGTGGGATGGAGAAGCACCTTATTATTCTTAAGGGTTACATTTTTTTCTTTCTTTCAAAATAAAAGCTAAAAAAAAATTAAAAGGCAGGCGGGCAAGGAGCCGAGTAGTTCACTCTGCAGAGTGGACAGGTCAGTCTGTCCCCACTACACACCGCAGAGGGGACCATGGACCAGGCTGACCTTTTATGACCCGGCCCCCACAGTCCTGAACGGGACTCACTAGGCTGGTGCTCAGGCATTCCCCAAGGAACCCTGAGAACCAAGCTCCTCAGGACTTCCCGGTGGTCCAGTGGTTAAGAATCCACGTTCCAATGCAGGGCACTCGGGTTCAAGCCCTGGTTGGGAAACTAAGATCCCCCATGCCACAGTGTGGCCAAATAAATAAAAAACAAAAAGCCACCTAGCTCCCTTTTAGGCCCCGTGAAGGGGTCAGCTCAGAACAGTTTGCCTCTGGAGTCAGAACAAATTCAACCGCTTGAAACAGTGCCATCAAATCAACCGTCAAAGTTACAGCTCGCCTCTCCCTCCACGGCGCCCTTGTGCCAGAGGCTGACTGAGTTCGCCTTGCTTTTGAAGTCAGCAGTTAATTTATACAAGGCGGGTTGGGTTACAGAATTCGGATGGTTATGTTCGCTCATTAAATCTTTTATGAGGAATTCCAGCCACGCGGGAGAAACTTTGAGGAAATCTTGGAGCTGGTTCTCTAGTGAAGGACCGAAAAAGGAAAAGGCTCCACATTCTTCAGAAAGGATCAAGCTATTCGCCGTAAAGTTTTAAAGCTGTGATTAAATATATTTATCTAAAGAGATCTCAGTAATATTAGTCAGTGTGAGAATTTAAGACACAGAGAAGGGGCCTGGAAAATTACATAAACTTCAGAGTAGTGACCATGGGGATGGCAATGTGGTGGGAAATGAACAGGAGGACTCTTTCACTCTATGTATTTCCGAGTTTTTAATGACACAGAGGTACAGTATCTGTGTAAAATTTTGAAAAACGAGTACTATATTTCACTGTGGTTTTTTTGTGTGTGTTTGCTTTTGTCTTTTTTTTTTTTTTAAAGGAACTTGAAGCTCCCTGTAACTAGGCTCTGCTCGCAGAAACCGAAATTAAGGGTCACAGAAGTCTGCCTCACACTGGATTCTAAATCTGCCTGCAGAAAGTTGGGAAACATGAACCAAAAAAGAGTGCTGATTCCCAACTGCTTGCCCTCATTTAAGACAGGGTTTTACAAGAGCAAGTGCTTTTCATCCCAGGACACCCCCAGTGACCAGCTGGTAAAGGGCAAAGGCACGCGAAGGCTCACCTGGTTCTGAGTCAGAGTTGCCTGCAGATGGTTCGCAGAAGGTGGATGGCATAAAAACATTGTTTTTGGATACTGTCGACAAGGAGGTGCAGGCAGGGGAGGAACAACAGGAAAACAGCGTGAGTAGGCAGGACAGACATGCCTGGGAGCATTTCTCCCACCTGAAGGGTCATCTCCAGGCCCCACTGTGGTGTTGCAGGGGGTGGGGGTGGGGGGTCAGCATCATGAACCTGGCCTTTAGCCGCCCCTAGCAAAAGTGAAACCCCGGGACTCTTCCTACAGCCCCAAAACATGGGTGTCCAGCGGACAGCCTGAATCTGCCTGATACCTAGCTGTCGACTTTGGTCTGCTGTGGCGTCCTGCCTTGCCCATGTCTCCCCAAGAGGATGACCGGGAGGGAAGCAGATGCTCCCCGGGGCCAAGCCCCAGGCCCTGCTCCCTGTCACCAGTCAGGGCTCCGTTGGCTGCAGTCTCCCCCTACACCCCCCTTTTAGAAGCTTACAAAAGCAACCGGTTCCCTGGTTGCGGGCCAGGTAACAGCGCAGTGGGGCTGAAGACCAAACTGTGCAGGCTGCAGGCAGCTAAGTGGGATCAGACTGCAGCACAAAGCCAAGGCCTCTGAACACGGACCACTTGTCTTTACACGCCTGATAGCTAACCTAAACCCTAGGGGGGGACTGCGCTAGAGGACAGGACTAATGTCTACTGGTCCTTGGTTTCTCCAGCCTACAGCCAGAGCACAGACTACCACCTCTCTTCTCCGCTGTACTTTCTTGATGGAAAAAGTGAGGCTTAGCAGTGGGCAGTGAGCGGGAAGGAATGTGATCTACGGCCCCGAAGTGGATGCTGCCCCTCCTGTAATAAGGTCCATGCAACAAGCATGCAGAAAGCATTAAAAAAAAGGATGGACCCCCAGCCTGGACTGCAAGCTGTCCGGAGGACTCCTCAATGCAAACTACAGCACCTCTGTTTGGAGTGGGGAGTGGGGGGAGTGTCTCCAGCAGTTGTGAAAAAGGGTTCAGCTGTGCCCAAGGCAAGTGTTCAGGGAACAAGCATGGACTCAGGTGTGTCACAGGGGTGACGTAAGAGGACGCTCACGTACTCTTTAAGCTTCCAAGACTCTTCCAAGAGTCTTTTCTCTCCTAAAGTGACATTCTTAGGGCTCACAGCTGTAAATGTTTTATGTGAATTCCCAAGACTGAACTTCAAGCTAGGGAGCTGGAGGGGATATGAAAGCCAGTGCTGCAAAGCACTAGGCAATGCTCGGGTTGGGTGGGGAGTGGGGGCCCTGCTGCGGCTTTGACCCTGCAAGGAGCAGCAGCAGCCCCAGGCTTGCAGAGCTCCCCACTTAGTAGCCCCAGCGTCTCCCTCTATCCCAGGAACCCGCATCTATCCACCAGCTGGTCTCCTGGCCTCCATGTATGCATAGACCTGGTTCTGGCCTGGAGGCTCCAAGCCCTTGGGCCCAGCCTGGCCAAGCTGTCTGGGCTCTCCCAAGTTCCCTTCCTTGGGGAGTTCATGCCATTCCACCACCAAAGTGTCTGCCAGGGCTGCTGGACTCCCCATGTACTACTGTCTGTGTGTCTGGGCCTCTCAATTGGCCCCCCTGGGCACTAGGCTCACTGCTGAAGGGCGAGGGGGACCCTCCATTTCCCACACCTTTAGTCCACACATAGCCAAGAGCCCTTACAATGTCGACATGTACTTAATGGTCAGAGCCCCAGACATGGCCCTGACATCCCACCCCTCTGTAAGTGTCACTGATTCAGACGAGGGCGTCTGCGCTGCGCTCAGCCAAGCTCCAGTCTTACTCCCGCCCCCCAAAAAACCGAGCCTCAGGCTGACCGTAACTGGAGACAAACAAGGGGTGGGAGGCAATGCAGGGGGACAGCAAGCTTGCAAACATGGCCACTTCACCATCCAGTAAAGGGCTGCCACTGTTACCTGACTGTGACGGCGGGAACTGTGTTAAAGAGGATGTTCTTTCTCGCTTGACCGGAGGGCAGTAATTTCCATCTTCTCGGTCAGAATCTACAGAAAATGAGGAGGAGGAGAAGAAAACTCAGGCTGCTTCCACTTTTACGACCAAAGCCGGTGAAACATTTGAGAGATATCCTCACCTTCTCCACCTTCGGGGCTGGAGCCGCCTGCTGACCTCTGAAATGAGAACACAAGTCAGGGCAATCAAGAGAGGGCCACACAGCCTGGTGGCTCCTGACTTCTGCCACCAATGGATCCCAAAATGCGGCACCAAGGGTGTGGGGCCGGGGTTCAGTTGCCCGGGTCACAGACTTTCAACCTAATGCCTGAAAATCTCCCGTGAACCTTCTGCCCCCACCTCGCCAGGCCCCGCGCCAAGGACTCCTAACAGCTGGGAATATTCCTGGCACAGGATCAGTTTCCAAGTTCCTCCACTGGGTACAGCTCACTGGCATGTCCCCCGCAACCTCCACCCCAATCCATTCTGCTGAGGTGACCTGTCCACCCCGAAGGGCAGCAGGGGCGCAGACACTGGGTCGGGGGCCCCCGTCCCTAGCGCCTCCCCTGGTGTGAAACCCAATTTCCAGGGAGGCTGCTGTTTCCAGAGTAGCTGAGTGCCTCGGTGCCATGGGCCCAAGTGTGCAGCACAAGATCCCAGGTCCAACGGCTCAGACTACAGACCGGCTGAACAATCACAAGCTGAGAGAGAAAGGTGGATGAAGAACTTCCTCCCCAACAAACTCTGGTTTCAGAACACGAATGACTAGCAATTAAGAGCTTAAAATTAGCCCCTGGCCCATCTGGGGAGACACAGCCTCTCTCAGGGGCTTGCAATTCTCCAGAGCTAAGCAGCCTACAGCAAACTCTGAGGGGTCAACGTCCCCACCCCCCAACTCCAAGCACCAGAGCTGAAGGGGAAGCAGGGGAGCCAATTTTCTTATTTTCAGCAAAGCCCCTCAGGGGTTAAGTCTGGCCAAATGAGGACCACCTGCCTTGAGCCTGTGAGGGATTAAAAGAGATGATGCATGTGAAAGTGCTTTGCAAGCTGCAGGGCTGCGGGTAAAAGCTGTAAAGTAAGGAAGTTGCAGATGAGGAGGCTGGACCCCCGAGAACTGGGGCGGCGCTTTCCTATAAAGGGCCAGCGCCACAGGCCCCATTCAGGCCACACGTTGTATATTCTTTGTTTTTACAATCCTTTAAAAACCTGAACAGCATCCTAGCTTGTAGGCTGGACAAAAAGAGGCAGTAGGCAGAGTCGGCAGACAAGTCCTAAAGAACAGTAAGAATAGGACCCCAAACTGCACCCCCGCCCCCATCAGAGACCATCTATCAAAATGCTCGGGACATGTGAAACCCTCCTAACACGACCGGCTCAGTGGTCCTCGGGGCATCTGTGAACATACCATGGGGCTCAAAACAAAATAAAATAACCCCTGGAGGATTCGGGAGGCAGGCACTAGATGAACACAAGACAGTGGTCAGGGCTCGGAGAGTGAAGGCGCTCAACTCCCCCTCAAAGGCTTGAGAGCTAGTCGGCCGTGTCTCGAATGTGGAACCTGGGGCAAACGGCTTCACTGGCCCAGGTTTCCACCTCCAAGCTTGGCAGGTAGCGCGGCCAGTGACTCCTCTGCAGGGATGAAGGTGCAGGGGTCGATGGGTGGCCTCACACCTGGACCGCCCACACCCTCCCGGCAAGCTCACCTCCGGGAGTGTCACACCCAGGGTAGCAGGGCTTCAGCGCTCAGGGGACATTGTGGACAGGAGGGACCAAGGCGAGGCACCCTCTCACCGCGGGGAGCTGATGAAAGAGGAACCGCTGCAGCACTGTCATCCAACAGGCCTGGGCTGGCAGCTGACAGCCAAGAGCCGAGCCCGCGACACCTGATATCAGGTGTTCCTCTCGGGCGCCCCCTGCCCTGGGTGACACTGAAGGCACAGTCTCCGGGTCTCCTCCTGCTGTTCCTCTACAGCAGATCTTGCCAGCCCCAGACTATCCCTGCTGCCCTGCCCCCAACTTCTTTCCCCCTTTTCATTCAACAAGCATTTCAACTCTACTAAACCTGCCCATGGCAGGCAGCCTGCGAGGCCAGTGGCACCTGTGGCTTCCTGAATGATTCCTGGGACCTGGAAATAGACAGCTCCTGTAGACACTGCTCTTTCACCAACACCCTCCCTTCCCTCGCCACCCAGGTGCAAATCTCTCAGGCTGTGGCCTCACCCCTCGCTGCTCTTCTCCATGGCTCTCGCTCCGGGTCCCCCCCTAGCCTCTAAGTTTCGGAAGAGTCTGGCCCCAGTGCGCAGTGGGGCTCGCTCACCACGTGTTCAGGGGAAGCACCTGGATCCCAGGCACTCACTGGCCATGGAGAAGCAGCCAAGTCACATACCGCCCACGCCCCCCCCACCCCCCCACCCTGACTGTATGCAGAGTAGGGGCCCTGACAGCTCTAAGGCCAGGATCGTCTGCCTGGTCCTCAGCTCCTGGGGAAGACGGTCCTCTGCCACCTTCATCTCAAGAGGCCCCCGTCTGGCTGCGCCTTCGCTGGCTAATTTTCATGGGTGTGAATGCCCCAGGGCTCCTGCTAGGAATTTCTAATTTCATTCTATTTTGGTTGAAGAAGACTGTGATTTCTGGACTCCCTTTGTTCTGTCAGTTTTTAAAACTTTTGTTAAGTTTTAACAACACTTAACCTGCTTATCCTTGCCAGCGACACCCCAAACCTCTCAGGGATCCGGGTCTCCCTGAGAATTCGATGGGAGCCAGGAGCCTCTCCCCAGAAGTGTACCCAGACCTCTGGGCTGCAGCCCTGCCTCTCGGGGCCTAGGCTGCTGACTCCAAGTGGCCTCCTGCTACACTACGTCCCCTTTGTCCATCACACTCCAGCCCTGCTGTCTCCTTCATGTTTTCTGAACATGGTGACACTGTTTCTGCCTCAGTGTTCCTTCTCCGCGTGCGTGCTGCTCCCACAGCTGTCCTGACCACCTCCAGGGTGAATCCAAGCTCACGTGCCACCCCATGCCCCAGCCAGAGAAAGTGGCTCCTCTGCCTCCTCCCTCCAGCCTCTCTCGGGCCTCAATTCTGTTTTGTGCTTCACAGTGGGAAGTGATCTGGCGTGCCCATCTGCTGTGTGCCTCCTGCTACCACGAGGCCCTAACCTGTCTGTTCGGCTTACAACTCACACCCTCAACACCTAGGATACTTGCTCAGCAAGCATCTACTACACAGATGGAGCCCCGGCCTCAGCCACAGCCCCCTTGGTGACCTGGAGAAGAAAGGGCACCTGGCAAGAAGAGACAAGACACTCCCAGACGTCTGCCCCCAGGAGACCCTCTAGTCCGTGCTCCGAGTCTCAGAACCATCCCACAGGCGTGTGGCCAGCCTGCTGGTCCTGGACAGGCTGGGAGGTGAGGGCCTGTGAAGGACAACACAGGAGACTCCTCCACTGGGAGAGCCTTTCAGAAGCTGCTGGGACTTCCTGTGGGGTCTGAAACAGCTGACTTGGAAGCAGTGAAGACAGTGACGCCAGTAATTCTCCTCAACAGGAGCCAGCACGAGGACGCAGGAGGCCAGAAGTCAAGTCACTTCGGCTTGCCTTGGGAGATGCTGCTTCATGCTGGAAAGCCCCCTCTGCTGCTTGTGTGGGCTGCAGTCTGGCCCCCCCCCCCGCCCCGAAGGCCTGAGCTTGCCGTCTAGGCCTGGTGCCTTGTGCTGCCCTCCACTCCCTGGGGTACACGTGGGGTCAGGCCCAGCAACCTGTAGCCCAAAGCTTGGGAGCCGCTGCTTCAGGGATGACTGTGAGGAGGGTCTTAAGAGCAGGCTCTCAGGATCTGTGATTTGGGGGAGCAGTCAGGATGCAAGTGGGGTGGGGAAGCCCCACGTCCTTCTCTGCTTCTTTCCACAGCAGAAGCCGCCTCTTGATGACATGGGCTTCAGGCTGACACCTCAGGGATGCTCAGATCAGGGCACCCTGACTGCACACTTCACAATGGCCGTGGGTCCCACATCAGTGGGTGGGGTGGGCAGGGTAGCCCACCCTCTGAGAACACACTAGAACCCTGGGGAGAAGCAGCTGGTCCTGTGAAGGGCATACGTCCCTGTCACCAAGCACAAGACCGGAGGGAAGACCTGACCCAGGACAGGGCCACAGGACCAGGAAGCTCCTGTCCTTTGCGTAAAGGCTGAATCCATGACAGTTACTAGTATTCAGTTTACTGAGGCTTGCACCCTCCCCAGACAGGGCTTTTGTGAGGCTTCCTGGCATGGGTGGCCTTGAGGGTACAAGGGCGCCAGGCCAGGAGGCGGGGAGGGAGCAGGAAGCTGTGTCAAAGAAACTGAGACACAGACAGACGGGCAGTGAGCAGGAGTGAGCGGCGCTACCTTCTTGGCCTCCCGGAAAAGATGAGAAATCAAGACCATGTCAGGGACATTCCTTCCAGGAAATACCAGCTGGCCTGCTGGGGACTCAGTGATCCCCACCTGGATGGACCCCCATCTGGACAGTCCAGCTACAAAGTCCGCTGCTGTGACTGCAGGAAAACGGACACCTGGATGAAGATCCACTTGAGGGAGGCCCCTGCTGAGGCAGCCTCACCTTCATGTGGACCACAGGCCCACTCACCACGGTTTATCCTTTGACTCAGGGAACCAGCTCAGAGATTTTTACCAAAAAGGCAGACACTGAAAAAAAAGAGAAAATGAGGTAGCCTCCAAAGATGTGACTGCTGGGCAGGGGCGGACGAGTGGTAAACCCCTTGCACATGTCAGAGGATGGGCAGGGGGAGCGGACCGGCCAGGAGACTTGGTCCGGACTCTCGGTTTCCCAGTGGGGCTCGTAACATGTTTCAGGCTCGGTAGTGCCTTGGCTCAGGACTTCAGTTGACAGACTTCAGCCAGGCTCGGGGTGAGCACTGGGAACACTTTCTCCGGTCAAATGGAAAACTTAATCTGGATGTGGTTTGGTGTCCCTCAAGCTGCCTTATTGAGAGCCAGGAGGTCTGATATAAGGAGACTGTTTCCTGGTCCTGGGGCTTCAGTGGCCAGAGCTCTGATGAGACGGAAAGATGATGAGGGTCCTTTATAGGCAACAATTCAGTGTGCGATATATCGAAGCTTTACAATCCCCCAGAGGATCGTGGAATGAAGAACAGACTGAACGTGAGGGATGAGCCCTGTCAGGTTACATGTGGGTGGGTGTTTCCTGAACTCCAGAGTGAGACAGAGTGAGCGCCAAATCTGCTCTGAAGCAAGAGCAGCTAGTCCAAGTTCGCCATAGAAACATCTCAGCCCAGGAAGTAGCTGGGATCGGGGTCTATCCACATCCTAATTGACCTAAAAAACAAACTTCACTGTGTCTTAGTGCCCAAAAAGCAGAAAAAGCCCCGGATGGCTGAGAGCTGTCACAAATGGTGTGAGGGCGGCACTGCTGGGACTTCTGATGGAACCAGGGATGCCCACAGTTACCCATGTTAAAACCACACAGGGTATGCACGGGTGTGTGTCACAGGCATGGCCCTGTCCATGAAGCTGGCACATTCAGAAACAACCCCCCTCCACCCCAGGCCCTCTCCCACAGCAACATAACAACCATCTTCATCGCCCTCGACCTTGCATCTTCCAGTCTGGGCACTGCTTGCATTTCTCAGAATTAGAGCTTCTGACCCACAGTCCACAAGAACTGAGAAGCTGAGTTCTGTTGACCAGGCCTTGGAAATCAGCGTCTGGACTGGCCACAGAAGAAGGCGAGGCTCTGCCTCACAGGCATTAGCAGAAAGGGGTCTGAATGAGCCTGGCTTCTGGAAGGGCCGCTGCCATGATACCACCTCTACCGTTTGCCACCCTCCACAGAAAACCTTCGACCTCTGCAGATGGAGGTTCTCAGTAAATTGCGCTCTTCAACCCGGACAGCAGCGGAGGGGCCCCGTTTCCTGGGCAGATCCTCACAAAGACCACCTGTTCTCAGGGAACTGGGAACACGTGCCTGCTGTCACCCGACTCAGGAGAAGGTTCCAGCAGCTGCTCTTGCTCAACCCAGAAAATGACTGCCTCTGAATTCCTGCTCTCGGCTCTCAGGTGGGGACCTCAGATTGGAATCTTTCCTGGGTTTCCTTCCCTCAAGCCCCCTTTCAGGCCACGAAGGACAGCCCCCAACAGGGACAGACTGGTTCTTCTTTTCCCACCACACACTGATTCCTCTAAATGTTAAGATTTGGCTCCAGCCTCACTTGGCTGAACATCACTTCTTTCTGCGAATCCCAGGGTCTGGTGGCTCTAGCTGAATTTCAATGGTTTCCTCAAGGACATGGGAGACTGGCGCTGTGACACGAGGAACCGCTAAAGGTGGGGGAGAGGGCTGGGGCTGTGACGCCTGGGTGCCATGTGGTGGGGTGGGATCCTGTTTTCTTGAGTCACTTTTCCCTGAAGTGAGAACGGGGGGCTCTGCCACTAGGTACCGAGAGGATGAAGCTTTCAATCCTGAATGGAGGATAATGTTTACCTTTCCCGATTTATCAAACTCCAAAAACTCCAGACATTTCTTGTTCTGGAGAGTTCACAGTCTTCTCCACCTATAATCTTCCAAAGCCTTCTGAATACAAAGAAAAAGGGCTCAGGGGGCTCCCTCCGATTCAAAGGAAGCGGCTCTTCTTCCTGCTTTGATTGAAGACAAGCAGTTCACAGCCCAACCACAGTCTAGACACAACCAGTCTTGCAAAGCAACAGGCATTAGACACCTTTTCCTACAGATCAAGGAAGCTGGAGCCTTTTGTGTTTCTAAGATACTGAACTTGAAAGCCCGAATTCAGGGAGAGACGGAAAAATGGAAAGAGGGAGAAGGGGCTGAATTGGAGGTGGAGAGTTCTACCCTGATCCTCAACTCCTCTTCTGACCCCTTGCTTCTTTCAATAACAGGATTAGCTTCAGGCTATGGATAAATGTTCCCCTGACTAGAAAAATCTCAGTGTAGAAGGGGACTTGCTCCTTCCTGACTTTTTGGCAGCAGGAATTAAAGGGCACTGAAGAGAGCCCTGTCATCTTTTCAGTTATTGCCAGTTGCTGACGACCCGGGGTCTGGATGCAAGGGCCGAGAGGGAGGGGCCGGTCTGGGTTGGGAGCCCGGGGCTGGGGGATGCCAGGGGGAGGCGGACTTACCCCTGCCAGTTCTCGTGGAAAAGGAAGAAGCTGGGCTTCGGGCGCGCGGGCCAAAGCGCTAGCGGGGGCAGGAAGCTCTAGGGCATGCTCACCAGCTGACTCGGGCTGACCCGTGCCATGGTGGGGGGCCTCAGCCTCCCCCCGAGGCTCCTCTCCCGAATCCGACAAGTCTTTTTGCTCTGCAGAGGACTGGGAGCAAAAAAGACAATTTTCCTTCAATGTAAACAAAGCCTGCAATGCGGGGCAGGGGAGGGGGTGGGATTCAAAGGTTGAGCATCTCCTGACGCTCCTGCCCGGGACGGATGTCGGGCCAAGAGAGCCGGCCCTCCACGCTGTCAGAAGGGCGGTGAACATGGGCTGGCTGTTGTCAGACTTGGCACTTCCTAAGGTGTCCAGGAAGTCGGACCCAGGTTTTGAAAACTGGCAGGTGGCCTCTGCGGCATGCTGCTCCTCTGCTGGTGGCAGTCAAGAGGAAACGGTCTTGGTGACCAAACTGCCCCTGGGGTTAGTAAGCCCAAACTCAGACAGACTCAGGAAGGGGGCGAGTGCCAGCAACGTGTCTGGCCACTGGGGCTGGGGCTTCAGCAGGAGCTGCAGCCCCGGCAGCACCTCCCATCTGTGCCCATGAACCCGAGAGGAAGGGAACGCAGCCCTGCTCAGTGAGTGCAAGTGTGGGGGACCCAGCAAGCTGGCAGAGACATAGCGACCCGGCTTTATATCAGCGGGCAGGTGGGTAGAGGTCTGGCTGAAGGAGGGAGCCCTTTGGCCTAGGAGTCTCCTGGGCCAGGGCTTATCTAGAAAACAGCCAGAGTAAGGGGAAGCTGGAATCCTTTGAGGCGGTTTTTGGGGTTCAGGAGGGGCTTCCATGGAAGTGGCTTGTTGCAAAGCTGGTGGCCTGGATCCAACAGGTGGGCTCCAGTCCCCAAACCTCCCACCTGGCATCATCCACCACAGGCTTCTCTCACTGTGAACTGAATGACCATGGGGCCACCCTGTCTCCCTGTAGACGCAGCCACATTCCTCCTGCCTGTGAAGTGACTGAACCCTCTTTAGACAAGACTTGGGACTATTTTTAAATGTGTGAGCCTGCTGGATGAAAGCAACTACATAAAAGATTTAAGAGAACGGTTCAAACACTCTTGGAAAAGCAAAAGCCACAGGACGTTAACACATCCACATGTCTAAAGGTCACCAAAATGGACTCTTCTTTGTAGGGAGATCCGCAGATGGAAAGGCCTCCCTTCCCAGGCCGCTCTTCAAACCTGTGCTGGGTGCCGAGGCGGCCCCACAGCTGCCTCTGCTGCTTTACGGGCAGAGACTGAACACCCAGCCAGAGGAAGTGAACCCAGAGCTCCAGGGGAAACTGTCCATCTGTATTCAGAACAACCAGGATTTTTAAAACAATCCCCACTTTTCGAACAGAGAAGTTCAAATGCCCTTGCAGCATGGCAGAGATGAAGTCTACATCAGAGAAACAAAAAGAAATACAAATGCCATCCCAGCGTTTTCTCCTAGGGTCTTGAGTATTTCTGCTGGACAAGGAAAGTAAGCTCTAAAGAAACAAGACAGAGCCTGTAGGTTTTCAACATGTTTGTTAAAGTCAGACATTGGGATTTTGGCAGCCTTTAACATCATCCTAAAATATATGTGGCTGACAAAAAGCCACACACACAGAACACGCTTGTTACACAGAGTAAGCTCCCAGCGTTGTCAGTGACACTCTGCTTTCTGCCCAACAGCAGACTGCTGTTGTAACTGCTTTTTGTCTTTTTACTGAACTGCTTTTTGTCTTTACTCTGCCAGGGCAACCCCAAAGTCTTCTGCCTTCAGATTAACAAATATTTGGAAGATAAAGTAAATGAAAGGAACATTCAGTTATCACAAACACTGTAACAACCCACAGAAGGAGATTCAAATTCTCTTCCTGTTTAAAAGAAAAAAACTGTCTCCATTCAAGGCAGTTAAGAAGGTTTCATTTTTGCCCCTAAAACACAAATGCATGGAAACGCAAGCATCTTGTAAAGAGCGCCATCTTGAGGAAGCTCGGGCATAGGGAAGCGACAGGAAAGGCTCTTGGCGCTTGGTCTGGGTTTTGGCATCAAGACTGCAGTTCCAGCTGCCCGAGGCTCTAACATAGAACGATGGGAGGATCTGAGGACTCTTCCCAAGACCCAGGGATGCCACCGGCAGGCCACCGATCTGTGGTTTGCTGTGAAGGCAACTTGAACCCTGTCTACGGGACAGAGAGAAAATCCTAGGTGGTTTTGTCACCAAACCAGCACCAAAAATGCCTGGGCTGGGAGCCTAACTTTCTTCTTCTCAGTTTCAAATCTTTTATCTCGATCATGATTTGGTAATAACAGCTGGGCCTCTGAAGGGGGCTGGGGGCTCCTGGAGCACATCCCGTGGGTGCACTGGTGGTTTAGGGATTACCCACTGAAAGACGGGAGTAGGCCCCACAGCTGACAATGGGGCTCCTTGGTCTCTGTGGATCCAAAAGTAGCTCAGAAAACAGCTGTGTGGGTGACACTTAGGACCATTTCCATGTGGACTGAACATATTACAGGATGTTTCTGAATTAATGATCACTTTCTCAGGCGTGACCATGGCACTGGGGAATTCCGAGGAGACAACTGTCTTTAAGGGAGAACCGTCGGGGGCACAACTTACAGTTGAGTGTTTCTAGCATTTATGATAAAGATGTTAACAGTGAAGCCCACCCAAGGTGGCTTCCCAGGGGTCCACGGTACCATTCTTTTAATTTCTCTGAGGACTTGAAAAAAAATTTCAAAACAGAAAGTTGAAAAAGGGCAAAAAAGCTCACTTGGAAAAAAACAGCAGCAGCCTGTTGTTTCCCAACCGTGTGGTGTGAGCAGGGAGGACTGGGGCAGCGGCAAGACGGGGAAACAGGGAGGGCCCCAGAAACGCGCAGTGCCTGCTCCCTGCAGACCCACCTAACCATCGCCTGCCCTGGCCCGGGGCTACACAGACACCAAGCCAGCTATCCGGGCCTCTCCGCATCCTTCCCGCCTGATGCCTGAGCAGTCACAAGCAGCAGAGAAAGGAGGAGGCCCCGTGTCTACTGGGCAGCCACCCACTCGGCAGCTCAGAGATGGGTCTTGATGAACACACAGGCTCCCCCAGCCTCTGCTGCAGAGGTTTTCCACGCCCTTCCAGTGATCTTGTCACACAAGCATGACAGCAGCGGAGAGCCGGACTCTGAAGAGCTGGCGGTCAGCTATTTTTAGAAGCCCATTTAGAGCTGGCACCGAGCCACTATTCAGATGTGCATGTTTTCAGGAGGATGAGCATCCTGCTGGTGACTCTTCAGGTTCAACCTCACCCTGCTCACCTAACTAGTATCAACCTTCTAAAGGTAATGAGTGTAACTCGGCCTTTGAATGGACAAAGCAACAGAGCCACCTCAACCATGAAAACAGTACTGAAGTAAGAATTAGTAATTTTAAAAGCATTTTAAATTCAGCCGAATAAACATTATATTTTAGTGTTTCATCCTGCTGATTGTTGGAAAGTCTTCAGAATTATCTATTTCAATTACTTGTTTCAAATCTGGGCTGGCAACTTTTTTCTGTAAAGGGCCAGATGCTAAATATGTTTGACTTTGCAGGCTGCCTGGTCTCAGTCCGAACTCCTTCATGCTGCAGTTGACAGTGAGAGAGCAGCCACAGCTCCCGGTACACATGGGGCGGGGCTGTGCGCCAATATTTTTTTATTAACAAAAAGCTGTGGCAGCCCTTAGTTTGTTGATAATCTAGAAGTGGTTCAAAAGAGAATCACAGTAAAATTCAAAATTCTAGAAAGTCCCGATTTTATGGAAAACCTGAGTAAAATAAGTGACTTTCATATCTGAAGCAGAAACCAAACACATTTACTTCTAAAAGCCAGAAGAAACACATCAGCCCCTTCACAGAGGCTGAACTTCCAAAGGACAAATGATAAAAGCATGAGAAACTAAACTGTATGTATCGGTCAGCACCCAATGGGGAGGAGGCAGCAGAGGCTGATGGACCTAGAAAACATGACCCAGGAAACAGAAGCAAAAAGGGAAGAACCTTTTCTTGTGTTTTCTGATTCCTCAGCAGAAGAACTGACAATGGGAAAGATTAATGCAAGAACAAGCCCAGCAGATAACACAGAAAACATCCTGCAAGGGGGTGTGGGTGGGTGGGGGGCCTCAGGGCAGCCGCTGCTCCTCCCCACCCCTGCCCCACACACTAGCAACTTTCCCTACAGCCCTTGAACGCTGCACCGCTCAGAAGGAGAAGACTGGCCTCTTCTCAGACCATGGGGCAGGGTCTACAGGCAGCGACTTGGCTGCCAGCAGCCCCTAAGCTCAGAGTCAGTCACCTTCAGGAGGACCCACCTGGTCTGTGGGTCATGAGTCCAGAGCCGAGGGGCCCCTCAGAGGCTGTCCTCACTAACAAGATTTCAGAATCACACAGATTTCAGAATACTGGTGTCAATGCAGTGCAGGGGTCACTCTTAGACCTTGCCGTGGTCATGACATCACACCTGCTGTCCCCGGGCAGGAGGACAGGCACTGTCCATGTTTTTTTGACAAATAGGGGGAGTCCCCATATACACTTGGGTCACCACAGAACACTGACTAACTGGAGACACAACCCCGACCTTCCACACTGGCCCATCAGGGAGGGACGCGGCCTGATGACTTCACCGTGAACGACCACACAGGACAAGGACCACACACGGGAAGGCACCGCCCTGCCCTCCAGGCGCGTGAGCTCCTTACTGTGAATTTGGCGAAGTATCTCCAACAACAGAGCAAACCAGACATGTAAAGCAACCTTTAAGGACAGGTAGTGAATACATGATGCAAGCCTGCTGCCAATTATTCTAAGTGCACTTAAGCCAAGTTGGTTGGGGCCAAAAACTCCCCTAAAAACATTAAAGGTCCTGTTTTTCCTTACTCAGCACTGCTCCCTCTCCTCCCCTCTCCGCCCACCTTCCGTCCCTTCTACCAGGTTCCCTGACGCACAGCCGTACTTCTACAGCAACTAAGATGGAATCGCGCTCTCTCTGTTTTTTAAAGCAGAGTCTCTGAGCCCTGTCCATGCACCCTCTGTTAACCTTGGGCCGTGGTAAACCTAAGGCCACTGGGCCTTCTTCTCCGAGCCCCATGGCGGCGCTGCGACCTTCGGGGGAAGAGTCCTGGGGGAGGCGGTGGGGAAGAGTCCTGGGGGAGGCGGTGGGGAAGAGGGGATGGGAGAACATACCGGCCCCTTACCTTTTGTCCTTTCTCCTTCTGAAACACAAAGACGGGCGGAGCAATGGCAGGCTTTTCTGCAAAAAGAAAAATCGGTGTTTTTTCCCCCCAACATTATATTCATACAGTAAACACAGCTACATTTGTTTGTGATAAGTTAAAAACAAAACACAAATCCAATATAAAATTAGTAACTCGAATGACCATCAGATCGCCTAGAAAATAGTTTCTTGATATAAATGTGCAAAGTGTTCAGCGTGTTAAGCTATGTGTATCTTTCTGTGTGCATGTACACACCAATAAACGGTTTCGAGACTGGCTTAGAATGGCCATGTCACTGGGAAGTCCCTAGGTTTAAAATGTTTATGTTTTCAAATCTGCAGGCCAGCTGGGGCCGGGGCAACCCATCTACAACCTCTGCCCACGAGGCACACGCTCTTTGGAGGACTACTCTGCTCAAGTCAGCTCTGCGTTCCACCTGGGTGTCTAAGTGAGTGCCTGTTAGGAAAAAAGTGGAGTTGTGAGGATTGAGAAGTCCATCTTGCACAGCTGCTGCTGAAAGGAGAAACCCTCTGGGACACTGTCATTGGACCAGAAGACAGTTGCTGCCGGTCATCCTCAGTCAACACCACTGGTCTTCCGTCCGAGGGGCCGTGTCCCTGGCCCTCTGCCACCCGCCGGAGCGGCCACCCGCCTCACATCTGGGGCCCGAGCCCTGTGGGCGTGCCCAGGGCCACCCTCAGCATTCAAAGCCTGGAGGGGCGGCATGGATGGGAAGCGGGGGCAGGGGGGTGTTGTTCTGAACTTGGGGCGCATCTGCACAGCCCTTCCCCTGCCTGAGTCCTGGGTGAACCGGCACAGCTTTCACCTGGCAGGACGGGTACGCGGTTCGCAGGCCACGAGAGCACTCGCGGGCATCTGGTCGGGGGGGAGGATCTGGGGCATCTTTGGAGAGGAGGCTGTGCTGAAGCCTCAGCAGAGGAGCCCGGAATGGAGGGACAGGTGTGAAGGCGGCTCCTGAGGTGACAGGCAGCCTGAGGGGCAGATGGTGGCGATGGAAGGATGTGGGGCAGTTGTGAAGGGGGGCGGGGGAGGAAAGCAGAGAGACCAGAGTGTGGGGAAGGGGGTGATGGAGACCACCCAGATTAAAGAAGAGGGGGCGGGGACGAGGCGCGGGGAGCAAAGGGACAAGACTGAGATGGTCACAGGACACCGTCCCATCCCCACCCCGAAAACTCCCACACCACAGAGGAGCAGGACAGACGCCCACCTGCACTCTGGGACCACTGCCCACTGATGGAGACCGCTGCCTCGCTCTGTGGCACCGAGTCAGATTCACCACGACAACCCTCACCAGGCACAGCCCACGCCGCCACCACTGGGGTGCGTGACCGCTCAGAGACTGCAGTGCACATGGCCAGGGAGTGGGGGGCGGGGGAGGGTCTCCAGCACAGATGTGGAGCTCCACAAACCCAGGTGAACGGAGAAGAATGGACGCGCCCGACTGCTGGGCAGTAAGTGACAGTGAAGGTGAGCTGCAGGGAGTCTGGGGACAGCAGCAGCTCTTCCACACACACACACACGTCTACCATGGGAAGGCCAGACACCTGCCATGGCCCCTGCATCGAGGGCTGCGGGCCCGGGCCCCAGCCTTACTTCTGCATTCCACTCCAGGCCAGCTGCAACGCTGGGGGCACGCAGGAAGGAGCTGGGATCAGCCCAGGGCCCACTTCCTACACCCCTGGCTCCAGGCCGGAGGAGGAGAGTGCTGTTTGCCCTGGCCCCAGGGGACAGCAGGCATGGGAGTGAGGCCAGATTGCAGGCAGCCGACAACAATCTGGTCCAGGACTTTCGCTGGAGCTGCTGGGGAGAGGGCCCCCTCGCTCTGCTGGGGCTGTTAAGCTGGTGGGAGAGGACCCCAGGGCTGCCAGCGGCTGAGAGTTGCCACAAGGGGAGCTGGAGCTGAGCCAATGCAGCTGGGAGCAAAGCTGGGGGTGGAGAAGAAAGCGGAGCCCGGGGGGCTGGGCTGGAGGCCCCCAGTCAGCAGGCCCAAAACTAACCCCACCTCCCACTCTGACTCTTCAGTTAAGCTAGCAAATGTTGACTTTTGCTTAAGCCAGCCTGAGCTTGATTTCTGCCCCTGGTCTCTAAGCACCTCTGGCCTGAAAGGGGAGGCCTAGCCACGGCAGACTTCACTACACACACACAGTCGCCTGGAGCAGAAACCCAGGACGGGCCTCCCAGGGACGACAGGATGCCTGCTTGCTCTTCACAGTGGCAACACCACCTGATACACCGTGTGTGCGTGTGCGGGCATGCAGGGTTAGGGTCTGTGGGCCCTAGTAAGACACAAACTCAATGAGATGGGACGCCTTGCCTTGCTCCCCTCCTGTCCCAAAGCCTGAGAACAGCCCTGGGCACCCTGAAGGGACTCAACAAGTACCTGAGGGAGCGACGAGTAAGGGGAGGGGCACTGAGAAAATGAATGCCGTGCTGGGCTGCGAGGGGGGCCTGAGATGGGGAAGCAGCATGCAGACGGCCGAGGAAGAGCTCCTGGTGCTGTGACTAAAGGCCCACGGCAGGGGCTGCCCGGGGACCGCCGGGGTGGGGTGGGAACAGAACTAGTTTTGGCAGGAGGCTGCCTGTGGTTCACAGGGCCTGCCTCTTGCCTTCTGGAGCAGCTGGGGGCAGAGGGCAGCGAGGGGTACACAGGGGTCTGGGCTCTGTGAGTGAATCCACCCTCCTCACCTCCACGGTTGCGGCTGAGACCTCCCGTCTTTCCCTGCTTCTACCCTCACCCCTTGGGGTGGCCGCCAAAACCACTGGTGTGAAACTCACGCTTACAACCTGGCAACATCCTCCCCAACTAGAAGCACAGGCCCTCTGAACAGGCCAGCCCCGCCGACCACGACTGGGAACTGACGAGCCCCTGGCCCCCCGTGCCCCACGCTCCTGTCACTTTGGGGCTTTCACCCGGCTTACTTCCTCTGCCTGGAAGACAGTCTCGCCTTCTCTTCCTCAGGTACAGACACTGCTTCCCCCGGGAAGCTTCCAGTTTGAACTGGGCTCCTGAGGTCTGCTCTGCTTATATCTGCATGGGTGACACCAAGGCTGCATGTCAGGGAGTCCGAGGGACCACAGACAGCCCCAGAAGAGCTCTGTGCACCCCGTCAGCCGGTGCGTGAAGGGTGAGAACTGTCTGCAGTGTCTGCACTGAAGCCCCTCTGCCCTTCTCCATGTGGGAGCACCAGCCACATGCAATCACATAAGCAGACGAAGCCGTTGCTCTGTGCGTGGCACCATGGGAAGAACGAGGACGAGGAGGCTGGGGGCAGAGAGCGTCAGGGGAAAACGTCTCCTGGAAGCGAGGGTGTGTGTGTGTGAGCACTGCTGTGTCCACCTCTGCTTGTTCAGAGCCAAACGCAGGCTCACACACGACACGTGATCAATACATAGTTACGAACTGAGTGAAACGCGGCCACTGGGCCAGGGAGGCCCCCCTGGATGGCAGGTTTGGCAGTCATGAACTCAGTCAGTTCTCTATCATAAAGACAGAGTACCAGAGCCACGCGAGTTTCGTTTCTGCTCACCCACTTTAGGGCCCCAAGTCTGTAACCTGTAGATCAGTCCTGACTCCACGACAACACACACGTGCCCCCGTCCAGGCAGCCTGGTCTTTAACTGACCCACGTCACCACTTGTGCCGTCACCGCATGAGCACCATCACACAGGAAACTGAAATCCAAGTGTGGGGAAGGAATGAGGACAATGGCAACGAGGCTCCTAAGACATGCCTGAGACCCCAGCCCAGCTCTGCTTTCACAAGTGAACTTCCAGATGTGTAAGCTGGATTTAGAAAACACAGAGGAACCTAAGAACAAACTGCCAACATTCGTTGGATCATAGAAAGCTACGGAATTCCAGAAAACATCTACTTCTGCTTCACTGACTATGCTAAAGCTTTTGTGCAGATCATAATAAACTGTAGAAAATTCTTAAAGACATGGGAATACCAGACCACTCTACCTGTCTCCTGACAAAACCTGTATGCAGGTCAAGAAGCAGCAGTTAGAACCAGACATGGAACAACGGACTAGTTCAAAATTGGGAAAAGAGTACATCAAGTCTGTATATTGTCACCCTGCTTATCTAACTTATATGCAGAGTACATCATACAAAATGCCGGGCTGGATGAATCACAAGCTGGAATAAAGACCAGGAGAAATACCAACAACGTCACATATGCAGATGATACCAATCTAATGACAGAAAGTGAAGAGGAACCAAAGAGACTCTTGATGAGGATGAAGAGGAGAGTGAAAAAGCTGGCTTAAAACTCAACATTGGACTGCAAGGAGATCCAACCAGTCCATCCTAAAGATCAGTCCTGGGTGTTCATTGGAAGGATTGATGTTGAAGCTCAATCTCCAATACTTTGGCCACCTGATGCGAAGAGCTGACTCATTGGAAAAGACCCTGATGCTGGGAAAGATTGAGGGCAGGAGGAGAAGGGGACGACAGAGGATGAGATGGTTGGATGGCATCACTGACTCGATGGACGTAGGTTTGAGTAGACTCCAGGAGTTGGTGATGGACAGGGAGGCCTGGCGTGCTGCAGTTCCTGGGGTCGCAAAGAGTCGGACACAACTGAGCGACTGAACTGAACTGAAAACTCAACATTCAAAACACTAAGATCATGGCATCCGGTCCCATCACTTCATGGCAAATAGAAGGGGAAAAAGTGGAAGCAGTGACAGATTTTATTTTCCTGGGCTCCAAAATCACTTTGGACAGTGACTGCAGCCATGAAATTTTAAAAGACACTTGCTCCTTGGAAGGAAAGCTATGACAAACCTAGAGAGCATAACAAAAAGCAGAGACATCACTGGGCCGTGACAAAGGTCTGTCTAGTCAAAGCTATGGTTTTTCCAGTGGTCATGTATGGATGTGAGCGTTGGAACATAAGGAAGGCTGAGCACCGAAGAACTGATGCTTTCGAACTGTGATGCTGGAGAAGAGTCTTGAGAGTCCCTTGGACTGCAAGGAGGTCAAACCAGTCATTCCTAAAGGAAATCAGTCCGGAATATTCATTGGAGAAACTGATACTGAAGCACCAATATTTTGACCACCTGATGCGAAGAGCCGACTCATTGGAAAAGACCCTGATGCTGGGAAAGACTGAAGGCAAAAGAAGGGGGCAGCAGAGGATGAGATGGTTAGATAGCATCCCTGACTAAGTGTACACGAGTTTGAACAAACTCCAGGAGATGGTGAAGAACAGGGAAGCCTGGCGTGTTGCAGTCCAGATACGACATAGCAACTGAACAACAATGTGGACAGGGGCAACGAGGCTTCCAGGAAGTGCCTGAAAACCCAGCCCAGTTCTCCTTTCACGAGTGAAAACCACCTCCAGAGATTTGTAGAGATCAAGGCCACCACAAAGACCTAAAACATTAAAAGGTTAATCAGATGCATGCTATTTAATGCAGATTCTATCCACCAGGCGTTTTAAACGTTGCCCAAAGCTATCTGACCAGGGAACCCTTTGCAAGAAAACCTGTGACGAGGCCTGAGAACGGTGGGTAACTGCAGTCAACACTGCTGTGTGAAGTAGGGTGGGACTCGGAACCCCAAGTCACCTGGAAGAATGGCCCTCCTCTGGGCAGAGTCAGCACCACTATCAGGGATGCACTGGGGGGTGCCCGCCTCACCTCGGCTTTCCAAGGTGCCGATGCCAAGTCCAAGGTGGCTGCTCTTGGTCTGAATCCCTCCTCCAATGTCCCCCACACAGCCCTCCTCAGCTCCAGGGCCCCAGGGGGCTACCCCAGCCCAACTGTGATCCCAGCTCCCAGCCAGGGAAAGCCCTTACCCCTGCTTCGATCCCCCACACAAACAGCATGGCGGGTGGTGGGCACGGACCTGGAGAGAGGCTGAGAGAAGCCCACAACACGGGCTCTCCACCTAACTTGACCCCCAAAGACTGGGTTTGGGCTCTGGATCTGGCCTCTGCAGTCCCGGTGACGAGCAGAGACAGGTGAGCCCAGGTGTGGAAAAGTCGCAGATCTCCGCTCTGCCCCCTCCTCTGCCAGATGTCGGGGACCCTCTCTGCTCCCCGAGGCACTGTGGGAGGCTATGACTGCTGGGACGCTCCGCCTGCCCAGCCGAGCCTGGCCCCACTCCTCCAGCTGCACCTCTCAGTACGTTCAGAGATTCAATCATGAGAGTCACTCGGCAGCTACGAGTTCAGTGATTCCACACATCCAGTGCCCACCATGTGCCAGGCATCAAGCCGGCTTCTAGGGTGTGGTGGTGACACGGAAAGACACGTCCCCTGCCTGCCAGGAGCTGACTTCAGACTCAGTTGAACATTACAACACAGAGGAAGCACACAGCGCAGGGCTGGGGCACCCAACCCGCCGAGGCTGCAGAGGAGCAGCCCATCAGGAAAGGCTTTCGGAGGAAGCGCCTTTAAGCAGAAGGCAGAGCAGCACTTGGGCAGGCAGCCAGGAGCAGGGAGGATTGAGGCAGCAGTGGAGGAACTCAAGGAAGGTCAGGGTGGGAAACGCCCCAGCCCAGGGTGAGAGGCGTGGGGTGCAACCCCCCACGACTGCACGGCCCAGGGGAGACGCTCCTGGAAAGTAAGCACCGATCACACTTAGGCAGGTAGTTCCTTTCTTGAGCAAAGGAACTAAGATGGCTGTGAAAAAGTCAGGGGGTCCCTGAGGTGCAGGCCGCCTCTGGACCCAAGGGGCCACAAACCATCCTCTCAGCTGGGAGTGGAGGTCTCTGGGAAAGAAAGGGGTCACCGAGGAGCCAGGTCCTTCTCCTAAAGCACAAACTACTGACCCAGGGCCCGGGTTGGGGGAAGTCCTTGGATGGCTGGGTGCCTATGTGGGAAGTTGTAAAGCCCCACCCTGAAGGCACCTCTGTTATCTGTGTGACATCTCTGTCAGGAAGAGGGCTTGTAAACTGTCTCCTAAAAGAGGAGGTGAGGAGGGTCAGAAAGAAGAGGCGAGTTTTACAAAGCTCATGCTTGACAGAATTAAAACCGTGGGCTTTCTGACACCACTGCTACAGGCAAGGCAGGGGACAGGGAGGGTTCACTGGGATCTTTTCTGCCCAGAGGTTGACTGGTGGCAAAATCCTTAAAACAAAATGACTTGTGCATCTATTTCGGACGCAGCAGGAAATGGGGATGGACCAGGTACAGACCTGAAGCGAGGCTAAGGTGGAGGAGTCCCGAGGGAAAGGGTGGGTGGCGGCAGCTGCCCAGATGCAAGGAGCTGGCCTGGACCCCAGCAGCAGCCCCGTGGGAGAAGGGTGTGTGTCCCAACCCTCCAGGGTCTTGGGAATCCCATCTTTAAACGCCTCCCAGCCTCTGCCATGTAGTCCCAGCAAGAACACTCCCAGACGGGGTGTCCAGACCCTCGGATGGTCTCACCCATGGCCAGTGGTCACTGACTGTGGGCACTGATGACCAGGCAGGTGCTCAGCGCTTTGCCTGCAACAGTCTCCTGAATCTTCACAACCACCTGAAAGGCCAGGTCCTTAGTTTACAAAACAGGAAACGGAGACTCAGAGAGGCCAAGGACTTGTCCAAGGTGGGGCTGCGCCTCCAACCCAGGCAGGCCTGACGCTGGCCCCTGACTTCCACTGCCATCCACGCACCGCAGGGGCAAATGGGAGAAGTCACTACCCTAGTCTGCCTCCTCCCATCTCTCCCGCTTAGAGGGCCTCGAAGCTGAGACACTGAGACTTTTCTTTTGAGAAGAAACATCAGGAATAAAGCAGCTACAGCAAACATTCTAGACAGACATCTCTGGAAGAGTCCCAAAGAATCTAGCGGGTGAGCGGTGGGCTTTCACCAAGTCATGAGACCATCTGCTTCGGATGAGCAAGCATGCAGTTAAGTCAAGGGCAGATCCTTATGGTTCTCAAAGAAAAAAATGAAGACCCATCCTGAGGTGCACGCTCCACGGAGAGGCAAGCTACGCTGTCTTCATCTGTCAAACGTGTAACCGTGGGATGCTCTGTGTAACACTTCCACCGTCTGAGCTGGAAACACACACACAGAATCACCCCCGCACGCAGGCTTTCCTTCTTCACTGTGCTGGGCAGGGAGGTGTGTACACAGAAACCACGGGCAGGCCGGCTCCACGACAAGCTCTGGCACCCCCCCGTGGCTGCTTGACTGCCTGCGTCTGAGGATGTCTGCTAAACTAAACAGAAGAAACTGTGTAGACCCAGGAGAACACACTGGACTACCTTGGCCTGTTCTGTTTATCCCCCTGCTAAAATGATGTCTCCAACACCTGCCAGGAAACAGCTCCCATCTGGAAAGCCACTTACAATTCTTGACCAAAATGTCAGTAAGGTACTTGTGCGAAATGAGCTTTAATCCTGGGCTGATGTGGCTTAATCTTCTTATCTGTGCAAAAAATATGGAAAGCATCTTGCCAACACAAACAACAGTCTGTTAATACGTGGTAACCGCTTTAATCCCCCAACACTTACTATCTCAACCCTTCGAGCCATTTCTTTTCTCAGGAATTATTATAAACAGTTCGGTGCAGCAACATAAAGGTGAATTTGTCACCAATGTGTCAACACTGTCCACCAGCTAATTCTCCAGTGAAGAATGGAACTGATCTCCATCATGCTGTTGCTAGGCGACGCCTCTGATCTCATGCGCCGCAGACTCCGCGGCCCCACGGCCCAGCCGCTGCGGGGTGTGGGCCCCTTCGTTCCTTTTTTGGTGCTCGAATGTGTTTTGTCTCAGGCAGCTCTCAACTGGTCTCACAGAGACCACAGGAGCACATGGTTGAGAGATGACGCTTCTACCCCTTCTTTCTGGAATGCTCCTCCTCACACGGTTACCTTCACATACTGAAACCAAACCACTCTTCAGGGCTCCAACCTCATCCTGACAACAGCGGGGATGACAAGTGGCTCATATTTGTTCAGTGGCCCTTCCTGGACCCTGGCACTTCACACACTCCATCTCATTCAATGCCATCACAGCCCCATGGCAGAGAAATCATTTATCATCTCTGATGTGCAAATCACGAAGCCAGACTGGGAGGCCTTGGAGAGATGGGTGCCCTAAGTGATGATGGGTCCCAACAGCGGGGGTGGGACCAGAACCCTAAGCCTGAGTTCCGAGTTGGCTGCCTCACATCCCTCACAACCTCTCCGGCCAAGCTACATCTGCCTTCTTCCCTTCTAGAACTATCAGCCCGGCAGACCCCTGCGACCTTCCCATCCCTGCCCCATCCACTCGGACTACAAGATGCTGGGGCACACGCTGCACTGTGCATACCCCTGGGCCTTAGATCTCAGAAGAACCCCATTCGCCGATTACTAAATGAAAGCCAGCAACCTCTCCTACAACAACCAAGAAACCAGGAGCCAGCTTCGGCAGCAGTTCTCTGTTCTGCCACTAGATGGCGTGACAAGAGCACGGCCGAGCTGAGACTGGGGGGTGGAGGGGGCAGTTCCCAAGGGCAATCCCAGGACTACAGGCCCTCTGCGGAGGCTGCAGACCAGCCAAGGAAACCTGGGAGCGCGGGTACTGGGCTCTGTGTGCTTCCGGCGGGCCTCCACCACCCGGGGCTGGGGTCCCCAGCAGGTGAACTCTCTCCACACGTGCCAGCGTCTGTCAGCGCAGATGGGACCCCCACCCCCACCCCCACCCCGTCGGTTCAGAAGGACTGGACCCAACGACACACATCCAGAGCTCGGGAAGCGGCTGGCATCATTATCTTACTCTAATTACACACAGGACACTGCAGATACACGGACGCCATCCCAAAGCGTGGGTCCTGGACTCAACACCAGTCGCCAGTCCCTTTGCAAGGGCCGCCTGGACACAGGGACACCTCACCACACACGCTCCATCTCTCATAATCCCCTGAACCCTTCTGAGGCCAAGAGAATCACCGAGATGATTGGCCCGTCCACCGGCCAAGCCCTGCTCGCGGCAGTACGACTTTCTGAGCATCCACAAGGGGCCAGGGGCCAGAGACAGGATGAAAGGTGGATGAGGCCACAGCCCTCTTCTAGTGGGAAGAGGAAGGAAAAACAAGAAGCAGAGGCGTGCAGGGGTCAAAAGGAGGCACTGGAATAAGAAGGATGCTAAAGCAGGACAGTGGGCAGAAGGGGCCTCGGGTGGGTGAGGGCTCTTGAGGGGAAGGAGCGAGCCAGGTGAAGGCAGAGCCCAGCTGGCGGGGCAGCCCTCAGCACAAATGACCTAAGGGCAGGAAGAACCCTGAGGCCCAGGTGAGCCAAGCGTTCCTGAGGGGAGGGTGGAGGTGGGAGTGGGGAGGGAGGGGGTGTGGGGTGGAGTCAGTGGAGGTGTGGCGTTCACATCCCACCCCACCCTGGCAGGGGTCCTCAGGCAGTCTTTCCCACCTTGGTGCGCTGGGATGTTTTTAATAAGGTCACCCCGGGGGTGGTGAGGAGAAGAGATCTCCGGTGGATGGCAGTCTGACTGTTCTGGGGACAGAGCCTCCAGTATCTGAGCTGGGGGAGGGCTGAGACAACCGTGTGAGGCTGTGGAAGCATGGTCCGCTCGCTCAGTGGCCCACACGACCCTCACTCTGACAACAAGACTCCGTGAATAGGGGTCCCCTCCACGTGGCACTGATGATGAGTGACCCAGGCCCTGGATCCTCAGATTCCCAGTGGCCACTCAATGCTGCAAAACATTCTTTCTCCTCTGAGCAGAGGGGGGGGTCTCTTTTCTAACTCCTGCCATGGTAGAAGCCACACTCTCTGGAACTGTTTTCCCCAAGCCTGCTCTGCTGTGACAGACACAACACAGGCATACATTCTGGGCGAATTCCTGAAATCCTGTGTGGCCAGCCTGGGCGGGCGGGGGGGGGGGGGGGGGGGGTTGTTTAATTTAGCAAAGGCATTTAAAATATGATGCAAAAGCGAGGCCTGCCTCCTGAACAGGGTGTGGAGAAACCACTCTCTCTGTCAGAACAGGTGCCCGGGGAGTCAGAATGACCCACTGGGAAGCATGAGCTGGGCTCTGAGACTCAGTGGCTGGAGGTGGGCACACTGGGACAGGCCGACTTCCTGCAGACCCGGCCCTGGGCTTCAGCCCCTGTGCAAGGGGATTGCTCAGACACAGAGCATCTTGGAAGGCCCTCACTGTGAACTTGGAACAGTTCTGAAGGTCATGGAAAATACTGTTCCCCCTTACCTGGGACGTGAAGTCCATCACATCATGATGCCAACAGCCGCCAAGAGGCCATATGGGAAAAAAAAGGTCGGCAGGGTGAGCCCTAAGCTCCAGCTGGCTAACAGCTTACTCCTGGACAGTTCTATTTGCCCCCCTCCCTCCCACTGGGCGATGTCTGAACATTGTTGGTTACCACGAGGGCAGGAGCTGCTAGCGGCATTTGGTAGATGGAGATCATGGTGCTGACCAGCATCCCACTGTGCACAGGCTGACCCCCCAAGCCCAGAGAATGAGCCCACCCTCACATCAACTGTGCAGAGGCTGAGAAGCCACAAATTGATTATGTACAAGGAGGCCGGGTCAGATCCCTGACTCACGTTGTACACCAAAGTAAATTCTCAGTGGGTCAGACGGCACAAATCAGGGTGACGCCCCGGCTTCTGTGAATAACCTCCTCTCCCTCCCCACTCAGGCTGTGTACTTAAATGTGTGCAGCATCTCAGGACTTCAGTAGAGATGACTATGCCACACAGTCGTGTGTGTGCGTGGGTGGGTGGGGGAAGGCCAACAGAATCTCCTAACCCAGGGGTACTCACACGGCGGTGATTTTGCTCCCAAGGGGACATCTGACAATGTCCGGAGACATGCGGGCAGAGACCAGAGACACTGCCAAACGCCCCATGAGACACAGTGCAGCGGGGGGCAGCTCCCACCAGCACCAATGAAACCTGGCTACGACCTGAAAGGCGCCTTCTCCCTAAGATCCCATCAGGAGACCAACAGGTAGCAGGACCTGACACGGCTCCCCATGCGCCAGTGGGCCAATCACCTGCCATGTGTCCCCTTCACAACAGTCCTCAGACTCGAGAGCACCGACCCTGCTTCACAGACGCAGGAACTGAGGTCAAACAAAGTGCCCAAGGTCCTGGGCAAGTAAGTGACAGAGATGAGACACAAACCTAGGGCACCTCCAACTATGCCACAAGCTATCAGCTAGAGGCTGCCTGTCAGCGCCAGTCTAAGATTCCTGCGAGGCTCGAGAAGGGGGAAACTCACAGGGACCCCGTACAGGCCCCACTCAGGCCCTTCACACTGGGGTTCACTGGCACAAGCCAGTGTTTCTCAGACTTTTTGGCCTTGGGACCCCTTTCCACACTTGTAAGTTAATGAGGATGCCCAAGAACTTTGGTAAATGTGAGCTACAGCTATTGATATGCACTACGTTAGAAACTGGAGAAGGAAATGGCAACCCATGCCAGGATTCTTGCCTGGACAGAGGAGCCTGGTGGGCTACAGTCCATGGGGTCACAAAGAGTTGGACACAACTGAGTGACTAAACGATAGGAACATGTTAGAAACTGAACTAAGCAACATCAGAAATTAGGTAACTTTCGTAAGATAATAATAGTGAAGGTATATCTACATAATACACTTTTATAAATAACTTTTTGAAACAAAAACACTAAGGAGAAGAAGGACATTATTTTATATTTGGACCCATGTTTTAACATCTGGCTTAACAGGAGACAGCCAGGCTTTCTTATCTGCTTTTGCAGCCCATCTGTTGCACTATACAACCTCTGGGAAAAAACTCCACCATCCATTCACAAGAGGAGTGTGAAAAGGGCAAGTGATGCCTTTGTATTGTTATGAAAACAGTTTTGAACTCTCAGTCCCCTTGAAAAGGTTGAAAAGTCCCCTTGAGAAACAGACTCCCAGGGCCCCTGGACTGTCTTGGAGAAATGCTGCTCTGAGCGCTAGCATTCTGAGCCCACAGAATCCTGAATTAAAGATGGACCGCCAGGAACCATCTGCTGAGGGTCTCTGCCACGGAGCACCCAGTGCTCTGATCACATCCGAGAGGTGCTAGATCCACTGGCCGGCCGAGGTCAGGCAGGCACGGGGAGGGGGGAGCGGGCAGGGTCCCAGCTGGCTGAGGGGGGATGCCTGTGGTGACTGGGAAAGCACAACCTGTCTCAAGGCGGTGGCTGTGCCTCAGTCCTGGCACATCACTGCCGAGCAGGAACGGCAGCTGAGGCTGGTGCTATTTTCCAAGAGAGATCAGAAATCTGGATTGTTCTTTCCCCTGAGGCCTTAGAATCCTTTATCTGCTCCTAACTAACAGCAAACAAAGACAAACCCAACAGACAGAATTATATACTGTTTGCTCCGAAGTGAGGTCGCAACTCCTGCCTGTGGTTTTTGACTCTGGCTCTGTGTTGTAGAAAACCGGTGGGGTCCTAGACATCGCGGGCCTCCTGCAACCATCTCTGACAGTGCAGCCAAGCATTGGTTTTCATTTTCCTCCACAACCCCCTTATAGTAAGCGTGAAGTGCAGTCGGGGTTAGGATTCACAGCGAGGGCCACACAGCTGCACCAGGTGCCAAGACAACCCAGGATGAGGCAGAGTGTGGACACCCGGGGGCCTCACCTGCTCTGAGGCCCCGAGGTGTCCAGCTTCCTACCAAGGAGCGCACAGCCACGCCAGACAGGGATCACAGGAAGGTGGCAAAAACAAACCTCCAAACAGACCAGAGAATCCCTGCTGCTTGTTGCCGGGCGCCACCACCAGATCCTGAAGGGACAGCCATGCAAAGCCAGCTGCCTCCTGATCACTTCAAAGTACCATGGAGAGCTACCTGCCAGGGGCTCGGCGAGCTGAGTAGCAGCTACCTCTGCCCGCTGCCTTTGCCAGGCAGTTCCCATTACACGAGAAAGAGGCCCTGTTCAAGTCCCCCAGATGCATCCTACTGGCCCCCATCTCCCACTTTACTCCAGCCCATTCTCTGTCTCTGAACTCAGGTGGGAATTCGACTGGTATCTAAAACACCCTCTTCGCCAGGCCCAAACACCGCCCCCCTCCCAACACCACTCAAAGCTCTGCCCTTACTTCCGGTCACCTCTCTCTCCCCAGATGCTTCAGCGTGTAAGCACACAGCAGAGCCCGACCTGTCCTATACCCAGAGATGCTCTTGGGAAATGGTGGCACAGTGCGAAAGAATCTGTCTGTCGATACAGGAGATTTGGTTTTGATCCCTAGGTTAGGAAGATACCCTAGAGGAGGAAATGGCAACACACTCCAGTATTCCTGCCTGGGAAAATCCCATGGACAGAGGAGCCTGGCGGGCTACAGTCGATGGGGTTGTAAAGAGTTGGACACAACTTAGTGACTAAACAACCACAGTGGGACTGCTGGGTGAGTCCATTTTCCAGTAACTGAGAGGCAGGCTGAAGATACGGTGGAAAAATTTTAAACTTGCAAAACGACAAGCATGTTTTGTCTGCACACAGGATCTCAGGCAAAACTTAAAATTTTCTTCCAAGTATACAAAGGCATGGCACCCTCAGCGCTAACTGCCTCAGGTGAGAGGCACGGGAGAGTTCAATGTACATTCTGCAGGGCAAACCTCAGGGTTAATGTTTATTGTTTAAGTTCATAAAACTCTGAAAAATGGCTTCTCACTTATCCTAAGTATTAAGTTGAGGGCAGGGCAAGGGGGTGGTGAGAATTAAGTGAACAAACAACTCCAACCACTGGAGTTCTAGTGCATCAATCAACACTTGGCTGCATCTCATCCTCTCAGGGGTTAGGTTTGAAATCAACAAGGTGAGGGACTTCCCTGCAGTCCAGTGGTTAAGACTGAGCTTCCACTGTAGGGGAGATGGGTTCAATCCCTGGTCAGGGAACTAATATCCCACATGCTGCACCGCATGGCCAAAAGCCAAACAAACAAAAGGCAAAAAACAAGTCAGGTGAGCACTGAAGAAAGACAAATCACCCTTGAAAATCTCTGGACTGCTCTCTCGTCAGGCCAGCTCAGGGGTTCTCAATGGGGAGCAACTATAGGAGTCTCCCACCCCCCCAACCAGGGGACACTGAGCAATGTCTGGACATTTATGGTTGTCATGACAGCGGGAGGTGGAGACCAGGGAAACAGATCAACATCCTAAGACACCCAGAGTAGCACCACAATAGAGAATGCTCTGGCCCCAAATGCCCAGAGTGCCCAGGCTGGGAGCCCGTGGCTAGATGATCATGTGATCAGAGTCAAGACAGAACCAAAGAGGACGGACAGCCCAGCTCTGGCTGCATCCCATCCTGGGTGTGCCCCAAGGCCATCTCGTTCAGACTCGCTTCTTGCTCTTTCTGGCTTTGCCTTGAGCACTTCAGCTAAATGTGTCTATAACATAAGTCCTCCACAGTAAAAATAGCTGCCATTTCCTGACTGTTTATCACTGGGCTGAGATAGGCGCTAAATCATTCATATATATTAATTCAGCCAGGGCTCAGAGCAACCGTGTGATAGATACAATCACCATTATCCTCATTTTACAGGTGAGGAAAGTGACGCTCAAAGAGGTTAAGGAGGTGCCCAAAGTCGCTCAGAGAGGACAGGCGGAGTCAAAGCACAAGCCCAGTTTCAAGGCAAAGACTGGGGTCCACCATCACGTCACATCACAGGTCTCAGCTGAGGGTGACACACTATTTCCGAAGACACTCCTGATGGCCACGACCCCTGGGGTCGTGTGTGGGAGTGTGCTACCAGCACCGTATGTGTGGTCAGAGATGCTGCTGGGATGCTCAACATCCTACACGGCAGAGGACAGCCCCTCAACAGAGACTCATCTGGTCCAGCATGTCAAGAGGACCAAAGCTGAGAAGACTGCTTTGTGCCATCTCTCGGGTTTCTACCTCATGCCTCTGGAGGCCAGCAAGGCCTCATGGGTATAAGGTATCAAATTTTAAGGCGGGGATCTAGAATCCAAGGTCTCCTACAGCTCCAATATACTCTGCTCACCTTCTTCACCTTCACCAGAAACCAAACGCTGCCTTCACATCCTGATGCCAGTCTACCGGGCAGAATAACTCCAGAGACAAGATGGTTAACGACTTTGGGATGTGTCAACAGTGAAGTGCCGAGTAGAAGATCCCAGGACACAAGTGTACCCCCCCCACCACACACTCAAACACACTCTCTCTCTCCTAGGAAACACTCCAACGGGACTTTAAAAGTCACAGACTACGGGACTACCAGCAACGGTTGTGGGAGCGGCTGTCACCATCCCTGAAGAGATCACCATGGCAATGAGAGCCAGTAAGACTCGGAACTCGACACACGTCTGGAAATGCTTCTCTCCACACAAGCAGGGCCCTCCTCACCAGTACTGAGCTACTCAAGCTGGCGGGTCTCAACCCTTGTGGCAGAGCAGGGTCATGTGTGCTGCTCTCTGTCCCTACAGATGCCCAGGAGTAAGGACGGGTCTGCTTAGGATCCCGGTCTAGAAAGACAGAAGCCAAGAGGGCGTGTGAGCTTCAACGACAAGTGGGAAAGCACACGTGCGGGGCAGTCCCCTAAGCTTCACAATGCACAAGAAAGGAAGTCCTGGTTCACAGAGGATGAGAAACGAAACATGCTGGCGGGCTGCACAAGCCAAAACCAGAAATAGAGTCGAGGAACACATGACAACCAACTAAAGGACGGTAGAGATATGGGAGGCAGAAAAGGCCACTAGGATTTTAGTTTTTTGAGGACAGCTAGGCCAGAACTAGTGTCAGAGGCAAAGTACCAGGTGAGTGTGGCATTTACTAGGTAAAAACTTTAAATACAAAACGTTCCATTGTCTCTATTTTATACACTGATCAGTTCAGCTATGCAACTGACAGATCATGTGCCAGCACCTATGCTAGAAATGGTGTCCCTGGATAACTGGAATCCATAATTTCCCCTTTGTGCTCACAGGTACACCTCACTCGTTCATTCAACAAACATTCCCTGGATCCCTATACCCTGTGCCAGGCACTATTCTACATCGGGGTGGGGTGTGGGATCCATTAATGACAGACAGAAACCCTGCTCCTCAGGGAACTTACATTCTTGAAGAGGGGTAGTCAGACAAGTCAACCAAGCTTGCTGGTAGGTGGTAAGTGCTGTGGGGTAACAGGAACAGAGTAAAGGGGGTAGGGAATGAGGATAAAATTTACAATAGGTGGTCGGAGACCTTCTCAATAAAGCACCATGTGGGGAGGAACCTGAAGGAGGTACAGGAGCAAGCCACACCGACAACTGGAGGAAGACTGCCTCAAGCAGAGGAACCAGCAGGTCCAGAGGCTAACGGAGGGAGGATACGGAGCGCAAGACGGCCACTGAGAGAGCTGGAGTAGTTAAAACAGGGCGAGGTGGGACAGAGTGGTGGGAGGGGAGGCCAGGGAGGTCTTGGGGCGCGGGGGCCGTCTGCCTTCTGGGTTGAGAAGCTGCCAGATGGGTGAAGGCTGCAGGGAGGACCAAGAGGGGCAGCAGTGGTGGTGAGAAGCGGTCATTCTCTGGCAAGATTTTGAAGGTAGAACCGACAAAGATGTGATGCAGCATGTGAAAGTCGTCAAGAGCGACTTCAAGGTGTCTGGCCTCAGCAATTTTAAACAATGGACCTGCTATTTACTACTAGGGGAGAAAGTTGGCAGTGTGGGTGGATTTGGGGGAGAAAAATAGGGGTTTTATTTGATATGACATCCAAACGGAGGTGTTGAATATGAGCCCTGAGTTCAAGAATGTGAAGGGGCCAAACTCGCAAATATATAAGGTGTGTCCTATTGACTCTTATTTATCCAGTGCCCGTCCTGTCTTTAAATGGATCTTGTGAATGGAATGCCTCAACCCTCCACCAGCTCCTTTAACTTATCAAAGAGATGTGGTACAGATAAGAGGTGAAGTGGGGGGGTCTGAAGCTAGACCACATTGATGCACAGCCCTGCATCCTTACTAGCTGTGTGACCTGCCTTGGAGGAGTAACCTAACCATTCTAACTCCGTTTCCTCACCGACAACCAGGGCTGATGGTACCTTCCTCTGGGAACTTCTATGCGGAGTGAGGACTACTCCAGATAGCTGCCCGCCCGACTCTGAACAGTACCTGGTACTGCCCCAAATGCTCCACCAGGGTGAGCACTTAGGATTGTCATCTGTGCGGGGAAAACCTCAGGCCAGCAGGGAGCAGGGTACGAGGGGGAACCAGGGCCAGGCAGGCAGACCGCTTGCCCATAGCTGTTCACCTAGAAACAGGGAAAGCTAAAAACAAGCCTCAAAAAGTACTGAAGCTACGAGCGATCTCAACATCACAGTTGATTTCATCAGACATCGGCTGATGGCGCGCTTTCTCTGAGCTGTTCGGAACTGTAACCTTGTCAAAATCGTTCAGCTGGGATGTCAGCGCTTCGCAGAGGAGGGGATCACACAGTCTTCTCTCTCTCTGGAAGTGCAACCAAAAAAACGGCCGAAAAACAGCTAGGGCTTTCAGCTGCCCACACCCTGCGGCTGGGGCCTCAAGGAGCCAAGACGAGGCGCGACTCTCGGTCGCCACGAAGGATCCGGGGTAACTGGCGGGAATTGGGGGGCTGAGTTGAGGTGGGGGTGAAAACAAACCTGACATTCTCAATCCTCGGCGTGGGGCACCGCCACAGGATTAAGGGGTGGGCCGGCTTGGCAGCCAGGCGGGGAAAGAGGGAAGCCCGGGTCCCCGAGAACGAGGGGGCGGGGAGAAAGCGTGGCGCGCTGGGCCCGCGACCAGGCCCGGAGATCTATTTACATCCGAGGTCGAGGTGCTGCGGCCGTGCCTCCCGCCCCCTTCGGCCCCCGGCCTGGCCTGCGAGGCGGTAGGGCCTCAGGATCACGGTCCCCGCCGTCTCCCGGGCCGTCTGGCCAGACGGTGGTAGGGCCCGGGGCTGCCGGGACTAATGGGTCGGGCGGGTGAGCCCGGCCTGAGGGGATGCAATGGGGGGCGGCTGCAAGGCCCGCTGGGCCGCTCTTCCGGAGCAGACAGGCCCCACGCACCCGGAGTGCTCACCCCTCGGGCCTGTGGCCCCCGGACCTCCCGCCGCCCGTTCCCTGGCCGCCAGCTGGCCCCAGACGGCGCCTCCCCTACCTTCGTTCGCCAGGTCCGCCATTTTACTTCCTTAAGCCCTCCCACAAGGCCCCGCGCCGGCCCGGGCTCGTCTGCTTTCTGCCAGAAACTCCCGCGCGTGCGCACTTTCCAAATCGACTCCGAGCGAGGCGGGCAGCTAGCGCCTGCGCGCGGAGCCCGGCACGGAGACGCGCTCCCGAGCAGTCCGGTTCTGGCCCAGCTCGTAGCACGCGCCTGCGCATTAACCGCCCCCGCCTCCTGTTCCCGCCGACCGAGGGGGCGTGGGCAGGGCAGGGCAAGGCAGGGCAGGGCAGGGTGCTCGCCCAGTGAGCCTCGAGCGCGCGGCGAGCAACGCGGGATCCGAAGTTCTTTACAGCCGCCCGGCCGGAGTGGGTTTTCATGCCTCTGCTTTCCGTTTGTTTTCCGGCCCTTCCCCCGAGGCTGGAGCGTGGACAGCGGAGGGCGCCGCAACAAAGGCCTTCTAGGTAAATCCCTGGGTTGGGGCGGGGGGAGGTATTTCACGTGCGCAAGCCCGGGGCTTGGAGGGGACCCTGGAGAGGGGTCTTGGGGCGCCCTTTGTCACCTCAGGCCTCAGATTTCCCTTCTAAGGAACCAGTACGTCAGGCAAACTTTCTGAGGCCACGTGGAGATGTGGGGGATGGTTGGGGGAAATAGAGGTCAGAGGTTGGAGATCACTGGCCAAAGGGAAGGTTCATGGGGGTGGGGCGGGGCTCAGATGTTGATCGGGGGAGTCAGCGCAGGGGACCTGACCTCACTGAACCATCAGAATGGGCGTTCCAGGACGAATGCCCACGAGGCCCTGGACCGAACGGCGTCTGTCTTCATAGATCACCTGGGCTGGCTATCGCCCACCCTCTGGAAGACAGTGAAACCTACACGGGTGAGAAAAGCAGGCACCGGGGCAACCAGGCAAAAATTGAACTATTAGTACTGCCTTGGTGGTTGGGCATTTTCGGAGGTCGAGTGTGTGTGACTGAGATGTAAGCGAGTATGGAGTCCCAATCCTCAGTTTCCTTCTTCCCCGAGGAAAACGGCGGTGCATGCTAAGTCATGTCAGACTCTTTGTGACCCCATGGACTGTAGCCCACCAGGCTCCTCTGTCCTTGGGATTCTCCAGGCAAGGATACTGGAGTGGGTTGCCATGCCCTCCTCCAGGGGATCTTTCCCACCTAGGGAGCAAACCAGCACATCTTAAGTCTCCTGCTTTGGCGGAGAGGTTCTTGTCTACTAGCACCACCTGAGAAATGGCCTGAGATGGTCAAAGGGATTCTCAAGAGTGTGCAAGAAGCCTCCGGTGTGGGGGGCTTGAGTGCACAGGGAAACTCGGGCATAGGGACCAGCTGAATATGGGGAATAAATGTTCTAGGCTTAGGGAACCAAAGGAAGAGGGAGGTGAGGATTCTTCCTCTGCCACCCCCGCTCCATAGTCCACTGGGGAGGATGTTGAGATTTTGGGCAGGATAGTCCTGCCAGTACTAGACACTGAGTAAGGCTCTGATGAAAGATAGCACTGTTGCCTGGTTGTAGGAGGCAGAGTGGTCTATGCTGAGTAGTTAAGTTGGAGGCTGATGTGATGCTTTTCCTCTGTTTGGTTGCTTAACTAGAATTTGTCTGGATAAAGATGAAGATTTTTACATGAGAGCTTTGCTCCAGAGAAATGGGACATTACTCCTCCCGGCCGCTCATGATTTTCTCAGGTGACTGGGAAATTTCCGGGAATGGTGGAGGCCGAGTCCTCAGGCTGTGGTCCCCTAGGGAAACCCATTCATTAATTAAAACACTTGCTTGTCCAGGGGTCTCAGATAAGAATTGGCCATTGATCGATCTGAGCACCCATGGTGCTCTTAGACTGCCGAAGGGAGTTACTGAGACACGTAAGAGGGCTGAAACGACTCTGGGGTGACTCCTGAAGGAGATAAGCTCACATGCAGCACACTGGCCCACCACACAATTTCACTAGCAAATTTTACCCATGACAAATTCAACTTAAAATGGGAAATAAAATCCCTCAAACACAGAAACATGGGGCATCAGAAAACAGCCTCTAACACCAGCCTGGTTTATGCATGTACAAAACTTATTCTTGCAGGTATCTACTTGGGATTAAAGGAAAATTTTTGTCCTAAAAATAGCCAAAATGGGCTCTTTTACTGCATAGGCAGTTGTTAAAGAAAGCTAGAGATAATCTAGTAAATTTTAATCTATGAGCTCTGTTTGTCTATAGGTATGTAATATTATGCTTTACCTGTGGATGATGTTATCAAAATTATTTTGTAAATGAGCACTACTTAATTGGCTTGAGAAAATTAAGAGCTTATTTAAATTTTCAAAATACAAAAAATAACTGGCCAGAATTTTAGATTCATGAAAACTAAAAAAATATTCAGTATTAAGTTAATATCTGATGTTAAAGTGTTAATATAGACATGTCTTTAGACTTCCCTGGTGGCTTAGACGGTAAAGCATCTGCCTACAATGCGGGAGACCTGGGTTCAATCCCTGGGTCAGGAAGATCTCCTGGAGAAGGAAATGGCAACCCACTCCAGTATTCTTGCATGGAAAATCCCATGGGCGGAGGAGCCTGGTAGACTACGGTCCATGGGGTCGCAAAGAGTCGGACACAACTGAGCGACTTCACTTTCACTTTAGAGCCGTCAACGTTAGGTATAATACTTCTATTGATTAAACAAATTCCCCTGCTTCCAAACGAGGTAACTATAGCTTATGTAACTGGTCACCAGGAAGGGAATTCTATAGAAGCCACAGGGAACAGTCTCACAGATGAAGCCACTAAGCGAGCCTCTCTAGGGGAGAAAATGAAGCTATTCAACCTAATCTCAAACACCCAAACTGAAGACCAAAGATCGGTGTTACCCGACAGAAGGAAAATGACAAGTAAGCCCACGATGAGGGAATTAATGCCCATTGGGGCCCCCAGGCTATGTATGATACAGTACTTAGAAGTTATGGTTGCCTGAGAATTTACACTGTTGCGAAACAGGCTTACACTGGCCTGCCAGGAAATTAACAAGAGGGTGGTTAGGAAAACACACTCCGGGAGGCAGACTTCCTGGGCTAAGACCAATTTCTAAGAAACTATATACTGACCATTTCCTCTCCCTTATCATTCCCCAGATTAAAAGGACACCTTGCCCAGACTTTGCCTGTAGAATTCATCACTTCCAGCCGGGTGACTTGGTGTTAATCAAACCCTGGAAAGAAGACAAACTCCAACCAAGCTGGAAAGGCCCTTGTCAAGTGCTCCTGACCACTGAGACGGCTGTGTGGACTGCTGGAAAAGGTTGTACTCATTATACACGAGTCAAGGGGCCAATAAAAGAGACCTCAAAGGGAAGGGAAAGGACCAATGAGCAGCCTTTAAAGGTAACTTTAGGAAATCCCTGTTAAATCCTTCCTTCTGAATCCTCCTCTTCACAATAGCCATTAACCATGTGGCCACACCTTTGGAAACTGGTATGGAAACCAATAGGTAAAAAGTTAGAGTAGAAATTGACAAGGAACCCCTGAGTATCCAATCAGGTTGGTTGTCAATATAACCAAAACCTTGTCACCTCAGACTATGAGTTTTGATGCCTGCCAAATTTTACCTTGTGGAAACTTAGAAAACCAGAGACAGTTGTTGCAGGCAGATAAGTATCTTTGCCCTGAACCAGATTTGGTTTATACTAGAGCAAGCCCCTGCCCCAGTTGGGATGATGTATGGTGGACCACCCAGTTTCAGGACTGGACAGTAAACATAGGGTGGGTGACTCCTAGTTGGAGGCCTTTGAAAGACAAAATACACCTAAGGGCATTCCACCAGAAGCCAGTCAAAATCTAAAATGCAACTTTTCCCTCTTAACCGTTAACAACCCAGCTACCCTAGATTAAGAGCCAAAAGTGGCATCTCAGGTATGTGGGTTAGGGACAGATGTCACTGGGAAAGACCCGTTGGGGTGATTTGTTCTTAACTTGATTGAAAATAAAAACCTCCCGTGTATTGGAGACTGTCCGATCCTGAGCTCCAAAAACCATGTTAGTTCTATTAATGATACCAAAAGGATAGAAATAATTGAGGTAAAAAGATATAAGACAGACTTTAGAAATTGAGACAGGGTATGAAGAGACAAATGCGTGGGTCGAATGGGTCAAATTTACAGTGCAAGCCCATCATAAGAGTGATTGTTACGCATGTGTGGCTGGATACCCACAGACACAGGTGGTTCCGTTCCCCCTCAGATGGGACACTGATCTGGGAGGAATGCACCACATGTTGGCCCTTTACTAGGACAAAGATGCGTGGGGAGAAGACCTGCAAGAATCTGTCATGAGACTTTCCCGAACTGCAAAGGTCGGACCCAAGAGCCGTCCCCCCTTTCTCCATGGGGAATATGAACCAATGCAGGAGATGCAGGAGACTTGGGTTCGATCCCTGGGTTGGGAAGATCCTCTGGAGAACGAAATGGCAACCCACTCCAGTATTCTTCCCAGGAAAATCCCATGGGGTCGCAGAGAGTCAGATATGACTGGGCACAGCAAGTCCTCTTGCCTCTCTAGGCAGGGGGCAGAGTTCAGTAGACCCATGGGAGAACTTGCCACCTGTCCCAGCATCTTGAACATTACTGATGAGCCAGACAACGGTAACTACTCAACCCTCCGTAGACCCCGGGCTGATGTTTGGTGGTATTGTGGGAAAAGGAACCTCCTAGACTGACTGCCGTCAACTTGGACAGAGACTTGGGCTTTCACTCAGTGCCCATTCCCTTTGCCCTGGCATTCCACAAGGTACCTGAAAAGCCAGCCAGCCACCAAAGTTGGAGAACAGCGGGGGACTCCTTTGACATATATATATACATATATATATAAATAAATTGATTCAACAGGAGTCCCTAGGGGAGTTCTTAATGAATTCAAGGCCTGAAACCAAATAGCTACAGGGTTTGAGTCAGTACTTTTTAGGTGGTTCACAGTTACTTAAAAAAACAAATGTAGAGTGGATTAATTACATATATTATAACCAAGAGATTTATCAGATATACCAGAGATGCCCTCCAAGGAGTAGCTAGCTAATTGGATGCCACCAGTCGAATGGCCTGGGAAAATAAGATCACACTGGACGTGATAACTAGCAGAGAAAGGGGGTGTTGGTGTTATGCTGGGCAGGAAATGCTGTACTTTCATTCCCAAAAATACAGCTCCTGATGGAACCATGAATACCCAGGACTGATCTCCTTTAGGAGGGACTGGTTGGATCTCCTTGTAGTCCAAGGGACTCTCAAGAGTCTTCTCCAACAACACAGTTCAAAAGCATCAATTCTTCGGCGCTCAGCTTTCTTTATAGTCCAACTCTCACATCCATACATGACCCCTGGAAAAACTATAGCCTTGACTAGACAGACCTTTGTTGGCAAAGTAATGTCTCTGCTTTTTAATATGCTGTCTAGGCTGGTCATAACTTTCCTTCCAAGAAGTAAGCATCTTTTAATGTCATGGTTGCAATCACCATCTGCAGTGATTTTGGAGCCCAGAAAAATGAAGTCAGCCACTGTTTCCACTGTTTCCCATCTTATTTGTCATAAAGTGATGGCACTGGATGCCATGATCTTAGTTTTCTGAATATTGAGCTTTAAGCCAACTTTTTCACACTTCTCATTTGCTTTCATTAAGAGGCTCTTTAGTTCTTCACTTTCTGCCATAAGGGTGATGTCATCTGTATATCTGAGGTTATTGATATTTCTCCTGGCAATCTTGATTCTAGCTTATGCTTCATCCAGCCCAGTGTTTCTCATGATGTACTCTGCGTGTAAGTTAAATAAGCAGGGTGACAATATACAGCCTTGATGTACTCCTTTTCCTATTTGGAACCAGTCTGTTGGTCCATGTCCAGTTCTAACTGTTGCTTCCTGACGTGCATACAGGTTTCTCAAGAGGCAGGTCAGGTGGTCTGGTATTCCCATCTCTTTCACAATTTTCCACAGTTTATTGTGATCCACACAGTCAAAGGCTTTGGCATAGTCAATAAAGCAGAAATAGATGTTTTTCTGGAACTCTCTTTTTCGATGATCCAGCAGATGTTGGCAATTTGATCTCTGGTTCCTCTGCCTTTTCTAAAACCAGCTTGAACATCTGGAAGTCACAGTTCACGTATTGCTGAAGTCTGGCTTGGAGAATTTTAAGCATTAATTTACTAGCGTGTGAGATGAATGCAATTGTGCGGTAGTTTGAGCATTCTTTGGCATTGTCTTTCTTTGGGATTGGAATGAAAACTGACATTTTCCAGTCCTGTGGCCACTGCTGGTTTTCCAAATTTGTTGGCATATTGAGTGCAGCACTTTCACAGCGTCATATTTCAGGATTTGAAATAGCTCAACTGGAATTCAATCACCTCCACTAGCTTTGTTCGTAGTGACGCTTCCTAAGGCCCACTTGACTTCACATTCCAGGATGTCTGGCTCTAGGTGAGTGATCACACCATCGTGATTATCTGGGTCGTGAAGATCTTTTTTGTACAGTTCTGTGTATTCTTGCCACCTCTTCTTAATATCTTCTGCTTCTGTTAGGTCCCTACCATTTCTGTCCTTTATTGAGCCCATCTTTGCATGAAAATTTTCTTGAAGAGATCGCTAGTCTTTCCTACTCTATTGTTTTCCTCTCTTTGTTTGCATTGATCGCTGAGGAAGGCTTTCTTATCTCTCCTTGCTATTCTTTGGAACTCTGCATTCAAATGGGTATATCTTTCCTTTTCTCCTTTGCTTTCGCTTCCCTTCTTTTCACAGCTATTTATAAGGCCTCCTCAGGCAGCCATTTTGCTTTTTTGCATTTGTTTTTCTTGGGGATGGTGTTGATTCCTGTCTCCTGTACAATGTGACGAACCTCCATCCATAGATCATCAGGCACTCTGTCTATCAGATCTAGTCCCTTAAATCTATTTCTGACTTCCACTGTATAGTCATAAGGGATTTGATTTAGGTCATACCTGAATGGTCTAGTGGTTTTCTCCACTTTCTTCAATTTCTGTCTGTATTTGGCAAGAAGGAGTTCATGATCTGAGCCACAGTCAGCTCCCAGTCTTGTTTTTGCTGATTGTATAGAGTTGCTCCATCCGGAATTTGTAAGAAATAAAAAAGGGGTCCATTTTCAAAGGTAGCTAGCTCTGAGTGGAAAACTACTAGGAGCCAAGCTTGCCTAACAGTTTGCTGATGTAACAACCACAAAGTTCACACACCTGGAAAGTCCCTAAGCAAGCGGGATGTTGTGGGAGAGATAAACTAAAATGTTGTTGAGAAATAACAGACTTAGGTCGGGAAGGGAGAAGGAAGGATACCCTATAACCAATCCTCCAGGATGATCGTACACCCCATAGTACCCAGCCAGTGAGGAACTGAGGGAGGGATCTGCGTGCTAGCGACTAAAGTGCTTGCTGTAACTGCCTGCCTGTGCCTGCCCACCAGACACCGGTCTTGCAAGACCATCATTAAAAGTCTCACTTTCACCGCGCTTCGTGTCTCTGGGTCCATTCCTTGGTTTTGGACATGTGAGCATATTTCTCACCCTTTGGAGCTCACCAAACCCCCTGAGCCTTAGGATGTTTGCACTGGCTGATCCCTACGCTTGGAACTCTGTGCCCCAGGTCTTCGTTTTGGGTCCCAGCTCCACTCCTGCTCCGGTATGACCTGAACAGGGAGGTCCTGTAGCCTTTGGGCCACATCTATCTTCAAGCTAAGGGTGGCTGTTACATTTTCAATTGTTGAAACAAAACCAAAAGAATAATCATCTCTCATGACATGTGAAAATCATGTGAAATTTAAATCTCAGTGCCCACAGATTTACTTGAAAACAGCCAAAGTCATTGACATGATGTCTGTGGCCGCTTTCAAGCTGCAACCACAGAGCTGAGTTCTTTTAACAGACCGTCTGGCCCAAAAATCTTAAAATATTTACATGTTGGGTCTCAATAGAAGTTTTGTTGTTCAGTTGCCAAGTCTTGTCTGACTGACTCTGCTAACCCGTGGACTCTGGCAGGCCGGGCTTCCCTGTCCTTCACCATCTCCCAGGGTTTGCTCAAACTCATGTCCATTGAGTCGGTGATGCCATCCAACCATCTCATCCTCTGTCACCCTCTTCTCCTACCCTCAGGGTCTTTTCCAATGAGCTGGCTCTTCACATCAGATGGCGAAAGTATTGGTGCTTCAGCTTCAGTCTTTCCAGTGAGTATTCAGGACTGACTTCCTTTAGGACTGACTGGTTTGCAGTATTTATATGGTTGTTCTATACATTTCTGTACAACCAGTGGGGTGTGGTGAGTGTTCAATGGCTGCTTCTTTGGGAGAAGCAGAGAAGCGTGTGTTTCTGTCTAATTACACTTGTGCCCTGTGTATGTATAGTTTCTTGTAAATTTTCCCATTTTCCCATACGTAAGTTTCGAAGACAATAAAACAATAAAACGGACCCTGCTTTGTCGTGCTGATATCCTTGATGTAAATACTTCATATGGCCAGTCTCAGGCTACCAGTGTGAATATCACTAATCAGAGTTGAGCAGAGGTGTGCAGTAGCATACTAGATTTTTTTCTGTCTCTCTCTAGAGCCTGCTACTTTCTTGCTGTGGCCTCCAAACCAGCATTAGCATCACCAGGAAATTTGTTGAAAATACAGACTCCCAGGTTCCGACCTAGACCTGAATCAGAATCTGCATTTTAGCAAGATGCTCACTTGCTAGCTTGGATTTTGCCTCCAGGCTGCAGGCACAGGCCACAGAGGTTGGCTAGAAATTCTTCAGGAATAGCTAGAATGCCAGTGCAGGAAAGGACACCAGGGGTCATCAGGCCTGTCTGCAGTGCACAGACTTAGTTTTCCTATGCCTTATTGGTACCACTATGGGCTTCCCTAGTGACTCAATGGTAAAGAATCCGCCTGATAATGCAGGAGGTGCGGGTTTAATCCCTGTGTTGGGAAGAACCCCTGGAGGAGGAAATGGCAACCCACTCCGGTATCCTTGCCTGGGAAATCTCGTGGACAGAGGAGCCTGGCAGGCTACAGTCCCTGGAGTTGCAAAAAGAGTCAGGCACGACTTAGCAACTAAAGAACAACAATCACTATATTCATTACACTTTGTTATCTGTAACTTCTCTTGGCTAAGTGTTCTTGGCTGTTGCCATGTCTCTGAACCCTCTGACCTGTAATGAACTTAATACTTTATGTGCCTTTTATTAGTTGAAGTTGACATTAGATACTGTATATCACCGCTTCAGAGAGAAAACCACTGAGCCATAGCTGTAAAAATAAACATGAAAACAAAACAGTGTTTTATAATTCTGGGTGGATATTGTTGCCTGCCAAGGTGCTGAGCCCCAAGCCTGCTTTTTTTTTTTTTTAATGTAAAGAGATTAGCAAAGTATTAGAGGGCTATTAAAGGCATATTATCACTCAGCTGAAACTTCTTGACACAGTGAGAAGGAATGAAAGAACTGAAAATGAGGTAACTCTAATCCATGAGATTCTGTGTCATTTAATGCCCTGTCTGCATACCTCCAAAAGTCAACTTCATGGACCACATCCATCCCACGCTTTGGGAGACTCCCAGCAACATGTCATCACTGGCTAAATATAATCCAGTTGTGGTTTCTCAAGCGACGTTAAACCCATCACCCTGATGTTCTGCACGCTCAGTTGTCTGACTCTTTGCGACCCCATAGACTGCAGCCTGCCAGGCTCCTCAGTCCATGGAATTCACCAGACAAGAATACTGGAGTGGGTTGCCACGTCCTCCTCCAGGGGATCTCCCTGACCCAGGGACTGAACCCATGTCTCCTTCATTGGCAGGTAGCGTCTTTACTGAGCTACCGGGGAAGCCCCATCAGTCCGATGAGCCAACTAAATTCCCCTCGGTTTCACAGTTTTCATCCCAGTGGCCATGGCTGGCTTTGTCACGTCCCTTAGACCTTCCTCTGCTTTCTTTATCTGGTCTCCTGTAACCCATTCACTCAGTCAACATTTATTTATGCAATAAATATTTGTTGATTGCCTCTTCTGATGGTTTTAAAGCATGGCCCCAAATTCTCTGACCTTCTTCCCATCAAAAGGTCAGGTCTCAAATGCCACCTGATACCACTCACATGTGGAATCTAAAATACGTCACAAAGGGACTTATCTCACAAAACAGCAACAGACAGAACAGGCTTGTGGTTGCCAAGGGGGATGGAGGTGGGGGAGGGATGGACTGGGAATTTGGAGTTCGCAGATGCAGACTGTTACACACAGAACGGATAAACAAGGTCCTCCTGTACAACACAACTATATTCAATGTCCCATGGTAAACCATAATGGAAAAGAATATGTAGATGTACAACTGAATCACTGTTGTATAGCAGAAATTAACAACATTGTAAATCAACTATTCTTCAATTTAAAAAAACATGAGGGCTCCATGTTCCATGAATGGGGGCAGGCTGGTTCCTGGTCCGTTTATAGAAGTGGAAGTGATACCATGTGACTCACAAGGCTTAGGATACAACTTCTGCCTGCGTTGCTGGCACTGTTGTTCTAGAAGCCTTTAGCTGTCCTGTAAGCAGTCCGCCTGCCCTGAGGCTGCCATGCTATAAAGGTGCTGAAAATGAGACCCAAAGGCAGGGACTTCCTGGTCATCCAGTGGCCAAGACTCTGTGCTCCCAATGCAGGGGGCCTGGGTTCAATCCCTGGTCAGGGAACTAGATCCCACATGCTGCATCTAAGACCTGACGTAGCCAAACACATTAAAAAGACACCAAAAGGCAAAGCCCTGAGAGAGACCTGCCCAGCCTGGCGCTTTCCATTCCTCACCTCCATGAAAGGTAACTTCTGTTACAAACCAAACCACTAAGTTTAGGAATTCTTGTTACACAGCGGCATATATTCACTGCAACTACTATGTCTCAGATACTGTTCTACACTTGGGGGCCCAGGAACAAGACAGACCCTGCCGTCATGAAGCTTTGCATTCTTCTGTAGGGAGACTGAATAGACAGGGAAGTGAAATAATTTGAGATAGTGACCCAGTGCTACAGAAAAAATAATAAAGCATCAAGTGACAGACGGGGTACTTTAGGTTGGCTGTTCCGGGACTTCCCTGGTGATCCAGTGGTTGAGAATCCACCTTCCAATGCAGGGGTCGTGGGTTTGATCCCTGGTTGGGGAACTAAGATCGCATGTGCTGCAGGGCAACTAAGATCCGACACTGCCAAAAACAAATATTAAAAAAAAAAAAAGATTGTTCACAGGAGTCCCCTCTGGGGATCTGAGGAGGTACCATTCTAGTGGAAGACCTACAGGAGAAGCACTCGACAGCAGTGAGTGCAAAGGTCCTGAGGCAGAAACCAGTTTGATGAAGAGCGAGGAGCTCAGCTTGGCTGGGGCTGAGTGAGCAAGGAGCCCCACAGGGCCTGGGAGGCCATGGAGTTCTTGGAAGGGTTTGTGATTTTTCTCCAAGACGAGGGTCGGAAGTGGGAAATGGAGGGACCCCAGTGGTTTCCCTTAAGCTGCTGACCAGCCTCTCTGCTGCCTGCTTCCTCCCCGGCTCACCTGAAGGGAAGGCCGAGGGTCTCCCCCGACCCCGAGTCAGGGCTGAGCCCTGAGGACCAAGAACTTCCTTCTCTACAGCCAAGTTGGAAAATGGCTTCTGTAGTTAGACCCCAGGAAAAGGGCCTTCACACCTGTAATTCAGTTCTCATCTACCCATTGTGGGCAGGGAGCCAGTGTGGGAAGTAGCTGCTCTGCCCAGCCCCACGTGGAGGGTGAGGACCCAGAGGTTAATCAGCTAGAGTTCCTGGCCTCTTCTGCTCAGCACCTGTTCTCCCACTGTAGTCCACTGGGTCAAGTTCTTGCCAGCAAGGTGTGGCCAATGCAGAGGCCAAGAGGGGGACTCCTGATCCAGTCTGGGTACATCGGCTTCCTTCACTCCCGTGTTTTGTAGCAACTAAATGTATGGATCTAGGAGGAAATACTGATCTTAAAGCTTCCCAAGTGGCTCAGTGGTAAACAATCTGCCTGCCGTTGCAGGAGTTGCAGGAGACTCAAGTTCGATCCCTGGGGGAGTTGGAAATGGCAACCACTCCAGTATTCTTGCTTGGATAATCTCATGGACAGAGGAGCCTGGCAGGCTACAGTGCATGAGGTTGCAAAGAGTCAGACATGACTGAGCACGCATGCACTGATCTTACTCTTATTTGTAATTTTAAAGGTTTTTTTTTTTTTTAAGGTCACTCTGTGCATCATGCAAGATCTTAGTTCCCTGAGCAGGGATTGAACCTGTGTCCCCTGCATTAAGAGCCTGGAGTCCTAATCACGAGACCACCAGGGAAGTCCCTGTAATTAAAAGGATTTCATCTTCAATTAAAAATAAATTTAGGCTTACCCTAACTAAAAAAAAAGAAAAAACAAAAAGATTCAAACTTACAGAGAAGTTGAAAAAACTACCAAGAAATTCCATGTGGCTTTCATCCAGCTTCCCCAAATATTACTTAAACAGCACAATGATCACAACCAGGATATTCACACTGATCAACATGTGATCAGGACACGAGTGACTACAAACCTATTCAGGTCTCATCTGCTGACTGCCAATGTCTTGTTCCTATCCCAGGATCCCTTGTTTAGTTTTTATTTTTTATCTTTTGGCTTTGCACGGCATGTGGGATCTTAGTTCCCAGACCAGGGGATGGAACCTGTGCCCCCTGCAATGGAAATGCAGTGTCTTAACCACTGGACTGCTAGGGAAGTCCCCCTTGTTGCATTTAGATGTCATTTCTCCTTGGGTTTCCTTTAGTCTGGATTAATTCCCCTGTCTTATTTTTCCTTCACCATGACCCTAGTGAGGACTTGTTATTGTTTAGTTGTTAAGTCGTGTTTCACTCTTTTGGGACCCCAAGGACTGTAGCCCATCAGGCTCCTCTGTCGACGGGATCTCCCAGGCAAGAATACTGAAGTGGGTTCACATTACCATCTCCAAGGATCTCCCCGGACCAGGGATCGAACCTGTGCTGCGTGCATTGCAGTCAGATTCTTTACCACTGAGCCACCAGCGAAGCCCCTAGTCAGGAATACTCCCAGCTGTTTTGTAGAATACGCCTTCATTTTGGGTGTTGGATGTTTCCTCCTGATTAAATTCGGGTGATGATTTCTGGGTGGGAATAACACGGAATAACCTATTCGGAAGGCACCTGATGGCAATTTGTATCATTACTGATGACAACTCAGATCACTTGGTGGTGGTCAGGTTACTGTTTTTCTCTTTGTATTAACAGTTACTGAATATCTTGTAGGGAGATAAATAAACAGGAAATATTTGAGAAAGAGGAGGAGAGCTGGGATGTGAAAGACAGCTAGCTCTGGTCTTTCCAGGCATGATTGCAATTCAGTGTAAACAAAACAGCCTCCCCTCTAGGCAAAATCGGAGTTGGCTGGTTTCCCCAGTGTAAAGGAAGAGGCGGTGTCACAAACTGACCACAGAGGGGCGGCAGAGGACTGGGATGAAATAAAAACTGGGTTCCAGGTAGAAAGTAGTTGAGCTCCTTCTAAATGAATAAATCTGTGGAGACTCAAAGGCTCTGTACTAGTTGAGGTCGGGCATCTTCTTGGAACCAGATGAAGTAGGCGCAGACTGCTCTGATTGCACTCGCAGCATTAGGGGTGTGCCATGTCTAAAACAGGGGCTCTTGGGGTTGTGTGAATTTGGAGACTGGGATTGACACTCTACACTACTGATACTCTGTATAAAATAGATAACCTGAGGATCTACTGTATAGCGCAGGGAACTCTAATTAATGCTCTGTGGTGACCTAGATGGGAAGGAAATAAAAAAAGGATCTATGTGTAGCTGATTCACTTTACTGTACAGTGGAAACGAATGCCACATTGTAAAGCAACCATCAGTTCAGTCGCTCAGTCATGTCCGACTCTGCGACCCCATGGACTGCAGCACGCCAGGCTTCCCTGTCCATCACCATCTCCCAGAGCTTGCTCAAACTCATGTCCATCGAGTCGGTGATATTCCAATAAAAATTAAAACAGGGGCTCTCAGGCAGTGGGATGGGGATTTGGGCAGGTCTGGATTGTCAGAGGCTGAGCAAGTCAGCAGCATGTGGACGAGGTCACAGAGGGTGTGGAAGGAGCAGGACCCAGGTATAGGGAGTGGGGATAGAGGGCCAGCCAGGGAAGTGGGAGGAAAACTGGTGTGGGGGTGCCACTCCCAGCCAGGGAGACTCTCTTAGCACTCAACACTCGTGTGTGTGTCATATGCAGGTGCACCCCATACTTTGCTTCAGAGTTCTTGCCACCAGAGAGTTCTTAGAAGCAGGAACGTCAGTGGGTCCCCCTGCAACCCTCCCAAATGGTGGTTTACTGAACTCTGACTGGAGGGGTCACTGGGGCCCTGGGAACCCAGGTTCCTTCTGTCTCATTGCTTTACCACCCTTATTGTATGATGTCCACCTCGAGGTCCAGTATGGCTGCTGGGGCTCCAGCCATACTGCTTGCTTTCCAGCCAGTAACTTTCAATTTTCCCATGGGTATGACAGTGGCTGATGGGGGTGGTTAATGCCTACCTTGGAAGATTGTCAAAAAGAATGGACCAGAGCATCTACAGAGAAGCCACTGTGATTGGTCAGGACCTCCCAGAGGCTCTTGGTAGGACTGGGTCCCTCGTGTGCACCACCCAGTGGGCCATCAAGGGACTCAGTGACCCAGGAGCCTGCAGTGGGCTCCCCTCCTTCTCTCTCTCCTCTGCCTCCTGGGGCAGGAATCGTGTGGGCATCACCTGTGCTCATGAGCCTCACCAGCCACCAGGCCCTAAGGTGCCCTCTCCTACCGGGGACCCTACTGCCTGGCCCCGGCTGGGATCCCAGGGGGAAGGTTGGAGGTGTGGCTCCTGCTCTGTGCAAGGGTTGATGCCGCTCAGGGGCCATGGGCTGAAAGCCTGAACCACAAGAGGGCAGGGACGCTTCTGGGCTCCGCTGGGTTTTCAGAGCCTGCCAAGGCACTGCACGGGGTTGGGGCCTGACCACTGGCTGAGGGGGAGGCTGTGTGCTGGGGTCCTGGGAGCTCCTCCCCAGGACTGGCCACAGCATTTGCGAGGCCCAGTGTGAAATGAAAGCACCGGCACTTTGGTGGAAAATTCTTAGGAATTTCAAGATGGTGACCGCAGAGGCATTAAGCCAAGCGCAGGCCCTGGGGTTCCCAGCTTGGGATAGTTTTCATGTCGCCTGGAGTCGCCCGGGCCACGACTTGGGACAAAGGGGCCTGGGCTGGGGCTGAGGCTGAGCAACTCCGGCGGTGTGTGGGGCACCTGCCTTCCCCCCTAGAAGCAGCTTTTACGGGCAACTGAGAACTGCGTCCAGGTTTCTAGAACATCCTCCTGCCCCTGGGTCCTTCCTGGTTCCTGAGCGCATTGTTCTTCTCTGCAGGGTTTCTCCAAAGTCCCACAACCCCCTGTGTTGGGTCCCCCCATGCCCACCCCCACGCCCTGCAGAGAGGGTGGTGGCAACAGTTATGAATGCCCAGCCCCCACCTTAATGCCACAAGCCGGGCTCTCTGGGGCTGGGGCCTGGTGATTCTGGAAGAGGCTCAAGCATTGATTCTTAGGGGCTTCCGAGGTCCACCCCACGCCCCCCCCGCACTTTACCAGATACACCCGGTAAACACCCAATGGGCTGCGTCAGCGGCTGGACCCTGGGTTTATTCTGCACCTCTGAACGACTCTAGTCTGGACACACCGTGTTGCCTGTCCTGGGCTGAGCTGCTTTGTTGTCCTCTCGGCTTGGGGAAACTGCCCCTTCTGGAACATTCCCTAGGGAGCCGGAGGAAAGCGCCATTTCCTTCTTCCCCCTTCCCAGGCTCGACCTGGGCCGCCCAGGTCTAGGGGGCAGGACTAGGGGCCTGCTGGAAGGGGTGCTGTATTTTCCAGGGCCACTGGGGGGCGGGGCAGGGGGGGAGTGTGGACCGTGACCCTCAGTGGGTACAATTCAGTGTGTTTATTGCAACAAAAAACGAGGATGGGCTCGAAAGTCTGGTGTCTTTATGTCGTTTATATTCCTCCTCATGGAATCCGGCAAAGGACTAGACAGGGCGTAAGGCAGAAACGTGGAGGAAGAGGCAGGCGTCACCATCTAGGAACCATGAACTTGACCGTCTCCTAGGAAAGCAGATGTATCTTTAAAGACATTCTTTTTGTCCGAGTTCATCTGAGTCTGCAGTCTTGAGAGTAGATGCACTTGGTGATCACCACAACAGGCCGCTGGTTTCTTAGAATGAGATTTCTCATCTTTCCTCTCAGCTCCCCGCCGAGTGCACTCGAGGACATGGATGCACAGCGCTGCTTGTCGAGAAGTAGGGTTTTCAAGGCCACGTGAGTTTCCATTAGTACCTTCTGCACGCATGAGAGAACAACATTGGGGACCGGATATACTGTCATATACACATCCATAAGGAATGTTCTAATAACAATTCGAGCACAAAACTATCGGTATGAACATATTTTCAAAAAGAGACACGAAGCCAGGCCTTCCCAGACCAGAGGCTGGTCGTCTTCTCTGCAGCTGCCGCGGGGGCAGCCCTCTGGCCCAGGCCCGTTGGTGCAACAGGTTAAATGATGAGGAACACAGACACGGAGTGTGTAGAGTTCGGGGCTGGGCCGGGTCTTGGGGTTCGCTTGTCCCCAGAGAAGAATTTGGACTCTGAGCAGTTCAAGATGGGACCTGCTGGAGTCACAGCACTCAGGGATCGCTTCTTCAAAGGCAGGCAATCTGAAAGGTTCTGTGAAGCGGGGCTTAAGACACAGCTGTTCATGCACAGGCTTGGCTGGACGGGCTGCCCTCTGAAGGCGCCGAGGGGACACTGATCTCCTGAACTCCTTGGAACAAACTCATTCCAGACTTCACTGTTGAGCTTGATGTTGGCTGTGAACCTGGGCAGAATCCCAATCCTTGCAGTTGCGGATCAAGCTTCTGGGTTTGACGGAAAGGTCCCACTGGGTCTTGGCACCAGGGAGTCTGTTTTGGTGACTGGTTCTTGAGCCATGTGGGGCTGTGGGCTGAGCCCCGTCCAGGGATCATTTGGCAGCTGCTTCTGAACCCATTGGCATCTAGAGACCAGGCTCTCAGGGACCAGCTGGGCAGCCACGAGGCAAGGATCAAGACGGCCCCTGCGCTCCGCAGGGCACGAGGCGGGCTGCGGGACACCCCCTTCCTCCCCAGGGCCACTGGAGTTCCCAGCTGGGAGGGGAGGCAGCGACTGGCCAACATGGCCCGGCCCCTTCCAGCTCTGAGCCGGGTGTGTGCGGAAGCGGGAGGAGATTCAGGAGGAGGAGAGGGTGGGCTGGGTGCCCAGAGTGCAGCTCAGGCCCTGGGCGCCCGGTGCACAATTCCTCCAGGGTCACAGCAGTTTCCGTCTTGAGGAAGAGGAGGGTGTCCTTTACGGGCACCCTGGCCCAGGGCCCCTGGACTCGGAGTAAAGGTCACTTGTCTAAGAGGCACTATTGTGGCAGAGCTCGGGCCTGGAGCTGGGGGGCCAGCTAGACGCCCTGCAGGGGGTGGTTGGGGTCGCTGCGCTCCCGCTTCACCAGGGGCTCGCCCCGTCCTCGGCTCTCCGAGTGGGCCTCGCTGATGTCATCTGTGGGATTGGATGGGGTAGGGGGCACGAACAGGCCAGGTGAGGGCCCTGCCTTGGCTCGGGTCTGGGCTGACTGGGGGTCTTCCTCTTCGCGACCACCCTCGACCAGCGCCCACGCGCCTGGGTCATGCGCCTGGTAGGGTCCCCCTTGGGCGCTGGGCCTCCCATCCCCGGGGGGCAGGGAATGGGCCCTGGGGGTGCTCACTGCCCCACCTGCCCACTCCCTCTCCAGACGTGGAGGGAGGAGCCCCTTAGCTGCCCCAGTCCCGTCCGTGGCCCTGCTCCTCTGGGCCTGGAGTGGACGGCCAGGGGAGCAGGACAGTCATCTAGGAGGAGCGGAGGGGGTGGGGCTTCTGCCTGCGGGCTGCTGCCCAGGGCCCCGCCTTAGGGGCCACCCCCCCCAACTGCGCCCAGGATGGGCGGGAACGCCCGGACACCCACCTTTGTCCAGCAGTGTCAGCGAGAGGGAGGCCAGGTCGTTGAACTGCAAGAAAGAGGCTCAGAGTCAGGGGCTCCGCAGAGCGGACCCGGGGAAGGTGAGCCGTGTCTCCAGTGGAAGCCAGTTCTGGCTTTGTAAGTGAGGGGGCTTATGCCCTGAGAAATGGCCCTGAAGCTGCGGGGGCCTGGGCTGTCCCCTCTGACACTCTCTGGGCCCTGCCTGGGAGTGGCTGGAGGGCAGAGGGGCTGCTGACTGCCCAGGCCAGCAAGGGCACAGAGGCTGCGACCTCTGAGTGCTCAGGGAAGGAACAGCTGCTGTTTCTCACCGCTTATCATGCACTAAAATCTCTGTAAGATTTTAAGATTTTAGTGCACTAAAATCACCTTGTTTCTTCTGCAAAACAAACCCGTCATGACCCAGAAATACACTCCTAGGTACATACACCAAAAAATTCAAGCAGATGTTCAAACAAAACGTGTACAGAAATGCTCACAGCGGCATGACCCCCACCAGCAGAAGCTGAAAACAGCCCCTCCAGCACCAGGTGATGGCTCAGCAAAGTGGTGAAGAGCCAGGCAGAGAGTCCTCTGCCATAAGGAGAGAAGCCCTGACACTCCACAGGGACAGACCCTGAGCAAACGAGGCTCGGGAAGAGCAGCAGACACAGGAGGACACACAGGGTGTGACTCCACGGCTGGGAAAGCTCCTGAACAGGCAGATCCACAGAGACAGCGAGGGGCGAGTGGCTGCCAGGGACTGGAGGAAGGGGCACATGGGGGGACTGCCAGTGGGAATGGGGTTTTCTTTTGGGGTGGTGGAATGTTCTAGAACAAGGTAGGTGGGGGTTTCACAACGTTGTGAATGTACTAAATGCCATTTGATTGTTTACTGTGAGATGATTAAAGAGGTAACTGTTACATCTGTGTATTCTACCACCTGGAGGCAGGACATCCTGCCTGGGGTCTCATAAGGTGACAGAGGAGCCAGGGCCTGCCCGTGTCACCCGACTGGCGCAGGCGAGCTCTCTCCCACCCGCTGACCCCCCACACCCGAGCCCCACGAGTGCGTCCTCTTGGACCCCGAGGCGTGCCCTCTTGTCCCGGGGTCGGGGGAGCGCTCACCTCTCCCATCACAGCAATGGGCGTCTCCCCAGTGGCCTCGGCGACCCGGTGCTCCACCAGGTAGAACATGTACTCGTCGTAGAGCAGCCGGATGAGGTGGAAGGAGCCGAAGCTGGCGGCACTGCGCAGGGTCAGGTCTCGGATCACCATGGAGCTGGAGCGGCAGACACGGGCTGGCACCTCCGGGACACCAGGCTCCCCTCCAGCCCCAAGCCAGCCCACAGGGCGCCAGCCAGCCGCCTGGACCACCCACCTCCCCTGCTGTGCCCGTGTCCGCGTCTAAAAACAAGGCTCAAGTTCACGGTGGCTTCGCTGCTTTCATCCCAAAGCAGGGGCTGGCAAACTGTGCCAATCCAGACTGGATCCAGCCCGTCACTGGTCTGGAATGGCCCGCATGCCAAGAACAGTTTTCACAGTTTTGAATGGTTGGGGGAAAAAGTGTCAAAAAAATTCTAATTGGTACAGTAATGCAAATTCACTATACTTCAAAATAAATACATAAATAAAAGAATTCTATTTCACGACATGTGAGAAGTATCTGAAATCACATTTCAGTGTCCATAAATAAAGTTTTATTAGTCATGTCTGTTTTGATGTGCTGTGTACCATCTGCCTGGAAAACTTTGTTGCTCAAAGAGCTCTTCTATCTCATTATAGCGAAGTCTAAAGGGATTTTTTTAATGTGGTGCCCAACCACACACTCTGGCCTACACACACATCGGCCATGTGGCCCCCAACACCCAGATGCGCCATCTCAGAGCCCACCTACCCTCGGTGATGTCTAGTTGCTATAAGAACGAGAAAAGAAGCAGGAAGGGACGAGACAGGAGGGGACCCACAAGGTGAATACCACCCGTGACAGTAATGGAACTCAAGGGGCATCACCCTGGGTTCCAAGGGCGTCACTCTGGAGTCAAGCATCCACAACCCAATCAGACCAGTCAGTGTGTGCCAGCCGCAGCCCCAGATCATTTCCTTCTGTGTGGACACCTCTCCCCTTGCTCCCGGCTGAGGAGGCTCCTCACCATCTGGGCTTTGGCGCTGCTCAGTTCAAAGTGATGTTTGCTCAGAGACTCTTTTGAAAAGCTAACAAGCCTCAGTTTATCTTTTAACAGGTTGAAACTGTTGTTACTTGCGAGTCAGTAAAGACAACCGACAACAAATCAGTTTTACTTAATTCTTTTTGCATCTTCTGGGGCCAGTGTGTAGACAGACACACTCTGAAGGCAGGTGGGTTCAGCAGTGGAAATGGAGAGCTGGCTCCAGCTGGCTGTGGCTTCAAGATGCCCTATGAGGCACCACCTCTGGTGAGTGCCTGCGTCCAGAGGAGCACGTGATTTTTTAAAAACTTATTATTACTTTTGGCTGTGCTAGGTCTTTGTTGCTCCTCATGGGCTTTCTCTAGTTGGCAGCAAGCAGGGATTGCTCTCTGCTGGTGGTGTGCAGGCTTCTCACTGCGGTGGCCTCTTATGCTGCAGACCATGGGCTCTAGGCACGGGGCCTTCAGTAGTTGTGGCGCACAGGCTTGGTTGCTCCGAGGCATGTGGAATCTTCCCAGACCAGGGATCAAACTAGTGTCCCCTGCATTGGCATGCAGATTGTTAAGCTCTGGACCACCAGGGAGGTCCCAAATGAGCACTGTAGGAAGCAAAGGTCACTTGAAGAACTTTCACGAATGCAAAGGCTGTGTAACTGAGCCACACTGCCAATCAGGCTCACAGTCCCTCTCTTGTTCATTCATTTGTTCATTCAACATTCAGATGCTGAGGATGCAGGAGTGAACAAGAGTAAACATCCTGGCTCTTGAGGGGACACTCCTGATCATCAAGGAGACAGGCAACAGACAATCACACAAAGGACAAGGTGACAGGCAGTGGAAGAAAATCGGGTGCAGGGGACGGAGGCTGAGGAGGGGTGTGCTACTCCACACGAGAGGCCTGCAGGCTTCTCTGAGGACAATCGGGCCACACGGCTCCCTGGGGAAAGCACGTTCCGGGCAGGGGAGGGCAGTGCGAAGGACCTGAGGATGGCAGCACATGAGGACGGAGCTGGGGACTGGGAGTGACGGGCCAGCATAGCCATCTGAGGGGTCAGAATACGCTGATGAGAGTCGGATAGTAAATAGCCTTCTGTCCCCTCTGCTCAGCTCTGCTGAGTTTGCAGACGAGTGGGCCTGGGAGACTGCCAGGCGGACAGGGGTCTGAACCCTCAGCTGTGGTGGGCTGACGGGCTGTCCAGCGCCTAGAACAGCTGGTGGTCTTCCTGTGCTCAAGTGTGACAAAACGATCCATTTCCCTGTGTTTATCACTGCCTGGGACCGGAATGCCCTTCAGGGCCCCTTTGGGCTGGTCCTCCTCAGCCTGAGTTTCCCGCTTCTGTCTGCTCAGGTGAGAACTGCAGGGTAGGAATAGCTTTCCCTGGGTATCCTGACGACACTGTCCCCCGGCGCCCTGGGCTGGACACTGCTCTGGCTCCTGGCCTACATGTGATCTGCTGTCTTTTCTCTGAAAACCGTCATGATCGGCTCTTCTCGGTGTCTGAACATCACAGGGAGGCTTGGGCTCCTTCACTGGGTGGGGAACCCAGCAGCTCTGGGAAACTTGAGCCCTTAGTTCTGAGATGTCTTCTTTTCTTTCTTTAAATTTTGGCTTCACAGGGTCTTCACTGTGGTTCATGGGCTCAGTACTTATGGCATGGCCTTAGTTGCTCTGAGGCATGTGGGATCTTAGTTCCTCAACCAGGGATTGAACCTGCATCCCCTGCCTTGCAAGTGCTTTAACCACTGGACCACCAGGGAAGTTCCTGAGATGTTTTCTTGATTATGTTTTTATTATTCTCTTTCCCTCCAATTTCTCTCTTTTAAAAAAATTTTCTATCAACTGGATAGTAAACTTCATGAATTGATCCTTCCATGTCTTTTTCTTTCTCTTTTTTCTTTCATGGGTTCTCTTTCTCACATTCTTCTTTCTTCCTCCCTCTGTTTTCTCTCCCACGTTTACTTTCTGTGGCGGTTAGTTTTCTGTGTCAGTGATGGGCAGTGATTCAGTTCAGTGTGAGTCGGAGTCGCCGTGGATCCTGTCCACCATCTCTCGACTAGAGGTGGAGAAGCTCAGCCTCCACACCAGGGCTGGGCCTCACCTGGTCAGCTGAGGGGCCTTGGGAGCAAAAGTGAAGTTTCCTTGAGGAGGAAGGAGTCCCACCTGCGGACGGTGGTGTCTGCTCCCACATAAGTGTCCAGCCCGCCGGCCCTCTGTACAGACTTCAGATATCTTGGCCCTGTGATCACGCCAGCCCATTCCCAGAAATGAATCTCCTTACATTCACGCACACACATGCCTAATTAATCCTAATACAGTTTTGTTGTATGTAGTTGCTCAGTCATGCCCAACTCTTGCAACCCCATAGACTATAGCCTGCCACGCTCCTCTATCCATAGGATTTTCCAGGCAAGAATACTGGAGTGGGTTGCCATGCCCCCCTCCAGAGGATCTTCCCAACCTAGGGATCGAACCCTCATCTCCTGCATTGCAGGTGGATTCTCTACCACCGAGCCATCTGGGAAGCCTGTAATACAGTTACATATATCATTTTAAAACAGGCCTACATAGGGACTTCACTAGTGGTCCAGTGGTGAAGACTCTGCCTTTCCACTGCAAGGGGCTGGGTTTGATCCTTGGTTGGGGAACTAAGATCCTACAAGCTGTGGCATGGCCATAAATAAATAAATAGGTCCACCTAACCCTGACCCAGGACTACTCTGTGGGGAGTTGACACCTGTCTCTGCCTCTTGCCTGCACTTGGCAGTGAGGGGATAGAGACTCATGTCACATCCTATTTTGTTGGTCACCGTCCTCACTGGCCCCTCTCACTACGATTCTCTATCTGGTTCTCACCCACCACCACCTGCGCCTCCCGTTCTCTCTAGACCTTTCCTTTACCTCACCCTGTGGGGACACTCTAGGGGCAGAAACAAAGGCTTGTGCTGTGTTCTTCCCAGCAGGGAGGCCCGAAGCGGAGGCTTCTGTCTGCAGGAGCCTTTGTAACCTGGGCCTTCCCTGGTGGTCCAGTGGCTACGACTTGGTGCTCCCAATTCAGGGGGCCTGGGTTCAATCCCTGGTCAAGGAGTTGGAGCCCACACCCCACAACTAAGACCCAGAACAGACAAATAAATAAATGTGAATTAATTTAAAAAGTAATGGTGAATTAAATGAAAAAAGTTAATTAAAAAAAAAGAAATGTCTGTAACCCAGTTTGAGGTCCCAGGAGGGCTGCCCCTGGGAGCCCCCAGGAATGAGTCCCGAAGGCTGGCCTGCGTCTGTGGGCCTCGGCCCCCTCCACCTCCCCAGCTCTCTGAGAGATGACATGCACACTCACCTGTAAAAGGACCATTTCAGCAAGAACTGCCGGGCGGCCTTGGGGAAGCTGGGGCTGCCCGCGTGCTGCTTCAGGACCTGGGTGACCACATTGTCTAGCCAGCTGGCCCACTGGTCCAGGGAGCTCTGCTGCTGCAGGGTCAGCTTGAAGTCCTGCTCCAGCCGCTGTACCACACCCTCCTCGCACTGGCACACCCACGAGGCCTGCTCCTGTGGGCGTGGGTGGTGCTGGGTCAGCGACACGTCCTGAGCATGGCCCACGGCTGGATGCACGTGAGCACAGATGCCCACTGCCCTCAGCCTTTTCCAGCATGACACCCGCTTCATGGGGTGGAGACGGAAGGGCATTAGGAGGGGACCTGCCAGGCTTTGAGGGCCTACATCCAGGTTTCTTGCATCGAAGCCCAGTCTGTACCTCATCTTTGCCTTCTGTTTTTTTTGTGGGGGGGCTGCCTGGAGCAGCATGTGGAATCTTAACTCCCAGACCAGGGATGGAACCTGTGCCTCTCTCACTGGAAGCTCAGAGTCCTAACCATAGGACCACTAGGGAAGTCCCCGTTGGGTTATTTCTAAGTGGCCGCTCCTCTGTGGGTATGTGTGTTTATTCCATGGATCAGCTCAGAGCCTGAACTAGACATAGATATGGCAGCAGGACCCATCTGACGGCGGCCTGTACTTTTCTAAGACCAGAACAGAGCCATGAACATGGCATGGGGAAGGCAAACTTAAAGAAAACAGATTAAGGTCTTGGTCCCAGAGCCTGGAGGCCAGGGGAATGATCACAGAGTAGAACCTAGGGGTCCCGGACTGGCTGCGGAGGGCTTCAACCCCAACCATTCCCAAGCAACACAAATGTGGGCCCCGGTGAGGTGCCCAGTTTGCTGTGGGCTAAGATTGGTGGGTCTCTGCATTTTTCTAGCGGGTGGGAGCTCGGCCAGTGGGTTCCCATGCCCGTCCCTGTTGGGGAGGCACCTGGGAGAAGCCACCTGCATGTGGGAGGAGTCACCTGCACATTGGCGAAGTCCACGCGGTTGAGGTCGCTGAGCATCTGGTTGATCTGGGAGGTGTTCTGCAGCACTGCCCGGGCCGCCTGCGCCAGGTGGTTGAGGGACGTGTATCTCCGTAGGGTTTGCGCAAAGGCACTCACCACACCAACCTGGGGAGGAGGCCCGGAGTGAGCCCGTGTCTGCTCCGGGAGAGTGCAGGAGGAGGGGTGGGGAAGGGTGGTTCTGGCAGGGACCCACCCTCTGGACAGGCCCAAAGGCCCCAAAACTGAAGATCAATGAGGGACACACATCGAGTGGCATCTAGCGTGGATGCCGAGCACGGGCGAGGCAGAATTCAGGACAGCAGCTCTCTGGGGTGGATGGTAAAAATACTGATTCCAGGGCGCCACTGGACCAGCCACTCTGGGGGTGTGGCATGGAAATCTTCAATTTTATTTTAAAAACATTTAAATTATTATTTTTTTGCCACACCACGTGGCTTGTAAGATCTTAGTTCCCCTACCAGGGACTGAAACTGGGTCCTCAGCAATGAGACTGCAAAGTCCTAACCACTGGACTCCAGGGAATTACTCAAATCTGCAATTTTCAACAGCTTCCCAGGCAATTCATGTGCATCCTGAAGTCTGAGACTCAATGGCCTCAGTGATCAATTCCAGGTTGAGGGTGGGATGGGCAGACCGGATTGCCCGGATCTAGCCCCAACTGTGTGAGGCTGTAGGCATGCTTGAGATAGGAACATGATCACCTCTTCTCCATAAGGAGGCCTCATCTCCACATTTTACAGTCTCATCTGTGGTCAAGACTATAGCAAAAAGGGCGACCACAAAGAGATTGAATCCCCCTCCTACAATGAGCAGAGAAATATTCAATTTGTTCCAATTCAGTCCAAAAGTCTCCCAGCAAAGACACCTTCTGTCAGGCCAGCAACTTCCAGCACCGGCCTCCAAGAGAAAACATCCCTGGCCCTTCAGGAAGGACCCCCTGTCTTCAGGACACTTGGGACCAGCCTGCTTTCTCTGGAGCCCAGGGGCCCTCAAGTTCCCCCAGGACAGAGAGGAGTCCCCTCCCTTCACAGCACAAGGCGCCCCGGGGGTGACCAGTGTGGTCTGGAGGCCCAGACCCTGACCATTACCTTGGTCTGGATGACCTGCTGTGGGAAGTCGCTCATGGCATTGGTCAACCAGCCTTCCAAGCTCTTGGCAAAGTTGCGGATGGCTTGTGTCAGGGTACCTGGGGACACAAGCCATGGTATTAACTGTGAGAAAGGCAGCCTCACCCGTCAGGATCAGCTCAAGTGCAAGAGATACACATGCCATGGAAATCACCCCCACCGAGAACAAGTAACACAGACGAGAAGAGATTGAGAATTTAGGGCTCTTATGAGGGAGACACTGAGTGGGAACACCGAGCAGACACTGACACTGTGCCGGCCCTGCATCGTTCATCTTTGCTCATCTACCCATCTACACTGGTGGTTCTCACCCTGGCGACCCTGCCCCAGATGACATAAGACCATGTCTGGGTACATCTGTGGCTACCATGACCAGAGGGCTTCTGGCAGCCAGTGGGAAAGGGACGCTGCTCCACACTCCACAGTGCTGAGGGGGAGAGCCCCTGATACACACAAATGTGTGTAAATGTATTCTACCGACTTCCAAATTTAGGACAGCTTGCAATAAATGAAACACATTTTTTTGAAAAACCAAAAAAACCCTCCAAGTGTTATAAAAAGAAAGATACCCCAATTTCAAACCTTAACACAGAGACTCTAAATGAACACTGCACTGAACAGTTTCCAGGAAGGCAAGGCCAAAGGACAAGTGCAATGGTTTTGCTATTTTCCTTTTACTGGCATAAAAAGCACAGGCCAGCTTATCAAAAAGACGGAGGTTCCCCAGTGCTAACAGGCACGGGTGTTTACAGAGAGGCCTTGGGAAAGTGACGCTCAGAGCCCGGCCCCCTCACTCTCACGGGGTGGGGACCCCACCCTCAGGGGCCTGGGAGCCCCAGGGAGAGCTCCTAAGTAGGGAGCCAGGAGGCGGGCGCCTCCTAGTGGTGGGCGTGTCACCGCCTCCGAAGGCCACGGGGGCCAGTGGGGACAGAGGCCCTGGGACGGTCCCCAGGGTAGCAATCGGACCAGATGAGTGGGGGCGCGGTGGGGGCAGGGCCGCGGGGGGCGGAGCATTCACTGGGTGCGCTAGTCGGGGCAGGGCGCTCACTAGGCACAGGCCGCAGCACGTCCGGGATGAGGATCTCCACCAGCGCCTGGTACAGGATGTGGTCGCAGGTCCTCATCCACCGGAGGACGGGGTCGCACTTGCACAGAGACACCAGCTTGTCCTTGGGGAGGACGGCGCCTTCTGGCTCCTCGTCACTGCAGGGGATGGGGGACACCAGGGAACACGGATCAGCCGTCGGCTCAGGGGCGGCTCTCCTGGGATAGATGAGCCGGGTGAGGCTGCAGGACTGCCCCGTGCAGGCCAGCTCCCTGTCCCGTGGTCACCCTGAGACCACATGCGCACGAGGGTGTCTGAGAGCCAGTTCTTGAAAAGCTAGAGCATGTGTCTGGGGGCGGTCTGCAGGGTAAACCCGGGCTGGTGAAGAAAGCCACGTCTGGGGGCCAAGGGGCAGGCGGTACCTGGCGGGTAGAGAGGTGGGACCATCGCTAGAGGATTTAGAATTCCAGAAGGAGAGCCACAGCTTCTCAATGTAGTGGAACTGGAGGTTCATGACGACGTCTAAAGTGGCCTAGGAGTAAACGCGCTGGTTAAACACACCCACGTGCGCAGGTGTCTGTCGTCAGAACATAGGGGCAGGCAGCTGGGCTGCAGTGGGGTCTTTCCAAACCCAGAGAGACCATGAGAAGGGATGGGGTGAACAAAGGGAGAGTCCATCTACTCCTCGGCCACAGGGAGGGAGGCTGGTGCTGTCTGCTCCCTGTCGCCCACCAGAGACACCCAGGGCTACTCCGGCACTGGCCCCATGCAGCTGAGCGAAGCACCCACTGGCGCCCCGGGGCCGGGCTTGGGGCAGTCACCTCGCAGTGCCGCCGGTAGGCCAGCTGGAGGGCCTTGACGTCATGCAGCGTGATGCTCTCCTGCAGCAGGACGCTGCCCAGGTCGGGAGCCGGGAACTCGGGGAAGACGTGGGACACATCTGGGGGAGGAAGGTGGGGGTCAGCAGGGCCGAGGACGGCGTGCAGGAGCCGCTGGCAAGCCGGCAGGCTGTGGATACTGGTGGGATGTGCTAATGGCCCCACTGCAGCCCCAAGGGTGGAGTCCTGGCTCCCCTCTCCGCCACACAACCTTTAAGCTTTGGTTTTCTCAGATTCAGGATGGGGATGACTTCGTCAGCTCCTTAAGGACACATACATACCACACACACACACACACACACACACACAAAGGAGGGGAGAGGGCCTAGCACACAGCAAGCTCTCCATTCCCACCAGAAAGGGGGCGGCCGGTGGGGTGGGGTGAGAGCCTCTCCAGGAGGCCCTAACCCCGGCGGGGGGATTGTTGGGGCTCAAATATATACCGAAGTGCACAGAGTCCCCTGTGTCTTCAGATGTGTGTGCACCTTCCCCAGCTGCCCTGGGAAGTGGGCTGAGTCAAGATGCTTTCTTGCTGCTCCGGAGCAGTGACGGTTTGGGCTGGGGAAGCACCCTCCCAGGGAAGAGGTCCAGGCTGCCCTGTGTTGGGGCCCCCGGGAGGGGCCAGGCTCAGAGGGGTTAGACTCAAAGTACATCTAGTCTTCTTTCCGATGGGCATTTCATTTTATTTACTTATTTTTTTCTGATGGTCACTTTACTCCATTTTGGGGGGATTAATATCCATTAATATGGGAGGCACATGCTGATAATTCAAAAACCTCAGCAATCCCACAAAGAAGGTCTACTAGAACTTGAAAAGGTGGTAGGAAAGAAAACTGTCTGAAGTAGCCCTTTAGATGCTGCTGGTGCTGAAACCCACCCCAGAGGTGCTGAGAGGCCCTGGAGCCTTCCCAGCAGGCCCTGTGCCGGGGCAGGGGGTGGCTCACCGATGTACTGCTGGTGGTGCTGGCTCTGGGCAGCCATGGCCTGCTCGGGCGTGCTGTGCAGGCTGCCATGCGAGCCGCTCTCCCCAAGGCTGTCTGTCTTCTGGGCTGGTCGGTACCTGGCAGGGAACACACGAGCCACCGTGAGGCCCCAGCGGCACTCCCCAGAAGGGGCTGGAGGACTGGACAGGATTTGGTTTGGGAGGGTGTGTGATTTTTTAAAACTTGTGGTCAAATAGAAAACACAAAATTTAGCACTGGAACCACTTTCATGTGCACAACTCAGTGGCATTAAGTTCATTCACACTGTCGGGCAACCATCCCCACTATCCACCTCCAGAAGTTTCTCATCTCCTCAGACTGAAACTCTGTCTACTTTAAACACTCACTTCCCATCGCCTCCCCCAGCCCCTGGCCCCATCTACCACTTGTCTCTGTGGATCTGACTCTAGGGACCTCCTGCAGGTGGAAAAGACAGTGTTTGTCCTTCTGTGTCTGGCTTCTCTTCCTGAGCATCACATCCTCAGGGTTCATCAATGCTGTATCAGGGCTCAAATCCCCTCCCTTTTTAGGGATGCATACTACTCCACCACGTGATTGGACCACATTTGTTCAGCCATCATCTGTTGATGGACCCCTGGGTTGCTTTTATGTGTATATATTCTAATAGTCCTCTCTTAGAAGACAAGTAAACTTCTTTACATAGGGTCCCAAATGTCTATTATATGATCTCAAAGCAAATTCTGAGACTTTGTTTTGCCCTCAGCCAGAAAGCAGTGGACAGCCTGTCTAGACAGCAAACTGAGAAACTAACAGAGAAGGGCTTCCCAGGGTAACTGACTGGAGCCCAGACGGACAAGGGGATTCAGCTTGAGGTAGGAGTTCCTTTCCTTGTGGAACGTGGGGCCAGACTCGCTGGGAGGCGGGAGGACGTGGCTCAGATGTACGTGGATCTCCTGACTGGGGGATGGGCTCCCCGTGCCAATGGCACAAGCCTGTCGCTGTGAAACATGCATCTAAATCCTCCAGGTGCTCTCAGGGGCCTGAACCCCACAAAGGAAGCTGCACCCCTTGTCTGGGGAAAGCCAGGAACAGGAGGGACTGCTGGTTCCGGAGAACATTCCGGACTCCCTCCTGTGACCTCCAGTTCCTGTAATTGGCCATGTGGTTGGGAGTCACCCAGACCCCTTAAGCAGCTAAAATGGGGTGTCAGCCATGCAGCTCAACGAAGGCACGATAGTGCCAAGTGGAGGTGAGTGGGGTGCGCCCCTGCTCTGGAGCTGAGTAGATTCTGGAAAGGGGCTCGGGACACAGCGGGGCAGAGGGGTGACTGGAAGGGGCCAGGGAGGTGACATTCCAGGGGGCTCTGAACCAGGTACCTCCACCTAGGGCGGTGAGAGGGCCATTTCTGCCACCTATTTTGAAAATATAGTTTGATCCCCACCTGGCCACACCCGTTCCTTCACGCCTGGTCTGTAATGAGTGTCGTGCTACACAGGCAGAGCTGAAGACACTTCACAGACAGTGTCTGCCTGCAAAGCTGTGGGTATGTACTCTCTGGCCCTTTACAGAAAAACTGCTGATTCCTGCTTTAAGAGGCGAGTAGGTGTGTGATGCACAGGGAACATTCCAGAAAATGACCAGGACTTTCCAGCCATCAGACCCAGAGGTCAGGAAGAAGCAGCCACTTCAGTGTACAAGCTTCTTTTTCCTGCTTCTGGGGCTGTGTTCAATGTTCTTTCTTTCTTTGTAGACAGGGAGGAAAAATGCAAGATTGTGATTCTAACTCTACGCACTATGCAAAAGGCAAAAACAAAGGAGCAAGTAAAACAAAGAGCAGTTGTTGCTGGAGGCTGACGGGGAGGGGTGACCAACAGGAGGAGCGGGGCAAGTCTTTCGGGCAGTGAAACTATTCTGTATGATCCTATGATAGTGGATACATGTCGTTACAACTCTGTCCAAACTCACAGAATGTACACACACAGAATGAACCCAAATGACAGCTATGGACCTGGGGTGGCAAAGCTAGATCTGTGTGGGTTCACCAGCTGTAACACAGGCCCAGCATCAGAGGTGTCCTGCTGGCCTCACTCCAAGCCAAGTGGAAGTGAAAGGCTGACCTTCACCCACCTCCTGGATGTGGTCAATGCCCCAGAAACCCCCTCCCTCCCTTCCCCCTAGTGAAAACTCGCAGGCAGGCTGGCTGGTCCTCAGGCCGGCCTGGGACAGCTCACCCACCTGGGCTTCTGATGCACCGGCTGCTGCCGCATGGCCATGTACTGCGTGTCCTCCTGCAGCCGGTTCAGGGGCGAGTCTGGCTTCAGGCGGATCCCGTAGTAATGGTACTTGGAGTTGCCCCTGGGAACCGAACATCTGGGTCAGCTCTCTTCCCACATGTCCTGAACCGTGAGACTAGGGCTCTGCCCCGGCCTCCTCCCTCTCGGGGAGGGCTCTCAGGGCCTGTGTTCCGTGGACCGTGTGGGGAGTGTTCACAGACTGGTCCGTGGTCAGAGAGGTTCAGGAAATTCTGTAAAGACTTTGCTCTCTGGGAGATTCTACCTTAGTTTACTATAGGGGAAATGATGATTGAAGGGTTTTAAACAATTTCTTTAAGGAGACAGGTCAGAAGGACTCCTGGGAGGGAAGAACAGACACACGGCCTTGCAAACACCCTGCTTCCAGTGCTGAGAGGTGGGGAGCAGGGGGACAGAGTCCCAGTCTTGAGGCAGCATCCAGGACCCTGGGAAGGTGGAGGCCCCAGGAGCCTTCTAGAAAGGCCCGGGGCGGGGTTGGTCATGTCCCTGAAACCAGGGCCCAACTGCCCCTCCCCCCCCACCCATTCATGGCTTGTAAGAATCTCCTCTGTCAAGGATCCCAGGGTGGCAGAGAACTCTCCAGGATGCCAGTTTCACAGAGGGTGCAGGTGAACCCTGACACCCACATACACGTTCCTTCACCCAACCTGGCAGGCCGCAGGCCGCAGGCCAGGGCCACGCAGGGTGGCCTCACACATGGGCCAAGCCCCTGCTTTGAGCACAGCGTGGCTATCTTTTTCTAGCAGGAGGACCCAATTTCTCTTGCGGGGTAAGTGTCTAGCCTGTGACGGTCCCTGGCTGCTGTCACCCAAGGGCAGCCCTCAGTGGGCCAGTCCAGGATCAGCAAAAAGCATCAAGACATGGTGAATCCCACTCTGCTAGACAACCTGGAGGCTGCTGTTTAAAAAGTTGGTTTCCATGAAAAATTTCCAATGAAGAGAGAGAGCTGGGGGGAAGCCTGTGTCCTGTCCCCAGGAGGTGAGTGACCACTGGCCCTCCCCACAGGGGGTGGCCTGGCTGCTGCCCATTCAGACCAAGTCCACGTGCACCTGGAGCCGTGGACATCGGGAGGTGTGGAGAGGAGGGTGCCTCGCATTCTCTGAAAGCTGGGTGTCTGGATAAGGGAAGGGGGTGGGCAGGCAGGCAGGTCAGGGGCTGCCAGCCTCCCCCAGGGACCCACCTGGTGCCCAGCCGCCGCGTCCGCAGGCCCATGAACACGGAGCGGATTAGCTTCCCAAAGGAGGCGGCGTTCACTGGGTCCAGCTTGTGCTCCTGACAGTGCCGCAGGTAGTGGTTGTAGAGTGAACTTCGGGGGAGACTCACGCCCTCTGCGGTCTCGTAATTGTCCAGGAGCCACTGCAGCTGGATGGAGAAGACATGCCCGATGCTGACACACACCCACCGGGACCGTCACACGTCACACGCTGGCCCACCTCAAACATGACCGGGGACTCACGGCTACCGTCACCAACTTGGGGTCAAGAGACCTGGGGCACACTCATCAATCAGTAGCTTCTGTTTACTCATTTGTTTATCCCCTCCATTTCTAGCCAGACTTTCAGGTTCCCTGACTTAATTTATAAAAACCTGAACATGATGGAGAACCTTAGGATCTGTCTTCATCATCACTGAAAGCCCCCCAGGTCCCGCACACCAAACATTTCCTAAACCCATGGGGACAGAGATCATCTGATGCCAAGAGAAAGACAGATGAAGGAGAGCGCGACGGTCCATCAGCATGGCGCCCAGGGTGAGGGAACATCACCAATGTCCCTGTACTCACGAGCCAGAGACAGAGAGAGAGAGAGAGAGGAAGACAAATGGCCAAGTTTTGTGCTCAGGTTGGGGGATGGCCTAGAGGCTCCGTGAAGGCAGAGCCTCACCTGCAGCCTGAGCAAGCACCGCGGGGTGTATGCAGGCTCACTGCCAGATGCCGCAACCTGGCGTCATCCCCACCCGCTGAGCATCACTCGTCAGTGACACTACACGACCAAGAGGCCCAGTTTCCCCCCACACAGCTCTGCCTTGCCCACGGCAAACCCACCACTAGGGTCCCAGCACCTTCAGGCAAGCACAAGGAGAGGGTGACAGGATCACCTTTTGGTTCTGGGTGATTCTGCTGCCATTTTCTCTGCCGATATTCGCACAATTTCTATGTCAGTAGCAAATAAAACAGAGAATCTTTTCCAGGAAAAAGTACGTTTTTAGCCACATCTGTGATCTGTCTGGATTGCACTCTTCTTGATGTTATGGTCAAATCCCTTTTTCAATGAGGAAAGCCACAGAACCCAACAGCCCCGGGGGCTCTGGGCTCCCTGGTGGCGCAGGATCTTTGGACACTTGTGCTTCTAACCTATAAACAGGGGGCGGGGGCTTGATGACCAGACTTGCCCACCCACCCAGCCCCTCTGTCCTTCAGGGTATTTTTTCCACTCTTGGGAGCAAACACTCCTGACTGTGGCTCCTGAGCCACCCTCACTCTGTTCATATAATTCAGCTTTGAATCTGACCTTCTATCCACCCGGGCCTTCAAGGTGGCACTAGTGGTAGAAAATCTGCCTGTCAATGCAGAAGATGCAAGATTTGCCAGCTAGATCCCCGGATTGGGAGGATCCTCAGGAATAGGAAATGGCAACCCATTTCAGTGTTCTTGCCTGGAAAATTCCGTGGACAGAGGAGCCTGGCGGGCTAGCTACAGTTCATGGGGTCACAAAGAGTCAGACACAACTGAAGTGACTGAGTCCACGCATTTATTCACCCACCTGCCCTGGGTGCTGGGGATACAACTGTGAACAAAACAGACAAAAGCCCCCTGTCCTCCAGAAGCGCCCATTCTCGTTGGGGGATCAACCCACAAAAAATAAGTAAAATGCCCAGAATGAGAGCTGGTGCTGTTATGGGGAAAATCCAGGAGAGGGAGCTGGGAGCTCCAGGGATGGGGCAGGGGGGAGGAGCTGAGGGAGTGAGTTGAGGGAAGGTGTCCCAGGCAGAGGGTACAGCACATGCAAAGGCCCTGGGGCAGGACTGTGCCTGGTGTGTTGGAGGAACAGTGGGGAGGCCCATATGGCTGAAGCAGAGTGGGTAAGGGGGAGAGAGAAAGGGAGGGCAGGGAGGGGATGTGGCAGGTCATGCAGGGTCTACTGGACCACGGGGAGGCCTCGGGTTTTCACTCCAAGGAGGTGGGAGCCCTGGAGGTCTGTGCGCATAGGAAGGGCAGGGCCTGACTCAGGTTTTTAGCAGGACCACTCTGGCAGCTGCCATGAGAAGGGCCTGGAAGCTGAGCAAGGGCTAGCTAGCAGGCAGCTGCTACAATGTCTGGGAGATTTGGGGGCTGGGGGTAGGGTGAGAGGCTGTGGCCGTGGTGGGCGGGGTGGGAGGAGTAGTCCAATTCCGGGTGGCTCTGAAGGTACAGTCCTGGCGCATTGGGTGTGGCTGCAGCAGGAGGAGGGAAGGCAAGGTAGAGCCCCCAGCAGGACCTCGCTGTCCTAGGTGAGCTGGCAAGATGGCGGGAGGTGAGGGAATTGTGGGCTTGGGGTGGGGGTTGGGGCCCAGCCCTGGACACCTGCATGGTGCTGCTCTTCCAGGCAGGCAGGCACCTTGGACACTTGAGGATGCAGCTGAGGGGAGCAGCAAGGGGGTTTCAGAGACTCCAAAACACAGCAGTCCAACCTCGACCACCGCTGGAGGCATTTGCCGCGTGATCTGGAGCAGCTTCTGAGCAGAGGACCAGCCCCCAGAGCTGCCAGTTCCAGCCCAGGCCCACCCCAGGCTGCAGGGCATGGCTCTGTCACGATGCCACTACTGAAAGCTAAATCATTTTTTAAGATATGTATTTCTTGATTAAAAAAACAGTCATACAATCTGAATGATTCACCTAAAAGCAGGTCCTTCTCCTAGGGGAGGAATAGTAGATTATGCAATAGGCCAAGGTCACTTCTGCAGGGACCCACGACAGGGGCTGCTGAGTCGGCAGGAGTGGGGGACTTCTCCAGACAGATCGGGGGACAGCAGAGGGGACCAGCCCTGGGGGGTGGTGTGTGCCTGGCCAGCGTGACTGCACCAAGGCTGCAGACACCCTGGCGGGCGACGGTGTCTCCATCCCCAGCGCCTCCTTCCTCCAAAACAGCTGTTCGTTTCCTGCCATCAAATTACCGCCCCTCCCTGTTTCAGAGATGCCTTGGGGCCCACTTTCTCTCTCGGGGGCTCCCACACCAGGCTAGAAGGTCCCTCAACCCACACACCCCCTTGTCCGAGCCCCCAGGGCAGTCTGGGGAGCTCAGGTAACCCTGACGTCGGAATGGGTCTGGAAAGCACAGGCCAGCCTTCCTGGGGTCCGGGCATCTCGCTGCCCCGCACCAGGCTCGCTCGTCTGCCTGGGCATGGGGACTGTGGTCGGTGGCGCCCATTTCAACAGTCTCCAGTGAGCATGGCTGGCGAGGACCACGAAGGGCTCTTTCTGCAGGACACACAGCCGCCCGTCGCCAGGCCACACCCCAGCTCTCTCCTCGTTCTCCCGCCCAGACAAGCTCCTGGCGGTTTTCCACCAGTGAGAGCCCGAGGGTCACTCTTTCCAGAGACCTTATTCCTCTCCTCTTTGAGCCGCCAAGCCCCAGATCCTACTTTTCAAGCTCCCGATGGAAGAAAACGACTCAACAAGCCAGCAGGGAGAAAACGGACACAGAGAGGTTCTTCCGGCTCGGAGTTTAAACTCAGGAATGGATGCTAGTTTGGGGGAAGCAGCCAAGGCAAACCCACCTCCCAGAGAAGAACCGTCAGAAAGTCAGAGACAGCCCTGAGGCTGCAGCTGCGCCGGCGTTTCGCGTACTTTGTCGATTTCCCGCGGCCACGCCCTCCGCCCGCGGCCACGCCCTCAGCCCGCGGCCACGCCCACCCGGCCTTCCTCGTGCTGGGCCTCGCAGGCCGTGCGGCTGCTGCGCTGTCCGCTCCAGAGCTGAAGAGCCCTGGTCCCAGAGCAGAGAATGTGCCCTGCCAACTTTCTACTCGCTCTGCTTGGAGTCTAAGGCTGCTTATCCTCTGAGGTTCAGACTGGGGGCTGCAGCTGCTGGCCACGCCTGTGCCCTGCCCTTCCACAAACCCAGAAGTTTCTGGATCTTTCCCTAGTGGGTGGGGCTTCTGCCCCCCCAACAGACCCCGGCCGGAACAGTTCACTTTGAACTTAAGCCGGTATAAGAGTCTTGGTGGGGTCATGTTCGGGGTCGGGTTTGACTAATGGGGATTTCTTCTCTTTGATGTTTTAATTCTCCAAGGAACGTCCAATCCCAAGCCAAGTGCCTGAGAAAACATGCCAAAAGCACGTTTTGATTGCTGCCACCTGTCCCTCCTTCAAAATGCTGAACCAATTTCCAGTTATGTTAAAGTTGAATTCAGAGAGTTTAGGTAACGGGAACAGGGAGGAGTGTGAGGGAGATGGACGCTTGCCCTCCTCAACTGTCCCTGGAAGCTGAGCCTCTGTGCTGTCAGCCCCTCCTGCCCCCATCCTGCCCCGAAAAGCCAGTGGGAGGCAAGGCCATTTTCACCATCCTGGCCGGGAACCTGTGATCACAGTGTGCCCATCAGAGAAGGGTCTTATGCGGCTAAAATCAGTAGGATTTAGTTGATTTGCCCTTTCTCAAATTACCTTTTTTTTTTTTTTTTGGCCACGCTGTGTCAGATCTATTTCCCTGACCAGGGATCAAACCTATGACACCTTGGGAGCCTGGAGTCTTAGCCACTGGACCACCAGGGAAGTCCTTCAAATTACCTTTTTTTTTTCCCCCAAAGAGCTAATCACAGAATTAGCCAAGAACTTTTACGGCAGCCCCCATAAAATCCGGTGTCATTTTTTGGTGGTGGCTTGTTTGAGTATGAATTTATTTACAGTGCTATCCTCTGCCAGGCCTGGTGGGCAGGATGTTAGGTGCACTAAGTAGTTTAATCCCTGTCCCACCAGGAGGGAGGCGTCGTTATTCTCCTCTCACAAAGGAAGAGTCTATCTTGATTTCCTTTCTCATTAGAAGGATATTTTTGCTGAATTCTAGATTGGCTTCCTCCTTCCCCTTTTTGGCACTTTAAAGGTGTCAACTCATTGTTTTCTTTTTTCTTTTTTTGGCCTCACTGCACAGCTTGCCAGGTCTCAGTTCTGGGATCAGGGATTGAACCTGTGGTCATGGCCACCAGGGAATGCCCTGTTTGATTTTAAAATGCCTATGTAGGTGACAGGCAGAGCAGGGCAGACCAGCAGGTCGACGCACACTTACATGGCTGTTGAGTAAACCGCTTTTGTGAGAGGTGATCCCTTCGCTTTTTTGGAGGTTTTCAATCGCCATTTCAAGCTAAAGAAAATGTGCGCAGAAACAAAACAAAACGGAAAAAAAAAAAAGGAAATCAGATAGTTAGCATCAGCCAAGATTTGTTTGTATTAATATCCAAAGATCCGCGTGCCTATGGAATAGAAACCAGGCTGGACATAGGCAGGGGATGGGTTAGGTGAGGGATGGATTGTGAGGGGTAGTGAAGCCTCAGCCCGGAGAGTTACTTCATCACATGCGGAGGCGCCCAGAGCCCGTCGGACACCAGCAGCAGGGGGGTCCTCCTGTCTACACGGGCCGGTCTACATGGGCAGCCAAGTTTCAACGAGTCTGCATGTGAGCATGCACAAGAAGACTTAGTGGCTGCGTAAGTTCAAGTTTAAGCGAAGTCAGCATAATAACTGCCTGCTGCTCCCCACACCCGTCACGTGCCCTGGGAGAACCAGAGGACCATTGATGGTGGGGATAGTTTGTGGCACTGATTTCCAGGTCAGTCTGTCATGTTGCAATGCCCAGGGTCTCCTGGCTGCAGGCTTTGGGAGAACACCATGAGGCCACAACCCCAGTCCTGCAATTGGGGGGCACAGGTTCCTGGGGCCACAGAGATGGGACCGAGTGGCGGGGAGTCATGTGCAGCTTACAAGGGGGCCCTTCCTGGGACAGGGCTTCTGAGATAGAATCTCAGGCCTCTCAGAGGTGAGGGCTGAGGGGCCACGACAGGTCTGTACAAAGGTCATGTGTGGCAACCACTACATCTGAGCCCAACTCTTTCATGGAAAATGCAAACGTGAGCTCTGCTGGAAGAAATGACCCTTCAGCACCCAGGGGAGGCAAAGACCACAGAGATGCTTCTGTAAAAAGCAGGCCCAGTGCATTCAGAAAGTATAGATGAACCAGTTCCTGGAGCTGTGTTCAGGAACGAGGGGCTTCTGCTTCACCCACCACCTCTTTTGACCATGGCTGAGAATGTCCATTCTCACCACTGCTATTTGACATTGTACTGGAAGTTCTAGCCAGGGTCATAGGAATAAAAGGAAATAGGAAATAAATAGGAAATAGGAAATAAAAGGCATCCACATGGAAGCAGAAAAAGCAAAACGACCTCTGTTTACAGATAGCATGATCTTAAATATGGAAAATTCTGAAGGATCCACACAAAAAAACTATCAGCCCCAGAGTTGCAAGATACAAGATGCATATACAAAAATCAATTATTTTAAACAATGAATGATAGCAAAATGAAATGAAGAAAACAATCCTATTTGAAATAGTATCAAAGAGAATAAAATACCTAGGAATATGTTTCATCAAGGAGATGAAATAATTGTACACTGAAAAAGCTATGAAACATTTCAAGAACTTAAAGATGATCAGAACAAACAAAGACATCCTATGTTCATGGACTGGAAGACTTACTATTAAGAGGGTGAAAGTGAAGTCCCTCAGTCATGTCTGACTCTTTGCGACCCCGTGGACTGTAGCCCACCAGGCTCCTCTGTCCATGGGATTCTCCAGGCAAGAATACTGGAGTGGGTTGCCATTTCCTTCTCCAGGGTATCTTCCTGACCCAGGGATCAAACCCAGGTCTCCCACATTGCAGGCAGAGGCTTTAACCTCTGAGCCACAGGGAAGCCCATTAAGAGGGTAATACTCTCCTAACTGATCTATAGGCAGAATGCAATCTCTATCAAAATTCCCTACACAGCTTCCAAGTGCCTTCTCAAATGGATAAGTTGATCTTAAAATTCACATGGCATTGCAGGGGACCCCAAGTATCAAAACAATCTTGAAAAAGAAGTACCAAGTTGGAAGACTCACAAGTCCTCATTTCAAAATTGATTACAAAGTCAGTAACCAAAGTAGTGCAGTACCAGAATAGAATAGACATAGAGAACAAGGGGATGGAATTGAGAGTCCAGAGATAAACCCATACATCCAGGGTCAATTGATTTTCAACAAGGGTGTTCAAACCAGTCAATGGAGAAAGAAGATACTTTTCAACAAATGATGGTGGGATAAATAGATAGCCTCATGCAAAAGAATGAAGTGGGACCCTCACCTCACAGCATATACCAAAATCAATTCAAAATGGATCAAAGAACTACATGTAAGAGCTAAAAGAACAAAACCCTTAGAGAAAAAAACCTGAAGTAATCAGGTAAAATGTTATTTCCATGACCTTGGATTTGGGAATTTTAGACATGACACCTAAAGTAAAATTTAAAAAAAAAAAGGTAAAAAAAGATAAATTGGATTTCATCAAAATTAAAAACTTTTGTACATTGAAGAACACTATCAAGACAGTGAAAAGACAACCCATGGAGTGGGAGAACATCTTTGCAAATCATATATCTAATCAGGGCCTATATCCAAAATATTATAAAGAACTCTCACAACTCAAAAACAAAATGACAGAATGACCTGATTAGAAAATGGGCAAAAGTCTAGAATAGATATGTCTCCGATAAGCACATAAAAAGATGCTCAACATCATTAGTCATTAGGGAAATACAAACTAAGCCACAATGAGGTACCACTTTATACCCACGAGGATGGTTAGTAAAAGAAAAAAGAAAAATATTAATGACAAGTGTTGGCAAGGATGGGGAGGAATTGGGAACCCTTGTCCATTGCTGGTGGAAATGCAAAATGGTTCAGCCACTCTGGTAAACATTTGTTAAACATAAATTCAGTTAAGCCACAGGACCCAACAATGCCATTAGACCCAAGATAATTGAAAACAGGTGTTCTAACAAAAACTTGTCCATAGTAGCATTATTCATAATGACAAGAAAGCAGAGAAATGCAAATGTCAGTCACCAATGAATGGATAAACAAGATATGGTCCACACATACAATATTATTCATGCCCCCAAAGGAGTAAAGCACTGACACATGTTACAATGTGAATGAGCCTTGAAAATATGATGCTCAGTGAGACAAGCCAGACATAAAAGGCTGCATGTGAGGGGTTCACGTGTGAGGGGTTCCATTTGTCCAGAACAGGTGAATCCATGGAGACAGAAAGCAGATTAGTTTAGTTGCTGGGGGCTGGAGGAGGAAGGAATGGGGTGGCGGGGGAGGGTGACTACTAACTGGTACAGGGTGATGAGAATGTTCTGGAACTCGGTAGGGTAATGGTTACACAACATTGTGAACATGTACCAAATACCACTGGTTTGTACCCTTTTACATAATTAAAATGGTGCATTTTTATGTTCTGTGAAATTCACCTCAAAAAAAAACTATATAACTAAAAAAACTTTAGTCTCACTTACAATTTGAATGAATCTTTTTACTCACATGCCTAGTTTTGTAACACTGTGCACCGGTCACTTGGAAATATTGGTTCACCAAGTTGCAGATCTTCCAAATACTGACACATTTCATCATACAATATTGAAAACATCCAGCCATTTCAGCAAGATACCAGTTTTCCAAAGTTCTATTTTTTTCTTTTTTTGTAGAACATATTGGCAATAAAATCTGTCAGTTGTTTCCCTGGATGTGTCAGGCTCACAGCCTTTCATTTTTGAGAAAATGTGGGCCAGATCTCCAAGTCTGAATAATCATAATTTGTCTGTCATCCTTTCAAGGAAAAATAGCATTTCATGTGTTCATAGACTGCAGCCCGCCAGGCTCCTCTGTCCATGGGGATTCTCCAGGCAAGAATGCTGGAGTGGGTTGCCATGTGCTACTCCAGGAGATCTTCCCAACCTGGGGACTGAACCCAGGTCTCCCGCACTGAAGGCAGATTCTTTACCGAATGAGTCTCCAGAGCTACTCTCCAGTTGTGGTTCAAGGGCTTCTCATTGCAGTAGCTTTTCTTATTGCAGAGCACAGGCTCTAAGGTGCACGGGCTTCAGCAGATTCGACTTGTGGGCTCTAGAGTACAGGCTCAGTAAGTAGTTGTGGCACACAGGCTTAGTTGCCCCACAGCATGTGGGATCTTCCCAGATCAGGGACTGAATCTGTCCCCTGCATTGGCAGGTGGATTCTTAACCACTGGGCCATCAGGGAAGCCCATGAAAACAATTTTGACCTCATGGAGCTCCTGAGAGGGTGCCAGACATATGTAAGACTGACTGCTAAAAGGCGTGGAGTTCTGAGTATTGTGGAAAAGAATACAAATGAACATTTGCTGTGTAAGGCCATCCTCAAAACCCCCTAGCTAGTAAACAGGGTCTGAACAAGCCCACTGATATTATACATTAAATTAACTTGATTCAAAGTGGAACCTCCCAAGGTGTTCACTGCATTTTAAAATTAAGACATCGGGGACGCTTCTGAAGGTGATGAAGTTCAGGAAAACATCCCTAGTTCCCCAAGTTCGGATGGAGAGGTTGGTGCCCTGAAGTTAGGACGGAAGGCACAGCGCAGTGCATCCAGCAGAGGGCGCTGCGGCGCCGCCTCCCAGCCCCGAGCAGCGCCCAGTCAGCCAGCGTCCTTGGAAAAGGAACCTCTCACACTGGAACTTGGAAGTCAGTCGGGGCGGGGGTGGGGGGGATGGGGGGATGGGGCGATGGGGGTGGGAGTTGGGTGTTGAGTCGGAGGGGAGGCTTGCTTACAAACCTGACCCAGGGATTCTAACTGCACAAGTACAAAAGGCTTGCTCAGTCCTCTCAGGGGCTGGAAAAGTTCGTGTTTAAAGTGGAAACTAATTTTATACTCCACTGGAGTTTCTTATTATTAAAAAAATTTTTTTATTAAAGTGGTAGCTGCACATGTCCAACATGTAAGGAAGAGCCAAGGATGGATGTAGAGGTGCCCCATTCCCACCCCAGGGCTAGGCATCCCTAAAATCATTTCTGTTTTCTCAACTTTTTGAGGATTCCTTTACATCTTGGTATTATATATAACATGGGTGCATGTTATACATATATATATTATATATATTATACACACATATATTATATGTATATTATGTATATAATATTATGTATATGTATATAATATACATATATAACATATGTATACATGTTATACATATATATATACACATACATATTTCTTGACTTACCAGGAGTTTTATCTTTATTTCTTTTAAGATTTTTTTTTTGATGTGGACCTTTTTGTTTTTTTAAAGTTTTTATTGTATTTGCTACAATATTGCTTCTGTTTTATGTTTTGTTTTCTTGGCCAAAAGGCATGTGGAATCTTAGCTCCCCAACCAGGGATTGAACCTGCACCCTCCACATTGGAAGGCAAAGTGTAAATCACTGGACCACCAGGGAAGTCCTCCATCTTTATTTTTGATTGCATGCAGTGCAGCCCTTATTCCTTTTCCTTGGCAATTTAATTTCACTGACTTCCACTGCGTGAATTATTAGCAGAATGCCTGTGAAAAAGGGTACACACATATCATGCTTTAAGGGCTCTGGAGAAAGGTGGGGAGACAAGGCTTAAGGACTTATGATCAAAGACACAGTGTCTCAGGAATTAAATGTGATAGCAGAGTGCAGATAAGTTTTAATAGCTCTCAAGTATCCCAGGTGGCTCAGTGGTAAAGAGTCCACCTGCCAGTGCAGGAGACGCAGGCTTGACCCCCAGGCCAGGAAGACCCCCTGGAGAAGGAAATGGCAAGCCACTCCAGTATTCTTGCCTGGAGAATCCCACGGACAGAGGAGCCTGGACAGCTACAATTCATGGGGTGGCAAAGAGTCAGACATGACTGAGCAACTGAGCATGCACGCACATGTATATTGAAATTGGTCTAGTATTTTAAACATTTTTAAGGAATTTAAAAAATTCCTTTCCTTTCTTGTATAATCCTGGCAAGATTTTGCCTGACATAAGGACTAGATTCATGTCTTCTAAGGGAGGGTGAAAGTTACTTCTTCTCTGAGTTCATTAGTGTCCGCCCAAATGGTCATTCCATCCATAACACAGTAATCTCATTAAAATGACCCGACAGATCAAGATCACCCCTGCAAAGGGCCAGCAATGACCAATATCGAAGCAAACTTGTATCTCAAGGCTGGATCTGGCCGTGCCTTGTGGCATGTGGGATCTCAGTTCCCCGACCAGGGATGGAACCCAGACCCCCCGCGTTGGGAGTGCAGAGTCTCAGCCACTGGACCCCCAGGGAAGTCCAAGTAGCCATTTTTAAAGGCTAACAAACATGTTTCACTCTTTTTGTAGTTCTCAGAACTTAAAATATTGTAGTTCGACTTCTTAATTCATCAATTAAACATTTTAAAAAATTTTCTAGTTTGGAAATATATCCAGACTTACAAAAAAGTTGTAAAAAGAGCACAAAGCTTTCCTATAGGTCCTTCAGCCAGCCTCCCCAAATGGTCATTGACCTCATTGACCCAATGACCTCCCCAAGACCTGGAAACCAATTCCCACTCAACCCTATTAACCAATCAGAAGTCCCATCTGTGGACCAGAAGTCAATCAGGAGTCACACACTGTGGGTATTTGCATACAGAGCCATGAAAGTAAACAAGACCATAAGGAAAAGATGAAGGAAATTAGAAGGAAGTTTTTATTGAATGATGACCACATGTATCCCTTGGGTTTGTGTCACGCTAAATAGGATGATGACTTCTCTGGAAAATTAACTGAGACTTTTTAGAATAAGTGCCAGAGTGCTTTCCATTAGCATTCTTTAATTCTGTCACTTAAAGCAGAACAGAGACAAAAATTTCAGATAGATCTTTCAAAGGGACACTGCTTCCCCCTTTGCAAAGAAATGTGCAAAAACCAAATTCAAAAGTGATGACATCATTAGAAGTTTGTCAAAACCCATGGAACGTACAACACAAAGAGGGAGCCCTAATGTCAACCAGGGCTTTAGTTAATAGCAATAAGGTGTCACTATTGGTTTAGTGACTGTAACAAATGCACCAAACTTAGGTAAGATGTTAATAATAAGGAGAGCTCTGTGTGGGTATGGGGTGGGGGGTTATGGAAATTCTCTGGTTTAGGTTCAATTTTGAGCATTGCTTTGCTAGTGTGTGAGATGAGCGCAATTGTGTGGTAGTTTAAACATTCTTTGGCATTGCCTTTCTTTGGGATTGGAATGAAAACTGACCTTTTCCAGTCCTATGGCCACTGCTGAGTTTTCCAGATTTGCTGGTATATTGAGTACAGCACTTTCACAGCATCATCTTTTAGGATTTGAAATAGCTCAATTAGAATTCCATCACCTCCACTAGCTTTGTTTGTAGTGATGTTTCCTAAGGCCCACTTGACTTGTCATTCCAGGATGTCTGGCTCTAGGTGAGTGATCACACCATCGTGGTTATCTGGGTCATGAAGATTTTTTTTGTATAGTTCTTCTGTGTATTCTTGCCACCTCTTCTTAATATCTCTGCTTCTGTTAGGTCCATACCATTTCTGTCCTTTATTACACTCATCTTTGCATGAAATGTTCCCTTGGTATCTCTAGTTTTCTTGAAGAGATCTCTAGTCTTTCCCATTCTATTATTTTCCTCTATTTCTTAGCATTGATCGCTGAGGAAGTCTTTCTTATCTCTCCTTGCTATTCTTTGGAATTCTGCATTCAAATGGATATATCTTTCCTTTTCTTCTTTGCCTTTAGCTTCTCTTCTTTTCACAGCTATTTGTAAGGCCTCCTCAGACAACCATTTTGCTAACAAAGTAATGTTCAAAATTCTCCAAGCCAGGCTTAAACAGTACGTGAACCCTGAACTTCCAGATGTTTAAGCTGAATTTAGAAAAGGTACAGGAACCAAAGACCAAATTGCCAACATCTGCTGGATGATCAAAAAAGCAAGAGGGTTCCAGAAAAACATCTACTTTTGCTTTATTGACTATGCCAAAGCCTTTGACTGTATGGATCACAACAAACCATGGAAAATTCTGAAAGAGATGGGAATACCAGACCATCTGACCTGCCTCCTGAGAAATCTGTATGCAGGTCAAGAAGCAACAGTTAGAACCGGACATGGAACAACAGACTGGTTCCAAATTGGGAAAGGAGTACATCAAGGCTGTATATTGTCACCCTGCCTATTTAACTTATATGCAGAGTACATGATAAGAAATGCAGGGCTGAAAAAAAATAAAAAAAAAAAAAGAAAAGAAATGCAGGGCTGGATGAAGCACAAGCTGGAATCAAGATTGCCAAGGGAAATATCAATGACCTCCGATATGCAGATGACACTACCCTTATGGCAGAAAGCGAAGAACTAAAAAGCCTCTTGATGAAAGTGAAAGAAGAGAATGAAAAAGTTGGCTTAAAACTCAACATTAAGAAAACTAAGATCATGGCATTTGGTCCCATCACTTCATGGCAAATAGATGGGGAAACAATGGAAACAGTGAGAGACATTATTTTGGGGGCCTCTAAAATCACTGCAGATGGTGACTGCAGCCCTGAAATTAAAAGATGCTTGCTCCTGGAAGGAAAGTTATGACCAAACTAGACAGCATATTAAAAAGCAGAGAGATGTTACTTTGCCAACAAAGATCCATCTAGTCAAAGCTATAGTTTTTTCAGTAGTTATGTATGGATGTGAGAGTTGGACTATAAAGAAAGCTGAATGCCAAATAATTGATGCCTTTTTTGGAGAAGACTCTTGAGAGTCCATTGGACAGCAAGGAGATCCAACCAGTCCATCCTAAAGGAAATCAGTCCTGAATATTCATTGGAAGGACTGATGCTGAAGCTGAAACTCCAATACTTTGGCCACCTGATGTGAAGAATCGATTCATTGGAAAAGACCCTGATACTGGGAAAGATTGAAGGCAGGAGGAGAAGGGAATGACAGAGGATGAGATAGTTGGATAGCATCACCGACGCAATGGACATGAGTTTGAGTATGGTCCAGGAGTTGGTGATGGACAGGGAAGCCTGGGTTGCCTGCAGTCCGTGGGGTCGCAAAGAGTCGGACACGACTGAATGACTGAAAGGAACTGATTTGAGGCTCGATTTTTCTATAAACCTAAAATTCTTTTAAAATGTCTCTTAAACAGATAAAAAGTGATGATGAATTATTTATTTATTCATTTATTTATTGTTTTGGTTGATTGCACGATCTTAGTTCCTTGACCAGGGGTCAAACCCACTTCACTTGCAGTGAAAGCACTAAGTCTTAACCACTGGACTGCCAGGGAAGTCTGATGATGAGTATTTTAGAGAAAAATAGATGTGCTTTTGCTGGCAAAATGTTTCCTGTGGTATTTGGACAAAGGTCTGTCCAGGGGGCAAGGTAGCCTCTAGCAAAAGCCCAGTAGGCATATGAGCTCGCCATCAAGATATCCTGATCTTCCCTGAAAACACAGGCTACAAGAGAAGAGCCGTTTTGCGGCTGATGATCCATTGTGAGCTGTGAGGCCACGTGGATGGTGCACCAGCCCCGTGGGCCACCAGGAAGGGTGCCATGAGAATGGAGGGGCCCGCGTGGGAAGCCAGGCCAGAGGAGGCATGGATGGGCTCTCCATCAGTCTTACTGAGTGTAGACGGAAGCTAGTCCCTCACAGACACATCTTTTTGGAGTGATCACGTGACGGTCTTCTCGGTGAGCTGGACAGAGGATGTGAGATTTAGCTCCTCTATACCCGCGAGTGCAGGTGGTCAAAGCAAGGATGTTTGCTGGGGTCCTGAAAGCAGGAGCTGAGTCTCCAATGACTCAGACAAGAAACTCCTAGGATTTCAAGTGGCATATCTCAGAGATGTCTGCTGTAGCCTGCACACTGCAGAACTTGAATCTGTCATCCCAAGGCCCCAAATACTGCAACTAAAATATATATATTCTTTCTCATACTCTTTTCCACTTGGGTTTATCAAAGGATACTGAATATAGTTCCCTGAGCTGTACAGTAGGACATTACTGTTTATCTATTTTATGTATAGTAGTTTATATCTGCTAATCCCAAACTCCTAATTTATCCCTCCCCCACCCACTTTCCCCTTTGGTAACCATAACTTTGTTTTCTGTGTCTGTGAATCTGTTTTGTAAATAAATTCATTTGTATCATATTTTAGATTCTACCTATTGTTGTTCAGTTGCTAAGTTGTTTCCAACTCTTTGTGACCCCATGGACTGCAGCACACCAGGCTTCTCTGTCCTTCACTATCTCTCTGAGTTTGCTTGAACTCATGTCCATTGAGTTGATGATGTCATCCAACCATTTCATCCTCTGTTGCCCCTTTCTCCTCCTGCCCTCAATCTTTCCCAGCATCAGGGTCTTTTCCAATGAGTTGGCTCTTTGCATTACGTCACCAAAGGTTTGGAGCTTCAGCTTCAGCATCAGTTCTTCCAATGAATATTCAGGGTTGATTTCCTTTAGGATTGACTTGTTTGATCTCCTTGCAGCAAGGGACTCTCAACAGTCTTCTCTAGCACCACAATTCAAAAGCATTAATTCTTCAGTGTTCAGCTTTCTTTATGGTCCAACTTTCACATCCATACATGACTACTGGAAAAACCATAGTTTTGACTAGACAGATCTTTGTTGGCAGAATAATGCTTTTTAATACGCTATCTAGGTTTGTCACAGTTTTCTTTCCAAGGAGCAAGAATCTTTTAATTTCATGGCTACAGTCACTGTCCGCAGTGATTTTGGAACTCAAGAAAATAAAATCTGTCCTGGAAGAGCAGGGTAGGGTGTCAAAATACAGACTGTATATGGATTTTCAATCAATGAAAAAACTTGAAACCCAGATATCAGACCACAGTGACAGGGCAGCCCAGGGTCTGAGCTGCCTTTGTTTGTGGTGAGGTGGTATGGACCACAGAGAACATCATGACCGACGACTGCAGTTGGACTGTGACCCGTGACCCTAGTTTATTCACTAGTATGAGTCGATGCAGTTTGCTGATGCGGAGGCGTCATGTCTGTGAGGAACACTCCCGACTGGACAGCAGCTCCACGCTCAGGTCTGCCAGCCAGTCCTCTGAGGGTGTGCTGAGGGCCCTGCAGGGAGCAGGTGGGGAGGCACAGGCTGGGGGTGCCCGGAATGGCGGGGCAGACGGCGCCCACACTCTGGACATAGAAAGGAGAGGCCAGCGAGACTTGGGGGGCCTCTGATATCAGGGTGACCCTGAAACACATCAGGATCGAGAGAACAGGGATGAGCCTAGAGCATCCCCTTCTACTGAAGATTAGGCCTCCACAAAAACAGGAAGGTATTTTTTAGTTGACCCATTATATCAACAGTCTAAAGAAGAAAAAGCACACGATTGTATCGATGAAAAGAAAGCATTTGACAAAACTCAACATCTAATTATGATAAAGACTCTCAGAAAACTGGGAATAGAAGGAAACGTCCTCAAACTGAAAAAGGGCATTGTGAAAACCCTCCAGGTAACATCACTTCGAGATGAAAGACTGAAGCTTTTCCCTAAGGGATATCCACTCTCACTACTCATATGCAACATCGTACAGGACGTCCTGGGCTTCCCAGGTGGCGATAGTGGTAAAGAACCCATCTGCCAATGCAGGAGATAGAAGAGACATGGGTTCGATACCTGGGTTGGGAAGATCCCCTGGAGGAGGGCACGGCAGCCCACTCCAGTATTCTTGCCTGGAGAATCCCATGGTCAGAGTAGCCTGGTGGGCTACAGTCTATAGGGTCGCAAAGAGTGGGACATGAATTAGCACTCACAGGATGTTCTAGCGAGTGCAGTAAGGCAAGAAAAAGAAATAAACGTCATCCAGATTGGAAAGGGGGAAATAAAACTGTTCCTATTTGCAGACCACAAAAAAACTCTCAGAACTAAAAAAGTGAGTTTGGTAAAGTCTCAGGAGGCAAAGTCAAGAGCCAGAAATCAACTATATTTTCATATATTAGCAATGAAGAGTTAGAAATTAAAAATCAATACCACTTACAATAGCTCCAAAACCAAAAGATACTTAAAAGATGTCAATTCTCTCCAAAATGATATAGAGCTTTAAGGCTATTTAATCAAAATCTCACTAGGAATTTTTTTGTAAATATAGATAAACTGATCTAAAATTTATATAGAATTGTAAGAGAATGAAAAAACACTTTAGAGACTAGGAAAGAATATTTGCAAATCACAAATCTGGCAGGGGACTTGAATCCAGAATATACAAACAATTCTCAAAATTAACAGTAAGAAAACAGATAACACAGTTAAAATAATAACAATAAACTTCAACTGACACATCCCCAGAGAATAGATATATGAAATGCAAAGCCCATGAATAGGTTCTTGCCATCACTAGTGATTACGAAAATGCAAATTACAACCACTGTCACCGCACACTGATGAAAATGGCTAAAACAAAAGATGCTGACGACATCTGAGAATGAAAGCTGCTGGCGACGAGGTGGATGAGAGGGGCTCACAGCTGGCTGGGGGAGGAACTCAACACTACCCAGAAAAACATGGGTGGTTTCGGATAAAGTTAAACAGGTACTTACCATAGGAGCAAGCAATCCCACTCATAGGCGCTGATTAACCCCAGAGAAAGCAAAACATGTGTCTACACATGTGAGTACTTCTAGCTGTTTTATTCAAAATCATGAAAAACTGGAAACAGCCCAGGCGGCCCTCGGCTGGTGAATGGATGAATGAGCTTTTGGGTAAAGGAAGACGACGGAGGAAGAGGAAGGAGCCAGTGACTCACACAACAACTGGCCGGGATCGCCAGGATCCACACTGGGGAAATAAGGGGCCACAGTGGGGATCTTGGGGAAGATCTCCCCCTGACCAAAGCAAAACTGCAGTGCTGGAGGACAGACTGACGGCTGGCAGGGCTCGTGGGGGAGAGGACGGTGTCCCTACCAAGAAATACCCAGGGAGTTCTGGGGCAACGTCCTGTGCTGCACCCTGATGCAGGGACAGGCAGCCGAGTCTGTGCGCATCAGAGCTTGTCGCTGTGTGCACCCAAGGGGTTCACTCTATTCTGTGCTAATTTTAAAAATAAGAGTAAGTATGGGACATAGGGTTTTCAAAGCAGATACATTTCCAAAGCAGGTGAGCCATGGTTTGGGGCAGGGGCAAGGTGTGCCCGTACAGCTCTGCGTTGGTTCAGCCCAGTTCCGCAGGGAAGGGCTGATCTCCACCTCCTAGAGGCTGACAATGATGACCTGATCATGCTGGAACACCAGCACCAGTAGCACCCACCAGCACGCAACGTCGCTCCCAGCAGCTGCCTGGCTACCACTCTCTGTCTTTACCAAGGGAGAGCCCCAGGTTCACAGAGGGGGCACCTGTCTGAGGCCGATGGGGCCCAACGCCCGTGGTCCCAGCTGCCTTCTACTCACCATCCTGCTGCTGTTGGGGGTTTAACCTGCCCTCTCCAGAGCCCGGGACGTACATACCGTAGCCGGCGACGAGCGGGACGTGTGGGCCAGGGAGTGCCTGCTGCCGTCCATCCCCCCGTGGATAAGGTAGGCTCCCGCGCTGGAGACGATGGGGCTGCCCCCGACATCCATGGTGATGCCCACCATGCTGTGGGAGGGGACTGCGGGCGGGGAGGAGCCTGCCACGGTCACCTGGGCGCCGCCTGGGGCCTCAAAGTAGGACGCGGCGCTGCTGGGGGCATACATCTGAGGCTCGGGGTTGTAGGAGTAGGCCGTCCGCCTGGTGGAGAGAGAAGAGGCGTCGTGTCAAAGCCGGGGCCCAGGGCACCGAGCGCGTGGGTAAGTCAGCCACGGACTGTCAACACAGCCAAGGTCACAGCCTGGGTCTCAGAAAGCATGTGGAATCCCGGCTGACACAACAACTGGTCATTTACAAACCGCAGGTGCGAACTGCACGCGGGGGCCCCCTGGGGGCATGGGGCGGGACTGCACCCGACCCTGGTAACGGGGAGGGCTACCCCGGGGATAAGATGATGTAAAGTCTCCCACCCACCCACCCACACACAGAGGCTCATGGGCACAAGTGCGTGTAAGGACTGTGAAGCTGAATACACCCGATGTCAGTGTCCTGCAGTCACAGATGCAGTCACCACTGGCGGCAGGGAGTGGGACGGGGAGCCCGGGTGAATGGTACAAGGGACTCTGGGCTCATTTTGCAGCTTCCTGAGAATCTAGTTCTTTCAACTCAGAAAGTCAGTCTTTTTTTTTAATGTAATTGCTTAATAAAAAGAATATCTAAAGGATTCCAAGAATTCATCTGATGTTCCTTTAACATCTGGATCAAATCATTAACCATGTCCATTGATGTCCAGCCTGCTGCAGTGAAAGGCAGTCAGTAGGGGTTTTTCCTCAGGGGTGACTGAGGGAAGGCCCCTTCGGGGGGGGAGCGGGTAGGGCGATCCCTCCTATCCTGGGGGACATCATCTCTGACCGCAGTGCAGTCAAACCAGGACGCTACCACCAGAGTGCCGCCCAGAGCCTGCTGAGGCCCCAGGGTTCACCCATGCTCCTCTGTGTCAGCGCTGAGCTGTGGACACTCAGGATCCCAGCAGTCACATCTCTAACCACAGTCAGGCCCCCGCACTCTCCCAGCACCCCAAAGTGGGAGTCGTGAAACCAGAGTCAGAAGCAGGCACACGGGCGCATGCCGAGCAGCGAGCTTCTGGGAACAACATCATTCTGCCCCAAGCATCACAGAGTTCAAAAGCAGAGAGCCCTGGACGTCCTTGACAAGTAGAAGATCAAGTTCTCTAAACATCAAGATAAGCCAGAGGCTAACAGAGGCCAGAATGAAAAAGCAGAGATGGAAATGGTTTCTGGGTTTCGAAGGTGGGCTCTCCAGACTTCAAGGGTGGATTGGAGTTTCTGTTTTTTAAACTGCCTTTCCTTGAAGTAAAACTACAAAGGCCTATGATTTCTGATATCTCCACTGGGCTGTGATGTCCTAATGGGGGTGTAATAGCTGGGTCACCCCACCAGGAGGTGAAGGGAGAAGATTGTGGGCAAACCCATCGCCAGGGGAGCTCAGTAGGCATGGTGGCCAGGTGGGTTCCCTGCAAACCCCTTCCTGGGGAGGGGAGAAGACACCCACGTACAAGGCTCCGTTGGTGAAGACGGCGTCCCCGCCCTCCACGTACTGCACCTGGGGGGGGTACACGTGCTGCACCGGCTGGACCTGAAACAACAGCAGACACTTGGTGTTACGCGGTTTCCAGATTATTCAGGTGGAAATATCTCCTATCGCCTTTTGTGAACACTTAGTGCGTTACACTTGTCCTACCCCTGGCCGGCACTTCTAAAAACTAGGAGAGACAGTCATGTCGAGGTCACATATTCCGCATTAGCCCAGACAGGGATTACCGCAGTAGGTTGGGGCCCCCATTCCAGGTGGAGAGGAGCCCAGCTGGCATCTGGGGGCCGAGATGCAGAGTAGGGAGGGGCGTTGGTGGTGGTGATGGTGACTGGGGTCTACTGGCCACTGGGCAGAGGGGCCGGTCCTGCCTGACGGCGGACACCAGAGATGTGGACAGAACTGGGACCTTGGAGTGTGATCCCACTCCCCATTACTCCCATCCTCCGGCAGGGCAGGGGTTCAAGTGGCTCACATGCTCTATCACCCCCGCGCCAGCAGCTGGGTTGGGGGAGGGGCCTTGGGAACCCCCCTGGGGAGAGACTGAAGGTCTGAGCAGAATCAGTAGGAGTGCTGGGCCTGGAGTGGGGGTGGGGGTCTGCGGGTGGAGGGCGGGGGCGGTGGGAAGATCCCTCCCTCCTCTGTCAGTCCACAGCCTCAGCTGATGACCCCTGGAGGATGCAGGCTCTCTGATGGAGCCCAGAGCTCTGTGTGGGGAACTTCAGGACTCCGCTGTGGAGGGAGGCTTAGTGGATGCCTGATTCAAGCTCACTGGGGATGAGGAAATCAGGGTCAGGTCTCATCATGGCCTCTCTGTAGACCTTTGTGCAGTGGCGGGACTGGATCGACTCCCACCTCTGAGGACACAACCCAGGGACATGTGCACACACATAACCCCTCTTGCCTGTAGGGGGTGGGTAAGATGCAGAGGTCAGCCCAGAGAGAAATGGTGGACACATGCCCAGCCCCATGGAACAGGGGAAGCTTCTGGAATCACAGAGCCATGGTCACACCCCTCCCTCGAGGAGGTGAGGCAGAGACGCAGGGTCCCTGCTGGGCACCCCCAGAGCCTTCGCTCCTCCTCCTGCTGCTGCTGCTGCTGCTAAGTCACTTCAGTCGTGTCCGACTCTGTGTGACCCCATAGATGACAGCCCACCAGGATCTCCCGTCCCTGGGATTCTCCAGGCAAGAACACTGGAGTGGGTTGCCATTTCCTTCTCCAATACATGAAAGTGAAAAATGAAAGTGAAGTCTCTCAGTCGTGTCTGACTCGTAGCGACCCCATGGACTGCAGCCTACCAGGCTCCTCCGTCGATGGGATTTTCCAGGCAAGAGGACTGGAGTGGGGTGCCAGTGCCTTCTCCTCGCTCCTCCTACAGGAAACCCCAAATCACACAGCATCAGGCAAACCTCTCTAAACACCCTGCTAATCTGAGCAGAGCCCCTTGAAGGGAGAGGTGTGTCCTCTGGGGTCTCGCCATCTCCAAACTATGCTCCTAGGTCCTATTGCTTGGGAGCCTGAACAAATTTGAATTCAGCATCTCGCATAGAGCAGGAGTTGGCAAACTCTGGTCCTTGGGTCACATCTGGCCCGCCTAATCTTACAAATAAAGTTTTATTGGCACATGGCCACACCATCCCATCCACGAGAGTTGCATGGTTGTGCTTGAGACCATCTGGCCTGCAAAACCAACCAAACAAACAAAAAGCACTGTGAGGCCTTTTCCAAAAAAGGTCTGCCGACCGCTGCTCAGATCACGCTGCCTCTCTGAGCTAATCATCTGGGCTGTGATCTGGCTGCTGAGCCCACACGTTCAAACTCTGTTCTCTAGTCATTTAACTGCTCAAGAGGCACCTGTCTGAGGGTCCAGCACTTGCCTATGGGTGGGTCTACCTCTGCTGGAGGCTCCATGTTCCTCCTATTCAGAAAGCTCTGGTATCTGCCTGCGTGTCTACAGCTGCACCCAGCTCTACCTAGCGGCTCACTTGTGCCCCAAAGGCTGAAGATCTGAATGAATAAAGATCATCAGCTTTCTTGGCTTGTAGCAAACTATCTGCACCGACAGATTTTTTTTTTTAAATGCTTCCAAAGAGCTTCCTGGTAAGGAGCCAAACATGCCACACAAAAGGAAACAACGAAACAGGAAAGCAAGTACTGCCGTTCGGATGGGGGCCCCCAGGCATGCCATGCCAACCGTGCCCCCTGCCCCCTGCGCTGTGGTTACCTGCTGCGGCAGCTGCTGGCCTCTGGGGAGGGAGAGCGGCTGCATCTGGGCCCCTTTGGGAGCCGAGCCCGCTGCCTGGACCAACACCCTCTACAAGGGAAGGAGAGAGGACGTTTAGGCTCATCATACGTGAGTCCTGAAAACAAATACAGCTCACAGCCGGCATGACTGTGCCTGCTGCTGCTTAATGGAAACGTAGGTGGAGGGGGGTGGCGGTAAGAAGGAGGGCACACACATGCCCCCAGCAGCTTTTTCTCCTGGGGATCTGTAGTCATCAGGGTGATGTGGGCTGAGAACTGGGTGCTGTCCGCACCACCTCCCCCTGGACAAGCTGGGTCACACCCCACCCTGTCAGTTCACCCTCGACCTGCCCCCGCTTAACACACAGGAAGAAAGGAAGCCCAGAGTGGTCACTGCTAGGTCGCAGTCCCAGCATCTCAGTATTGGAAGTTCTTTAACCCAGACTCAGGCCAGCCCCTTCCTGGGCTCCATGGCTGCTCTCTGGGCCCCCGGGCCGTCTTCCCAGAATGGCTCTCTCACTTTGCTGGAGAACGGGTTGGACGGACAAAGCTAGGAAAGCGGGAAGGATCAAATGCACTCCCGAGGGGAGGTAGGAATAGGAGGGATCTGTTTCTGTGAGCCTGGGGCTTTGGCGCGGACTGTGATTCTGTGATTGGCCTCGTGGACCCTGTGCATCACCAGGCGCAGTAATTCTGCAGGGTTTGGCCTCAGGAACACCACTGCACTAAGAATTCAACACACTTAGCCCTCCGTGAACTCACCCCCAAAAACACAGAGAACACAGATGGGACAGAGATCAACAGGATGGACGGACAAACCCGAAGTGTCCATCCACACAGGGGAGCACCCCTCAGCCAGAAAAAGGGGAGAAGCCCAACTCTCAACACAATGTGAATGGACCCCGAGAACATGATGCTCAGTGAGAGAAGCAGGCACAGGACACACAGCATGTGATTCTATCTACATGAAACGTCCAGAACAGGCCGATCCACAGGGACAGAGTGGATTCCTGGTTGCCAGGGGCTGGGGGTGAGGGATGGAGGGTCATTGCTAATGGGGAGGGGGTTTCTGTTTGGTAGGATGAAGATGTCCTTGAACTAGCCAGAGGTGGAGGTTGCAAAACACTGTGAATGTCTTAAACACTGCTAAATTGTTCACCTTAAAATGGCAAATCTTGTGTCATGTGAATTTCACCTCGAATAGAGAAATAAGAATTTTGAGGATTTACAGGCACACACTCCAAAGCTGAGGCATCCAATATGGAAGACAAAAGCTGTGTATCTCTGTGGCCATTGACATTTACTTTGATTTAAATGAACTGCAAACTTCAGTTGCTCTGCGGCACTGGCTACACTGCTGGTGCTTGGAGCCTGGTAGGGCTGGCGGCAGGACACTCACACTGCGCGGGCAAGTTCTCCTGGATGGCGCGGGACCGAGAGAAGTAGGAGGCGTGCACCATGGGGTGGACGGAGCAAGAAAGCCCCTTACTGGGGAGGCACTGGGTGCTCACTCTTCAGGAAGCCTGCAGGCGAGACAGGCGCCCAAGGGGTGGGGGATGCAGCCACTGATGCTGGGCTGGGGGGCTGGACCCATCTCCAGCAGGGACGGGAGCCCTGGAGCCTGGGACGGACATGGAGCTCATGGCAGAATGCTGGGACCAGTCTGCCTGCACTCGCCAGAGTGAAGGCGGCCACCACCCAGACCTGGGCCACCTGAGACTGGGGCTGGTGAGAGGGACCCCAGGGAACAGGGGGTGGAGGGCCCATGCATCAGGTGCGGTAGGCAAGGAAACAGTGAGGCCACAGCCACAAGTGATCACGGTCTCTAGGTACCCATGCTGGGGTGGCCACACTTCTAAGAAATAAGTGCCACACGTGCCTGACTACGTGTTCCAAACTGAATAAGTGGTGTTGGTGTCTATCTACTTGCTTTTGCTGAATTATGGGTTTTATTTTTCTTTTTTGCTGGTACCAATTATCTCCGTCCCACTCCTAATTTTCAGATTTGTAAATCACGGATAGTGGGCCTCTGCACATGTCTACCATTTCTGGTCTGCTCCATTACCTTCAGTTTCATGCAGAATTATGTTTATGTCTACCTTCTGATGTGTTCCAAACTACTGTGGAAATCTAGAAGTTGGGAGAAACTTGACGTGAAAATTCTCTGCAAATTTGAAAGAATATGCCACTTCTAATGCTAGATTCGATTATGAACCAATCCTAAGAATTCTCATTTCTGCGTAGAAGGCTCACTTCCAAGGTACAAGAAAACTGCCGCTAGCAGATGAGAATGAAGTCGATCAGAGTCTGAGAGGGGCTTTGGTTCTGAGTTTGGATCATTTCACCAATTCCTTGGTGGGGCCTTTAAAAACAAATGGTGAAAAAGCCAGATAACATGGGGAGAGGAAGGAACATGAGGGTGCATTTCAACAGCAGCAGCCGTGGAGGTGAGAAGTCAATTCAGAAAAATAGAGATGCCAGGCTCTGCAGATTTAAATGCTTTTTGAAACCGTGGTGGATGTGTCCCCTGGCTGCACTGGTTTTCCCGGGGCTGCCTAAGCAACAGGCGGGCTGATCTGTTACCTGTGGGGAGGCTGTCACTGGCTGGGCCACGGGTGCCTGGGCAGCCGCCGACGAACACAAAGCCACGGAAGCCGGAGAATCCGATCCACTCTCTGAGTTCTGCATGCTCAGGTCTAAAGAGAGGCGGAGAGAGAGTGAGGGGAGGGTGGAGAGAGAGTGAAGGGAGGGTGAAGAGAGAGAGTGAGGGGGGCATGGCTGCCATCACGAAGCCTGGAGAGGCAATGTACAAGGTAAGTGAGTGAGTGGCAATGACCAAGTTCAAATGCAAGGATCCTGGCAAGACTAGGTAAGAAAGAGGCAGGGGGAGAGAGGCTTTGCAATTATTTCATAAGAAGACAGAAGGGAGGGGCAGGAGGTATTTTTCCCAATAGAAACCTGAAAAATAGTCCAGCAGGAATTCCTGAAGGACAGGTGTGGGACAATGGCGTTTCCCTTTTCAGTCACATCAAGCTCGACTATTTTCAAGGGTTTATGCAATTTTTAAACCATTTATGGAGAAAATTAAAAGCTCTTGTTGGATGTTTGCCATCTGGGGAGCTACCACACCCCACTATAAGTGCATCCTTTGAGGGCAGGGTGTCCTCTTGGCACCTTGGCCAGCAAGCAGGTGTCAACGAGCAGGCCAGTGAGCAGGAGGTCTGTGGGACCTCCTGGGCCGGGTCAGGGATGGAATAGCACCCCTGCACCCATCCCCCAAGTCATGACCACCACAGACGTCCCCAGATACCAGTGTCTCTTTGGGGGCGGATTCAACACCAGCGAGAAAAAAGGTGATGGCAGAGGAAAGAAATGGCACCTTCCTTTGGGCTGGAGAAAAATTCTCAGGCATTTCAGCAATAAGAAAAGGTGCCTTCTGTTCCTCTGTCCATGAGAAAGTGTAAAAGTATTGATATATTTCTCTGCATCCAGGTGCAGACATCTCTCAAATGGGTCATTTAAAAGTTCTCTACCTGGATGAAACTGGAGCCCATTATACAGAGTGAAGTAAGCCAGAAAGATAAAGAACATTACAGCATACTAACACATATATATGGAATTTAGAAAGATGGTAATGATAACCCTATATGCAAAACAGAAAAAGAGACACAGAAGTACAGAACAGACTTTTGAACTCTGTGGGAGAAGGTGAGGGTGGGATGTTTCGAAAGAACAGCATCTATACTATCTATGGTGAAACAGATCACCAGCCCAGGTGGGATGCATGAGACAAGTGCTCGGGCCTGGTGCACTGGGAAGACCCAGAGGAATCGGGTGGAGAGGGAGGTGGGAGGGGGGATCGGGATGGGGAATACATGTAAATCTATTGCTGATTCATGTCAATGTATGACAAAACCCACTGAAAAAATAAATTAATTAATTAATTAAAAAAAAAAACTCACAAAAAAAAAAAAAAAGTTCTCTACCAAAAAATTCATGTAACCACAGCACAAAGTGGCAGATGAGATTCACTCCAGGAAAATGCTCTCTACATTAAAAAAAATTTTTTTTTGGCCATGCAGCAGGGCATGTGGGATCTTGACTCCCCAACCAGGGATTGAACCCATGCACCCTGCAGTGGAAGCATGGAGTCTCAATCATTGGACTGCCAGGGAAATCCCTCTCGTTACTTTTTAATAAACACTAGCTACCATAAAGCTGCAAGAAGCAGTTCAATCAGCAACTGCAGACAGAGGAGATGGCTTTGTGGCTGCACACAGCTGTCTCATCTCTGCCCTGTCCCCTCCTGGCTACGGCTCTGAGCATGTCCCCCCACGAGTGGAGGGTCTGGGCTCCCAACTCCCGGGGAGACCTGGACAGCATGGCACACACCACGGTGCCCAGGACACACTGCCAGAAACTGTCTGTGTTTCTCTGTAGCCCCAAGAGTCCCACCTCCAATAACAAGTAGATAATTTTTTAAAAGCCTTTTTAAAAAATTCAAAGAAAAACTGATAATAGATTTAAACAATTTGCCTAAGGGAAGCAGAAAGATGTGCATGTGTGTGTGTGTGTGTTTGGATCTGAGAGTGCTGGCTAAATTCCATCTTTATTGACTATCCCAGGTCCCTCCCGCGCCCCACCCCCATGCCTTTGGTACCACAGGAACCACTTGATGGACTGTGGCCGTGCCTGTGGCATTTTTCTATTTCCTGTGACCTTGACTCAGTTCTCACCACCAGAGGTCCCCAGATCCATGCAATGACTGCTGCCTCATATGCTCTTTGCCTCTTTTGGAGGAGGAAGAGGAGAAGACGGGAGGGAGAGGGACAAAGGGGGAAGAGGAAGAGGAGGGCGAGGAGGAGGGGCTGTGAATTTTCAATCTGTATTTGCCGGGTCTCCAACTTTCTCTCCTTCCTGATGAAACTCACTTTTGGAATTATTCCATTGGAATTTGCCTAACTTGTGGTCTTATATTCATGGTTTTCTCTGACCATTTAAGCCAGTCAGTTACCCACTCTGTACCATTCTGTTCCCATCTGAAGCCAGGAAGTGGGTAACTTCAGTGGCACTAGGAGGAAAGTGAGTCAAACTCTCCATGAAATGAATCTACTAGTGAGAAAGTGAGGAGGCTGACTTCACTGAGACCAGTTCCTCAGTCCATAGTTAAAGTCTTATGGAGACAAGGAGAGGCTGTGAGTGAGCTGGGATAGATGGTGGGCCCATGCTCTGCTTACTGTGGCCAGAATGTGAGTTAGTCTAACACACTCCTGACCAGGATGCAGGATCTGTCTATCACACTGTATGGCATTTAGTGAAAAAGTTGGCTTAAAACTCAACATTCAAAAAACTAAGATCATGGCACCTGGTCCCATCACTTCATGGCAAATAGATGGGGAAACAATGGAAACAGTGACTTTATTTTCTTGGGCTCCAAAATCACTGCAGATGGTGACTGCAGCTATGGAATTAAAAGACGCTTGCTCCTTGGAAGAAAAGCTATGAAAAACCTAGACGGTGTATTAAAAAGCAGAGACATCACTTTGCTGACAAAGGTCTAAATAGTCAAAGCTATGGTTTTTCCAGTAGTCATGTATGGATTTGAGAGTTGGACCATAAAGAAAGCTGAGAGTCAAAGAACTGATGATTTTGAACTGTGGTGTGGAAGACTCTTGAGAGTCTGTTGGACCGCAAGGAGATCAAACCAGTTAATCCTAAAGAAAATCAATCCTGAATATTCATTGGAAGGATAGATGCTGAGGATGAAGCTCCAATACTTTCGCCACCTGAGCCAAAGTATTTGGCAAAGAGCCGACTCATGGGAAAAGACCCTGATGCCAGGAAAGATTGAAGGTAGGAGAAGAGGATGACAGATGATGAGATGGTTGGATGGCATCACTGACTCAATGGACATGAGTTTGAACAAGCTCCAAGAGATGGTGAAGGACAGGGAAGCTTAGTGTGCTGCAGTCCTCGGGGTCACAGAGAGTTCAACATGACTGATTGAACAACAGCAACAAATGTCATTCAGACCAGAGTTGGCAGACTTAAGTCCCAGGTTGGACTTATGGGCCCACCTGATCTCTATTACAACTACTAGACTTTGCCATCATAGCACAGGAGCAACCGTGGCTGACACATGAATGAATGATCTTGGCAGGGTTCTGATAAAACTATTTATAAAAACAGGCAATGGGCCATGGTTGTTGGTCATTGGTCCACATAATTTGGGTTTGATAAAGTGGTGTGGTTTTGGAAGACATAGAAAAATTACACTGTCTTGATTTGAAGCCTGAGGCCCACAGGCCTTCCATCCAGCACCTCATTCCTGAAGCCACATCTCACCAACATGACAGGACTTGGGGGGACCCCAAAGGGTGACTCAAATTGGGAGAATGGTGAAGTTTCTGACATTTAAAGACAAACAGAAATATCAGACATTGGTCTTAAACGCCAACCATGGTCTTCCTGAAGCTTGATGATGCTGCTGCATGCTCAGTCAGGTCCGACTATTTATGACCCCATGAGCTATAGCCCGCCAGGCTCCTCTGTCCATGGGATTTCCCAGGCAAGAATACTGGAGTGAGTTGGCATTTCCTTCTCCAGGGGATCTTCCTGACCCAGGGATCGAACCTACATCTCCTGCACTGGCAGGGGAATTCTTTACCACTGTGCCAGCTATCCTGAAGTTTATGAAGCCACAATGAAGGCCGATTCATTGAATCCCAGAACTCCAAAAGCCAGGGGTAGCCATGAAAACTCAGGATGGGCAATTGGGCACAGCTCACTTTGGGGGGCTGTAGTGGGTTGAAGGGTGTCCCCCCAAATTCATGTCCTCTTGGAGTCTCAGGATGTGACCTTATTTGGAAACAGTGTCTCTGCAGATGTACAGAAGGGAAGGATGGAGAGATCACAGGGGATGAGGGTGGGCCCTAAATCCAGTGATCGTGTTCTTAGGAAAGCACACACAGGGAAGAAGGCCATGGGACGTGGGAGGCAGAGACGGGGGTAATGCAGCCACAAACCAAGGATCCCGAGGCCTCAGAGTTGGAGGAGGCAGGAAGGAGCTTCTCCTAGAGCAATCATGGCCCTGTCGACACTCTCTGGTCTCTGGAACTGCAAGAGGATTGTTTTTTGGTTGTTTCAAGCCACCCAGTGTGTGGTACTTTGAATGGCATCCCTGGGAAACCCACACAGGGGTCTGTCTCCCTGTGGTCCACGCCAGGAGGTGCTGGGGTCCTGCTTTAGTCCCAGGCACATTGTATCAGGTAGCTGATACACATTTAGCAAATGAATGAACACCAGTAATGCCTCAGTATTACATCTGACACTTAATGATAAAAACTTATAGATGGTATTTCAGATAGTGAGAGTCTATGATGGCACTTTATGAAACAGATAATGATACATGGAATTATTATTTCAAGAGACAGTACAGTTGGGAAATACAAAGAAGTTCATAGAGGTTTCAGAAAAAGTACAAACCACTTGGTTATGTCAGGGGTACCTAGGACTCTCCTGGGAAGGATAATGACTCTTTGAGACCAAATTCTCTGCCTCCCCAATTCATCCTTTGACACTGGGATCAGAGACAGAATGACAGACGCCGTGTGGGTCAGTCTGGCTGCTCCCGTATATGAAGACACAACATGCCCATCTGCAGAGTGTGATACACTTCCTTCCCCACCTAAGATCACAAAGGTTGTAGGTTGCACATAAGCTCATCCAGTTTCCTGCAAAAATGTTTTATTTGGGTCCATTAATCAAGGGCTCTTAGCACATCAAACTTTAGGTTTTTTTAAAACATGGTTTTTCAAAGGCATGCAAAAGAAACACTGGCTTTCAGTAATGGAGCAGCAAATTGGCTGGATTAAACCTTCTGCAGAAAACAACTATAAAATCTGGGCAAATTATTTTTTTAAAGCAACCATTTAAGACACTGGAAGGTGACCAGAGCAGGAGGACCCTGCCAGGGAGCCCACCCTTGGAAGACCACTGCCACAGATCGGACTGCCTGGGGACTCTGGCTTTCGCCTGGGGGTAAATCCCCTGTCCAGGAATGCTTGTTTGGCAGAAAGCAGCAGCCTGGGCATCTTGAAGTGTAAAAGGAGAGAGTCCACAAAGTCAGGGGGAATCTTGGAAGACAGAGAGCTACAGAGAGGGTGAACCCCCAAATCTCACTACAGAGTACACCAAAACCTTTAGTCAATTGGCTAAACACCACACATGTGGAGGAGACCTGGGGGTCTTGGAGAAAACCCAGCAGTTCAAAGATGAAGATGCTAGGAGGAGATTTCAGCTGCTATTCACGGCAGGAGGGCAGTTTGAGTCCAGCCAAGTTAAAGGCCATCAGGGGGACATGGCAGAATTCAGAGTTTCTGTAACATATCACTCATGGTGTCCAGGACCCAATAAAGATCATGAGCTCTGAGAAAAAATAGGAAATTGTGATTCATACCCAAGAGAAACAAAAAGAGAGAAATCAATTACAACCAAGCTAAGATAATCCTGCTGTTGCCGATAAAGCATACATACTGTGTGACTCCAGCAATATGACATTGTGGAAAAGGAAAAGCTATGGAGACAGTAAAAGATCAGTGGTTGCCAGGAGCTGGTGGAAGGAGGAATGGATAGGAGGAGAGAGGGTTTTCAGGGCAGTGAAAATACTCTGTGGCTTCCTTGGCCACATACTTCTGTGGCTCAGCAGTAAAGAATCTGCCTGCCCGTGCAGGAGACACAGGTTCGATCCCTGGGTTGGGAAGATCCCCTTGAGAAGGAAATGCCAACCCACTCCAGTATTCTTGCCTGGGAAATCACATGGACAGAGGAGTCTGGGGGCTACAGTCTGAGTGGCCCCAGTCAGACTAGGAGTCTGAGTGGGCTACAGTCCATGGGGTCACAAAAGAATCGGGCATGACTGAGTGACTAAACACCACCACCAGAAATACTCTGTAGGATACTATACATTTGTCCAAACCCACTGAAAGTACAACACCAAGAGGGAACCCTAGTACAAAGTGTGGACTTTGGTTAATAATGATATGTTAGTTTTAGTTGCTCAGCCGTGTCTGATTCTGGACTGTAGCCTGCCAGGCTCCTCTGTCCATGGGATTCTCCAGGCAAGAATACTGGAGTGAGTTGCCATTCTCTTCTCCAGGGGATCATCTCAAACTAGGGATCAAACCTGGGTCTCTGGCATTGCAGGCAGATTCATTACCGTCTGAGCCCCAGCGAAGTGTTAGTATATGTATACTATCAGTTGCAACAAATGTACCATCTGGTGAGGGATGTTGATAATGGGGGAGGCTGTGCAGGTGTGAAAGCAGACAGTATACACAAAATTTCTGTACCTTCCTTTCAATTTTGCTGTGAACCTAAAACTGCTCTTTTAAAAATCTAGGAATAAAAAGACTGACAACCCTCTATTTAAAAACTGACATGACAAGAATGGAAGAGAAAAGAAAAGGAAAAAATACACAGATTGCCAATGCCAGGAATGGAATGAGATATAGCACTACAAATCTCACAGAAATTAAAATGATAAAAGGGAACTATGATGAACAACTTTGGCCAATAAATTTAACAAATTAGATCAAACAAACACTTTTTTGAAAAACACAACAAACCCAAACTGACACAAGATGATATAGAAAATGTGCAGTCAGGGCTTCCCTGGTGGTCCTGTGGTTAAGAATCTGTCTTGCAATGCAGGGGAGAACCAGTTTGATCCCTTTTTGGGAAGATCCCACATGCTGTAAGGCAACTGAACCTGTGTACCACACAACTGAAGCCCATGCTCCACAATTACTGAAGCCCGTGCGCTATAGAGCCTGTGCTCCATGACAAGAGAAGCCACAGCAACGAGAGGCTCATGCACCTCAACTAGAGAAAGCCCTCACATAGCAGTGAAGACCCAGCACAGAGAAAAAATAAAAATTAATTAAAAATAAATAAACTATAAGTTCTTAAAAAAAAAGAAAATATATGGTCATACAAAGAAATTGAATACATGATTGAAAATATTCCTACAAAGAAAAGTCCAGGCACAAACAGTGTCACTTGTGAATGCTACACAATTAATTACACAAATTCCACAAGAAAATAGAGAAAGTAATACTTCACAACTCATTTCATGAGGTCAGCAAAGTCCTGATACCAAAATTTGATAAAAAAAAAATAAGAAAAGTATTTAGACCATTATCGCTCATGAGCACACTTACAAAAATCATAATAAAAATAATAAATCAAATCTAGAAATATATAACTAATATAACCCATACTTACATTGTCGATTGACTTTTCTAATGGTGCCCCAGCTCTCTTCCTTCTCAGTTGATTTTTGACAAAGGTGTCAAGGCAATTCAACAGAGAAAGGACGTCTCTTAACGAATGATATATACACATGGGAAGAAGAAAACAAACGCACTTCGACCCCTGCCTCACACCACACACTAAAGTGATTTTGAGTTAGATCACAGACTTTTACATAAAAGTTAAAACATGATACATTAAATTTCACAAAAATTTAAAACTTCTGCTCATTAAAGATTTCATCAAGAGCCAAAATTGTTAAGTCCCAGTCTAGGAGAAAATATTTGCAAAAATTGTATCTGACAAAGGGCTTTTATCCACAAAATATAAAAGTTCCCTATAACTCAATAATAAGAAGACAATCTAATGGGCAAAAGACTTGGATAGGCACTTCACAAAGGTATACAGATGCTCCATAAGTATATGAAATAGTATTTAACATCGATAGTCACTAGGGAAATGCAAATCAAAACTACAATGAGATGTCACGAAACACTCAATGACTAGAAGGGCTAAAAGAAAAATTTGACAACCAATGTTGTGAGCACATGCAGAAACTGCAACTCTCATACACTTGTGGGGATGTCACATGATACCACCACATTGGGGAAAAGGTTTGGCAGTTTTCTAGTAAGTTCAACCTACCCTTTAAGCCAGAACTCATCTCCTGGATGTTTATCCAAGAGAAATGGAAACATATGTCTTCAAAAAACGCGTACTAGCACATTCATAGCAGTTTTCTAGCCAAAAGGGAGAAAAAACCCAAATGTCCATCAGAAGAATGAATCAGAAACTGCAGATTGTGGTAAGTTAATGATGCAGAGCATAATCCCTCAAGCAACCACTGAACACACACAAACACAGCCAAAAAGCTGATGGGGAAAGCAACTCACTGATAGAAAAGTATGAACTGCTGATAACACATGGGTGAATCTCAAAATCATTACATGGAGTGAAAGAAGATGGATCTGAAAGAGTATGTTCATAATACAGACTGGCTAATTAACACAAGGTTAAAGAAGACTCAGAGAAGCGCGGGCACCAGGGCTGAGAAGGGACAGGGGCACTTGAGAGGGCTGGATGGACATGTTCTCTATGTGTCAGGGCGTGTATTACATGGAAAATCCACCTGCCCAAACTGGACAGCTAAAGATTTCCATTTATTGTCTGTAATTTTTTTTGATGTGGACTGTTTTTAAAGTTTTTATTAGATTTGTTACAATATTGCTTGGGTTTTATGTTTTGGTCTTTTTGGCCACGAGGCATGTGGGATGTGGGATCGTAGCTCCCTGACCAGGGATTGAACCCACTTTCCTGAATTGGAAGGTGAAGTCTTAATTACTGGACCACCAGGGAAGTCCCTATTGTCTGTAAATCTTAACCTATAAAAAGCTTTCCTAGCGAGTGGAGGAAGGGGAAGGGGTGTTTGCACAGGGGCACAAAATGTAGCGTGCTGATGACTGTTGAGGCTGGTGGTGGCTACTTGGGGTACATTATCCTGCATGTTTCTCCATCTATTTGCCATGAAGTGATGGGACCAGATGCCATGATCTTAGTTTTCTGAATGTTGAGTTTTAAACCAACTTTTTCACTCTCCTTTTTCATTTTCATCAAGAAGCTCTTTAGTTTTTCTTTGCTTTCTGCCGTAAGGGTGGTATCATCTGTGTATGGAGATCCAACCTGTCAATCCTAAAGGAAATCAGTTTCCTGAATATTCATTGGAAGGACTGATGCTGAAGCTGAAACTTCAATACTTTGGCCACCTGATTTGAAGAACTGACTCATTGGAAAAGACCCTGATGCTGGGAAAGATTGAAGGCAGGAGGAGAAGGGGACGACAGAAGATGAGATGGTTGGGTGGTATCACTGACACAATGGACACGAGTTTGAGTAGGCTCTGGGAGTTGGTGATGGACAGGGAAGCCTGGGGTGCTGCAGTCCATGGGGTCGCGGACACGACTGAGCAACTGAACTGAACTGATCCTGCATGTGGATTTTGTTGATGTTTGCAAATTCCATAACAGAAAGTTAAACCAGAAAAACTCATCCTGCTATTAGTTTTCAGTCACAAAGAATGAATGCCGGCTCCTGCCTTTCTCCACAGCACTGGTGATGAGGTAGCAGCCCACAAAGAGGGGACCAGCAGTTTCAGGGGTCCTTCTGGAAGGTATGAGGCGAGATCAGGGTGATTGACACCCCCGGGGGCTGTGAGAAGGTAGCCAGCCTCGAGGACAAGGGCAGCAGACATCACACACAATGTGAAGTCTTCTGTATTTCCATTTTCCTGCTCACCTGGGTCAGGCTCATGGGTGACTGCAATTAACTTGGGTGGCTGAGCATCTGCTCTGAACTTGAACTTGTGATCAGAACTAGGAGTCATTCCGTTGCGTCTTCCTGCTTGTTCTACCACACTCACTCGTCCTCTCTCCTGTTCTTCCCCAGGACAGGACTCAAGCCTTCTTTCTCTGACGGCTTTCCATCTTCGGCCGCTCCCTGGAACAGGACCCGTGGCCCAGCCTGGCCAGGTTGGCCCAGAGCTCTGTGTGGCTCAGAGACACGCCCAGTGTGTTGTTTATAAGCCGAGCATGGTTCCTTTGTCGTGTGCTCCAAGATAAGGGCAGGCTTGAGAAAGTGGAAACACGCAGGGCCATGGGTGCAGCTTTCCCCTCCTGGGCCGGCCTGGCATTTAGAATGCACGTCTGACCTGCTGGAGACACTGCCCAGAAACACCCACCAGTGGGAACAGGGGCGAGGGTTCCTGAGCATCTGTGAGGGGACCCAGTAGAGATCCACCGTCAGCAGCCCTGGATCAGGGCCTCGATGAATGAATCTGCCCGGGCACAAAGGGAAGAGGCTTCTGTTGACAGAAAAATACTCTGGTTACCTAGCAACCAGTAATGACAGGAAAGGAAATGTAGAAAAAGCTGAGGGCAATTTCTGGGCCCAGTTCCTGGCCCGGTGCTGACTCACCACGACCTGAAGCAATGGCCTTTCTATTCCTGCTCCTTCCCGAGCCAAGCAGCGGGATCACCTGCCTTGCATGGGTCTCTCGGCATTTAGCAAGCTGCTTGTCATCTCTGGGTAATTAGGGGAGAGCAAGCCCGCCGGGGTTTGGTTCCCTTTGTTCTGAATGGCCAATTAACTTCCACTCTGGGGCTTCCTTTGTGGCTCAGCTGGTAAAGAATCCACCTACAATGTGGGAGACCTGGGTTTGATACCTGGGTCGGGAAGATCCCCTGGAGAAGGGAAAGGCTACCCACTTCAGTATTCTGGCCTGGAGAATTCCATGGACTGTATAGTCCACGGGTTCGCAAAGAGTCAGACATGACTGAGTAACTTTCACTTCACTGGGGAGTCGCAGACCTTTTACTCTTATTTGGGGAGAGACACGTGGTCTCTGCTGGTACTTGAGGGCATTTGATGGCACCTGGGTCCATTGGTCCCCAAGCAAGCAATTCATGCCTTCCCTACGGACGAGAAGCCACAAGTCCAGAACGTTCTCAAGAGCATGGGTTGTCTTGCACCCCGGGGTCTGACTTGACACTTGTGTTGACATTCGCAGAGTTGTTACGGGGACCAGAAGAATCAGGTCACTTTGCTGCTCATGGGTCCCCTCCAGTCTGAGGCCAGGTCTGGGGAGCAAGCCATGTGGGGTCTACATTCTCAAGTGGTCCTGCTGGTGTGTGGCCCCTGCTGTGGGCTGGTTACCCAGGGGAGACCCGTATGCTTGCAGAACAAAACGCCCATCTCCTTTTTGCTGAAAAGTGGATCCTGTAACACTCCATCAAGGAGATCAAACCAGTCAATCCTAAGGGGAATCAACTCTGAATATTCATTGGAAGGATTGATGCTGAAGCTAAAGCTCCAATACTTTGGCCACCTGATGAGAAGAGCTGACTCACTGGAAAAGACCCTGATTCTGAGAAAGACTGAGGGCAAAAGGAGAAGGAGGCGAAAGAGGATGAGATGGCTGGATGGCATCACTGACTCAATGGACATGAGTCTGAGCAAGCGCCGGGAAGACAGTGAAGGACAGGGAGACCTGGTGTGCTGCAGTTCACGGGGTCGAAAAGAGTCGGACAATATTTAGTGACTGAACAACAACATAATCATCCATGAAGGTGGAAATCACATCCTTTCTATCTTTGGCACTCCCAGCCCCCTCTGCTCAGTAGGCACTGATGCAGGCTCCCCTCTGTGGACAATCGGCAGGTCATTCTCTGTGAGGGCTGGCCCAGGCACTGTGGGTGCTGCTGGCACCTCTGGCCCCCACCCACCAGATGCCAGGAGTACCTCCCCCACCCTGAGTCTCTAGACGTTACCGAGCATCCCTGAGGCAGGGGACAGGGTTGCCTCATTGGAGCAGCAGTGTCCTCAGGGACTGTGCAGCCTCTGGGACATGAGACAAATGGCGCTTGAGAACGACAGACTCAAAGACAGGTTGAGAATAGGGACAATGACAGAGCGGGCCCTGCGGTGACCCAGGTCCCAAATGGCTGAAATTCTGCCAGATGACGGGTGCAGAATGAGGGGGGGTGGAAAACAACTGGACCCTTTAAAATCTACCCACTCTTTCTAAGCATCAAAATTTCAACTCACATCAAGGGAGACCCATCATTGGCCTAAACCTTTTGGATGCCCTGGCATTCCTCAGTCAATTCTCAGTTTTTTTTGTTTTTCCTTTTGCAGCCATGGACTCTGAGGGATCAGAACTGGCTCTGAGTCACTCTGGAATGAAGTATCTTCAGAATTCAAATTCCTTTTCCTTTTGGTCAGAACTGGGCTTCTGTCGCTGTTTTCGTGACGCGAGCCAAGCCATCCCTCCTTCTCCAGCAGAGACAGGATCAGGCCCCAGCCCTTGAAATTGGCCATCGGAGGCCTCTAAGCGCGATGCCAGGGTGGGAGGCAGGCAGGTGCTCAGCCAGTCCCAGGGGTTGGAGTCGAGTGGGACACGCCCCTCTGAACTCCAAGGACCATGACCTTCCCCCCCACATTGTAATGGGGCAACAGTCTGTCACTTCCCTCTTAAAGAGACATGATTTGACTATGAATGTAAAAATTGTCCAGACTTAGGTATGGTTACCTCATCTGGGATGTGATCTGATTTTAGTTGCCACTGACAATGTTACAGAGTCAGCGGAAAACGTGAATCAAAAAACCATCAGCCTGGAACTTCCCTGGTGGTCCAAGGTCTAAGACTCCGTGCTCCCAAGGCAGGGGGCCCAGGCTTGATTCCTGGTCAGGGAACTAGATCCCACATACTGCAACTAAGACCCCACATGCCACAGCTAAGATCTAGCACGGCCAAGAACAAACAAACAAACAAAAAACCACACCAGCCTGCCCTGACATTCTCACCCAGCAAATGTGCTTCTGGAAATCACTCTAATTCCATCCCCTAGTAGTAATCACTTAAAGTGCATGAGACTTGGGTTCCAGGGAATTTCCCCCTGCTTGGGCAGGGGGAGGCCCCCCAGAAATTCAGCACATCAGCCACTTAACTGTTCCAGGAGGGGGATTGCTGAGAAGTGTCATCTGCTCACCCAGGTACACATGCATCCAAAACACACACGCACGCACACACACGCACACACGTGCACACACACACACACACACGCACACACGCATACCCATACACAGGAACCAACACACATTGACATACCTGTGTATACACACATGCACACACAGAAACACATCGGGTACACAGATACATATACACGTGTACACACACACATACCCCGCCAAGCTAACGTGAGAAAACTGGATGCAAACACTCATAAGACACTTGCCATTTTCTTACTCTGGATGTTTCTACTAAACTGAAGGTTGACTAGATCCCCGGGCTCAGGAGGGAGAAACAAATGATCCTTATAGTAAAAGGAGGGGACTCTTATGTGTACATGTTTGCACACTTGCAGTTAGTTCTCTCTGCAGAGAAGTTCCTCATCCTTGGGTTCTGCTCTGAACTGTACCTCTGTCACCCTACTTGGTGACACAACCTCTCCATCCCAGATCTAGGCCCCGCCCCTACTGCATCATCTACCCACCCCCCAACATCCTCCTCCATCCAGCCCGGATCCCAACCTGCTGTATCTACCCCTCTCTTGCTGGCCAGTTCCAAGGTGTTTACTCTGGCCCATGGGGCTGGGTCACTCTTGGAAGTGGGGCTGTCCCGGGCCCTGTGGGTCCCGAGCAGCATCTCCAGGCCCCATCCCCCTTCGAGGCCAGGAACACCTCCCCAGTCACAACAACCATAAATGTGGAGACACCCCCCAGGGTCCCCTGGGTGGGGGGTTGTGGGGTGAAGCCAGCTGGGATGAGAGGAGTTGCCCCATGTTTCCTGGAACTGTTCGTAAATCACAACCTCATTTTCCACACAATCCCGGGAGCCTCGTCCGCGCGTTTAAGTTTGAGAAGAGCTGCTTGAAGCAAGGGTGTCTTGGCCTCAACACTAGTGACTTTGGGGGCCCAACATCCTCCATGGGGGACAGTCCTGGGCGCTGTAGAGCAGCCTCCCTGGTCCCCACCCATTCGATGCCAGGAGCACCCCCAGTCGTGATGAACACAGATGTCCTCAGACATCGCCCAGTGTCCCCTCGAGGCAGGGTCATCCCCCAGGAGACTCCCTGGTCTGAGGCCACAACCTCGCTAAGCATGGTGTTTCCACACCCACCACACAGCCTTCTGGGTGCCGGGGGCCTCACTTCTGCCTCCTATCATGCAGCTGTGCATGTTAGAAAACAAAGTCTGAGTCTTAGTCATCCTTGAGGACCCCTCCTAGCCCCTAGCATGTTGACCATGATGAATGACCCCCCAGACATGGTTTGGAGTGAGCAGGTGCACGAGGACCCTCTCACCGCTGTTCGGGGCTGCCTGCCTGCCCTGTCTGCCTCCGCTGAGCCGGCCACCGGCTCTGCCTCCCACTGGCCAGGGTCCTGGCCCTGGGTTCCAGGGTGCAGTGTTACTGGTGTCCTGCTTTTGTATTTGGGCAGGCGTGGAAGGCACTGAGTTAACCTGTCCCCTTCTTGAGTGCCCCCCACAAGACAGAGGAGGGAGCAGGAGGGGGAGTGGGGGAGGATGATGAAGGCCAGGCCAGGCACTGCTTCCTTGACCAGCATCTTCTGGGTCTGAGCCGATGACAACCCAGCCCAGGATAGGGCTGCCTGGCGCCGGGCCACTTCCTGCCCCCCTCAGCATCCCAGAGACAGCCAGCGACCATGGGTGATGAGCAGCACCTCTGTGACAGATTCGGGCCCAAAGGAGAGGCTGGCTGGCTTTACCCCCATGACAGCACACCCAGGACCTTCCAAGTCACCCCCACCTCCCCGCCGGTCATCACCTCACTCCGGGATTTAGAAGCAGAGAAATGGCCTACCTAAAAATGGAGAATATCTCCTTGACATGAGAGCAGGGGAGGAACCCTTAAAAACTCCAAGCACAACAACTCTATCCCCCAAGGGAGGAAGGGCTACTTCACCCAAAGATGTGAGGTGCCCAAGCTGCCAGGCCTGCTATGTAGGGGTGGGGTGGGGAGAATGTCCATGGGCATTTTATTAAATGAAAAATTTAAAAGAAAAGTTTAAAATTAGGGACCTCCCTGGTGGTCCAATGATTAAGACTCGGCCTTCCAGTGCAGGAGGAGCAGGGTCAATCCCTTGTGGGGAAGCTAAGATCCCACATGCTTCTGGGCCAAAAACCAGAATATAAGCAACAGAGGTGATATTGTAACAAATTCAATAAAGACTTTAAATAAACGATCCACATAAAAACAAATCTTAAAAAATAAAATAAAATCAGGCTGTGCTGTACTCAGTCGTATCCAACTCTTTGTAACCCCATGGACTATAGCCCGCCAGGCTCCTCTCTCCAGGGAATTTCCCAGGCAAGAATATTGGAATGGATTGCCATTCCCTTCTCCAGGGGATCTTCCCAACCCAAGGATCTAACCTGGGTCTCCTGCCCTGCAGGCGGATTCTTTACCACTAGTGCCACCTGGGAAGCCCCCAGATCAGGCTACAACTCCTGAAAAATGACCTTCCTAAACTGGGACCGGGTCTGAAACAATTTTCCGGAATGCAGAGTAGCATTTCTTTTGGAAGAATTTATCTTCCTCAGTATGTAACAATCTATAATTGTCCTGCTGCAGGAACTATGGGTTCTAATTAATCTTTGGGGTAATCTTCATGTAAGTCAGAACTTACTCATCTTGATTCCAGCAATGTTTGACCTAATTGGATATGTATGTATCTTTTTAAATTTATTTGGCTATGCTGAGTCTTAGTTGCGGCATGTGGGATCTAGTTCCCTGACTAGGGATCGAACTCGGGCCCCCTGCATTAAGAGAGGAGTCTTAGCCACTGAACCACGAGGGAAGTCTCCTAATTAGATATTGATTATATCTAATAGGGATGACATCTAACAAGATTTTTTTTAACAGCTTGCTTTATTTGTTTTAGAACACAAATGACATCCCGTGATAAGTTTTGGCTGCAAAACAACATAGGGAAATCTGTTCAGATACGTTACATTGTTCTAAGACCTGAGCTGAAATGCTGATATGAAGGTGCAGAGAGCATGATCTGGGGGCTTCAGCCACAGAGCGAATAGCCCACCAAAGAGAAACACAACAACAACAACACAAAGAAAAATGAATCTGTGCGACTCGGCAAGTCTCCCCGCAAGGGCTGCTCTACTGACCCCAGGCTGCTGCGTTCCCACACAGGTGGCAGTTGTGGGGTGGCGGCGGCCTTCGTCAGACGGCCCACACTCGGACGAACAAGGCAGGATCAGGTCACCACCAAAAACCTGCCCTGGCTAACATTTCTCAATTTATAGCCCTGGTTGGTGGGCGGGCGGTGGTGCAGGGAGGAGGGAAAGAAATGTGTCACTGGCTTTGAATGAAGTTCACGGGCAGTGTTTACCTCAGCAACCGAGCCCAGTAAACAAGCGCTCTCTCTGCTGGGGAGTGACACTGTTTTGATCAAAAGCCACCCTGTGCAAAGTGGTTGCAAAGTGCCCCTCAGCAGGGTGAGGATCTGGTGGGAACATCCTGCTTCTTTTTTTCTAAAAAAATTTTTTGGCGTATAGTTGATTTACAGCGTTGTGTTAGTTGATGCTGTACCACAAAGTGAGTCAGTTACACATACACATGTACCCACTCCTTTTTAAATTCTTTTCCCATATGGGTCATTACAGAGCACTCAGCAGAGTTCCCTGTGTTATACAGCAGGTCTTAATCAGTTATCTATTTTATATACGGTAGTGTGTATATGTTAACCTCAATCTCCTAATTTCCCTCCCACTCTTCCTCCCTGGTAACCATAAGTGTATTTTCCACATCTGTGACTATTTGTTTTGTAAGTGAGTTCACTTGTACCATTTTTTTTTAGGTTTCACATATAAGCAATGTCATAAGCATAATGTACACACTCCCCTGAGGGTCACCTGCATTTCCAAATTCTTAAGAGGAATATTGAAGAACCAGAAGGTTCAGGGGTCAGTTTCCATCACCAGCCACCCTGACACATGACTGTCTTTACGATTGAGCTATCAGGGGTCGACGCCTGGCTTTTCTGATATTTTGGAGCAACAGGAATAAAAACTTTATGCTGAAAAATGACCAAGGAGTTGAAGTTTATCAAAGACCTAAGATAAGTAGGCTAGATGGGTAAAGATTTTTATAAACACAAGAAATTAGATCAAAAAAAATATTTGACTGAAGACTGAAATAAGTCTCCAGCTGAGAAAAGTCTAGGACATATTCAAGGGACTGAAAGTTCATTTTTTTTTTTTTTCTCCCAACAGCTCCTCCTGGTTTACGTGGATGAGATACCACTGTGACAATACACTTTCTTCTAAGTTGACCCTCGGCGGACCCACGTCTACCTGTGGTGGCAGATCAAACTCAAACAGTTTCACCAGGGAAAAATATATGCAGATGTTCAATTAAAACCTGGAGGCCGCAGTCCTGGCACTGTTTGCCGGCCCTCATTGTTTGCTGAGTAACAACGGTTGCCAGGGGCGACGCCGTCCACTCCCGTCTCCAAGAGCCTGTTGCTGGGCAACTGCGAGAATACTTCCCAAACCAAACAATGTCATCCCAGAGCAATCCCCTCTATCTCACATTAACCAGATCTAAAAAAAAACCCTCCCAAATATGTAATCTATTATTTTCAGAAGCCCAAAGAGAAAGGCAAATAATCTCCTCTCTATAGTAACCAAGGGGAAAACAGTTTACCATATTTGTTCTGAAATAACAAAACCTAAGAAGGACCAACTTTCTCCGTGGAAAGCATCAGAGGAGGGACTTCTTCAAGCCTTCCTAGTGCTGGGAGGAGAAAGTGCCTCTTTCTCCAAGAGGAAAGAATTTATTTATCACCAAGCCAACAAGGTGGGGTAGCTCATAACTGCATCCAGGTTTTCTGGGCAGTGATTACACAAACTGAAACAACCGGGAGATTCAGCTATTTGAAAAACACATAAGAACAGAGAAGTAGATACCTAATTAAAAAGACTTTTGAGAACGTCAAGCGCGTAAGAAATAAGTGCAAAGGAAACGGTGGACTTGGCATTAGAAACGCATTCTGCGACAGTGCGGGGAGAAACTGACCGCATCTGGCAACCGGGTGTCTGCCCCCCCCAGCCCCCCGCTCCGAGACGGAAGTCTCCCGGAAGAGGAAGCAGGCCACACTGGGGCCCCCAGATGGCAGGAAGCTCAGGGACACATAGGGAGAGGCCAGAGGGAGGTCCCTAGTGTTGGCCAATCTTGACCCACAGAGAAAAGAAAGCCAGCTGAACTCAAAGTCAGAGAGGTCCAGCTTGGTGGAGCAGTGCCGGCTGTGCCTGGGTCCCCGGGGGCTCTGGACCAGGGAAAGGGAGAGGGCAGCCCCCAGTCTTACAAAGGGATCCTGGGGTTCTAAGCTATGGTCTGATTTTAGGAGGTGCGCGGCCAAGGATCTTCGAACACATTGACTGAATGGGGAGCACTGGCTCCAGCCACAAGGATCAACATTTCAGATGATCAAAGCACATGACACTAAGAGACTGGTGCATAATTAAAGCTCTTGCTTGGGGCCTGGCCCCTGACATGACATATCAGGGGTACACAGAACCTTTGTCTTAAGACAGCATCCAGTGACCAAGGAGTTGAAGTTTATGTTGTTAAGACTCTGAACCTAGGCTTCAGGGAGACCAGGAATTCCAGGCCAAACTCTTGAGTCATTAACTCAGGACTAAGCGCTGATGCGGAGTGGTCATCAGGCCGATCTCTAGTTCTGGGGTTGCCAGGGGACACTGCCCAGTCTGCCTGGACTCCTCATCTGGAGGGAAGCTCTGCCATGCAGCTGTGAGGACCCCAAACTCCCTCTCCAGAAAGAGGATGGACATGGGCATCCTAGTTGCATTATTCATTGCTTTGAACCAAAATCCTTTTACTGACTGCTCAGCCTGGGCAGACATTGCCCAGGAATCAAAGCATACCAAATTCCCTTCCTTCATGGAGTTTATACTCTAGTAGGCAATGGGGGGACAGGGGAGAGAGACTGTAAACAAAATGAGCAAGATAAATATATACTATGTCAGGTGATGACAATTCCAAGGGGAAATGGAGCAGAGTTGGGGCTGTGGGGTTGGGGGAGGAGGGGTTGCAGCTTTTAAAGGGCTGTCACATGCCTTCCTGAAAAGACTCATTGCAGAGATGAGGAACGTGAGGGGCAGAGCCATTCAGGTATTTCGGGGAAGAGCATTCCTTTGAAGGGAACAGCCAGTGCAAAGGTCCTGAGGTAGGATCATACTTGCCCAGTGACTAGTGCTGAGGGAACCAGGAGATGAGCAGGAAAGAGCCACACAGACCATCACATGGGCTCTGGTTTTCACTTTGGGTGAAATCCAAGTGACCGAAGAGTTTCAGCCCAGGAATGACCTGATTTGACTTGTGTTTTAACCAGGTTCCTCTGGTTACAGGCTTGAGAGTGGGTGAAGAAGAAGAAGGGTAGAGGCAGAGACTGCAGTTAAGAGGTGAATGTGGTAATGCAGGTGAGAGATAATGATGTGGCCCAGGCCAGGTGACATCATCAGAGGGGTGCCAGTGAGACTCTGTATAAATACAGGGGGTGGAGTCAGCTGGATTTGCTTATAGACTGGATGCAGAGTGTGGGAGAAAGAAGTCAAGAGTGTCTTAAAGATTTTTTGCAATTAAAAGGATGAGAATAGGAAAACTGAAACAGAAGCAGGCCTGGGGTGCAGCGAGGATTTCATTTTTAAAGGTGTGAGGGGTGAGAGGCTCAGACATCTAAGTTGGAATACTGAGATATTCAGGTGGATATATAAGTGAAGGTTTGAAAGGCAAGAGTAAGCTGGAATCATCGTGTATAGATGACATGGGCTGGAGCCATGAGTATATATATGACATAGGCTGGAGCCAGCAGTGTATAGATGATCTATTTTAAGCCACGAGACTGGCTGAGCTCATCAAAGGAGAACAGAGAAGAGACCCAGGGCCAGGCTCTCCATCATTTAGAGATCCTGAAAGAGAGGGACTCCAGCAAAGGAGCCTGAAAAGAGGAGGACATAGAAGTACGAGCAAGTGGTATCCTGAGCACCAAGGGGACAGGAGGCTGGAAAATGACCACTGGGCTCAGTGAGGCAGAGGCCACTGTGACTCTGACAGAGCAGCTTCAGGGGAGTGGTGTGGGCAAAAGCCACAGGGATTGGGCCAGGCTCAGGAGAGACCAACAGTTATGGAACCAGAGACCCAGGAACAGACAAGATTTGTGAGGAATCTCTGCTGGAAAGAGGAGGAGAGGGATGATGTGGCAGCTGAGAGAGGGTTTCTGTAAATGGAAGAAGCAACAGCAGGTGTGTGTCGTGATGGGCAGGACCAAACAAGAGGGAACTGACTTGGGAGGGGGAGGTGAGAATTGCTGGCGGCTTGTCCATGTACAGATGGGGCAGGAACAGAAGTCCTGCAGGAGAGAGGAGGGACTGGCCAGAGACAGGTGCATGGATGTCTGTCTACCAGCTCAGGGTGGAAGGCAGAGCCTTGGCCCAGATGCAGGTGTCACCAAGTCATAGATGGGTTACCCCAAACCTGAAAGTCCCTCCTGGGGGCTCCCAGTCTCCAATCCCATTGCTCAGCCATGGGATCCATTCGTTATGATTCCAGGGCCCTCAGGAGTCTACTTGGGGTTGGGGGGAGCCGGGCATCACATACGACCTCTCATCAGGTCTCCAGACCCACAGCAGAGCCTCCAGCAGCCCTCAGGCTTGGGGGCTGACTGTAGCTGGGAAGGAGCCCTCAGACTGCCTCTCTGACCCCACCGCTCCATGTGACTTTGGAAGGAGGCAGGGCCTGGGGGAGGTGCTAAGGTGGTGAGGGTGGAGCCCTCATGAATGGGATTAGTGCCCTTATAAAGGAGACCCCAGTGATCCAGCTCACCCCTTCTATGCCATGTAAGGACACAGTGAGAAGGTTGTGACTCAGAGAGGGCCCTCATTGATCACACTGGCGCCCTGAGCTCAGACTTCCAGCTTCCAGAACTGTGAGCAATGAATTTCTGTTGTTTATAAGCCACCCAGTCTGTGATATTCTCTGAAACAGCAGCTTGAATGGGCCAAGTCAGGCCAAGAGCTGCCCCCTAACCCCATGGCTCCCCCTCAACAGTCTAATAGAAGCCCTGTCCCCCATGTTGACACACGATCTGCCCTTTTTATTGGTCTTTATGGTGGCTAGACACCTCTTTGGAAATCCACCAACATGTCTGATCTTTCCATGTCCAAGTAGTACCAGAAATTCATTTCTAGACATCGATTTTTCTTGCCAGGTCAACATTCAAACCCGCAACCTTAAATAAGAAGAAGCTCTAGGGTCGCACAGAAAAATAAAAGCATATATCTTGCTAAGTCATGCTTGAACTATGTGAGATTACTGAGAAATTTAATGTAAGATAAGTGAGCGAGGCCAGGAATCTTGCTGTGAGGATTTCAAGAGCGGAGCTCTGTGGCTCTGGGTAATGTGTGGACGCGGGCCAGCTCCCAGAGTCCCGCCTGTCTTAGGGAGGGGAGGACCCTCCATGGCTTGGAAGTAGTCTCAGGTCTCTGGGCTACAGCTTTATCTCGACTGGCCTAGGACCAAAAATTTAGTCTGAGATCCCTTCCACAGCATCCAGGGATCTCTCAAGAAATGAAAATAAAGCGACAAAGGCAAAATTAGGAATATCGACCTCATCCATCAGCTCTTCTCTCCCTATCACAAACCCCCATCCAAACTTACATGGACAAAAGGACCTTCTATTCATGGCCCCATGCAAGTTTCAACCCCAGAACCAAACCTCAGGGTGCTCTGACAAGATGGAGCAAAACAAGGTTTTGTGGTCATTGTTGTTAAATCCATTATTCTAATTAAACCCAAGGAGAGAAATCATGGAAGTATTTTACGTTTTTAGCCTTAGTAAGACTAATTAAGGGCTTTCCTGGTGGCTCAACAATAAAGAATCAGCCTGCAATGCAGGAGATGTGGGTTCAATCTCTGGGTTGGGAAGATCCCCTTGAGAAGAAAATGGCAACCCACTCCAGTATTCTTGCCTGGGAAATCCCATGGACAGAGGAGCCTGGGGGGCTACAGTCTGTGGGGTTGCAAAGAGTGGACACGACTTAGCAACTAAACAACAAAAAGCCTAATTAATGCCAAGAAGATACACTCAAATTGATCCCATTTTAGAAAGGCATTTTCATCCAGTTTGGGGGAGAGGAATGTTAGTTTCAAAATTGAAAAAGGCACCAGAAGACCCTGAAAGTGCTTTCAAGGACAATCCTGTTACTATCCATCAAGATTTGAGATGAGTCTTCGTTTTTCTCAGCAAACGGTTTCCACGGGTGCAGGGTGGGGAGGGACCAGGAGCGTGAAACCAGCAATAGCCCTCAGGGCCCCAACAAATGCCCAGCTCTGTCTGGTTCTGTTTCTGGTGTCTCCATTCCCAGCCCCATATTAAGTCAGCTCCCAAAGCAGAGCGGAAGATAATCGGGGGAAGAAATGAAATAAAATGTTCTAGCTCTGCTTGAAAGGTGGAAAGAGAAACAGATGAGGAAACTTAACTCAAGTAATGGCAGACCAGCCTCCCCATCTTCCTTTCCTCTTTTCTCTCACTCAAAATGTTGCCTTGGGGAAAAAAGACTCCCTCTTGAACCTTCGCATGTCCCAACACTGGTCCCAGCTCCTCTTGTTTCTAGAAGTCCCTGTGGCTTGACCACTATGACATTTGAAAAACATTTACCACCACTTCGGCATATATTTTTTTAAAGATAAATATTTGAAAGATTTCTGTTCAAGTGGAATTAGAAATGATGTGAATAAGGAAAAAACTAAGGTTGAACTGAAAAAAAAAAAAAAGCCCTCTAATGCTTACTGTGGGCTGGAATCACGAAGACACAACTGCATCTCTATGTAAGTGAAATCCTCTTTTCAAAGACACAAATGTGGTGCTGAAGGTTAGATTAACTATGGATGGCTGAGCTCAGTAATTTGGACTGAACGCTCCTCTTTGGGAACCTCAGCATCTCCCTGGCCTACTGCTCAGTCCTGCTGATTCAGAGGGCATCCCTGAGGATTTGGGACACCAAGAGAAATCCACCAGGTTTCTGATTCTCTAGCAAACAGCAAGTGTGCTTCATCCTTACCTGTGAATGACCATGGACAAGCACATGGGGACCACCTGACAGCCTCTAGACAGGCCTTCCCTGGATGGCAGGGGCTCTGTGCAGTGCCCCGGTCAAGGTCAACACTCAGGAAGATAGAAGATGGGTGAGGGGTAGCCCTGTGCGATGTGACCAAGGGGACAGATGTGGCACGGGCGGGGTCTTTATCAGGGATAACACAGAAATTGCCATCATTCGTACAGCCTAGAGAGTTCTAAAGCATTAACAGTTTATCTGGCTTACACATTATAAAAGTTACAAAGTATAGCTATTTTAAATTAAGCACCCAATCCAACTATAATGCAAACAGTTGCTTTGTAAGTTTGGTACAATTCCTGCTAAATGAGTAAAACAGAGCATCTGTCCATCAGGGTCAGAGGTTGAGCCGGTGGAGTCCTGCTTGTACCCACAGTGGACGAGGGAGAAACTGTCCTGGACATGTGAACCGCCCCCTCCACCCAACACACAGCACCAGCAAAGTATGCCGCCCCCGGAATACAATGCGATGGCTGAGAGCAGCTACTTGGATCTGAATCCTGGACCCTTCATTTGCTGGCTGGGTGAAGACCTTCAGCCAGTGACTTAAACACTGCTGACTTTCCATTTCTTTCTCTGTAAACAGAGAAAGCAAATTCTGTCTGCCTCGGCTGGTTGCTTCATTCAGTAAAATGAAGCCTACAAAGAGGGCCCAGTAGATGTTCAGTAGGTGTTCATTAGTGTCTAACTCACTCCATTCGAAGGCAACCAAGATCAGCGGCTGGTTTTCACCTATTTAAATACCTGCAACCCCCAAAGCAGTTATGCACTTTGCTATTTGGGATTTCAAAACAGATGAGCCAGATCAACCCTTCAGGGAGCGCCTCGTGCTCTGTGCTGTAATTCATTCCAGGGCATACTTGTGGGGTTCGTCATTTTGGCCCAAGACTTTGCATTTGTTTCTCTCCCAGCATCGTGCCAAATGTGGCAGCTTTTCTTCTAAGTGAACCCTGCCACACTGCTGTTATGAAGATGACACTGGATCACGGTCCCCTTTCCCTTCTTAGAACCTTGTGCTTGCCTGACACCTCAAAGCAGTACATCATCCTTTTGGGGGAGTTTAATACCCCATAAGGAGATCTTGGTGCTTTGCCTTCCTTGCCACAAGCTCCTAGGGTTTGCAATGAAACAAGGCTCCTGCAGTATCCCCATAAGTGTGTGCCGGGAGGGAAGGAGAATCGGGCAGCCTGGGTGGTGGAGAGGAGGGGCGGTTCTCACCCGGGAGCATGGTTGGCCTCTGCAGAAAATGACCTCCGAGCATCTCTCAAGACCAAGGGTATGTGTGAGCCTGCACCATCAGAGAATGAAGAGCTAGGCAGAGTGGTGTCTCTTCCCCCCTCTCAGAAATTACCCTACACAAGTACACGTGTCCTGAAAGGTACACAGACACACAGACACTGTTCACCAATGTGCACAACAGCATGGCCCCTCACAGCCTCAGTTGTCTGTCAGCTGATTCAACAAAGTGGGTTCCATCCATGGCTGGAATATTACTCAGCCACGAAGAGGTGAGAGGCACTGACACTCACTACAGCACGGATGGACCTCGAGAGCATGATGCTCACCAGGAGAAGCCAGACATGAAAGGCTGGATAGTGTGTAATCACGTTGGTGAGAAATGTCCAGACGAGGCAATCCATAGAAACAGAGTGGGTGAGTGGTTGTCAGGGGCTAGGGAGAAGGAGGGTTAGGGAGTGACTGTTATGGGCATGGGGTTTCTTTTTGGCATGATGGAACTTTCTGGAGTTACTGGTGATGGCTCCATTCCCTGGATATACAAAAACCTACTGAACTGCACACTCTAAATGGGCCAAAGTGATGGTATGTGAAATTTATCTCAATAAAGTTGTTAAAAAAAAAAAAAAGGACATATGGGCAACATTCCGGGTGGCATTATTTGAAGTCACAAAACACTGCAACTAACTTAAATGTCCATCATTTAGGGAAATCATCCAATAAATTATGGTTCATCCTTGCTGTAATACCAAGATGTCATTGAAAAGAATGAGGGAATTTCTCCAAGAAAGATCTCCAAGATCTACAGTGCCTTGGCAGAAGATTTTCAAATATTTGAGAAAGAATCTATGTTTAAAAAATTTAGCGATCAGGACTTCCCTGGTGGTCCAGGAGCTAAGACTCCGAGCTCCCAGTGCAGGGGGCCTGGGTTCCACTGCTGGTCAGGGAACAAGATTCCACATACTGCAACTACTAAAGATCCCACAAGTCTCAACATAAGACCTGGTGGGGCCAAATATATATATATATATATAATGCAGATATATATATGTTATAAGGGTTTCCCAGGTGGTGCAGTGGTAAAGAATCTACCTGTCAATGCAGGAGATGGGAGACTCAGGTTTGATCCCTGGGTGGGGAAGATCCCCTGGAGGAGGAAATGGCAACCCACTCCAGTGTTCTTGCCTGGAAAATTCCCTGGACAGAGGAGCCTGGCAGGCTACAGTCCATGGGGTTGCAAAAGCGCTGGACCCAACTGAGCACATATAAGAGATATATACTATAAAATAGGTAAATCTATTTAGAAGGTCGAGGACACACATACTATTAACAATGCTTATGTCACAGGAGGTGAGGGAGACAGGAGGATGAGAGAGAAACTTACATTTATTAATGACTTCTACAGGTGATGGCCTTTGATAAGTTTTTAAAAAATTGTATGTAGGGTTATTTGTATTACTTGAAAGTGAAAGTTGCTCAGTTGTGTCCGACTCTTTGTAACCCCTTGGAATTCTCCAGGCCAGAATACTGAAGTGGGTAACCTTCCCTTTCTCCAGGAGATCTTCCCAACCCAGGGATCGAATCCAGGTCTCCTGCATTGCAGGGGGATTCTTTACCAGCTGAGCTATCAGGGAAGCCCCATTTGTATCACTTTCGTATCATTTAAAAAATTGTGATACATTTGTAAGCATTTGAAGGCAAGTCAATTCTCGTAAATGTGCAGGCTGTACCTAAAGCAGCATGCTGTTTCAGCAGGGATTACCAGTACTGTTCAGCCTACTTGGCCTACAATACGCCGCCACTCTCATAACCGTCTTTAATATTGATATTAATTCGACACTGAACATTAAAAGAAACCGTACTGAATAAAGCAACTGTGGTACATTCACACGATGGAATACGACTCTGTGGGAAAAAGAACAAACTCCTGAAACACCCATCAGCCTGCTGAGTCTCAGACGCATCACAGTGAGCGAGGGTAGCCAGTCTTAAAAGCCACATGCCGGGCTTCCCCGGTGACTCTGGTGAACAGTCTGCCTGCCAACGCAGGGGACACCAGTTCCATCCCTGATTTGGGAAGATCCCACATGCCTCGGAGCAACTAAGTCCATGCATCACAACTATTGAGCCTGTGCTCTAAAGCCCAGGAGCCACCACCAACTAAGCCTGAGTACCCTAGAGCCTGTGTTCTGCAACCAGAGAAACCACCGTAATAAGCCTGTGCACCCCAACTAGAGAGTAGCCCCCTTTCACCACAACTAGAGAAAAGCCCACACAGCAATGAAGACCTAGGACAGCCAAAAATAAATAAAATTATTTCTTAAAAGTGGTTAAAATGGCAATTTTTGAAGAAAAAAAAAAAAGGTACAGGTACATGCCGTGCACCTGCACTTACACGACGCTGTGGAGAAGGCGAAACCGCAGGCCAGGGACAGAGCAGGGTGGCCAGGGCATGGTGCGGGGGCGGGCGGCTGAGGGTCTGACTGTGGATGGGCAGCGCAAGAGGACGCCCTGGCTCTCTGCCCTCTGGGTGGGTGGCGGTTCCAAGAATCTGGGAGTGTGTGTGTGTAACTGTCCACTACGAATGAACCAAAGGAACAGCGTGAATTTGCTAAGCGCAGGCACTGCTCTAGGCTCTGAGGATTCACAGGTGATGACAGCCCAGCCTGGGGCACCAGAAACACAAGGTGATTCCAGAGATCTGGTGCGGGGGGGGGGGGGACAGAGTCCAGGGTCCTGGGGGAGAAGGGGGCCTTGACAGGCCAGTTAGGGGTGCCATGGAGGGTGGCACTGACCTGAGAGTAGGCAGACCCGGAGGGAGGTGGGAGTGAACTGACTTCTAGCGCCGGGAGTTGCAGGTGCAAAGGCCTTTCAGTAGAGGAGGGCCGTGGGGTTAGAGATGCCAGCAGAGACTCCATGGGCACGGCCAAAAGTCAGGATTTTATTCTAGCTTGTGAGGGAAGCCCCAGGGGGTACACTATCATCTCACTTATGTTCTTAGAGGCTTCCCTTGTAGCTCAGCTGGTAAAGAATCCTGCAATGCGGGAGACCTGGGTTTGGAAGATCCCCTGGAAAAGGGAAAGGCTACCCGCTCCAGTATTCTGGCCTGGAGAATTCAGCCAGACATGACTGAGAGACTTTTACTTTCAACTTTTCATGTTCTTAGAAGAGCCCTCTTTTCAGACTATCGGGATAAAGAGTGAAAGCAGGAGAATCAGGGAGGACGAAGCTTGTGTGGCATTTACTATTTCAAATTTTACTGATCATTAATGCTTCATAAGTTCCTAATCGAGCTTCTGAAGACCTAGACATGGAAGATGGACAGGAACAATACCATCTTATAAAGAAGCCAAGGTACAGTCACCCCAGTGAATGAAGGGTTAACTCATTAAGTATTCAGTCAACATGAAAGTAAATGATGGGGACTTCCCTGGCGGTCCAGTGGCTAAGACTCCTTGATCCCAATGCAGGGGGCCTGGGTTCAATCTCTGGTCAGGGAACTAGAGTCTGCATGCTACAGCTAAGACCCAACATGGCCAAATAAATAAATATTAAAAAAAAAAAAAGAAAGTGGTGACCTGTATTATTTTCATGCAGGTAGATTATCACAGCCCACAAGCATTGACTTGCTGATAAGCTCAGTATTAAATGTCCCTATTGACTTATAAATACCATTATCCAAAAATGAAATACGAGTGTACACTCATTTTTTTTTAAAAAAAGAGCACCCAAGACAGAGGCAATGGACAAAGTGTTGAATCTGTATTTTTGTTATATTAATAGTTATCCGCTATTTTGGATCAACAGAATAAAGTGATTTCAATCAAGTGTTGGCAAACTTTCTATAAAGGGCCAGAGCATAAGTGGTTTTGCTTTCATGGGCCCCAAATTCTCTGTTGAGGCTCCTCCATTCAGTAACTATCTCTAGAAAACTGCCCAGGACCTTCCACAAGGAACGAACCTGGGGCAGATGAGAAAAACTGGAGATACTGATCCTGTCTTTGAGATTTTGATATAGTGCTCATCATGGATTTTTCTGGCATTGATTTTAATTTTTTAAAATATGTATTTATATGTATTTATTTGGTTGCATTGGGTCTTAGTTATGGCCGAAGGATCTTCACTGCGGTGCACGGCCTCCAGAAGCGGGCAGTGCGCAGGCTTAGTTGCTCCATGGCTTGTGGGATCTTCGTTCTCCAACCAGGGATTGAACCAGTGTCCCCAGCATTGCAAAGCGGGTCCTTAGCCACTGGACTACCAGGGAATTCCGTGATTTTGCTTTTTTTCCAATACTGCATCAAGATAAAATTTCTGTGAGATCTACAGAAAGAGTAACATGGAAACTTCTACTACCATCTGTAAAATAGATAGCCAAGGGGAATTTGCTGTCTGGCTCAGGAAACTCAAGCAGGGGCTCTGTATTAACTGCTCTAGAGGGTGGGATGGGGAGGGAGATGGGAGGGAGCTTCAAAAGGGAGGGGATATATGTATACCTATGGCTGACTCATGCTGAGGTTTGACAGAAAACAGCAAAATTCTGTAAAGCGATTATCCTTCAATTAAAAAATAAATTAAATTTTTTAAAAAGGATACAATTTGAGCCGATGGCTGAGTTTCCTTTGGTCTCTCCTTACATTTTGTGTCCAAGGTGACTGTCTTACTGGCCTCACCCTACTCCTGACTCTCTTCTAATAAAACTTAATTTATGAACATTGAAATTTGCTTTTCATATGATTTTCACGTGTCACAAAATATTATTCTTTTGATTTCCTTTTTTGAACCACTGGAACACACAGAAAATATTCTCAGCTTGTGGGACCTGTTGAAAAACAGGTGGCATGCCAGATTGGGCCCCTGCGTGTGGCATGCTGCACTGTTTCCGATGCTCATTTAAGATTCATGTCTTAAACAACGTAACAAAACTTTAAATGTTTAATTAAAAATTTTTTTTAAATTTTTACTCATCTTTATATTCACATAAAAATGATTTTGTGTTAGTCACTTAGTTCTGTCCAACTTTTTTGTGACCTCAGAGGCTGTACCCCACCAGGCTCCTCTCTATCCATGGGATTTCCCTGGAAAGAATACTGGAATGGGTTGCCATTTCCTTCTCCCGGGGATCTCTCAGACTCAGGGATCAAACTCAAATCTCCTGCTTGGCAACCAGATTCTTTATGACTGAGCTCCCAGGGAATCTCTGGCATAAAAATTCCTGCTATCATACAGGCATTCAAATGACTCTGAACACATCAATCCTACTTTTTTTCCTTTGTGATATTCCTTCTTGCACCCAGGTTCCCAAGTGCAGGGCACCCGCCCAGACTGGTCCTCAGTCTCCCCTCCTGCCCCTGCTTTCCTATCTAGGAAGGACCGTCAACCCAAAAGTATAAACTTCCCAAGGAGGGTGTGGAAGTGAAGTGAGTTAATGACACATCACTCAACTAGTAAATGACCACTTACAAGATAAGTTCTCAGGGCCCTTACTAAAGCTGTGATCCTAAGGTTTGGCAGGAGAGGCGGGACTTAACAAGATCTGAACTATGAAAGAATATGCCTCCTCTAGTGCAACATGGGAAAATGCAAGTGGAGTAAAAGATGTACTATTATTTTTAAATTGTGGTAAATATATATAACACAATTTACCAGTTTAACCACATTTGAGTGCACAGCTCTGTGGCATTAAGCACGTTCACACCGTTGTGAAACCATTCCTACCATCCATCTCCAGAACTTTCTCAACTTCCCAAACTGAAACTCTGTCCCCATGAGACACTCACTCCCCTCCCCTCCCCCAGCCCCTGGCCCCACCATCTACTTCCTGTCTCTGTGGATCTGACTCCTCCAGGGACCTCTTGTGAGTGGGATCAGACAGTGTGTGTCCTTCTGTGTCTGCTTCTCTCCCTGAGCATCACGTCCTCCAGGCTCATCCATGTTGTAGCAGGTGTCAGAATCTCCTTCTCTTTTAGATCTGAATAATAGTCCATTGTACAGATGGACTATATTTTGTTTATCCATTCATCTTTCAATGACCTCTTGGGTTACTTCCATCTTTGGGCTACTGTGACTAGTGTTGCCGTGAACACAGGTGTACAAGTATTTGTCCAAGTCTCTAGGTATTTATCCAAAAGAGGAACTGCAGGACCATAGGGTAATTTCCATGTTCAATTTTTTTAGGACCCACCATACTGTTTTCCGCAGCAGCTGCACAATTTTTCATTCTGCTGGTTATGCACAAGGTTTCCAATTCCTCCACCCTGTTGCCAATACTTGTTATTTTCTGTTGTTGTTTTTTTTCAGCACTAGTCATCCTAATGGTGTGAAGTGGTATCTCATCGTTGTTTTTATTCATATATTTCTTAATGATGAGTAATATTAAGCATCTTTCCATGTGCTTACTAGCACTTTAAATATCGTCTTTGGAAAAACGTTTATTCAGATATTTGTCTATTTCTTGTCTTTCTTTCATTTTTTTGGCCGCCCCAAATGGCAGACAGGATCTTAGATCTCCGACCAGGGAGCAAACACCACCTTCTGCACTGGAAGATGAAGTCTCAACCAATGGACGGACCTCCAGGGAAGTCCCCACATTTTGACTTCTTACGCGTCTGTTCCAACATGAACACAATGGTTCTAGATGCTGGATTTCCCACATGAGCAGTGATTCACTTCTGAAGTCACCCTTGGGCGCCATGATTCAGGCACCAAATTCCTGAGCAGTGTGACCGTCCGAGAGGGACCTGTCCACGGAAAACTGCTACCAGGGCCAAGTGTTGGTGAGCAGGAGATCCGAAGGAAGAAGAACTGGAGCTTCCTGACAGCAGAGGACCTGGCCACTCCACGTGTTGGTCTAAACTCAGCCCGGCTCACCGGGCCTGAAAGATGGGGAGGCTGCTCAGAAAGAACGGCCAGGGTGCTGGGGACAGGGGAAGGCCCAGCCTCATAGACACGGGAAGAAAGGGGACGTGGCCTGCAGGCATGGGTATGGCCAGACCAAGACTCTTTAATTACAGCAACCGGGAGAAGATAATCCAGTAAATATTATCCCTTTTGTCTTAAAGGAAGTGAAAAATAATGTTAAATAGTGCCGGCATGTCTAAATGTTCACACACCTCCAAGCCAGCATCATGTTCATACACGCATGATGCTGAACCCAATGCGGGTCAAATATAACCAGAAGAACTGGGTGTCCAACCCTTGGCCAACTTTTCCTGTAAAAGGCCCCACAGTGAATGTTTTAGGGTTAGATGCTCATTTTGGAGACTACTCAGCCCCTCTGATGTAGGGTGGAAGCTGCCACAGTTGATATGTACATGGATGAGCATGGCCATGCACCAATAAAACTTCACTTATGGTCCCTGATATGTCAATTTCATGGGATTTCATGTGTTTCTAAACTACTGTTCATTTTGTTTTTTCCTACCCCTTTAAAATGTAAAATCATCATCATCATCATGATGCTTATCTCTAAGAGAGAGCCTAAAACAACTGAGGGCAGATAAATGGATAGGTGTCCAACAGGCCCTGTCATGACAAATTGCGTGTTGGAAATCTGAGCATCCAGAGATCACGGACACTCTGAGGGAGATCGCTTACATCCCCGTTCAGTTTCCCTCCTCAAGCAGGAGGATGCAGGATGTCAGGACGCCTCTGAAAAGGACGTGCGCACAAACCGGAGCAAGAGCTGGGTCACGAGGGAGAGAGAGGACAGCGCTCTTGCCCTGTGGCCTCTGACCCCCACTCCCCCCCCCCCCCCCCCGCAACGTGGCTGTGATGCGCATCTCCCCCATCTTCATGATTCAGGGTCTTTGGGCATTTCACAAAGGAAAAGAATTTGTGGATGCAAGAAAATTGTAGAAGCTCACACTTGTGAGGCGGTATTTCTCCAAAGGAGGTATACAAATGGGCAATGAAAAAATTTTGCTCAAACATCACCACTCATTTGGAAAATGAAATTAAAAACCACAAGAAACTGCTTCACACCTACTAGGTTGGCTATAATAAAAACAAGGGAAAAGAAGACCGTGTTGGCGAGGATGAGGAGAAATTGGAGCCCTCCTACGCAGCTGGCGGGGATGGAAAATGGCGTGGCTGCTGTGGAAAACATTTGGCAGCTCCTTTAGAAGTTGGTCACCATATGACCCAGCAACTCCACTCCTAGGTAGTCACCCTGGAGAGATGGAAATCGATGTTTACGCAAAAACTTGTCCACAAACATTCACAGCAGCATCACTTGGAATAACCCCAAGGCAGAAACAACCCAAATGTCCATCACTGGATGAATGGATAAACAAATTGTGGTCCATGCATACAATGGAATATAATTCGGCCATAAAAGGGACGGAAGCACTGACACTTGCTTCAATGTCCATTAACTTCGGCACATGATGCTCAGTGGAAGAAGTCAGTCGCAAAGGGCCTCTGATTATAGGATGCCACTATGGGAAACATCCAGAACAGGCCAATCCACTGAGACAGGAGGTAGATTAGCGGTTACCAGGGGTTGGGGGAGGGGGAACACGGAGGGGCTCGTAACAGGCACAGGGTTTGTTTTGGGGGCGATGAAAAACTTCCAGAATTAGATAGTGATGAAGGATACACAACACTGTAAATATCCTAAAAATCACTGCATTGTACCTTAACATGGTGAATTTTATCTCAATTAAAAGAAAATGACCCAGCAGGTATGGGCAGATGCCAGACAAGTAGCAAAAAAGATGCACTATAAACGAATTTGTTCCCATATTCTTTTTTATTTTTAGTTTTTTGGCTGCTCCACAGAATGCAGGATCTTAGTTCACTGACCAGGGATTGAACCCTGTGCACTGGCAGTGTGGAGTCTTAACCACTGGACTCCCAGAGAAGTCCCTGTCCCTTTGTTCTTTACCTGGAAAGAAGTGAAAGACAGCACCACTCCCAACCGTGAGGAAGTTAGGCCTGAGTGCTAATTCAGTTGGAATTCTTTGCACCATTTTCAGAAGTAAACTTGGTTAAGGGACAAAAATCCTTCTCACACACTATTCCTAAGAGACCTTCTGTTCGAAAACCTCAGTGACGTGGGGGAAGGTGTAAGAAAGGCTGCTTTTAAAATGCCACAATGTTTGGTCAGATGTGTCCCGTAAACATAACCGATTTCGGGAAAGGAGGGAGGAGGGGATAGCTAGGGCGGGCTTCCCACCGTCAGGACTCTGAAAGGAGAATATGTCCTAGTTTGGGAGTTGAGAGAAATGAACACTTCCTGCCCTGTGCCCCTCCTTCCAAGTGAACCTCACCACTGGAGGATAAAGGGGCAGGCAGTTTCTAGAAGATTTCATATTCATGAAACACTAATAAAGGGAAATCAAATTAAGTGTCTCAGAAGTCTTCAAGGATGTTAAAAAGAAACATATGATCTGTTACGTTTACAGTGGGGGGACAGCTTTGATTAGGGGTGAATAACTTTATTCCACTTGGTCTGGACCCTGGTTTCATGTCATTTGTGTAGAGTCACAGTGTATATTCTATGAGAAGTCAAATGACGTGGAGAGACAGGTTGGAGAGCAGCATCTAGAGGCTGCACGAGAAACGGGGTCCCACTTGGGAGGAGACACCCCAGCAGGAGCGGGTCCCCCATCCAGCACTGGAGGATGATGACCCCAAGGGACCGGTCATCTGGTTTCCCCGCAGCTGAGCAAATGCTTTGATGGGGATTCGAGGCAACAGCTGGAAACCACGTAGCAACAGGGAATTGGAAGGGATGGGAGTGGGGAAGTGCTGCTGCCACGCAAGCCTCGGCTCAGAGTCAAGGCAACAAGCATGAACTTGTGTCAGCACAAACCTGCCGAATGGCTGGGCCTCCCCCAGAGGCACCAGCGGTGCAGCTGGTGGTGATGGACGGGGTTGAGTCAGCCTCATGTGGGCTGTGAAATGGGCTGGTCCAGGGAGAGGGGGCGAGGAGCCCCAGAATATTTGAAATCCCGGGCAGATCAAAGAGGGGCGATCACTGTGCATTTTCCTGGTGGTCAGGCAGGGACACACAAGTTCACCTGATTGTCCAGAGGTCTGTAACCTGCTATGCTATGAACGAGACCGGAAGTTAAGGGTAAAGGACAGGCAGATTATGAAGGAGTATGATGGTGCTGGGGGTGGGGTGGGAGAAGAGGGCGTAGTTTCAGGCAAGGACAAGGTCGAAAGTGACCACCGCTCCAAGACTGAAGTGAGAACATGAGAACAAGCTAATGCAAAAGAAAGGCAGTTCCCTTCCACCCAGCGATTCCCCTTCTGGGACTCTGCAAACATCTCACCAAATGCATAAATATATTTGGATGAGGACATTCACTGCAACATTGCTGATGAAAGTGAAAAAGGACGAATGAAATGCCCCTAATAAGGAGCTAAGTAAATGCCTCAGGACACATCTGTACAGAGGAATCTCAGGCAGTCAACATAAAAAGATGCAGCAGACACACAGTGTGATAAAGAAAGACACAGGCTAAATATCAGATGAAAAGAGCACGTGCAAAGAAGTGGGCATAATATGCCTATGAAAAAGGAATGGAGCGCTGACACACGCCACAACGTGGATGGACCTTGAAAACGTGACAGTAAGAGAAGCCAGTCACAAAAGATTCCATTGATGTGAAACGTGCAGGACAGGCAAATCCACTGAGTCAGAGTGGACTAATGTTTGCCAGGGGCTGGGGGAGGGTCATGGGGTTTCTTTTTGGGGTGATGGAATGTTCTAGAAATATCAGTGATGACTGCATAATCCTGCGATGATACTAAAAGCCATGAAATTGTACACTTTACATAGGGGTGAATTTTTATCAGTTACATTTCGATGAAAGAATAAGAAAGTATCAGTGAGGATGTTTTATCTGCATACAAAATTGGAAAGCAACCACACTGAACTTATCATTGGTGGGAACGGCAGGAGGAGAGAAGAGGAGGAAGCCAGAGGCTCTCTTTCCCCTCTTTATTTTTTAATATGAATTGGATTTTTTCTACAGTGAAAAGATATGACTTCCATAATGGAAAAGGGGAAGTAAACAGATTTCTAGGAACTGCCCACAAGGATCCCAAAGTCCCCAGACTGTCCCTCGGGAATTCTGGGATCCAACTGCCGAGAAGCCAGGCATGGACACCTGTTCACAAAGTTCAACCGTGATCACTTTAGACATTTAATGTGGGGGAACCTGTGCTTCTCAGATCTTGTGAGTGACCTCAAACTGAGAGACTAGGACGGACTGAAGACAGTCAAGAGCTCAAAGACTGGTCACCTTTTATCATTATTATTATCGCTTTTAGTGGTTGTCTTTTAAAAAGAGTTGGGATGGGGACTTCCCTGGTGATCCAACGGTTAAGATTCTGGTTAAGATTCAACACAGAGAACGTGTATTCGATCCCTGGTCAGAGACCTAAGATCCCACCTGCTGTGGGGCAACCAAGCCCTCGCACCAAAATTAGAGAAGCTTGCTCAGCCAATCAATAAATAAAAGGAGTAGGGATGACCTAAAGGTTGTGCCTGACCTCATTTGACACTTTTACCCACACTGTCCAATATGTCCATGCTGGCCACACGTTACTACTGAGGTCTTGAAGTGTGGCCCACCTGAACTGAGACGCATGCTGGGTGTAAATCACACACTGGATTTCACATCCCCCAATAAGGATGTGAACTACCTCAATAAAAATGGTTTCATATAGATGCTGTGGTTTAAAAAATAATATTTTGGAGATACTGGGTTAAATAAAAAATGTTATTCAAATTAATTTCACCTGGTTTTACTTTTGAGACCATGGCTACTAGAAAATTTTAAATTACACACAGCTCACATTATGTCTCTGTTGGACAATCGTGATCCAGGGGACTCCTAGGGTAAGTCACCCAACTGTGAAATCACAAATCTCTCACCAGGCCCTCCCTATGTTACTAGAAAGTAATAAGCAAAATGATTTCAGAGAATAGTCAGATTTTGATCTAGTAAGAACTAGAGTCAATTCAACAAATTATTTGCTGCTCCACAGAGACATACCTGGTCTCTGTCCTCAGGGCTCTTATACTGTGTGAGAGAGAAAAGTGTTAGCAGCTCAGTCGTGTCCGATTCTTTGGGACCTCATAGACTGTAGCCCACTAGGCTCCTCTGTCCATGGGATTCTCTGGGCAAAGATACTAGAGTGGGTTTCCATTCCTTCCTCCAGGGGATCTTCCTGACCCAGGGATTGAACGTCTCTTGCATTGCAGGCAGATTCTTTACCATCTGAGACACCAGGGAAGAGAGAAAAGGAAACACACAAATAACTCCATCGGAGCCAAAGGTGACAGGTGCTGACTCCAGGCAGAACTTGGGACGATAAACCCTGGGGTGGGGAACCTGAACTGTCCCATACTGGACGCTGCGGGACTAGTGGGACCTTCCCATGCGGGTGGCGGGGTGAGGGTGGGGGAGATGGGGAGGGTGGGGCAGCTCAAGAGCAGGAACCTTGTGCAGGCAAGTGTGTGTGTCCTGGGGGTGGGGACCAGGAAAAGGGCAGAGAGACTAGGCTGGTTGGAGCAGAGGATGTGGGCTGGGGGCTATTGGGGAAAACAGGCTGTGAATGCACTTGGACTCCATCCTTTATCACAGGGCAGAGGTCAGAAAACCATGGCTCACGCCCAAGGCCAAGTCCAGTCCAGTTGGCTGCCTGGTTTTGTACAGTCCACAAACTAAAATGATTTTTACTTAAAAAAATTTTTTTTAATTTATTGTTTACTTTTTGGCTGCATCGAGAGATGTGGGATCTTAGTTTTCCAACCAAAGATTGAACCTGTGTCACCCCTGCAATGGGAGCCCAGAATCTTAACCACTGGACCATCAGTAAAGTCCCTTTACATTTTTTAATGGTCCAAAAAATTTAAAAAAGGTCAGAGTCAAAATATTTTGTGGCATATGGAAATGACGTGAAATTTGCATTTCAGTGCCCATAAGTGAAGTTTTATTGGCACTTGGCATCCTTCAAAAATGACCAGAACCTCCATAAATAAAATCTGGTTCCAAACAGTGATGAATGGCCCTATCCCACTGCAGAAAGAAGAGTTCTTTCACAAATTTTGAGTGCCATGTCTTGTGGAGGAAATAAATCTAACTGATGTAAGTATGTTTGTTTCAAATCGACTTTTTAATGGAGTGAAATCTTTGAAAAGCTCCAAAGCAAACAAATATGAATCAAGCCATTGCAATTGGCTTGATGTAAAATTAGGCATTTAAACATCCTCCATGGTGTATGGCTTGGGCTTCCGTGGTGGCTCAGCGGTGAAGAATCTGCCTGCAATGCAGGAGACACGGGTTCATTTCCTGTTGGGAAGATCCCCTGGGGGAGGAAATGGCACCCCACTCCAGTATTCTTGCCTGGAGAATCCCATGGACAGAGGAGCCTGGTGGGCTACAGTCCACAAGGTCGCAAAAGAGCTGGACGCGACTGAGCGACTAAACAACAACAACAGCAACCGTGTACTCGGCTCCTGGCTTTAGGACCCAGCAGCAGTTGGGTGGTAAGCCTTCGTGTCTCCAGGAAGAGCCCTGCTTTCTGGAAAAGAATGGGACCTGCGATTTTGGCTGGGCCAAAAGTAGAGTCAGTTAGCAGCAGGGATCTTTGATTAAAATTTCTCTGGGGATTTGGTACAAAACAAAACAAAACAAAAAACTACATATTGAAGGGGCTGGAATGTCAATCTAAGCTGAATCTAAAACACAGGTTGTTATTTTTTTAAATATAAAGTTTACTGATTCTCAAATGTGTAAAACCATCACTATTATTTAATTCCTGAATATTTTTATCATCTCCCAAAGCAACCTTTTATATATTACAAATCACTCCCCATTCCACATCCCAACCCTCAAAACCTCCAGTGACCACTAAATGACTTTTTGTCTCTGTGGATTTGCTATGCTGGATGGTTCATATAAATGGAATCATATAATATGTGATCTTTTTTTTTTGGTCTGGCCTCTTTCACTTAGCATAGTGTTTTCAAGAGTCATTCATGTTGTAGTATTATCAGTATTTCATTTGCTTCAATTGGCAAATAGTATTCAAGTATGTGGGTACATGCCATTTGTGTATCCATTCTTCTACAAACAGATGTTTGGGTCATTTTCACATTTGGCCATTATGAGTAATGTTGTTATGAACATTGTGTACACGTTTTGGTATAGACATGGATTGTTTGGGGTACACACTTGAAATGGAAATGCCAGGCCATATGGTAGCTCTATGTTTAACTTTCTGAGGAATTGCCAAACTGAAAAACACGGAGTTTTGAGGGTTACCAAATCGCAGGCAAGGATTTCAGGATTTTTGCTCAATGTAGGCCTGAAGAGCTCTCTGGCTCAAGTGTTTGAGTCACTCACGTGTGAAGTACAAAGATGTGTGGGAAGTGTGGCAGGGACAGCTGTCCCTGTCCCTGGGGGCTCACAACTGAGAACAGGAAATGAGACACATAAACCATGATGGCACGTTCATGTAGCACGGGATGTGAAATCTACATGCCCTGGTACTTCTGACTGATCTATCCAGGGGTACCTAGCTAGGGGCTGGTTCTACCCCCCAGGAGGCATTTGCCACGTACCGAGGACAAAGTTGTCATCAGGATTTGGGGGCTGGGGTGGGCGCTCTTGTCAGCTGGAGGCCAGGAATGCTCTTCAACATCCTACGAGGCCCAGAACGGCCTCCCCACTGTCCCACCAAAAACAATCGGACCCCCAAGTCAATGGTGATGGGTTGGAGAAACCTGGCCTACTCTTCTGTTTTCCCACTTAATTCACCAATGACCATCTCAAGGGTCCCTGGCGAGAGCGCATCAGAGGAGAGGTAAGTTTTCATCAGCAGAAATGACATTTCAGAGACAGGGGAGACCCAAGTATAAGACCTGTTTTAAGGCATCGCAAGCCCATCCAGAGAAGTCGTGAAAGATGGGTAATGAAGAGAAGCGGGATTGGATGGAGACAAACCTTGAACACAGAGCTAAGTACCACGTGGTTACAATGACGGGGAGGGGACAGTCCATCTGTTTGGCTACAGAAAGCAGAGAGAATGTGCCCAACCTCTCCTGCTGACGGAGCCCAGGAGAGCCATGGTGCGATGGACTGCGAGGGGATGGAGGTAGGTGAGGCCTGGGAGCCCAAGGCACGCAGTCTACGTGCAGGATCTGGGAGTGATTCTGAGTGTGCTCACTGCTGCAGAGCTAAGACCACAAAAACCCTCCTTCCAGAACAGGAGGGGAGAGGAAGGTGGGGCTCCTGTGGTCATTAGAGCTACAAGGCCCGGAGAAGCGAGGCCTTGCAGACCCCACACGCTGGAGGGAGGGAGAGCTTCCCAATCAGAAACTAGGCGGGGTCACCACGTCTTACTTTGCCATCCTGCAGTTTGTTCAGCTAGAAAATCGCTCATTGGTGAGTCTCTTTCGGTCCCTGCAGAGTTTCCCCAAGGAGCACGGTCCAGTTCCAGTGATAAAGGCTCAGTCAGGCATGGACCAAGGCCAGCGATGAATTTGTTTTTTACAGGGCTTCCAGAAATACCTTCTTCTTTAAAAAAAAACAAAAACAGAAAACTCTATTTGGCTGCCCTAGGTCTTAGCTGCAGAATGCAGGTGGGATCTTACTGCGCCCTGTGGGGTCTAGTTCCCTGACCAGGGATGGAACCTGGGACCCCTTCATTGGGAGCTCAGAGTCTTAGCCCCTGGACCACCAGGGAAGTCTCCAGAAATAACTCCTATTCATGCCTGCCTGTCATTTTAAGAGTCGACCTTATCACCATGCCTTGATTTACACAATTGAGGAGCTCTGGAATTATATCCACTTCACGTTTTAACTTCCAGTCAGAATGTCAGAGGCAAATGGCTGCTAGCAATTTAAAATTTCTCTATCACCTTCCCCCCTTATAACTCCCCACATGATGATACATGAATACACTTAAATGTTTGACTATAAGTGACTCAGATGTTTGATATTTGGGGTCCATAGTACTGGTTGAACAGGTAGAGACCCTAGAGAGCACTAAACACAGAGAAGTCCCCAGGAAGGTGAACTCTTCTAGAAGATGAATAATTCTTTTAAAAATCCAAGCACATGCTTCAGGCTCTTTTCTGTGGGTCTGGAATTCCGAATTTATTTTTTCTCCAGCAGGCTCCATCTGTGCGTATTCTGAGAAGGACAGGCGAGGTGGGGAACCTCCGCGTGGTGTTTTCTTTGGGTGCTTCCTAGACGGGTGGAGCTGGAACACATTTTTGTGGGCTGTTGATTTTGGGGGGAAATTGCTTCCCAGGCCTTACCCTGCAGGTCACCCTTTGGACAGAAATGTATCCTGGAAACATGGCGCTGTCTCCAAAAGATAAACAGTTCACATTTTAAAAATACAAGCATAATTAAGTGTTGCTGTGACTTCAGGAATGGGCTGCTTCTATATCATTAGTGTGATTTCAACAGTTTGCCGAGGAGACAGGCACGCATGAGCCAAACCTCTTGTCCTTCTCTGGAGACATATCCTTCCCCCTTTTGCTGGGGGGCTGTCCCCGTTGGATCATCTCTCTGGTTTCTGTCAAATCTCACCCTCTGGTGCTCAGACCTTGAGTTGCTTCCTCCTCTGTCTTCAGAGCTCTTTGCCTGGTTCCCCCTGTGCCTGCCAAACCTCCTCTGTCCAGCATGATTCAAGGAGCCAAATGTGGAAGCAGCCCAAGTGTCCATCGACAGAAGAATGGATACACAAATTGTGGTCCATCCACACAGTGGAATATTATTCAGCCCTGAAGATGAAGGAGACTCTGACACCTGCTACACCTTGGATGAACCATGAGGACATAAAGCTCTGAGAAAGAAACCAACACAAAAGGACAAATGCTGTCTGATTCCACCCATAGAAGGTCTCTCAAGCAGTCAAAGCCATAGAGACAGGAAGTAAATGCTGGGGCCAGGGGCTGGGGGAGGGGGTGGGGAGTCAGTGTTCCACGGGGAGCTTCAGTTTGGCAGATGAGAAAGTTCTGGGGATGGGTGGCGGGGATGGTTGCCCAACAATGTGAATGTGCCTAGTGCCACTGAGCTGTGCACATAACATGGGTTAAAATGATCAATTTTATGTCATTGTGTTTTCCTATCATTTTTTAAAAACTGCTTTCCTCTGACTCTTGGTTGGTTTCCTGCTCCTGGAATTTGGACGGTTCTGCCTCTGGCCTTCTCTTCTCACTCTCTGGCTTCTCCCTGAGTGAGCACATCCATTTTCATAACTGAAATGACCAATGACGTGCTGACAGCACCCAGATCCTGAACTCCAGCCTGGACTGCCTCCCTCTCCATCTCTGGACCCCAAAATCCAGTAGCCTGGCGGAAAACTGCCTGCTTTCCGATGGCCCCATGAGTCTCAAGCCAGCCACGCCCATGCCTCAACTCCTTACCCTCCTCCCCACTAGCATTTCCTGGGACCCCTGACTCACTGAAGTGGGCTGTTTTGTCTGATCCCCAAAGTCAGACTGGACTTCTCCCAGTTCTTTGTCTGACAAGAAGTCACTGGGCCCTCGGAGCCCCCAGAACCCTGCACCCCTGTCTCCCCAAGCATCCCTGACTGGTATAGTCGGCCAGGCCCCTGTCACCCCGGGCTTGGACCACACCAGCCATAATTCTCCATCACCAACGTCCAGAGGCCACACCTTCCACTCCACCTGCCAAAATCCCAATGGATCGCAAACAGCTTCCCCAGCAAACCTCTCGGCCTGGCACCAGACAAGTCCCACTCATCCAGTCAGAGGTAGGCAAATTGTCCCGTAAAAGCCCAGACAGTAAATATGTTAGGCTTTGAGTTTCACATTCTGTGCCCATCGCAAATAGTCCAACCTGCCGTGGCCTCTAAAGGGCAACCAGAGACTATGTAGGTGGATGAGTGTGGCTGTGTCACAGCGAGCCTTCACTTCCAGAAACAGGCCATGGTTGCCGACACCTGCTTTCCTCTCCAGCCTGGTCTCCCCCATTCCCTGTGTTCAGCTTCCAGAAAACTCAGTTGCGCCACAGCTCTCCCCACCTGTCTGCCTGCACATTAAAGCTCCACTCCAGCCCACCTTCTCCTGGACACCTTTTGTGGCCCCTCCAAGTGAGTGCCTGCCTCCTCTGTGTACCTGCTGGGCCCTGGAGAGACCTCCAGCCCATCCTTGCTCTGAAGCCGTCGCCCTCTCCTAGTTGGTCTTAGTCTCTGTAACCTCACAGGATAGTGTTTGACTCAGAGAGCGATGAACAAATGCAACAAATGAATGAGAGATGAAGAAATGGCAGAGGTCTAGAAAGGAGGTCTTCCAGTGAACGACTGGACACCAAGGCTCTGACAGCTACAGGAGGAGGTTAAATCTCCTGAGACCTAATTTATACTTAGAATAGTAGCCAGACTGCTCCCTATGGCCCCTGAAGCCCTCTGTGTCTCCTCCTTTTGCTCACCAGTCATTAGCCACACAGCCACGTTTCTCTGCCCTCACGTTCCACGTGCCACAGGACCTTTGCACCTGCTGCCCCCCCGCCAAAGGCTCTCCCTGTGAACTGCACAGGGCTGCTCCCTCTTATAGTTCAGTCTCAGCTCAACCATCATCTCCTGAAGAGCTTCCCTGGATACCATAGCCCAGTTCTTACACACACACACACACACACACACACACACACACACACACACACGCACATGCACACACACACACACACACACACACACACACTCAGTCACTCAAAGTAACTGCAGAGATCTTAGTAGAAACAGGCTCACATTATATAGCATATTTTGGGCTTCATTACACAGTAAATGACAAATCATCACTATATTGGGCCATAACAAGTAAGTTCTAGGCTTTTAATGGCTTTATAAGGTTTTTTTTTTTTTTCTTTCCATTTTTAAACACGGCATGTGGCAGGTATAATCTAATTCACAGGGTCTGAAATCCAGTTGCTGTATATATCATCGATAGGCTTGGGAAGTCAACTATATTTCTTGGAAAGTCATAGAATTGACCAGAATTAAAAATGAGGTTGCCAGGGCACAAAACCCTGCTTTGAAACATACAAAACCTATGTATCATAAAATAGGAATGCATTTCAGGAAAAAAAGAAGCAAGGCGTAACAAGGAGTAAGGCCAGGCAGTCTGCTCCTGAGGGCCCAACTCAAGTCCTGGCATGAATACCAGGCCGGTTCTTACCACTGAGCGGCTGATTTCCAGATTTCGACCTGATTGGCACCTAAGCGCCAGCGATAACAGAGAGGGGAAACCAGTTTTTAAACATTCTCATCTGGAGGTTCTGCCGGCTGAGCTGGCTGCTTGGCAAAACCCATCCAAAAGTGTGATGTTTGGGGAGTAATTTCAGATGAACCGATACCCCAACCAAGATGTGAGCTACTTTTCTGGTGACATTTAGTTTTGCCTAGAGCGTCACGCTTGCAGACGCCATATCTGTACCAGAGAATTTCTACGCAATTGAAGGGTATTTCCCAACTTAAAACAGACTGTGTAAGGCTCACCCACTCAATAGAGCAAGATGTATTTACTGAATGTCTCCTCAGCACTTGGTGGTCAGGAAACCAAACTGAAAAATCCATCCCAGGCAGGCCACACTGCTTCTTTGTTTTGTTCTAATAATAAAAATAACAACAGCAATAATAACTACTCTGTCATACACTGTTCTGTGCCAGGCCTTGGGCTACACAGTTATAAAATTATTTCTAATATCAAAACCATAAAGTCCGGACTTCCCTGGTGGACCAGTGGTTGAGATTTTGCCTTGCAATACAGGGGGTGTGGGTTCGATTCCTGGTTGGGGAGCTAAGATCCCACATGCTGCACGGGGTCAAAAGACCAAAACATAAAACAGAAGCAATTTTGTAACAAATTCAACAAAGACTTTAAAAACAGTCTACATTACAAAAATATTTTAAAAAAATATGTAAGTGATTACCTCTTTCACCTATGCCAAACCTTACCTGAAGTCACTCAGCTAATAAATGCTAATCCCCTTCTCTGCCAGGCCCAGAGCCCACATGTGCAGCACCCAGGGTTGGGACTCATACTTTTCCTTCCCTCTTCCCACCAACTTCATTCATCCAGTCTGAGCTGTACTGAGTCACATAGAAGGCAAGACACAGTAGTTACAGAGCAGCTCTTCATTTTCACATCAGCTTTCCCATTAGGTGCATGGGAGATCATTTACTTATTCACTTAACAAATATTTATCAAGCGCCCACTCAGTGCCAGAATGATTCTCAGCCCGGGAGATACAGAAGTTCATAAAACACCCAGAGCATCTTGGCATGGAGCTGACATTCTAACGAGGGAACAGCAATCATAAAATCAATCTATGTAATATATGGGGTGTTAGTGATAAATGTGAAGGAGAGAGAAAGTCCGGGAGGGAGGGGACAAGGATACCATCACTTGCAAGTCAATGGCCTAGGAAGGTGAGTTTGAGAAAAGGCTTGAAGGCTGTGAGGGAGGAAGCCCACAGATGCCTGGACCAAGAACTTTCCAGGCAGAGGGTTTGAGGTACTCTGGGAAGACCAGTGACGTTGAAGGCAGGCACATGGGATTGGAGATTAGGCTAAAGGGGGACTGGGCTGGGGGCCCCAGTTGGGGGATGGATTTCTGTTTTTGCTCCAAGTGAGATGGGAGCTGTGGGTGGGTTCTGAGCTGAGGAATACACAACAGGACATGTTACAACCCTCCATGAACGGCTGGAAGCATCTGGGCATGAGGTGCTGGAGGCTTAGACCAGGGGCTGATGGTGGAGGTGGCGAGGTGGGGTCAGATTTTAGGTCTTTTGCTGATGGCTTGAGGGAGAGAGAGATAGAAAGACAGAGACACACACACACAGAGGGCTGGAGGATGACTTTGAAGTATTAGCCTGAGCAGCCGGGAGAAGCTGGCTGATACTCACTAAGGGAGCTGGGAGTCTTCAGAGGAACAGATTGGGGGACTATAAGCCCTTGCCCTTAAACTGCCTCTCAGGGTCGCCAATTTCACCAGCCCTAGCAGCCAACCCACTTGGTGGGCTCTCCCCAGCCCTTCCCCTCATCCTCTGCCCCCACTCCTTATCCCCTTAATTCTGGGTCTTCCTCTCAAATTCTCCCTCTTTGTTTGCCTTTTCTGATAAGAATTCCTTGGCTCATCTTGGGTTCAGTGAGGATCTGATGAGGGAGAGTTTCTCTGAGAACCTCCCATGCTTTGGAAAAACATTTACATTTTACAAATATGTAGGTGTGTAGCAGGGAGCATGTCATTTAAATAAGTGGTTGGGATTAAATAAGTGGTTGGGACTTCCCTGGCAGTCTGCTGGCTAAGACTTCACATTCCCAATGCAGGGCACCTGGGTTCGATCCCTGGTCAGGGAACTAAGATCCCGCATGCCACAACTAAGACCTGACACAGCCAGAAAAATAAATAAATATTTTAAAAATAAATAAATCAGTGAACAACCTGCATTAACTAAAAAGAGCCAAATGTACCATAAGATATGGTTCCTCCTGGCCCTGGAATTTTATGAGCAAAACCACCACATGTGACTACCAAAACTGTACATTTAAAATGTTGACTCAATTCTATGATTAATGAAAGTTCAATTCATCAAATATAAATTCATATTAATTAATTTTAATTCAAATCTGAATTTACAAATTAGATCTAAAGAATGAGAGCCAGATAAGACCCTGGAGTGTGTTATTTCTGGTGACTAGCTCCATCCTGGCAGTGCTTCAGTGATCAACATGGTTAAAAGAAAAATATTAAGGTGATATGTACCCAGCCCTCAGAAAGCACGTATCAGCTGAATTTCAAAGGAATTGTTCTCTTACTGGGTGTCACCAGTAACTCTGTCCCTCTCCTCCTGAACTCCCCTCAGGAGTTCCTCCTGAACTCAGATAAACTCAGAGGTTTATCTGAGATGAGAGGAACATACCTTTAGGGTTAAATAAGTCATGGCTTGGATCACAGGGGCAAAGTGTTTCTGAACTCATTTCCTGACCCAAATCAGTTGCAATATCACAGGATCTGGGAATCAGTTATCTTTTCCATCATATATTATGAAAATTTAAAAAAAAAGACTACCCAGTCCCCTCCCATACTCTACTTAGCCTGTTGGCGAAATTAGCAGCAGTAATTAAGGAAATCAAATTCCTTTCCTGGGGTGGGGGTCCCATATGCACTTTTCCTCTGGCCAGAGTAGATGAGTAGCCATTTCTAAGATTATTTTAGAGTCAGTCCAAGACTTTAAACTGGAGTGGGAGAGAGAACAGGTAATCAGCCCCTGGCACTCCCCAGCACAGAGGGTAAGGGTCTTCATATATGCAAATAAATAAATGTTTCAGATTATGAAGCAACAAGATAAAAATGCCAATACCTGTGGGCAACAAAGAAAATTGTTATTGCTAATGTTTTCTGTTGTTGTTATTACTATTATTATTTTTTGTTGGGTAAGTCTTCGTTGACATGGAGAGCCTTGCATAAGGTTTGATATTTTGGATCTGAAGAGATAAAGCTGATTGGGAGGGGGGGAATCTCATGACAGCCTGCACTGACAGTTAAATGCACAGAGGCAGAGAGTAAGAAAATAACTGTATGGTGGGGACTGCGGGGTGGGGGGGATCGGGGAGGCGGGGGGCGGCGCATAATTAAAACACCCAGAAGCCGAGGAATGAGCTCTCTGCGGAAAGGCAGCCCTGGACTTGCGTGCGGCACGCTGCCCTTCTCCCTCATTCCTGCGGGGCAACCAGGAGGTTAAAATTAGGACGATGAACCACCCCCGCCGCCGCCGCCGCCGCCAGAATGGCAGGGGCTGTTGGGCCCCGGGGGCCCTGTAAATAGCCACTAGGATCGGAAACCCAACTTTTCCGAGCACGGCAGCTAGAAAAACCAACCGGGACGAAGCTGGAGGGAGCGCCGCTGGCATGTCCCGGAGGGGAGGAAAAAAGAATCAAAGAGCATTTGGCGGCGGGGGTTGGGAGGTCGGGACTGGGGAAGAGACTCGGGGGAGGGGGGTCGGGGTGGGGGATGGATTATCACAGACACACACACACACCCAAGCACTCGAACAACCCCCGGAGAAAATGCCACCGAGCAGTTTGGGCCACAAACCCTTTACAAAATAATTATTTAAAAAACAATCCTTTCGGTGAAACTTTTCTTGCTTCTCGATCAGTCCTAACATGGGAGCTGCGGCTGTGCACAGGGGCGTCCTGAGGGGCGCGGAGGGACCGGCGGATCCAGGATCCCCCAAACTGTGGAATGCGGGGTTACCAGGAGAGAGAGCCGAGAAGTGTCCGAGGAGCCCTAAACCCGAGAAACTTTTTGGTGAAAAGGTGAGAAACGGGTCTCCGGGAAGCCCGATTCTCGGGAGTTTGTGGTCAAAAAGCGAAGAGGGGAGCGGTTCTTCCTCTAGACGAGTGCACCGACTTCGGGTTTTAAAAGTGAGGATAGGGTTACAGAGAACCCTCAAATTCAGAATTTGGAGGCGAGGTCGAAACGAGGTGAGAACGAATGCTTTAGACCTTCTCAATTCAGCGATTTGGGTTTAGGAGTGAGAGAAGTGACTCCGGGCGCCCCAATTTCAAAAATTTGGGTAATTAACAGGAAGAGCTCCCAGGCGCCTTCAGTTCAAGGAGTTTAAATGTCAGAGTTCGACAGGCGTTGCCGAGGCGTCCCCCAATTCGGGGTTTGAGGGAAAGAGTGAGACAAGGGTCCTCCCCAGCTTAAAGATTTGGGGAGTCAGAGTGACAAGGAGTTCCCCACGAGTCCCACATTCAGGGGGTTTGAAGGTAAAAGTTTGAGAGGGGTTCTCAGGGCGCCCCCAACTCGGGGAGTTTGAGGGTGACAGTCAAAGACAGCTCCCCTGGAGCCCCCAACTCAGAAAGTTTTGAAAAAAGTGAGACGATGGGTCCTCACCTCTCCCTGACGTTGGTTAAAAGGAAAAAGGGGACCCCCGCCAGGCACCCCAAACTCAGCTGCGACTTCGGGACTGGGGGTGAGGAGGGAGGTCCCGCGGGCGCGCCATCTCGGACGTTTGGGGTGAACGGCAGGGACTGCGCTGCCCGCCCCTCGACCCCCGATCGGGATCCCCGCCGCCCCCCGCACTCTCTGGCCGGGCAGAGCCCGGGGCGGTCGCATCGGTCACCTGGAGTTCGGGCCGGGAGTTCGGGCAACGGCTCCCGCGGCGGCGGTGGCGGCTGCTGCGTGTTGGTCCCCGTTGGTAAGTAACAGTCTCCACGGCTACAGTCTCTATGGCGGCGGCGGTGGCGGCGGCGGCCGCTCCTCCTCCGGCTCCCGGCGCCCGCCCGCCTGCCTGCCTCGCGCCGCCTGCCCTCCTGCCGCGACGGGGCGGGGCGTTGTTATCGGCAACGGTTACCAGGCTCCGCGCCCCACCCCCTCAACGGCCCGCCCACGGCCGCCTCCAACGGGCGCGATGAGGGCGGGGCGCAAGACTTTGAGGCTCACCATTGGCTGTGTGCAGTGCCTGTCAACGGGCATGAAGAGGGCGCGGCTCGACCAACCGCCGAGAAGAGGGGCGGGGCTTGGCGGGAGGCGCGCGCTGCGAGGAGGGTTGGAAAGCCGGAGGCGCGCGCGGGCGGGGTGCTGGTGGCGCAGCTCCCGGAAGGCCGAATTTTGGGGACCCAGACGCCTACTGCCGGGCGTCCTGGTACAGTCTGGACCCGGGGTCAGCAGAATCCAATCCGCAAGCCAGATGACTTATATTCATGGCCCACGAGCTGGGAATTTTAATATACATTTAAGTGGTAAAAATCACTGCAGATGATGACTGCAGCCATGAAATTCGCTTACTCCTTGGAAGGAAAGTTATGACCAACCTAGATAGCATATTAAAAAGCAGAGACATTACTTTGCCAACAAAGGTCCATCTGGTCAAGGCTATGATTTTTCCAGTGGTCATGTATGGATGTCAGAGCTGGGCTGTGAAGAAAGCTGAGCGCCGAAAAATTGATGCTTTTGAACTGTGGTGTTGGAGAAGACTCTTGAGAGTCCCTTGGACTGCAAGGAGATTCAACCAGTCCATCATGAAGGAGATCAGTCCTGGGTGTTCATTGGAAGGACTGATGCTGAAGCTGAAACTCCAATACTTTGGCCACCTCATGCGAAGAGGTGACTCATTGGAAAAGACCCTGATGCTGGGAGGGATTGGGGGCAGGAGGAGAAGGGGACGACAGAGGATGAGATGGCTGGATGGCATCACTGACTCGATGGGCATGAGGTTGAGTAAACTCTGGGAGTTTGTGATGGACAGGGAGGCCTGGCGTGCTGCGATTCATGGGGTCGCAAAGAGTCGGACACAACTGAGTGACTGAACTGAAGTGGTAAAAAAAATTAAAAGGATCTTTGGTAGCACGTGGAGACTATATGAAAGTCTATTTTATTTTACTGAATCCAGTATTTTCAACTCCTTTAAGGGTTAACAGATTAAGACCTGTGGGGCAAACTCCACCAGCCCCGTGCCTATAAAGTTTTATCAGTACATAGCTTCCCTATTTGCTTAAGCGAGGGGTCCCCAACCTTGGGGATCTATCCCCTGATGATCTGAGGTGGAGCTGGCTTAATAATAATAGAAATAAAGTGCACCATGAATGTAGTGCGCTTGAATCATCCGGAAACCATCCCTCCCCTCCCAGTCTGAGGAAAAAATTGTCTTCCATGAAACCTGTCCTCAGGACACGGAAAGTTGTCCTACAGAGTTGGGTACCAGACACTTGAGTATTTGCACTAAGATGGGATGACATAAGCAAAGTCTAAAATATTTACTATTTGATAACTTCACAGAAAATGTTTGCCAACCTTTCCCCCTCCTCCCTACCCCCAGGTAGTAGGTTCAATTTTTTTTGGCATCCCTGCTTGGCATAAGAGATACTAGATCCGCAACCACAGATTGAACCCATGCCCCCCACCCGCCTTGGGAGTGCGAAAACTTAACCACTGGACTGCTAGGAAGTCCCAGGAGGTTCAACTTTTGAATGGGACAAGCAAGACACCCTGGTAGAGTTTGGGTTTTTTTTTTTTGGGGGGGTGGTGATTGACACTAAAAAAAGGTAAACATAAATAGTTATTTGGAAGAAGGGGCTGGAATTCTAGGAGAAAAAGCTTGTTTTGAGAAAAGGCAGGCAGGGCAATTTAAGGGAAGGTTAGATTTCATTCATTCATTGGACAATCATATTAGTCAATACTGACTAAACTGTCCTTATATGCCAGAAAGTACCCTTAAGCATTTTTCATACACTAACTCAGTTAAGACAGTGTATTAAAAAAGCAGAGACATCATTTTGCCAACAAAAGTCTACAGTCAAAGCTATAGTTTTTCCAGGAGTCATGTATGGATGTGACAGTTTGACCACAAAGAAAAATCAATGCTTTCAAGTTGTGGTGCTGGAGAAGAATCTTGAGAGTCTGTTGGACTGCAAGATCAAACCAGTGAAACTTAAAGGAAATCAACCCTGAATATTCATTGGCAGGACTGATGCTGAAGCTGAAGCTGAAGCTCCACTACTTTGGCCATCTGATATGAAGAGTGGACTCATTGGAAAAGACCCTAATGCTAGGAAAGATTGAAGGCAAAAGGAGAAGAGGGTGGCAGAGGATGAGGTGGTTGCATTGCATCACTGACTCAATGGACATGAATTTGAACAAACTTCGAGAGACAGTGAAAGACAGGGAGGCCTAGGGTGCTGCAGTCCATGGGGTCGAAAAGAGTAAGACATGACTTATCAACAAAACAATCATCAGTTAAAACTCACAATCTCATCCTGAGAGAGACTGCACTGTCTTCATTTTACAGATCAGAGAACAGAGGCCGGGGGAAAAATGAGTAAATTTGCATGAAGCAGCTTGTAAGAGCTTCCAACGCCAGCAGTCTGATGCCCAATCCCACAGTCTTGACCACTAGATGAGTAGTTTTCAAACATTTTTGACCACAAAGCATAGCAGGAAATATATTTTACTCAGAGGCCCAGTCCACACCAACACATATATCATGAAAACAATATTTTCATGACATGATGCTTTAGTTAATGCTGATTTTTTTTCTACTTTGTTTTAATGAAAATGCTGATGGGGACTTGATAAGATGATTTCGCCAAGTTCTAATGGGTTGCTCTTTGCAGTGTTTCATATGATGGAATTTTTTTTTTTTTTTTGGCTATGCTGCATCTTCATTGCTGCATTCAGGCTTTCTCTACTTGCAGTGCAGAGGCTTCTCATTGTGGTGGCCTCTCTTGTTGGGAAGTATGGGCTCTAGGTCCGCAGGCTTCAGTAGTTGCAGCACGTGGGCACAGTAGTTGTGGCTCGTGGGCTCTAGAGCACAGGCTCAGCAGTTGTGGTGCACAGGCTTAGTTGTTCCGAGGCATGTGGGATTGTCTCGGACCAGAGATCAAACTGGTGTCCCTTTCATTACAAAGCAGATTCTTAACCACTGGACCACCAGGGAAGCCCATGTGATGGAATTTTAAACCTAAGACTGTAGGAATCAATTTCTGTCCTTCAATGATTAATCAAAAATATTTCTTAAGTGCTTACTATTTGCCAGGCATGGCTGCAGGTTCTAAGGACACAAGTCCCACACTTATAGAAAAAACAATAGGGTAGTAGCTTGCAGGGTGAGTAGGTGGGGCTTGTTTTGGATGGAACAGCCAGGGATGGCCTCTCAAGTGTGGCCAAACCAGGATAGTTTGATTACGGGGTTTCCCACAACATGGGGCTTTCAGTGCTAAATTTTGGGAATTCCCAGACAAAGCGGGAAGAGTTGGCCACTCTCAGCCTCTCTGAGGGGGTGACATTTCGGCCCAGGTCAGAATAATGAGGAAGAGTAAAGGAACATTTCAGGAATTCAAAGTCCCTGGGATGGAAACTTGGGTGGAAGAAACAAAAAGCAGGTCCCTGGGTGTGGCTGGAGCAGGGTAAATGGGGAGGGTGCGAGTGGGTGGGAGTGGTGAGTCAGGGGATGGAGGGGGTCACTTCACTTAAGATTTCATTTTGTTGTTGAGTTGCTAAGTCGTGTCCTACTCTTTGCCACCCCATGGACTGTAGCACACCAGGCTTCCCTGTGCTTCACTATCTCCCAGAGTTTGCTCAAACTCATGTCCATTAAGTCAGTGATGCCATCCAACCACCTCATCCTCTGCCAGTCCCTTATTCTCCTGCCTTCATCTTTCCCAGCATCAGGGTCTTTTCCAATGAGTCGGCTCTTTGCATCAGGTAGCCAAAGTACTGGAGCTTCAGCTTCCGTCCTTCCACTGAATATTCAGGGTGGATTTCCTTTACAATTGGCTGGTTTGATCTCCTTTGTCCAAGGGACTCTCAAGAGTCTTCTCCAGCACCACAATTTGAAAATATCAGTTCTTCGGTGCTCAGCCTTCTTTATGGTTCAACTCTCACATCAGTACATGACGGGAAAATCATAACTTTGACTATACGGACCTTTGAATATGGAAAATGACCCTCGTCAGACTTGGAAGCCATCAGAGGGTTTTAAGTGGGGGTGGGGCAGATGTACAGTCAGTTCTCTACATACAAACATTCAAATTGTGAACTTTCAGAGATGCAAACGTGCATCTAGTTCCAACAAGGAACCAAAACCTGTGTCATCAACATCAGGCAAGCGTGAAATCGCAGCCTGCCCTCCATCTCCTATTGATGACGATCCTTCAGCTCTCCCATCTTTCACCTCCTCCAGTAAGTAACTCTTCGTGCCTGTTCACTCAATGCCTGTTGAGTACGACTGTACTTTTCAAGGTACTGTACCATAAGATTTAAAATATTTTCTTTACTTTTTGTGTTTGTTTTTATGTATTTGTGTGAAATGTGTTATAAATCTATGACAGCACAGTACTATGTAGCCAATTGTGTTAGCTGGGTACCTAGGCTAACTTTGTTGGATATAGGAACCAACTGGACTTGCAAATGCACTTTTGGAATGGACCTCGTTTGTATGCAGGGCACTTAACTCTACTCCAATTTGTGGTTTGTGATTTTAAAACCTCACTGCATGGGGAATAGACTGTAGGAGACAAGACAGACACAGAACCTGGGAGTCTGTTACCGTCCCCCTGGACTTAAAAGCATGGTGGCTTGGATTAGGAATCTGGTGGCAGAGGCGGAGATGGGTCAGTGGATTCAGTGTACATTTTGGAGAACATTCTGATGGATGTGAGGAGGTTAGGGGAAAGGTTTTAGAGTGGGACAGCAGTGCTCTGGAGACACACTGTACAGTTCATTCTGCTATAACTCTTGTTTTGGGAATTTGAACTTGTCTCAACATGGCGCCATATTTATAGCACTGTTTATGTATTTCTTCCCCCAATTAATAGCTGCAAAACTCTGCTATCTCAAAGAAGAAATCATAAGGGAACTTAGAAAATACTTTGAGATGACTGAAAATGAAACACAACATACAAAAATTCATGAGATCCAGTTAAAGTAGAGGAAAATTGATAGCTGTAATCATCTATGCTAAAGAAAAAAAAGAGAGAGAGAAGGACCTCAGTCAATAATCTAGCTATCCACCCTAAGAAACTGGAAAATAAGAGTAAATTGAAACTAAAGCTAGCCAAAAGAATGAAATAATAAAGATTAGAGTGGGAGTAAATGAAGTTGAGAATAGAAAATCAAGACAGAATTATTAAAACCACAAGTAGCTTCTTGGAAAAGATCAAATAGGTTGATAAAACTTTAACTAGACTGATCAAGATAAAAAGAAGATTCAAATTACTAAAATCAGGAATGAAAAAGGGGACATTACAAGCAACATTACAGAAATACAAAAATGAAAAAATAATACTATAAACAATTGCATGTCAACAAATTATAGATACCCTGGATGAAATGGGGGATATTCTTAGAAAGATGCAAATTACCCAAACTGATTCAAGAAGAAACAGAAAACTGAACGAATCTTGAATAAGTAAAGAAATTGAATTAGTAATAAAAAAACAAAAACAAAGAAAAACCCAGGCCCAATGGCTCCACTGGTGAATTCTACGAAATGTCTAAAGATTTAAACATTTAGCCTTCACAGACTTTTCTTAAAACTATGAGAGGAGAGAAAACTCCATGAGGCCATTCTAACATTCTCTGAGGCCAGTATTATCCTGATGCCAAAACCAGACAAAGACACCACAAGAAAAGAAAACTCATGACCAAGATTTCTTATGAACACAGATGCAAAAATCCCCAACAAACTACTGGCAAACCAAATCTGGCAACATATTAAAAAGATTTATACACCATGATCAAGTGGAATCTGCCCCAAGAATGCAAGCTTGGTTGGCCTAATATTAAAAAAAAACAAAAAAAAAAAAACACCATTCATTTTAGTAGAATAAAGGACAAAAATGATATGATCATCCCAACAGCTTCAGAAAAAGCATTTCACAAAATCCAACACTTTTTCATGACAAACTAGAAATAGAGGAGACCCTCAAGCTGATAAAAGACATGCAAAAAATGCCACAGATAATAATACTTAATGGTGAAAAGTCAAATGCTTTCCCCATAACATCAGGAACAAGACAAGGATATCGTCTCTCAACATTTCTATTCAACATTGTGCTGGATGAGATAGCCAGGGTAAATTAGGCAAGAAAAAAAAATATAAAAGGCACCCAGATTGGAAACAAAGCAAGAAAACTATCCTTTTTTGCAGATGACACAATCTTGTATGTAGAAATCCCCAGGAGCCCATTGTGTGTGCATGCTCAGTCGCTTCAGTTTGTCTGACTCTTAGTGACCCTACAGACTATAGCCTGCCAGGCCCCTCCGTCCATAGGATTTCCCAGCAAGAATACTGGAGTGGGTTGCGGTGCCCTCCTCCAGGGGATCTTTCTGACCCAGGGATCGAACTCATGTCTCCTGCATAAGAATTTGATTTATAATAACACCAAAAAGAACAAAAGACTTAGGAATGAATTTAACTAAAGAAGCCAAGACTTATACAATGATAACTAAAAACAAAACAAAAACCAAAATCCAAAAAACACAACAGCATTGAAAGAAATTAAAGAACCACATAAAGGATATCCCATGTTCATGGATCAGAAGATTTCATGTTAAGATGGTAACCTTCTCCAAACTGACCTACACACTGAATGTAATCTCTCTCAAAATCCAGCTGGGTTTTGTTGTTGTTGTTGTAGAAATTTAGAAGCTCATTCTAAATTTCATAAAGCAATGCAAGGAACCCAGAATAACCCAAACAGTCTTGAAAAAGAAGAACAAAGTCAGAAGACTTACACTTCCAAATTTTAAAACTTACTACAAAGCTACAGTTGTGGTATTGGCATAAAGCTAAACATGTAGATAAGTGGAACTGTACTGAGAGTCCAGAAATAAACTTGCACACTTATGATCAATTGATCTTTTGACAAGCATGCCAAGATTATTAATAGGGAAAGAATAGGTCTCACCAACAAATGGCACTGGTTGGCTTATTAGCTCCTGGGAGAAGTCTAAAGTCTCTGGAGATAAAATAACTGAGCTCCACCAGCCCCTGTCAGCCTGTAGAAGGCTGCTTGTTCGAAAGTTACTATGAACTTCAAGATGGCAACAGCACAGCAATAAATCAGGTACAAGAGATCTTGTCAAGTTCCCCTAGATACAAGCCACCGACCCTGCCCCATCTTGGTGGGTGGGCTGCCACCCTTTCCCTTTACCCCACCAAACTCGCAACACCGACCTCCCCTTTCTCTTTCCCTGGTCCCTAGGAATTCAGGCCCCATAGCCTGCTGAAACTCCGTGGAGGGAAGCCTCCGGGACAAGATCTAAAGTTCCCCCATGCCAGCTCTCTGAGCTCATCTAGTTCCTGAGAAATGCACACCTCTTCCCAAACAAACCCGCTGTTTGCGAGCCCATCCTGATTTAGCAGCAAGTTGCCTTGGCTCAGCTGCCAAAATAACCAGCCCACCTCTTGCCCTGCAGCTTCTGCCAGGAAGCGGACACCGGTCCAGCACGCCTCCCTGGAAGAGCAGCATCACCCACTCCCTGCTCCCAGGGGTTCTCCCTGGAGCCCAGACATGCCCTTCAAGCACGCCCACTGACCACCATTCTCCATACCAGAGAGGGGTAACCAGAACCCTCTGTGCACCCAGCCCTCAGCACCCGGATATTTTTTGCCCAAGACATCCTTTTAAAAAGTTAAGTAATGCCATTTGCAGCAACATCAATGGACCTGGAAAGAGTCAAACTAAGGGAATCAAGTCAAATATTGTATGATATCCCTTATATGTGGAATCTAAAAATAATGATAAAAATGAATTCATTTACAAAACAAAAAGAGACTCAGACTTAGAGAATGAACTTTTGCTTACCAAGGGTGAAGCAGGAGAGGGACAGATTGGGAGTTTCAGATGACAAGTACACACTACTGCGTTTGAAATAATAGCCAACAAGGACTTATTGTTGTGGCTGTTGTTCAGTTGCTAAGCCTTGTCCAACTCTTTGCAACTCCATGGACTGCTTCTCTGCCCTCCACTATCTCCCAGAGTTTGCTCAAATTCATGTCCATTGAATCAGTGATGCTACCTAACCATCTTATCCTCTGCCACCTACTGTATAGCACAGCGAACTCTGCTCAACATCCTGTAATAACCTAAATAGGAGAATAATTTGAAAAAGAATAGATGTATGTATGTGTATCACTGACTCACTTTGCTGTACCCCTGAAGCGGTCACCACATTGTTAATCTCCTCTGTGTATGTGTGTGCGCAGCCCCCCGGTTCTGTCTGATTCTTTGCGACCCTATGGACTGTGGCCCGCCAGGCTCCTCTGTCTATGGAAATTTTCAGGCAAGAATACTGGAGCGGGCTGCCATTTCCTCCTCCAGGGGATCTCCAATATAAAATAGAAATTAAAAATAAATAAAAGTTCTCTTCCAGTGTCTGCTCTTGCCCTTCTGTACCCTCTGGGTTGGTGACCAGCCTGTAGAGTTGGGATCCTCTTTCTCAGTTATTTCCTCTGAAAACATGCCCGTTGGGCTGGCGCCTCCCTGGAGAATTCCAGAACCTTCGTGTCTTGGGGCTGCAGCTGAAACTGCAGTTTCCAGCCCTGTTTGATTTGCTTTTCCATGTGTTGCCTCTCCCTGTGTCCTCTAGTCTAAATAAATTCCATTAGATCAGGGACCTCTTCTATCTACTCTCAATCCTGTCCTCTAAATCAGAGCTTTGGGGGGTGGGGTGGGGGTGGCGGCTCTTTCCTGGCGGTCCAGTGGCTAAGACTACGAGCTCCCAATGCAGGGGGCCCAGGTTCCATCCCTGGTCGATGAACTAAGATCCCACATGACTCGAAGTAACCGACTGGGTGCGCAACAACTACTGAAGCCCGCACGCCTAGAGCCCGTGCTCTGCAACAGGAGAAGCCTGCACACCACAGCTAGAGTGGCGCCTGCTCGCCCCAACTAGAGGAAGCTCGTGCACAGCAACGAAGATCCCGCACAGCCAAAAAAATATAAAAGATCCTGCGTGCTTCAGATAAGACCCGATAAGTAAATAAATAAATAAATAAATAAATGAATAAATAAATAAATATATATATATATATTTTTTTTAAAGCATAGATTTTTTTTTTTAAGCAACAGTGACTGCCCCACAGGGGACTTTTGGCAATATCTGGGGACATTTTGGCGGTCACCGCTAGGGGGTGCCGTTGGCATCGAGTATATATAGATAAGAGAGGAGGAATGCGGCTCAACAACCCCAACAGTGCGGAGAAAGGCCCCCACCACAGAGAATTTATCTGGCCTCAGATGCCAACAATGGCCCGACTAAGAAACCTGCCATTAAGTACGAGGGGAGAGGATTGAGTCTGATCTTGGTCTGCACCGTGCAGCAGGATGAACTCTCAATGGGTTAAACCCTGTAAACCTGGGTGCCACCCACCACCCACTCCCAGCATCAGTGAATTACCTCCTCTCTCCCTCTCCATTCAGTTTGTGTACTGAAATGCCTGCAGCATTCTAGGACATCCAGAGGTCAGATGGTCACAGAACACAGATTATCTTGTGGGGGAAGGTCCATGGAACTCCCTAACCCAGGGGTCCTCATCTGGGATGATTCTGCCCCCCATGGGACACTGGAGACATTTATGATGTCACAACTGGGGGAGGGAGTGTGACCAGCATTTGGCCAGTAGAAGCAGGGCAAACTGCACCCCTAAAATGCGCAGGGTGGCACCACAGAGAATGATTTGGTGCCAAAGGCAGCAGCGCCGAGCCTGAGAAACCTTGGTCTAGAATTGGGCTTGGAACACAGCTCTTCCTCAGTAAATCACTGTTGATTACATGGATGGTGGAATACCAGGCCTGTAGGTGACAATTTCTTGCTGAATCTATCTCAAATTTTTCTTTTTTTAGTTTGAGATAAAATATACATAAACCACTTGTAAGAATGAAGTTCAGTGGCCCTAAGTACATTCATATTTTTATGCAATTCTCCACCACCCACCTCCATAAAAAATTATTATTACTTTTTTGGCCACCATGCATGGCCACTTCCTTCATCTACTTCCTGTCTCTGTGGATCTGACTCCCTCAGGGACCTTGCATAAGTGGAATCAGACAGTGTATCTCCTTTGGAAACTGGCTTATTTCACTGAGCATCATGTCCTTGAGGTTTATCCATGCTGCAGTGTGTGTCAAAATCTCCTTCCTTTTAAAGGCTGAATAATGTTCCACTGTGTGGATGGACCACATTTCATCCTTTCATCCATCAACAAACACTTGAGTGGCTTCCACCTATGACTCAGTCCTGCTAATGAGCAAGGGTGTGCAAATATCTCACCAAGACCCTGCTTTCAATTCCTTTGTTGCCTGAAATCTCTTGAGGCAAGATGGGCAGAAACCTCACAGAATGCTTCCATTAGGAAAACGCAGGTGAAAAAAAGAATGCAATTCTGTGCATGTATGAAGGCGTTTAAGCCTCTGATTCTAATCCAGGAAAGATATGGAAGGGAGGTTAAACCAGTCAACCCTAAAGGAAATCAACTTTGAATATTCACTGGAAGGACTGATGCTGAAGCTGAAGCTCCAATACTTCGGTCACCTGATTTGAAGAACCAACTCATTGGAAAAGACCCCGATGCTGGCAAAGATTGAGAGCAAGAGGAGAAGGGGGCCACAGAGGATGAAATGGCTGGATGGCATCACTGACTCAATGGACATGAGTTTGAACAAATGTCGGGAGATAGTGAAGGACAGGGAAGCATTGCATGCTGCAGTCCATGGCGTCTCAAAGACTCAGACACGACTTAGCGACTGAACTATGAACCTGGAAGGGTTCCTCTAGGATTCATGCTTAGCCTTTAAAATAAATTAAGTTTGGTCACTGGGGGCGTCCCCACACCACCTGATTGGGTTATCTGCATGATGAGGTTATCGGCTTGATGGGATTATCGTGCCATATATCAGGCACTATATATAAGAAGGCGCTGCCTTCAGTTCGGAGTAGGTTACTTTGACTAGGCCTGCAGGATTTCGATTCCGGTTTAGGTGGCTGCGCAGGCGCAGACTTGGCACAGGCGGTCTCAAGCTGATCGCCGACCCAGCTCGGCCTCGGGATAGCCTTCCCCAGGATCGGTTGTATCCCGGGCTCAGGGTCCGCGATCGAGGCCAGAGACCCAACACCTCGAGGGCGGCCTCCGCGGGACCGAGGGACGCGCACCCCGAGGGAGGTGTAAAGAAAGAGGTTCTGGCCGGACCCAGGTCAATCGCCCATCGCCCATGGCGGCCCTCTGCCCCAGCAGCCAGAATGTCACTGAGTATGTCCTCCGAGTTCCCAAAAATACCACCAAAAAATACAATATCGTGGCTTTCAATGCAGCCGATAAAGTCAACCTCACTACTTGGAATCAGGCCCGGCTGGAACGAGACCTGAGCAACAAGAAGATTTACCAAGAGGAGGAGATGCCTGAGTCGGGCGCTGGCAGCGAGTTCAACCGCAAGCTCCGGGAGGAGGCGCGGAGGAAGTACGGCATCGTCCTCAAGGAGTTCCGGCCAGAGGACCAGCCCTGGCTGCTGCGGGTCAACGGCAAATCGGGCCGCAAGTTCAAGGGCATAAAGAAGGGAGGCGTGACAGAAAACACCTCCTACTACATCTTTACCCAGTGCCCTGATGGGGCTTTCGAGGCCTTCCCTGTGCACAACTGGTATAACTTCACGCCGCTGGCCAAGCACCGCACGCTCACGGCCGAGGAGGCTGAGGCGGAGTGGGAGAGGAGAAACAAGGTCCTGAACCACTTCAGCATCATGCAGCAGCGGCGACTGAAAGACCAGGACCAGGACGAGGAGGATGAGGAGAAGGAGAAGCGCAGCCGCAAGAAGGCCAGCGAGCTGCGCATCCACGACCTGGAGGACGACCTGGAGATGTCGTCCGATGACAGCGAGGCCAGCGGCGAGGAGGGTGGCAGAGCCCCCAAGGCCAAGAAGATGGCACCGCCCAGCAAGGGGGGCTGGAAAAAGAAGAAGAAGGGCTCAGATGATGAGGCCTTTGAGGACAGTGATGACGGGGACTTCGAGGGCCAGGAGGTGGACTACATGTCCGACGGCTCCAGGTGAGGCAGGCGGGAGGCGGGTGAGACCCTGGGCCGGCCTGCGGACGCGCTCACTCACCCTCTGCCCACTCTCTGTCTTACAGCAGCTCCCAGGATGAGCTGGAGGGCAAGCCCAAGGTCACCCAGCAGGAGGAGGGTCCCAAGGGCGTGGACGAGCAGAGTGAGAGCAGTGAAGAGAGCGAGGAGGAAAAGCCGCCCGAGGAGGACAAGGAGGAGGAGGAGGAGAAGAAGGCACCCACGCCGCAGGAGAAGAAGCGGAGGAAAGGTGGGTTGGCCCCTCTGAGCCCCTGATCTGGGACAGGGCCGAGGGCTGGCTCAGGGGTCTCCAGTCCTGACGCCCCCTCCTCTGGCCCCTTGCAGACAGCAGCGAGGAGTCCGACAGCTCGGAGGAGAGTGACATTGACAGCGAAGCCTCCTCGGCACTCTTCATGGCGGTAAGGCCCCGCCGAGGCAGGGCCAGCCAGGGCAGACGGTGGGGGGGGGGCCCTCTCCCGACATGCGTGCTCAGCCCCAATCTCCACAGAAAAAGAAGATGCCCCCCAAAAGGGAGCGGAAGCCATCAGGGGGCAGTTCCCGGGGTAACAGCCGGCCAGGCACGCCCAGCACTGAGGCGGGCAGTACTTCTTCCACCCTCCGGGCAGCTGCCAGCAAGCTGGAGCAGGGTGAGTAGTACGCCCCATCCCACCCCGCCCGCCCTACCCTGCCCTCTTGACCCCATCCTGGTCTTCCTGTTCCGAAGCCTCTGAGCCCCTTGCACACCATGATCCCAGCACTGTCCCCCCACCCCCCCACCCCCCCACCCAGTGGTCCAGCCTCCCAGACCCAGTCTCAGTCCCACCGCCACCTCCCACAGGGAAGCGCCCCAGCGAAACGCCGGCAGCCAAGCGGCTACGACTGGACACCGGGCCCCAGAGCTTGTCTGGTAAATCCACTCCTCAGCCCCAGTCTGGGAAGTCAACCCCCAGCAGCGGCGATGTTCAAGTAACTGAAGACGCCGTGCGCCGCTACCTGACGCGGAAGCCCATGACCACCAAGGACCTGCTGAAAAAGTTCCAGACCAAGAAGACGGGGCTGAGCAGCGAGCAGACAGTGAATGTGCTGGCTTAGATCCTGAAGCGCCTGAACCCTGAGCGCAAGATGATCGACAAGATGCATTTCTCCCTCAAGGAGTGATGCTGCCCCCAATAAACAGGCTCTGTTTTCCACAAAAAAAAAAAAAAGTTTAATTTTTTAATTATTGAAGTATAATTGTTTTACAATGTTGTGAGTTTCTGCTGAACATCGTGCATCAACTATATGTATACACATATCCCCTCCCTCTTGAGACCCCCTGCACTCCCACCGCACCCCCCCCCCCCGCCCCGCCCTCCACACTCTGCCCCCACTCCCACCTTGCGGGTTTCATGGTGGCTGACAGAAACGTTCTTGAATTAAACAAAGGGGATGGTTGCACCACATTTTGAATATGCTGGAAATCAGTGAGTTATCCATTTTACTATGATGAATTTCATGACTGTGAATTGCATCTGAATAATAATTAAAAAACAACTTTTTAAACCTGAAAGTTCTACATGGCAAGGACCACCTCGACCCTGAACAAATTGGACGGTTGGTCACTCTAGCTGTTGTAGGTGTAGGTTGGGGTGCAGATGGGCTGATATTGAGTGCCTGCTACCCTGTCCTGAAGGAGTCTTGCTATAGACATATCTGCTGTGAAGAACGGGCTCTGTGGTCAAAAGAGCCCAGGGTCCAGCAGCTTATTAAAGGCCCCAAGAAGTCCTGCAACTGCATCCTAGTTATGATTCCAATCTTTGGAACCATTCAAAGTTCTGGACATTAGCTGCATGCTTGAGGGCAAATCACATAGCTCTGTAAACCCTAGTTTGCTCTTCTGTAGAGAAAGATTTCCAATGAAGACCTGCGTCGTGAGAGTGTCATGAGGATTCAGTGGGATGAGCTCTGGAAAGTGCTAAGGATCCTGAAGGTGCACAAGAGCTTTCATTATTATTAGAAAAAAAAGAAAACCAAAAAAACACAAAACAAACAGAAACATTAGTAAAAAGGTTAATTCTACCTAACTGATGTTTTCCAAACCTATTAAACCAAGTGACCTATTTTCCCCTCATAATATCGACTAACACCCCTCACCTTGGGAAATGCAATTTACTATTAGGAACTGTCCTGGTGAGGGGAGAGATAAATTAACAGGCTGCTATTAACATACACTGTGTACATGCATGCTCAGTTGCTTCAGCCATGTCTGACTCTTTGCGACCCCGTGGACTGCAGCTCATCAGGCTCCTCTGTCTATGCGATTATCCCGGCGAGAATGCTGGAGTGGGTTGCCATGACCTCCTCCAGGGGATCTTCCTGACCCAGAGATCGAACCTGCATCTCCTGTGTCTTCTGCATTGCAGGCGGATTCTTTACCATTAAGCCACCAAGGAAGCCCATCATATATACATTACTATATTTAAAATGGATGACCAATAAGGACCTACTGTATAGCACAGAGAACTACACAATATTTTACAATAACCTACTCTAAGGGAAAAGAATCTGGAAATACACAAACGTATAGCTGAATCACTTTGCTGTTCAGCTGAACACACTAATTGTAAATAAATTATATTAATACTTCAATAAAAAAAAAGTAAAATCAAAAAGAAAGGGAAAAAAGAACTGTTCTGGTATATTGCCAAGGAGGGCTTCCCAGGTTGTGCAGTGGTAAAAAAAATTTTGCCTACTAATGCAGGAGATGCAAGAGACATGGGTTCAATCCTTGGGTCAGGAAGATCCCTCAGAGGAGGAAATGGCAACCCACTGCAGTATTCTTGCCTGGAGAATCCCATGGACAGAGGAGCCTGGGGGCTTCGGTCCATAGGGTTGTAAAGTCGGACACAAATGAGTGAGCACAGTACAGCATTTCCAAGGAGGTGGCTCTGAAATAAACTTCTTTGCTGCAAACAATCCCATGATGAAGCTGCAGATGTGTTCTCATGGAAGACTTGTGAAGTGTGGCGTAAACACAGGATTAGGTGTCTGGGTCTGGGGTTAGACTGGTGAAAGGGGAGCAGTTTTAATTCAAGGCGGGGGTCACCAGAGAACACTTGGTCTCCTAGAACCAGAGTTTAAAACCTCAGCACCGAATGATTCCAAACACAAGTCTTGAGGTAGCATTCAGCTAAGCAGTAGACCATTATACAGCCATGAAAAAGGATGAGATGCAGCAGTATGGGCAGATGTTGGAGAATGGCTGTGATCTACACATTAAATGACAAAAACGTAAACACAGAACATTGAACTCTGTTGACAGTGTTTTTAAAAGTGGATATTTGTTTCAAAGGGGGATAAACTTACACACGTATTACCTTTTAAAGTAAATACGTAAACATTTACTGAGTGCTTATGATGTGCCAGGTAATTCCCTATCATTTGTCAATATATTCTCAATTCCTCTTCGCCATAACTCGTATTATTGGTCCAACATGTGACATATGAGTTATCTCTTGCTGCACAACAAATCATCCCCATATTTAGCAGCTTAAAATGACAAACATTCATGATCTCAGATAGTTACTGTAGGTCAGGAACCTGGATGCAGCTTCGCTGGGTGGTTCTAGTTCACAGTCTCTCAGAAGGTTGTGGGCAAGTTGTTGGCTGCTCTTATCTGAAGACTCGAGTGGAGAAAGAGTCTTACTCTCTTTTTCCCTTCCTTGCTTCCCTCCCCCCTCTTTCTTTCCTTCCTCCCACCCATTTTGTTCTTCCTTTCTTTCTTCTTCTTTTCCTTCTTCCTTCCTTTCTCTCTTCCTTTTCTTTCTAAACTTGTGTTCTAAACTTGTGGTAAAAACACTTAATATGAGATATATCCTCCTGACAAAATTTCAAGCTTATGACAGAGAATTGTTAACTGCAGGTACCACATTGTTCAGTAGATCTCTGGAACTTATTCATTTTGAAACACTGAAACTTTACACCCATCAGACAGCGCCTCCTCATGGGGAAGAACTCACCTCTAAGCTCACTCATGTAGTTGTTAGCAGGTCTCAGCTCCTCGAGGGCTACTGGCTGGAGACTTCTGTTCTTCACCCCATGGACTGTTTAACAAGCAGCTTGTGTGTCCTTTTGACGTGACATGAGGGACCAGGCAGTTGGCCACCCCCATGCACTTGAGACAGAAGCCACTGTCTTTTGTCACTTAAGCTCAGCAGTGACAACATCTCATCAATTCTTTTTTTTTTAGCTTAAATTTTTTTAAAATTTATTTGGCTGCTGCAGGTCTTAGCTGCAGCACAGAGGATCTTTGACCTTCATTGTGGATGTGGGATCTTTGATCTTAGTTGCAGCATGTGGAATCTAGTTCCCTGACCGGGGCTTGAACCTGGTCCCCCTGCACTGGAAGCATGGAGTCCTAGGCACTGGGCCACCAGGGAAGTCCCTCATCAGCTCTGATGTCATTGAAAGAAGGGTGTCAGTAAGTCCAGCCCACACTTGTGGGGAGATGATTACATAAGGAAGTAGATATGATGAAGTGGGGATTGTTGAGGGCTGTCTTCTCGGGGGTGCATTTTAGAAGCTGACAACCACTCTAGGGGTGGGGTCCAGAAGCGTTCAGTCAAACTCATAGAGCCAGCTAATAAACTGCAGAGTTGGGATCTGAACCCAGGAGGTCTGGCTTTGACACCCATGTGCTTGACCTCCAACCTTTCCTATATCTCGTCCATGCTCTGGGGCAGCATGCTTGTATACGGAGAGAATATTCCTGGAAAAAAAAAAACAATCAATATAAACTAAGAATACACATGAAATGAAATTAAAAGATTCTTGCTACTTGGAAGAAAAGCTATGACAAACCTAGACAGCATATTAAAAAGCAGAGATATCACTTTGCCAACAAAGGTCCATGTAGTCAAAACTGTCAAAGCTATGGTTTTTCCAGTAGTCATGTACAGATGTGAGAGCTGGACCATAAAGAAGGCTGAGTGCCGAATAATGGAGGCTTTTGAACTGTGGTGTTGGAGAAGACTCTCCAGAGTCCCTTGGACTGCAAGGAGATCCAACCAGTCAATCCTAAAGGAAACCAACCCTGAATACTCACTGGAAGGACTGATGCTGAAGCTGAAGCTCTAATACTTGGGCCACCTGATGTGAAAAGCCGACTCTTTGGAAAAGACTCTAATCCTGGGAAATATTGAGGGCAGGAGGAGAAGGGGGTGACAGGGTAAGATGGTTGGATGGCATCATCGACTCAGTGGACATAAGTTTGAGCAAATTCTGGGAGGTGGTAAGGGACAGGGAAGCCTGGTGAGCTACAGTCCATGGGGTCGCAAAGAGTTGGACATGACTGAGCAAATGAACAGTAAGAAAAAATACACAATAACAGGAAAAGGGAAGACTAGCTCTTCTCTGCAGATCCTTTCACCCTATTGAGGCTGTCTGTCTTTGTATGTGTTTACCAAAAACGCAAGTATTACTTTTCCAATCTATTTTCTTTTTTGGTCAAAAAACCCCAGAGGCATAATAAAATGAAAGGATATTTTCTGCCCAAATATAAAACAAAAATTGAACCAAAAAGAAAAAGAAACCAAAAAAAAAGGTCAACCACATGTTTACAAGAAAAGAATTAGCCAGTAAAACCACAAAACCACTAAAAACTAGATGCATCCAAGAATGGTACGAAAATACATCCTCCTGGGAGCTTTCCACATCTCCTGGAGAGCATTTAGCCTACGTCGTTGTTAAAACTTTTCTCCTCCCCTCCCAGATGGAATTCTTCCTAATTGACTGTTTTTATTTAGCTAATAACTTAATTAACCAGTACTGTTAGAACTTTCAAGGCTGTTGAAGCTCTGGTGGATGGTTTTGAGAGCCACTGATTGGGCGCAGACCTGAGTGTGAGCATCTGATCCTTTCAAAGGTAGCATAAAAGGGCAATTTCCATAGTGACGGGGTTTCTGATTGGTGAATTTTGTGTACAAGGCACCTGCGTGCCACAAAGATCTTCATTTTCCTCTGGCTTTCTCTGATGTCTGTCACATTTCTCCAAGACACCAAGTCATTTCCATGGCAAACTGTTGTGACCTCGAACAGCCTTGGAAGGGGCAGGCTGAATACACATGAAACAACATTTTTAAAAAATAACCCTGCGTTTTCAGCCAACTGCATTAACCACTTCCAGGCAACCAGGAAGCAGGGCAATAGAATGGCTGTACCTATGTTCCACAGTGACTGCCAGTGGATGGAAGAAGGAAAGAAAAGGGGGACGAAAAGAAAAAAAGGTGAACTAGAGGAAAATGAAAGGGGAAAGGAATGAAAGCGAAAGAATTTTTTAAAAAAATCGGAAGAGAGACAGTTCAATGACACAAACTGTCAAGCACTCTTACTGTCCACTTTATAAAAATGAACCTAAGACCTAAATATTCTTAGCTTACACTTCCCTTGGTCCAGTGGTTAAGCATCCACCTGTCAATGCTGGGGACATGGGTTGGATTCCTGGTCCAGAGAGATCCCACATGCTGCGGGGCAACTAAGTATGTGCGTCACAACTACTGAGCCTGGGAGCTGCAAGTACTGAGTCCACGCCTGCAACTACTGAAGCTCGTGTTTCCTAGAGCTTGCGCTCAACAATAGAAGCCACCGCAACAGGAAGCCTGTGCATCGTGACTGGAGAGTAACCATCCCTTCCTGCAATGCGGAAAGACCTCGAAGCAACAGACCCAGTGCAGCCATAAATAAATAAATAAAAATTTAAAAAAACATTCTTAGCTTGATCACAATTGTACTAATTGTAAAGGTAATGTGGGTTGATGAATCAGAACTCCACTTGTGAATTTATATGTGTCTTTGAGGAAATTATATTGATACAAGGTCTGCATAAGATTTTGGAAGGACAGTCTGATGCGGGTGGGAGCAAGGGACTTGGCAGTTCCTTCACATCTTCATGAAAGACACCAATTATCCACATTATTCAGGGAATATCGCCCAACCAATACAACTCTTCCATGTTCATCATTAAGTGGAGGAAATCATGAATAGGAAAAAAAGTATGGAATAGCATAAATTATGTGAATGGGTTTATGGAAGGAGCTATTCGTATGTATGGATTTGGCTTCCCTCTGTGTTTTGGCCCACCTTACCTGCCTCCTGAGAAATTTGTATGCAGGTCAAGAAGAAACAGTTAGAACTAGACTTGGAACAACAGACTGGTTCCAAATCAGGAAATGAGTACATCAAGGGTGTATACTTTCACCCTGCTTATTTAACTTATATGCAGAGTACATCATGAGAAATACCGGGCTAGATGAAGTTCAAGCTGGAATCAAGATTGTCAAGAGAAATATCAATAACCTCAGATATGAAGATGACACCACACTTATGGCAGAAAGCGAAGAACTAAAGAGCCTCTTGATGAAAGTGAAAGAGGAGAGTGAAAAAGTTGGCTTCAAACTTAACATTCAGAAAACTAAGATCATGGTATCCAGTCCCATCACTTCATGGCAAATAAATGGGGAAACAGTGAGAGACTTTATTTTTTTTTTTGGCTCCAAAATCACTGCAGATGGTGACTGCAGCCATGAAATTAAAAGACGCTTGCTCCTTGGAAGAAATGCTATGATCAACCTAGATAGCGTATTAAAAAGCAGAGACATTACTTTGCCAACAAAGGTCCATCTAGTCAAAGCTATGGTTTTTCCATTAGTCATGTATGGATGTGAGAGTTGGGCTATAAAGAAAGCTGAGCATCAAAGAATTGATACTTTTGAACTGTGGTGTTTGAGAAGACTCTTGAGAGTTCCCTGGACTGCAAGGAGATATAACCAGTCCATCCTAAAGGAAATCAGTCCTGAATATTCATTGGAAGGACTGATGCTGAAGCTGAAACTCCAATACTTTGGCCACCTGATTTAAAGAACTGACGCATTGGAAAATACCCTGATGCTGAGAAAGACTGAAGGTGGGAGGAGAAGGGGACGACAGAGGATGAGATGGTTGGATGGTATCAGCAACTCAATGGACATGAATTTGAGCAACCTCTGTGAGTTGGTGATGAACAGGGAAGCCGGGGGTGCTGCAGTCCATGGGGTCACAAAGAGTCGGACACAACTGAGCGACTGAACTGAATTGTGTTTTGGAGAGGACGCGACTGTGTTTCTTTTTTCCCAGACAATGACTGTTTCAGAATATACACTTTTCATGCTCAGGGAAGTCCACCCTGAGATTAAAAACAAAGATGTAATAAAATTCCTGAAGTTCTTAAAGTTATGGAGGATTCTGGTTTTCTCCTAGATTTTCAATTTATGAAGGGGTCAGTTCACATCAGGATGTATTTTTTTATGCTGTTATGAGGATAGATAATGAAATATTAATTCATGTAATGATACAGATGAAAATCATCAGAGAGCAAGGCCATAACAGGAAGTCAGAGGATAAAATCTAAAACTGAGGCTAGAAGGATACATACACCCCAAAGTTCACAGCAGCACTGTTTACAATACCAGAACACAAAAGCAACCTAAGTGTCCATTGACAGAGGAATGGATAAAGAAGATATTGTACATATGTAGGATGGAATATTATTCAGCTGTAAAAAGAAAAAAAAAAAGAAAGGATGCAATTTGCAGCAATATGGATGGGCCTAGAGATTGTCATACTAAGTGAAGTAAGTCAGAGAAAGACAAGTATCATATAATATCGCTTATATGTAGAATCTAAAAAAATGACACAAATGAACTTATTTACAAAACAGAAATAGTCACAGACATAGAGAACAATCTTACAGGTCTTGCAAGCATACGGTTATATATGTATATAACCGAATCACTTGGCTGGACACCTGAAACTAACACACTACTGTAAATCAACTATATTCCAATATGAAATGAAAAATTAAATTAAAAAACCTGAGGCTAATATCAAAGGAAAGAGTCAAAGTGTTGATAATTGTTGGCTCCTGGGGAAGGGACACCTGTGGAATTTGAGGAGGCAGAGGTGGAACAGGGCATTTTTTTTTGCTTTGGTACAAACCTTTCTGATACTCAAACAACAACAAAACAAGGGGTATGAATTACCTTAATCGAAAAGTAAAAACTTAGGACTTCCTTGTTGGTCCACGGGTTAAGACTCTGTGCTCCCAACGCAAGGGGCCCAGGTTTGAGCCCTGGTTGGGGAACTAAGATCCCACATGCCACCTGGCCCAGCCAAAGAAAAAAAAGTAAAGACTTTAAAACACAGCAGATGGGACTTCCCTGGTGGTCCAGTGGTTAAAACTCCTCACTTCCAATGCAGGGGGCACAGGTTTGATTCCTGCTCGGGTAGCTAAGATCCCACATACTGCACAGAGTGACCAGAAAAAAATAATAAATTAAAAAAAAAAAAAAAACACAGCAGACAAATGTCAGGGCACTCCATCTGTGCTGCATGCCATAGACACCCCAGATGCCATGTTATATTCACTCTGGCTGGGTGCAAGAGCCGTGTTACATTCACTCTAGCTGGGTGCGAGAGACGCGCACTCCCACGAAGGGGAGCTGGGAGGAAAGTTACAGTTTTCCTCTGGAAGAACAAATGAGAATCACCCTGGGGCATGTATAGTAGGAATCTCTGAACCACCACCCCTTGTATCCAATCCAGCCTCTACCTGAATTTGTGGAGTTTTTTTGCTTTGCTATTTTTTTTTGAACTTTGTTTTATTGAGGTATAATTGCCATGGTAACCCACTCCAGTATTCTTACCTGGAGAATTCCATGAACAGAGAAGTCTGGCAAGCTAAGGTTCATAGGCTAGCAAAGAATCAGACGCAAATTGAAGTGACTTAGCACGCATGCGATTGACATAATATGTTTCAGGTGTACAACATAACAATCCCATATCAGAATATACTGCAAAATGGCCACCACAATGTCTAGTTAATCATCACTTTACATAGCTACAATTTTTTTTCTTGTGAGGAGGCTTTTTAAGATCGACTTTCTTAGCAGCTTTTTTAAAAAATATTTATTTATTTATTGGCTGCGCTGGGTCTTTCTCTCAGTGCACGGGCTTCTCATTGCAGTGGCTTCTCTTGTCATAAAGCACAGGCTCGAGGGCTGGGGCTTCAGTAGTTGAGGCACACGGGCTTAGCTGTCTGCAGTGTGTGGGATCTTCCCGGACCAGGGACTGAACTCGTGTCCCCTGCATTGTGAATGCGCATTCTCAACCACTAGAAAACCAGGTAAGTCCAAGCAGCTTTCAAGTCTGTAATAGAATACTATTAACTGAAGTCACATGCTGTGTGTTACATCCTTACAGATTTTATAACTGGAAGTTTGCGCCTTTTGACCACCTCACCCGTCTCCCCATCCCCCTCCTCTGAAAACCAGCCATCTGCTGTGTTTTGTTTTGATTCTATATATAAGTGAGATCATACAGTATTTGTCTTCCTGTCTGACATTTCAGTAAGCATGATGTCTGTAAGATCCATCCATATAGTCTCAATTGCCAGAATTTCCTTCTTTTTAATGATTGCGAAGTATAGCATTCTTGATATACACATAAATATGTATCATTTTGTTGTTCAGTTGCTACATTGTGTCCAACTCTGTGACCCCAGACTCGCCAGGCTCCTCTGTCCTCCACCATCTCCTTCAGTTTGCTTAAATTCATGTCCATTGAATCGATGATGCTATCTGACCATCTCATCTTCTGCTACCCCTTCCCCTTTTGCCTGCAATCTTTATTAACATCAGAGTCTTTTCCAATGAGTTGGCTCTTCACATTAAGTGGCCAAAGCATTGGAGCTTCAGCTTCAGCATCAGTCCTTCCAGTTAATATTCAGGGTTGATTTCCTTTAGGGTTGAATGGTTTGATCTCCTTGCTGTCCAAGGGACTCTCAAGAGCCTTCTCCAGCACCACAATTCAAAAGCCTCAATTCTTCAGCAGTCAGCCTTCTTTATGGTCCAACTCTCACATCCATACATGACTACTGGAAAAACCACTGCTTTGACTATATGGACCTTTGTTGGCAAAGTGATGTCTCTGCTTTTTAATATGCTAGGTCTGTCATAGCTTTCCTTCCAAGGAGCAAGTGTCTTTTAATTTCAAGGCTGCAGTCACTGACCAGTGATTTTGGAGCCCAAGAAAATAAAATCTGTCAGTTTCCACTTTTTCCCCTTCTGTTTGCCATGAAATGATGAGACCAGATGTCATGATCTTAAGTTTTTTAATGTTGAGTCTCAAGTCAGTTTTTTCACCTCCTCTTTTATCCTCATCAAGAGGCTCTAATTCCTCTTCACTTTCTGCCATTAGAGTGATATCATCTGCATATGTGACACTGTTGATATTTCTCCCAGCAATCCTGATTCTAGCTTAATATATATCATATGTATACACACACACCCATATCTTCTTTATCCATTCACTTGTCATTGGACACTTAGGTTGTCTCCAGGTCTTCTTGGCTATTATAAAGAGTGCTGCAGTGGACACAGGAGTACAGACAGCTCTTCAAGATAGTGTTTTCATTTCCTTCAGATATATAACCAAAAGTGGACTGCTGGATCATATAGTAGCTCTATTTTTAGCTTTTTTGAGGCGACTTCCATTTTGCCCTTGGCTCTGGAGGTGGCGGGGGGAGTCTTCTGGGGTCAGCAGGGTTGGGGTGGACAGATTTTGCCAAATCAGGGCTTTTCTTTCTGCAGCCGCTGCCTCCGTGCAATCCTGTTTTCTACTGTCAGACTTTTCTCGATTAAAATGTGCACAGTGGCCTGGAATCGACTCTGTCCCTCTGCTAGGAGAAGGGGCTCGTCCACCACCCGGAGGGCGTGGTCACTGCTGATGGCCACGACTGGTGGGGCATGAAAGGTCCCTGTTGCGAGCTTATCTAGGGCAGGTAGGAGAAAGGTGAGACGAGGTCAACACAGGGATTCTAGGGGGAGCACTGACTGCTCTTGCTACGTGTGGAGCTCACTGGGAAGCAGGGCAGACGAACAGAGCTTGTGAAAGGCTTATTTGGGGAGCACTCAGGGGTGACCCTGGGGGAGGGGAGGAGTCAGAACCCAGTCTCCAAGGCAGAGAGGATGCCCTTCCCCCATGGAGGCTCGGGGGTTGGAACCCCTCTCAGTATTGCCCTGAGATGGGGTGATGGGCGGGCGGCTTGATGCCCCCACGTGACTGTGGGTGGCCCTGGGAAGGGAGGGTGACCCTAGATGCGGGGGGGGCTATTCAGGGGAGGCAGATCCCAAGCCACCAGGAGCAGAGGTCCGCTTCCAGCAGCATTTCCGGAAGCTGTCAGTGTGCCTGTCAACCCTGAACAAGATCAGGGTGGACGTCCGCTGAGGTATTTCTGGATGGGCTTTTCCTGAGTGACTTACCTTTCTGTGGTGAGACAGTTGTGTGTGCACGTGTGTGAGAATATCTGTGAGAAGGTGTGTGAGTGCATGTGAGTGAGCACATGTGTATGCAATCCTGCGTCCAATGAGGATGCACAAGAATGTGAGGTTGTTGTGTATACCCGTGCTGAGCACATGTGTATATAATTATGTGTCTGTATAGAAATTTGTGCGTGAGTGCATCTGTGTGACTATAATTGTGTATCTATAAGAGGGTGTATGTGACTTGAGTGTGTGACCCAATTGTGGGTCTGTAGGAGGGTGTGTTTGAGGGGGTGAATGGGTATGATTGTGGGAGAATGTGTGCATGTGTGTGAGCGCAGATGAGTATACATATGAGTGTGTACATGTGAAGGTGCGTGTGTGTGTGTGTGTGTGTGCACAAAACTCTATCTGTCCAGGACTAGCAAGGTGGCTGCACAGTCATTAGGGACCCAGGCTCCTTCCCTCTTATTGCGTTGCCTCCTCACTGTTCAGCTCCCTTCTTGTCCAAGGTGATTGCTTCAGATCTCAGCCTCCCACTAGGGAAAGGGGGTCCCAATCTCCTTTCCGTTAGGGGCATGACTCTACAGTGACCCCCGCATTACCTGTATCCACAGTCCACAGGTCAGGATGTACGCAGATGGCCACATGTTGCAACAAGGGGGCCTGGGAGATGATTTTTGGCTGAGGGGCTGGAAGAAGAGAGTCAGAACGGCTCCTGGCGGACACTGGCTCTCCAGCTTCAGGTGACTCGGTGCTCTGCAGGGTGACACTGCTCAGACACGGATGGGAACCACCCAGAAGGCTCCAGAGACAGTAGAACACTCCTGTTCTTATCTCTTGACAGAGCAGGGTGTTTGGGTGGTTGTTGTTCAGTCGCTCATCACATCCAACTCTTTGTGACCCCAAGGACTGCAGCATGCCAGGCTCCCCTTCACCATTTCCCGGAGTTTGCTCAAACTCATGTCCATTGAGTCAATGATGCCATCCAACCATCTCATCCTCTGTCGCCCTCTTCTCCTGCCTTTAATCTTTCCCAGCATCAGGGTCTTTTCAATGAGCTGGCTGTTCACATCAGGTGGCCCAAGTACTAGAGCTTCAGCTTTCGAATAAGTCTTTCCTATGAATGTTGAGGGTTGGGCAGTAAGTCTTTACTGACTGAACACACTTGCTGCGTGCCTGGCCAGGAGCTGTCTTAGGCAGCGGGATGCAACTGCGAGAGGAGGCGGAAGCAGACTGAGAATGCATGGAGCAGGGCATGTGATGAAAAGCAGTGAGTCAGGCTAACACCTGCCCAGCCTTTAGAACTCAGCTCCAGGGACCTCTCCTGACCTCCCTGCCTAGGCCAGGCCCACTAGCAAACCCTTTCCACTGACATACGTTGGGTCTCTCTGTCTGACTCCAGGTTTCCCATGGTCTCCCTGAACAGACCTCATCTGGTTCTGCACATCCTCACGTCTTCAGCATCTAGCACGATGCCTGACGTAAGTGCTGTGGCTCCATATGAATTTCACCAAAAGTTAAGGAGTGCAATGCATGAAGGGATGGATGGGTGGAAAGAGAATGGCTGCCCTCCTGCTCTGGAAGCAGGAGTGGAGGTGGGGTGGGATGGGAAGGCAGGGGCAGCCAGTGATGTCACAAGAGGTGACTGGGAGGAAGGTTCTGGAAGGCTGAATGGGATAGAAGGGCTGTTGGGAAGGAGAACTGCCCGCCTTCCTGCCTCTCATCACCACCACCATCGACGGCGACAAGGGCTGGGAAGGGGCAGCCCATGTTCAGGTTTCCAGGAGGAGCAACTTGTTTGTCATTTCTGTGCAAGAAGAAAACACCCCGAGTGCCCAGATGTCTCTGCAACCCATGCTTTGCTGTGATGGCCAGAACCATACCTGGTGAAAAGTGGAAGGTGCCAGTGCTGTGGGAGGTGGGGGTGCATCTGTCTGACAGTCATACTTGACTTTCAATACATCTGTGTGTGTGCTCAATCTCTCAGTCATGTCCTACTCTGTGGCCCCATGGACTGTAGCACTCCAGGGTCCTCTGCCCAGGCAGGAATACTGGACTGGGGTGCCGTTTCCTACTCCAGGGAACCTTCCTGACCCAGGGACTAAACTTGTATCTCCTACAACGCTTGCATGGGCAGGCGGATTCTCTACCACTAGCACCACCTGGGAAGCCCTCGATAAGCAGTATGTCAGTGTAACATTCAGGCATATTTCACTAGGAGTTGGATTCACCTCAAACACACATTTTGGCCTTGAGCTAGACTCTCAATGTCTTTTTCTACTGCATCTTCTAAGTGGTTGCTGCTGGTGTACAAGAATGCTATTGGTTTTTAAATATTGATTTTCTATAATCACCTTAAAGAACTGGGTTTTTTTTCCTTTTTCTTAGATGTTTTATTTATTTATTTATTTATTATTTTTTAAAAACTGGCTGTGCCAAGCAGCATACAGGATCTTAATTCCCCAACCAGGGATTGAACCTGCACCCCCTGCATTGGAAGTGCAGTCTTAATTGCCAGGGGAGTCCCAGAACTTTTTATTTCTAATAGCTTTTCAGTTGATTGAATATCTATAGGGACAGTCAATCACATGCGATGGCGATGTTGCCTGTTTTCAATCTTAATTCCTCTCCCTTCCTTTTCTTGTCTTATTGCATTGACTAAGGACCTCCACATCAATGCTGACTAGTAGAAGTGACAGCTGATGTGTTCATCTTCTTTCTGACTTTATGGAAATTCTTCTGATGGTTCTGTTGCCATTGTTAAATATAATATTCATAGTTCTAGTAGACAGCCTTTATCAAGTTATGTGGACACTTCCATTTCTTACGGGCTAAGAGATTTTCATTTAAAAAGTGGATATTTCATCAAATTGTATCTTGAGATGATATAGTTTTCACTCTTGTCCCTTAAATTCAATAAGAATTCTTAATCCATTGCTATAATGAACCCTACATGGCTTTTTAAAATTGTGAAACACATTTTGCATATAAAATGATGCACAAAACATTTTAAGTACAGTTTAATAAATAGCTATACATGTCTGTGTACCTACTTCACTTTATGAAATACAGTATTACTAGTAACTTAGAAGTCTTCTGTGTCCTACCTTTTTCTCCTGTTCCTCCCTCACCTGAATGAGGTAACACAGTTCTGAATTGCCCGCAGAGCTTTTCCTTCTCGTTTTACCAGCTAAACAAGGACTAACTAATGTTGCCTACTTGTGAACTTTATACAAATAAAATCATACTGCCATCTGCTTCTTTACCAGCATCAAGGCTGGGAGATGCACCCAGGGTTTTGTGTCTGTTCCTACATTTTCATCACTGCATAGTATTTCATGATGGTTGCATCCATTCTGTTGCTGATGAATTTTCGGGCTGTTTCCACTTTGCAGTTCTTAGGAACACAGCCGCTATGATCATTCTTGCCCATGTCTCCTGAGGCAGATATGCAAGAGTTTCACTTAGGTATACGTGTGTGTGCACTCAGCTGCTTCAGTCATGTCCGACTCTGTGTGGCCCTGTGAACTGTAGCCCGCCAGGCTCCTTTGTCCATGGGATTCTCCAGGCAAGAATACTGGAGTGGGCTGCCATGCCCTCTTCCCTGACCTGGGGATCAAACCCTTGACTCCTGTGTCTCCTGCATTGCAGGCAGATTCTTTACTCACTAAGCCATCTGGGAAGCCCTTGGGTATATATATCTGGGAGTAAAAATGCCAGATCAGGGATATGCATGTGTTCATTTTGAACCGTTAATGCCACAATGCTTTCCCAACGGGCCATGCCATCTTTAGCTCCCCCAGCAAGGGAGGAAAGCTCCCATTCTTCTTCCTCTCCAGCATCTGATGCATTTTTGCACATCTACTGGAGGTAAAGTGATATCTCAGTGGGGTCTTAATGTGCATTTCCCTTATTACCAAGGAACCTGAGCATCCTGTCCTGGGTTTATAATCCATTCAGTTCTGTGAACTCTCTGTTCAAGGCTTGAACCCATTTCTGATGGGGTTGTTTTTTTTTTTAGTATTTATTTACTTATTTAGCTGTGCCAGGTATTAGTTGCAACATGCAAGATCTTTAATGGCAACATGCAGGATCTTTTAGTTTCAGTATATGGAATCTTTAATTTGTGGCATGCAAAATCTAATTGTGGCATGCAAAATTTTCAGTTGCAGTGTTTGAACTCTTAGTTGCAGCATGTGGGATTTAGTTCCTTGAGCAGGGATAGAATCCAGGACCCCTGCATTGGGAACCTGGAGCTTTAACCACTAGACCACCAGGTAAGTCCCCAAATTCTCCATTTTAAAGTGAATACTTCAGTGGCATGAAGTACATCCACAGTAATGTAATTCCAAAATATTTTCAACACCCCAAAAGGAAACCATATGTATGTTAAGCAGCCATTCCCCGCCCCCCTCCCTCAGCCTCAGGCAGCCACAAACCCACTCTGTCTGTGCAGATTTGCCTGTCTGGATGTTTCCTACAAATGGACTCACACACTCTGTGCCTTTTGATACCTGGCTTCTTTCTCTCAGCCTGATGCTTTTGAGGCGCATCCTGTTACTGTCTTCATTGATCTTTGTTCCCTAGCTGTCTCCACCAACTAGAATGTTGGTTTCAGGAGGGATTTCTGTCCATCTGGTTGCCCACTAGCTAGAGCCCTGCCTGGCTCACAGTAGTAGATGATCAGGAAACACCCGGGTAGGAGACAGGCTGACCCCCGGGGTGGAGACCCTCCCGCCCCCTTGCTGAGCACGCAGGATGGGTTCCTGGTGTTGGTGAAGCCAGACGAGACCAGCGCAGGCCCGCTGACGGCCACAGGCGCCTGGGGACTGTGTGACCCGAGACCTCTCTCTCATCTTCCTGTTTTTAGGGCATTGGTGGTCAACTCTGGGTTAGACTGCTGGCATTTTGCATCGTGTCTGCCCAGGAGGTAATGACCTCTTAGACTAGAGACGCAGAACTTTTTTTTCTTGAGTCACATACATGGATCCATCTGCCTGCCCAGTCACCTTCTGTATTTGTTGTCCGGGATCTTGCTTTTTTTATTTAATTTTATGTCTTGGAGAACGTTCCATTTCGGGAAGCGTGAATCAACATTTCTGGTGTTTTTTAATTGAGGTGAGAGTCGCATAACGTGAAATTAACCATTTTAAGATAAGCGGCTGGGTGGCATCTAGTACATTCACAACCTTGAGCAACCTTTGTTTCTGTTTAGTTCCAAAACATTTCCATCACCCCACAAGGAAACTCTGTGCCCATAAAAAGTCACTCCTCATTCCCTCCCCAGCCCCTTGGCAACCACAAACCCACTCTGTCTCTATGAACGTTTATATAAATGGACTCACACATTGCATGTCCTTCTGTGTGTGGCTTCTCTCACTGAGCATCGTGTCCTCCAGGTCCATCCACATTGTAGCGAGTGTCAGTGCTTCTATCCTTTTCTTGGCCAAATAACATTCCACTCTATGAAGAAAATGGAATTCATGAGCTCATTTAAGAAACAGTTTTCAAGATATTTATGTAACTGTCTGCAGTTAACAAAAACACTGTAGAATTGGGTGGCTTAATAGGAACTTCTTTTCCTTGTTGTGGCTGGGCTGGAAGTTCAAGATTGAGGTCTCAGCAGTGCTGGTGTCTGTTAAGGCCTCTCTTGCATATGGCCTCCTCCTCACTGTGTCCTCACATGGTGGAGGAAGAGAGCTGTTTTTCTCTTCTTAGGAGGACAGCAATCCTATTGGACTAGGGCCCTACTCCTGTGACCTCATTTAACCTTGGTTGTGTTTCTCAAGGGGCTTCCCTGGTGGCTCAGTGGTAAAGAATCTGCCTGCCAATGCAGGAGATGTGGGATTGATCCCTGGGTCAGGGAGATCCTTTGGAGGAGGGCATGGCAACCCACTCCAGTATTCTTGCCTGGAGAATACCCATGGACAGAGGGGCCTGGTAGGCTACTGTCCATGGGGTCACAAGAGTCAGACATGACTCTGTGATGAGCAGGCACTCAACTTTCCTCAAGGCTCCATCTCTAAATGCAATCACTCAGGGGTTAGGGCCTCAACATACAATTTCGGGGAAGACAATTTAGTCCATGAGAATAATTGATTTTTACAAATATGTATCATTTATTTGGCTGTACTAGGTCTTAGTTGCCGCATGCAGGATTTTTAGTTGTGGCATGTGAACTCTTTAGTTGTGGTGTGTGGAATCTAGTTCCCTGACTGGGGATGAAACTCAGGCCCCCTGCATTGGGAGTGCAGAGTCTTAGCCACTGGGCCACCAGGGATGTCTGGAGAATAACTATTAATTCTTGTTATGTAGATGTTTAGAAGCATATTATTTGATTTAAGGATTAACATATTGAAAGTCAAGGATGGCTAAGGAGTGGTGCTCGCCCCACATCACACACAAAAGGATTCAAACAGTGGTGTCCAGTTCCTGAGCATGCAAGGACCCTGGGTGGCCTGGAATCTGCACTGGCCTCTACCAATGGATTTATGATTGTGTGAACTTCAGTCTGATTACTGACAAAACATCCTCTAAAGGCGTTGCATCGATTTTTACCCCGGTATAGGAGAGCCTTTGTTATCCCAAAGTCTCCCTCACTAACATGAGTTCTTTTTCAGTCTTTTGGGTCTTACTTTATCTAGGTGAAAACTGCATCGTGTTTTCTACTGTATTTCTCTTTGGACTGAGATGGAGCGTGTTTTTCTGTTTTTTTTTAAGTTAATTTGGTTGTATCAGATCTTAGTTGCAGCATGCAGACTCTTAGTTGCAATATGTGCAGTCTAGTTCCCTGACCAGAGATCAAACCCGGGCCCCCTGCACTGGGGGTGTAGAGTCTTAGCCACAAGACCACCAGAGAATTCCCTGTTTTTCCTGTTTTTAAAAGTCAGTTAAAACTGTTTTCAGAGAACTGTCTATTCAAGATTTTGTCCCATTTTCTCATTGGGCTATTGGTCTTTTTCTTATTGATTCATTGGTATTCTTTACATATTAAGGAAATCAGGCTTTGGTTGATTACATGTGTTGCCCTTTTTTTTTTTTTCAGTTTGTTGTTGATCTTTTGATTCTGTTCATGATATTCTTTGCTGTTTGAAAAACTTAAAACTTTTTATGTGCCAAAATTTACTCTGTTTTATCCTTTAAGGCCTTTGAGTTTTTCTGTTGTACTATCTTTAAGGAAACGAACCAGAACAGGACTCTCTTGGGAGAGTTGCTTCTCTTCAGGAAACTCCAAAATGCTCTCTCACCCATAGGATCACATATAGATCTAGCTTCTACATTCTCATTGTTCAAGAGACTCTTCTGGAAACTCGAAGACTGCACATGCTCTGGATTTACAATTGCTGGATGATCTGGCATGCAGGCCTGGCTCCTCTCCTCCTAGGCCCAGGACAGGCATGACTAATCAATCCCAGGGTTCTAGGCGACATGACTAAGTCAACACTGGAGCTGGCTTCAGACCTGCAGCTCCTTTACCAGGCCTGCTAAGTTCCCGGGGCTTCCAGGGTGGCGCTAGTGGTAAAGAACCCTCCTGTCAATACAGCAGATGTAAGAGACACAGGTGTGATCGCTGGGTATGGAAGATCCCCTGGAGGAGGGCATGGCAGCCCACTCCAGTATTCCTGCCTGGAGAATCCCATGGACAGAGCAGCCTGGCAGGCTACAGTCTATAGGGTCCACAGAGTTGGACACGACAGGAGCAACTTAGTAGCACATGCTAAGTTTCTTGCTCTGTGCCTTGCAGCACGGTGAAGAATGGTCTCTGTAAGGCCTGAAACCCAGATGAGTCAAGAAGAGAAGGCTGAGGACCTCAAAGTAGACATGAGCCAAGAACAAGGTACGTTGTGCAAGAGAGAGAAAGGTGGGCTGAATCACCACTGTTTATAAAGGAGGCCGGGCTGGAGAGTTGGGCACAGCCACTCTGTGCCCCAGCTGCTGGCCTTGCCTGAGGTGCCCGAACCTGGGGGGCCAAGTCTCTACATGTGATGGGTAGCAGAGGGGGCTGACATAAAGGAGTGACAGCTGGGGCCTGTCGTTCAGAGCAGAGCTCTGTGAGCGAGTCACCTGCTCTTTTGAAGTCTCTGTTGTAACCCTTGTACCGGGGAGAGGGGGGCATTAATAATAGAAGCTCCCTATGTCTTCTCTGGTGGCAGGAGACGCAAGAGACTCAGGTTTGATCCCTGAGTCAGGAGGATCCCCTGGAGGAGGGTGTGGCAACCCACTCTGGTATTCATGCCTGGAGAATTCGACGGACAGAGGAGCCTGACGGGCCATGGTCCATGGGATCACAAAGAGCTGGACATGACTAAGTGACTAAGCATGTTAGGATGGTGTGCCTGTGTGGGTAAAGCATATACACACACATATATATTTAATATTATACATATACACATAATACATTACATATTACATATAGTGCAGACATGTGTGTGTGTGTGTGTGTGTGTATGTGTGTGGCAGATGCAATAATATATATATAATAATATATATTGTTGTCAATAAGTTGTGTCTGAACCTTTTGTGCCCCGCCGCAAGGCTCCTCCATCCATGGGATTTCCCAGGCAAGAATACTGGAGTGGGTTGCCATTTCCTTCTCCAGGGGATCCTTGTAACCCATGGTTCAAACCTGAGTCTTCTGCATTGGCAGGCAGGTTCTTTACCCCTGAGCCACCAGGAAGTCCAATAATACATATAATAAGAATATAATTATATATATATATAGTACATATATATACTTACTATATAAGAATATAATTATATATATAGTACAGATGTAGTTATATATATGTATATATAGTATAAATGTAATTACACTTATGATACAGATGTAATAATATATGTAATGCAGATAGGTGTGTATACATATATTTCTAGTTAATGATTCAAATGCTAAAGGCTGATTCACATCAAATAATTCAAATGTTTCTAAAAGGAATAAAATAATGCCATTTACCACCTATGAATGGCCATAGATATTATCATACTAAGTCAGAAAGAGAATGACAAATACCATATGATATCACTTATATGTGGCATCTCAAATAAGACACAAATGAACTTATCTATGAAGCAAACAGACTCACAGACATAGAGAATAGACTTGTGGTTGCCAAGGGGGTGGGGGAGGGATGGACTGGGAGTTGGGGATTAGCAGAGGCAAACTATTATACAGAGGATGGATAAACAAGGTCCTACTGTGTAGCACAGGGAACTCTATCCAATTTTCCTCGACAAGCCCCAGTGGAAAAGAACATCTGTGTGCATAACTGAGTCACTTTTGCCACAGAGCATAAATTATCACAACATTGTAAGTCAACTATACTTCAATAAAATTTTAAAAAAATGATTCAAATGTTGAAGAGTGAAATGGACACAGCTTTCTTTGAAATGTGTCAAAAAGGAAGATGGTGTGATGGATGGATAAATAGAGGGATGGCTGGATGTGCTAACAGCTGTAGGATTTGGTGGTGAGTAAGAGGGCACTTGCTATACAAATCCAACTTTTGTATGCTTGAAAATTTTCATGATAGACTGTTGGGGGAGGGTAAGGAAGAAATAAATAGGAACAGGGAAGCTAGAGCAGGCCACCACTGACCATGTGACTTCACTCGAAGCGTGGGATTCATTCAGTATCAAAAAAAGAGCCCCCTCCCGCCTCCCGAGTATGAAGTGAATATAAAACGTGTGCCATCCAAGTCTGGTGGTTATCTGCAGTTAATCCTAGGCTGTGGACCATTCACCGAGATGGAGAAGTCCTTATGAGGCTATCAAGACATGGGCCAGGCCATGAGAGCCCCATGACCATCCCTGAGTTTTTTCGGGAGTCAGTCAACCGATTTGGGACTTATCCTGCCCTAGCATCAAAGAAGGATGGAAAATGGGACGTTCTGAACTACAACCAGTACTATGAGGCTTGTCGGAAGACTGCGAGAGCCATGCTCAAGGTAAATGTGTGGTTCACTCACTCCTTTATTTGTTCATCATGTATTAAATCATTCCTTCTGTGTGTAAATACATATGGGACAAAATGCACAAGGCACCCCAAGAAAGAAGGTTAACCGGTGACAATTTTCTTTCATATCTTTGTCCCTTCTCTACAGAGTGATTTAGTTGGATGTATCTGGTTCAAGATCTTGCATGAGATTGTAGTCAAGCTATCTGCCCGGGCTACATCATTGGAAGGCTTGACTGAGGTGGGAGGGTCCACTTCTAAGCATGGCTAGGTCTTGGCAGGAAGCCTCAGTTCCTTCCTCTATGGAAGGTCCCTGGAGGAGTCAGATCCACAAAGACAGGAAGGATAATAGATGGTGGGGGCCAGGGGCTGGGGAGTCAGTGTTTCATGGGGATAGAGTTTCAGTTTGGGAAGATGAGAAAGTTCTAGAGATGGATGGTGGGGACAGTTGCCTAACAGTGTGAATGTCCTTTTTTTGGTCACACTGTGAGGCTTGCGAGATCTTAGTTCCCACAGCAGGGATGAACTTGGGCCCTCAGCACTGAAAGCATGAAGTCCTAACCACTGAACCACTAGGGAATTCCCCTGGGTTTTGGGGTGGGGGGGGTTTTAGGGTAAAGGAGCTTAATACCACTGAGCTGTGCACTTAAATTTGGTTAGAGTGATTAAAAACTAAAATCCATAAAAATTAGAATAAAAAAAGGGGGTACTAAGTAGAGCAAGGCAAACCAGCCTCCCAAGGGTCACACAAAAAAAATCACTCTAGATTTCCATCTCAACATGGGCTTTTCCCCAACATGACTTCCGTGGGCTCTGGAGTCCACCTTCTCCCAGTGAGCAGGTCCCACCTGGAAGCAAACCTCCTCTGTGTCTCTGTTTTCTGCTTGTCCATCTGTTTTTGCCTTCCCAGCTGGGCTTGGAGCCTTTCCACTCAGTTGGCATCCTTGGATTTAACTCCATCGAGTGGATTCTTGCAGCTCTTGGTGCCACCTTCGCAGGGTAAGATCCTGGGCCCTGGACCCTGTGAATGTTGGGGTGGGGTGGGGGGATGCTGCTCTGGGGGCCTGGTGCCCGCACAGGTTTCCACTGAGATATGAGCAGACAGCCCTAGGCAAGCCAGTGATATAGACACACACACCCCAGTCATCTGAAATACACCAAAGGACTTGTACAGCTCAGAAATAAAAACACAGAAAGATTTTAAAGGAGCAGGAAACTTGAAGGGAAACACCACTAAGGGAAGCAGCCAATAAGTGCTTGGAAAGCTCCTTGAGGTCATCTGGCAGCAGGGAGATACAAACCCACCACATAATGGTTGAAAGCAAGAAGAAAAGGTTGTGAGTGAAGGGAATAGGTGGCTGGGGGAGTGGTGGGGGTTCCAAACCCCACCTCTTATTTACTATGAGACCCTGAACAAGCGACTTCCCACCCTTGAGCCTCAGCTTCCTCATCTGTAAAATGGGTACTGTGAGGGCTCCATGTCATAGCAACATCACGAGTCCATCATCGCTGTCATTCCTGTCCTTTTCGTCATTGTCCAGTGGTGGAGGGAGGGAAGTTGGTGAAGGACTTCAGACTCAGAACCTGCCGGCAGACCCTACCCCCAGACCCTTTCCTCCCCTTCCAGGAAGTTCTTGACTCAGGTATGTGGGCACACACATGCGTGTGTTTTCTTTTCCCAGGGGCTTCTGTGTTGGTATTTATGCCACCAACTCCGCGGATGCCTGTGAATATGTCATTACTCACGCCAAAGTGAACATCCTGCTGGTGGAAAATGGCGCACAGTTGCAGAAAATCCTTTCGGTAACAACTGCCGCCCCACCCCATCCCCCGCCCACCACCACTGTTGCCCGCCCATCACCAAGGAAGAATGGATGTGTGCTAAGTGGAGGAGTTTAACTTCCAAAGCATATTTTCCTACTTGGCCTCCATTTTTTTGATGTGGACCATTTTTAAAGTCTTTATTGAATTTGTTACAATACTGCTTCTGTTTTATGTTTTCATTCTTTTTGGCTGAGGGAGGTATGTGGAATCTTAGCTCCCTGACCAGGGATCAAACCTGCACCCCCTGCATTGGAAGGTGAAGTCTTAACCCCTGAATCATCAGGGAAGTCCCCTGGGCCTCCATTTTTAAAAATGCATTTGTGTGTTATTTCATATACAGCCCACTGTTTATCAGTTTTCTCTTAGAAATGTTATCTTGAGCCTTGTCATGCTTTCAATTGTCATCTCTTACACTCACCCTCTTTTCTGAAATGCTTTTGTGCTTCTCTGCTGTCTCCTCCCTACATCTGGCTGTGTCACTGCTTCACGACTTTCTGGTGGATGTCTGGCTCTCCCCCCAGGGTGACTATGTTTGCTTTGGGTCCTTCCTTTCAAGCTGTGTTGAGCTTGTTACATCTTACATTTTATATTAGAAGTTTGGGGGGCAATCTTCCTCTGCTTTGCTGTGACTTTTTAAAATTTTTCTTTTGGGTTGTGTTGGGTCTTCGTTGCTGCTCGTGGGCCTTCTCTAGTCGTGGTGAATGAGGGCTACTCCTTGTTGCGGGCTTCTGATTGTGGGGGCTTCTCCTGTCGTGGAGCACGGGCTTTAGGGCGTGCAGGCTTCAGTGGCTGTGAAGGCTTAGTTGCTCTGCAGCGTGTGGAATTGTCCTCAACCAGGGATTGAGCCCACGTCCCCTGCAGTGGCAGGCAGATTCTTATCCACTGGAGACCAGGGAAATCCTACCATGACTTTTTGTACTCAGTGAAATCTGACTCCTCTCTTACTCCTCTTGCTTCTCCTTGCATTATCTTTGTATGGATGCTGGAGAAACGTTTCCCATGATTTGTGTTTGCATGATTGCAGTTGTCTGAACTAGCTTTTCAGAGAAGTATTCTGAAAGGAGGGAAGTCCTTGGGAAGAGTGAACCTCCATGGCCAGAGTCATTGCTCAGCCCAAGAGCTACTGTGACTATTTCTTTCTTCCCTCCTTTCCTCCCGTACTTTTTTTTTTTTTTGCCGTACCATGCAGCACGTGGGATCTTAGTATGCATTGGAAGTATGGAGTCTTAACAACTGGACCACCAAGGAAGTCCTCTGTTTCTTTAATACCCTATTCCATTTCTCCTGTGTTATACATTTCATATTTCTGAAGTTGAGATTCAAGTCTTGCCATCAGTGCCAAAGACAGTATCCTCTGAACATCAAGGGTGTTTGTCCACATACTAACTTCACTGAAATTAGGGTAGATTCACCAGACTCAATGAAATCCAGCCTGACTTAATGAAAGTGGACACTTTGTGCCATAAGGCCTCCTTCAACGCAATACCTAACCTGAGCTGGTTCAGGGAGCACAGACTTCTCCTTTCCGGTTGTCTTTCTGTTGTTGTTGTTTTGTTTTGTTTTTTGGCTGCACCGCGTGGCATGTGGGATCTTAGTTCCCGGACCAGGCATTGAACCTGTGGCCCCTGCAGTGGAAGCATGGAGTCTTAACCACTGGACTGCCAGGAAACTCCCCAGACTTCTACTTTCTGAAATTGTTTTCTGAAGCCACGCTTCTTTGGTCCCTGGTACTCAATTCATGTCCTGTCTGTCCTGTTCATGGCAAGGTGACTGGTGATGAGTGAGGGTAGGGCCCTTTCCCTCCTTACTGTGAATATAGGCTTCCGATTTGGGTTTTCCCACTGTTAGAAAATGCTTTGTGTTCCATCCTTCCCCTGCAGCCACCCTGCTGCTATGACTTCCAGTCCTTGGTCTGGTATCTTCAACCTCACAGGCATAAAGCAATATCTGAATTATTTCCATCTCCTAGTTTCATTTCCCAGGTGGCTCAGTGGTAATGAATCTGTCTGCCCATGTCCCAAATGCAGGAGACATGAGTTCAGTCCCCGGGTCAGGAAGACCCCTGGAGAAGGAAATGGCAACCCACTCCGGGATTCTTGCCTAGAGAATCCCATGGACAGAGGAGCCTGGCGGGCTACAGTCCATTGGGTGGCGAAGATTCAGATATGACTGAGCATGCACACAGAGACTTAGTTTGACCAAAGATGCAGTTTGCAGAAGATCTGTTGTTCTGGTTACTCTGAGTGAAAGACTCAGAGCCAGGCTCCTCCCAGACTGCATGTTCAGGTCCACTTGGAAATCTTTCTTTCTTGGTGATGTTCACAGACTGTAACTCTCCAGGGCTTCCTTCTTCCTTCAGAATAAACGGCAGACTCCTCGCCATCACTTCCCCAGGGCAAGGCCTCCTGGCCCTCACACCCTTTGCTGCCTCCTCCCCTGGACTCCTCCCTTCCACCCTCACTCCAGCCATCCTGGACTTTTTACATCCCTCAAACATGCCAGCCACTGCCTGCTCCAGGTTTTTTGGACACCTGTTCCTTCTCTTTCTGGAAAACTCTTGTCCAGAAGTTAAAAGCACTGCTGTCATCTTCTCTCTCCAGGCCATGGCAGAGACTTGCCTATAATCAGCATTCTTGATGCTGGAAGTGACATCTTCATTGCACTGGCTAGGAATGTGCCACAGACCCAAATGTCCTCCCCTTACATGAATGACAAGATTCTTGCAAGGGACAAGAATCCCCTGAACCTTACAGTTCTAGGTTTAGGTAGAGCCTTCTGAACCTGCCCAGGTTCTGGCCACCTTCATGGAGAATTTCTGTGGCCTGATGCCAACTAGAAGTTTGGCTGGATCTTGGCTGTGTAGCTCAAGGTGCCAAGAGAGGAGGAGCCAAGAGGGTTGTCCTTGACTCACCAACTAAGAGCCACAACTCGGTACAGCAGAACTCAGGAGGCTGTTGCCCTCAGCCCTCTTCAATGGTTGGAATCTACTGATACCAACCACAAAGAACTCAGCAGTCCTAAGAGCAGGTTGCTTAGTGTCAGTCAAGACACAGAGCCAAATTTTACTGTGTGGGCAGTGGGGGGAAAGAGGTAGGGGTCCCTGTGGGAGAGAGCTTAGGACATGCTTCTGGGCCAGGTTATCCTGAGGTCCATGCATAAATTTGACTGTGTGGATCACAACAAACTGTGGGAAATTCTTAAAGAGATGTGAATACCAGACCACTTTACCTGCCTCCTGAGAAACCTGTACGCAGGTCAAGAAGCAACAGTTAGAACTGGACATGGAACAATGGACTGGTTCAAAATTGGGAATGGAGTACATCAAGGCTGTATATTATCACTTTGCTTATTTAACTTATATGCCAAGTACATCATGTGAAATGCCAGGCTGGATGAAGCTCAAGCTAGAATCAAGATTGCTGGGGAAAAATATCAATAGCCTCAGACAATGCAAATGACACCACCCTAATGACAGAAAATGAATAGGAACTAAAAAGCCTCTTAATGAAAGTGAAAGAGGAGAGTGAAAAAGCTGGCTTAAAACTCAACATTCAAAAAACAAAGATCATGACATCTGGTCCCATCATTTCATGGCAAATAGATGTGGAAAGAATGGAAAGAGTGACAGACTTTATTTTCTTGGGCTCCAAAATCACTGGGGATGGTGACGGCAGCTATGAAATTAAAAGATGCTTGCTCCTTGGAAGAAAAGCTATGACAAACCTAGACAGCTTATTAAAAAAGCAGAGACATCACTGCTGGCAAAGGTCTGTATAGTCAAAGATATGATTTTTCCAGTAGTCATGTATGGATGTTGGGAGTTGGATCATAAAGAAGGCTGAGTGCCAAAGAATTGATGCTTTCGAATTTGTGGTGCCTGAGAAGACTCTTGGGAGTCCCTTGGACTGCAAGGAGATCAAACCAGTTAATCCTAAAGGAAATCAACCCTGAATATTCATTGAAAGGACTGATGCTGAAGCTGAAGCTCCAATCCTTTGGCCACCTGATGCAAAGAGCAGATTCACTGGAAAGGCCCTGATGCTGGGAAAGATTGAGGGCAAGAGGAGAAGGGGACGACAGAGGATGAGACAGTTGGATGGCATCATCGACTCAATGGACATGAGTTTGAACAAACTTAGGGAGACAGTGAAGGACTGGGAAGCCTGGCAAGCTACAGTCCATGAGGTCGCAAAGAGTCGGACACGACTGAGCGACTGAACAACTTTCTTTCAGATTCCGAGCAACAAGATGGAGACCCTAAAAGCGATCGTTCAGTACAAGCCACCCGTGGACGACAGCAAATGTAAAAACCTGTACTCTGTAAGTGTCAACAAAGGAGAGGACAGGGCCTTAAAGGGAAGGAGGGCACTGGCAAAGGAAGGGGGAGGCGGGGCCATACAGGGAAGTGGGCGGGGACTTGCAATGGAACTGTGTGGTGACCGAGAGAGGGAGGGCAGAGCTATACAAAGGAAATGAGCGAGGACTCAAGGGAACTGGGTCGTGAGCAACACAAGTGGGTAGCAGTAGTGGTAGTTTAGTCGCTAAGTCATGTCCGACTCTTTCTTTGCACCCCATGGACTGTAGCCCGCCAGGCTCCTCTGTCCACGGGATTTTCCAGGCAAGAATACTGGAATGGGTTGCCATTTCTTTCTCCAAGGAATCTTCCCAACCCAGGAATCGAACCTGTGTCTCCTTCATTGCAGGCGGATTCTTTACCAACTGAGTTAGGAGGGAAGCCCACAGAAGTGGGTGGGGACTCACCCACCCACTGGGTGGTGGGCAAGGGAGAAGGCGAGACCTCACAAGGGAAGGGGGTGAGGCTTTTGAGAGAATTTTTTTGTGCCATGAAGGGTCTGATTTCCCGGAAGGTGTCTGTTCTGGTCATTTATTTCTGTGTAACAAATCACCCCCAGAATTGGTGGCAGAAGACAGTATCAATCATTTTATTACTAGGTGTTTTTGTGTTTTATTTTTTCAGAGCATTAGCGTAACTGAGGATTTCCTTGGTGGCACAGTGGTAAAGAATCTGCCTGCTAATGCAGGAAATGTGGGTTTGATCCCTGGGCGGGGAAGATCCCCTAGTGTAGGAAACGGCAACCCACTGCAGTGTTCTTGCCTGGAAAAATCCCATGGACAGAGGATACTGGTGAGCTAAAGTTCATTGAATCGCAGAGTGGGACAGACTGAGCGCATGCAGCGCACACAGCGTAACTGAAAAAATGCTGCAGCACTGAAAATAAGATGTGTTGGAACTCACAACATTAAGTTTAAGTATTTAATTTATGTTCAAGTCAGAATTTATTATAAATTTACTTTCCTGGCTCTCACAGATGCAAAGTCATCAGTATCTTTATTAAAACTGTTAGCTATTTTTAATGTACGAAAATACACATACAAGGGGCGCCCATTTCTGCTATGGCTTGGACCAACAACCCTGTTGGAGCCTGCCTTTTTTTCAAATTTTGATGTTTCATCCATCACAGATTTGCTTTGTTTTGATATTGACTTTTAAAATATTGCATTGAAATATTATTTATCTTGATTACAAGCTTTTCTTGGCGGGGGGAATTCCCTAAAAAAATTTGCACTCAAAGAGAAGCCCCTGGTCCGCAGCCTGGTCCTGACTCTGCATCTGGGGCTCCTCCAGCACCTTTCTTTCTCTTTTTCTGCTTCTGCAATGTCTTCAGGACCTGTGGGCTTGTTTGGTAGCTCAGATCTCCACAGAGAATGGTTTTTTGTTTGTTTTGTTGTTGTTTTTGCCATGCTGGGCAGCATGTGGGGATCTTCATTCCCTGACCAGGGATGGAAACTGCGCCCCCTGCAGTAGAAGGAAGCTCAGAGTCTTTAACCACTGGACCACTGGGAATGTCTCCAGAGAGAATGTTTTGAGGAGAGAAATATTCAGGCAGAAGCTGTCCTGCCTTGAATGACCCTATTCTTGGAAGGAGCACATTGAGGCCAAGCTGTAGACCAGACTCCACCTCTTACTAAGCGAGGGACAGGGCCCCTGAAAACTGTGTGACATCATACATGTCACAGCCTTTTTTTTTTTTTTTTTGCAAATTCACTCTGCCTCAGGGCCTTCTAGAGTCAGAAAATGCTTGAGTGCAAGCAACAGAGACCCACTTAAGCCAAAGGAGAGGGTTTGGGTCTTGTTTCTAAGGATACAACAAGTTAACTCATAGACGTCAGGGCAGGAGGTCTGTGAGGGACCAGCCCAGGCTCCTGTTGTTAATGTTCCTGAGATCAGGCCATCAAACCCATGATCCAAATCAGAAGTCCTAACATGTCACGGAATTTATTTGGTTTTCCCTCCACTCAAGTGGGAGGAAAGATGACAGTGATTCTTTCTGGCTGAAACACTCGCCAGCTTGTGCACCTTTCAGAAAACCTTAGAATATTAAGACCAGGATGATAACCAACTAAGTAAGACAACTGATCAGAATCACAGACATTTCAGAGGTTAAAAGTGACCATCACGGCAACAAGATCTTAAGTCTGGATAAGTTAAACCCTTTTGTTAGAAACACTATTTACGGCAGGGTTTCTCAGCCTCATTGGATATTCAAGGTGGATGATTTTTTTCTTTTGAACTTTTAATTTTGTCTTAGGATATAGCCAATTAATAATATCATGATAGTTTCAGGTGGACAGTGAAGGGACTCAGCCATACATAAACATGTATCCTTTCTCCCCCGAACTCCCCTCCCATCCAGCTGTCACATAACACTGAGCAGAGTTCAGGGTGGATAATTTTTCATCATGTGGGCTGTCCTGTGCATTTTAAGGTGTTAAGCAGCAACCCTGGCTTCCCTCCACCTACTACATCCTAGTTGAAACAATCACAAATATCCTCAGACTCTGCCTAGGTCCTCTGGCCGGGGGGGAGGGTGGTATGGGCAACATTGCTTCTAGTTGAGGACAGTGATTTACAGGCAACAGTTTTGTGACAGGTTAAGAATCTACTTCTCTGCCAGGGTGAGTAGAACCTCCCATTTTTAGATTCAGTTTAGGAATACATTCATTAGAACTGAGAGAAAAAGGAAATGCCTGGGAAATTAAAAGGTGAAATTTGAGGGCAGAGGGATGACAGAAGAAGACCATTAACTGGGCAGGTGGTGATGCCTGGAGTTGGACTCGGAACCAATTCCAGATTTCCAACAGAGCACTGCATTGGACTAGGTTGGGTCAAGTGTCTATGTGATCCCATCATTTGTGGCCATGGGAGGATGAGGTCCTGCACCTGCCATTAGGGGAGCATCCTTTTGGGGGGGGTGGGGCATTTCTCAGAGAAAGGACAGGGTCCCTCCCAAGGCCTGTGTGCACTGCTCCTCTCATCGTCACACTGCCCTGTTAGGGATGCTCTGGGGAAAGGTCCTTTCCTTTTGGATGGGGCCAGCACTGCCCTGTCAGGTTGCAGGCAATGCTGGCCATTTCTGGAGGACATGCAGAGCCCTCTATTTTGCAGACAGGATACTGTCCTCCTCCAGAGCCTCACTGGAGGATCACAGACAGCATTTTTGCAGCTCTCATGTGAAATTCAGTTCATACAGCCCAACAGTTCCTTGTGAAGCATCAAATTCTAAGGTAATTAAGAGCACAGGCTCTGGACTCTTGGGTTAAAATGCTAACTCCTCTGTTTACCTAGTGTGTGACCCTGGGCAGGTAACTTCCCGCCTCTGAGCCTCCACTTCTTCATCTGCCAGAGGGAGGTGATGTATGTCTTATTACTAAGGATATCTTTGGCTGCAAGTGATAATAGCCTAACTCCAAATGGCTTAAACTTCAAAGACCATTTGTTGGCTCATGTAACTACAACCCATGCACAGCTGGAACCAGGAGCTCAAATAACATGCCCAAGGCTCCATTTGGTGGTGAAGTGGTAAAGAACCTGCCTGCCAGTGCAGAAGACATAAGAGACGTGGGTCCAATCCCTGGGTCAGGAAGATCCCCTGGAGAAGGAAATGGCAACCCACTTCAGTATTCATGCCTGGAGAATCCCCATGGACAGAGAAGACTGATGGGCTATAGTCCATTGGTTGCAAAGAGTCAGACACAACTGAAATGACTTAGTAGGCTCCATTTTGCTCTCCACTAACCTTGCTTCCCTCTAGTCCTGAGACAGTCCAGCAGCTCCTCAGGTTACCTCATTTTCAGATGACTCATTCATGTCTCAGCACTTACAGCCAAAGCTCTGACCTTCACTGTGATTGGGCCATCTGAGGTCACATGTCCAGAACCAGTCCAATCACTGTGGCCCAGGCAGATGGGACCTTCCAGCTTAAGCCAATCAGGATGGCCTTGAGTTCCATCAATCTGGTCACTAAGTTTGAGGTGCCAAGTGGAATCTGGAAAGGCAGAGAACAAATGATCCTGAACTCTGCTGTTCTAACCATTTTACACATAGTGACCCATTTACTGCTTAGAACAACCCAAAGAGTTGGGCCTTGACATCATCCCCATTTTACCTATGAGGAAACTGAGGCCGAGGTGCTTGAGTAGCCTGCCCAGGAAGTGGAGGAGAAGCAAGTGTCTCAGGGCCTCTGTATAAAGTGCCTTTCCTCCTGCTGGGAATCATCCTTCCAGGGCAGCTGGTGGGGCAAGACCTGACCCCTCACACCCTTAAGCCGCCATCCTCTGCTGGTCTTTTCTTTCTGTAGTGGGATGACTTCCTAGAACTTGGCAGTAGCATTCCTGATGCCCAGCTGGACCAGATCATAAAAAGCCAGAAGGCCAATCAGTGTGCCGTGATCATCTACACTTCCGGGACCACAGGCCAACCCAAGGGGGTGATGCTCAGTCATGACAATGTAAGTGCTATCTCTGCTGACGGGGTTGGGCTCCGCAGCCTCCAGGGTCTCGTTGCCCTGGGGCAGAGGCCTTCAGACTGTTTTTATTCTTGACCCACAGGTGCACAGTGGTGTTTAGGAGCACAGTGGCATGGGAGACCTTGATCTGTGGGGCAGAGAGACTTAAGCCAACACTTCCAAGGTCGGAGCAGCATAGTGCAGGGGTTGAGATCAGGGACTCTGCAGGAGACCTGGCTCTATGATCTTGGGCAACACGTCCAAGATCTCTAAGCCTTGGTTTCCTCATCTGTAAAATGGGTGTGATGTAAAAGTCCCTGCCTCCTGGGTTGTCTGAGCTCAGAACCACACTTGATAAAATAAGTATGTGAAAGGGCAGTGTAAACACTGGGTTTCAGGGGGTAAAGCGGGAGCTGATGTTTCAGTTACTTGAGGAAGGCTCTGTGCTTGGGGGAAATGCATGCGTGTCTGAGTGGAGTCCAAAGCTGATGGTAATTTAGGTCACTGGTAGGAAAGAATAGGGGAATCCATGCTAAAAGATCCTATTTATATAAAACCCTAGAAAGGGACGTTCCTGGCGGTCCAGTGGTTAAGAGTCCACCTGCCAATGCAGGGGACACAGATTCAGTCCCTGGTCTGGGAAGATTCCACACGCAGAAGGGCAGCTAAGCCTGAGTGGAGCAACTACCGAGCCAGCATGCTGTCGAGCCCATGTTTCACAACAAGAGAAGCCACCGCAATGAGAATTCCATGCACCACAACGAAGAGTAGTCCCTGCTTGCTGCAATTAGAGAAAGCCCATGTGTAGCAATAAAGACCCAGTGCAGCCATAAATTAATTAAAAAATTAATTAGAAAGTGAATATAATGACCTAACTGTAATTTAAAACTGTAGCTAAATAAAAGATCCTATTTCTATAAAAGCCTAGAAACGGAATTCCTAGGAGGGCCAGTGGTTGGGATCCGTGTGCCACTGCCAAGAGCCCAAGTTCAAACTCTGGTTGGGAAAATAAGCCTGTGTGGTGTAAACCCTAGTAAATGCAAACTTGTCTACAGGAACCAAAAGCAGATGTTGGCTGCTTGGGATGGCAAAAAGGAGGCATGACAAAGGGCGATGGGAACAGGGAACATTACCATTTCAATGGTGGGGATGGCTGCATGGCTGCATATATAAGTCACTATGCACCAACTTGTACACCTCAAATGCAGGTGGTTCCCTGTATGTCAATTAAACCTTGATAAAGCTGTTGTTTGTTTTTTTCTAAAGAACAAGAAAGACAGTGATGGTTCATTTCTGTTACATGCCCGTGATATGCCAGGGTCCATCCTGAGAGTTTTACACTTTGTAAATCCTCTCGGTGATTCTATGATTCTATCTGTTCTATCAGGTGGCTGCTGTTTCTACAGATGAGAAAACTGAAGCCCAGAGACGTTAAAATGCTGGGTCCAGGTCACACAGCAAGCAGCATGGCAGAGCCAGGATCTGAACTTGGGCAGGCTGGTGTCACGGTCCACATTTTCAACTATGCTGTTGATCTATGTGGCTAAGGTGTAAAGATTATTAAAGATGCGATCACTATAAATACGCTGAAGCCAGCTGAAGAACAGTATGCAGAGCAAGGCGGTTTTTGTTAAAAATTGAAAAAGGTAGCAACTGATGTACACACCTGTAAGCTTTAAAAGCAGAAAAGTGTCTGGCAGGACGTACACCCAACATGTACACTCCCCTTTTGAGTCAGAAAGACTGATAGTTTTACAATGAAGCATTTCTTACTTTAAAATATATATACATGTATTTCTTTATTTGGCTACACCAAATAGCTGCAGCATGTCAGATCTAGTTCCCCAACCAGGGACTGAACCTGGGCCCCCTACACTGTGAGCACAGAGTCTTAGCCCCTGGACTAGCAGGGAAGTCCCAGCGTTTCTACTTTATAATAGCTTTTTGCACCAACCCAGTTTCAGAGTTGGCAGTACACACTGGCCTTTGCTCTGGCTGTTCCCTCTGCATGGAATTCTTTTTCCTAGAGACCAATTTGACTTCCTCTTTCACCTCCTCGGGGTCCCTACTCAAATGTTACCACCTCTGTGAAGTCCTCCCTGATTTTCATGTTCAAAACAGCAAATAAAAATAAACCACTCCATCAGTCCCTGATCCCATCTGGCTACTGTTTTCCGTGCACTGACATATTATATACAGTCACGTGTTTATCGTGAACATCAGCTCCTTGAGAGCAGCGGCAGTCTGTTGGGTTCACTGCTGTGTCTCCAGTGCTTGGCATACAGGAGGAGTCAATCCATTTTGTGGACTGAAATGAATGAAGAGGGTCTGAGGAAGCCCCCACCCCACCCTGGCCAGCATTCATACTCCTAGTGGCTTCATGTCTGCTGAGATCATCTCCTTGAAGACAGTTGATGAACGCCGAGCTCTTGGAGCAAGTATGCCTAGATCTTCATCCTGGCTCCCCCATTTGCTAGCTGTGTGACCTGAGAAAACTCCCTTAACTTCTCTGGGCTTCAGTTTGCCCACCTGTGAAATGGAGACAAGAACAGTTGATGCCTCTTAGAGTTGCTGTGAAGGTTAAATTATGTCCCATACTGTGTCAGTTAGCTACTGCTGTGTAACAAACCACTCTAGAACTGAGTGACTTGAAATACCAACAGTGTATTATTTCTGGGTCTCAGATTTTGACCAGGGCTCAGCAGTGTCTTTTCTGCCCCACAGAGTGTCAGCTGGGGTAACTCAGCTGGTGCCCAGGCTGGGTTTGGATCTCCAAAAGGGGCTTCACTCACATGTCTCCTGGGGCTTGGGTTTCTCTGTGGCATGGAGGTAGTGAGGTGGTTGAATTTCTCAATGTGGTGCTGGGGCAAGCACACACTATGTAAAGGCACAGGCTGACGTCTATTAGGGCTCAGGGCCAAAAGTCCACATGGTGCCCCACTCTGCAGGTCAAAACCAGCCACTGGACCGGCCCTGTGAGGGGAAAGGGAAACAGACTCTAGCTCTGAATGGAGGGGGTGGCAGAGAATTTGCTGCTATCTTTAACCTACACATGGGCTTCCCCGGGTGGCTCAGACAGTAAAGAATCTGCCTGAAATACAGGAGACCCAGGTTCAATCCCTGGGTTGGGAGAATCCCTTGGAGAAGGGACTAGCTACCCTCTCCAGTATTCTTGCCTGGAGAATTCCATAGGCAGAGAAGCCTGGAGGGCTACAGCCCATGGGGTCGCAAAGAGTCAGATATGACTGAGCGGCTAACACTTCACTTAACCTACACACAGATATAAATGCTCAGAGTGATACCTGGCACACAGCCTCATCAGTGTCCCTTATTGTGACTTTTAATGCATTATTGACTGGAGACATTTTAATACATCTTTTGTTGTCCATTATTGACGGGAGATGTATCAGTACATTTTTAGACACTGATACAATTAACATCAAGTGTGGAGTTGTTAGAGTTTAAAGTTGATCAAAGTTTCATTAGACAACTTACAACTGTCATTATCATTCACGTTTTTCTCTGTTAGGTTTTTGTTCCAACTTTGTGTATGTGATAAGTGCTAATTTATTACCGTAAAATCTTCAAAGATGACACATGGTGAAATTTTATGCAAAGATGAATTTTTCAGTGAATTTTATGGGAATACTTTCTCTGATCATCTGAGCAATGTACATACAAGTGTCTCAGAATATGACAGTTCTTCATAACATAGTTCTGATTCAGACAATACGAATGTAGACCCACAAGAAGACAAAAAACCTTAGTGATTGATTCCGATATGGAAAGTGAAACTCATGATGCTAGAGAAGACTTTATAAGTGTGTCAAGTGTAAACTGCTGAATGTAATGACCTGCAAAACAGTGTTAGTGAAATCACAGAATTGATTTTTGGCCAGCCAAAATGAAAACTCGAGCTGCAGGCATTCGTTTCTGCAAGAATCCCCCAGTCAATAATGAGTTAAAATCATCATAATCGTCATCATTTTTATAGCAAGAAGTCAAAGCTAGTCCCAGGTTCTCAACATATGTCCACAATTCAAAGTTTCTCCCATTTTATAGAATACTAGGCCATGCTGAGACACAGATATAACAGAAACCCCATGAGGTAAGATGTGTCATTAACCCCTTTCACAGATGGGGAAACAGGCTCAGAGAGGGGACATGACTTGAGCAAGGTCAGAGAGCAAAGAATGAGCTTTAGCTAGGTTCTGAACCCACGGATGTTTGAATGACTTTAATCACAGTCTGCATGCACCTCAACAAATAGGTGCTGGATTCCTTGGGCCTCTGGAAGAGACAGTGCTTATGGTGGCAGAAGGAAAATCCCTCCATCCTGAGACCTGGAGAAAGACAAGGGATGAATCTTGAGGGCTCACTACAGGCCAAGGGTTTCACATGTTTCCTTGCTCTTAAATGTCCCTTCTCAATAAAAATTCACTGGGCATCTACTACATGCTTGGTAAATGGCTTTGGACAGAACAGACCCAATCGTGGCCCCCAGGAAGACAGACAGGGAAAGAATAAATAAAACCACTGAGATTGTGGCAAGTAGTACTTAGAGGATTAGACAGATGCTGGAAGCTTCGGTTTGGGGGTGAGACAGCTTCTCTAAGAGGTGAAATTTAACTAGCAATTCAGCATCCAAGGAGTTATTAATAGTTGTGGAGACAGTTGTAGGAAGCAGATCCCAGGCAGTGGGAATGGCCAGTGCAAAGGTCCTGAGGCAGGACCTTGCCTGACCTGTTGGAATAACAGTGCAGAGGCCCATGTGGCTGGATTAATGACCAGTTTACGATACCAGTAAGAAGTATAGATTGCTAAATTATAGATATGCTAAAACTTTGCATCAAAGTATGCATTGGAGAAAGAAAAACATTCATAGAGTTATAAAGCAACTAGACTCCAATAAAAATTTTAAAATTTTTAAAGAAAAACATTAATATACTAATTGTTCGGGTGTTTATTCCATGGGATTAAGGGTGGTCTTTTTGTTTTTTAACAAATTGAACACATTAGCAAATTGAAAGATAAAAACACATTAACAAATTGAAAGATAAAAACCATATGATTATCTCAATAGATGCAGAAAAAGCCTTTGACAAAATTCAACACCCATTTATGATTAAAACTCTCCAGAAAGCAGGAATAGAAGGAACACACCTCAACGTAATAAAAGCTATATATGACAAACCCACAGCAAGCATTACCCTCAATGGTGAAAAATTGAAAGCATTTCCCCTAAAATCAGGAACAAGACAAGGGTGCCCACACTCACCACTACTATTCAACATAGTTTTGGAAGTTTTGGCCACAGCAATCAGAGCAGAAAAAGAAGTAAAAGGAATCCAGATAGGAAAAGAAGAAGTGAAACTCTCGCTGTTTGCAGATGACATGATCCTCTACATAGAAAACCCTAAAGACTCTACCAGAAAATTACTAGAGCTAATCAACGAATATAGTAAAGTTGCAGGATATAAAATTAACACACAGAAATCCCTTGCATTCCTATACACTAACAATGAAAAAACAGAAAGAGAAATTAAGGAAATAATACCATTCACCATTGCAACAAAAAGAATAAAATACTTAGGAGTATATCTACCTAAAGAAACAAAAGACCTATATATAGAAAACTATAAAACACTGATGAAAGAAATCAAAGAGGACACAAACAGATGGAGAAATATACCGTGTTCATGGATTGGAAGAATCAACATTGTGAAAATGACTATACTACCCAAAGCAATCTATAGATTCAATGCAATCCCTATCAAGCTACCAACAGTATTTTTCACAGAACTAAAACAAATAATTTCACAATTTGTATGGAAATACAAAAAAACCTCGAATAGCCAAAGCAATCTTGAGAAAGAAGAATGGAACTGGAGGAATCACCTACCTGACTTCAGACTATACTACAAAGCCACAGTCATCAAGACAGTATGGTACTGGCAAAAAGACAGAAATATAGATCAATGGAACAGAATAGAAAGCCCAGAGATAAATCCACGAACCTATGGACACCTTATCTTCGACAAAGGAGGCAAGAATATACAATGGAAAAAAGACAACCTCTTTAACAAGTGGTGCTGGGAAAACTGGTCAACCACTTGTAAAAGAATGAAACTAAGAACACTTTCTAACACCATACACAAAAATAAACTCAAAATGGATTAAAGATCTAAATGTAAGAACAGAAACTATAAAACTCCTAGAGGAGAACATAGGCAAAACACTCTCTGACATAAATCACAGCAGGATCCTCTATGACCCACCTCCCAGAATATTGGAAATAAAAGCAAAAATAAACAAACGGGACCTAATTAAACTTAAAGGCTTTTGCACAACAAAGGAAACTATAAGCAAGGTGAAAAGACAGCCCTCAGACTGGGAGAAAATAATAGCAAATGAAGCAACAGACAAAGGATTAATCTCAAAAATATACAAGCAACTCCTGAAGCTCAATTCCAGAAAAATAAATGACCCAATCAAAAAATGGGCCAAAGAACTAAACAGACATTTCTCCAAAGAAGACATACAGATGGCTAACAAACACATGAAAAGATGCTCAACATCACTCATTATCAGAGAAATGCAAATCAAAACCACAATGAGGTACCATTACATGCCAGTCAGGATGGCTGCTATCCAAAAGTCTACAAGCAATAAATGCTGGAGAGGGTGTGGAGAAAAGGGAACCCTCTTACACTGTTGGTGGGAATGCAAACTAGTGCAGTCACTATGGAGAACAGTGTGGAGATTTCTTAAAAAACTGGAAATAGAACTGCCATATGACCCAGCAATCCCACTTCTGGGCATACACACTGAGGAAACCAGATCTGAAAGAGACACGTGCACCCCAATGTTCATTGCAGCACTGTTTATAATAGCCAGGACATGGACGCAACCTAGATGCCCATCAGCAGATGAATGGATAAGGAAGCTGTGGTACATATACACCATGGAATATTACTCAGCCATTAAAAAGAATTCATTTGAACCAGTCCTAATGAGATGGATGAAGCTGGAGCCCCTTATACAGAGTGAAGTAAGCCAGAAAGATAAAGAACATTACAGCATACTAGCACATATATATGGAATTTAGAAAGATGGTAACGACAACCCTATATGCAAAACAGAAAAAGAGACACAGATGTACAGAACAGACTTTGGGACTCTGTGGGAGAAGATGAGGGTGGGATGGATGTTTCTAGAGAACAGCATTGAAACATGTATATTATCTAGGGTGAAACAGATCACCAGCCCAGGTTGGATGCATGAGACAAGTGCTTGAGCCTGGTGCACTGGGAAGACCCAGAGGGATCGGGTGGAGAGGGAGGTGGGAGGGGGGATCGAGATGGGGAATACATGTAAATCCATGGCTGATTCATGTCAATGTATGACAAAAACCACTACAATATTGTAAAGTAATTAGCCTCCAACTAATAAAAATAAATGGAAAAAATTTTTTTTTAATTTTTAAAGAAAGACATTAATACACTAATTGTTGGGGTGTTTATTCCGTGGGATTAAGGGTGGTCTTTTTGTTTTTTGGACAGTGTTGGTTTCTTAATTTTATGTTGGCACAAGGAAATTCTGTGCCCATTTTACAGATGAGGAAATAGAGGTTCCAAGGGATTTTAAGAAAATAGCCCAGCGTCACTCAGCTAGTAAATGGTGGAGTCAGGATTTCTTTTGTGTGTGTGGCTGTGTTGGGTCTTAGTCATGGCATGTGGGATCTTTCACTGTGGCAAGCAGGCTCAGCAGTTGTGGTGCACGGGCTTAGCTGTCCTGCGACATGTGGGCTCCTAGTTCCCTGACCAGGGATTAAACCTGATCTTCCACATTATAAAGTGGATTCTTAACCACTGGACCAGCAGGGAAGCCCCAAGAGTCAAGATTGCTTCTGAGACACTTACTGAGTTCTTCAGATTTTCTGACATCCTGACTCTAGGGTCTCCTTTTGGATCCAGGGGTGTCTGGTAATCCCCCAAAGCTGCCCACTGTAGTTTACAGTTTGTCCCAGCCTCAGGCAAGTTAGTGAACTTCTCTGTGCCTCTGGTTTCTCATCTCGACGATGGGGGAGAATCACAGTTATCAACCCCAGTGTTAAGATGACTAAATGACTCAATGTTTGTAAAGAACAGCAGCAGTGCCTAGCGTTTAGGAGGTGCCTTGCGTTTGTTAAAGAACTGCATTTAAACAGCCCTCAGGTGAGGAGGAGGAGGAGGAAGTATGTCGGATCTCACTGGATCCTAAGTTCAGCTTGTGTTCTAGATCACGTGGACAGCGGGGTCAGTGGCGAGGGTCTACAACCTGGCTTATGCCCCCGAAAAGCAGGAGGTGGTGGTCAGCTACCTTCCTCTCAGCCACATCGCAGCTCAGATGATGGACGTCTGGGTGCCCATAAAGGTCGGGGCTTTCATCTACTTTGCTGAACCAGACGCTCTCAAGGTATCAAGGTTGAGGGCAGCCCAGATGGGTGGACGGCTCCATCAGGGCCCAGATCTGGGGGTGTGGGGTCAAGGTTAACGGCAGCTTGGAAGGGTGGATGGCTCCATCAAGGCCCAGATCTGGTAGGGTGAGGGGTTCCTTCTCTGTCCTCAGCTAACGCTCCCCTTTAGCAGCATGTGAATCAGTTAACCACCTTCTTTTTGTTTTTATCTTTATCCAAGTCATGGTGTCCACGGACTTGCAGACTGTATACTGAACTACCTAAGACTAAAATGTGAATGGTACTAAAGGCAGAATTTGTGTGTGTGTGTGTAGCGTTGTTTTTTTTTTTTTTTTTTTTTAATTCAGTATCCCCAGCTCCAAAACCCTCCACAAACCAAACATTTTTGGCAGTAGAATCTGACCTGAACTGATGTGAAGCTATTTGCGTCTTCATGTTTACCCCACTTACTGGGAATGTGCATATCTTCAGAAGTAGCAATGGGCTTCTCCAGTGGCTCAGCGGTAAACAGTCTGCCTGCAGTGCAGGAGGCCCAGTAGACGGGGCTTTGATCCCTGGCTCAGGAAGACCCCCTGGAGAAGGAAATGGTAACCCGCTCCAGCATTCTTGCCTGGAGAATCCCATGAACAGAGGAGCCTCGTGGGCCATGGTCCATTTGGTTGCAAAGAGTCAGACATGACTGAAGCAACTTAGCACTAGGAACAAAGCCGTTTTAACTTGTTTTTGGCTTCAGCACACAGGATCTTAGTTCCCTGACCAAGGATCAAACTCGTGCCCTCTGCAGTGGGAGCACGGAGTCTTAACCACAGGACTTGCAGGGACTTCCCTGTCTTAACATTTTAAGCAACTGCCAGAGTGTTTTCAAAGAGACTGTGCCATTTTACATCTCCACCAGAAGTGTATGAGAGGTCCAGTTCCTCCATATCCTCACCAACACTTGTTCTTACTATTTTTGTTTTTACTATTATTGCCATCCTAGCAGACGTGAAGTGGTCTCTCTCCTATTAATTTGCATTTCTCAAATGATTAATGATAGTGAGCCACTTTTCTTGTGCTTATTGGCCATCTGTGTATCTTCTTTGGAAAAATCTCTTGTTCACAGTTTTGCCTGTGTAAAAATTGAGTTGTACATCTTCTTGTTGAATGTTGTGTTCTTCATACAAATTGTTTATCAAATATAGGTTCTGCAAATACTTGCTCCCAGTTCTGTGGCGTGTCTTCTCATTTTCTTACTAGTGTCTTTTGAAAAGCAGAAAATGTTCACCTCTAATGAGTGTTAACTCTCCAATTTATTGATTTTTTTTCCTTTCATGCTTCTGGTTTAATTTGTAAGAAAATCATTGCCTACCCTCAGGGCTGGAGGAGGAAATGGTAACCCACTCCAGGATTCTTGCCTGCAGAATTCCATGGACAGAGGAGCCTGGTGGGCTACAGTCCATGGGGTCACAAAGAGTCAGACATGACTAAATGACCTTCACATACTATATCTAAAGGCACAGAGATTTTCTTTTATGTATTCTTCTGGAGGGCTTTTAGATCTGTTAATTGCTCTTACTTTTAGGTCTGTGGTCCATTTTGAGGTAATTTTTGTGTCTGGCAGGAACGCTCTAAGTTAGCTAAACTCTCTACTTGTTTGTTGGTCTTTGGCACTTTTATTGAGCATCAATTGATCATAAATGTAAAGATTCATCTTCAGATTTTCAGTTCTGTTTCATTGATCTTTATGTTATCCTTACACCAAAACCTCACTGACTTTATTTTCCTAGCTTTTTGGTGATGAGATCACCTTGTCCCTGTTTACCAGGACTCTCCCGGCTCATAAGTAAAAACCCCACACTCCAGGAACACCTCCAGTTCTGGACAAATCCGGACAGTTGATCACCCTACATTATAGTCAGTTTCAAAATCAAGTAATAGTAAGTCCTCTGATTTTGTTTTTCAGAATTGCTTTGGTTATTCTAGGTCCTCTGCATTTCCATGCAGCTTGTCAGTTGGTATGAAATAGCTTGCCTATTTTTTATAGTGATGACATTGAACCTGTAGATCAATTTGAGGGAGAATCTTTCATGATACTCCACTTCATGCTTGGGCCACAGTTTCTTCAGCCAATCCCCCCCACACTGGCTACGTAGCCTGTTTTCATTTTATTACAAAATGATGCACTAAGAGCATCTCACACGTGTTTCTCTGTGAATCGGAGTCTTTCGTCCAGCTGAGTTCTATCACCCACAGAATATAGCCTAGCTGTATTTAAAATGTTAACAGCACTGTCACACTGCCTTCCAAAAATATTCTACCAGTCTGTATGCTCCACTATGTCCCCAGGGAGAACGGGTTAAACTGATTGGCCACTGGCTAGTCAATGGGCTGGCTCCTGTGGATCAGGAGCTCACCTTGGTCCAGAAAGCCAAGAGAAAGTTCTCCTGGGCTGCCCTCAGTGGCTGGGGAGAGATGGACACCTGGGGTGCAGGTGTTGCTGACCAAACTCTGTACCCAGCAGGGCACCTTGGTCAACACCTTGCAAGAGGTAAAGCCTACTGCCTTCCTGGGGGTACCCCGAATTTGGGAAAAGATGCATGAGAAGATAAAGGAGACTGTTGGCAAGTCTTCAAGCTTGAGGAGAAAGGTGTTTCTGTGGGCAAGGAATATTGGCTTCAAGGTCAACTCGAAAAGGATGCCAGGGTAAGTGGCAGGACCGCTGGGGCCAGGCATGGAGGGTGGTGGGTGAGGGGTCCAGCTGGGTCCCATCCCCCCCATGTGGCTCTGTGGCTACAGAACCTTCCTTGGCATCCATGTTCACAGGGAACATGACCCTTCCATGAGCTACCGCATGGCAAAGGCACTCGTGTTCACCAAAATCAAGAACTCCCTTGGCCTGGATCACTGCCGCATTTTTATCAGTGGGGCCGCACCCCTCAACAAGGAGACTTCTGAGTTCTTTTTAAGCCTGGACATACCAATAGGCGAGGTGTATGGTATGAGTGAAAGCTCAGGACCCCACTCCATATCCACCTCGGAAAACTACAAGTTTCTAAGGTACTGGTCTCCTGGGCAGACACCTGGTCCTCTGGCAATGCTGGGTCAAAGGGGATAGAGGTGGAGGGTTTCTGGGCTACGATGAATCCTGACTTGGTGTCTCCAGCCTCCAGGCTCCAAATCTTCATGACTGTGGGAAGCCCCAGTTTGTCCGAGAGCCCGCGGACAAAGAGGGAGTTCTCCCAAACATTCTATGTATGTACCCTCCCTATCTGTCACTTGAGAGCTCTGCCTCCAGATGTCCCACCCCAGGTTGACCTCCTGAGACCCAGGGACCCTTCATCTCCAAGGTGCTTTGTCCATGTCCCCAGGCCCCTCTGGCTTTCTCCCAAGCTTAGCTCAGCTTGGACTGCAGGATGGAGACCAGTTACACTGACACAGTAAAACACCAAAGGCGAGTTCCACTCGGAGTCTGGGAGCCATGTTCCTTCACAGGACCTCCTGGTTGTCCTTCCCTGACCCCCTGTCCCCTACCAACAGCACCATACTGCAAGGTCGAGTCTCCTCTCGTGTTTGGCCAGGTTCCACTCACCTTTGAACTTAGTGAAATCGAAGTCTGATCTTCCCAATCTGGCAAAACCATCTCTTGCTTCTTTGTTTACTCTGTACATCAGTATCCACCCCTTCCAGTCCATAACTGCACCTGGGTCTGTTTTCTGTAAAACCCAAATGCCCACTTGAGCTTTGTTTTTTTCCTCCAAACCAAACAGTAGTCCTTCCTTAAACAGGTGGTTTTTTTCTTTTTTTCCTGTGTAGAATTTTTTTTAGTTTTCCTTGGATGAACCCATCAAACTTGTATAGCTTCTGAGTTTTCCCACACTCCTAGGAAAGTTTTTAATCAGGAAGTCATAAGAAGCCTCTTTGTACATTTTTAAAAAAAAAACTTTTATTGGAGCATAGTTGCTTTACAAAGTTACTTTCTGCTGTATAGCAAAGTGAATCAGTTATCTGTTGTTCAGTCACTATGTCGTGTCCAAGTCTTTGTGACTCCATGGACTGCAGCACACCAGGCTTCTCTGTCCTTTACCATCTCCCAGAGTTTGCTCAAACTCATGTCCATTGAGTCAGTGATACCATTCAACCATCTCATCCTCTGTCGTCTCCTTCTCCTCCTGCCCTCAATCTTTCCCAGCATCCGAGTCTTTTCCAATGAGTTGGCTCTTTGCATCAGGTGGCCAAAATATTGGAGTTTCACCTTCAACATCAGTCCTTCCAATGAACACCCAGGACTGATCTCCTTTAGGATGGACTGGCTGGATCTCCTTGCAGTCAAAGGGACTCTCAAGAGTCTTCTCCAACACCACAGTTCAAAAGCATCAATTCTTCCATGCTCAGCTTTCTTTATAGTCCAACTCTCACATCCATACATGACCACTGGAAAAACCATAGCCTTGACTAGACGGACCTTTGTTGACAAAAAATGTCTCTGAGTTTTAATATGCTGTCTAGGTTGGTCATAACTTTCCTTACAAGGAATAAGCGTCTTTCAATTTCATGGCTGCAATCACCATCTGCAGTGATTTTGGAGCCCAAAAAAATAAAGTCTGACACTGTTTCTACTGTTTCCCCATCTATTTGCCATGAAGTGATGGGACCAGATGCCATGATCTTAGTTTTCTGAATGTTGAGCTTTAAGCCAACTTTTTCACTCTCCTCTTTCACTTTCATCAAGAGGCTCTTTAGTTCTTCTTCACGTTCTGCCATAAGTGTGTTATCATCTGCATATCTGAGGTTATTGATATTTCTCCCGGCAATCTTGATTCCAGGTTGGGCTTCCTCCAGCCCAGCATTTCTCATTATGTACTCTGCATATAAGTTAAATAAGCAGGGTGACAATATACAGACTTGACATACTCTTTTTCCTATTTGGAACCAGTCTATTGGTCCATGTCCAGTTCTAACTGCTGCTTCCTGATCTGCATACAGGTTTCTCAAGAGGCAGGTCAAGTGGTCTGGTATTCCCATCTCTTTCACAGTTTTCCACAGTTCATTGTGATCCACACAGTCAAAGGCTTTGGCATAGTCAATAAAGCAGAAATAGATGTTTTTCTGGAACTCTCTTGCTTTTTCGGTGATCCAGCAGATGTTGGCAATTTGATCTCTGGTTCCTCTGCCTTTTCTAAAACCAGCTTGAACATCTGGAAGTTCACGGTTCACGTATTGCTGAAGCCTGGCTTGGAGAATTTTAAGCATTACTTTACTAGTGTGTGAGATGAGTGCAATTGTGCGGTAGTTTGAGCATTCTTTGGCATTGCCTTTCTTGGGGATTGGAATGAAAACTGACCTTTTCCAGTCCTATGGCCACTGCTGAGTTTTCCAAATTTGCTGAAATATTGAGTGCAGCACTTTCACAGCATCATCTTTTAGAATTTGAAATAGCTTAACAGGAATTCCATCACCTCCACTGTATAATCATAAGGGATTTGATTTAGGTCATACCTGAATGGTCTAGTGGTTTTCCCCACTTTCTTCAATTTAAGTCTGAATTTGGCAATAAGGAGTTCATGATCTGAGCCACAGTCAGTTCCTGGTCTTGTTTCTGCTGACTGTATAGAGCTTCTCCATCTTTGGCTGCAAAGAATATAATCAGTCTGATTTCAGTGTTTACCATCTGGTGATGTCCACATGTAGAGTCTTCTCTTGTGTTGTTGGAAGAGAGTGTTTGCTATGACCAGTATGTTCTCTTGGCAAAACTCTATTAGCTATTGCCCTGCGTCATTCTGTACTCCAAGGCCAAATTTGCCTGTTACTCCAGGTATTTCTTGACTTCCTACTTTTGAATTCCAGTCCCCTAAAATGAAAAGGACATCTTTTTTGGGTGTTAGTCCTAAAAGGTCTTGTAGGTCTTCAAAGAACCATTCAACTTCAGCTTCTTCAGCATTACTGGTTGCAGCATAGCCTTGGATTACCATGATATTGAATGGTTTGTCTTGGAAACGAACAGAGATGATTCTGTTGTTTTTGAGATTGCATCCAAGTACTGCATTTCAGACTCTTTTGTAGACTATGATGGCTACTCCATTTCTTCTAAGGGATTCCTGCCCACAGTAGTTGATATAATGGTCATTTGAGTTAAATTCACCCATTCCAGTCCATCTTAGTTCGCTGATTCCTAGAATGTTGACATTCATATAAGAAAACCATATTTTTGACTATATGAACCTTTGTTGGCAGAGTGATGTCTCTGCTCTTTAATGTGATGTCTAGGTTTGTCATAGCTTTCCTCCCAAGGAGCAAGCATCTTTTAATTTCATGGCTGCAGTGATTTTGGAGCCCAAGAACATAAAATCTGTCACTATTTCCACTTACACTTTTCCCCCTTCTATTTGCCATCAAGTGGTGGGATCAGATGTCATGATCTTAGTTTTTTGAATGTTGAGTTTTAGGCCAACATTCACCCTCATCAAGAGGCTCCTTAGTTCCTCTTTACTTTCTGCCATGAGAGTGGTATCATCTACATATGGGAGGTTGTTGACATTTCTTCTGGCAGTCTTGATTCCAGCTTGTGATTCCTCCAGCCTGGCATTTTGCATGATGTACTCTGCATATATGTTAAATAAGCAGAGTAACAATATACAGCCTTGTCATACTCCTTTCCCAATTCTTAACCAGTCAGTTGTTCCATGTCCTGTTGCTTCTTGACCCACATACAGTTTTCTCAGGAGACAGGTAAGGTGGTCTATTATTCCCATCTCTTTAACTATGTTCCAGTTTGTTGTGATCCACACAGTCAAAGGCTTTTGCGTAGTCAATGAAGCAGAAGTAGATATTTTTCTGGCATTCTGTTGCTTTTTCTATGATCCAACAGATGGTGGCAATTTGATCTCTGGTTCCTCTGCCTTTTCTAAACCCAGCTTGTACACCTGGAAGTTCTTGGTCATGTGTGTGTGTGTGTGTGTGTGTGTGTGTGTGTGTGTGTGTCTGCTCTTTTTTGTATTTCCTTCCCATTTAGGTCACCACAGAACATTGAGTAGAGTTCCCTGTACTATACAGTAGATTCTCATTAGTTATCTATCTTATACATTGTCATGTATACATGTGTATACATGTCAATCCCAATCTCCCAATTTATCCCACCCTGCCTTTCCTCCGGTGGGGTCAATACACTTGTTCTCTATGTCTGTTCACCTGTACCCTTTTTCCAGAGTCCACATTTATGCATTCATATACATTTTAAGCATCTCAGGCCTGCCTTCTTTTTCCACTTGCTGACTATGGGAGTTTCTACACTTCACCCTAAAACCACCGACCCTTCTAACTGCCAATAGAAGAGATCTCAGCCAGGCAGAAAGAAAATACTTCCTTCTCTCCATCCTAAGACCACCCTCCCAAGTGGTATCACTAACGAAAGGAATTTCACAAAAATCCAGATTTCACTAGTGCTCTCTGTCCTGTGGAAGTAACTTTAAAGAGATTTTGGCTGGTCCTTTTACCTAAAATCAGCTGTCCTGGTAACTGCATTCAGGGCAACATTCCTGTTTTCTAGAAAGGGTTTTGTTGCTCGGGTTGGTTGGTTTTCTTTTCTTTCTTTTTTTTTGCCATTCTGTGTGGCTTGCGGGATATTAGTTCCCCGATCAGGGATGGAACCCAGACCCTCAGCAGGGAAAACATGGAGTACCAACCACTCGGACACTGGGGAATCCCATTGCTGGGAAGTCTTTCTGCCATGTACGTGAAGATAAAACCAACTTACAACTCCACTGGGCTTCCCAGTTCACCAGTGAAAGTGTCACTCAGTTATGTCTGACTCTTTGTGACCCCATGGACTGTAGCCCAACAGGCTCCTCTGTCCATGGGATTTCCCAGGCAAAAATACTGGAGTGGGTTGCCATTTCCTTCTCCAGGGATCTTCCTGACCCAGGGATCAAACTCGCTGTCTCCTGCATCACAGGCAGATTCTTTACCACTGAGCCACCAGAGAAGCCCAGTTCACCAGGTTTTTGGGAATTTGACTCCCTTGGTGGGACCAGCCCTCTCTCCACTCAGCCAATAGTCACAAGCACCCACTGGGTTCTGGGGAGGATGCAGCGGCAGCTCCAGCCCAGGCCAGCGGAGCCAGGGGTCAGGAACCAGGTGACCTCGGCCCCTGCCCCCCGAGTCTCAGTCTTCCTTCCTCCTGTCCCCTGGCAGTTCTGGCAAAATTGTGGCAGGGTGTAAGAACATGCTGTATCAGCCGAGCAAGGATGGCGTGGGGGAAATCTGCCTCTGGGGCCGGCATGTCTTCATGGGCTACCTGGAACAGGAAGACGCGACCATGGAGGCCATTGACAAGGAGGGCTGGCTCCACTCTGGGGACCTGGGCCGCCTGGACAACCAGGGCTTCCTCTTTATCACCGGCCGCATCAAAGGTACTGGGGCTGGGTTCCCAGGGGCCTCCAGCGAGCAGGCCAGCCTTGAACACTGAAGGCTCTGCCTTGCCACCTTTCATGGGGATGGGTGCTCACACAGATGTACAGGGACACCCCAGCCCGTGCACTGTCCAGCCCAGTGCTGTCCTTGTGCCCAGCATCTGGCCCTCAGCAGGATGGAGCCAGGAAAGAAGCCTATACTGGGCCTCAAACCTCTGTTCCCTCCCCTGTCATTTACGGATAACAGTAACTACAGAGTCATCATGATTAAATGAAATGATACGGAACAGGGGTCAGTCAACTTTTCCCATAAAGTTGGTCGCTGTTTTAGTCACTAACTCGTGTCTCTTTTGTGACCCCATGGACAGTAGCCCGACAAGCTCCTCTGTCCATGGGGTTCTTTAGGCAAGAATACTGGAGTGGGTTGCCATTTCCTTCTCCAGGGGATCTTCCCGAGCCAGGGACAGAACCTATGTCTCCTGTATCTCCTGCATCGGCAGGCAGATTCTATACCACTGAGCCACCAGGGAAGCCCTAAAGGGCCCATGTATAAATATTTTGGATTTGCAGGATACAGGGTGTCTGACAGCTGTGGGACAAAAGCAGCCGCAGTTGATGTCCAGACCTATGGTCGTGGCCATGCACTAATACAAATGTCATAGGATTTTCATGTATCACAAATATTGTTCTTCTTTAGATTTCCTTCCAACCATTTAGAAATGTAAAAACTTTTTAGCTCGTGTCTTTACAAAAACAGGCAGAAGGAGCATTGTGGAATTTAGCCCACAACCTCTGATGTACAGCATCTGGCATGGAGCCTGACACAGGCTGTAACTGTTCAGTAGGAGGGCTACGTTACCATCATTTCTGTGGTAAGCAACAGAAAACCCTTCTTAAGCAGGTTTATTAAAGCTGCTGGCTCAAAACTGGAAAGTCCAAAAGCGCATGCCTCAGGCATGGCTGGATCCAGGTGCCAAAATGACATCACAAGAATCTCTTTATCCTTCTGTGACCAAGTCCCCCTCTGTATTTATGCCATCCTTGTCTGTTTATTCATTTATTTATGTGTCTGCATCTGGTCTTGGTTGCAGCATGCAGGCTCTTTGTCATGTGGCCTCAGTAGTTGTGGCTCAAGGGCTTAGTTGCTGCATGGCATGTGGGATCTTAGTTCCCTGACCAGGGATTGAACCCACATCCCCTGCATTGGAAGCTAGATTCTTAACCTCTGGACCACTAGGGAGCTCCCTGATGCCATTCTTGAGGAGGCTTTTCCAACTTGATGACAAGATGGCTGCCAACAGTCTAGGCTCATTGTAACACCCAAAGGTTGAGGAAAGAGTGTACTATTCCCAACAGCGTCAGCAAGTTTTATGCCTGATTCTCACTGGATCTTCTTGGGTCAGTATCCCATCTCAGAATGAATCACTGTAGAGGACGAAATACACTGACTGGTCTGATGTGGTCACAGGCTTACCCCAGCAGCCCACCCCCTCCCCATATCACACAGAGATGGAGGGTAGTTCTCTAAAGAAACTCGAAGGATGGAGGAGTCACCGGGCAGATGATATCACAGATGTCCATCATGGGCTCAAACGGATCATTCCTAGTGCTATAAGGACCTCAGCGGAGGTGACTGCAAGATCACAGGATGGAATGGAGAGAGTCTGGGTGGGTGGAACAGGAAGCAGCAGCTGTCCCAGGATGGAGGAACAAGTGAAGACTGTGTCTGGGGCAGGAAGAGGAGCTCCTGAAGGATTTTAGGCAGGGGGAGACAGTGACACAATCCTTTAAGAGCCTGCCAAAATTAGGAAGGCACCACACACCCCTGTGAGGAGCCTGGACTTGGGGTCTTTGAGAGTTGCCAGACGATGGGGAACAGCAGGAGACAGAGAGACAGGGCATGGTCAGAAGCGCTTGACTATTTTCCAGGCAAGGGCATACCAGAGGGCCTGGTTCAGGGTACGGGGGACCAAGGAACAGGCCAGGAGTTGATAAGATGCTGTCCAAGTGGAATATTCAGGATGTGGATGCTTGATGGGAATCTGAAGAAGATGGGGGAGGAGTGGCAGAGTGATTGGGACTTGGAGAAGGACATGGAGAGTGTCCTGGCCAAGGGCAGGGGTGCCCCTCTGCTTCCGGGGTTTTTCAGGGGAGTGGTTGCTGCTGCCGACACCTGGGCCCGTCTGATCTGCAAAGGCATGGGACTCCTGGGCTGTCCTGGTTGAACCCACCCCCAGTCACGCCTCGTTTCAGAAATCATCATCACAGCCGGTGGCGAGAACGTGGCCCCCCTTCCCATCGAGAACCTGGTTAAGGAGACGATCCCCATCATTAGTAATGCCATGCTGGTGGGCGACAAGGCCAAGTTCCTGAGCATCCTCCTGACGCTGAAGGTAACGTGGGTTTTCCAGCAGGTGGGAAGCCGCATCTTGGTCCTTGGGGCTGGATACTAGGGATTGTGACAGGGGTGTCGCGGGGGCAGTGTGAGGTCGACAAAATGACCGGAGAGCCACTGGACACGCTGAACTGGGAGGCGATCAAGTTCTGCCGGGAGGTGGGCAGCCAGGCGACCACGGTGTCTGAGATCCTGGACCTGCGAGACCCCATGGTCCACATGGCCATCCAGAAAGGCATCAATGCTGTCAACCAAAAAGCCATCTCCAATGCACAGAAGATTCAGAAGTGGGTCATCTTGGAGAAGGACTTTTCCATCAGTGGCGGAGAGCTAGGTGAGTGGCCTGGAGAGCTTTGACACCTGGAGGCTGGTCCCCTGGTGGTACAGTCCAGGGCCCTGTGGGCGCTGAGGAGACATGTCTTATTCTGGGAGTCAGTGGGTCTGTGGGACCAGCTGCCGACCGAGGGGGGGCCACACAGAGGGAGATGGTGTCCACCTCCCCCTAACCCCACCTCCAGTAGTTTCAGACTCTGATGTGTCAGGGAGGTGAGAAGACTGGGCAGTGTAGCAGGTGTGACAGTGGACTAGAGGGATGATGGATCAGAGGTTGGACAGCAAGCTGCTTTGGCCAGAAGGATCTGGGAAGGCTGCTCTCAGGAAGCGGTCCTTAGGGTAACACTCAGAGGATGAGAAGGAGCCTTTTGGGCAAACAATCAAAGGGGAATAATATTCCTGGCTGAGGGGGCAGCAGGTACATAGGCCCTCAGGCAGGACGGTGTCTGGAGAATCGTGGGAACAACTGGGAGGCCTGTGAAGTCAGGGTGGAGAGAGGTCACGTTCAGCTGTGCTAAGGAGTTGAGATTTTATTCCCAGAAAGGGAGCTGTGTGTGTGTGTGAAGCCAGGCGGTCTCCTTTGCCATCCCCGAAAATGGCAAAGGCGGTGCCCCAGGAAGATGAGGGCATGGCCAGCCACCAGCCCAGCCCCAGCCACGAGATCCTGCTGCCTGGTCACACCCAGGGTACACAGACTCTTATTTCACCCCCACATCTGAACCGGTTTCTCCTTTCTGGGCAGGCCCGACGACAAAGATTAAACGACACTTCGTCCACCAGAAATACAAAAGGCAGATCAACAGCTTCTACCAGTGACTTCTTTGGCGGAGCAGGTCCTGGCTGCCCTGATGGTGAGACTAGCTTGGCTGGCTGGGCCTCAGATGAGTCCAACACAGGTGGTCTCCACATGTGTACACACGCTTGGCTGCCGTGGGCTCTGGACGGTGCCTGCCCTCCACTCATCCTCCACCAGGGTCCCAGTGGGGCATGCCAACTCCTTCCTGCCTGGCTGTCACCTCTGTTAGCTGTTCTTCCTGCCTTTTCCACTTGCCTGGCAGAGGGAGCCAGGCAGACTTCGCATCCGAAACCAGAGCCCAAATGTGAAATGCCCAAATGTTTCCTGGTGGCCTCTCTGGAGAAGGCCTTTTGTCAGAAACTATTGCAGGGGGCAGGTGGGGGGGTTCTACTGGCCGGAAACCCAAGGAATGAGGTGTGACGGCCCACCCCAGCAGCGGCATGGAGACGTCGTTTTTTGGCTGCACTGGATCTTTGCTGGTGCCGAGGGTCTTCCTAGTCGCCATGCTCAGGCTTCTCCTGTTGCAGAGCATGGGCTCTAGAGAGTGGGCTCAGCAGTCCTGGGGCGAGGGTGGGGGTGGGGGCGGGGGACGGGCTTAGTTGCTTGGCGGCAAGTGGGATCTTCGGGGACAAGGGGTTGAACCTCTGTCCTTGGCATTGCAAGTTGGATTCGTAACCAGTGGACCACCAGGGAGGTGAGTGACAGAGACTTGAGCTCCTCCCACTACATCTCTGCACCCTCCCTTTCCCCCAAGTCTTTCTCACAAGGAGCCTCCGCGATGCCAGGAGTCACAGGTAGCTTTAGAAACCCAGCACGATGCACGGTGTGGGCAGAGGGGACACATCTTCCGTTGTCCCGGGGCCTACGGATAATTCTCTCGGGGTCAAATCCTCCTGCTCTGACGCCCTGTGCTGGTTTCCTGGGACTGCCACAGAAGACAGTTCCGCAGGCCTGGGGCTTAAACAACAAGAATCTCTTTCCTCAGGGTCCCGGATGCTGGAAGTCTCCCCAGAGTCAAGGCTGGTTGGCTCGGTTGGTTCCTTCCGAAGCCCCTCTCCTTGGTTTGTGTGTGCGTGCTATGTCACTTCAGTCATGTCTGACTCTTTGCGACCCTAAGGACGGTAGCCTGCCAGCCTCCTCTGTCCATGGGATTCTCCAGGCAAGAATACTGGAGTGGGTTGCCAAGCCCTCCTCCAGGGGATATTCCTGACCCAGGGATCGAACCCACATCTCTTATGTATCCTGCATTGGCAGGCAGGTTCTTTACCACTAGCGCCACCTGGGAAGCCCCTTTGGTTGTAGACGGCCATTTTCTCCCTGCATCTGTATCCAGATTTTCCCTTAGAAAAATACTTGTCATACTGGATCAGTGTCCACTCAATGGTCACATCTTAACTTGCAGACCTCTGTCCATAAAGACTCCCATCCCCGAATATACTCCCATCCTGAGGGCTTGGGTGTCAGGATGGAGGTGAACGCAATCCAGCCTGTAATACTGCTGTATCTGTTTGGTTTTTTTTTTTTTCCTTTCCTTCACCATTAACTGATTTAACCCCTCCACCCCTTCATGTGTCAGAGTCTTGCAAGTGAGCCCGGCAGTTAAACACATCCCATTTGCCATTCAGTATCTTTTGCAAGATTTCTGAGTTCACTCTGCAGTTGGATGAGAGGCCATCCAACATTGGTGTGGGGGTGGGAGGTGGACCCTCTCTGAACCCGTGCTGTCCAGTATGGACATCACTGGCCACAGGGTGGTCCATCTGAAACTGAGACATGTTGTGGGTATAAAACCCACACTGGGTATGGGAGTCTGATATGAAATAACAGAACATACAATACCATGTTCATATTTTAAAACACTGAATGTTAGAATGATACTCTTTAGGACATACCTGATAATATTAAATATAGCACATAGAGACTTCCCTGGTGGACCAGTGGTTAAGACTGCCTTTCCATGCTGGGGGGTGGGGGTTGTGGGTTCAATCTTTGGTGGGGGAATTAGGAACCCACATGTGTGTGGTATGGCCAAAAAATGTGTGTGTGTATATGTGTGTGTGCTCAGTCGCTCAGTTGTATCCAACTCTTTGTGACCCCCCATGAACTGTAGCCTGCCAGGTTCCTCTGTCCATGGGATTATCCAGACAAGAATACTGGAGTGGGTTGCCATTTCCTCCTCCAGGGGATCTTACAGCACCTAAATCGATTTCATCAATTCCTTTTCTGTGTGGCTACTAGAAATTTTAACATTACATTGGTGGCTCACGTGACATTTCTCTTGGAGAGCACCACGCTAAAGTTCATTGGAGGGGAATTCCCTAGCAGGCTCAATGGTTAGGACTCAGGGCTTTCACTGCCGAGGGCCTGGGTTCAGTCCCTGGTCAGGGATCTTGCGGGTTCCAAGATCCCGCAAGCTGTCCAGTGTGGCAAATAAAAAGTAAGTATCAGAAGAGGAACAAGATGGCGGAGGAGTAGGTGGATGTGGAGTACATCTCTCTCCACGGATACATCAGGAATATACCTTCAGACACAAAAGTGCATACAGACCAGCTGACAGAGGATAGGAGTACCTAACTAGTGGAAAAGAATATAGAGAACCACGCAAAACTCGGTAGGATGAAGGAACTCAGGGGGAAAGCAGGAGTGTTAGTAGGACTGGACGTGCCCTCAGCGGGTCGGGGAACTGACGCAGGGGTCCAATCCCCACATCAGGGCAATTGTCTGAGTCAGAGGAGAAACATTTACGGCTGAGAGTGAATCAGCTAATCCATGGCAGCCTAAATGGAATGAGAATCAGACAGTCCTTGCTGCAAGCATACATACCCCCAGGCAGGGATGCAGGTCCCCTAGAAGGCACAGCAGCTGGGAGGTGGAGCTTAGGGACTGTGGAGCCATCCCAGGGTGAGGGCTGCTGTTGACTGTGGAGAGATGGATCGAGGGGATGTGAGGGAAGAGATTGTGGTGGGAAATGCCTGTGGAGGAAAGCCAGGCAGCCATGGAAGCAAGGTGATACTGCTGAGTCATGCGTAGGGGGTGGCGCCATCACCATGACCTCTCTCTCCCCACACCCCAGCATTGGCAGCTGAATAGACAGATGGGCCCATCAAATGCCTGACACACTGAACTACAGAGGAGGACCCCACCGAGGGTGCCCCTTTAAGTGCCTGACATGCCAATCTACAGAGTAGGACCCCAGCCGTGGGGGCCTCTCTATGTGCCTGATGCATGGAACAACGGAGGACCCCAAGCAGGGGAGCCCTCTAAGTGCCTGAACGGGCGAGGCTACAGAGAAAGACTGGCCAAAGAGGCCTCTGATTGCCAGCTACAAGAGGCTTGAAAAAAGACTGATAGGGCCATAGCTCCTGCAGCAGAGGCAGTCGGTGTCCCTGCACACCTAGCGCTGCCAGGGTCCCCACAGTCCAAGCAGCTGTGCCATCTTCATGTTCAACCCTCATTGGGGCAGAGCTGCCGCAGGCAAAAAAGTTTCTTGCATCTATGCACACAGGGTCACTTCAGTCATGTCCAACTTTGTGATCCTGTAGACTGTGGCCTGCCAGGCTTCTCTGTCAGGGGGTTCTCCAGGCAAGAATACTGGAGTATATTGGCCAATACTGATTGCCATATCCTTCTAGAGCACTGTATTTCCTGCTGCCCTAGCTGCCAACTCCCCCGAGTACCTGGTGCTGCCAGAACCCCTGGGGCCCAAAGCAGCTGCACCACTTCCACACCTGGCCCTCACTGGAGCAGACCCAAGCCCTCCAGGGTAGTCTCAGGAGCAAACCCCAGTGGATGACCCACATGCAGAGGTGCAAATAAAACCACAGTTGAAGCCCAGGGGCAGTGTGGCTAAGGAAGAAGACCCCAAACCTTCCCACCAGCTGTACAAGCTGCAGATTAAATCCACGTGATCAACTAGGCAGCTCTGTGTCTATGCAATATGTAAAAGGCCATTGAGAGCTCCACAAAAGAAAACACACTAGTTCTGGTAGCCGTGGATATTGGAGGCAAGAACACAAAGGAGTGGGACCAGATTAGAATCTGAGCTGCCCCCACAGCAGGTCCAGAGCTCAGCACAGTATTGGAGGGCAGCCTAGAGAGGTGAGGTAACTGTGACTCCCAGCGAGGGAAAGGACTCGGACAGCACTGACTCAAGAGAAACGTTTATTATTCTTATGTTTTGACTTGTTCTAGAGAGTCTTTTGGAATTTTTTTTCTTTTGTTTTTTTCCTACCCCTCAACCCGTTGCAGATGTTGATTTTATTGGCACTATGAAATCTAATTAAGCTTTTGAGTTTTTCTTTCAGTCACACTTTTCATTGTTGTTATAAACCTCTGCCTCTATGTTGGGCTTTTGCAGTTCTGTGGAGTTTTCTTTTTTTTTTTTTTTAATTTTCTCTTTAATTTTAATTTTTTATTTTTTAAATCTATTATTATTTTTTCTACATTTATTCCTTTGTTTGCTTTTCCTACTGTTCTTTTCCCCTTGCAGTTAATCTTTAATATATACAAATCTTGTTTATCCACCTCTATTTAACTTTGCATATATCTTCTTTTTTCTTTCTTTCCTTTCCTCTCAACGTATTTGTTAGTTTTGTTTTCATTACTTTATTCCGCACTTGGCACCTTGCTTTAGTTTTGTTTTCCAGTTTGTGCTTTAGTTAGTTTTGTTCTTAACTGGTAGATATAATTTTTGGTTTCTTTGTTTGCTGGATCAATCTATGGTACTTAATTTTTGTTGGGCTGTTTTGATTTTGCTAATGGGTATATATGTATATGCGTATATCCCACTATTTTAATTATTATTTGCCTGAATCTGTAACTGCCATTTGTCCGGGGCTCACCTTCGGTTTCTCGTTTTTGGGTATTTGTTTTCACCTCACTTAGTGCCATAACAAACCACTTGTGGAATCGTCATTCCTGACCAGAGATCAAGCTCTGAGCCTTTGGAGTGGGAGCAGTGAATCCAAGACCCTAGACTATCAGAGAACTAACCCTCAGTTCAGTTCAGTTCAGTCACTCAGTCGGGTCCGACTCTAAGCGACCCCATGAATCGCAGCACGCCAGGCCTCCCTGTCCATCACAAATTCCCGGAGTTTACTCAAACTCATGCCCATCGAGTCAGTGATGCCATCCAGCCATCTTATCCTCTGTAGTCCCCTTTTCCTCCTGCCCCCAATCCCTCCCAGCATCAGGGTCTAACCCTAGAGAGTATCAAATAGCGAGAACTCACCCAAAGGAAACCACTTGAATACAAGATCTGGCATCACCCAACCACCAGTAGCACCTGTGCAAGACGCCTCATCTAAACAACAAACAAAACAAAAATACAAACCCAATCATCAGTAGACAGGATTACCACCTTACTCAGCCTTGCCCATCAGAGGAAAAACAAACAAACAAACAAACAAAACTCAGCACAAATCTCACCCTATACTAAGCTTACACAAACCACTGGACCACCTTAGGAGGGCAGAAACCAAAAGGAAGAGATAATTTAACTTTGAAGGCTGGGAAAAGGAGACCTCAAACACAGTAAGTTAAAAAAAAAGAAAAGAAAGAAAGAAAATGCAGAGAAATATGACACAAATGAAGGAACAAACTAGAAACACAGATGTCCAAATAAATGAAGAGGAAATAGGCAAACTACCTGAAAAAGAATTCAGAATAATTATAGTAAAGATGATCAAAAACCTTGAAAACAGAATGGAGAAAATGCAAGAATCAATTAACAAAGACCTAGAAGAATTAAAGAATAAACATACAGAGACAAACAACACAATTACTGAAATTAAAAATACTCTAGAAGGAATAGCAGAATATCTGAAGCAAAAGAACAAATCAGTGAGGTGGAAGATAAAATGGTGGAAATAGCTTCTGAAGAGCAGAATAAAGTAAAAAGAATGAAAAGAACTGAGGATAGTCTCAGAGACCTCTGGGACAGTATCAAATGAAGCAACGTTCCAATTATAGGGGTCCCAGAAGAAGAAGAGAAAAAGAAAGGATGTGAGAAAATTTTTGAAGAGATTATAGTTGAAAATTTCCCCAACATGGAAAAGGAAATAGTCAATCAAGTCCAAGAGGCGCAAAGAGTCCCATACAGGATAAACCCAAGGAGAAACATGCCAAGACACATAATAATCAAACTAACAAAGACTAAAAGAAAGAATATTAAAAGCCACAAGGGAAAAGCAACAAGTAACATACAAGAGAAACCCCATACACTTAACAGCTGATCTTTCAGCAGAAACTCTTCAGGCCTGAAGGGAATGGCAGGATATATTTAAAGGACTGAAAGGGAAAAATCTACAACCAAGATTATTGTACCCAGAAAGGATCTCATTCAAATCAATGGAGAAATCAAAAGCTTTTCAGACAAGCAAAAGTCAAGAGAATTCAGTATCACCAAACCAGTTTTACAACAAGTGTTAAAGGGACTTATACAGTCAAGAAATACAAGAGAAGAAAAAAGATCTACAAAATCAACCCCAAACAATTAAGAAAATGGCAATAGGAACATATATATCAATAATTACTTTAAATGTAAATGGATTAAATGCTCCAACCAAAAGACAAAGACTGGCTGACTGGATACAAAAACAAGACCCATATATATGCTGTCTGCAAGAAACCCACTTCAGACCTAAAGACACATGTAGACTGAAAATGAGAGGATGGGAAAATACATTCCATGCAAATAGGAAGCAAAATAAAGCTTGAGTAGCAATCCTCATATCAGACAAAATAGACCTTAAAATAAAGAAGATACAAGAGATAAGGAAGGACACTACATAATGATCAAGGGATCAATCCAAGAGGAAGACATAACAATTGTAAACATCTATGCATCCAACGTAGGAGCACCTCAATATATAAGACAAACACCAACAGACATAAAAGGAGAAATTGACAGTTACACAATAACAGTAGGAGACTTTAACACCCCACTCACACCAATGTACAGATCATCAAAACAAAATTAATAAGGAAACATAAATCTTAAATGATACATTAGATGAGATGGATCTTATTGATATCTTCAGGACATTCCATCCAAATGCAGAAGAATGCACCTCTTCTCAAGTGCACACGGACCATTCTCCAGGATAGACCACATCTTGGGTCACCAATCAAATCAGTAAATTTAAGAAAATTCAAATTGCATCAAGCATCTTCTCTGACCACAACACTATGAGACTAGATATCAATTACAAGAAAAAAAAACTATAAAAAACACAAACACATGGAGATTAAACAACACGTTTCTAAATAACCAACAGGTTACTGAAGAAATCAAAAATTTCTAGAAACAAATGACAATGAAAACATGAAAACTCAAAATCTATGGGATGTAGCAAAAGCAGTTCTAAGAGGGAAGTTTATAGCAATACAATCCTACTTCAAGAAACAAGAAAAACATCGAATAGACAACCTAACTTTACACCTAAAACAACTTGAAAAAGAAGAACAAAAAAAGCCCAAAATTAGAAGGAAAGAAATAATAAAGATCAGAGCAGAAACAAATGAAAAAGAAATGAAAGAAACAATAGTAAAGATTAATAAAACTAAAAGCTGGTTCTTTGAGAAGATAAACAAAACTGACAAACCTTTAGCCAGACTCCTCAAGAAAAAAAGAGAGAAGAATCAAATCAACAAAATTAGAAATGAAAAAGAAGAGGTTACAACAGACAATGCAGAAATACAAAGGATTATAAGAGACTATTATGGTAACAACTATATGGCAATAAAATGGATAACCTGGAAGAATTGGACAGATTCTTAGAAAAGTTCAAGTCCAAGAAAAGTTCAAGAAAAGTCCAAGACTGACGAGGAAGAAACATAAATTATGAACAACCCAATTACAAGCACTGAAATTGAAGCTGTGATCAAAAATCTCCCAAAAAACAAAAGCCCATGACCAGATGGCTTCATGGGAGAACTGTATCAAACATTTAGAGAAGGGCTAATGTCTATCCTTATAAAACTTTTTCAAATAATTGCAGAAGAAGGAACACTTCCAAACTCATTCTACGAGGCCACCATCACCCTGACACCAAAACCAGACAAAGATAACACACACACAAAAGAAAATTACAGGCCAATATCACTGATGAACATAGATACAGAAATGCTCAACAAAATTTTAGCAAACAATTCAGCAACACATCAAAAAGCTCACACACCATAATCAAGTTGGGTTTATTCCAGGGATGCAAGGATTCTTCGATAAATGCAAATCAATCAATGTGATATACCATATTAACAAACTGAATGATAAAAACCACATGATCATTTCAATAGGTGCAGAAAAGGCCTTCAACAAAATTCAGCACCTATTTATGATTAAAATTCTTCAAAAAATGGGCATAGAAGGAACCTACCTCAACAAAGTAAAGGCCATATATGATAAGCCTACAGCAAAAATTATTCTCAATGGTGAAAAACTGAAAGTATTCCTCCTAAGATCAGGAAGAAGACAAGGGTGTCCACTTTCACCACTATCATTCAACATAGTTTTGGAAATCCTGGCTACATCAATCAGAGAAGAAAAAGAAATAAAAGGAATCCAGATCGGAAAAGAAGTAAAGGTCTCACTGTTTGCAGATGAGATTATACTGTACATAGAAAACCCTAAAGATAGTATCAGAAAATTACTAGAGCTAATCAGTGAATTTAGCAAAGTTGCAGGATACAAAGTCAATACACAGAAATTACTTGCATTTCTATATACTAACAGTGAAAAAATCAGAAAGAGAAATTAAGGAGTCAATCCCATTTACCACTGCAACAAAAGGAATAAAACATCTAGGAATAAACTTACCAAAGGAGACAAAAGAACTGTACACAGAAAATTATAAGACACTGATGAAAGAAATCAAAGATGACATAAAAAGATGGAGAGATATTCCATGTTCCTGGGTAGGAAGAATCAATATTGTGAAAATGACTATACTACCAAAGTCAATCTACAAATTCAATGTGATCCCTATCAAATTACCAATGGCATTTTCGGCAGAACAAGAACAAAAAATTTCACAATTCGTATGGAAACACAAAAGACCCCGAATAACCAAAGCAGTCTTGAGAAAGAAGAATGGAGCTGGAGCAATCAACCTTCCTGACTTCAGGTTATACTGCAAAGCTACAGTCATCAAGACAATATGGTACTGGCACAAAGACAGAAATATAGACCAATGGAACAAGACAGAAAGCCCAGAAATAAACCCATGCCCCTATGGGTAACTTATTTTTGACAAAGAAAGCAAGAATATACAGTGGGGAAAGACAGCCTCTTCAATAAATAGTGCTGGGAAAACTGGACAGCTATATGTAAAAGAATGAAATTAGAACACTTTATAACACCATACACAAAGATAAACTCAAAATGTGATTAAAGACCTAAATTTAAGACCATAAACTATAAAACTCTTAGAGGAAAACAAAGGCAGAACACTCAATGACATAAATCAAAGCAAGATACTCTATGACCCACCTAGAGTAATGGAAATAAAAACAAAACTAACAAGTGGGACCTGATTAAACTTAAAAGCTTTTGCACAGCAAAGGAAACTATAAGCAAGGTGAAAAGACAACCCTCAGAATGGGAGAAAATAATAGCAAATGAAACAATTGACAAAGGATTAATTTCCAAAATATACAAGCAGCTCATACAACTCAATACCAGAAAAACAAACAACCCAATCAAAAAGTGGGGAAAAGACCTAAACAGACATTTCTCCAAAGAAGACATACAGATGGCTAACAAACACATGAAAAGATGCTCAACATCTCTCATTATTAGAGAAATCAAAACTACAATGAGATATCACCTCACACTGGTCAGAATGGCCATCATCAAAAAGTCTACAAACAATAAATGCTGGAGAGGGTGTGGAGAAAAGGGAATGCTCTTGCACTGTTGGTGGGAATGTAAATTGATACAGCCACTATGGAAGACAGTATGGAGATTCCTGAAAAAAACTAGGAATAAAACCACCACATGACCCAGCAATCCCACTCCAAGGCATATACCCTAAGGAAACCAAAATTGAAAAAGACACATGTATCCCATTGTTCATTGCAGCACTATTTACAACAGATAGAACATGGAAGCAACCAAATGTCCATCGACAGATGAATGGATAAAGAAGTTGTGGTACATATACACAATGGAATATTACCCAGCCATAAAAAGGAACACATTTGAGTTAGTTCTGATGAGGTGGATGAACCCAGAACCTATCATACAGAGTGAAGTGAGTCAGAAAGAGAAAGCTAAATATCGTATTCTAACACATATATATGGAATCTAGAAAAATGGTACTGAAGAATTTATTTACAGGGCAGCAAGGAAGAAACAGACATAGAAAATAGACTTATAGACTTGGGGAGAGGTGGGGAGAGGGTGAGATGTATGGAGAGAATAACATGAAAACTTATATTACCATATGTAAAACAGACAGCCAACGGGAATTTGCTGTATGTCTCAAGAAATTCAAACAGGGGCTCCATATAAACCTAGAGGGGTGGGATGAGGAGGGAGATGGGAGGGAGGTTCAAAAGGGAGGGGACATATGTATACCTATGGCTGATTCATGCTGAAGTTTGACAGAAAACAACAAAATTCTGTAAAGCAATTATCCTTCAATTAAAAAATAAATTTCTTTAAAAGGTAAATATCAAGTTCAAGTTCACTGGAGAGGAATTCAGTTTTTTTCTTAATTTCTAAGGGGATCTGTTTATTCTGGAACAGTTCCATCTTACAGTCCCTGGGTGGTGGGATGTCAGGGAATGAACACACATATACCAAGGGTCCCCATATGAGAATGTATCTTTCTCCTCTCTCCAGCCTGCAAGAGGAAGACCCCATCACAGGGACTTGAGTCTCTTGTGTTATTAAGAAGCCACATTCCCTGTGCGTCGGTCTCTGTCATCCACCTGCAGAAGAGGTAAACACTCTCGGACCGGCCATGCCTCTTGAAGCAACAAGGTCAGCATAGACTTTGGAATTCCTACAAGCCTTCGGGGCATGAGCCTGGGGAAACTGATGAGGATGACCCTGAAGAACTGCCTGTTCAGAAGAAAGATCTGACTTGGTGGGTTTCAACTGTTTTTTGTTTTTTTTTTTTTTTTCCCTCCCCAGAGGACTGGCAGAGACACCAGAGAAGAAAAGCCCGGTTTGAAGAAGAAACCATGCCCCCAAATCCACTCATCTTCCTGGAAGCAACTTAGAAACCCATCCGATGAGTTCTGACAATAAAGCTCTCTAGTGCCCCATGTCCTGATTTTTGGCCAGATGTGGACAGCTTGTCCTTTGTCAAGGAGTTCAGATTCTGGGTTTAGATTCTGACTGGCTGTGTGAGTTCACATGTCTGAGTCTTGGGAAGGGGTGAGTGCGGGCTAAGTCGCTTCAGTCGTGTCCGACTCTTTGCAACCCTATAGACTGTAGCCTGCCAGGCTCCTCTGTCCATGGGATTTTTCCAGGCCAGAATACTGGAGAACTTCCTCCTCCAGGGGATCTTCCCAACCTAGGGATCAAACCCGCATCTCCTGCACGGGCAGGCGGGTTCTTTACTGCTGAGCTATTAGGGAAGTCCCAATAGCTGTGATTTTTTTTATGAATTACATCTTCTGGGATAGATGAGTCTGCTGCTGTTGTAAGATGTGAGACAGCAGCAGCTTGAAAGAAAATAGAACCTTCTTCCTCTCTCATCCAATAGTCCGTGTATGGACAAACCAAAGCTGATATGGCACACACACAGTATCAGTTCCTGAAAGGGTATCAGTATAGGTAGAGAGTGGGCAGGGGACATCTCCCAGCATATAGAGGGACCGACCACGAGGGCAGGAAGAAGGAAACTTCGTGTCCCCTTCAGGTCCCAGATGCCCAGAGGCACTCCTTTTTTTTTTTGTTTTTTTCCTGTTTCCTCTTTAAAACACCAAATGATAAATTGATCAGAAATGTACAGACGTTCTCCTCACAAAAGAGCATCTGACAGAGATAAGGCTAAAGCCTTCCTCAACAAGTTGCAAGTTTTTCTGCTTTTACTATGTAAATATGGTCAATCCTCTTTATTTGCAGGTTCCATATTTACAAGTTTGCCTGCTCACTGAGGACTTCCCGTGTGGCTCAGACTGTAAAGATAAAAATACGCCTGCAACGCAGGAGACATAGGTTCGATCCCTGGGTTGGGAAGACTCCCTGGAAAAGGTAATGGCAATGCACTCCAGTATTCTTGCCCAGGAAATCCCGTGGACAGAGGAGCCTGGTGGCCTACATTCCATAGGGCTGCAAAGAGTCAGACATGACTGAGCGACTAACCCCCAAAATTAATGTATCTGGCATTTCTATAGCCATCTCTGGAAATGGGTGGAGCAGTGGAAAAGTTTAACAACCCAACATGCATGTCTGCGGCTTGCTGAAGGTCCAACCAGGTGCCTGCTGGCTTCAGCTGTGAACCTGTGTCTTTGGGAAGTCTATTTAGTGCTATGTTTTCTGCATTTTTCTTGGTGGTTTCACTGTTGAAAACGGCCCCCAAGTGTAGTGCCTAAGTGCTGACTAGCGGTCTTGAGTTCAAGAAAGCTTTGAGGTGCCTTATGGAAAAATATACACGTGCAAAATAAGCTTCATTCAGGCATGACTTACATTGCCACTGGCCATGAGCTCAATGCTAGTGAATCATCTGTGTCTATTAAGGTGTTGTCAAACATAAATACACATGATACAAGTATGTACAGATCAGTGGATAAAAATATTGTGACCAGGGAGGTCCAGCGGTTAACAATCCGCCTTGCAATGCAGGGGACACGGGTTTGATCCCTGGTCAGGGAATTAAGATCCCACATGCTGCTGAGCAACTAAGAAACCACATGCCACAATCACTGAGCCCACACATGCTGAAGCCTGCATGCCACAATTAGGGAACGTATGTGCCACAACAAAAGAGCCTTCATGACACAAGGAAGATCTCGCACACCATGACTAAAACCCAATGCAGCTAAATAAATAAATTTTATTTTAACTTTTCTTATTTTTTAAAAAAATATTTTTATTTAGCTGCACTGGGTCTTACTTAGTTTAGGCATGTAGAATCTTAGTTCCCCACCCAGGGGCTCGAACCTGGGCCCCCTGCATTTCGAGCGAGTCTTAGCCACTGGACCACCAGGGAAGTCCCTGTCAGTAAATATTTTTATTTAAAAATGTGACCAGGGAAGGGGAATTAAGATGGTGGAGTAGGAGGATGGAGAGCTCACCTTCCCCCACAGACACATCAAAAACACACCTACACATGGGAATAATTCTCCCAGGAATCAGACAGGAAGAAGAAAACAGACACCCAGGTACAAAAAGCCCAGAGGGTCCCAATGGTTTCATGCAGCATGAATTTATTACAAGTCTGTGTACTGTTATGAGGAGTAAATTTTATGGTTTGTAAGTCATAACTCAAAAAATTTGGGAGGTGGGCGGTTGGGAATCACTAGTGGGGCTGGAAGAGTATGTTCTAAGAACAACTTGTAGTTCACCAGTCCAGGAGGCTCCATCACCTCTCCAGTAGTTGATGGTGGTGGTGATTGTTCAGTCACTCAGTCATGTCTGACTCTTTGTGACCCCATCAACTACAGCACACCAGGCTTCTCTGTCCTTTACTATCTCCTGGAGCTTGCTCAAACTCGTGCCCATTGAATCAGTGATGCCATGCAACCATCTCCTCCTCTGTCACCCGCTTCTCCTCCTGCCCTCAATCTTTGCCAGCATGAGGGTCTTTTCCAATGAGTTGGTTCTTCACACCAGGTGGCCAAGGGTATTGGAGCTTCAGCTTCAGCATCAGCCCTTCCAACGAATATTAAGGGTTGATTTCCTTTAGGACTGACTGGTTTGAGCTGACAGTGGAACCACACCATCTCTGCTGTGGACCAGGAAAACTACTTCTGCCCAAGAGGCCGCTGGGTCAGGAGACTTCTGACCCAGGCAAGAAGCTGATGCCCCTGCTGCTGGCCCCAGAAGCACCCAGTTTCTACTGGGAACATGACATGGGTCATGTCCAAATCAGTCCTGATTAGTGGAACCCAAGTTATGTCCAGAACCCTCTCCACGTGAGATTCTGGGGGATATAGTTTTTAGCTTCCTAGCTTCCGCCTGTTGGAATGGGGTTGGGATTCATCACCTTCCAGGCCAGTAGTGGCTGTTCGAGTGGCTTTCCCCACATAGCGTGAGTTCATTTCTGCATATCAGTCATTTGTTTTTATGGCTGAGTCATAGCATCATCTGGCTGTATCACAAATATCCCTACATGAATCTTCTTTGGACACATGTCCAAACTCTTTGCCCATTTTTAAACTGAATTCTTTTGTCTTTTTATTGTTGGCTCACAAGAGTTCTTTGTACATTCCGGTCACAAGTCCTTCATGTTGTTTTAATGATGATAGTTTTATGTTTCGATTTTGGCAAGACAAAGCTTCCTTTGTTGTTTTATTCTTGCACTTTACTATCTATGTAGACCTTCTGTTTTACTTTATTTGTGGTGGTGCTGGGTCTTTGTTGCTTCGTGGGCGTTTCGCTAGTTGCAGTGCGCTGGCTTCTCACTGCAGTGGCCTCTTGCACTGCAGATCAAGGGCCCTGGAGCACACAGCCTTCAGTAGTTGCAGCTCCCAGGCTCAGCTCCAAAGGACAGGCTTAAACGGTGCGGCGCACGGGCTCACTTGCTCTGCGGCACGTGGGATCTTCCTGGACCAGGGATCAAACCTGTGTCTCCTGCGTTGGCAGGTGGACTCTTCACCACTGAGCCACCAGGCGAGCCCTCTATGTAAACTTTAAAACAACCCAAGTTCCGTAAAACTTTCTGGGGAGATTTCGATTCAAATTGCTTGTTTATACTGACTAATCTACAGAAGAGTTTAACTTTTACAATGTAGATTCAGCCTTCTCATTCATTAATGTCTTTTTCAATTTACTCATATCTTTTCTTTAGAAAACCTTAATAAATTCTGGGGGGCCATGTTCCAAGGCTTGTGGAGTCTTAGGTCCCTGACCAGGCATTGAACTTGTGCCCCCTGAAGTGAAATCACAGAGCCCTAACCACTGGACCACCAGGGAGTTCCCTAAACCTTAATGATTTTATCTATTAACTACTTCATATAGTGTCCGGTCAACTTAACTCTAGTTTATAGCCTGTGTTTCCATTGTGGATGTGGTTTCTCCCTTTTTCTAGATGGTTGATGTTAATATACGGGAAAGCTGGGGGAGGCGATCTGTGTTAATAATATATCTAGATACTTCACTGCCAGTGTGTTTCTCAAAACATATAGGCCATTTTTTTATGCTGAACATATCTTTGTAAATATTTTTTTACTTTCTTTTCAATACTCACCCCTCATCAAAGAAATATAGCTGTCTATATTGTCAAAAAAATGTTCAAACTCAGTAAAGAAATATATGTATTTTCTCAACAGTTCTCAGTCTGGCCTCACTGCTCTCTTAATAGTTGTTCTTCCAACTAATAAAAATAAATGGAAAAAAAAATAGTTGTTCTCTGAGAAATGAAAAGCTACTAAGTTTAAAAAGGCATTTTTAAAACTTATTTTTAAATTTGTGGTAAATGTAAAATATACTATTTTATGTTAATTTATCATTTTAACCATTTAAAAATATAGAGTCCAATGGGGTTAAGTGCATTGAGTTGTACATGTTGCAAAACTGAAAATCTGTACACTTTAAACAACTCCCCACACACCCTCTCTCCCCTCTCTCCTAGCAACCACCATTCTACTTCCTGTCTCTATGAAGCCCACTCATTTCAGTACCTAATATGAGTGGAATATTTATCTTTTTGTAATTGGATGATATCACTGAGCATAAGATCCTCAATGTGTTCATCCATATTGTAGCCTGTTAGAATTTCTCTCCTTTTGAAGGCTGCATAACATTCCATTTGGCCACATTTTGTTTTTCCATTCATCTGTCAGAGAGTGGGTCACTTTGGGCTACTGTGATTAATGCTGCTGTGTGTGAATGTGGGTGTGTAAATCTCTCTTCTAGTCCCTGCTTTCAATTCTCTCGGTTCCATACCCAGAAATAAGATTGCTGGGTCATATGGTAATTCTATATTTAATTTTTTTAGGAACTAGAGAGGCTTTTAAATGATTTCTCAGTTCATCAATCTCAACAGCATCCAACAATATTTGACAAGGTAGCTGCACACACACAGGAGACTCCAGGACATGCCTGGTTGGTAAATGAATTCACGAGCCCCCTGGGCATAGGTCCTTGACCTTTTGGAGGCCCTGGGTCCTGCTATTGCTGTTCTGCTTTTTGAAACCTTCTGCTTCCTTGGCCCCCATGACATCATACCTTCTGCGTCTGCCTCCTCCATCATCTCCCTCCTCCATCTCATTTCTCTTTTTCAGGCTCCCTTGTGAATGCTTTCTCTGAAAGCCAACCATGAATGCTGAGCACTGACTCTGGAATCCTTTTCAGCTGTCAGACTTGAACCTAAGACCAGGTTCTCCCTGGTCAGCTCCTCCCTGGGATGGGGATGGGGAGCTTCCCAGGTGGTGCTAGTGAAAAGAACCTGCCTGCCAATGCAGGAGACATAAAGAGATGCAGGTTTGACCCCTGCGTCGGGAAGATCCCTTGGAGGAGGAGGTGACAACCCACCAAGTATTCTTGCCTGGGAAATCCCATGCAAGAGGAGCCTGGTGGGCTACGGTCCATGGGGTCTCAAAGAGTTGGACTGAAGTGACTTAGCAGCAGCCTCCCTGGGGACTGTCACCTTGGGAACCATGGGCTGCAGAGGCACAGGGTGAAGGGGCTTCCTGGGTGGACCTCTGCCCCACCCCCCAAGACTGGCCTCTGCACAGGCACAGGAGACTGTGCTTCCAGGAGGGATTCAGGCTGTGGAATCCACAGTGACGTTACAGGAGCTGGCCACAGGCAGGAATGTTCTGGACATTCATGCTGGAGACTGCTGCTCCCCCGGTGACTACAGCAGGGAGCAGCAGGTGGGGAGGTGACCAAAACAGATAAAAAGAAACTGGAGACAAGAGCAGGCACTGCCCTCCTGATGACAGACAAGGTAAAAATGCCTGCTGAGTGGAAGACAGAGATTTCAGCCTCTACCAGGGATGAAACGCTGCATGTGGGTGGGGGATGGGCACAGAAATACCAGAAAACAATTCTTTACTAACATGGCCAGCAGGACCTCATGTGATCTGGCCCTTTTGTCTCTTTTCTTCGTTCCCCACCATCCACTTCTTCTCCCCCAGTCCCAACAGCCTACAACACATTGCTCTCTTCTCAGATGCTTCTCCCTCCCTTCTCTGCCTGGTCCACTCCTACCCACTGTTCAGAGAGGCCTTTCATGACCACCCTGTGACTAGAGGGGAGCCCTGTGCCTTCCCCACCTTCCACTTGGTTGCAACTGTGTCTCTGAGAATATCTGTCTGCCCAGTCCCTGGAGACCAGGTGCCCCACAGACAGGTGAGAACAGACTTGTCAAAGTACCCTGGAAGCCCAGGACAGAGTTCAGTGAAGGAGAGACCCCACCCACCAGACATGAAAGTCAGTCAGGGGCTCCTTACGCCCAGACTGTGGTTGGCAGGGCTCCCAGAGAGGCTAGTTTGGGGGGGGGGGTCCCTCAGAAATGACCCTCAATCAGTGGGGTCCTTGGGGGTCCAGTCAGAACTTTAGTTTTGGAGAGGAGGTCACTGTCCCTCTGCCTGGATACTGGGCTGGGAGTATGTGTGTGTGTGTAGGGGGGTGGTCACCCATTGTCAGAAGCACCTGACCCTGGTGGGGAGGGGTCTAGAGGAGGAACACTAGGACTGAGTTGCCTACTTGCTGGTGGGCCTGCTGCTGTCCTCTGCTCTCTCGTGCATCTGTCTGTCCACCCGTCCCTGCATCCTTTCTCCACCAGCAAGCCCTGGTCTTTCTCACTCTCTCTCTCATGGCTCTCCCCCCACCCCCATCCCATTCTTCCTCCACTTTCTCTGCCTGCATTGAGACAGGCTGGGACTTGGGACACTTCGCTGCTCTGCCCGCCCTTGGCCAAACATCTCCTCCAGCGAGAAAACACAAAGAAACTATAAGGGACGAAAAACAACTGTGTGCATAAGCAAGGGGGACAAATTATGAACAAGACACAAAAAGACAAAAACCCCAAACAGCACCACCCAAGCCACCTCTCCTGCCCAACCCCTGGACCCATCCCGTATAAGGAACCAGTTCGGCTCCCCGCTCTCAGAGCAAGGACGGACATCTGTCACTTGTTTTCTCTCTCCCCTGCTATAGCAGGGACCCCAGTGAAGCCTTGCCTCAATTTCCCTCTGGCCTCACCAGTTTCTACTGACTAAAGAGACCAAGAACCCTGGTTTGCCACACCATCGGTGCCACATCAGGTCTCTGTGCCCCCTTCCCTTTTCTCGCCTACCTGAGGTCTCTGACCTGCCCACAGGCTACCGCTACTGGGCCACGAAGCGGGACGGCGAGCAGAACCTGCGGCACGAGCCCTCCTTCGTCAGACAGGCGTCCATCACCGAGCACGACACGGTCTTGGGCAAGGCCATCAAGGAGGCCAACTATATCGGCTCAGCTCCAAGCACTGGCACGACGGGGAGTACTACGGGGAGCGCCTCCTGGCTTTCCTCAGGAACCGGCGTGCCCTGCGCAGCGCCCTCTTCCGGCTCCTGCGCCTGCGCGCCGCGCCTCCCCTCTTGCGCCTGCGCGCCATGTCTTCCCTCTGGCGGCGTTGGGGGTACCCTCACTCCGTGTCTCTGGTTGGTTTGTCTGAAGCTGCCTGAGTTCACAGGTTCGAATCTCAGCTCCCCCCATCACCCAGGGTGTACTTGCTCAACTTAACCTCACTCATCAACATGTATACCTTAAATGCGTGCGACTTTTTTTGTGTGTGAAAAAAAGTAAATACCCAGGTTCACTGTGCCTCAGTTTACCCATCTGTCTAAGACGAGGGATATTGACATTTTTACATAAATATATAAAGTAAAATATAATAGCACCTAGCACGAAGATTTTCTACAAGGATTTCATGCATTTACGCGTATCAAATAGCTCCTGGCACACAAGCATTGCATCCACATTAGATAGTCTTACAGTTGCTGTTACTGTGACTCTTCTCCAATGAGTCCCATTTCCTTAGCCAGGTCATTCTTGACCGCCCTCCCCACCTCCCCACCCCCGCCACTCCCACACCCTTTTAAAATTTTCTGCTCAGCCCTATCGGCCACCTGCTACCATGGTTGTATCATTTGTTCAGGTGGTCAATTCTATGAGAGTGAGGGGCTGGACTGCCTTGTTCCCTATGGGACCCCGGGATTTAGGAGAGCACTGTCTCCTCAGGTATGCGTTCAATAAATAAATGCCCAATTTTCAGATTGAGACACACAGTAAGAGACTTCAAGGGGCTTGTCCAGTCAACATAATAAAGTATGCATTGAGTACACAGTGATCCAGAGACAACTGAAGCATGAAGCGGGTGGACTAGCCAGGGTTGGGGGTTTGAAATTTTAACATGGTGACCAAGGAGATGAAGCAGAAATTTCAACAGAGATTTAAAAGCGGTTGGGAGGGAGCTGTGTGACTTTCTGGGGAAGATGTTGTAGACAGAGGTTATGGGCCTACGGTAGGAACGTGGCTGGCCAATTGGAGGAAGAGAGGAGGCCTGTTTGGCTGGAGCAAAATGAGAGGGTGGGTAGAGAGGAAGGTGAGGGCAGGAAGCGAGGACGCCGTCTTGTGGGCTGCGGGATGGGGAGGACCTGGGGCTTTTAGCTGGAGGGAGCCCAGGCGGAGGGCAGGAGGCACGGAACCAGATCTGACTCAGGAGCTCACAGGCGCCCTCTGGTGGCTTCAGAGAGAACAGTTGGTTAGAGATCTGAAAGGTAGATAGATAATCCTACAGGTTCCAACCTAAGTCATAGGACGTGCAGAAGCAGAAAACGCGAGAAGCAACATATGAAGACATACGGCTGAGAGTTTTCCGGGACCCCACCAAATGCTACCCAGTATGTTTTTTTAAAAATCAGAACTCAAAACAGAATGTTAATGTGAAACTTCAGAACAAGATAAATATTCAAAAACATAAGCTGATTAGTTTATGTGGGAAAACAAGCATGCAAGGACATTGGAGTGATTTCTTGAATACTGATGGGGAGGTGGGGTGGGGATGTGAGGCTTCCCCTACCACATATTAAAGAAATGACAAAGCAGAAGTAACTGAAAGCTCAGTGATGGGACATAAATAGATATGCCCAAGAGAGAAGTCAGGGACTGAGAAATACATGCAGGAATTGAGTAATGTATCAATGGGGCCCTAACTCATGGCAAACTGGAAGGTGAGAAAGAAGAAAGGAGGGAGGGAAGAAACCAGGAGAGAACTTAAAAAAAAAAAAATCATCCTAGATAAAATGTTAACAACCCAAAAAGCACTGAAAGAAAGGACTTCAGCATGGTGGAAATGTCATAAACAAAACCTACAGACAAGCTGGGGAAACAGAATACATTCCAAAGCCCTACATTACATATTCCATAAGGAGCTCCTAAAAATACACAGACACATAAGCACACAGACACAAATACCAAGAAACCTGGTAGAAAATAGGCAGATCCACCACAAAAGCTGTTGAGCACAGATGCTGTCACGCACCCGAACGTGTGCAGTTACCTGTGGTCATGGAAGTAAATGAGGGAAGAGTCTAAATGCCCACCAGCAGTATGAGTTATGTCAACTATGGTGCCTTTACACGGCATGCTAATTTGGAATGAACTCTAAGATATAGTAAGAGAAAAGGATGCATGTATGGTATCACTGGTACAGTTTTGTCTTGTTCATGCACAGATGGCTTTTAAGAGCTGTGCAAGAAAGTGGAAAAGGAAAAGAAGTAAGAATGAGGATCACCACTCATAGCACATGTGTCCCTGGAAACTTTGTACTTGTGCCTGCATCACCAAAATATAAACTTAAAATTTGAGGGATTCCTTAGCGGTCCAGTGGTTAAGACTCCATGCTTCCAATGCATGAAACGTGGGTTCCATCCATGGTTGGGGAACTAAGACCCTACATGCTGTGTGGCTTGGCCAAAAACGGGAAAAAAGATTGGAAAAAATATTTGAAACAATTCAAGGCAAAAGCATTTAAAAGGGATGCAGATGTCATATCAATAGAAGAAACAAATCATTAAAATATATGAAACTGTTCCCAACTAAAGGACAAAATCTTAAAGGCACCAGAGATGAAAGTCACATGATCCTCAAAAGGGCAACAAATGACACTGAAGGGCTGACTTCTCTGCAGAAACAATGGAAGCCAAAAGATGATGGAGCAGCAAGCAGGAGGTGGGGACAGACCATACCTGCCAATTTAGAATTCTATACCTAATGAAAATATCTTCACAGAATAAAGATACAATGAAGGTGTCTACAGATGAACAAAAGCTGAGGGAATTCATCGCTGCAATAAATGAAATGCTAGTGAGATTTTTTTCAGGCTTAAGGAAGATGATTCCAGATGGAAATTCAGAAAGCACACCCCAGGAGGTGATTATATGGGTAAATACAAAGAAATATTTACTGTAAGCAATAAAGTTAACACACACCTGACCTTGAGTGTCGGGAATGTGCCTCCTAGCTGTATGGATGCAGGAAGGTCAACTCTTGCAGAATGTTTCTTCACCGGTTGCAGGAATTCTGACAGCAGTGCCTACCCTAACTGTTTGTGGAATCTGTGCAACAACTCTCAGCCCAACACCTGGTTTGTAGCAAACCCTACCGTATTTTTATACATAGTCGTCCTTTACTCTGTGTATGTGTGTGTTGGGGGGGCGAGGGGGTGGGGCGGTGTCTGGGAACGGTGGGAACCATTCTAGACCCTCTTTCACTCTGTGTCCCTAATTCAGGAGCTCAGATGAGAAACTGTCCCAAAAAGGCCTGCAGAATCCCTGGTAGGAAAGACAGGGCAGGGAGGGCACAGCCTGGATGCTGAAAATGGAAATTCTGGCTACTGATTAGAAAACAGACAAAATTATCTTGAGTACCCTGGTGTGGCCAGCTGTCTCCCCAAGTGGCTGCCAACTGACAGAAGTGATTTTAATCACCTGCTGTGGGCAGAGTGGCTGGAGGGTACTGGCCATTGCTGACCATTCTGGAATGAATCTTCTGTCCCTCTGGTAGGACTGGAGCCTCCAGGGTGGACAAGACTGCTTAGATAGAGCCTGGGAGAGTTGTCTCCTTGGGGTTCACTCAGCTTTGCCACACCAAGTCCAGAGCAAATTCCATGGACAAACTGGCTGACAAGCACCCTGGCACCTCACAAAGGATGTCTTTGCCCACATTTTCTGTCTGGTTTTCATCCATCCACTCACCCATTCCCATGATCTATCCACTCACTCATCTACTCACCCACCCATTCATCCATATTTTGAGGTCAGGCTTGCTTTTCAACCCAAAATTTGCTCCCTGCTTTCAAGGAAAGAACACACCATCAAAATCAGGATGGCAGAGTTCACTCTCTGCCACCTTGCACCTCTCAGGTTTCTGGTTGTGCCATCTATATCCTCTGGGATGCCAGCCTTGCTCACACTCCTGCACCCACTCCTGGTGCCCACCTCGCTTGGCTCCAACCCCCTCTCCTCTTCCCGGTCGTCCACCTGGAAACGCTGAGACAGGGAGAGGAGAGAAGGCGCCCCGTGGGAGTTTGTGCCTCCACTCACCAACGCCACGACAGAGCGAACCAAGCAGGTGCACAAAGCCCTACACAGAGCTCTGTGTTCCCGCCTGACTTTATTTCACTTTTTTTTCTATAAAACTCCTCCATAATTTCACAATTTAACAAAAAGAAAGTTTGAAACTCAGGACACAAACAATCCTGTGACTTATTACAAACACGATTCTCCTTTATTCCTTTTATCCAGGAGTTGGTCTCAGGTTGATGAGTGTCCTAGTTCCTAGTGAGACACATTCTTTGTAAAAAACAAAACAAAAACAAAAAACCCTTGTGGGTAAGAAAGGTATTCGATACCTTTCGCTTTCAGGCGTCGGTTTACATTTTGTTCAGGAGAGAGCAAAACACGGGGATTTGCACTGGGGGCAAGGGGCTTAACACTAAACACGCGGCCATCACAAAGTGCCGGCCCTTCCTATGGAAGTGTTCCCCAGAGCCCTGGTGGGCCCAGCTGCCGGGCAGCTGGGGCTGGGGTGGGGGAGCAGCTGGGAATGCCGTGGCCAGGGCCCTGGCTGCCTGGCATGTCCATCAGGTGGTTGCAGGGCCAGCAATGAGCCCAGAGTAGGTCCAGAGGACAGCGCAGGGGCCTTCTGGCCAGAGGAGGTAACAGAAATGGGTTGGTGCTTCTGAAGGCCCTGGAAATCAGAGGCAGGGCCAGCTTCTGCTGCTGCTGCTGCTAAGGGCAGACCCATGAGCCCAGCCTTCCTCTAGCTGCCTCCGGCGCAGAGCCCAGCTCCTGAGCAGAGAGCTGCCCGAGTCACCAAGTCAGGAGCTCCTCCAGAAGGAAAAAGACTAGCGCCCTTGGACTGAGGCTCCCACCCGTGACCCTGGCGGCCTCTGTGCACAGAGGGCCCAGCAGCTGCTGCCCTCAGGCCAGTCCCTTCTGTCCAATGTCTTAGTTTCCAGAGGAGAGGTGCCCCACTTCGGAGTATTGTTGGCCTGCCTGGGGAAATGGGTGGCGGCACAGAGCCTGCCACACGGCCTGCCCTCTTCCTGATACCTCGAGGCAGTGGGGCTGGGAGAGATTCAGAGCAGGTGGTGAGGAGTCATGGCGTTTTCCTCGGAAAGTTCTTGGGCCTCCCCAGGTCCTGGGGTCTCACCAGCAAGGCTGGCTTTTGGGGAAGCCTTGGAGGCGGGGCTCCTGAGGGAGTGTTGGGGGTCTGCCTGACAGACCAAACTGGAGCACTGACAATGCTCGGGGACCACAGGGAAGGGGGGCTTGGCGCACCCCACGTGAGTACTCACAAACCGGGAAGAGAGGGGCCATCCAACGGCGGTGGGGGAGGAGGTGAGCCCAGCTCTGGTCCAGGCCTCCTCTGCTGGAGCCGGTGGGGGCCAGAGGAGCCTGGAGTCGAGGTCTGGGAGAGTAGAGGCTGACAAACAGGCCCCCAGGCCCAGGAGTTTCCCCACAAGGACGTTCCGGCCTGGGTGGGGAGGAGGAGCTGGCTTGGCCCTTGGAGAGTTTCAGGCGTGCGAGGCGCTGGGTCTCTGGCCCTGGACTGGCACAACTCGCAGGGGTGGGAGGGCCTGCTGCCCGCCGGGGCCCAGGCGTGAGGGGTTGGCTCTGAGTCCTGACGCTCCGCAAAACACTCCACAAACTATCCCGTCTTATTTGGCAAAAGCTCATGTTTTTTTTTTTCAAAGTTTGAAGACTCGGTCAACAGAAGGAAGAGGATCCTATGGAAGGAGGAAGAGGACGAGCCCCGGGCCGGGGGCTGCTTCCAGAGATGGCGGCGCGTAGTGTTCACCGGCCGGGGGAAGGGAGAGGCGTCCTCCCTACCCCTGGAGGGGCCAGCTGGCGCTCCGGCTCGGCCTCCAGCCCGACGACAACAAGACCAGTGGAGACATCTTAACCTACAAGTCCCGCCTTACACACCCCCCACCCCCCAGCGTGCACTGCTGCCACGGAAACACACACCTGGAACCCGCTGTGGTACCTAGAGTGCAGACACATATATAACAGGGAGAGGACTATACAGCACGCGTCCCAGCACAGTGAGAGCCGACACGGAACCGTGTCAGCTCACGGGAGGGTGAGTGGAGCCCGTCCAGGTGCAGCGGGGGCCCTCTGAGGTCCTGGAGCACGGCGGGTGTGTTCTGAACCATTTGGAGAGGCTGGAGGCAGGGCCCCCGCTGCTCAGAGGGCCCGGGCAGTGAAGCTGTGCCACAAGCCCCACCGTGGAGCCAGGCCCGCAACACAGGGCACGCTTCCTCCCCTTCAGGAGTGAGGCCCGGTGCCACCTCCAGCAAAAGCCGCTTTCCCAGGGGGGCCCAGGTAACAGCCCTGGGTGTCGGGGAGCAGCAGCGCCAGCCTGGCCCCCCTCTGCCCCAGGGCTCCTGATGAGGAAAGTGCAGCTGGCCATGTGGGCCAAGGACAGGGCGGTCACTAAGGCAGTGCTGCGGGCGGGTGAGTCGAGAGAAGGGGGAAGGCGGGGCCCGGACGTGGCCTCCCAGGACCCCAGGGTTGCGGCCCGGCAGCCGGCCCAGGGTCATGTGGCCACGGCCTCCAGGTAGCTCTGCAGCTTGCGCACAGTGGTCTCATCCAGGGAGAAGAGGTCAAAGTCGAAGGTGGTGTTGGTGACGTTGAAGTGACCAGTCTCCTCGATCAGGTTCACGATCTGGAAGGAGCGGGCAGGGAGGCTTCATGGGCAGGATGCTGGGCTGGGGTGGCCCCCGCCCCTCACCAGGCCCTCAAAGAAAAGGAGGCGGCTCCTGAGGGCTGCCTAAGGGGGTCCGCAGCGCGTGGGCCTGGATAGCATCCCACCCAGGACTCCTCTGAGACCCATGCCCTTGGGAGTCTTGGGGCAGGGATCTGTCCGTACCTGCTGCAGCACGTTGCGCTCCCGCAGGGCCATCAGTCTCCGGTGCAACTCCACCAGCTCGTCAGTGTAGGCCTGCGGGCAGAGGGGTACTCAGGGGTGACTTGCCCCTCCCAACCTGCGCCACACCCAGGCAGCTCCAGGCTGGCGCCCTCCAACACGACAGCCCCATCTTGTCGTAACCCCACCCCACCCCGGGTGCTGTGTTCTAGGTGCCCAACCATCCCAGCCCCACCTGGCCGTAGCCCCCCCACCGTCCCGGCCCCACCAGGCCGTAGGCCCCCCACCGTCCCGGCCCCACCAGGCCGTAGCCCCCCCACCGTCCAGGCCCCACCTGGCCGTAGGCCCCCCACCGTCCCGGCCCCACCTGGCCGTAGGCCCCCCACCGTCCCAGCCCCACCAGGTCGTAGGCCGCCCACCGTCCCGGCCCCACCAGGCCGTAGCCCCCCCACCGTCCCGGCCCCACCTGGCCGTAGGCCCCCCACCGTCCAGGCCCCACCTGGCCGTAGGCCCCCCACCGTCCCGGCCCCACCTGGCCGTAGGCCCCCCACCGTCCCAGCCCCACCAGGTCGTAGGCCGCCCACCGTCCCGGCCCCACCAGGCCGTAGCCCCCCCACCGTCCCGGCCCCACCTGGCCGTAGGCCCCTCACCGTCCCGGCCCCTACCTTGTCGTAGGTGCCCCTCTTAAGAATCTTCTCTGGCTTGCTGCAGGGCTCTGGGCTCCGGCGGCCTGATGCCTGTGAGGTGAACCCCAGTCTGTGTGAGTGCTGGCCTGTTCCCCCTTCCCCAGCCCCCACTGGGTCCACCCGTTGTCCTTCCTCTGGCCCTGGACCCGACTGTAAGAGTAGCCCATCCCAGGGAGCAGACTATTACTGGGACCTGAGAGGTGAGCTCACCTTCTACTGTGCCCCCACCCTCAGCCTCAGAGACTTGGCAAATGCCAGGCCCAACCCTCAGCTGGCCTCCAGGAGGTTACCTTGCTGTTGGGTGGAGGTGGCTTTTTGGGCGGAGGGGGCTCCCGGCTAGGCAGGCAGGAGTCTCCGCTATTGTCGCTCTCACTGTCACTGAAGCTCAACCTGAACGTGGAAACGACCCCATTAGGCCTTGCCCGCCCAGAGCTCCAGGGAGGCAGTCCTGCCCAGCACAACCCCAGTGAAGCTCTGGGACGGACTCAGCCCTTCCCTGGGGCCAGGCCAGCACCCAGCATTCCCCCTACAGGTCCGGAGACCCCCTCACCCAGCTCCAGACAGCCACTGCCAACTTAATAGAAAAAGTCTCTGAGCTGCCATCAAAGAGCAAGGAACCCAGAGATCAGCATGCTTGCCCTGTGAGGCTCTGAGGTCCCCCTGGGTCTCTGGGGTGCCCCTGGGTCTCTGGAGTCCCTGTGTGTCTCTGAGGTCAGAACTCCAGGTGGGTGGGCTCCACGCTCACTGCTGTGTGGGTGGAGGGGCCTGCAGGAGAGACATGGCCAGCAGGAGAGACATGGCCTCAGCCTGACACCCCTGGAGAAAAGGACACAGGGCCCTTTGTGCCCAAGTGGTGACCTCAGGCGCCCATCCCCTCCTGGGGGGCTCCAGTCCACACCTCCTGGGGGGCTGCCCCCTCACAGAGGGAAGGGTGTGGCTGCCTGATGCCCCCAGCCAGCCTGCACCTGACAGCCGCTTCCTTCCGCTCACATCGCCCTCAGTCTGGACGGAAAGAGCTGGTCCATTCCTTTAGCTTTTCCAGAAACCCCTCCCCCACAGCTCAGCAGGCGGTGCAGACGGAGCCCCTCTCCAGCTCCCCTCCTCCCACTGCTTCTGGGTGGCAACGCAAAGCACCCTTGGGCAGAGTCCATCAGGTATATGGTCGCTCCTGCCTGCCGCCTCTCTCCTGCTGAGCTGAGCTTTGGCGTAAAGGCAGGGCCAGAATGCTGGCCGCAGCCTTGACCCTCAGGGGCTCCTGCCTCATGCACCCCGAGGCCAGGCCTGCCCGTTTCCCTGGCTCCAGTCCTCTGCTCTCCCCATCACCTCCCCAGAGGCAGAGTATCAGGGTGAAGCAGACAGCTCATCTCCTCACCTGAGAGGAACTGCTGGTGAGCATGCCCAGGAGTGGCCTGACGGCCTTGTCTCTGCCAGGCAGCGGCTGGGCACCAGCGTTAGGGTCCATGGGGCCCCTTTCCTGATGGATGCAGTGACCCAGGCAGCCCCATCCTGCTTTTCACCTGCACCCCTTCAACCCAGCAGTGAGACGTCTTCTGACGCTCACTCAGCCCTGGCACTGCCACCTGAGCCTCCATTAGCAGGTGCACGTTCACCAGCCCCTGAGCCCCCTACAGCCACTTCCAGCAGGATCCACACTCGGGATCCATACTCAGGATCCACACTTGGAATCCACACTCAGGGTCCACACTAAGGTTCGCACTCAAGAGTCGCCAGCACCACCCAGGCGGGGACCGCTGCCACTTGTCCCGTCTCGGGCGGGTCACCGTCCCCCCTCCCCTGCCCAGGAGGGGCATCCCTCTGAGCGCCATCCCCTGCCGTCCTGCCCAGGGAGCCCAGGCTCCTATAGCAGCTGTTCCCACAGCCTCAGCCCCCAGGATGGCGGCTCTCACGAGCAACACCAGCACAGAACAACGAGCACCTGCTGCTCACTGCCCTGCCTGCTGGGTGAGACCGAGTGACCAGCCCACCTTAAAAAGAGCCCCAGAGGCTACAAGGGCTTGGCCTCATTGGAAGAAAGGGCTGGACCCAGACTGAGCTGCTGACCCTGAGTCTGCCCAGCCCCAAGGCCTGGGGCCAAGGCCAGCACGGACAGCAAGCCCTGAGGTGGGCACACTCCCAGGCCAGGGGTGTCCGGAGGAGGTGTCTCGGCTCACTCCACTTGGGTGGAAGGCCAATGTGGCCCTTCCCCAAGCCACAGCTGTTCCCACCCGGGGTGTCTTCGGGTCCAAGGACAGTCCTCAGTGTGTCCCAGCCCAGTGCCGGCCACCTGGGGAAGGACCCCTGCCTGGGCCAAGAGCAGAGAAACCAGGCCCCGCTGGCATATGCCTGGGCCCAGGTCAGGCTGCTAGGCACCACCTCGGCCCCCTTCTCAGGTGACGACGGGACTCTACCCGGAGTGGCTGGCCCCACCTCCACTCCGCAGCCACACTCTCCAGCACTGAGATGAAGGAGGCCCCCGGAGGCCCCCGGGCCCCCTCAATGCCCAGGCAGGGCTCCCGAGTGGGCTCTCTCTTCCCCATCCCAGTGCCACCATGCCCGCTCCTCCCCACTGGCTGGGCACCTGGAATCCCTCCCTGCGTTCGTCTTGCCGGCGGCTTCCTCGCCTGATGAAGAGTCGTCCTCATCAGATTCCTCGGACTGCAGGTCCTCCACCATGGAGCGCAGGGGTCCTGGGGAGAGCCGCGAGGGCAAAAGGGAGGAAGAGGGGAAGGGAGGGAAAGTGAGAGAAGGGGGTTCAGGGCCCCACCTGTGCCCAAGAGTCCCCTCCACCCCCAGGGCCACATAGTTTCTTGATGCCAGAACCCCTAAGACGCACCCACACAAACCTACCTTGGAGGTTCCTTGGGCCAGGTGGGGACTGCCGCCCATCTCCAAGCACTGCCCCTGTGGCCACCTCCTCCTTAAGGGACCCCTGGCCCCCCCTGCCCCTACTTTCCTGGCCTTGCTCACAGGCCTCCGGCCCCTGGCCTGAGACAGGCACGCGGGGCCCCTCCATTGCCAAGGCAAGGACAGCCCCCCTCTGCTCTGGGCGCTGGGATCAGAGCTCTGCCTGGAGGCAGCACGAACCAGTCCTGGCCAAGGAGGGCAAGATGGCCCGAGATATGGACCACACACCACCACCCCTGCCCACCCCCCGTGCCCCTACTTGAGCCTGCCCAGCCCCCTGGCAGCCCCCTCAGCGGCTGGCAGCCCCCTCAAAGGCTCCCATCCCACCGTCCTCCCTTTCTCCAGAAACACTCAGTTCCAATCCCCTACAGACGGCATCTTGGTTTATAGTCCTGTTACCGAGGCAACAAAGGGACACAAAGCCCTCAATTACCTTGGTCACATGACCCCGCATGGCAGGTTCCCCCTCCCTTCCCCATAGATAAGAACCCTTGGAGAGAGTGTGGGCTTGGAGCACCCCATTCCCCAGCCCCCTCGGGACTGTGTCTTTATGTCAGCCCCCCACCCCAATACATTCACCTCCCCCAGCACTCCCCCACCCTCAAAAAGGGCTCCAGGCTGTGGAGGAAATTCTCAGTGTGATCCACCAGAAGTGCTTCCGGTGTGAGGGTGGGCAGGGGTTAGCTGGGCCACCTCCCCTCAAGCACCCCAGGAGGCCTGCAGGGACCAGGCTGCCAAGGGGGCCTGGGCTGGAGCCCTTGGCTGGCTGGGGGCAGCAGAGGCAAGGACCCTGCATCTGGTAGGACTGGAGAGGAGAGGCCTGGTAAGGGCAGGGCTCAGGTCAGAACAGAGCCCTTCACCACAGACCCAAAGCCCAGCTCAGAGCCCTTCTGTGCAGATGGACAAAGCTGAGGGCCCGGGAGAGGGACAGTCGGCAGCCAGGTGACCCAGGCCAGTTTGGGAGGCCCCACGTGACAAACTGCATCCTAAAAGGAAGCCCTAGGGGCAAGTTTAGCACAGGCTGGAGCCACCCTACCCTCAGGTTTCTCCAGTTCTGGAGGCAGCTTTCAGACTCTGGGTGTACATGAGCAAGCCCCCAGCGAGTCAACAGCTTCGGGAAATTCCTTGTGAACCCCTTGCCTCCATAACAGGTCCAGTGCCCTGCTGGCCCCTGGGGAGGTCAGGGAGCCTGTCACCCCCACTGACTCCTTGCCCAGCACACACCTTGGCTGTGGTTCTGAGACGGCTCAAAATCCGAATCTGAACTGGAGTCAGAGCTGGAGCTGGAATTGGATGGGCTCGACTGGGCGGACTTCACCACATGGCAGGGCAGGGCGGGGCAGACAGGAAGAGAGAGAGGACAATAGTCAGCTTTCAGACTGAAGAGAAGGAATGGATGGCCAAGCCCTTGGGTGGCAGAGACAGCCAGGCAGGATGCCCTGATGTGCACTCAACAGGTCGCCAAGGTGCCAGCACCCTCCAGACGTGGCCCCACCTCGCCTCCTCTTCAGTCCCAGGACGCAGCTGTTTGCATTCAAAACACAACCCAAGACCTTTTTTGTCTCCCTGAAGGACGTTAAATCTCCAGCCCGTGGCTGGTCCTCCCGCCTGCCTGGGCAGGAGTTCAGGGCCGAGGCAGGGGCTGGACAGCTTGTGTGGCTGCTCACGTGTGTGCCCTGCCCACTCCAGTGGGAGCACAGCTGGAAGTCTGAACAGGAAAGGGGGGTAACCCCTCATCTCCTCACAGCCCTGAGGCTGAGTAGTGACAAAAAGCTGTCTCCTTGCCACCAGGTGCCCCTGAGGTGACAATGAGCCTGTGGGTCAGTGACATGGTGGACATGGTGGACTCAGGCGGCCCCTCTGCACCCAGAGCCAGTCACACCCTCTCCGCCACCTCCTGCAGCCGGCCACCCCGACTCAGCCACCAGGGGGCAGTAAAAGCCCACACGGGGACTCCAGGCCCTAGAGACCAGGGGGTGAGACACCTGGGGCCGCGGTGCCTCCCACTCCAGAGGCCCGCATGGGGACGGGACCTCTGAGCATGAGCCAGGACAGGGCAGTGTCTGCGCTGGGCCCTCGGGAGAGAGAAACCGACAGACTATAGGGCAGCAGAGTACAAGCTGGGCCTGGGGTGGGGCCAGTCTGGGCTCTGCTGGGCAGAAGGGCAGAGTCCACAGCTCAGAAAGCCCGCTGGCATGGAGTGCCCACGTGCCATCGGGAGCCGTCTGGGGGAGCTGAGCGGCCTGGCACCTGGGGGGGGGGGGGGCCGGGAGGCAGGTGGAGGCGCCAGCAGCATCTCCTTGATCCTGGCTGAACCCCGGGAGAGAAGACCCTCAGGTGGGAGTCCCGGCCCCCAGAGACCCAGGAAGGCGCAGGTCTTTCCTCTTAGCAGACCCAGAGAAGGAGTCGCTGCCCAGGGACGAACACTTACCGACTGAAGAGTGAAGGGTCCCCTCCCCTGGGGTCTGTTCCACCTTGCCTCCCAGCGCCACTGCCGACATCCCCCCTGGCCACCTTCAAGCTAGTTCCTGGGGACCCTGTCTGGGAAACCAGCCCGGATGGCCAGTGTCTGCTGAGGCGGGGGGGGGGGTTGGGGGATGGGAACCACAGGCCAGCGTGAACCCCGGCCCCAACCACTGAAGCCACACAGCCCTCCTGCACACAGACTCCTGAGTTCTTATTCTGGCTCAGGGTCCCTGCGTCTGAGCCTGGCTTTTCACCAACTGACCAAGGCCCCACCTTTAAGCCTCAGCTTCCCCATTGACCGAAGAGCTGCTCTGCTGACCCTGCTAAGCATACGCAAGTCGAGGTCGAGGCAGGCTGGGGAGGGTGCAGGCCGGGGCAGGCCAGGCGGGCCCCTCAGTCACACACAACCCTTTTCCTTCCACACAAATACAAGGGACGGGATAGGGAAGGGAGGACCTGGACGTGGCTTCTGCCCCAAGAGCCTAATGGTTCCCGAGGGTCAGAGAGCCCTCAAGAGGCTGCTGTGAGCACTGCCGAGGCTCTGGGGCTCAGGCCACATGGGGTGTCCAGAAGGAGAGCAGAGGGCCTACTGTGGTCCCCATACTCTGGGGCCTGTGACTGAAGAGACCCCATGGCCAAGGAGACCACAGAGGAGCAGCCGAAGGAGCTGGGGTCCTGGCCAGACACACAGATGAGGAGCTGTGGTCCCTCTGCAAGCCGAGGGGGAGACCTGGGTTCCATGCAGGGTCAGAGCTTTCTGGCAGTGATGCCATCAGCCTCCAGAGCGGGATGGCCTGAGATAGACAAGGGAGACTGGGGGGTGGGCTGGATCTGAAGGCCATCTTGCCCTCTTCACTGTGGACATTTGTGTCTCCCCAGGTCCCGGGTCAGGACGTGTGAGTCACCATCCAGCAGCCTCTGAGACCCCTGGGATCCTGCTGGAGGCCCAGGCCTCAGCTGCAGGATCTCAAACAGCCTGGACTTGTGGTTCACAAGTCTCTCAGCACAGGAGACCTGTCTCTTCAACCAGGAGAAAACCCCAGGCTTCCTGAGCAATGCCAGCCTCCGGTCCCAGGTCGGCCAAGGCTAGATATGCCGGTCTTCCACCCAGCCCACCCGAGCAGGCGGAGGGAGCAGCCCACAGGGGCACAGGTGCTCAGGATCACCACAGCAGGATATCAGGTGGACACCCAGGGCCAGAGCCCCTCAGCTTGGGGACAGAGGAAGGAAGGCCTTCAGCTCTTCCCAGCATAGGTGCACCAGCCTTGGGCACAGAAGGCCTCGGTGGAAGCATTTAAGGTGGACAGGCGGGAAGGACACCCTGCCCAGAGCTCCAGTCTGAGCAGACGGAGGAGAAAGATGCCAGATGAGGCACCTGAAGAACCTCCAGCAGCCAGGGGGCAAACAGCCCTGGACATCAGAGAGACATTCCGGGGTCCTACGCCCTTAAGTTCACTGGCAGACAGTCTCCTGGGTGCAAGAAGCACTGGGTGTACAACATCATCAGCCCCATGTGTGTCCTCATCAATGGGGATGCACTGTTACCCCCAGGCCAAACTGTTACCCCCAGACACTTCCAACAAGGTGCCCCTGGAAGCCACATACTCATAACATCAGTGCTACTGACACAAACCACCTCTGCCTTCATCTCTGGGAACCACTTTCAAAGTCTCAGTGGAGCTCCCGGCAGCAATGTTGGAGGCAAAGCTTCTGCCTTTGAGAGTGAATGAGGATGCCGGGAACCATAAAAGGTCACTAAGGGCTGGGGTTGGTGATATAAGTGAAGGGGTCAATCACTCATCCATCCATCCATCCATCCAACCAACCAACCATCCAACCATCCCTCCATCCAATCAACCAACCATCCAGCCATTATCCATCCAATTATACATTCATTCAACCATCCAACCAACCATATACCCATCCAACCAACCCTCCATCCATCCAACCAATGCTCTATCCATCCAACCAACCATCCAACCATCATCCATCCATCCATTCATTCACCCAACCATACAACCAACTATCATCCATCCAGCCAAGTTCTTCTTCTCTAACTACCAGAAGCCAAATAGCACACAGAGATGACATGGTCCTCCAAGGCCAAAGAGGTCTGCCTAACCAATCAATACCTGGCTCCTGTCTCCTTTGTGGCTCAAGCTGTCTCTGATGGTGACCTTCAGAGCTGTATGAAAATGCTGCCACAGGAGGAACCAGGGCCTCTGGTTCCCAGATCAGAAAGTGGGATGAAAACACACATGGATACCTCACCACTAGTGACAGAAAGGGGTGTCCTGACCAACTGAGCCTGCGACACCCTGGGAAGGAGTTGACGGTGGGACACAATCACTCACGGGTGAGTTGAGTCCCCACCCATGCAGGGGGCTGCCCGAAGGAGAACTGTGAACCCAGGTACCCAGTGTCATGCTCTACCGGGACCCCGCATCCCCACAGAGTTCTCACGAGGCGGCTGCATTGCCCCCCAGCAGAAGAGGAAACAGGCTTGGCGCAGCATGAAGGCTTGCCCAAACCTCCATGGAGCCAGTGGGAGCCCAGGGCCCTGCATCCCAACCCCCTCGTCACCTTCGAGCAGCTCAGAGCCAGCAGAGAGGACAAGAACAGGTTGGGTAACAGCAGAGGATGAGGGCGGGGTGGGTGAGGGGAGAAGGGTGGGGAAGGAGCTGCCTCACCTCGGTCTTGAAGGAGGCCTCGTCCTCCGAGTTGGACTCCTCCACTTCTGGGGGCTTTTTGATCTCCCTGGACTCGTTCTCGGCCTTGACCTTCTCCCCTTTGGTGCTGCCCTTGTCCTTGGCCGGCTTTTTGTCCGAGAAGGAGGAAGACGAGGTGCGGGGCGAGGTGCTGGGGGCACTCCTCGACCCCTTGGAGCTGCTCTTCTTCTGCTTTTTGGCGCTGGGCTTCGGTGAGTCGGCAGTGGCTGGCCTCTTGCTGGAAGACTTGGGAGGGGGTGGTGGGGGGGGCCCGCCCTTGGGGGACATGCCCTCCAGTTTGGTCTCCTTCAGGGCCATCTTGGGCTCCTTGAACGCAGCCTTGGGTGGCGGGGCCTTCTCCTCCTTGGGTGGCCGGGCCTCACCCAGCTTTCGCGCCGCGTCCTTGGCGCTCCGGGCCTGCTCGCGCTCCGGCTCCTTGGAGGCGCCCCGGCTCTCTGAGTCCTTGCGCGGCCGCTCCCGGTGCTCCTTGGTCGCCTTGTGGGCCTTGCAGGCCTTGCTGCTCTCCTTGCTGGCGTCCTGCAAGGCCGGGCAGGAGGGGGACACGGTCACGCAGCATCTCAGGGCTGCCCTGCTCCGCCTCCCCCGACCCCGACAAAGTGTAATCCACCTGATTCAGACTCAGCTAGAGAAAATCTTCCATAAAGCTTTGAAAAAGTAAGGCAGCAGGTGAGAGTTTTAAATGAAGCTGTCCCTTAAAGCTACTAGGAAGCGTCAGCAGGTCATGGGCGGCTACAGGCTAAGACTCCCCTGAGGGATTCAAGAAGCGTGCAGGTGAGTCAGATACACACAGGCCAGCCACACCAACCACGCCCCTCAGGCACCTTGAGGAGTCAGAGGCTGCCAGGCACGGGGCTGGGGGCACCAGCAGGTGGGCCCCACTCCTGTACCTACCAGAGCCAGGTGCCTCTCCAGGTGGCCCCCCAACTGGACAGCCTGGCCCCACTGCATAGCAGCATAGGGGCTCTGTGATCTCCCCTTGATCTCTACAGTCGCATTTACTGAGTGAATGCCTGCTGGGTTCCTGGGTGCTGTGCGTGAAAACTGGCTTCTAGAACCCAAGCCACCTGGACAGCTTTTCTAAACCACATGTAATTCCAGGATCCCCACCTCAGAAATTCAGAGGGTTGAGTGTGGAGCCTGAACTCGAGTCGATGAGCCAGGTCGGGGGGCTCCCACTGGAAACAGAGGTGGCAAGCAGCCCTGAGTTGGGCCTCCAGGAAGGTCAGGTTGGGGGACTCCAAGAGTGTGCACCTGTGCTTCCTCTGAACAGGAGCACGACTACCTACCTCACCAGGCAATGGTGCAGGACAGGCAGAGCAGTCAGGGAGCGCCCCGTCCCCCACCCCCAGGCGGCCGGGAGCCCCATCAGACACCGGCTGTGCCCACACCCCGTCCACACCGCGTCAGCACCTGCCGCACGGCCAGGGTTGCGATGGGCAACTGGACTCGGCCCCCAGCCCCGGGGAGAGGCGCATGGCTGGACCGAGGCTCTCAGGACCCAAGCTCACCAGAAACCAAGAGCTACCAGAGCGGAGGAGCAGCCTCACTCAAGGAGCTCACCCCACGTGCTGAGGGATTTAGGTGAGCCAGGGGAAGGCCAGCAGCTGGGCCTCTGCTTCCTGTTCTAACAGCCCTGGGAGCAGCCACAGAACCCTCTCCGCAGAGAGCCCAGAGACGGCACAGCCTGGCCACCTGCAACCTACTTGAGTCCTGCACCAGCATCAGAGGCTCAGGGGCAGGCCCACGGGGCCATGGGGCCCCGCTGCCTCCTAGAGAGAAGTCGGCCCCTGTGTCCCTCACGTCACCATGGTAGTGGGAAGAGGTACTCACATCGAGCCTCCCTTTAGAAGCCTGTCTGAAGGGCTACCCCTGGGGGGCTGGCTGTGGAATGGGGCCTGTCTCGGGGTTCCACTCCCAGCAAGCAGCTCCCCCAAGGAGGGAGGCAAGAAACAGAGGCCCCTGCACAACTCTGGCCTATTCCTGCAGCATCCACGTGCCTGCCTGGGCCCCCCGGCCCCAGCCCTGAGACATGGAGCGGAGCCCCCCAAGGGCAGGTCCACCAAAAGCCCCCCAGGCCCAGTCAGCAGAGCCTCCCTGCCATCTAGGGTCTGCCCACCTAGCAGGGGCCTCAGAGCTTCACCTCCTCAGCCGGAGCTCTGCACAGGCTCCTGGGAGGACAGGCTCTCTGAAATCACACACTAAGTCTGGAGTGTGACAAAGAAGTTCTTGGGGTGAAACCCACCAGTCATGTCCTCAAAGCCAGCAAGGACCCCAAATGGCTAAGAGACTAGTGCTGGAGAAACAAAGGCCCACTGGACCAACTGGCTGACATTGGACAAGGAGAAGCGGGGTGCCTGAAGCTACAGGTGCCCTGCAGCAGGCCCTGTTCCTCTCCCAGGAGGCTCTAGGTTCCCCTCTGGGGGCCTATGGGCAGGAACAGGACCACCAGGGACCAATCCACCTGGAGCCACAATGGCCAGACTCCCCAGCGGCCCCAGGGCCCTACAAGGACCCATGCCATGTCTCCCCACCCCCCAGCCTCTCTGCCAGTCAGCCCACAGGTTCGGACAGCAGACAGCCCATTTGAGGGAAGTGCCAGGGCCTCCTGAGCTGCAGGAAAAGGATGATGACTCGGAGGGAAGGACTGAGGGTGTCTGTTGGAGAGCTATATGCAGCAACCGTCACAGGGACCCCGAGTTGCAGCCCCTGGGGCGGCAGGAAGACGCTGGACCAGGAGGGGTGGAGACGCAGACCCTAGCCTGCAGGCCCGCCGAGCATGGCAGGTGCGACTACCGGTATAAGGGCCCCACGGGTCTCAAAGACCTCAGCAAGAGATGCTGCCAGCAGCCCCTGCTCGGCAGGCCACTGCAATGTCCTCAATACCCAGAGGGCACTTCCTAGGGGACTCACAAGTGACATGCCAGAAAGAGACGGCGATTCCCGCACTTCTCACTCTGAGCAGACCTCTAGACAACTATGGGTGACTGAGACAGAAGCTGCCAAGATCGTGAGTAAGAATTTTTCTTCTATATAAGTCCCACGAGGTTCAGGGGAAGACCACAGACGCCAGTGTGGGAAGACCCCAGACCCGCACTCCATATTGGAGACTCTGGCCTCATACGTCCAGGAGGCTTAAGTCAGAGAGATCTGAAGATTCAGAGACCTAGTGGTCTTGTGGAAAGTGCCAAGACGACCTTGCCCAGGTGACAGGCACTCCTCCAAGGCTGCTGATAAGCATCAGGCTGTAAGGCCTGAGAGCTCAACCTGCCCCGCCTCAGGTGCCCCAGGCCCCTGACACCCGAGCATGAGTGGAGCAAGAAACCTGCCAAGACAAGAAGTGGATAAACTTTCAGGGGGGGTGGTAGTGAATGCTCGGCCCCGGCCCTAAGAGCCAGGCGTAGCTTGGTCTTGGGGACGCGGCTGTCTGAGGCGGCGGCGGGACGAGACGCACACTTGGGGACGTCTGCGTCCGCTGCGGTACCAGCCCGCGGGCTTGAGGCCGCGCTGTGATGGCTCAGGGAGGGAGCCGTCGGGAGGGCAGAGCGCCCCCGCCTGACGGCTGAGGGAAGACGACGAAACATCTCTTCTTGGGGCAAACAGCGTGCTTGCCCGCATGGCTCCACCTGGCCCTTCCCCAAGTAAGCTCTCTGCAGAGAGCTGCTGCCAAAGCAGAAAGCGGAGCCTAGAGCAGCCGAGGGAGGGGCGCCCAGCCCCATGGAGAGGGTGTCCGAGTTGCGCTAGGGAGCAGCAGTGGACGCACTTGGTCCACAGCCCCCAGCACACGAGCCTCTCAGGGTCTGTCCCAGTGGTCCTAGGCCCTCTGACTCAGTGGCAGGAAGAATAGGGGAGGCTCTTTGGCCTCAAGAGGAACAGAGAGAAGCCTGCTATCACTTGGCTGTCCGTGAGGTCATGAGGGCCAGCCTCCTGACCAAGGGGCAGAGCAGCCAGGAGGGCAGAGATGAGCTCCGAGAGGAGGCCAAGGGAGCGAGTCCGGGGATGGAAGGTCCAGCTCTGACGCGGGGCGCCCTGAGCCGGGACTCGCCGCCGGGCCCCAGCGCGCCCCCAGGACTGGGCCTGCCGCCTCACTAACCTTGGAGCCGTGGGACGGTTTGGTCTTCTTGGGGTCAGAGAAGGCAGAGAGTGGAATTGTGGGTAACATGGGGTAGTCGGGGCTGGGCCTGGACACCGTTTCTGCTCCTTCAGGAATTACCATCACCTAGTGATAAAGAAGAGACAGATGTTATCAATGGGCAGGAGGCAGACTGGAAATCCAATCGGCAAGAGGAAGCCTGCTGTGGGAGCTTCCCTCTGGGAGGGGCTGGGCGCTGAGCGCTGGAGCCAAGCAGGCTGGGTGGAGAGCGAAGAAGCTGGGTCCCAGGAAGGCTGAGTGTGGCGGGCCTGAGGGCCAGCTGGAAGACGCGGAGCGTGCAAAGGAGCACGAGGAGGTGCCGAAGCCAAGCTGCCCCGCACAAGGTGGGGAAGACAAACCAGAAGCACGGCCGGGACAGGTGGAAAGCCAGCCAGACACCCAGAGCAGGCAGCGTGGTGGAGGCAGCACCCAGGTTTTGGGTGCCGACTCCCTCTCCAGTCTCAGGTGGGTGAGCTGGACAGACAGGGGGCGCGTGGCCGGGTTGGAGGAGAGAGGGCTGGAGTGCTGCCGGGAGGGGCTCCGGCCAGGCTCCCATGGCCCCAGCTGAAGTGGGAGAAGGCTGGGGGCAAGTTTTCAAAATACTGACAAGAGTGAGCTGACACTACCAGCAGCCAGCCACTCAGAGGGAGCCTTCCAGACGGTGATGAGCCAGAACAGAAGAATAAAGTGCATAAGATGATGAAAAAGAAAGCATTTAGCTTGGTAGAACAGGCACCATGAACAGCTCTGAGAACCTGGGGTTCCCCAACAAACCCCAGCTTTCATCTGAGGAGGCTGAGGTCACACCCAGCCACTGCCGTGGGGACGCCGGGTTGAAAGGAGAGTGGCAGGGCCCGAGGCGGCGCTGCTCGTCGGAGCCTGTCTGACCACCGTGCTCTGAAGCAGGCTCCCAGAACACGTCGGCCCCTCCAGGCACCCAGGGATCATGCCCTCAGGGGCCCGTACACATGAAGGCCACTCGGACATGACTGAGTGGGCAGCCCAGGAGAATGGCAGGGCCACGGGAAGCCTCGGTTTGTCCACCCACAGCCCTTCTCCTTTTGTTACAACATTTCCTATACCTTCAGAGGAAGGTCCTAAGCTGACCCGGTCCCAGGACACGAGTGACTGCCTCCCATGTCCTTGCCTCATGGTGAAAACCTGGGAGCACGTGGCTCCAAAGGAACCCATCTCACCGCCTGCCGCTGAAGGAGCCTCTACTTCTGTGCAGCTCAACTGCCGACGGGGCCAAGGACGAGACACACCGCTGGCGGCCAGGCGACCACCTGGCCCAACAGGAAGTGGCTAAGGTCACCGCCGAGGCCGTCTCAGTGTCACGCAAGGAGCAACAGGGCTCACGGGACCCCAGGGAAGGGGCTGCACAGAGAGCAGTCCTCGTGGCTCACAGACAACTCGCTCCTCCAGTTCTTCCAGCGCCGATGTGGACATCAACACAGGCAGCCTCCGGGGCTACCTGCCACCAGAGGGGAAAGGCGGCCCACTTGGGACCCAGTGCCCCAACACAGCGAACAGGGACTGGGACTCAGGACTCGGGAGCCACAGTCCCCTGGAGGTCTCCGGTGGCTCCTAAGAAAAGACAGCACTGCTCTGCCATCAGCCCGGTGCCTGAAGCCCACAGCCCCAAAGGGGGAGAAATTCCTGGGCAGCAGGCCAGCTCTCTGGGCAGCTCCCCCAGGGCGAGGACAGCCCTGGGCAGTGCAGCGCGGCAGCCCCGGCCTCCCTCCCTCCTGCACCTCCTCCCCCGCCTCCTGCCCTCTGTTTTATGTGTTTGGATGCTGCTCACTGAGTCTTCATCTCCTCAGAGCAAACACCGCCGCCCCCACCATGGGCAGCCAGGGGCTCAGTGCCGCGTCCTGGGCCCTGAGAGGCCCGTGGACACTCTGTGTGGCTGCCTCCCAGAGAGCGGTGACCACGCAACCTTGGGGGGAGCACCCAGGAACCGCTGGGGAAATACTCTGGAAAGCATCTGGCAGAGACGCCAAAGTAGAGAGGCAGAGCTGGGGGAGGACTGCTGCGCCTGCCAACTTCAGAGCCAACATCTGTGTAAGGCAACCCCCCATCCCTGCTCCGTGACTGGACTCCGTCAGCCGTCACGTGCAAGATTAGGGTCACACACTCATCTTTTATTAAGGACACAGCAGACCTTAATCACACATCCTGCAATGAAAAAGTGATTCTTTCATATTGTTTAAAAGTTCATAAAAAGACCCAACTGAATTAAGTAACAGGAAACAAGGACTGCTCCCAAGAGCCAAAGAAAACCAAGCTAAAGGCACACACTGGGGAAGTGGGCCTGCCCTCACCACACACACAGGCTGTCACACCCAAGCCGACTCCTCCGTCCCAGGCACAGCATGCCTGGTGTGCTCAGCCCACAACCCCCGCCTGGCACAGTCCAGCCTGCCCCCCACCAAGCGGGCACCCCACCCTGCTCTCCAAGAGCCCTGACACGTGCTCCAGCCCCACCACCACACCGGGATGGCTGGCACACAACTCCCTACAGAGACCTAAGTCCTGAGAGCTGACACTCTGACCAGGCCCGAGTCGCAAGGACAAACCCCCAGAAGCCTGCATCAGCAGGGAACCCCCCAGATGACGCAGCCTCTGAGTGGCCTTGCCAATCCGGTTGAAAACTGGCTCCAGCTCCACGCCAGGCTGGGAGACTGGCCTCACACCCACTCCTGCCTCCACCCACCACTGTGGAGGAAGATGCTAATTACCCACAGCAACGAAAAGCTTCGGGATAACTAAAGACTAGTCAGTCATTTGCAACAGACAACGCCCTGGTACGGGCTAGGGATGCCTGGGTCCTCTCCAAAGCTGCAGGGTGCCGCCCGTACCACCTGCCCCTCAGGGTCTCAGGCACCCTACTACACGCTGGGAAGCCCTGGGTGCCCCCAGCACCATCAGGGGCCATGTCAGGACCACAGGGAGTGGCGCACTCACCCCGCCGGCCATCAGGAGCTTGTACCGGAACTCCACGGTGGGGTTGTTGAAGGTGAGCTTCTCGCAGCGCAGGTGGTTGACGGGTGGGTTGCCCTCCAGGTTCAGGAATAGATCGTAGGTGAAGCAAACCTTCCTCGGCTCCTCCTTCAACAGAGAAAACAAGGAAGTCTGTTTGATGGGGCAGGAGGTGGGGACAGCCAGGGGCAGGCGGACACACTCCCTGCCTTCTCTCCCCTCAGACCCTTGTCCGCTTGTCTGTATGTGTCTGCCCGTCAACCTGCTTACCCAAAATAAATTAACAGACTGTTTGCAGAAGACCCAGCAAAGCAGGCTCCAAGACAGAAATAAAGATCTGGGTGATGGTCTCAGCTGGTTAGTGAAGCAGTCGATCCTGCTGACGGTGGCCACCGCCCCAAACACACACCCCTCAACCCTCACGGTGCTCGGCTCACAGACGGGGAAGGCGCTCCGAGACGCACAGCCACTAAGCAATGAGGCCGAGCCTGGCCAGGATCCTATAGCCTCACCACAACCCCCTTTCCTGGAAGGGAAATTTTTCCAAAGACATAAAAGTGGCCAACAAGCACACGGGAGGCCGCTTTACACCATTAGCCACCAGGGAAATACAAATCAAAACCACAGAATTCTGCCTCACCCCTACTATGATGGCAATCATTTTAAAAAAGGAAAATAGGGACTTCCCTGGCAGTCCAGTGGTTGAGACTGTGCACTTCCAATGCAGGGGATGCAGGTCTGATCCCTGGGTGGCAAACTAAGATCCCACAGGCCGCGCCAAGATTCAAAAAATAATAACTTTTTTTTAATTAAAAAAAAAATGGAAAGTAACAAATGTTGGCAAGGAAGTGGAGAAGCCAGCATCCTAGGGCTGCCAGCAGGAATGTAACATGGTGGTTCTTTTGGAAAAGCGGCCAAGAGTCCCTCAAAATGTTAAATAGAGAGTGACTACATGACCCACGGGTCTCCTCTGGATGTTTACCCAATAGAAATGAAAACACACATCCACATGAAACCTCATATGCTGGTGTCCACGGCAGCATCACTTGCCATCGTCACGCCGTGGACACAAGCCCAGCACCCACCAGCAGGTGGCTGGATGAATGTACTGGGGTTCAGCCGCACAATGGGATGGTATCCGGCCATGGAAAGGAACCAAGCGCTGACTCGTGTTAAGACAGGGACAGCCCTCAACAACACCATGCTCAGGGAGGGAAGCCCACGCAGGATATGGTTCCACGTGCATGAAGCGTCCAGAACAGACAAGTAAAGCCCGAGACGAGAGTGGCTTCGTGGCTGCCAGGGGCTGGCGGCCAGGGGTTGGGGGAGGGGATGTGGAAGCTGCCGGCCGCTAGGGAAGAGGTTTCTTTCTGGGATGATGAGACTGCTCAGGAACTAGGAAACTGTTATGACCACACAACATGGTGAATATACTCAAAACTACCAACTTTGTGTGCTTTAAAAGGTGAATTTTCTGGCATGTGAATCACACCCTGAATGTTTAAAGTACTGTCTGTGGGAGAGAAGAAAGCAGGAGTCTGAGGAACCAGCGGAGGCTTCTCAGCAGTTGAAAGGAGGTAAGCAAGGAGGGCAGGTGGGTGAGGGTTGAGGGAGGAAGGCAGGGCAGCCAAGCCATTGCACCAGCATCCCTGGGCCCAGCATCTCCTGGGCCAGCCTCCTTTCACCCCTTCCTGCTGCCACAGCACACCAGGACCCCAGCCACCCTGCCATCCCTGGGCTGGCAGCATGAGGTGAGCCTAGTAACCAGGTGATGGTGGAGTGGGGAGAGGCATGGCTGGCTACATGGGGGCAGGCTTCTTAGCAAAGGGGGCAAGAGTGAGGTCCCGCAATTGCATGTGGACAACTCTGCCCCCCAGTCCAGGCCACAAAGGTAGAAGGTGCACTTGCCACATGACAGAGCTGTGGGCCCTGTCCTCCGGGAGCTGCCAGTGTGGGGAGGAGACCAGCAAACAGGCCCTCTCAAGCCAACACCGGGGGTTGAGGTGATCCCGACACGGCCTCTCCCCCGGCAGCCCTTCTCCCCTGACCTGGCCAGCTCCCCCGCAGGAAGAATGGGTTCCTACCCCAACCACATACACCAGACTTAGAAATCAGTGCCCCGCCCGAAGTGGACACGTAACCTGATCTGGGATGATGAGATAAGGGAGGTCCACCGAGGAGGGCTTCCCCCCCAGGTCAGAAATGACACGGCGAAGAGAATGCCTCAGCGTGTCTCGGCATCTCTCCTCTTCCTGACCACCTGAGACGGCACACCTGGAGGCCAGCAGCCGCCACGGGACAGGCATGGAGGGAAGTGAGAGAATCACACTCCTGGAGCCCTGGCTCCACGGAGCTGCTCACCCCTTCCTGGGCGGGGCTGTGCTCCTGGCCTCGACTTGCGCCCCAGCAACATGGGGAGGATGAGCTACAGCCACAGCGCCTGGCTCTGCACCACCCAAAAATGAAACCGCTGTCTTCCCAGGAAGAGGCCTGCTGAGGGCACATGGAGACACGGGACCTATAGCCACAGGATCCCCTGGGTGAGGTAAGGCTTCCGTGGGTGCTCCCCAGCTCCACCCGCCGCCAAGCTTGGCTCCCGAGGCTCTGCCCGGGCCTTCCCCTGGCCTCTGCCCTCTCTGGTGACCCCTGCCACACACACATGGAGATGCAGCCTGGTGGCACAGCTACAAGGCTAGTCCAGCTGCCCCCACACACACTCTGCCCCCTCAGCCGGCCCCTCCTCATCCTGCTGCCCCCTCCCACGCAGCAGCTTCTGCTGTAGCCCCCTCTCAATCCAAGGACGTTTAACCAGCCCTGGCCATCCCCAACCCCCTCCTTTAACACCCGCCAAGGGCTGCCCTCCAACAGCCCCTGAACACTATCCTCGATCACAGTGTTCATCACCGTCTGCAGGACGCACATCTTGCCTTCTGTCCCCACAGGGCAGCACTGAGCAAGCACCGGTGTCTGCTGGGTGTGCCCACGTGCTCATCAGTCCTGCAGAGATGTGTCAGGGGCTTGCCGTGTGCCCGCAGCACCACCGGGGCTGAGGAAGCTCTCCTCCCTCCTGAGCCCTCGGAGCAGCGGCCACACTGACGGGACACGGACACTACTCTGTAACATGACCCTGTGCAGCATCCCCACAGCCGGGCGCTCTTACTGTCCCCATTTCACAGGTGAAGACACTGAACCAGGGCCAGAGGACGTGCCTGGTACCCCAAGGTTGGTCGGCAGTGGGCCAGCACATGCTCCAGGCAGGTGGTGTTCTCTGGAACCCCTGGCTCCCGGAGCGGTTCCCACACCCACATGAACCCAGCAGGGCAACGACGCACTGGCCCAAGCAGCGCCCACGGGTAGCTCCCTAGGATGCACGGAGGTGAGTGATGAGGTAGAGCTAGGGGTGGCGTCTGGGCTGGGCAGAGGCCCCCCCAGCACCCGGCGTGTGCCCTGCAGCGGACACGGGCCCCAACGCACAGATGACCGGAGCTCCCTAGGGACAAGACCTGGGGCTGAAGCTTAGGAATTTCCAAGTGGATGGTGGACCACTTTCAGCCCAGTCACCAGGAAACCAGCCTCCTGAGAAAGCTGTGAGAAGGTAGGACCATGGCGCCTGGGAGCCAGCAGCATGTGAGGTGGGGAGAGGCCAAGTTCAAGTTGCATCGGGAGGCAATCCCAGGAGTAACTCCCTTAGTCATTCCCCTGGGAGCCCGGAATCCCTGGGGACCCCAGGGCTGGCCCCAAGTGTTCTCAGGCCAGGCCCTGCACTCCCCAGGTCACTCCCCAGGTTAGTATCTCTCTCTGGCCTCAGCAAACTAAGATGCGAAGGCATCCGCCCATCTGGTGCCACCGCCCAAAGCCAGGAGCACACGCACCTGTCCACAGTGCTATCCAGGCAGACGGCCCCCAGCCCTGGGCCAACTGACCGAAGCTCTGGACCGGCCCCTGTCCACCACCTCGGACCCTCAGGGCCCACTCCAAGGCCGCCTCCCTGCAGCTGGCAGGGCTGGCCTGCAGGATGCCCCCACCACGCCCCTGCCCACTGCCGCCCCAGGTCGCAGAAGACTTGGGTGCAGTGCAGCCTCACCAGCTGAGGAGGACACTTGGTTCCTAAGAACCCTGAGGCTGTTTCCTCTGCCCACGCTGGCCCCAGGGGCCTATTTGACATTCCCATAAGAGGCCCCAGGGTTCCCACATTCGCTGAGCTTAAAGGAAAACCAGGTAAACCCAAATCTGATCAGGGCCCAGCCTGCTTGCTTACAGGACCACAGCTTTTGAAAACACTTCGCAAAGGAGAGAAAGGGAGAGAGAGATGGAGAGAAAGAAGATTTAAAGAAGCGTTAGACAGCAATCAACAGCAACGAACTGGTTTTATCTGAATCCTGATTTGAACAAATTACTTCAAAACATGAATGTGAGATGATTCGGGCAACTTTGACATTATTGAGTATTTGACATTAAAGAATTATTGATTTATTGCTTTCTAGATTTGATGATATCTGTTAGGGCTTTTTGGTTAAGAGTCTTGTCTTGTCCAGACACAGACTGAAATCAGGACCTGACTAGGACGCTGCAGCCCCAGCGTGGAGACGCAGCAAGGGCCGCCTGCAAGTGGGTCGCTGCTGCCGCTGGAGGTGGTGCTGTGCGCTCTGCTCCGCACCCCTCTCTACTTCTCCACAAGGTTCTCGGTTTTCTATATTTAAACGTTTACCTGTACAGGGCTGGTCCCACCCCAAGCTTCCGTGCAGCTGTGCATCTAACCACTACCTATCTGAGCCGACTCCATCCTGCTACAGGGGACAAGGAGAAGGCAGGCCCAGGGCCGCCCTTCACACCCCCACGGCTCCCCCAGCCCAGGATCTCCTGTGGCAGGCACGTCTAACACTCGGCCCCATCGTCAGCACTCTGCCAGCCCTCGCCAGGAATGGGCAGTTAGTGGGAGGCTTTACATGGCACCTTCCTTCATCCTCCAAAGCTCTGAGGGTTCATTGCTGTTTCACGGCCCCTCGGGAGAGGAAACAGGCTTTGTGGCATGTGATTACTTGCCAAGGCCACACGGAACCAGTAAAGGTGGGCAGACACGGGATGGGCATACCGCAGCCTTGGGCACGTGCAGAGCCCCATCTCCTGTGCTCCTCCGGGCCGGCCCATGGGTCCCCAAGCCCAGGCTGATCAGGCTGGGGGCTTCCAGGCAGCAGGAGAGAACTGCAGATCGCCAGGGAAAGAGAGGGAGGAAAGCAATCCCTGAAATCCTACTGCCAAGTAGGCAAGTGTTTGGGGAGGTCCACGGAGGCAGCTTTACAGGATGACGGTGGCCTGGGGCGGGGAGGGTGGGTCCATGACAGCTGGTGTGAGCGAAGGGGCTCGCCGCGCCGGTGCACCAGAGCCAGCAGGGCTGGGGGCACTGACACAGCAGAGTCCACAGACACCAAGGTGGAAACTGCCCCTCTCCCTCCTCCCTGCACCCCCACACTCACACACACACACACCAAATCTGTTTCGGGAGGCTGGTTATAGTAGTTACTTCAAGGTAGTAGGCTGGAGAAAAGACTTCAAACCCTTGCAACCTACATCTATCACCTTTGTAGTCATAGTAAGAGGAAAACTTTTAAAAAGTGTTAAGGAAAGCAGTGCATTGTGGGCTCCAAACCATGGACTTTGGGGTCTGAGATCGCTCGGATGTCGAAACAGCTCTGCTGCTGCCTCGCTGTGTGATGCTGGACCTGCCACTCCACCTCTCTGAGCCTTGGTGAGAGGAGGGAAAAGACTCCCGGGGTTCTGGGTGCACAAGGGCAGGTGGGAAGAGGGGCTGTGATGCTGGCCAGCACCGTGGTGTGGTGTGGTGTGGCGGCCATCAGACTGCCCAGGAGACCAGGAGGCCACCCAGCAAGTGAACGGGGGGCCCGCCAGGGCTGGGCACAGGGGTCAGGCCACCTTGTATGGAAACAAGCGCCCTCATGCTGGACGTTAGCTTCGGTTATCTGGAGTCCTAACAATCTAACACCAACAGGAGTGGGAAAGGAGCCAGCGACATGAGCACACATGTAAAATGGTAACCTGATGAAGAAACCTGGACAAAAACAGATGCAAAAGAGGAAAGGACAAAGCCTGCGGTAAGCCCACGGGCGCCTGGAACTCAGGGGACCCAGCCAGGCGTCCTCGGTCTCCTCCCTGGGCCTCCCAGCCCCATCTGAGACACCTCCACCCTCGGTGCTGTTTCTACAAAGAGACACAAGAGTCAGATATGCAAAGATGCGAACAACCTCTCAGCCTGGAACTGGGCCAGTCTGACCCCAAGAGAGCACCCAGGCTGATATGGACGAGCCCCTCACCACTGCCTGCACTCTGGGGGGTGACCACGCAGATGACTCAGTGACACCTCTTCTCTGGCTCATTCACCCTTTGGAGGCATTTCTCTCCCGGGCGCCACACCTGCCCTCGAGGAAACACAGATGCTTCTGGGGTCCCATGCAGAGGACGCTACAGGCAAAAACTGAGCACACAGCTGGCTGACAGCCCCCTGACCTTCCTTGGTCTCCTCACACAACATGCCCTCTGTCCTGGCTCCTCGGTGATCCACCGGCAAGGCCAGGCCCCCTGGATCAACCAGCAAGGTCCTCAACGCAGAGCACAGGCTGCCCACCTCCTGAGCCCAGCATGGCCGCAGAGAGCCAGGGAGTCAAGGGGCTGTGTGGGGCAGGCAGTCTCCCCACCGGCCCCTGGGGTCGAGGGCTTAGTCACTCAAGACTCACTCTCCTCTGCCGTCTCAGTTCAAACTGAGGGCAGGTGGGGAACGCCCGACCAGTCACCAGCAGCAACCAGGACACCCAGAGCCGCGCCCCCTCTGGGGGTGTGAAGGAGGGCCGAGGGGCTCAGCACTGCCCACACAGGCACTGGCCCCCCAGCACAAGCCAGCAGGAATGTCAAAGACATGCCTCCAAGGGCTTCCGGCTCAGAAGCTGGCCTCGTTGTTTCATCTTACTTTAAAAAAAAAAAACCTCTTTCTGAAGAAAACCACGCAAGCTGCCTAATAAAATGTACCAAGACACCCCTTTCTGTGACTTCAGTTAACGGCATTGGAGAGAAGTCATGGAAAGTTAGTGATGGTTAGGGCTCAGTGTCCAAGAATAGCCTGCTGTGGGGGCGGGCTGGAGGGCAGGGAGGATGTCTAATATTAGCAGAAAACAACTGGAATAAATGTCTTCGTGTTTTACGTCTCTGAAAATTGGGCTGTCTCCTGAAGTCAGCACGCACTCTTTTTAAATTTTTTTTTGTTACTTATTTATTTTTTGGCTGTACTGGGTCCTTACTGCTTTGTGTGGGCTTTTCTCTAGTTGCAGTGACCAGGGGCTGCTCTCCAGTTGCGGTGCATGGGCTTCTCACTGCAGTGGCTTCTCTAGTTGCGGAGCATGGGCTCTAGGTGTACAGGCTTCAGCAGTTTTGGTGCGCGGGCTTAGTTGCTCTGAGGCATGTGGGAATCTGGTTCCCTGACCAGGGATCGAACCCATGTCCCCTGCACTGGGAGACGGATTCTTAACCACTGGACTGCCAGGAAAGTCCCCAGCACACATTCTTGACGTGTTTCTCTTTCTCCCCACCAAGTATGTTGTTAAGTTGACGGTACATCTCACAGTGAAGGGAGGCAGAGACCAGAGGAAACGGGGTCAAAGTCGGCTTCGGGGAAGATTTCACAGCCCGAACAGCCCAGCTGAGGGTTCAACATCCACGTGTGCCGAGGTCAGCGTTCATTCTCCGACAGACATCGCAGGGCATGGGCAGGGGCCGCCGGCCAATGTGAGGTGCAGGAAACAACAGAGCAGGCGTTCTCTGAACTTAACCCCTTGTCCCCACCCTATCCCTGACTCTCTTCTCCACCCCCTGGTTTCACCAATCACTCCAAACCAAACACTCGGGACTAAGGGACAACCAGCTTTAATTTGAAAAAGAGAAAAAATAAGATCAGCTCCCCCACACCTGCTCACACCCGAAACCAAGCCCCTAAGCGCCCCTCTCACATGACCCCTAGACACTGACTCTGTCTGCTACACAGACAGGTACTTCCAGTCTGGCAGCCGCTGAGCTCCTCCCAGGAGGAGCCGGGTCTGCCCTGTCACCTGACTGCTACCGCAAGACAACCTGGAACAGGAACAGGAGACGCACCTTGGCAAGGCCACAAGATCTCATGTCCAGAGAGGTAGATGGACCCAGAGGTCACAGAGATCGACGCCTCACTGAGGGTCTAGAGCACACCCACCTACCACACACAAACCTGAGAGGCCATTTTAAAAAATGTATTTAAGTTGTGCTGGGCCTTCGTTGCTGCTCATGGACTTTTCTCTAGTTGTGGTGCAAGGGCTTCTCAATGCAGTGGCTTTGCGTGGTGCAGCTCTCAGGCTCTACAGCACAGGCGCAGTAGTTGTGGTGCACAGGCTTAGTTGCTCCACGGCATGCAGGATCTTCCCGGACCAGGGATTGAACCCCTGTCCCTTCAACGGCAGGCGGACTCTTAACCACTGGACCGCCAGGGAAGACCCCCTGAAAGGCCTCTTACATGGCAAGTGTGATGACTTCAACACAGCCTGGGTGATGTCTCCGAAGCTCCCCAACGTGTTCACCCCTCCCTTCTGAAACTGCGTCTCCCACTTTCACCAGGAAGGGTGTCTTCCCGTCTGCTCTGCTCCGCTGACTCCACCACCCACTAGGCTCTCAGCAAGCCTGGCTTCCTAAGGGGAACTTTCCCACATCCCCCCCTTCTCAGCGGGTTCCTGTGACAGGGGCAGCACCCATGTCCCCGGCTTCAGAGCACCGAGGACCGATGGAGTAGACCTCACCACCCTCAGCCCTGCTCATCCAGCACCTCTTGCCCTTTTGGTCCAGGAGCCCACCACACGTGGGTCTGGATCCACTTTGGTCCTTTCTGTGTCCCAGACTTGTAAATATCTGCTGCATGGATAAATCAAAGAAAATAAATCACGGGGAAAAAAAAGAAGAGAAGCAATTTCCCCTCCTCCAGTAAATAAACTTTTATAAAAACCTCCAACTGCCAAGAATAAATGACCATGGCGCCCCCTGCTAGATGCCATCTTCCTACAGGCAATCTCCTCTGCCTCTCTGAACAGATGTTTCAGAGCACGATGCCAGTGGGTGGGCTGCAAAGACAAGCTTGTGGGTTTTTAGATGTCCTGTGCCAGACCCAGAGCACAACCATAAAAGAGAAAACAATGAGAAACTGGACTATCAAAACGTAAAGCTTTTGTTGGGCAAGATATACTGTGAAAAGACAAACCACAGACTTGGAGAAAATATGTATAAATCACATACTGGATGAAGAACTTGTATCCAGAGTACTGTATATAAAGAACTACTTAAACTCAACAGTAAGGAAAAAAACTAACCCAATTTTTTAAAAAAGGCAAAAATTCTGAACAGCCCATTTCATTTGTCCAAAGAAAATATATGGGTTTCGAATAAATACATGAAAGATGCTCACAGTCATCAGCCATCAGGGAAATGCAAATCAGAACCTAAAGAGGCACCAATTATTATACTTCATGTTCACCAGGATGGCGACAATCAGAGATACGGAAGGTGTGGGCCAGGATGTGGAGAAACTGGGACCTCGGACGCGCTGGTAGCAATGTAAAAGGGTTTGGCCCCCATGGAACACCATCTGGCAGCTCCTCAAGTTATGGGCTTCCCTAGTGGAGCAGACAATAAAGAATCCACCTGCTGTGCGGAAGACCTGGGTTTAGAGAAGGGAATGGCAAGCCACTCCAGTATTCCTGCCTACAGAATCCCACGGACAGAGGAGCCTGGAGGGCTACAGTCCATGGGGTCGCGAAGAGTCAGACACGACTGAGAGACTAACACACGGGATTAACCGAAAGACCCAGCAATTCCATTCTCAGGTACGTGCCCAGGAGAAATGAAAGCATATGTGCACAGGAAAACTTGCACACAAAATAGCTAACAGGTGGCGACAACCTGAATGTCCACCAACTGACAAATGGATACACAATATATGGTCCATTCTGAGTGGAATAAATTCTGCCATAAGAAGGAACGAAGCACTGGCATGTGCCACGGTGTGGATGAACCTTGAAAACATTACGGTGAATAAAAGAAGCCAGTCACAAAAGGCCGTAAAGTGTAGGATTCCATTGATATGAAATGTCCAGAACAGGCAAATCCAGAGACAGAGAGTGGATCAGTGGCTGCCAGGGGTTGGGGGAGGAGTGAATGGTGAGTGACTGCTCATGGGGATGGGGTTTCTCTTGGGAGAGATGGAAATGTTCTGGAACTAGTGGTGATGGCTACACAGCTCCGACTATACTAAAAATCAATGAGGGGCTGCTCTGACAATCCAATGGTTAAGACTCTGCACTTCCACTGCAGATGAAATGGGTTTGATCCCTTGTCAGAGAACTAAGAACCCAAGTGTCACACGGCATGACCAAAAACAAACGAACAAAATCAGAAAAGAAAAAAATGAAATGTACACGTTAAATGGATGAATTATACCACACATAAATTAGACCTCAATAAAGCTGTTAACGGCTTCCCTGGTAGCTCAGCTGGTAAAGAATCCTCCTGCAATGCGGGAGACCCAGGTTCAATCCCTGGGCTGGGAAGATCCCCTGGAGAATGGAATGACTACCCACTCCAGTTTTCTGGCCTGAAGAATTCCATGGAGTGAATAGTCCATGGGCTCACAAAGACTCGGACACAACTAAGCAACTTTCACTTTACTTTTAAAGCTATAAGGAGAGATACTACTACACGCCCATTGGAAAGGCAAAGAGACAACTGACATTACCAAGCGCTGAGCAGCAAGATCGCTCCTCCACTGCTGGTGAGGGTGCCAAGTGGCAACCACAAAGTTGAGCATACCTGTGCTGTGTCACCCCACAATTGCCCTCTTGGGAATTTACCCAAAGAGGCTAAAAATTTATGTCCACACAAAAACCTGTCTGCAAATGTTTAGGGCAACTTTATTCTTAATCATCAAGAACTGGAAACAAACCACATGTCCCTCAACCAGCAAATGGATAAACAAATGCAGTCTTATCCACACAATAAAGAGGAATGGACTATTCATTCATGCGACGCCATGGATGGATCTTAAGTGCATCTCCCTAAGTGAAAGAAACCAGACACAAAGGGCTACATATTGCATGTGTCTATTTATGTGACATTCTGGAAAAGGCAAAATGCAAGGATGGAAAACAGATGAGCAGTTTCGAGGGACTGAGGGTGGGGGGAGGAACTGACTTCAAAGGGACAGCAGGAAGGGGTCTGGGGAGGGGGGTTGGTTCTGTGCAGTGACGTCATGGTGGATACATGACTATCATGTCAAAACCCAGAATGAACTTCACTGAAGACAAACTTAAATGATAATAATCATAACCAGATGGGTGGGGGAAGGAACCCAAGACAGAGCACAGACGATGACTAATGAACCTAAGTGTACACAAGTGTGTGACACAACCACCCCAATAGCACTGGAGGAAAAAAGAGATGTCACAGAGAACTCTCAACAGATACTGGGGGTGGAAGACAGGAGAATTGCACGCAGACACCATACTCTTACTTCTCACAGGAATACTTCAAGATTCTTAAACAGCTTTCCAGACATACTAAGGTTAAACAAGCAAGCAACTACATTGCATGGAGGGAGAGCCAGGGGTCTCCCTTCAGAGAAACAAGTTAAGTAACAGGGCAGGGCGGGGGTGATGCTGGAATGAACTCGGGGTGCTGAACTGGAGTTGAGGCATTGGTATGAACTGACATTTACTACGCAGACAGAGAAATGAGCATAGGTGGGGCAGCTAGTACACAGGCATACACTTCCCAGATCTGTCATCTGAGGGACCTAAAAGCAGACGCCCCAGGAGCAATGAACACATTTTGCTCCCAGATCTTCATTTTGAAATACCTCCTCCAATAACAGGGAACAAGTTCTAGTGCTTCGTCGCTCAGTCGTGCCCACCTCTTTGCAACCCCATGGAATGCAGCCTGCCAGGCTCCTCTGTCCATGAGATTTCCCAGACAAGAATACTGGAGTGGGTTTCCCTGATGGCTCAGTGGGTTAAGAATGGGCCTGCAATGTAGGAGACACAGGAGATGCAGATTCAATCACTGGGTTGGGAAGATGCCCTGGAGGAGGAAAAGGGACCAAGGCTCCTTGGAAAAAGGGCTGATTCTAGGGCTGGGGCATGGAAAAACCAAGATGAGCCAGGAGCATTTTTGTGGTGCCAGAAAGTGAGGAAGCACCCCCAAGACATGGGAACGTGATGAAAAGGCACAGGGGCCAGCCGGAGGGAGCTCCCACCTGCCAGGGGGCAACAATCTGAACCACAAACTGAGTAATAACAGACCTGGATTATAACCCATCCCCCAAACCCCACAAGCAATGACATAAATAAATGGCTGAATAAATCAATGCATGTACAAGGGACAACTACCTTACATAATAATTCCAGCTGATAAATGCAGAAGGAATGAGTGAGATGGGAATCACCATGGAACACCACTAACAGAGGCTAAAACTAGTGGACGGGGCTTGAATAAGAAACAAGTGAGGTTTCCCTGGTGGCTCAGTTGTAAAGAGTCTGCCTGCCAATGTAGGAGACACAGGTTCCATTCCTGGTCCGGGAAGATCCCACACACCACAGGGGAACTAAGCCCATGCACCACAACTATTAAGGCCTGTGCTCTGGAGCCTGGGAACTGTAACCATGGAGCCCACTTGCCGCAACTACTGAAATCCGCATGCCCTAAAGCCTATGCTCCACAACAATGGAGCTTCTCTTGGCTTCCACAAGAGAAGCCACCACAATGAGAAGCTCATGAACCACAACTAGAGAGTAGGCTCAACTTGCTGCAACTAGAGAAAAAGCCTGGGCAGCAACAAAAATCCAGCACAGCCAAAAATAAATAAATAATTTTTTTAAAAAAGAAGTAACTTAAATAGTTTTAAATGTAGGAAGTACTACACCAACGTTAATTCTTTGTTCTGACCCTGTGCAGTGATCCTGTAAGATGTTAACACATGGGGGAGCTGGGTGTGGGTACACAGGAGCTCTCCGTATGATCTCTGCAACCCTTCTGTGTTCCTAGGTTTCTAACATTATTTCAGAATTAAAAGTTGAAAACAACAGTCATGACTATGAGCCAGTCCATCCTGGATAGGTTCTCAAAGATCTTTAAGTATATTTGCAGCAACCTGAATGTGCAAATCTACCTCTTACTCTGACTGTGAATTTTATGGAACTGAAAGTCTTACAAAGTCTTTCCAATAAAATCTGTTACCCAAACTGAGATGTGGAGTAAGTATAATACCAAACTTCAAAGACACGGTATTTTTAAAAGGGAAGTAAAGTAGCTTGCTGATTTTAAAACACTGATTACACATCCTGAACTGGTAATATTTTGGATATATGATATAGGGTTAAATCAGTTACAGTATTAAAATTAATTTCACTCATTCTCAGCTTTTTTTTTTTTTTTTCCAGTGGGTTTTGTCATACATTGTTATGAATCAGCCATAGAGTTACACGTATTCCCCATCCCAATCCCCCCCCCACCTCCCTCTCCACCCGATTCCTCTGGGTCTTCCCAGTGCACCAGGCCCGAGCACTTGTCTCATGCATCCAGCCTGGGCTGGTGATCTGTTTCACCCTAGATAATATACATGCTGTTCTTTCGAAACATCCCACCCTCACCTTCTCCCACAGAGTTCAATAGTCTGTTCTGTACTTCTGTGTCTTTTTCTGTTTTGCATATAGGGTTGTCGTTACCATCTTTCTAAATTCCATATATATGTGTTAGTATGCTGTAATGTTCTTTATCTTTCTGGCTTACTTCACTCTGGATAATGGGCTCCAGTTTCATCCATCTCATTAGAACTGATTCAAATGAATTCTTTTTAATGGCTAAGTAATATTCCATGGTGTATATGTACCACAGCTTCCTTATCCATTCATCTGCTGATGGGCATCTAGGTTGCTTCCATGTCCTGGCTATTATAAACAGTGCTGCAATGAACATTGGGGTGCACGTGTCTCTTTCAGATCTGGTTTCCTCAGTGTGTATGCCCAGAAGTGGGATTGCTGGGTCATATGGCAGTTCTATTTCCAGTTTTTTAAGAAATCTCCACACTGTTCTCCATAGCGGCTGTACTAGTTTGCATTCCCACCAACAGTGTAAGAGGGTTCCCTTTTCTCCACACCCTCTCCAGCATTTATTGCTTGTAGACTTTTGGATAGCAGCCATCCTGACTGGCATGAAATGGTACCTCATTGTGGTTTTGATTTGCATTTCTCTGATAATGAGTGATGTTGAGCATCTTTTCATGTGTTTGTTAGCCATCTGTATGTCTTCTTTGGAGAAATGTCTGTTTAGTTCTTTGGCCCATTTTTTGATTGGGTCATTTATTTTTCTGGAATTGAGCTTCAAGAGTTGCCTGTATACTTTTGAGATTAATCCTTTGTCTGTTTCTTCATTTGCTATTATTTTCTCCCAATCTGAGGGCATTCTCAGCCTTTCTTAATGTGCCTAATAAAAAGCTTCTATCACATACATGGCTTACATGTCTCACTGGACAGCCAGGGCACAAGATACAATTCACTTATTGGAACAAGAGGCCTCAGGCCACTTGGGGGACAATGAACAGATAATGAGAGGAGCACTTCACCAAGACTCTGTTCCTTTAATTGGTCTTCGGAGACTTTACTTGTCCTGGACACGCTACCTCATCCAGGCATGTTCTCCCAGGCCACAACCAACACCTCCAATCACTTTTCAAAGGAACAACTCAGTCACAGCTTGCAGACTTTTCTGGGTCAACATGTGATCGGAGGGCAACTGTCTGGATCCCCCTGGACGAGCTCAAGCTCCCAACACAAAGAAGTTCACATCACACATTCATTCTGTCATAGCAAATTCTGTGAGCATTTAAAAACAGGCACCTGTGACTTCCCTGGTGGTTCAGCAGCTAAGACTCCACACTCCCAATGCAGGGGCCCCAGGTTCCATCCCTAGACCGGGAACTAGATCCCACATGCTGCAACTAAGAATTCACACACCACAACTGAAAGATCCTGTATGCTATGATGAAGATTGATGATCTTTGTGCTGCAACTAAGAGCCAGCACAGCCAAATAAATAAAGATATTAAAAATAAATAAAAAATAAAAACAGCACCTATCCAGGATTCACAAAGAACTCTTACATCTCAACAACAAAAATAAAATGGGCAAAGGACGTGAATAGATATATCTTCAAAGAGGATATGCAAATGATCAACAAGCACATGAAAAGACGCTTTGCATCATTAGTCACCAGGGAAATGCAAATCAAAACCACGATGACATGCCACACGACACACACAAAGATGAAGGTAATTCTAGAAGTTATTAATAGGGAATTCCCTGGTCCAGTGGTTCAGAGGACACCACTCCAGGGGACATGGGTTTGATCCCTGATCAGGCAACTAATCAAAGTTATTAAATAAAAACAGGAAATAAGGGTTGGGGAGGATGTAGATAAATTAGAACCCTCAAACACTGCTGGTAGGAATGTAAAATGGTTCAGCCATTGTGGAGAACACTTTGGTGGTGTCTCAAAAAGTTAACGGAGAAGGCAATGGCAATCCACTCCAGTACTCTTGGCCTGGAAAATCCCATGGATGGTGGAGCCTGGTAGGCTGCAGTCCATGGGGTCTCGAAGAGTCAGACACAACTGAGCGACTTCACTTTCACTTTTCACTTTCGTGCACTGGAGAAGGAAATGGCAACCCACTCCAGTGTTCTCACCTGGAGAATCCCAGGGATGGGGGAGCCTGGTGGGCTGCCATCTATGGGGTCGCACAGAGTCGGACACGACTGAAGCGACTTAGCAGCAGCAGCAGCAAAAAGTTAAATATAGAACACCGTGACCCAGCAACTCCATTCCCAGGTATAAACCTAAATAAACTGAACACTGGTTTTCAAACAAGTACCTGTACACGTGTTCACAGCAATGCTATGTCAGAGCAGCAAGTGATTCTCAGCAGCCAGCTTGATACAGAAATAGCCCAAATGTCCTCCAACAGACGAAAGGAGACAAACTGTGGTACAGCCACAATTACTCAGCCATGTATGTATGTGTGCTCACTCGTATCCAACTCTTTGTGAACCCCTGGACTACAGCCCACCAGGCTCCTCTCCATGGGATTTCCCAGGCAAGAACACTAGAGTGGGGAGCCATTTCCTCCTTCAGGGAAACTTTCTGACCCAGGGATCGAACCCACATCTCCTACATTGGCAGGCAGATTCTTTACCACTGAGCCATCAGGGAAACCCATTCAGCCATGAAAGGAATGAACTTTTGATACAGAACAATGTGGGTGAACTCAGTTATACAGCCAGATACGGAAGGTCACATGGAGAACAACTGCTTAATGGATATGGGTCAATGTCTTGGGACTAGATGCAGATGCTCACTGCCCAATACTGTGAATACCACTGACTTGCTCACATAAAAATGGTTAATTTTATGTTATGAGAATTTCACCTCAATTACAAAAAAAAAAAAGGTGTGTAGGGGTGGGTGAGCTGACACACAGGCTGTAGCACCAGGCTTCTTGACAGACAACAGCTGCCCCTCCAGAATCAATTTGGCTCATCCTTCTAGGCACCCGCTCAACAAATATTTTCAGGTACAAGTGTTCTCACTTTGCCAGAGGCTGGCAGACACACTGAACAGCACTGGCAGGGCCCCGCCCCAGAGAACTGGCCTTCCAGGGGCAGAGTCACGCACTGGGCAAGCAGGCCTGTGTTCATTCCGGGGCTGGGGAGCAGGAGAGCGAGCACGCCAGGAGAAAAACCAAGGTCAGACCTGAAGATCAGAGAGACCCCTGGACTCTCCCACGTCACAAGAGTGCAACCCTGGGCAGGCTCACCATTCGAGCCCCCCACCTCCCCATCTATGAGATGGGACCATGGGGCCAACCCTCTATGGGACTATGTGAGGCTTGGAGGAGCTGTCAGGGAAAATGCCTAACACAGCCACTGGCCTATCAGCATCCATACTTTTCCCCAAAGTGCAAAATTAGCTGAGGTGCAGCAACATTATAAGTAATAGTGCTCAACATTTATAACATCTCCGTAAGTGCAGAAGAACCATATAACAAAAGTCAACACCCGTCTGCTATGTAAAAAAAAAAAAATTCAACAAACTAGAAATAGAAGACATAAATGAAAAGCCCATAGTAAACATCATACTCAACAGCAAAAGACTGAAAACGTTCCTGATCTTAGAGGATGCCTTAAAGAAAGGCATGCCCACTTTCACCACTTTTATACAACACCTAAGAAGTCATATCCAGAGCATCAGGCAAGAAAAAGAAAGAAAGGAAGGGAGGAAGGAAAACAGAAAGAGAAAGGAGGGAGCGGAGGGAGGAGGAAAGAAGGAAAAAAAATTGGAAACAAAGAAGTAAAACTATCTCTGATCACAGATGATATAATATTATATGCAAAATTCCTAGATTACACACACACAAAAAAACTGTTAGAACCAATGAACAAATCAGCAAAGTTATAAGATACAAAATCAACACACAAGAAATCAGCCACAGTTCTATACGCTAACAATGAACAATGTGAAAAAGAAATTAAGAAAATAATTCCACTTAAAATAACATCAAAAAGAATAAAATACTTAGGGATTAACCAAGGAAGATTTGTACAATGAAAACTAAAACATTGCTGAAAGAAATTAAAGACAAATGCAAAGATATCCCATGATCACAAATTTAGAAAAATTCACATTGTTAAAATGTCAATACTGCTTAAAGTGATCAAGGGATTCGATGCAATCCCTAACATAATCCCACAACTTTTTTTTTTTTTTTTGCAGAAGTAGAAAACTCTACCCCCCAAATCACATGAAATCTCAAGGGACTTCAGTGAGTCAAAACAATCTTGAAAAATATTCGGAAAACTTACACTTACTGATTTCAAAACTTACTACAGAATGGAGAACCCAGAAATAAGCCCACACATTTATGGTAAATAAATCTACCACAAAGGAGGCAAGAATATACAATGGAGAGAAGTCAGTCTCTTCAATGAAGTGATGCTGGGAAAACTGGACAGCTACATGTCAAAGAATGAAATTAGAACATTCTCTAACACCACATACAAAAATAAACTCAAAATGGATTAAAGACCTAAATGTAAGACCATAAACCATAAAACTCCCAGAGGAAAACATCATAGGCAGAATACTCTTTGACATAAATTGCAGCAATATTTTTTTTTATTTGACTCCTAAAACAAAGAAAATACAAGCAAAAACAAACAAATGGAACCTAATTAAACTTAAAAGCTTTGCACAGCAACGGAAACCATCAGCAAAATGGAAAGACAACTACTAATGAGAAAACATCTCTGAACGATACGACTGAGGAGTTAGTGTCCAAACACAAACAGCTCACACGACTCACCGTCAGAAAAACAAACAACTCAATTACAAAACATTCAGAAGACCCGAACAGGCATGTTTCCAAAGGGGACCTGCAGATAGCCAACAGGCACAAGAAAAGATGCTCAGCAACATTAATCATTAGAGAAATGCAAATTAAAACCACAATGAGGGACTTCCCTGGTGGTTAAGTGGTTAAGATTCCACCTTCCAATGCAGGGGACACAGGTTCCATCTCTGGCTGGGAAACTAAGATCCCACAAGCTGTGGAGCACCTAAGCTCACATGCCACAACTAGAAAAACCCTCATACTGCAACCAGAGAAGCCCGCGTACCAAAACTAGAGAAAGCCTGCATGCCGCAACAAAGACCCAGCCCAGCCAAAAAAAAAACCACAGCCCTGCAATGAGATAGCACCTCACACCTGTCAGAATGGATATCAACAAAAAGAACACAAATAATGAAAGTTGGTGACCATGTGGATAAAAGGGATCCTTTTTACACTGTTGGTGGGACTGTAAATTGGTACTGAAAACAGTATGGAGGTTTCTCAAAAAACTAAAAACAGAACTACTACATGACCCAGCAATTCCACTCCTGGATATATATTAAAACAAAACTAAACAAAAAAAAACTAATTAAAAAAGATACATGTACCCCAATGTTCATAGCAGCACTATTTTCAATTGCCAAGATATGGAAGCAACCATCAACATGTGGATGGATAAAGAAGATGTGGCATATACAGATACATACTCAGATATACATACTTACATACACTTACAAACATACATATACCATGGACTACTACTCAACCATAAAAATGAACAAAACTCTGCCATTTGCAACAATATAGATGGACTTGGGGGACATTATGCTAAGTGAAATAAGTCAGACAGAAAAAGACAAACACTGTATGTTATCACTCATATGTGGAATCTGAAAAATAAACCAGTGAATACAACAAAAAGGAAACAGACTCAGAGATACAGAGAACAAACTAGTGGTTACCAGTGAGGAGAGTAAGGAGAGGAGGGGCAAGAGAGGGACGGGAGTTAAAGAGGCACACACTATGCCATGAAGAGAGAGAAAACAAAACGGGGAATACAGTCAACATTTTATAACAGTCGCAAATGCAGTGCAACCTTTAAAAACTGTGAGTCATTATGCTGTACACTTGTAACTTATATAATATTGTCCTTCAGCTACACTTCAATTAAAAATTTTTTAGAAAAATATTACAAAGCTATGGTAATTGAAACAGTGTGGTGCTGGGCATAAAGACAGATATACAGACCAATGGAATAGACCAGAAAGCCCAGAAATAAACTCTCATATATGTGGTCAAATGATTTCAACAAGGGCATCAAGACCATTCAACAAGAAAAGGACAAGTCTTCAACAAATGGTGCTGGGAAAACTGGATATCCACATTGAAAAGAATGAAGTTCAGTGGGGCGGGATGGAGGCTCAAGAGGGAGAGGGTGTGGGTACCTTTATGGCTGATTCCCGCTGGTGTACGGCAGACACCAACACAACACTGTAAAGTAATTATCCTCCCATTAAAAATAAAAATTAAAAAAAAAAATGAGGTTCAACCTTTACCTAATACCATATCCAAAATTACCTCAAAATGGACCAAATATCTAATTGTAACAGCCAAAGCTATAAAATTCTTAGAAGAAAACACAGGGCAAAAGTTTCACAATATTGGATTTGATAATGATTTCTTTCCATATGGTTCGAAAGAAATCACTATGGTTTTTCCAGTAGTTACGTATGGATGTGAAAGTTGGACCATAAAGAAGGCTGAGCACTAAATAATTGATGCTTTTGAACTGTGGTGTTGGAGAAGACTCTTGAGAGTGCCTTGGACTGTAAGGAGATCAAACCAGTCCATCCTAAAGGAAATCAGTCCTGGGTGTTCATTGAAAGGACTGATGCTGAAGCCAAAGCTCCAATACTTTGGCCACCTGATGCAAAGAACTGACTCATTAGAAAAGACCCCGATGCTGGGAAAGACTGAAGGCAGGAGGAAAAGGGGAGGACAGAGGATGAGATGGTCGTATGGCACCATTGACTCAATGGACATGAGATTGAGCAAGGTCCGAGAGATGGTGAAGGACAGGGAAGCCTGGCGCACTGCAGTCCATGAGGTCACAAAGGGTAGGACACAACTGAGCGACTGAACAACAACAAATGATATCTTGGATATGACACCAAAGGTACAGGCAAGAAAAGGAAAAATAGACAAATTGGACTTCATGAAAATTAAAACCTTTTATGCAAAGTACATGACCAACAGAGTGAAAAGGTAATCCACAGAATGGAAGAAAATACTTACAAATCATATATACAATAATGGATTACTACCCAAGACATACGGAGAACACCTAAAACTCAACAACAACAACAACCACACAAACAAGGAATTCCCTCAAGGTCCAGTGTTAACACCTCACACTCCCAAGGCAGGAGGCACAGGTTCAATCCCTAGTCAGGGAACTAAGATCCCCCATGCCATGGGGGACAACCAGGAAAAAAAACTCCAATTCAAAAACTGGCAAATAGCTCAAACAGATATTTTTCCAAAGAAGATATACAAATGCCCAGCAAGCAGATGAAAAGACGTTCAACATCACTAATCATCAGAGAAAGCAAGTCAGAACCACAATGAGGGAAGCCCCTGGCAGTCCAGTGGTTAGGACTCAGTGCTTTCACTGCAGAGGGTCCAGGTTTGATCCATGGTCGGGCAATTATGATCCTACAAGCTGCATGGCAAGGTCAACAACAAAAACCCACAATGAGATAGCACCTCACACTCATTACTATGGATACTATCAGAAAAAGAGAGAAAGCAACAAGTGTTGACAAGGATGTGGAGAAACTGGAACCCTTGTGTACTGTTGGTGATATGTAAAATGGAGCAACTGCTATGGAAAACAGCATGGTGGTTCCTCAAAAAATTAAAATAGATGTACTACATAATCCAGCAATTCTACTTCTGGGTGTGTACCCAAAAGAACCAAAAGCCCACAACACAGTAAATCAACTTAGACTTCAATTAAAAAGTTAAATTAAAACTTTAAAAAAGAATTGAAAGCAGGGTATCAAAGATATATTTGTATACTTGTGCTTACAACAGCTTTATTCTCAGTAGCTAAAACATGGAAGCAACCTAAATGTCCAAGATAGATGAGAGGATACTTAAAATGTGCTCCATCCACACAATGGAATATTGCTCAGCATTAACAAAGAATGAAACACTGACACACACCACAGTATGGATGAGCCATGAAGTAAGCCAAATACACATATTGTTACAATTCTGCTTACATGAGGTACCTATGATAGGCACATTCATAGTGACAGAAAGTGGAATACAGGTAACCAGGGACTGGGGGTAGGAGAAGTTATTATTTAATTGGCAGTTTTATTTGGGATTATCAGAAAGTTCTGGAAACAGAAATAGTGGCTAAAAACCATTGTACATATTTTTTTGGATGAATTTTTTATTGTGATAAAATATACATAAAACTTAACATTTTAAACATTTTCAGGTGTACAATTTGGTGGCATGTAGTATATTCATGATGTCGTGCATCATGTGCATCATCACTATCCATTCCCAGAGAGTTCTCATCATCTGAAACAAAAACTGTGTACCCATTAAAAAATAATTCCCTAGATAAAGAAAATGTGGTGCCTATCTACAATGGAGTATTACTCAGCCATAAAAATGAATGAAATAATGCCATACGCAGCAACATGAATGGACCTAGAGAGTGGCATGCTAAATGAAGTGAGTCAGATAGAGAAAGAAATATCATATGACATCTCTTATATGTGGAATCTAAAAAGAGACAATAAAAATGAACTCACAAAACAGAGACTCACAGACTTAGAGAATGAACTTATGGTTGTTGGAGGGGAAGGGATAGTTAAGGAGTTTGGGATGGACATGTACACACTGCTATATTTAAAATGGATAATCAACAAGGATCTCCTGTATAGCACATGGAACTCTGCTCAATGTTATATGGCAGCCTGGATGGGAAGGGGGTTCAGGGGAGAATGGATACATGTATATGTATGCCTCAGTCACTTTGCTATTCACCTGAAACTATTACAACAGATGTTAATCGGCTATTCTCCAATACAAAATTTAAAAATAATAATAATTCCCCAAGTCCCTAGTAACCACTATTCTGCTTTCCATCTCTGTGAATTCGCCTATTCCAGAAACTTTACACAAGTGGAATAACATAGTATTTGTCCTTTTGTGTCTGGCTTACTTCACATCATGTGCATTCTTAATGACACCGAATTACACTTTAAAATGGCTTCAATGATAAATATTAGGTTACAGATGGACTTCCCTGGTAGCTCAGCTTGGTAAAGAATCCGCCTGCAATGTGGGAGACACGGGTTCGATTCCTGGGTCGGGAAGATCTCCTGGAGAAGGGATAGGCTACCCACTCCAGTATTAATGGGCTTCTCTGGTGGCTCAGAGGGTAAAGAATCCACCTGCAATGCAGGAGACCTGGGTTCAATCCCTGGGTTGGGAAAATCCCCTGGAGGAGGGCAAGGCAACCCACTCCAGTATTCTTCCCTGGAGAATCTCCATGGACAGAGGAGCCTGGCGGGCTACAGTCCATGGGGTTGCAAAGAGTCAGACACTACTGAGCGACTAAGCAGCAGCAGCATGTTACAGATAAACATTATGTTACAAATACAAATGACAAAATCAGACCAAACTACATCCAAGTCAAGAACTTCTGCTCTTTGCAGGACACTAAGAGATTAAGTGATTGAGAAGACATGCCATAGACCAAGAAAATATCTGCAAAATCAAAGTTTGACAAAGGAGTGATATCCAGAAACATAGAGAACTCTTACAAACTCAATAAGGAAGGAGACATCCCAGATTTTACAAAATGGTCAGACACTTTGAACAGACACCTCCTCAAAGAAGTTAAAGGCAAATAAGCATATGAAAATATGCTCAATGCCATAAGTCATAAGGGAAAAGTCCAGAACCAGATGGTTTCACTGTTAAACATTACCAAACAATCAAAGAATTAAGACCAATCCTACTCAAACTCTTCCAAAAACAGAAGAGGAAGGAACACTTCCTAACACATTCTGTGAAGCCAGTAGTACCCTCACACCAAAGCCAGACAAAAATACCGTAAGAAAACTACAGAGCAATACTCTTTGTGAATATAAAATTGTCAAAATAACAGCACACCAAATCCAACAGCACATTAAAAAAATTATACATATAATTAAGTGGAAATTTATCCCAGGAATGATAGTCGATGTAATACACCACAGTACTAAAATAAAGGGGGAAAATTCACATGATTATCTCAACAGAGGTAGGAAAAAGTGCTTGAAAAAAACGTTACGCCCTTTCATGAAAACACTCAGTAAACTGGGAATAAAAAGGGACTTTCTTAATCTGATAAAGGGCATTTAAGAAAAATCCACTGCTAACATCATACTTGATTAAAAAAAAAAAAAAAGACTGAACATTTTCCCTCTAAGTCAGGAACAAAATAAGAAAGACCATGTTTGACATTACTATTCAACACTGTACTGAAGTCCTAGCCAGAGCAATGAGGCAAGAAAAAGAAAAAAGGTGTCCAAATACCAAAAGGTATTCTGTAACAGCAGAAAGCAAAGATGAACTAAGGAGCCTCCTGATGAGGGTGAAAGAGGAGAATGAAAAAGTTGGCTTAAAACTCAACATTCAAAAAACTAAAATCCTGGCATCCAGTCCCATCACTTCATGGCAAATAAAAGGGGAAAGACTGAAAACAGTGACAGATTTTCTTTCCTTGGACTCCAAAATCACTGCAGACAGTGACTGTAACCATGAAATTAAAAGACGCTTTCTCCTTGGAAGGAAAGCTATGACAAACCTAGACAGCACATTAAAAAGCAGAGACATCACTTTGCTGACAAAAGTTCCCATAGTCAAAGCTATGGGTTTTCCAGTAGTCATGTATGGATGTGAAAGCTGGACCATAAAGAAGGCTAAGTGCCAAAGAACTGATGTTTTCTAATGGTGGTGCTGAAGAAGACTCCTGAGAGTCCCTTGGAAAGCAAGGAGATCAAACCAGTCAATCCTAAAAGAAATCTACTCTGAATATTATTTGGAAGGACTGACACTAAAGCTAAAGGTCCAATACTTTGGTCAACTGAAGGGAAGAGAGACACACTGGAAAAGACCCTGATGCTGGGAAAGACTGAAGGCAAAAGAGGGCAGCAGAAGATGAGATGGTTAGACAGTATCACCGACCCAATGACATGAATCTGAGCAAACTCAGAGATAGTGAAGGACAGGGAAGCCTGCCACGCTGCAGTCCATGGGGTCACAAAGAGTTGGGCATGACTTAGTGTCTGAACAGATCCAAACTGACAGGAAAAAAATGAAACTACCTCCATTTGCACATGATATCTTTTATGCAGAATATCCCAAAGAAGCCACAAAAAATTGCTAAAGATAATAAACAGATTCAGTGAAGTTACACAGGACAAGATCAACATACACACAAATCAGCTATGTTTCTATAAACCAGCAATGAACATTCCAGAAGGAAATTAAGGGAACAATTCCATTTTACAATAGCATATAACAGACTAAAATATCTAGGAAAAAATGTAACTGAGAAAGTAAAATACTTGTACATGAAAACTACAAAACATTTCAGAAAAGAAATTAAAGAAAAAAAAAAAAATTAAAGAAGACCTATAAATGAAAGACATCCCCTATCCATGGTCTGGAAGACTTTAATATTGTTAAGATGGCAATGTCTCCAAAATGTTTACAGATTCAATGCAATCCCTGTCAAAATTTCAGTGGTCTCTTCTGCAAAAATGGAAAAGTCCAATGTCAGATCCATACATAATGCCAAGAGGCCCACATCAACCAAAACCATATTAAAAAACAAACAAAAACCCCAACAAAGTTGGAAAACCCACATATTCTGATTTCAAAACTTCTTACAAAACTACAGTAATCAGAATGGTACTAGTATAAAAGTGAAAGTGAAAGTTACTCAGTCATGTCCGACTCTTTGAGGCCCCATGGACTACACAGTCCAAGGAATTCTCCAGGCCAGAATACTGGAGTGGGCAGCCTTTCCCTTCTCCAGGGGCTCTCCCCAACCCAGGGATCAGACCCAGGTCTCCTGCACTGCAGGTGGACTCTTTACCAGCTGAGCCACCAGGGAAGCCCTAGTCTAAGGACAAATGTAAAGATCAATGGAGCAGAACTGAGTCCAGAGATAAAGCGAACCATATACAACCAACTGATTTTCGACGATGATGCTACTTCACGGCGGGGGAAGAACAGTCTCTTCAACAAAATGGTGCTCAGACAACTGAAAGATCACATGGAAAAGAATGAAGTTAGACCCTAACTCATCCCACACACAAAAATTAACTCAAAATGTGTCATCCCCAGCCACCATTGAACAAGCCGCACTTCGCCTTCCTATGCACGTCTCACGCCAAATGAGTGTCCTTCTCTTGGTGAACTAGTGCCATCTTTCCCTCATTTCTGTACCCCTGCTGTCTGAAACGGCCCCAGGCACAGTGCCAAAGTACTGTCCAGGGGTCCCAATCCCAAGAGAGCTGTGAGGTGCCTTCCAGAGAAAATATGTCCACCAGACAAGCTTAGTGCCAGCATGAATGACGGTGCTGTGAGTCCACTGTTAACAGTCAACAATGAAACAGTGAATAAGGAGCCGTCAAACAGAAGCGCCCAGAAAACAAGGCTATGTGTCCCTCTGCTGACAAAACCGTGACCAGAGGCTCACAGGAACTTAACCTCTAGGCCCCTTGCAGCAAAGGTTCAGTTTTCACTAACTCAGTGTTCCTGGTAACTTTACGTAACTATTTTGAGGAAGGAGAATTGACTGTATATATGTGTGGAGGTGTGTGGGGGGGTGTTGAAACAATGGAATATTATTCAGCCATAAAAAGCAATGAAGCACTGACACACAGCACAACTTGGTGAACCCTGAGAACATGAAGCTCAGGGAAAGAAGCCACACACAAAAGGCTGCGTGTTGTGTCATTCCTTCTGCATGAAATGTCCACAACAGGCAAATCCAGAGACACAAAGCAGGTCAGAGGCTGCCAGAAGATGAGAGTGGGGATGGGGAGACAAAACATTTGACATTAGAGAGGCTGTGTAACATCACGAATGCACTAAATTCTGCTGAATTATACACTTTAAAATGCTTAACTGCACAGGACGTGAATTTCACCTCAATAAAAATTTTATTTTACAACTGTCATATCATAGGAAAACATTTGGCCATTGACCCCAGTTCCTGATCTTGGAAATCGCTCAGCTGTGTCCAATTCTTTGCAACCCCATGGACTATACAGCCCATGGAATTCTCTAGGCCAGAATACTGGAGTGGGTAGCCTTTCCCTTCTCCAGGGGATCTTCCCAACCCAGGGATCAAACCCAGGTCTCCCAAATTTCAGGCAGATTCTGTGTCTGATCTTGGGATCTCCTGAGTGAAGGGGTGACAGGAGCGTTCTGTGCTCTAATGAGGTAGCTCCAGGTGGGCCCCTAGGTGGCTTAGGATGGGGTTGGTCCCCAGAAAGACCAAGTCTTGACGAGAAGCTCATCCCCTGTCCTGACCTCCAAGCTCCAGGGCAGGGGAGGGTGGAGACTGAGTTAGTCAGCAATGGTCAGTGACTGACTCATGTCTTCTTAACAAAGCTTCCATAAAACCCCTAAACATGGGGTTTGGAGCCCTCAGGGAGAGCAGGCGAATGTGCAGGTGCAGGTATGGTGGGGGGAAAGGACCTGGAAGTTCCGCCCCAACCCACACCAGGCCCCGCCTCTCTTCCAGCTGGCTGCTTCTGACCTGCATCCCACATACTAAACCCAAAACAGGAAGTAAAATGTCGATCAGAGTTCTGTGAGCTGTTTCACCTCAGGCTCTCAGAGCCTGAGGGGGCTGTGGGAAACCCTGATTTACAGCTGGTCCATCAGAAGCACAGGAGGCGCCGGTCACAGGGTACACCGTGGGGCTGAGCCCTGACCTGAGGGTCTGTGCTAATTTGATGGCTACTGGCAGAGAGAGCTAAGCTCCTGGACACCTAGACGGGGTCTGGAGAACCAGAGCCAGAGGAGAGGTGCTGGGAAGGATGCTGCATTTGGCACTAAAAGCAAGTGAATAGAAACAGCTCAGCGATGCCCAGAAGAAATTTTAAGTCAGAAGAACCCAACCCCACCCCTCTTTTTTCCACCCAGGCTTTGGGGAAAGGAGTGGTTTATCTGTATAAGAACATCCTGCCAACAGGTCAAACAGAATGTGGCCTCAGATAAGTGCTAGTGCCAAACACCACGGAACCCAGAATTCCACTGTTCCCCAGCAGGTGCCATGGCCAGGGGCAGATGCAGCCAGAATGCCTCAGGCACACACAAGAAAACATCCTGCGTCTGAGAGAGAGCCCTCCTGTCACCTTCCTTTATCTCTGGGGCCTCGACTCCTGGGGCCTAAGGCCGTAGGGACTGCCTGCTCTGTTCACCCTGTGTGCCCAGGCTGACCCTGCAGTGACACCAGCGATGAAGCACTCACTCCGTGCTGGGACCAGACCATGTGCCCGCCCTTCCATCTCTCCTAATCTTCCCAACAGCCTGAGAAGCAGACACGACTGAAATCTATCTCATAAACAGAGAGACGGGTCCAGAGAAGTGGCTTGTCTACAGCTGCTCCTCATTGCTTAGCACAGCAATGATCAGCTCACCTAACTGATGACTGAACGGTGAGGAGGGCTAAACTCCGATGGCAGCTCTTGCCTACGTGGGTGGGGTGGGGGTGGGAGAAGCCACTAGCAGGTCCTCCCCAGATGGCCCTACACCATGCACATCCCACATCTGCAGCAGCTGCTTCTGCTGTAAACCCGCCCTTGCTTTTCCACACTTGTCTGGGCTCTACTAACCTCCAAAGGGACCCACATTTAGACAACACTTGTAGAAGCAAGCAAACAGCAGAATTCACAAATGGCCATCATCCTGGGTCACATCCGTTTTGCGTACGTGTATGTGAACACAAGCTCTGCCGGTCCAAGTGAGCCCCCCACAATCAAGGTGCAGCCCAGCCCATGTGACTGGGCGTCTAGGCGCTCCTGCACACAGGCTGGGGATGTGACCGCCCTCTGGGGCCTGGCCAAGTACTCAGTAATAAGCATCACCCAGCAGAGTGTGAGGTGCACCCAATGGGACCTGTGACCCGCACCCCAGTCCCTCCCCAGGTGGTCTCACAGTGCAGGGCTGCCCACTACAGCCCTAAGGGCAAAGCCACCACTGGGAGCAGAGGATTCTAGTCATGGGACACAGGGCACAGGAGCGCACCCAGCACCCATCTCAAGAACAGGCTCACAGCTCCACGCCGGCCCCAGTGCCCAGCGCTGCAGATATGGAGGTATCCATGCACATCGCTTTCTCCAGGTGCACTTGCTCTATCTCCCCAGCCACCCAGAGGGGCTCTGATCAGCATTTCATTTGCACAGCCTCCCCGTGGGGCAGGAGGGCTGGAAACACACGTGCCAGGGACTCACCCCAGCCCTGTGCCTCCACACTCCCCAAGCAGCAGGAGGCCTCCCGGGGTCTGGCTCCCTAAGCCACAGGGCGCCAACGCCCCTGGGGGCACAGTGCCCCTCCTGGGCCTGTGCAGACAGGTTGGACTCTCCTCTCATCAGCAGCCAGTCACCTTGATGCCCAGAAAAGCAGGGTGACCTGCAGTCCCACCATCAAATCCCATACCCACTGAAATGTTCCTCAGTGCACCCGAGCTCTGCCCCTGACACCAGGGATTCTCAGAAGAAGTGGCTTGTCAAGTGAGCGGTGGCACCTACGGGCCCCCCAGGATGTCATCCCCCCTGAGAGGTGGCAGAGCTGCCCACAGCCAGTCCAGCTGCATGCATGGAGAAGCATCCAGCCAGCAGGCATTCAGAGTCAGGTAAAGTCACCACTGCCGGCTGGACATACCTGCGAGAAGCAACAGAGGCTCACTGCCAGGCAGACAGTGGTTAAATGCTGGGTACTGGGCTTCAGAAAAAAAGTTCTGGTCTGAACTGTGTCCCCAGTTTCTACACTGACTCCCACGCCCCTCGTGATGGTGCTGGGTCACAAGGATGGAGCCCTCGGAACGGGATTAGTGCTTCCACAGACTGCTCACGCTTCCCCACGGGAGGGCACAGCAAGAGGAGTATGTGACCTGAAGCACGGCCCTTCCCTGACCGTGCTGGCGCCTAGTCCCGGCCCTCCAGCCGCTGGAAAGCTAAGCAAACAACTTCTGGTGTTTCTGAGCCGCCCTGTCTGTGATATTGTGTTATCACAGCCTGAACACTGAGATGATTTCTATTTTTTTCCACTTTAAGCACATAGAGAATACTACAGAGAGAACACCCTCCTGTGATCCTACCACCCGGATTACCTTTACCATCTTTCGTACATATGATCCCTTTTTTCTATAAATACCATACACACAACTTGCTTTTCTCATTCAACAATGCTTAAAGCTCTCTCCCCCAAGGCCGTCAACAGTTCCGGTTCAGAAGATGCACAAGCGCCTCCAACCAAAAGCCTACATTGAATGTCCAGGTACCTTCCGGATCTTCCCCTCTCCTCCCACAGTGACTGTCCAAGGACTCTGGCCCCACCCCAGCATGTGACGGCTGAGCCAGGGACCCTGCCACTTCTAGCATGACTGACAGGGCCATGGCTTGCTGCTCCCCAACTTGCCAGCTCCCCAGTCGACTGCCATGGAGAGACGGTTGTGACTCCACCCGCGGGCGCCTGACATGGAGTCTCCATTACATGTGTCACCATCCACCCTGCGGCGCAAGGTCCCCTCACCTCATGTGAGTTGTGCGTCCTCCTCATCACTCCCCAGGACCCTACCTTGTTCTTGAAGTACACTTCGATGGGCATGATGAAGCCAGCATACCCCGACTCCTCCACCTTGTAGGGGGGCTCCTTGCACACTGAAAAGAAACAGACGATGTGCCATCAGCTCCTGGCAGCAGGAAGCACACGCATTCTGCCTCCTCTCTGGGCCCAGTGGGCTCTGCAGGAGGCTGGCTCCCCAGGAGCGGAGATCCCAGGCCTGGGCCACATCAGAGGGGTCACAGGGGAGAGAAGAAGCAGAGCAGGAGAAAGGGGGCCCCTGCCACCCTGGGGTGGGAGAGTGTGCGGGAAGGGGCCGGAGACCAGCTAAGGCAGAGTAGCTGGCACTGGCCACGGGGCGCATGGGTTCAAGACTGAGAGCAGCAAGTGAGGCTTGGGTGAGATGCCAGGCCTGGGGAGCCCTGGTCTCCCTGCGGGGCAGGCTCTCTGCTGTGCCCACCTCCTGCCATCACCCATGTGAGCATGTGACTCGGGGCCCTGCTCGGGGCCAGGGACACGGACACTAGCAGATGGAGGTGACCTGGTCTAAGACGGGGCTTGCTGCCTGGGCTCCACTGCAGCACCTAACCACAGCATCCCTAGGGACCGCAGCAACCCCAGGGAGGGAGGGAGGGGGAGAGAACCCAAGAAGAACAGCAGAACAGAGGTAAGACAATCTCCCAGTCTCAGTCTCCAGGACGCACCGTCAGTGTTCTGACACGCATGCTGTCACTCTGCGAGTAACAGGAAAACACTGCTCTCCTGCTTTTAGGAAAAACAGAAGAGTACAGATCCACCCCTCATGTCCTCCACCCCACCTTCTCCCGTGGCGACCAAGAGGTAGGAAAACCCTGCCACCTGTTAACACCTTACACACGTGTGTCTGGACTGTAACTCTTAAATGAGCCACAGATGGCTGGAACATAATGACAGGCCAGCACCTTGCACGTGGCTGGCACATGGGGTATGAGACTTGCTTGGCTGGCCTGACTTCCTACCAGGGGTGAGGGGGCAGTCATGACCTGGTCATAGGACCCACCGCAGCAGAGCCTCCTGGGGGCGCCAGTGGCCAACTCCTCAGCTGAGCACCAGGAGAGCTGTCACCTGACCTCGGGGCATGAATGTGAGTCATTACTGCCACCAAATGCTACATTCATTCATTATCCACGTCTGCGGTGTCGGGTGTCCAGATGGTGACAAAAGCCAAGGTCCCCAGGAGGGAGCAAGTCACCTTCAGTGGGACAGTCAGCCCACCCGGAAGTGACAGAGTCAGGGACAGTCAGCCCACCCAGAAGTCAGGAGTTGCCCTGCCCAGGGGACAATAAGCAGGGGACTCTGTGGGGGTGACCTTAGCCCCAATCCCTATTCCAACAGGTCTCCTGCTCTTTGGTCATCCTCCATGGGTGCTGGCTGGGCACGTCACATGCAGCCCACCCCACACCACTTTCTCATTCCCTCTGAAACCTGCACCGCCTGGCATCTCACAGCTCAGGATCCAGGCTGTCCCAGGCTTCCCCAAGGCCACCTTAGCTTCTCCCAGAGAACTTCGGAAAAGGAAAGAAAAAACCGAAGTCAATGAGTCAATTCAGCTCAACAAATGAAAACAAGATACTTTCAAAAATGAAAATTAGAGAGTAAGAAAGGGCTCTTAGACATTACAAATACAGTATTTACAATGGTTTAATTCAACAGAAAGACCAGAAAATAAAGTCAAAGGAATTTCCCAGAATGTGGGGATAAAAAAAAATTTTTTTTAAGAAAGGTGAGAGGTGCAAAAACAACGCTGTGGATTAAACACATGTCAACAGCAGCTAATATTCATAAAGCACCTATTGTGTGCCAGGCAGTATTCCCAGAATCTTATACCATCAACTCTCAACAATACTGTGAGCCAAATGCACTTGTTCCCATTTTACAGATGAGAAAATTTAAACATAGAGAATTTACATAACAAGCATTCTAGAAAGAGAGAACAGAAATTAAACAGATGGAAAGAAATTCCCAGAGAAATAGAAGAGAATCTTCCAGAGCTAAAATGAAGGGCACCAAATATCCAACATGATGAACAAATGAACCAAAAAACATTCAATATGATAAACAAACAAACCAAAAAAGTCCCCAGAAAGGTCATAAAAACCATCTTAAGTCCTTCTAGGGAGAAAACAAAGACACTAAAAAACACATCACCTGCAACAGAACGAGAAACCAATAGCATCAGATTCCTCAGAAGATGACAAAGCAACATGTTCAAAGCTCTGAGTGATAGTCATTCTCCAACCGGAACATTATACCCAGCTCAACTACCACTCAAGCGTGGGGCCAGAACAGGGCACTCTAGATACACTAAGACTTTATTCCCTACACCCCTTTCTTCAGAAATTGCTTCAGTGATTAGTCTCTTGGGAAACTTCTTGACAAATTACTCCAGTAAAACAGGAAAATGAACCAAAACATAGGGTGTTAGGTGAATCCCTGAGGAGAACAGTAAAGTAAGTCCCAGTGTGATGGCTAATGAGGTGGTCTGGAGAGGAGCCAGTTCTAATTAAAACAGGAAGAGGCTGGAATGAAATATCCAGAGGAAGCGGGGAGTCTCCACTGAATAAATGAAATGATGGGGGTATGGAGAAAAAGGCAAAGCACCTCTGATGAAAAAGACAAATGCAGGGATGGGGAGGAAGAAGCAAAAGGTATTCACAAAGTCACAGGCTAAATATGAAGCCGAGTAAATGGGGCCAAATTTCTTTTTTCTTTTTTTGGCTGAGCTGAATCTTTACTGCAGCATGAGGGCTTTTCTCCAGTTGTGCACTCAGGGGCCTCTCCAGTTGTGGCACATGGCCTCTCTAGTTACTGCATGCGTGCTTAATTGCCCCATGGCATGTGGGATCTTAAGCGTCCCTGGTGGTTCAGCAGTAAAGAATCTGCCTGCAATGCAGGAGATGTGAGAGACATGGGTTCGATCCCTGGGTTGGGAGGATCCCTGAGAGAAGGAACTGGCATCCCACTCCAGTATTCTTGCCTGCAAAATCCCATGGACAGAGAAGCCTGGCAGGCTAGTCTATCGGGTTGCAAAGAGTCAGATAGGACTTAGCGAATAATTAACAACAATGTGAGATCTTAGTTCCCAAATCAAGGATCAAACCCACGTCCCCTGGACCGGCAGGGAAGTCCCAAAACAGGGCCAAGTTTTAAGCAAGGATGACAAAAAAGATCCTATCTGACCTTGGCGTGACCTTGAGCATTCTCCTTGGAGCAAGTGACCCAGAGTTCAGAGAGAACCAGCCGGACGGTGGAGAGCATCAATACAGTCAGTGACCCTCACAGTTACCGACTTCTAGACTCACTCTCTGACCTGGAGCAGAACAACCTTAACCAAGTTGAGTGTAGCTCCCAGAAGGGGCATAAGGGTCAAGGAAGACAGGCTGCTCCTGCCCTTCTCTTCCTAAGTGGAAAGTCAGGAGACCCTGGCCAAAGCCGACAGCTTTGGAGAACCCATCCTTTCTCTTGGCAAACGTTTAGAAGGCACCTACTGTATCCTTTCAGCCCCAGGGATACAGCAGCAAACTGTGGCCAAATGCAAACCCCTCGCTTGGTGGGGATGTGAGAGGGCAAAGCTAAGGAAATAGTCTGAGCTTTCATGTTAGAAACTTAAATTTTTTTTTTTTAAGGGTCAGTATGCTCATATATGCACATTTTATATATAAAATGTGCACAAATCATTGTGTGTGTTCAGTTGATAAGCCATTTCCGACTCTTTGCGACCCCACAGACTGTATGTAGCCCACCAGGCTCCTCTGACCATGGGATTCTCCAGGCAAGAGTACTGGAGTGGGTTGCCATTTCCTTCTCCAGAAAGTTAAACAAATTTTTAAAGTGAAAAATCTAGAAATAAGAAGTAAATTCACTTCTACCACTTTAAAGTGGTAAGGAAAGGACACAACCCAGAAAGGACTAGAAGGCTGCCCCTGGGGTGGGACCACCACTGATGAGTTGGGAGGTGGAGATGCCCACCAGGTACATCCCGGCGGGGTCTCTGTGGGGTGTATACTCTGATTTAAAAGATACTTTTTAAGCACATAAAGTATAACTTCAGAGGCTGGAGTCCTGTAAGGAATTCACTAGCTGCTTCACCTTATGTTTTTCCCTGATCACTAAACAAACGGCAAACAGGCATCTACCATCTAATTCACATGATGCAGGGTGGCTCAGTGGTAAAGAATCCACCTGCCAATGCAGAAGACATGGGTTCGATTCCTGGGTCGGGAAGATCCCCTGGAGAAGGAAATGGCAACCCACTCCAGTCGTCTTGCCTGGGAAACCCCATGGACGGAGGAGCCTGGGGGGCTACAGTCCATGGGGCTGCAGAGTGTCGGTCACCACTTAAGTGACACAACCACCACTACCACATGCTGCAGCTGCCCTCTACACAGAGGCTGCACCAATAGGCTTTGCAAACAAGGACGGTTCAGCTACTCAACTCTGACTGCAAACTGCCTCTGCACAACAGTATGCTTCACCCAAAACCCATTTTTCAGACACTGGGAGCTGGGAGAATGTGCCCCTTCCACGTGACCACTAACAGGTGACTAGGCCTCTTGGGACCTCAGTTTCCACACTGAGACATGGAAGGGGATGCTGGGCACCACCACCCCTGCCAACGTCACAGAGTCTCTGCGAGTGGATGGGAATCACCACTGGGAGAGAAGGGGACTGGACGGGAGAGGGAAAGCAGGCACCCGGCCAGAAGGAGACAGCCCGGCTTCTGCTGTTTCATGGCACAGTCAGTGACCATGGAATGAACGGGAGTGACCAAGCGCCAATCGAAACAGGCAGACCCTGCCCACGGTGCACAGAGCCCTGCTTTAAAGCTCAGGCAGCGGGACTTCCCTGGTGGTCTAGTGGCTAAGACTCTGTGCTCCCAATGCAGGGGGCCAGGGTTCAATCCCTGGCCAGGGAACTTGATCCCACATGCTGCAGCTAAGGCCGGGAACAGCCAAATAAATAAATAAAATAAATAAATATTTAAAAAAATTAAAAAATAAAAAAATAAAGCTCAGGCAGCTTATCGAGACCCCTGAGCCTGCTTCCCCTTCTGTAAAAGAGGGTCGTGGGGCAAACAAAAAGAGCTTATGAGCACAACACGTCTGATAAATGGCATGTAGTATTATTATCGTTACCAGGTGCTATACATCATTATTATTACTACTACTACCACCAGGTGCTTCCCAGGTATCTGCTGTTATCAGGACTCCGATCTGCTCTCTCCAAGAGGCTGAGAGAGGGAAGAAGGAAGAGAAGTGAAAAGTCAGGAAGGAGAAATTAAGGAAAGGAAGAGCTGAAAGCTGATGGAAGAATCCAGAAGGAAGAACAATGGCCACTAACTATGCCACTAGGAATCTGGAGCTGCTGTCCCCCCGGAACCAGGAGTTTCTACTTCTGTGACACACGTCCCCTCCTGGCTGGACAGTCAGACACTTGCCGGCACTGGCCCAGGCCCCAGCAGGTCCCAGGACAGGCTCCATACTCTCACCCCGTGAAGCCTCACCCCGAACCCCCTGCCCCCCCTGCAGCCTGGCAGCAGCTCTCCCTGCCCCAAAGCCCTTCTGGAGCAGTCTTTTGTTTCTTTATCAACACATCCCTCCGAGGCCTACTTATGGGACCCCTGTGACATGCTGGGCTTCACGCAGGGACCAAACGGTGACGCGGCAGACAGGCCCCGACCCCACAGAGCTCCCCGACTCCCCCTCAAAGTCTCCCGGAAGTGGCCTCTGACCTGGCGGCCTGGACAAGCTTCTGTGCCTGCAGGCACAGGACAGCCTGAGGGGGAAACGAGGAGGAGGCAAGGGCCATACGCCTGCCTTTTCTGGTCCGGCCCCACACGTCAGGGGCTCTGGAAAGGGCATCTCTCCTCTGCCGACATGGGCCCAGTGAGCAACTTCCTGCTTACTCACGGGGTGGTCGTACACCACCCTGCCCACCCTCCAACCCGGGCCACATACTCTGGTGCTCCTCAGAGCCAGAGCCTCAATAATGACACAAGACACCCGTCACCAGCTCTGCTGGGCTTTCCTGACAACCAAGTTCACAGCTGAGGGGAAGTGGGGGGTGGGGGCGCCCCTGTGCGGAGGCAGAGCAGCGCTGGCCAAGGAGTTCAGGCCAGCTGCTCCCCAGGGAGGGGGGCACTCACCCCGCTTGGGCTTGGGGAAGCTGTCGTGTAGCCGGAAGACCACCTTCTCCACGAAGTGCTGGATCTCGCACTGCTCAGGGCCGCGGACGAACACCATCCAGTCATGCGTGAACCCCTCCGTGGTGGGCTTCTTGCGCAGCTGGGCGCGGTGTCCCAGCTCTAACTTGACCTGGACAGTGCACTGCGGGGAGAGAGGCAGGCGCAGGGTCAGCGCAGAGCCCAGGGCCCTGGGATGTGGGCCGCCCCCTCCATCCATCCCCCACCCTACCCCAGGTAGCATACAGAGCCCAAAAGTGAAGGGACTCCAGGAGGCTCCAATTACAGGGGGTGGGGAGCATGTGTTTGCTCTACATGCTTTCTCTCCCCAGCAAGCCCACTCGGGGCCCTGCATCTCCACCCCAGTCACCCCAGGACCCAGGCACCTGCAGTCTCCTCTCCCCCAGGCTCTGCACAGCTGGCTGGCTCCTCTCACTGAGGTCTCAGCTTGACAGCTGCTTCCTCAGGGAAGCCTTCCCTGACCACCCAGTCTGAAAGCACCCACTCCCACCCCCACAGCTCTTCAGACCATATGGTCCTCTCAGCACCCTCCACCAACAGAAACCACTTGCTAGTGGCTTGCCTGGTCTGCTCTTAGGTTGGCAGCCTGTCTGGGGCAGTAACCCTCACCAAGATTTCCCGAAAAAAGAAGTGTGACCCATGAGGGAGGGGCTGGTGCCAGGACCAGAGGGTACCAAGATCCACTGATGCTCAAGCCCCTTGCATAAAAAGGCTTAACACTTACAAGTGACCTACGGACATCCTCCTACAGACTTTACATCATCTCTGGGTTACTTATAATACCTCGTACAACATAGATCCTATGCAAACAGTTGTAAATACAGGTAAGTGCTATGTCAACAGTGCCAGGGTCCAGCAAATTCAAGTTTTACTTTTTGGCACCTTCTGTAACTTTTTTCCCCAAATATTTTTGGTCCACAACTGTATGAATATACGAATGCAGAACACACCAATCTGAAGGGTGGGCTGTACCTCACTCTACAAGTGAGGCAACCAAGGCTCTGAGACTGAGCTGCTACGTGGCCATGAGAGATGGCTCTGCTGTATGTGTGTGTGTCGGTCACCCGAGGGCCACTCTGCTATACTGACCAACCCACACCAGTCCTTGATTAAAGCCCTGTTGTCATCCATCATCCCACAGAGTGCCTCCGGAGAACAGAGACCCTGAGGGTCACCTGAGTCACCCACACCAACGATGGTTTGCAGTGAGAATGGGGGGGGGGGGGGGGCACGGCAAGAACGAAGCCACCTGGGACAGGTGCAGGTGGACCATGGCCTCGGCAGCCAGACTCCCCTCCTTGCACACGTGTTGGCCCCTCCCCCCTAAGCGAGCAGCCCCCACACTTCACAAATTCTGGAGCGCCCATGGGGACCCACTGCACACACCCCTCTGGCCTGGAAAACCCTCCCCAAACTTCCCTTCACACAGAGCCTGACACCTAGTATCAAAACCAAGAACATTACAAAGAAGGCAGAGGCCAAGTGGACACTTGCTTCTAAGTGCCAAGATAACCAAGGGCACGTGGGCCGCCAGATCCCACACATCCTGGAGACTCCCCTGCTGGGCTCACCAGCTGGGGCCTGGACCAGAAGCCTCTCTCTGCGTCCTCCGCCCTCTTTCCACTACCAGCCCCCGAGCATCCCCAGGGGCCACAGCCCCTCTGGTGCCTGCCTCTTTTACCCATTTAGACCCCGCCACCAGCATCCTCCTGCTCTTCCCCTCCTCCTCTGCCTGCTCGGTCACTGCCTGGGACACAGGGCTCACCCTTCGCAGTCTGAGTCAAGTCCATAAGCCTCAGCACACCTCCTGCCTGCGTTTCCCCAACTCTGGGGTGCTCCTGACTCACCACGTTTTCATCTGACTCAGAGAGAGGATGCTGCAGAGCCGTGCACGCGCACATATCTGCCCTCACTCACAAGCAGCTGCTGCTAAGCTCTGGACACACCATAGGGGCTGTGAACCAAGGGTGCACGGGGAACACACACACCCTGCTTCCCCATTCTGTCAGGCACCAGCCATCCCCAAACACACCAGGCATGCGTGCTCCTTCCCGGCTGTGAGCCCACAACCGGGGAGCCCTCACTCACTTCTTTGCAGACTGAACTTACACTCATCTCTGAAGCCTTGGCTCAGGGCTGCTCTCTCCAGAGCCCTATCTGATCGGTCCCCACACTGGAAACCAAGCAGGCCCTGGTCTCCACAACCGTCCGCAAACAGCCAGCTCCTTGGTGTGCTTCACCCCAACCCTGCCCCTGAGCACCTTCAGCTGTCTCCAGTTACCCTCTATCCTGGAACCACACTGCTCGAGGTGTCAACCACACAGAATTAAACTAGAGAGGCTTCCTAAATCAGGGAGTTCTAAGCGGCACATTCTGGGGGGAAGGGCCAAGGTGACGGTTAAGTATAGGGTGGTCTCCATGTGCGGAATGGTGGGAGGCTGTGGGTGCTGAGTGAGCTGTAAAAACAGCAGGAGCCCCTCCCCTGCTGGCAGGACCACAGTCCTGGGGCGCTGCTCGGAAACAGAGCAGAGAGACCCCCCTCAGGGCCGGCCCACTGGTAGGAGGGGTGGGGATCCAGATGGAGTATTTCAATTTAACATAAGAGAACCAGCTACATGCAGGTGATGGAGTCAGGGAAACAGCACTGAGTGAGAAGTACCCTGGGCAACTGTGTATGGTCTGGGCTGAAGGCAGACTAGGACAGACAGACCACAAGCCTGCTGGGAGGCAAGTGGAAGGAGTGGCTAGAAGAGGAGCCTGAAATAAGGGAGCTGGGAGGGCCTGCGGGCGGATGGAGGAAAGACAGGAGACCCTGGGCAGCTGGAAGGCTGTGATGCCCATGGAGCCCGGCCCGGCAGAGCAGTGGCGGGGGAATGGGGACATTCGAAGGGAAATACCCTACCAAAAGCTGGAGGAAAGGACTGGACGTCTGGATAAACAAGTCATGCTCAAATCAGCCACGAGCTTCTATTCACAGAGCACTGCTTATGGGCAACGTTCAAGATAAACAAATCCCGATGATGTTTACATGGTCCCGAATAGGCCATAATCACCCCCCACACCCTATACTGACTGTGTAACATACTCTGCTTCACACACCCTATACACAAGTGTGTAACACACTCCATGTTTCTCTCCAACCTGTTCTAACGCTGAGGAGTCAGGAGACAATCCCTGGACTGTGGGCAAGGTTCCAGGTGGGAAGCCAGATCATGATGACGAGACCCTGGGAACAGCTTCTGGTACTTTAGAATTAAATCCCAGGTCTGCTGTTCACTTGGCCGGAGATCCACAACCCTGCTCCCACCTCGGCCGCCCGCCTGGCATGTCTCATCACGTGGGGTTCCCACCCAGGGCACACCAGCAGGCAGCCAAGCCGTGATTGTGAAAGAAGGGAAGACCACAGTTCCATGCGAGGGGGAAGATGGGAGTGCCAGAAAGTCGCGCCACAGGCCAAAGTAAACAGGGAGGTTCTGAAGCGCAGTGGGTAATCTTTGCTGCCGACAGGCCATGCCCAAAGCCCCGCCTGGGCCCAGGCAGCATCTCTGCCCTCGGGGGCTGGCGCCAGCTCAGCCTCAACAACCCCAGACCCCAGGGGCCGAGGACCATGCCATGCACCGCTGCACCCAGGAGAGGGGGTCTCCTTCAAGTGCTGGAATCTTCTGAGAAGTAAAGATGGGAAATCACACAGATCTGGGGACACGATATGAGGGAAAAAAACACCGAATCAGTGAGACGCTCAGGCTACGCTGAAGCAGAGGCAGGCTAGGCTGAGTCCCCCCTGCCAGCTACTCCAGCTCGGCGAGTCTCAGTAATTTATTACCTGCTCTGCCCCTCCCTCCCAACTCCACCTGGGCTCCTTCCCCGTTCAACAGAACCAAGCAACTGAAGCAGACCCTCAGCCGCTGCTCCAGGAAGGGTGTCCGCTGGAGAGGTTCGCTGCCACCGGGTTAACAAGCCTGTGCTGCCCCAAATGATGCCTCTCACCTGCCACTCGGCTGCTGGGACATGGCAGAGCCTCCGAGGGCGAGGGCGGGCCTTGGTCACTGCCTTGGTTCAGCATCTCATCTGGGGGTTACTTCACCACCCCCTCCTCCAACAAAAGCCCAGAACAAAGGGGCACATTTCAACCCTGTCCCAGAAGGGGTTAACTATTCTACCTCTGGGAAAACCTCCCTAAAACCTGAGTGGAACGAGGGCTCCCAGGGCCATCTGGGGACAGTTAAGCTTGGGCTGAGGGCCTCCGCCGGGCACTACCCTCACTCCAGGCCAACTGGCAGTTGGCACTTGGAACCCCACGGCCAGAATCCTAAGTCCTGCAAAGCAGGCCAACGGCTCGGCCAGCCCAGATCCCTCCAGGTGTGGACCGGGAGGCCTTGCCAGCCTGGGGCCCACAGTTCCTCTCCCAGATCCTTCCTGAAGCCCTCAAACCCAGAACCCAGCCAGCCGCCCAGCCCCAAAAGGCAGGTCTTCAACACCGAGTGTCTGTAAGATTTCCCCCGCTCTTCTGGTGGGAATTCTCTTCAGCAGACACCCTTCCCTCTGGGAATTTGAACTTTACCAAGTGGCCTAGTTATGCCTGAAGTCTGGCGGCTGCTGTGAATTCCCTCAGATGAACAATCCCCTCCCCTCCCAGGGGAAGGAATCACTGAGGGACCCCTCATTGGCCTGGAATGATTCTGCCAAGTCTGACGGGACCCAGCAGGGTCACTGGCCATGTGGTCCACACACAGCCACAAAAGGGGATGGGAGGGGGCGGGGGACCGGCCTCACGGAACCATAGCCACACAAATCCAAAGAAAATGCTCTTCACACAACTTTCTCCTTGGGGGCCCTGTGGGGGCTCCTGAAGCAGCTACTGAATCAGAGTTGGCTCCAGTTGTCCCTCCCTCTGTGTCAATCCTCTCAAGCAGGGACCACCTGCCCAGAGGCGGGGACCTCTCACAAAAGCCACAGGAGGGCCTGGGCCTCTGACCACTGGCCCACAGAGGGCTGGTGGCCGCCCCTGCACCCTCTTCTGGTTCTGACCAGCCTCAGTCCTGGGGCACAAGGTTAATGACAAAGTGACAAGAAAGGACTCCATGAATGTGTCTCGGGACACTAAGGATAAGCAAGCAGACCACCATTATGCGTGCTAAGTTACTTCAGTCGTGTCGGACTCTTTGCGATCCTATGGACCATAGCCCACCAGGCTCCTCTGTCCAAAGGATTCTCCAGGCAGGAATACTGGAGTGGGTTGCCATGCCCTTCTCCAGGGGGATCTTCCCGGCCGACCCAGGGATCGAACCCATATCTCTTATATCGCCTGCATTGGAGGCAGATTCGTTACCACTAGGGCCACCTAAGCAGACCATGGGGCTAAGCAAATACACCCATGATCCTCAGGGTTGTCAGGGGGCTGAGCAGCCTGACCTCCAGCAGCCCAGCAGGGAGGCCTGGTACCAGATATATTAATACTTTAAATCTGTAGGGAACGCCCACCGACATGCAGACAATATGCTGGTTGACCCCAAAGTTCTCCAGGGAACAGTCTTGGGAGATTCTGAACATGAACAACCGGATGAAGGCATCTATTCCAGGGCCGGTGGACCTGGTGACAAAGGGAGTGGTTCCTAGCCCCTTTTATTAAACTGACAGTTGGTAAAGCTAAGTGCAAAACTTCACATTACAAACCGTGGGGGACACGAAGGGGAGTTGTTAGGCTCTGGTCCCTGCTCTCAAGTGCGTTACAACACAGCTTTAAAGGCTGGCAGGCCAATCTGCCGGGTGACAGCTTCAGAGCCGGGTTGGGAAGGACCCTGGCACCCTCTCGTTAGCGCTCTGCCAGGTCCCGAGGTTCTCTGGAAAGGTCTGGCAAAACAGCAAGAGATCCCCAAGCACGCCCCCAGCCTCAACTCTTCCTCTGTAACAAGGGCCTTCCTCCATCATGAGAAACACACCTCCCTTCCAGAGCAGCAGAGCATGGACACAGAAAGCTGTTCCCAAGTCCAGGCTTAGCAGACGAAGCGTCATCTAGCATCAGTTCAACCTGTGGTTCAATGGGTCGGCTGCCCACTTCGGCAGCCAGGTCCGACATTTCTGCAAAGGGAGGAACACCTGGGCCTTTGGGGAGCAAAACCCCCAGACACTGACACCACTTCTAGCTCCCTAGGCAGCCCCCGGCCCCCCAGCAAACTTTCAGCATCTGCTCAGTCTGTAGCCAGGCCCATTCCTTCCCCACCATCTTTGTAGATCATATGCCTGCTAGCCATGACCCCTAAGTAAGCAAAGACCTGCCCCCCAAAATACATCACCACGTTCCCGCTAAAAAAATACACATCCTGAGATTTCCCTGGTGGCCAGTGGTTAAGACTCTGCACTCCCACTGCAGGAGGCACAAATATGATCTCTGGTCAGGGAACTAAGATGGATTTCCCAGGTGATGAGGTGGTAAAGAATCCACCTGCCAATGAAGGGGATGCAAGATATGGGTTTAATCCCTGTGTTGAGAAGATCTCCTAGAGGAGGAAATGGCTACCCACTCCAGTATTCTTGCCTGGACGACCCCAAGGACAGAGGAGCCTGATGGGTTGCAGTCCATAGGGTCGTAAGAGTCGGACACGACTTACCCACCAAGCACGAAGGCACAGGGCGCTGAGACCCCCAACCGCACAGCCCAAAAGGAAAACCCACCATCACATCCAGAAGGAAACAAATGAGCAACGACAGACTAGAGGTTGGAGGGATCAGACAGTTGGGTGTATGGTCAGGACAAAGGGAACTGGAATGACTTTTCCCTGGGAGCCCAGAGCCAAATGCAGAATCCCCTCTTTTCTCAGCCGGGCCAGAAAGTTCTAGAGAACACACCAGGAAGGCCAAGAGAACCAAAATCTCCCAAAGCAACAGGTCTGGCTGGGGGAGAGACCCGCTGTTCCTTATCACACTGAGGCCTTCACAGGTGTGGGGCGTCCCAGGGGAGGCAGAGAAGGCTGGCTCTGCTGGATTCAAAGGGTCCCGACCCCCACCCCACCCCCAGATCCCGTACCAGAAGTCCTCCTGGACAGCTTACAGCTGGCTCACCTACTCAGATCGATAAGGGACACCATTCTCTCCTGCCTCCCCTGGGGCCGTGAGGAAAGGACAGGGCTCAGAGCTGGGGCCTCTGCCTCCCACATTTGCATGAGAACACAGCCCAGACGAAGAACTGGACTGGGGTGGCACGCGCCTTCCTCTGGGGCCGGTTTCACTTGCACTTGCATGCGCAAAGATCTGGAGCAGCGCTGTCCAGTGGAACCTCCTGCCATGGAGGAAAGGGCACCTCTTCACAGCCCAACAAGGCGGCTGGAACCTCAGGAGTGGTGGTTCCTGAACACCTAAGATGCGGCTCATGCAACGGAAGAACCGACTTTTTCACTCTGGTTCAAGTTTGAATCACAACTGCCAGCAACTGTCACACCAGACAATGGCGGAATGGCGCTCTTTGTTCCAGGGGGCTCACCTGCCCCCCGAGCAGGACTGTTGTCTCCCTGCATTGCCAGCCCAGAACACTGCCCTGTCTCACTCACAGAGACAACCACAGCCTGCCAAGGGCCCCCCACATCACAAGGTGGATGGACGCCCATGGGCCTGAAATGTCTCCTTGGGGGCCCAGTGGGGCAAGGGGCAGAAGTCTTGCTCTGCACCTGCGGGTTGTCCAGCAAGACTTTCCCAGGGTCCAGCTGCCTTAACAGTGGACACTGAAGGTCTATTTTGTTTCCTAACTCAATAAACATCGGAGGCCTCGAGCTCGGTCCCTTCAAGGGAAATGAACTCACCCCACCCTGCAGAAATCCCCATTCAGCTGTCATAAACTATGCCTCACCTCTTGAGAGAAAGGTACAGTATCAAGGCTGAAGTGAAATTGCAGTGAGAGGGTGCCCCAAGCACAGGACTCAGTGATTCTGGCCACCAGGCGGCCAGGATGGGCTGGGGTGTATGCCTCCTGCACCCCCACCCCTGAAACCCAACTGCCACACAGCGCCTCACCAGCCAGAGCCGCCTGAGTGGCGCCGGCAGCCAGGGACGCCCCAACCTGCCCTCACTAAAAGCGGGGAATTCAGCTTCCACCCCCACAGCCCCACACCGCCTTTCCTGGCCTCACGCCCCGGGAAGCCAGGGGCAGCAGATGAGGGTGAAGAGAGAGTTGATCCTACGTAGGGAGCTGCAATGGTCCCTGGCTTGAGTTTACTGAAACTGACTCTGGGTTGCCAGACCAAAGGGAGAGGGTCCGTGGGGAGTCTGGGGGGCTGGGGAACACCCTGGGTTTGCAGCAAGTCTCTGGGTGGAGGCTCCAAGATGCTGGGGAAGGCAGGGAACATGGGGGTATACAGGGGCTGGGAGGAGGACAGTGGGTCAAAGTCACAGCACCAGACTAGGGGATGTTGGAAGGAAGTGGGTGACCATGAACATCAGGAAAGAGACAAGGGGGTCTCTGCAAGGAGGATAGCTGTGATTCCAGGAGCCAGATTTAGCTCTGGACTGGGGGGGGGGGGCTGGGGAGCAATGTGGGGCAACGTCAGGGTCACAGGGGCAAAGAGGGCCCAAAGTGAGGGGAGTGAGGCATCTGGTATGTGAAGGGTGTGGGGGCTCCAGATCAGAGCAGAAATGGTCCCTGGATCTGGTCAAAGAGGGTCTGAAGGTGAAGAAACAGCCCTTTGGGTCCCTGGAACCCGAAGGGGAGTGATCAGAGCAGAGGGGGCTGAGGAAGCCGGCCCAGATCCGAAACGAAGGATGTTCAAGGCAGGCCGGGGTCCTGGTGAGAAAAGGCCTGGGACCTCGCCAGCGTTTGAGGAGAGGGCTGAGGCTCAGCTGGGGCTGAGGCAGGGGCAGGATGAGAGGGGAGAGAGGTTAGGCTGGGCCTGGGTTCAAAGGAGGAGGCCGCAGACCAGGAGTTCTGGGGGGACTCAACCCCCAGCAAAGGTTTAATGTGGAGAACAGACAGAGTGTGAGGGGAAGCAGGGCCAAGGGGCCAGGGCAGGCAGGAGACACCAACTGCCCTGGATTCAGAGAGGAAAGGGGGTACAGGTCGGATCAAAGGACTCTAAAGGGACCCCGGAGATGGCTGTGGAGAGTCATGATTGGGCCAGAGTCCGGAAGGATGTCCCGGGGGGCTCTGGGTCGGACTGGGGTCGCAAGGGGAGTCCCAGAGTAATCCAGGCCAGGCTGGGGTCCCGAGGAGGGTCCCAGAGGGTCTGGGTTGTAGTGGGGTCACAAGAGGTGTCCCACGGGGATCTGGGCCGGACCGGGGTTGCGAGGGCCATCCCAGGGGGCTCTGGGCAGCGAGGGACCGAGATTCCCAGGGGAGTCTGAGGCGTTGTAACCCGGCAGGGGTCGCGGATGGGGGAGGGGCACCCCCGCCCCACATAAAGGCCCGGGAGAGCGGTGGGCGCGCACAAAGCGGAGCGGGCGGGCGCCGAGCCGGAGCGGAGAGGCCGGGACCGAGGAGGGCCGGGCCGGGCGGGCGGGTAAGGGAGGGAAGGAGGGAGGGAGGGAGGGAGCCCGGCGGGCGGCGCGGGCTGCGCTGGGGCGGCGCGGCCGTTCCTCACCTGATTGTCCATGGCTGGCGCCCCGCCCCGCCCCCGGGCCCCGCGTCGCTCGCCGCCGCCGCCGCCGCTCAGCGCCGCCCCGCCGCCCTCATTGTCTGTCAGGCGCCGCCGCCGCCGCTCCCGGCCGCCCGCCCGCCCGCCAGCCCCGCGGAACCGGAAACCGCCGCCAGCCCGGGTCGCGCACCGACCGCGGGCCCCCGCCGCCGACTCGGGCCAGCCGCCCGGACTGACAGATGTCTGGGCCAATCGACGATACGGGCAGCCACTCGTGGGGTGGGACTTCCGGCCTGGTGGGGGCCTGCCGGGCTGCGGTCCGAGGGACGAAGCCCGCAGCCAATGGGAGGCCCGGACCGGAGGGGCGGGAGGAGGGAGGGAGGGAGGCGCGAGGCTAGCCCAGCAGAAGGGAGCGCGAGGTGTGCGCCGCACGTGGAGGGGGGCGGGGGCGGGACGAGCGCGCCGCGCCTGCGCACTGTAGTCCGCAGGGGGCGCTACCCGGTGGCCCGAGCATCCCTGGGGCCCGAGCCTCCCTGGGCCCGAGCTGAGCTGGCGGTTGGAAGGCTGGAGAGGCATCCCCTGGGACATTTTTGTTTCCTAGCCACGTGTTGCTACTGTGTGATGGAATGAGCCCTGGGCTCTGGAACTACAGATTAATTTTACAATCCTGGATCTCTATTATGGTTCACTCCCTTCCTCCTCCGAGGGTCAGTTTGCATCAGTAAAATGGGGACTATATCACAGTACCTTTTGATGATAGTTCATGCTAGTCTGAATGATACAAATCTGATACCAGCTACATTGACATAACCAAGACATTCTCAATTTATTCCCGAAAATTATCATGCCAATCCCTCCAAAAACCGATTTTTAATTTACCCATGAATATATACCTTCACTGTGACTTGTAAACTGTTTAGATCGGACGTTAACGTATCGCCCCATCTTTTTCATGATCTTGTAAGCCACTTTTCTTGTGGACATTAGGACTTCTGCCTGCGATTTGGGGCCCCTTGTGCAATTATTTTAAATTCCTTCTATAAGATTAAAAATCGGGGTTTTTTGGTTTGTTTGGGTACCCCCCCCCCCCACATTTCTCATTTAAGTGTCAGGCTCAGTGGTAGAAATTTAAAAATCCGCCTGCTAATGTAAGGAGACGCAGGAGACGTGTGTTCCATCCCTGAGTAGGGAAGATCCCCTCGGGGAGGAAATGGCTACCCACTCCAGTATTCTTGGCTGAGGAATCCCGTGGACAGAGGAGCCTGGCGGGCTTCAGTCCACAGGGTCGCAAAAAGCAGGAGGCAACTGAGCATGCTCGCAAAATATTTATTAGGTTGTGTGGCCGGTGCTTTGTGATGAAGAACGTCGGAAAATCAGTTACTTTGGAATTAAAAGAAGCCCAGATAGGAACTGCTAAGAGAGTCAATGTCATAGTACATAGTAACACTGTACTTTTAAACCTAGGGCAGGGCCACCTGGGTTTTTTTTTTTTTTTTTTTTTTTTTTGGTGGGGGGTGTTGGAGGTCATACTGAGAAAATAAGCAACAATAATGCTAAACAACGATGCCAACCAATAATAATGTTATTAATAAAAGGATGACAGAAAAAAATAACAACACTGTTTTGAAACCCCTAATGAGCTAATCATTGCAGATGACAGTCGACCATTAACTGAAAAGTCCGTGGGAGACTGGAGAGTATAACATCATGTCCACCATGACCTCTTCACAGATTGCCTGCTAGATGCAGAGGGGAAAAATTGGGCAATACACAACACCAAAGAAGAAGTTATTCTTGCCCCAAATATTTAATTTGAATCATACCTTTAGTTCCAGTTTACAAAGGAAACACACAGGGTATGTGATCATGGGAGGTGACACCATGAGAAGAAATCAGGCAAGGAATTTCCCTGGTGGTCCAGTGGTTAAGACTCCGGGCTTTCACTGCAGTGGGGTGTGAGTTCAATCCCTGGTTGGGGGTACTAATGTCCCCAGATGTCACACATGGTGCAGTGAAAAAAATAGAAAACAAAGGAAGAAGCAGCAGCAATCGAACAAATTCAGAAGGTGAAACTCTCAACAGTCTGGGAGAAAAGACATGAGAACCATTCAGAGTTCAGAGATGGTGTCACAACCAAATGCAATGTAAGGTCCTTCATTGGATCTTAGCTTTGAATAAACCAGCTGTGTCACTGGGGAAATTTGAACTTGAATTGGATTATATTTCAACTTGTAATTGGTTAGGTGTGATCATGGAATTACAGTTGTGTAGAAAAATTATTTACTTTTTAAAGCTGCACAGGGCTAAAATGCCACCAGGCTAATTGCCTTTAAAACACATTAATTTAAAAAATAAAAAATAAAAACTAGACGAAAATATGGCAAATGTTAAGAACTGTTCAATCTAAATGATGGGCATATAGGATTTCATCAAACTGATCTCTATACTTTTCTGTATATGGGAAGCTTATATAATGAAAAGTAAACATGTTGGGACCTCCCTGGTGGTCTAGTGGTTAAGAGTCACCTGCCAATGTAGGGGACAGAAGTTTGATCATTGGTTGGGGGAACTAAGATCCCATAGGCTGAGGAGCAACTAAAGCCCTTGTGCCACAAGCCCATGCTGGGCAACAAGAGAAACCAGTGCAACAGGAACCCCATGCACTGCAATTAGAGGGTAGCCCCCAATCACCACAACTAGAGAAAGCCCACTTGAAGCAACAATGACCCACAGCAGACAAAAATTAATTCATTCATTCAAAGTTAGAATGGTAAAGTAATTTTAAAATGTAAATATGTTGAATTCCCTGGTGGTCCAGTAGCTAGAATTTCATGCTCTCACTGCCAAAGGCCTGTGTTCCCTGGTACAGGAATTAGATCCCACAAGTTGCACAGCCCAGTCAAGTGTGGTCAAAAAAAAAAAAAAGCATCCATTGCCTAAAACTGAACAGCTGTTTTCCTTCCTTGAGGAGGTAAGCAGAGCGCTGCTCCGTTTTCTCATTAGTATGGCCATATCCTGGCCAACACCTGCTGTATACAAGCTCCAGAGGATGAATTTTAAACTCATTTAATCATCGCAATATGAAGAGGTAGGTGTTGTTGCCCTCATTTTACAGGTGAGGAAACCGAAGCTCAGATGAGGTTATTGCATTGTCCAATGTCCCATGTCCAGTATATGCCAGAGTCAGGGACCCACAGAGAGTCCAGAGCTACATATCTGCCACCTGTGTCTTAGTGCCTGCTTAGTAGGCGGGCACTACCAGCAGCCTCCCCGACGAGAGCATCTCTAAGGAAATCAAAGAAGACTTCCTGGTGGGGAGGGAGTAGGGTTGAGGCTGAGACTTGAATGACATTGAAGGTGAACACTTGATTTCTTTCAGAGGAAGGTACAATGTTTAGATATTGTTACAAGCTGCTGAAGCCGAACCTCCAATACTTTGGCCACCTGATGCAAAGAGCTGAAGCACTGGAAAAGACCCTGATGCTGGGAAAGATTGGAGGCAAAAGGAGAAGAGGACAGCAGAGGATGAGATGGTTAGATAACATCACCAACTCCATGGACATGAATTTGAGCAAACTCCAGGAGATAGTGGAGGACAGAGGAGCCTGGTGTGCTACAGTTCAAGTGGTCACAAAAAGTCAGACACAAACTTAGCGAATCAGCAACAACAACAAAGTTAGAAGTTGGCATTGTACACAAAGTTGCTCTGGTTGTCATCTGCTGTATAAAAAACCACCCTAAACTGAGTGACTTGGAACAACACTAAACTGTTGTTGGGACCCAGTCACCTTCAGAGATTTTGGTTTCATTCATTTGAAGTAAGAAAGGGCCAGGTCACCCATTCCCCCTTTTGGAAATTCAGCTGGGGATTCTCTTGTGCAGACTGGGTCAAGAATTACTGAGTTGCAGTTAATAACATTTCTGTTGTTATTGTATCTAATTTTTGTGATTATTTTTGATCTGTGACAAAGGACTTCTGGAAGTGACACATTTTTTCCTATCTACATCAGTGTGCCTGAAGGGAATAGATTTAAAGAAAAACTTAAAGCAAATAGTAATTTGAGCAGAATGCGTGATTGACAACCCAGTGGCTCAGTGAGTCAAGAATCCACTTGCAATGCAGGAGACACAGGAGACTCAGGTTTGATCCCTTGGTCGGAAAGATCCCCTGGAGGAGGAAAATGGCAACCCATTTCAGTATTCTTGCCTGAAAAATCCCATGGACAGAGGAGCCTGGCGGGCTACAGTCCATAGGGTCACAGAGATTCAGATACAACTGAGAAACTACGCATGCATGCATGATTGACACACGTTATCCAGATGTTACAAGCATCTGTAATTTGGGCAAGGCTTGGCAGAAACGGCTTATCTCTGCCCCTCATGATGTGAACTCACTGAGGCTGAATGAAGAACCTCTCCAACACAACTCACTCATCACGCCAGGAAGTTGGTGCCAGCTGTTGGTTCTTCTCCACGTGGGCTCCTGCACTTGGTGGCTTGGGATTCCTCACAGCATGGTGGTGGCTGGGTCCCAAGAGTGGGTATCCCCCCCAAAATAATAGACAGCTGCATTGCCTTGCATGAACTAGCCTCAGAAGTCACATGGAGTCACTTCCACCATACTCTAAGCCCACCCACATTCAAAGGCTTCTTCATGGGACTTCCCTGGTGGTCCAGTGGCTAAGGCTCCACGCTCCCAATGCAGGGGGCCCAGGTTCAATCCCTGGTCAGGAAACTAGATCCTATTGCTGCAACAAAAGAATTTGCATGCCACAACTAAAGATCCCACATGCTGCAATGAAGATCAAAATATCCCATGTGCCGCAAGTAAGACCTGGTGTAGCCAAATAAATAAAAATAAGTGCTTAAAAAAAAAACTTTAAAAAGGACTCCATAGAGGAGCGTAAAGGTTATGGGTATAGTCCAGAGGGTCGGAAAGAGACATGACTGAAGTGACTTAGCACTTAGCACTCAGATAGTTGACTTACAATATTAGTTTCAGATGTATAACATAGTGATTCAATATTTTTATAGATTATACTCCATATAAGATTATGATAAAATATTGGCTATATTCTCTGTGCTATATATTACATCCTCGTAACTTTTTTTTACATCTAGTAGCTTGTACCTCTTAATCCCCTTCACCTATTTCGGCTCTCCTCACCTTTCTTCTGGTAACCACCAGTTTTTTATCTGTATCTCTGCCCTCTTCCAACATGTCTTTAAAATCAGCTGGGTAAACAACAAGCTCCTATTGTATAGTACAGAGAACTATATACAATATCTTGTGATAAGCCATAATGGAAAACAATTTTTAAAAGAATGTATATATATATATGTATGTATGTATGTTTAACTGAATCATTTTTATATAGCAGAAATTAATACATTATAAATCACCTATATTTCAATTAAAATTTTTAAAAAATCAACTGGAGATTCTATGTGCAGACTGGGCTAAGAATCACTGAGCTGCAGTTAATAATTTTTTGTTGTTACTGTATCTAGTTTTATGGTTATTTTGTATCTGTGACAAGTGACTTTTGGAAGTGACACAATGTTTCCTATTCAAATACATCACTGTGAGCAAAGGGAGTAGATCTAAAGAACAAAAGCAGATAGCAATTTGAGCACTTGGCAGAATGCATGAGTGATACATGTCATTCAAATTTGTTACAAAGAGTGAAATTGAAGCAGGACTCCCACAGGTAGAATGTAACGTTTTGGAAGTAGTGAGTTTAGCTCGTCTGTAACTGAACTGCTGTATTAGGTCTCTATCGCCCTCTAGTGTCCCAGTTTACTTGCACCCAAAGGGAACGCTTGGTATTAATTACACTATCTTTCTTTCACCTTTTAGGTGCTTCAGCCTTCCCAGACTTTTTTTGGAACCCTCTTTCTGGCCTCCTGACCCGAGTCCAACTACTACAGAATGCTTCCTATACCTCCCAGTTTCCTGCCAGCCACAAATGTACACACAGCCATTCACAGCAATGCTGAATAAGACCAAGCTGGAGCAGAGTCCAATGGGGATGTCAGAGACCTACCCCAGGTTAATTTCAAATCAGAGCAGACCTTAAATGTCATACAGAGGCACTTGGCCCTTGTCCCATAGGCAATGGGGAGCCATGAATGGTTTTGGGTGTGTGCGTTAGTCACTTAGTCGTGTCCGACTCTTTGAGACCCCATGAACTCTAGCCTGCCAGGCTCCTCTATTCATGGGATTCTCCAGGCAAGAATACTGGAGTGGGTTGCTACTTCCTTCTTCAGGGGATCTTCCTGACCCGGGGATCAAACCCAGGCCTCCTGCACTGCAGGCAGATTCTTTAGCATCTGAGCTATAGAGAAGTCCCATGAATGGTTTTGGAGCAGACCCAAACTATGTGCCACAAGGCATTTCCCCAGAAAAGGCTGCTACACTGGACATTTGCAATGTTTCCTCTCTTAGCATCATTCTCCTTTAAAAGATATATATTTATTTCTTGGCTGCACTGGGTCCTCACTGCCGAGCACTGGCTTTCTCTAGTTGCAGTAAGTGGGGGCTACTCTTCATTGCAGGGTGTGGGCTTCTCATTGTGGCGGCTTCTCTTCTTGCAGAGCTCAGGCTGTAGGTGCCTGGGCTTTGATAGTTGCAGCACATGGGCTCAGGAGTTGCAGCTCCCAGGTTCAAGAGCACAGGTTCAGTAGTTGTGGTGCACAGACTTAGTTGCTCCATGGCATGTGCAGTCTTCCCAGACCAGGGATCGAACCTGTGTCCCCTCCACTGGCAAGTGAACCCGACCACTTGACCACCAGGGAAGCCCCTCTCCTTTTTATTTCTCCCTGGCAACAGTCCTCGATCCGAGGGCTCCCCCTGGGGGCCAATATGAACGTGTGTGTTTTTAAATGGCAGCCCCTCTGGAGGACAGGCACGGGCTTAATACTGGACTTCAACTCCTACTTGTTCCCTCTTCCCCCCAGATCAGTCATAGTCAGATTGAGGCTCCCCTCCTTCTGCAGAGGAATCATGTACCCAAGTCTGGCTAATCAAACAGCTGCATCCTTCTGGCTACTGGGATTGATTGGGGGGAGGCGGGACACCAGCCAAGACTGACTCTGGGAGCTTTATTAAATTTTAACTGAGGTGAAATTTACCTAACCTAAGACTAATCAGAAACTATACTTAAGTGTACAATTCAAAAGCAACTAGAGCCTTATCAACATTGGGTAACCATTGCCCCTATCTAGTTTTCCAAGACATATTCTTCACCCCAAAAGGAAACCCTATACCAATGAGCACTCACTCCCCATTTCCTCCTCTCAGCCCCTGTGTGCATGTGTGCTAAGTCACTTTAGTCGTGTCCAACTCTTTGTGACCCCATAGACTGTAGCCTGTCAGGCTCTTCTGTCCATGGCATTCTCCAGGTAAGAATACTGGAGTGGGTTGCCATGCCTTCCTCTAGGGGATCTTCCCCACCCAGGGATTGAATCCGAGTCTCAAGTCTCCTGCATTGGCAGGCAGGTTCTTTACCACGAGTGTCCCCTGGGATGCCCCCTCTCAGCCCCTAGCAACCACTAATCTGATTGATTTTTTCCCTTGTGGATTTATCTGTTCTAGACATTTCACAACATGAAATCATAGACTATGTGCCCATTGGTGTCTGACTTTTCACTGAGTGTAATATTTTCAAGCTTCATCCATATTGTATCATGTGTCAGTGCTTCATTCCTTTTAAAGGCAGAATGATATTCCACTGTATGGATATACTACTTTTGTTTATTCATTGATTAACATTTTGGTTATTTCCACCTTTTGGCTCTTATCAATAGTGCTGTAATGCTATTTACAATATCTAGAACATGGAAGCGACCCAGAGGTCCATCAACAGATGAATGGATAAAGTTGTGGTACATATATACAAGGGAATATTACTCAGCCATAAAAAGGGATGAATTTTAGTCAGTTCTAGTGAGGTGAGTGAACCTAGAGCCTGTTATACAGTGTGAAGTAAGTCAAAAGGAGAAATACATACTGTATATTAATGCATGTATACTGGATCTAGCAAGATGGTACTGATGAACCCATTTGCAGGGCAAAATGGAGACAAAGACATAGAGAACAGACATGTGGACACAGTGGGGGAAGGAGAGGGTGGGACAAATTGAGAGAGTAGCTTGGAAACATGTACATTACAATATGGAAAATAGCTAACTGGTGGGAAGTTGCTGTATAACGCAGGGGCTAAACTTGATGCACTATAACATCCTGGAGAGGTGAGATAGGGCTGGGGGTGGGAGGGCTCAAGAGGGAGGGGACACATGCATACTTATGGCTGATTCAAGTTGCTCTATGGCAGAAACCAATACAACATGGTAAAGTAATTATCTTCCAGCTAAATTTTTAAAAGAGAATAATATATATAAATAATATATATAACTGAATTATTTGTTATACAGCAGAAATTGACAAAACATTGTAAATCAACTATACTTGAATAAAATTAATTTTTAAAAAAGAAAAAATGGTGCTGCAATGAACATTTCTGTACAAATATTTCTTTGAAAACCTGTTTTCAGTTCTTTGGTCTATATGCCTAGGAGTGGAATTGCTGGATCACATGGTGACTCTGTTTAACTTGTTAAGGAACTGGTAAACTCTTTTCCACCCTGTGGTACCATTTTACATTCCTATAAGCAACCCACAAGGGTTCCAATTTCTCCATGTTCTCATCAGCACTTACCTCCTGGCTTAAAAAAAAAAAGAAAATTATGGCCAACTGAGTGGATGTGAAATGGTATTCATGGTTTTGATTTGCATTTTCCTACTAGACTAATGATGTTGAGCATCTTTTCGTGTGTTCTTGGAGCTTCAGTGTATACTTCTGATCTTGGAAGGCTATAAGCCTGGTGCTGCTTGCAGCCACTTCCCACCCGTGAGGTACTCCAGGATAGAGAAGCTCAGCCATAGTGACATCATTTGAAGCCTGAAAGTGAAAGTGTTAGTCACTCAGTCATGTCCCACTCTTTGCGTCCCCATGGACTGTCACTGCCAGGCTCCTCTGTCCTTGGGATTCTCCAGGCAAGATTACTGGAGTGGGTTGCCATTCCCTTCTCTGGGGGAATCTTCCTGACCCCGGGATCAAACCTGGGTCCCCCTCATTGCAGGCAGATTCTTTACTGTCTGAGCCAACAGTAAAGCCTAGATCAAGCCATACCTGCAGTCTGATCTCTAACTTCAAAAGTATATGTGCTGGTTATCATTTTGTCATTCCAGCCAGCTAGAGCTGTAACATTTTGTCCTTTGCCACCATTAGTCCTTCATGATGGAGACAGGGGCTTGCCAAGGCCCCATGGTGAGATAGAATTACAAACTGGATGATTCCCTGGTCCTCCTTCCTACCTACTCACTGCCTCCATACCCCAAGAGGAGGCTACATGGAGTGGTCAGCAGAAGCCAGAATCTGGGGACAAATCATGGTCATGCATTTAGAGATAGAGACAAGGGGAGACGGAAGTGGATGCTTTTCTATGACACCTGTGATTCCCTCTGCCCAGAATGGTCTTGCCCAGCTCTAGGTATGGCTGGCTCCCTCCTCACTGAGGGCTCAGCTGCAAAGTGCACTTCCCAACTGATCACCCATATGAAAGGGCTGCTCCCCCACCCCATGATCTTTGAGAACATCACCCTGCTTTATCTTTTTTGCAGCACCCATCCGTGACTGCAATTGCCTCTTTTATATTTATCTAAAGTGTGCCTCCTCATTAAGGCAGGTACTTTGCATGTCTTTGTTGTCTTATATGAGGACTGATGTCAAACATATAGTAGGAACTCAGTATATAGTTGTTGTATCTGAGGACTCCTGTCAAACATATAGTAGGAATTCAGTATACAGTTGTTGAAGAGATGAATGAATGACTGAAGGAAGGAAGGAACAGGTGGGGACATAGATGAATGGAAGGGTGATTGAATGAACTGGATGGACAAGTGAAAAGATGGCTGAATATGGATGGAAGGATGGACGGACGAAGGATGGTTAACAGTTGAATACATGGATGGATGGAAGAAGAATGATTAATGAATGGTGAAAAGATGAATATATGGATGCATGAAATGGATGAGTAGATGGATGGATGGATGGATGAAGGATGGTTAACAGTTGGATACAGGAATAGATGTAAGAATAATGGATGATGGAAGGATGGATAATAAATATATGGATAGATGGATGAATAGATGGATGCATGGATGGTTGAATGAATGGATGATACATTAATAAATGGTAGATAAAAAGACAGATAACAAATAAAAGAGTAAAACAATGAATGAATGAACTATTGGATGAGTAACTTAAAAGATAGATGGATGGTTCAATGGAGAGTTCAAAAGAATGGATGGCTGGATGAATGGACAGACAAATTAAAGGATGAGTAGATGGGTGAATGTTTGCCAGACCCCATTCTAAGAACTTAACATATGTTATCTTGTTTTATCTACACAGAAGTCTAAGGAAGGAATGCTTTACAGACAAGGTCCTTGAACTTCAGAGGTAGAGGGGGAAAAAAATCACTTCCCTCAGAAAATACAAGTAGGAAATGGTGGAGCAAGATTCAAATTTACATCTGCCTGACTCCAAACGCTGAGCTCTTAACCATCATGGAAACCACCCTTCTCCCTCACTCCTCTCACTTTGATAGCCTGTACCAACCACCACGGGCTTCCCTGGTACCAACTGCTAAAGAATCTGCCTGCAATGCAGGAGACTTCAGTTCGATTCCTGGGTTGGGAAGATCCCCTGGAGAAGGGATAGGCTATCTACTCCAGTATTCATGGGCTTCCCTGGTCGCTCAGATGGTAAAGAATCCACCTGCAATGTGGGAGACCTGGGTTCAACCCCTGTGTTGGGAAGATCCCCTGGAGGAGGGCATGACAACCCACTCCAGTATCCTTACCTGGAGATTCCCATGGACAGAGGGGCCTGGTGGCTTACAGCCCATGATGTCATGAAGAGTGGGACACAACTGAGCGACTAAGCACAGCACACAGCAACCAGCCACCGCAGCGCTTGTCCTGATGCCCGTGCCCTGAGAGCAACCATGTCACCCAGTACAGGCCTCCATGAGGCTCCAACGCTACCAGCCCCATAAGTCCATGTGAGCATGTGAGGACCCCTGAGATCTCTGCATGCACATGAAGTCACTTCAGTCATGTTCAAACTCTTTGAGACCCCACAGACTGTAGACTCCCAGGCTGCTCTTGTCCATGGGATTTCCTAGGCAAGAATACTGGAGTGGGTTGCCATTTCCTTCTCCAGGGGATCTTCCTGATGCAGGGGATAGAATCTGCGTCTTCCATCTCCTGTGTAGGGAGGTGGGTTCTTTACCATTAGCACACATGCTTGAGTGTAAGGTGACCAGAAAACATGTCCATTCTCTAGGCTGCCTCCCAAGTATCAGTGACACTGCACAGCCAAAGACAGGTCTGAAGAGTCTTACAGTGACCACCACTGTTTATAAGATGCCCAGGGACCAAGCCCCAGCCTGAGGTCATTCCCAGTGGCTACCACAGAAGCACAGCCCTTCAGTGATCCAGCCCCACCAGGTCGTGTGCAACAGTGAACCTGGAAGAGGAAGTGAAAGAGAATGGGGGTGGGTCATGGAGGGGAGCTCCAGGGTTATCAGACCATAGCACAGAGAGGTGATGAAGTCCACCCCCTGCCTCGGTATGGGGGCACGGAGGACCAGGATGATGGGGAGAGGGAGCCGGAGGGCAGAACTGCGAGTGTCTCTCAGTCTCCCAATTCAGGCCGCTGTCCTCGGTGGGTACGTAGGTATTGGGTGATCAAGAAGCCCTGGCGGACCTCAGCAGCTCTTGTGGTCATCACCCATCTCCACGTAGGGCAGCCCCACGGGCCAAGTGTCCCGAGGCCAGTAGCGGACTTTGATGGTTTGGTTCGGCATTTCGTATGTGGAATCCACCATAGCCAGGATGACCATGCCATAGGGGAAGGTGAAGCTGATGAGTACGTGCCTGGGTGACAAAGTGGAGAGGGGGGAAAGATGGCCCAGCAGTCAGCTTGATGGCCCCAGCCCCACCTCTCCTGACCTCTCCTGGATCCTGGCCATCGAAAGGGATCTCCTGACCACACACCCCCCAAGACATACACACACATCCCAGTATCTGTGCCTGTCCCCACTTCCCCCAGGCTCCTGCTCCAAACTCTGGCATCTGAGATTTTCTGCTTCTAGGATCCACGTGAAAGTGGAGGTTAGTTGCTCAGTCATAGAATCTGCATCTGTGCAACGCCACGGATTGTAGCCTGCCAGGCTCCTCTGTCTATGAAATTCTCCAGGCAAGAACACTGGAATGGGTTGCCAAGTCCTTCTCTAGGGAATCTTCCTGACCCAGGGATTGAACCCAGGTCTTCCACATTGCAGGTGGATTCGTTACTCTGTGAGCCACCAGAGAAGCCCCTAGAGCCCAAGACCATAGGGTAAATGCTTACCAGATGCTGTGCAGGTAGGAGAAATTAATCCATTGCCAGAAACTGCAAAACAGGCGGTCACTGATCCAGCTAGTAAGGGCGAGAGCCCATATAACCGTGGAGACCTCAATCAGATGCCGGAGCTCCTTATTTTTGGTCCTAGGGAGGCAAGAAGGGAGATCAGAGCCTGACTCAGCTAGCAGAGCCCCAGGGGGCTGATGGGAAATTCCTCCATTCCAGGAGAGGAGGCTTGGAGGAGGGAAGGACCAAGGGGGCAAGGTGGGGGAGCGGCCAGACCCATGCTAACACGTAGGGACCACTTACAAGATACTGGGTCCTCACAGCAATGTTTTTGTTCCCATTTTGTGGATGCGAAAACTGAGGCACGTGAGAGTAAGTATGCCCCAGCCCCCACCCCAAGGTTACGCAGCCGGTATGTGGTCTGCATCAGGTTTATCAGAATACAGAAGCCGCAGCCAACAAGCCCTTCTGTGTTTGTGCTTTGGGGTGTAAGTGTATGTGCTCCTGTGGGCTGGTGCATGAGAATTTATGTCTACGTAGCTCTGAGAATACGTGTGGATATGTGTGGGAGGGTGTCCCATGTCATGGGACAACTCAAGATTACAATATGTGTTTCCCCAACAGCAGAACTAACCCAATGTCTCTTGGGAAAGAGCTTATGAGAGATTAATGAGGCAATAACTCCTTCATGGGTAAAAGTGCAAGCCCTGCCTGCTAGCCTAAAAGGGGACAGTCTGAACACCAAAACAAAACAAAACCACAAACATAAGAATTGGTAAAATCTGAGTACAGATGGTAAAGAATCTGCCTGCCAATGCAGGAGACACAGGTTCAATCCCTGGGTTGGGAAGATTCCCTGGAGAAGGAAATGGCAACCCACTTCATTATTCTTGCCTGGGGGAATTCCATGGACAGAGGAATCTGGTGGGCTACAGCCCATGGGGTCACAGAGAGTCAGACATGACTGAGTGATTTAGCATGTACACACACACGTAATTACACAAGATGCTGCCTCGGGGGAGGTGGGGAGAATCTGGGTGGAGGGTACACAGGACTCTGTACTATTTTTGCAGCTTCCTCTGAGCCTGTAATTATTTCAAAATAAAAAGTTAAAAATATAGCATAGTGATTGCAATGGATTGAAACACTTCAGAGATAAAAGTCCATGAGTTCATGCTTAAAAAAAAAAAAAAAAAAAAAAAACTTTCATTGGTCCTTACCAAAGATGACTAAGGCACCAACTTGCTGCTCTGGAAATTAATTTTTAAAAGGGAAAGAATTAATGCCCTGTCCTGTCTTTCCTGTCCAAACTGTATTTCAAGGTTGATGAGCAAACATTCTTCTGTCTGTCTGGATGGACTCCACATAATTAATGCAGAAGGAATAACAGAATCTGAAAATCACCCTTTTGCACCCTCTAAGGAGATCACGGGTGGAGACAGCATGAAATGGCTGCTGAAATCATTAGGGGAAAGGTCTGTAGAAAACTTTATAATGAAGGATCTGGATGACACCATCTGAATCCACAGATCAAACACAATGGCACTAAATGTAGGACGACCACTCATTATGAGGTCTTAATGGGCTGGCACAAGCAGCACCCAGTGCCACACATGAAGTGAAAAAAAAGTTAAAGCTAAAACTAGATCTATTAATTTACAGAGGAAAAAAAAAAGGAAACAGGTTGAAAGACACCACAGGAAGCAGTTGGCCAAATCCAAAATTCAGGATGTCCTACAGGACAAATCTTTGAGTTTCTGTTATCAAACCAGAGGCATGAAGAAAGAGGGAGGGAGGAAAGGACTGCTATAAAAGAAGGAAGACCTGAAGACTGTGTTTATCTTCTGATTTAAACAAGACCAAGTACAAGAAGATGTCTTTGGGAAACTGAGGAAAGGTCAGTGCAAACTGGGTATTATTTATAGATGCTATTCTAAGGAAGCATCTTCCATTCGTCTCTCTAGATCCTTCTCTACCTTTTTCCACCCAGCCCTGAGCCTCAAGGGGTGGCAGGGTATGGGGTAGGGGAGCTGAGTTAGGTGGACCTGGAAATAAATATTCCAACAGTACCCTCCCTCCACCATTTGACTCCTTGCTGGGGCTCCCCATTGGTCAACCCAACTGGAAACCATTGACCTACCCAACTGGAAACCATTGGCCAACCCAAATGAAAACCATTGGCCATCCCAGCTGGAAACTGTTGGCCAACCCAACTGGAAATCATTGACTTACCCAACTGGAAGCCCAAGGATAAAGGCTTGGCCCTTATCCTGGATTTGGCCCATACAACCTCCCTTTGGGATTGGCTCAGGCTGACTATAACCAACTGGAGGTCACAGCTCTGGCCAAGAAGACTCTCTCTGCTACATCTCTCCTTCCAGATTCTTGCAATCACTCCTTTCCATCACTCCCCATCCCAGGTCTCCTGATGATCATGGAGTCCCACTGTTATTAACAGAGGGATTCTAAATGATCTCTAGTGATGTTCCCACAGTCTGCCCTCTCCTTTGTAAACAACCCTTTTATACAACTCTCCTTAAATGGCCCCATTTGGGAGTTCCTTCTCTAGCCTGCCAAGACATAACATGGGTTAAAAATGGTAATTTTTTATCAGGAGAGTGAAACCCTGAACAATTAATGGGTGACATTATATGAAATCTAGGGGGATAGAGAATGCAGGTTGGGGACCTCCCTGGTGGTCCAGTGGTTAGGACTCTGAGCTTCCAATGCGAGGGGTGCAGGTTCCATTCTTGGTTGGGGAACTAAGATCCTACATGCCATGTGGCCAAGAAGAAGAAAAAAGGAACGCAGGTTGGCAACATGCTGTTGGGGCTGGTTTATGGAGGTTTATGATACAATGCCCTCCACTTGTGTGTGTGTTTGGATGTTTTCAGAGAAGGACAAACTCTGCCTTAGGTTTCAAATCCTGGTCCTGCCCCTAGCTGGCGAAAGATCCTGGGGAAGGGAACATGGTGAGGTTTTTCTTTGGCGGGTGGGTACGGTTCTTGGAAGAGAAAGGGGCGCCACCTCTCTGGGCACCTGCAGTCACACCCACTTCTTATACTCCTGGACCACGATGTAGACAATGTGCAAGCCAATGGCGTTTAGGGCGTATGCGTTGATCGTGGGCTTCAGGAAGGACAAGAAGGTACTGACCAGGGTGATGGTGACGATCAGTGAGATGTACCAGGACCTGGAGGAAGAGAAGGGCTCAGCTGTGGCGGGCAGGGGGAGGGTGATTGAGGGGTATTCCTGTGGGGTTTGGGTAGTCACATGGAAATCTCATGGCTGAGATGGATGAGAAAAGTGAAGGGGTTCTGAGAAGCCCAACTGAGCTCAGAAAAAGGTCTTGAGACTCCCAGGTGGGCTCATTATAAAAGGTCAGATGAAGGTCCCAAGGCCCAGGTAAATTCAGGCAAGAGTCTCAGGTGAGCCAGGTGGGATTAAGGAAGGAGCACCAGGGGTCCCAGAAACTATTAGGAGAGAGGTCCTGAAGGCTTGGGGTTCCCCGGTGGCTCAGTGGTAAAGAACCCACCTGCCAATGCAGGAGACCCGGGTTCCACCCCTGGGTCAAGAATATCCACTGGAGAAGGAAATGGCAACCCAACCCAGTATTCTTGCCTGGAGAATCCCATGGACAGAGGAGCCTGGCGGGCTACAGTCCATAAGGTCGCAAAGAGTCAAACACAACTGACTGCCTGACAAGCAGCAACAGCCTGCAAGGCTCAAGTGGGTCAAACAGGGTCAGGAGAGACATTCAGATGGATCTCAAGTCAACAAAAAGGGGGCCCAAGAAGATCCAACGAAAGATGCCAGAGAGACCAGGTGATAGACTCAGGGAAGAGGCCTCGGACCCCAGGTAAGCTTAGGCATGGGGTCCTGGGATGCCCTGGAGAAGGAACTGGCAACCCACTCCCGTATTCTTGCCTGGAGAAGCCTATGGACAGAGGAGCCTGGCAGGCTACAGTCCATGGGGTCGCAAAGAGTCAGACACAACTGAGCACACACGTGCCTGGGACCCCAAAGTAGGCTCAGAAAGGCTCTGGAGAAGGTCTCAACTCTCCAGGTGGGATAAGAGGAAGAATAAGCAGGTGGGTAAGGGGACAACAGAGGACAAGATGGTTGGATGGTATCACCAACTCAAAAGATGTGAGTTTGAGCAAACCTGAGGAGATGGTGAAAGTCAGGGAAGCCTGGAGGGCTGCAGTCCATGGGGTCACAAAGAGTCAGAAATGACTGAGTGACTGAACAACAAGGGGATGACTTCCAGGGGTCCCAAGGATGCTCAGAAGAGGGGTGCCTGGAAGTTCGGTTAGGTCAGACAGGGTCAGGAAAAAGTCCTGGGGTGTTGAGGGGAGGGACTCCAAAGAGGGCCTGGAGGATAGATGGGCTCCGGTAGGATTGACAGAGGGCCGACCCCTGCCCTACCTGTTCTGCCCTAGGAAGGTGGGGAAATAGCAGCGAGGCAACCATATGCTGTAGCCGCTGGCCAGCAGCCACAGGATAGCGATCTCATCCAGCATCTGGCCCAGAAAGCTGAGCGTCATGTGAAAGTACATGGAGAACAGTCCTGGAGGGAGAGACAAAGGCAGGTGGTCAAGGGTGTTGTCCCTCTTGCTCCCCACCCGCCCCCCCCCCCCCCCCGCCACTGTCCCAATGTCCCCACCTACCTGTGATTGTGAAGAGAATAAAGAGCACATAAACGTAGCGGGAGCGTTTCTGGATATATGGGCGCATCAGAAATGTCATGAGGGGCCCAAAGATGAAGAAGGTGACATTGCTGAACTGGAGAAGGAAGGGGAAAACATGATGAGGGGTTGTCAGACAGGGGAGGCCGAGCACGGTGGCCCTCAGTCATTACCCAACTGGTCAGCAGCCATCTTTCAGGCCGTTAACCAACCCAGGGTCTAGCCATCTTTCAGCTGACCAGTCAACCACTCATTGGTTAATCCATTACTCCATCCATTACTCTGTGGGCTCACTAATTCATTCAATGCACACGGTGAAGACTATCTACTAACATTTTCCTTTCAGCAACAGTGTCCCCCAGGTTTGAGCTGGGCATCCAACTACTCAACTAAAGACTATATTCCCCAGCCTTCCTTGCAGCTCACTGTGGCCTTGTGACCTGCTCTAGCCCATGGGATAGAACTGTAAATGAATCTACTAATATAACTTCCAGGTCAGTTCTTGAGAAGCTGCTTGAGCCTTGCTCTCTACTTCCTATGGACTGAAATGCAAACATAGTGGTCATGAACTGGCCTTGGCCTTGTAGACAAGGAAAGACAAAGCAATACCCTAGTGACTCACTTCTAAAAAATAGCCTGAGGGGACTCCCCTGGCAGTCCAGTGGTTAAGAATCCACATTGCAATGCAGGGGGTTTCCCTGGTAAAGAATCTGTCTGCAATACAGGAGACTTGGGTTCGATCCCTGGGTCAGGAAGATCCCCTGGAGAAGAGAATGGCTACCCACTCCAGTATTCTTGCCTGGAGAATCCCGTGGACAGAGGAGCCTGTCAGGCTACAGTTCATGGAGTTGGGAAAGAATCAGACAGGACTGAGCAATTAACACCTTCACTTGCAATGCAGGGGACATGGGTTCAATTCCCAGTCAAGGAACTCAAATCCCACATGCAATTAAGCCCCCACATCTACTGAGCCTGCACACCACAAGTAGAGAGTCCATGTGCTTAAACAAAAGATCCTGCATGCCAGAACTAAGACTGTGACTAAGACTCAACTCAGCCAAATAAATAAGTACTGAAAAAGAAGAGAAATACAGGGAGCAGGGACTTCTCTAGTGGTCCAGTGGCTAAGACTCTGCGCTCCCAATGCAGGGGGTCCGAATTCTATCCTTGGTCAGAGAACTAGATTCCTCTTGCCACAACTAAAGATTCTTCATGCTGCAACTAAGACCTGAAGCAGCCAAATTAAAAAAAAAAAAAAAAAATACAGAGCACAGTGGTGGGTTTGGAGAAAATCATTCACCTGATACAAGGTCAGCATCTACTAGCCTAGGTTCTGGTCACCTGTACAGGTTCCCAAGACAGGAGCCCTCCTGATTCCAGGAGAACCCAAAGCTCTCCTGGGACAATGATGGAATCAGCTCAAAGGTCACCATTTAAGAGCCCAGCCTTGGCAAACTGGTTTCCCAGCCCATGGTCCCACCTGTGTCCTTGTTTTCCATGCCAAAGCCTCTGATGTTTATCAATGGAAAAGGTCAAACACATCTCCAGGAGGGTCACCCAGTTCACAGCAGCTATCCTAGAACACAGAGATCCCCCCCTTCCCAACTTGCCCTGTCTATATCACAAGACCTTGCCCCACTGGAATAGATACCCATGCCAAAGCAGGATATCAGACTTTCTCTTTTAGGAATTTGAAACTTGGAACAGGCACAAAGCCTGGGAGTCACCAAGATCGAGTTGCATCATTGACAACTCTCTACAGAGGCCCTGGGCTATTGTTGTGATATTTAAGATGTGCCACCCATGAGAAGACAAGGCTGAGAACAAAAAAGCGAATGCTTGAGGACAGTATTTGCACATCTGCTGAATCCTGCAGACCTACTGTGGGTCCCAGCCTTCCTAAAACAATTCATCTTTCCTTTTTTTAAAATTGCTATATTTTATTTATTTTTTCATTTATTTTTATTAGTTGGAGGCTTATTACTTTACAATATTGTAGTGGTTTTTGCCATACATTACATGAATCAGCCATGGATTTACATGTATTCCCCATCCTGAACCCCCCTCCCACCTCCCTCCCCATCCCATCCCTCTGGGTCATCCCAGTGCACCAGCCCCGAGCACTTGTCTCATGCATCTAACCTGGACTGGCGATCTGCTTCACATTTGATAATATATATGTTTCAATGCTGTTCTCTCAGATCATCCCACCCTCACCTTCTCCCATAGAGTCCAAAAGTCTGTTCTATACATCTGTGTCTCTTTTTCTGTCTTGCATATAGGGTTATCGTTACCATTTTTCTAAATTCCATATATATGTGTTAGTATACTGTATTGGTGTTTATCTTTCTGGCTTACTTCACTCTGTATAATGGGCTCCAGTTTCATCCATCTCATTAGAACTGATTCAAATGTATTCTTTTTAATGGCTGAGTAATATTCCATGATGTATATGTACCACAGCTTCCTTATCCATTCATCTGCTGATGGGCATCTAGGTTGCTTCCATGTCCTGGCTATTATAAACAATGCTGCGATGAACATTGGGGTACACGTGTCTCTTTCAGTTCTGTTTTCCCATCTTCCCATTTTTTAACACATCTCACTATCTTTCCAATATTCTCTTTCCCCCTCTTGTTTGTTTCTTGGTTTGGGTTGTTGCTTAAGTTAGTTTCTTTTTAATTGAAGTATAGCTTATTTACAGTGTTGTGTTAAATTCAGGTGTACAGCAAAGCGATTCAGTTATACATATGTTTGTTCTTTTGCAGATTCTTTTCTATTATAGGTAATTACAAAATTCTGCATGTGATTTCCTGTGCTATCCAGTAGGTCCTTATTTATCTATTTTATATACAGTAGTTTGTATCTGTTAATCCCAAGCTCCTGGTGCATCCATCCGCTTTGGTAACCATAAGTTTGTTTTCTTTGTGTTTTGTAAATAAATTCACTTGTATTATTTTTCAGATTCCACACGTAAGTGACATCATGATATTTGTCTCTGTCTGACTTACTTCACTTAGGATGATAATCTCTAGGTCCATCCATGTTGCTGCAAATGACAAAGTTTCATTCTTTTTTTAAAATTTTATTTATTTATGGCCGTGCTAGGTCTTCAGTGCTGTGCGCAATGGGGGCTAGCTGTAGTGAATAGGGGCTACTCTTCAATACGTGCACAAGCTTCTCACTGCAGTGGCTTCTCTTGTTCCTGAGCACAGGCTCTAGGTGTGTGTGCAGCTTTAGTTGCAGCACATGGGCTTAGCTGGGCCATGACATGAGGGATCTTAGCTCCCTGATCAGGGGTCAAGCCCACATCCCCTGCATTGGCAGGCAGACTCTTAACCACTGGACCACCAGGGGAGTCCTGTTTCATTTGTTTTTATGGCTGAGTAGTATTCCATTGTATATATGTCCACGTCTTCTTTGTGGATTCACCTGTCAAAGGACATTTAGGTTGTCTCCATGTCTTGGCTATTGTAACAACACTACTATGAACACAGAGGCGCATGCATCTTTTTGAATTAGTGTTTTTATCTTTTCAAAAGACATATGCCCAGGAGTGGTAAGGTAGCTCTCTATAGGCTGAGCCCCATGAATCCATCAACAGTGGTATATTAGCTAGGGTTCTTTCATAGCAAGCAACAGAAGTGATTCTGGTGAACTTAAACTATAAATATAAATTGTGTGTGTGTGTGCATGTGTGTGGTTACTTATTTAATTGAGCAAATTATTTATTCATGTATTTGTTCATTCATTAATTTATTACAAGGAGCTAAATAATTAAAGGAAAATTGCAGAGGACAAGAAAACCAGAAACCAGAATAACTTTGGCCCTTTAATAGACAATCTCTCCAGGGGGCAATTTTGGGTATGAATGAAATGAACTGTGTTCAGTCCTTCTGTGCAAGCCCAAACTTCAAATTCTGGAGAGTGAGGACGTCCCTGGTGGTCCAGTGGTTAAGAATCCACTTTGCAATGCAGGGGAAGCAGGTTCAGTTCCTGATTGGGAAACTAAGATCCCACATGCCACACAGTGACTAAGCCCATGTGCCAAAACCATGGAGCCCATGCATCACAACCGCAGAGTCCACGAGCTGCAACGCAAGATCCCACATGCTACCACCAAGACCTGACATAGCCAAGTTAAAAAAAAAAAAAATGTCTGGAGAGTGTAGCCTGGGCCACATCTGATCCTCAGAGGAGACTACTTCGAGTGACCATCCCACCAAGAACATAACCAGGTGGCTGATGAAGGGGAAATGGAGCCATGGATACTGAATGGGCAAAAACTCCACACAAATCTGATGTCCCCTCCATCTTCAGCCACATGCCAGTCCTTGGGGAAACCAAGCGTGCCTGAAGATGGCTCAGGCACTTAAGCCTCCACTTAGAACACATCTGTGATTCCCATACATCAAAGCCAGATTCTTTAACTTGGCTTACACGCTCCCTCCATAATTACCTTTCCCCACCTTCAACTGTACAATCCGGGTGGAAAGAATAACTCAGCTCCTCCAAAGGAGTCATACTTTACTTCTTACCTCCTGGAGTTTGCATAGACTCTTCCCACTGCCTGTAAGGCTCTCATTCCCACGCAGCCCTCTGTGCCAGCCCAACTACTCTGTATTTAGCCTGGGGATTGCTTTCTTCCTAAAGCCTTCCTAAGCCCATCAGGCAGGGTCAGGGTGGTCTTCCTTTGTGTCCCATGCAGTCCCATGTTCCTGACCCTGGTCTCGCTGTTCTGGAACTATCTGGGTCTCCTGCTACATCTAGTCTTGAGAATAGGGATTGTGGCTTCCCCCTTCTCCATTATAACCTCAGGAGCCAGAATACAGTACAAAAAAGTCTTAATGAATGACCCAGATAACCATGATGGCATGGAGTCAAACATCCTACAGTGTGAAGCAAGCGGGCCTTAGGAAGCATTACTATGAACGAAGCTAGTGGAGGTGATGGAACTCCAGGTGAGCTATTTTAAATCCTAAAATATGCTGGTATTAAAGTGCTGCACTCAGTATGTCAGCAAATTTGGAAAACTCAGCAGTGGCCACAGGACTGGAAAAGGTCAGTTTTCATTCCAATCCCAAAGAAGGGCAATGCCAAAGAATGTTCATACAACTGTACAATTGCACTCATTTCACATGCTAGCAAGGTTATGCCCAAAATCCTTTGAGCTAGGTTTCAGCAATACGTGAACCTAGAACTTCCACATGTACAAGTCAGGTTTAGAAGAGGCAGAGGAACCAGAGATCAAATCGCCAACATCTGTTGGATCACAGAGAAAGCTGCTTCTGCTTCTGCTTCACCGACTATGCAAAAGCCTTTGTGTGGATCACAACAAACGCAAAATCCTTAAAGAGATGGAAATACCAGACCACTTTACCTGTCTCCTGAGAAACCTGTATGTGGGTCAAGGAGCAACAGTCACAACCTTACATGGAACAACTGACTGGTTCAAAATTGGGAAAGGAGTATGACAAGACTGTATATTGTCACTCTGCTTATTTAACCTCTATGCAGATTTCACTATGCAAAATGCTGGGCTGGACGAATCACAAGCTGGAATCAAGACTGATGGGAGAAGTATCAACAGCCTCAGATACGCAGATAATACCATTCTGATGCCAAAAACTGAAGAAGAACTAAACAGCTTCTTTTTTTATAAAAAAATTATTTATTTATGGCTGTGCTGGATCTTTGTTGCTGCGTCTGGGCTCTTTCTCTAGTTGTGGTGCACGAGCTTCTCATTGCAGTGGCTTCTCTTGTTGCAAAGCAAGGGCTCCAAGCACGGGCTTCAGTAGTTGTGGCTGTGGGCTTCCAGGATCTGGAGCACAGGCTCAATAGTTGTGGTGCTCTGGCTCAACTGCTCCCAGGCGTGTGGGATCTTCTCAGATCAGGGATCGAACCTGTGTCTCCTGCATTGGCAAGGGAATTCTTCGCCACTGAGTCACCAGGGAATACCTAAACAGCTTCTTAATGAAGGTGAACGAGAGTGATCTCCTATTGACTGTTCAAAACAGTTCAAATGGATTTACCTGTCGCACACGGGAAAACACTGGGCAAGGACATGTCTCTGGTGGCCCAGTGGTTAAGAATCCACCTGCCAATGCAAAGGACATTGGTTCAATCCCTGGCCTGCGAAGATCCCACATGCTGAGGGGCAACTAAGCCTGAGCGGCATCAAGTTAACTGCGCCCACATAACCTAGAGCCCATGCTCCACAACAAGAGATGCCCACACATGCCGCATCTAGAGAAGGCCTGGGCACTGCAACAAAGCCCCAGCTCAGTCAAAAAAAGTAATGAATTTTAAAAAATACTTAGCAGAGGGTCCTGCATCTAGAAAGTTCTGAATAGAAGGCACTATAACTGTTACTTTCCAATCTTTTGAGCACGTGACATTACAGGTTGTTCTTAATCCTCACACACCCATCAAGACCAGGCTTTCTAGTCCCTGTTTGGCAATGAGGAATCTAAGTCTCAGAGAGGAGGAGTGATTTCTCTGAGGTTGCACAGCTCTGAAGTTTGCTTTTACCCCGTGCTTTGAAAGATAGGATGGGAGTTCCCTGGTCTCCAGTGGCTAAGAGTCTGCGCTCCCAATGCTGGGGGCCCAGGTTCCACCCTTGGTCAGGGAACTCAATCCCACGTGCCACAGCTAAAGATCTCACAAGACTCAGCTAAGACCCAGTGCAGTCAAACAAATAAACAAAAAAAAATTTTTTTTTAATTTAAAGAAAAACAAGAGGACTAGATGTATGGTGATGACTAAAGGGGGGCTCCCCTATTTCCTGGATGTGTCATCTAATTTCTCTGAGTCCCCCTTTCATGCACCAGTAAAATAAGAGAGAATCATCAATGCTGTCTAGGTTATGAGGATCCTCTCCTATTTTACTGTAAACCTGCTGCAGCTGTAAACCTAGACAGTATATTAAAAAGCAGAGACATTACTTTGCTGACAAAGGTCCAAATAGTCAAAGCTATGGTTTTTCCAGTAGTCATGTACAGATGTGAGAGTTGGACCATAAAGAAGGCTGAGTGCTGAAGCATGGATGCTTTTGAATTGTGGTGCTGGAGAAAACTCTTGAGAGTCTCTTGGACAGCAAGGAGATCAAATGAGTCAATCCCAAAGGAAATCAACCCTGAATATTTATTGGAAGGACTTCTATGGAAGATGAAGCTCCAATACTTTAGCCACCTGATGCAAAGAGCTGACTCATTGGAAAAAACCCTGATACTGGGAAAGACTGAAGGCAGGAGGAGAAGGGGACAATAGTGGATGAGATGGTTGGATGGCATCACTGACTCAATGGACATGTGTTTGAGCAAGCTCCAGGAGATGGTGAAGGACAGAGGAGCCTGGTGTGATGCAGTCCATGGGGTCACAAAGATTTGGACATGATGAGTGACTGGACAAGAACAACAGCAATGCTACCACAAAGGCTGTTGGCAAGGAATGAGGGGTGCATGAGGCCAGGCATTGAAAAGCTACCTTGCTGGGGACATGGTTTCAGCTTAAGAAACAGTAAAGGTTGCTGCTGCTGCTCTTGTTATTGTTGAAGGAGATAATAACAGCAGGCTTATTATTGGTACAGATGCTCCAAGCTCAGCTGCCTGCAGAATGAAGGCAGGGGTTCTGAATGTCCTTGAGTGTGTAGAATGAGGACACAGTGATGGGCGGTGCCTGTGACTAATAAGCTCCAAGTGGCTCCGGAGTCTCTGATAGAATCAGAGCCCAAGTTTCCCAATCACCGGCCCCACCCAGACTCCAAGAGTTGGGCGAGGCACCCACCTGAGATTATGGCCAGTCCTGAGCTCTCTCACACCTGAGCTGGACTGCTTGGGTCCCAGCCCCAGAAGGTGACTTCACTTCAGTTCAGTCATTCATTCACTCATTCATTCGCTCAACAATCACCCACCCCTTCAGTACTGTCTATGTGCTCAAGGACATTGTTGTTGTTCAGTCACTAAGTTGTGTCTGACTTTCTTCAACCCCATGGACTGCAGTGCGCCAGGCTCACCTGTCCTTCACTATCCCCCAGAATTTGCTCTAACTCATGTCGATTGAGTTGGTTATGCCATCCAACCATCTCATCCTCTGTCAATCCCCTTCTCCTCTTACCTTCACTCTTTCCCAGCATCAGGGTCTTTTCCAATGAGTTGGCTCTTTGCATCAGGTGCCCAAATTATTGGAACTTCAGCTTCAGCATCAGTCCTTCCAATGAATATTCAGGGGTGATTTCCTTTAGGATTGACTGGTTTGATCTTGCAGTCTAGAGGACTCTCAAGAGTCTTCTCCAGTCTCCAGCATTAGCAGGCGGATTTTATTTTATTTTTTTAACCATCTGAACCATCAGGGAACCCTCCCTTCAAGAATATTACCAGTGTCTGAAACAAAGTCCCTGGGACTTCCCTGGTGATCCAGTGGTTAAAACGCCACACTTCCACTGTAAGAGGCATGGGTTTGATTCCTGGGCAGGGAACTAAGGTTCTGCATGCCACATGTCATGGCCAAAAAAAGAAATAAAAAACCCCCAAAGTCCCTCCCTTTATCAGGTATCCAGTCAGAGTTTGGGGGTTAATCTGTGCTTCATTTTCCTTCTCTATAAAATGTAGGCCTTGGGACTTCCCTGGTAGTCCAGTAGGTTAAGAGTCTGCCCATCAGTACAGGGGTCCAATCCCTGGTCCAGGACGATCCCACATGCTGAGGAGCAACTCAACTTGTGCACCACAGCTACTGAACCCACATGCCCTAGAGTTGGTTGCTCCGAAGTAAGAGAAGCCACTGCAATGAGACACCTGCACACTGCAACGAGAGAGTAGCCCCCACTTGTCACAACTGGACAAAGCCAGAGCAGCAATGAAGACCCTGTGCAGCCAAAAATAAATAAATATTAAGGAAAAAACCCCACAGACCCTATCTCTGAGCACCACGGTGAGGACGAGAGAACTGAGTGCTGCAAGACCGGGGCAGGGGGTTGGCAGTTTTGTTCACTGCTGCCAGCCCCCAGTGTCTAGAACAGTGCCTGGCATGCAGTAGGTGCCCAGGAAATTTTTGTAGAGAATAGTGCATGCAAAGAATATGTGTCAGGGGAATTCCCTGGTGGTCCTGTGGCTAAGACTCTGCACTCCCAAAGCAGGGGGCCCAGGTTTGATCCCTGGTCAGGGAACTAGATCCCACCTGTGGCAAATAAGAGTTCACACGCCACAACTAACAGATCCTGCATGCTACAACTAGGACCTGATGCAGCCAAATAAATAAAAAAAATTTTTTTAAAAAGAATATGTGTCAATAGTGCATACATGGGCCTGGCACTTGTGCAGTGTGCCATGGGGCAGCTATTATTCTAGAATGCTTTGCTGTTTGGATCATCAAAATCTGGCATGGCATCTGGTAAGTGGATGTGGCTGGATTCCTTAGAGCTGGAAGGAGGAAAGGGAGAGAGATGGGGGAAGGGAAGGAGGAGATGGAGGAGGGAGGAAGGAAGGAAGGAAGATTGACTTGAATTAATGCCTCACCTCATCTCAGCCTTTCTCATTTACCCACCATCCTGGGCTAAAACCACAGCCCCTGGACTTCTCTGGTGGTTCAGTGGCTAAGAGTCTACACTCCCAATGCAGGGGGCACAGGTTCGATCCCTGGTCTGGGAGGATTCCACACACCGCTGGGCAACTAAGCCTGAGCCACAACTACTGAGCCCAGAGCCGCAGCTACTGAAGTCCACGCTATAGAGTCTGTGCTCTGTAACAAGAGGAGCCACCTCAATGAGAATCCTGTGCACCACAATGAAGAGTAGCCCCCACTCATCACAACCAAAGAAAGCTCATGCGCAGCAATGAAGACCAGAGCAGCCTAAAGAAATATTTTTTTAAAACATGCTTCTTAAAAAATAAAAATAAAAAATAAAATAAAACATGCTTCTTTCCAAGGCACAACTTCACCTACTGTGACTTCCATGAAGACAGAAAACACCTGTTTTATCGTCAGCTGTGTCACCAATGCCTTTCAAGTTGGGCACCCAGTAGGCACTCCGGAAGAATTTGTTGAATCAATCAAATCAAGAAACATGGCTGGGGGGGGGGGGCAGAAGGGATAAATTATAGTCTAAGATTAATAGATACATACTACTGAATATAAAATAAACAGCGAGGTCCTACTTTTCAGCATAGGGATCCATACTCAATACCCTATAATAAACCATAATGGGAAAGAACATGGAAAAGGATTTCCCTGGTGATCCAGTGGTTAGGACTCTGCACTCTGACTGCTGGGGCCCCGGGTTTGATCTCTAGCGAGGTAGCTAAGATCCCACAAGTAGTGTGGCATGACCAAAAAAATGTGTGCGTGTGTGTACTCTTTATATATACATACTTTATATATATATATATATACTTTATATGTATTGTGTGTGTGTATATATATATATCCCTTGGATTCTCCAGGCAAAAACACTGAAGTAGGTTTTTGCATCTCCTGCATTGCAGGCAGATTCTTGACCCACTGAGCCACCTGGGAAGCTCCAGCACTCCACAGAAGCCCCCTTGTTGCATAGGTACTCAGTCCTCTGAAGCAGGAAATGGCAACTCACTCCAGTATTCTTGCCTGGAAAAGTTCACAGAGGAACCTGGTGGGCTACAGCCCATGGGGTCCCAAAGAGTCAGACAAGACTGAGCATCACGCATGAACTTGGTAAATATCTGCTCAATCGGAGGAATGAATGAAAGAGTTTTTCTTCCCTAGCACATACCACAACCTGGCACCCTATACCGTTGACTCTTGTTTAGTGCTTCCATCTCCCAGGACATCAACCCCACTGCCCATGTGTGCATGCTCAGTCCAACTCTCTGTGACCCCATGGACTGTAGCCCACCAAGCTCCTCTGTCCAAGGGATTCTCCAGGCAAGAATACTGGAATGGGTTGCCATTTCCTCCTCAAGGAGATCTTCCGCACCCAGAGATTGCACCCACATCTCCTCTGTCTCCTGCATTGCAGGCGGGTTCTTTACCTGCTGAGCCACTGGGGAGGACCCATTCCAGCCCCATGAGAACAGGCATTTCTGTCTGCTTTGATCACCGCTGTATCCCTGGAGCTGGAGCAGTGTCTGGTTCCATCAGTTTCCGATGAATGAGGAGGGAAATAAAGGGGTCATTTCAATCTACCCCGGCATCGGTTCCAGGAGGCCAACAGGGTGGGGTCACCAATGCCTGTTACCCCAAAGGAGAAGAGAGATCCAGAGGGACCTACTGAGTCTGGGCCCAGGCTGTAGCAGGGGCATTCTCTTCAGTTTCAGGTATGCAATTATTCTATTCATGGCATCTGCTCTCCCCGAGGGCAGGAACCATGCCCTCCTCAGTTTCTGTCGGGCCTGGCATACCAGAGGTGCTCTGGAGTTAATTGCTGTTGCTATGGGAATTCCCTGGCAGTCCAGTGGTTAGGACTCGGCGCTTCCACTGCCAGGCACAGGTTCAATCCCTGGTTCCTGAAACTACTAATATAATCCTCCAAGATGTACAATGAAGCAAAAAAAAAAAAAAAAAAAAGGAAAGAAATTGCTGTTGCTGTGAATGTTGAGGAGAAGAAAGGCAGAAGAGGGAGGTGTGGTTTTGAGCTCATGGGACCTGTCAGTCACAGCCAGGTGCTCAGAGAGGGGTGGGCCTTGTGCCTGGGCCACACAGCATCCAGGGAAGAGAGAGATGGGAGTTATCAGCGCACTGCAGAGGCCAGCCATGCCAAGGTTGTCAGAAGAGGAGGTGAGGAAGCTGATGGAGGTGTGGGCACTGCAGCTGGCAACTTCCTGACTCTTACCTCCCCATCTGTTCGATACCCACCCCCCACTAGACTCCCCCTACTCATTCCCACCTGCCTATGCAGGTCCCCACAGCAGGCACGCCATCCCACTGCTCTGGATCTGAGCATCCGGGAGGGGGTTTTCTAGGGAGGATGGGATGCAGAGCTTCTGAAACTTTGGCAGGATCCCAGGGAAGAAATTTCAGCAGCACAGCTGCCTCTGGGAGTTAAAGGGGGAGGGGAGCCTTGAAACATCGCCCTACACCACTTGAAACTCTCCCCAGGAGGCCACCAAGCCAAAGCAAACAGGCACCCACTGGGGTGGCCCACGCACCTCGACTTCCCCCCACGCTCATCCTATCCCAACCCCTCCCACACCCCCACCACACTCTGTCCCAGCTGGACCACACTTCCAGACTCCTGGCCAGGCTGTGAAACGCAATCAGGTGTCCCAGCCACCCCCACATTATGGAGTCCCCCACGCTCCCAATTCTGCCATGGCTCCCCAGTGCCCCCACGAAGGCACATGGATTCTTCCACCTGGCAGCCTTGTCTTGGCTTCTGGAAACCTCACCAGCCCTTTTTCTCACCTTCCGTCCCTCCCCCTCAGGCAGGCAGCCTAGGTGCTGGCTTTCAGCTACCAGTTCTTGTCTCTCATCTCAAGACCTTGGCATATGCTATTTCCTTTGACCCATCCACCTTAGAGAATATTAACTTATTCCTTAAGCATCGAGGTTCCCCCCACCCCCACCAAACGGAGGCGTCACACCCCACCCCATGGTTCCCCACCATTACTTCCAGAGCCCTGTTTCTCCCTTAGTCATGAGCTAACCATGGTGTTGGGAGGAGTCCATTCCTAATTCTGAACCACCCCCTCCACAGCCTGGGGGCCCTAAGCCTCTCTGGGACCTGGAATCACCCAGCACAGGTTGGTTTACAGCATTTTTGCTGAATGGATAATGAGTCAATCGATGAATACAGGATAAATTTCAAACACTCCAACTCAGCATTGAAAACGTCATCTTTGCATTCCCCTGGTGGCTCTGTGAGTAAGAATCCACCTGCCAATGCAGGGGACACAGGTTAGAACCGCAAAGATTCCACACGCCACAGAGCAACTAAGCCCCGTGGGCCGCAACTACTGAAGCCTGAGTGCCCTAGAGCCCGTGCTCAGCAAGAAGGGCGACCACGATGAGAAGCCGGCACATGCACACAGCGATGAAAGAGCAGCCTCCGCCTGCTGCAACTAGAGAAAGACGCTGAGCAGCAACGAAGACCCAGCACAGCCAAAAATAAAATGTGTTAATTAATTTTTAAAAAAACCTTCATCTTTATCTGGCCCCATATTTTGGGCACAGAGACACACTTTCCCAAACTGGTTGTCCCTCTTTTACTTCCAGAACTTAGCACATCACTTTCTTCTCTTCTGCTCTCTTTCCCAGACTCCTACCTGCCTCGGTGAGCTCCTATTCTTCCTTCAAAACCCAACTCCTAGGTGCCCTCCTCCATGAAGCCTCCAGCAACCTGAGCCAAGTCCTCTAGCACATCCTTCCTCTATACCCTGACTGTGGTGGGCTGGGCCCTGCCTCTACCAACCCCAGGCTCACAGCTCCTTTCCAGAAGATCAATAAGAAAGCAAAAGATTCTTCAGAGAGCACTGTTTTCCAATTATAAGTTATGACTCCTAAATGGATTGTGAATGGACTTAAAAATTCCTTTCATGGGCTTTTCCTGGTGGTTAAGAATCCACTTTCCAAAGCAGGGGATGTAGGTTCAATCCCTGGTTGGGGAACTAAGATCTCACACACTAAGGGCAACTAGGATCAAGTGCTGCAACTACTGAGCTGTGAGCCTGTGGGCACAACTAAGATCTGATGCAACCAGAAATAAATAAATAATTTTTTTAATTTTTTTCTTCTACGTCATCTTTCATTTACATACCTAGATCAAAACATGCTTTTAAATAGCTGCCTAACATTTTGACATGTATTCAGCACTACACAGATTGGTGAAAAATATTATGGCTTCTTTTTATTTTTTGGCTGTGCAGTTTACAGGATCTTAGTTCTCCAACCAGGGATTAAACCCAAGTCCTCTTCCCTGGTGACTCAGATGGTAAAGAATCTGCCTGCAATGCAGAAGACCCGGGTTCCATCCCTGGGCCAGGAAGGCCCTCTGGAGAAGGGAATGGCTACCCACTCCAGTATTCTTGCTTGGGAAATCCCGTGAACAGAGGAGCCTGGCAGGCTACAGTCCATGGGGTCGCAAAGAGTCTGACACAACTGAGCAACTAACACTTCCACTTCACTCTTCAGTGAAAGCGCAGAGTCCTAACCACCAAACTACCAGGAATTTTCTATGGCTTCCTTTTTATTCATTTATTTATTGCCACTGCAAATGTCCCAGAGATGACATTAAACACAAACTTTGCCAGCCATAGGGATTTTCTCTTTGGTGAAAGTTCCTAGAGGTACAATGGCAGGGTCAAGGCTAAAGTTTATTTGTAAATTGATGTCTTTTAAAATATTTATTTACCTGGCTGCACTGGGTCTTAGTTGCAGCATTCGAACTTTTAGTTGTGGCATGTGGGATCTAGTTCCTGGACCAGGAATCAAACCTGGGCCCCCTGAATTGGGAGCACAGAGTCTTAGTTACTGAACCACCAGAGAAGTCCCTGTAAATTGATACCTTGACACAAGTTGTCAACTTGCTTGCAGGAGGCCACAGAATGTGAGTTTGCCCACATTCATTAAAAAAAAAAAAAAACTCATTTTTAACTCCTGATTTGAGAGGCCAAAGAGAAAAAAATATATTGTTTTCTATTTGGGCTTTAAAAAAGAAAAACTTCTTATATGAATAGGCAGACTACAGCCCCCTGAGTCAAATCCAGCTCACTGTCTTTTGTATGGCCCATGTGCTAAGAATGATGTTTACAATTTTAAAAGGTCACAAAAAGGGAATTCTCTGGTGGTCCAGTGGTTACCACTCAGATTCCATTGCAGGCGGCAAGGGTTCCTTTCTTGGTTGGGGAACATCCCGGAAAAAAAAAAAAGGTTTCAAAAATTAAAACAAGGAGAATGTCTTGTGACACGTGACAATTACTTGAAATTCACATTTTGGTGTCCACAAATAAAGTTTTATTGGCATTCAGCCATGCTCTTCTGTTTACATATCATCTTGGCTGATTTCTAGTTACAAGGGCAGAATTGAGTAGTTTTGAAAGAGATCATGTGGCTCCCAAAAATCCAAAACTACTGTCTATTTGGGCTTTCCAGGTAGCTCAGATGGTAAAGAATCTGCCTGCCAATGCAGAAGACAGGGATTTGATCCCTGGGTTTGATCCCTGGGTCGGGAAGATCCCCAGGAGGAGGGCATGGCAACCCACTGTAGCACTCTTGCCTGGAGAATTTCATGGACAGAAGTCTGGTGGGCTATAGTCCATGGGGTCGCCAAAGAGTTAGACATGACTTAGCAACTAAACAACACTGTCTATCTGGCCTTCAGAGAAAGAGTTTGTGGGGGCTTCCCTGATGGCTCAGTGGTAAAGAATCCGCCTGCCAATTAAGGAGACAGATTGGATCCCTGATCTGGGAAGATCCTACATGCTGCAGAATAACTAAGCCTGTGCACCACAACTGCTGAGCCTGTACTCTGGAGCAGCTACTGAGCCCGCATGCTACAACGACTCGAGTCTGTGCCCTAGAGGCCGTGTTCCACAGCAAGAGAAGCCACTGCAATGAGAAGCTCGAGTACCACAACTAGAAAGCAGTCCTTGCTCATTGCAACTAGAGAAAAGCCTCCACAGCCAAAAATAAATACATAAACTTATATATATATATGTAAGGAGTTTGCGGATCCCTGAAGTATGTGCCTTATTAGCTATAGTGATGGGGTTAGGGAACTCAGAAGTGTGTTGGAGGAGAAAGTCTCTTCTATAACAACACAGATTCAATTGCCCATGCCCTGATCTATTTGCCAAAGCCTTTTGAGTAGAATAAAAGACATCCTAGGGGATTCCCTAGTGGTCCAGTGGTTAGGACTTGGTGCTTTCACTGCCAGGGCCTGCTTTCGATCCCTGGGGTCAGGGAGCTAGGATCCCACAAGCTGCACAGCCAAAAAAGAAAAAAAAAAGATGTCCAAGGTAAATACTGTCTGGTCAAACTTCTGTTTCTGCCTGATAAGTATCCGGGAAGGCAGGTATCGGATGCTAATGATGTAGAAATCTCTGTCTGAATACGTGTCATGACCAGAATCAATTTTTAGACTTACAGCCTTGGCAAGTTATCTGCAGGCTATTCAATTTTCCACATTTAGAGACGGGCTGAGGGCTTCCCCGGCAGCCCAATGGTTAGGACTCTGTGCTTCCACTGCAAGAAGGCACAGTTCAATCTCTGGTTCAGGATCTAAGATCCTGCAAGCCCCAACGCACAGCAAAAAAAAAAAAAAGACAGGTTGAAGAAGAAGGATAGCATGGGTGGGAATTTTGCACAAGAGCACACGGATCCGGATGCAGCCCACACCTGAGCCAGCCCTCTCTCCATGCCTTCTGTGGGGTGGGGCTGGAGATGGAACTTTCTGGACTGCTGGGGAAAGCAGAGAGGAGGGTTCCAGAACCCCCAACCCTCTTCTCTGCCTATAGGCATTGGCATATTCAGCCCCCTCTCATTTTATAAAAAAAAGGCCATTGAGGACCACGAACAGTCAATACCTCAAAAGCTGGGGCAACCTCAGCGACACCTTGGTTCTCAAACTCTCATGTTCCAGCTCTGGAAAGTGGTGAGGTCAAAGGTAACAGAGTCAGAGCAACTTGGGTATCGTGGCACACGATACCTCCCCCCTCTCCAAGAAAAAAACCTCTCCTGGATGTGTCAAGTTCAAATCCCACCTCTGAGTACCAGGGCAATCCTGGGCATATCCTTCAATCTCCCTGAATGCCTGTTTCATCACCTGGAAAATGGGATTAACTAACTCCATATACTATGCTTGCATGCTAAGTTGCTTCAGTTGTGTCCAATTCTTTGCAACCCCATGGACTGTATAGCCCATCAGGATCTTCTGTCCATGGGATTTTTCAGGCAGTAATACTGGAGTGGGTTGCCATGCCCTCCTCTGGGGGATCTTTATATGTGGTGCCTAATTCCCAGGGAAGATTAAATGGGGTTTTTCAGGCCAAATATTTAGGGTGATGCCTGACACACAGTAAGTGCTCAATAAAGGCCATTACATGCAAGATTGCATGCTCATCATTTATTGAGCATGTACTATGTGCAGGGCACAGAGTAAAGGATGTTTCCTCATTACCCACCATCCTGGGGGCTCCAGGAAACGTCCCCAGCACCCCACACAGGATGGCAGAGGCGCACGTGTCTCTGGTCACTCACATCTTTCAAACTTCAGTTAAATGCCACTGCCACTGACACATCCACAAACAGGATTTTTGAGCTCTTTTGATGTGCCCCCACAGCAAGGGCTGGGGAAAGGATGACCAGTCATCCTGTTATACCTGAAACTGAAGGATCTCCTGACATAAGACTTATGGTGCTGAAACCAAGACAGTCCCAGTAAACTGAGATGATTTAGTAACCCTGGGCTGAGAGTATAGCTGAGAATAAAGTAGACATAACCACCTGCTCCAGGAAGTCCTCCCTGGTCCACCCCTCCACCACTGGCTCAGAAGCTACCTCTTGGCTTCTCTGAAGCTGCCTGTGCACCCCCCTTTAAAGCACCATCACCCTGGCTTGTGAATGCCCGGAGTAGCCTCTGTATCCTCCTTTCCAGGAGGGCAGAGAGGGCTCTTTTTCAGATCACTATTGCAAGGCTCATGCCAAACAGAGACAGTCTAATGAATGAAAGCCAGCAAGGCAAGCTTTGCCTAACAGATGAGCAAACCAAGGCCCAGTAAGGCGGGCCACTGGAGCAGGATTTCCCGGAGGTGGAGGAGCTGGGGCTTGAACCCCTGTCAGCTGAGACTTTGTCCCGCCAGCCCTCCCACCCGGCCCCTCACCGTGTTGTAGAACTCGGCCACCAGCTGTGAGTACTGGAAGTTGGGCTCACACCAGTCCACCTCAGAGCTCTGGTAGGCGAAGATGCTGGGCATCTTGACACCTCACCTGCCGCCCGCTGGCTGCGTCTGGCAGAGAGCAGCATCTGAGCCTACAGAGGGACAGGCCCAGCCAAGGCGGGGAGAGGATGGCGGGGTGCCCTGCGGCAGGCAGGTCGAGAGGAGGAAAAACCTGCTGGATGGCTCCCTGGTTGCACCAGGGACAGCCTGCCTGTGAGGTGGTGGCAGGTGCCCTGGGCAAAAGCAGAGGGGCTGGCACCATCCAGGGAGCAAGGGGGAGTGGGAAAGGGGCTTCCCTTCCCTGCTCCCTAGGAGTGGGAGTTAGGGAGACTGTTCTTGGAACAGTAATTTTAAATACTGGTGATGTTAGATCACTGTCCTCACTTCACAGATGGGCAAAGTGAGGCAGAGGGCAAGATCCTTTAAGGTGAGGACACCAAGATATGCACACAGGCAGGCTCCTGACTCCAAGCTTCTAACCACTACCCAGATGCCACCAAAGCTACACACCACAGCCTCCCAGATCTAGGCCAAGAGCTGCATGCCTGCCCCAATGGACTCTACTCAGCTCCCTTGGGGGCCTTTGGTGATAGGACCTCCTTTGAGGGCCTCAGTCTTCCTGTCTGGGCTATGGGAGACTGGGGTGGATTGAAACCATTTCTCTTGGGCAGACAAGACCTCAAATACCTGGAGGGTCTGAGTTTCCAATGAATGGGAGGAGACTGTGGAGTTCCAGGCCTGGGGTTCCCAGTCCTGACTTCCCAGGGCTGCGGAAAGCTCTGGTTTGAGAGTCAGACAGGCTTGAGTTTGAATTCTGAGTTCCTCCCATTCCTAAGCTGTGTGACCATGGGCAAGTGAATTCACTTCTTTGAGCCTCAGTTTTCTCACCTGTAAGATGAGAAAAAATAGTACTTCCCTCTTAGGGATTCTGTGAAGATTTAATAAACTGATATAGCATTTCCCTAGGGAGAACATTTTTTGGTGAGGTGGACCTGCATTCAGAATCACTTAGCTATGTGGTGAGAAATCTATTTACTCTTTTCAATTCTCATTAGTTACAGAAGAGGGGCTCAGTTGGTGCTAATAGATGTTTATGCCTCAACATTTCATCCCTTTGTTTGATAAAAAGCCCTTCAGCAGGCAACAGTATCCAGCTGGACCATCTAGACATTATTTACTTACACTGTATTTATTTTAAAGTAAGTTTGTCTTCTAGCTGCTCATAGCCACTTTCCATTCATAGCAGAGTTCTTACAAGTTTCTTCTTAAGAATAAACTAACTGAAGCCTTATAATTCTTGCAGTGGTTACAAAAATCTATACAGGTGAAAAAAACTGCATAGACAGATAGGATAAATGCACAGACATGAATAATGACAAACTGTTGAAATCTGAATAAGGTCTATAAATCACACTAACATAAGTTACTTGGTTTTGAAATTGTATCATTATATAATATGTAACCCAGGTAAGAGAAATTGGAGAAATATGATAGAAGGATACAGATCTATCTGTACACTTTTTGCAACTTCTTGTGTGTACAATTATTCCAATATAAAGAGTTTTTTAAGCAACTGGTTTGGGGTTTTCATTGGTGGATGAATAGCTCAACAAAACATGCTCCATCCAAGCAAAGGGATATTATTCGATGTTAAAAAGGAAGAAGATTCTGATACCTGCTGCAATATGGATGAACTCTGAGGATATGACACTCAGCAGGAGAGAAGCCTGTCACAAAAGGACAAATACTGCTTGATCCTACTCACAGGAGGTCCCTAGAGGACCTCAAACCGTAGAGACAGGAAGTGGGGGCCAGGGGCTAGGGGCGGGGGGTGGGGAGTGGGTATTTAATGAGCACGGAGTTTCAGCTTGGGAAGATAAGAAAGTTCTGGAGATGAATGGTGGGGATGGTTGCACAACATGTGAAGCTAGCTAATGCCACTGACCTTAGGATCAAAATCGGTTAAGACAGGGACTTTCCTCGTGATCCAGCGGTTAAGAGTCTGCACTCCCAATACAGAGGGCACAGTTTCCATCCCTGGTTGGGGAGATAAGACCCTGCATGTTGCAGGGTGTGGCTAAAAAAAATTAAGATGGTACATTCCATGTTATGTATATTTTACCCCAATTTTAAAGTAATTGATCTAGGTTTTTAAAGGGGGTGTTATTTGACAAAATACCTTAAGTAGATAAGAGTTTAGGGAGGGAGTGGATATAGGAAAATCTTGAGGGTCATTGGTAAAGTTAGAAACTTGGGAACTATTGAGTTGTGTATGTATGTTGATGGCTTAGCCCAGAGCTGGCACTGGACTAAAAGAGGCTATTATACCACCATTACCACCATCACCATCATCATCACCTGTTTTTGCGGTTCACTCACTCAGTTGTGTCCGACTCTTTGTGACCCCATGGACTGCAGTACGCTAGGCTTCCCTGTCCTTCACCATCTCCCAGAGTTTGCTCAAACTCATGTCCATTGAGTCAGTGACACCATCCAACCATCTCATCCTCTGTCATCCCCTTCTCCTCTTGCCTTCAATCTTTCCCAGCATCAGGGTCTCTTCCAATGAGTCAGCTCTTTGCACCAGGTGGCCAAAGGATTGGAGCTTCAGCTTCATCATCAGTCCTTCCAGTGAATATTCAGGGTTGATTTCCTTTAGGATTGCCTGGTTTGATCTCCTTGCTTTCCAAGGGACTCTCAAGAGGGCTCTCCAGCACCACAGTTCAAAAGTATCAATTCTTTGGCACTCAACCTTCTTTATGATCCAATTCTCACATCTGTACATGACTACTGGAAAAACCAGTCTTGACCATATGGACCTTTGTCAGCAAAGTGACATCTCTGCTTTTTAATATGCTGTCTAGGTTTGTCAGTTTTTCGTCCAAGGAGCAAGCATCTTTCAATTTCATGGCTGCAGTCACCATCCACAGTGATTCTGGAGCCCAAGAAAATAAAATCTGTCACTGTTTCCAGTTTTTCCCTATCTATTTGCCAGGAAGTGATGGGACCAGATACCATAATCTTAGTTTTGAATGCCGAGTTTTAAGCCAGCTTTTTCACTCCCCTCTTTCACCCTCATCAAGAGGCTCTTTAGGGACTTCCCTGGTGGTCCAGTGGTTAAGACTCCATTCTCTTAACACAGGGGGCCCAGGTTCAATCCCTGGTCAGGGAACTATATCCCATGTGCTACAACTAAGGGCTTCCCTGGTAGCTCAGATGGTAAAGAATCCGACTGCAATGTGGGAGACCTGGATTTGATCCCTGGCTTGGGAAGATCCTCTGGAGAAGGGGCCAGCTACCCACTCCAGTATTCTTGTCTGGACAATTCCAGGGACAGAGGAGCCTGGCAGGCTATAGTCTATGGGTCACAAAGAGTCAAACACAACTGAGCGACTTACACATTCACACTTCACATAAGCAAAGACCCAGCATGGCCAAATAAATTTTAAAAGGGAAAAAAAAAAAAAGAGGCTCTTTAGTTCCTCTTCACTTTCTGTCATTAGAGTGGCATCATCTACATATTGGAGGTTGTTGATATTTCTTCCAGCTTGTGAGTGATCTAGCCCAGCATTCCACATGATGTACTCTGCATATAAGTTAAACAGGGTGACAATATGCAGCCTTGCCATATTTCTTTCCCAATTTTGAACCAGTCAGTTGTTTCATGCAAGGTTCTAACTGTTGCTTCATGTCCTGCATACAGGTTTCTCAGGAGATAGATAAGGTGGTCTGATAGTCCCATCTCTTTAAGAATTTTCCACACATCACCATTATCACCATTATCATCACCATCTTCTACAAGATGTCAAATACTTTGATGTTCACACTCTGCCAGGTACGCCGTCACCTTCAAGATCCTCTGAAGGGATGGAAAAGATGTCACATTTAGAGGTGACAAAAGTTTCCAGAGCCTGGACTACAAGCTCGGCTTGGCTCTATACTCCTCTAGATCAGCAACAACCTTACCTGTGGCCATAGCCCACAACCGTCACCATCACCCCTGCCTCTCTGAGCCCAGTTGGAAGCAGATAGCCTCCCATGTCCCTCCCTAGTCAAATCTGGGCCAGGAATAGTTGTCAGGATCTGGTTCTCCTGGATCTCGGTCAAGGTTTAACAGCTGGAAGCAAGATGATGAGATGCCTACGCCCAGCCCAGTGTGGAGTTTGGGAAATTGCCTGCACACGTGGACTGGGGCAACAGGATGGTGAGACAGGTGCGTGGGTGCTGAAGGGGTGGTGCTCACCTTCTGCCAGATGGCAGGTGTGGGAAGTGCCAGAGCCTGGGTGGAGAGGTGACAGGTCTCCGTGGGCATGCAATAAATTAGCACAGACGGCAACTTGAGACAACACACCTTTCCTATCCTACAGTGCTAGAGATGAGGAATTTGAAAGGAGTCTTATAGGATGAAAATCCAGCTGTGGGCAGGGCTGTCTCCTTCCGGAGGCTCCATGGGAGAGTCCAAACTCTAGATTTTCCTAGTTTCTAGGGGCCACCTGCATCCCTGGCTCATGGCCCCTTCCTCCATCTTCAAAGTACATCATCCCCTCTTTGGATGTCATCATTTTACTCCACCTTACCCCCTTTTCTCTGATCTGAACTTTCTTATAAAGACTCTTGTGAAGACTGGATCCACTGTGTAAGACAATCTTCTCTCAGGATCCTTAATTCAATGACACTTTTGCCATGGAAGGGCTTCCTTGGTGGCTCAGAAGGTAAAGAATCTGCCTGCAATGCAGGTTCAATTCCAGGGATGGGAAGATTCCTTGGAGGAGGGCATGGCAACACGCTCCAGTACTCTTGCCTGGATAATCCCATGGACAGAGGAGGCTGGCGGGCTACAGTCCATGGGGCTTTGCCATGGAAGGTAACATATTGCCAAGTTTCAGTAACATGGATGTGGACATTTGGAGGGAACTAATCATTTACATGGACTTCCCGGGTGGCTCAGGGGTAAAGAATCCAGTTGCACTGCAGGAGACTCAGGTTCCGTCTCTGGGTTGAGAAGAACCCCCGGAGAAAGAAATGGCAACCCAGTCTGGTATTCTTACCTGGGAAATCCCACAGACAGAGGACCCTACAGTCCTACAGGTGGGCGACAGTCCATGGGGTCACAAGAGAGTCAGACAGGACTGAGCAACTAAATGACAAGTCATCTTCTCACCGCAGAGGGATCTCAGGACTGGGAACCTGGGGTTGAACTAAATTGGGGTTGAGATGGATGTGAGGATGGAATCGGGGGTGAGAATGGATGTAGGGTGGGGAACTGGCCTGGGGATAACTATGGAGTGAGGCTGAAGCCTGAGTTGGGATTGGAGACAAGGCTAAAGGCAGTGCTGGAGATGGAAGGCACTGGGAATGGAAATACAGGTGAGGACAGGGACAGTGTTGGCGGGTGAGTTTGAGGACAATGTTGGGATAGGTTTGGGGATGAGGGTGGGCTTGAGATCATGGTGGGGGGTCGGAATGGGGACCTTACTCATCTCTCATTCACCATCATAGGGACCTCATGAAGCTGTGGATGGGACTCTGCCCATGACGGACATTGGCATCCCACCGCATGTCAGCTCCTGTGGGGTTTGTAAGGGTGGGAGGTAGACGCCAGTGGTGTGTCCATCAAGAAGGCTGACGATGAGCCATGACTCTTAACCATCTCTGCTCACCCAGGCAAAGGTCTGATGTATGTTATAGAAAAACACAAGTGGCCAAGAGAAATTGAAACTGGCTGATAATATTACAGTCCAGAATTAACTGTTAGGCTATTTTTACCTGAAACGATCATTCATATTATTTATTTTTTATAAAGATGTTGGTGCTATTGTATGTTTGTTCCTAATTTTTTCACTTAAAATGCCATTAACAGCCTGTGATATTTTGAAGCCTTCTTCACTATGATTATCTTAAGTTTTATTTTTACTTTTTAAAATTATTTATTTATTTGGCTGTGCTGGGTTTTACTTGTGGCATGTGGGATCCAGCTGCCTGATCAGGGATCGAATCCTGGCCCCCTGCATTGGGAGCTTCGAGTCTCAGCCACTGGACCACCAGGGAAGTCCGTAGTTTTACTTTTAACTATGGGAAAATACACAGAACATAAAACTTGCCATCTTAACCATTTTCAGGTGCAGAGTTCAGTGTCATTAAGTACATTCACACTGTTGGACAACCATCCCCACCATCCATCTCCAGGGGAAGGTGGGAGGAAGGATAAACTAGGAGGCCGGGATTAACAGATACACATTACTACATAGAAAATAAATAAACAGGTAAGGAGGATTCGGCAGAGGGAAGAAACAACAGCCGCCATCAAAATGGGCCAAAGAACTAAACAGACATTTCTCCAAAGAAGACACACAGATGGCTAACAAACACATGAAAAGATGCTCAACATCACTCATTATCAGAGAAATGCAAATCAAAACCACAATGAGGTACCATTACACGCCAGTCAGGATGGCTGCTATCCAAAAGTCTACAAGCAATAAATGCTGGAGAGGGTGTGGAGAAAAGGGAACCCTCTTACACTGTTGGTGGGAATGCAAACTAGTACAGCCGCTATGGAAAACAGTGTGGAGATTTCTTAAAAAACTGGAAATAGAACTGCCATATGACCCAGCAATCCCACTTCTGGGCATACACACTGAGGAAACCAGATCTGAAAGAGACACGTGCACCCCAATGTTCATCGCAGCACTGTTTATAATAGCCAGGACATGGAAGCAACCTAGATGCCCATCAGCAGATGAATGGATAAGGAAGCTGTGGTACATATACACCATGGAATATTACTCAGCCATTAAAAAGAATTCATTTGAACCAGTCCTAATGAGATGGATGAAGCTGGAGCCCCTTATACAGAGTGAAGTAAGCCAGAAAGATAAAGAACATTACAGCATACTGACACATGTATATGGAATTTAGAAAGGTGATAACGATAACCCTATATGCAGAACAGAAAAAGAGACACAGAAATACAGAACAGACTTTTGAACTCTGTGGGAGAATGTGAGGGTGGGATATTTCAAAAGAACAGCATGTATGCTATCTATGGTGAAACAGATCACCAGCCCAGGTGGGATGCACGAGACAAGTGCTCCGGCCTGGTGCACTGGGAAGACCCAGAGGAATCGGGTGGAGAGGGAGGTGGGAGGGGGGATCGGGATTGGGAATACATGTAAATCCATGGCTGATTCATATCAATGTATGACAAAACCCACTGGAAAAAAAAAATAATAATAATAAAAAAAAAGAAAATAAATAAACAATAAGGTCCTACTCTATAGCACAAGAACTCTACTCAATATTTTGTAGTATTTTGAATTTTTTCAGATTCTTTATATACATATATATCTGAGTCATTGTGCTATACATCTAAAATTAACACATTTTAAATCAACTATATTTCGTTTTTGAAAAACTGCTTGATTGAAGTACAAGTGAATTTGATAAACTGCACGCATTTAAAATACATCACTGGATATTGTCTTGACATATGTACACATTTGTGAAACCAACACCATCACTCAGATAATTAACATGCCTATCTTAGTGTAAGCTTTTTTTTGTTTTGTTTTGAGGTCCTTCATTTAATCATTAGTTTCTTTTTAAAAACATGGCACATACAAGGCTTGACCAAGAGCTCACAATGAGGAAAACTGAAATCAGTGCGGTTTATTTTGGCTTTCTGATTTCCACTAATGACTTCATTTAATGAAAACTAAGTTTCAGGTGTCCATTTTCTGAACAAGGGTGTTACTTTGTTTCATAGTTTAAACAACAGCTGTACACGTTTATTTTTATTGTGTGTTTTATAAAACCTTTTCATTTTGTACTGTGGTGTAGCTGATTAACAATGCTGTGACGGTTTCAGGTAAACAGCAGAGGGACTCAGCCACATGTACACAGGTATCCATCTCCCCAGACTCCTCTCCCATCCAGGCTGCCCTATAACATTGAGCAGAGTTCCCTTGCTACAGCAAGTCCTTGTTGGTTATCCATTTTAAATACTAGCAGTGTGCACATGTCCATCCCAAACTCCTTAACTATCCCTTCCCACCATCCTTCCCTCACCACCCCCGCAACCGTAAGTTCTTTCTCTAAGTCTATGAGTCTGTTTATGTTTTGTAAGTAAGTTCACTTGTATCATTTCTCTTTAGATTCCACATATAAGGGATGTCGTGTGATATTTCTCCTTTTCTGTCTGACTTACTTCACTCAGTATGACAATCTCTCAGTGCACCCCATGTTGCTACAAGTGGCATTATTTCATTCTTTTCAATGGCTGAGTAATATTCCACTGTATGTACCATATCTTCTTTATGTATTCATCTATAGATGGACATTTAGGTTGCTTCCCTGTCCTGGCTATTGTAAACAGTGCTGCGATGAACACTGCAGTGCATGTATCTTTCAAATTATGGTTTTCTCCAGATATATGACCAGGAGTGGGAATGTGGGAGCTCTATTTTTAGTTTCTTGAGGAGCATCACACCATTCTCTAGTGGCTGCACCTACTTACATTCCCACCAACAGTGTAGGGGTTTGCCCTTTTCTCTATACCCTCTCCGGCATTTACTGTTGTGAACTTTATGATGATAGCCATTCTGGTTGGTATGAGGTGATACTGTAGTTTTGACTTGCATTTCTCTAATAACTAGTGGAAATCGGTGCATTTTAAATTGCTAAGACACATTTCAACAGTACAGATTTTTAAAAGAAAAACCACTTCCTATTAAACATTTAAAAATAGAAGAAAGTTTGGGGAATCTTCCACCCAGATATACTCTCAGTATTATTAGCATTTTGACCTTTAACTTCCCTTTCTTGAGGTATTTGTGTCTCTGGTGTGTGTGTGTCTGTGTATATTTGTGTGTATGTGTTTGTGTGTGTACGTCTGGTGTATAAGTGCATATACACCAGTAGGAGCTTTTGGAGTTGTTTTCTTTTCTTTCTTTCTTTTTTTTTTTTCTTTCTTTCTTTACTTTTGGCTGTGCTGGGTCTTCGTGGCCTCATGGGCTCTCTCTAGTTGTGGCAAGTGGGGGCTACACTCCAGTTGTGGTGCACAGGCTCCTCACTGTGGTGGTTTCTCTTGTTGGGCTCAGTACTTGTGGCACACAGACTTAGTTGTCCCATGGTTTGTGGAATCTTCCCAGACCAGGGGTAGAACCCCTGCAGTGGCAGGTGGATTCTTTTTTTTTTTTTTTTAATTATGAAAGCACAATAACCCATTTACAGGAGACTTGGAAAATACAGAACAAGGTTACATATGGTTCCACTATATCTTACAACTTTTTTAAGTAGATAAATTAAGATTTTTGGTTGGAGTTCCAATATCAAACACTCAAAAATGGATAGAATGAATACACAGAGAAGCAGAAGGACACAGGAACGGCAGGTAGATACTTAACTACAGGACCGCCAGGGAAGTCCCAGAGCTGCTTTCTACTTGCTTACTTTTCTGACTTTCCATTTAGGGGTGCAATGCACAATTGCCTCCTGGAATAAATGTATGGGATCATGTTTTTGAAAAGTGAGTTTAATTTAAAGATGATGCTTAAGTAAATCATGGTTACAGGCACAGAAGGGCAAAAATTTTAAATCTGAAAATATCCAAGGCTCTGAAAGACATGATCAGGCAATTGGTGAACTTTAAATTGTTGTTGTTCAGTCCCTCTGTCATGTCCAACTCTTTGCAACCCCATGGACTGTAGCCCGCCAGGCTTCCCTGTCATTCACTGTCTCCTGGAGTTTGCTCAAACTCATGTCCATTGAGTTAGTGATGCTATCCAACCATCTCATCCTCTGTCACACTCTTCTCCTCCTGCCCTCAATCTTTCCCAGATTTCCCAGGTCTTTGAATATGGACTGTTTATTAGATAATAGTATTAAATAGGTAGGAATTTTCAGAATTTGATAAATGAATCATGGTTACCTAAGAGAGTATCCCGGAGAAGGCAATGGCAACCCACTCCAGTACTCTTGCCTGGAAAATCCCAAGGAAGGAGGAGCCTGGTAGGCTGCAATCCATGGGGTCGCTAAGAGTTGGACACGACTGAGCAACTTCACTTTCATGCATTGGAGAGGGAAATGGCAACCCACTCCAGTGTTCTTGCCTGGAGAATCCCAGGGATGGGGGAGCCTGGTGGGCTGCTGTCTATGGGGTCGCACAGAGTCAGACATGACTGAAGCGATTTAGCAGCAGCAGCAAGAGAGTATCCTGGGCTTCCTAGGTGACACTAGTGGTAAAGAATCCGCATGCCAATGCAGGAGACACAAGAGACTCAGGTTCACAATGTTCATCGCAGCACTGTTTATAATAGCCAGGACATGGAAGCAACCTAGATGCCCATCAGCAGATGAATGGATAAGGAAGCTCTGGTACATATACACCATGGAATATTACTCAGCTGTTAAAAAGAATTCATTTGAATCAGTTCTAATGAGATGGATGAAACTGGAGCCCATTATCCAGAGTGAAGTAAGCCAGAAAGATAAAGAACATGACAGCATACTAACACATATATATGGAATTTAGAAAGATGGTAACGATAACCCTATATGCAAAACAGAAAAAGAGACACAGAAATACAGAACAGACTTTTGAACTCTGTGGGAGAAGGGGAGGGTGGGATGTTTTGAAAGAACAGCATGTATATTATCTATGGTGAAACAGATCACCAGTCCAGGTGGGATGCATGAGACAAGTGCTCGGGCCTGGTGCACTGGGAAGACACAGAGGAATCGGGTGGAGAGGGCGGTGGGAGGGGGGATCGGGATGGGGAATGCATGTAACTCTATGGCTGATTCATATCAATGTATGACAAAACCCACTGAAATGTTGTGAAGTAATTAGCCTCCAACTAATAAAAAAAAAAAAAAAGAGAGACGCGGGTTCCATCCCTGGGTCAGGAAGGGAAGAAGGCACAGCCACCCACTCTAGTACTCTTGCCTGGAGAATTCCCATGGACAAAGGAGCCTGACAGGCTGCAGTCCGTGAGGTCACACAGAGTTGGACACTGGCAGGCGATATGACAAAATAGTAGTGATTGGTAAATTTGGGTAAAAGATACATGGCAGTTCATGGCATTGTCTTGCAACTTTCCTGTTGCAATAGAAATGTTTCAACATGAAAAGTATTTTAAGTTGACAAATTAGGGGCACTCCTTGGTGGTCTGGTGGTTAGGACACCGCTCTTCCACTGCTGGAGGCCTGGGTTCAATCCCTGGTTGGAGAACTAAGATCCCACAAGCCTCAGGGCAACTGAGCCGTCATACCAGAACTAGAGAATCCGTACACCACAACCAAAGATTCCAAATGTCACTGAAGATCCCAGGGACCACAGCTGAGACCCGTCAAAAGAAACTGACCATCAGATCTGGCCGTTTGAAAGTCACTGGTGACCTCACCCATTTGTGTCTCAGTGGAGTTGTTGGGGGAAAGTCTGGTTAGAGTGGGTTCAAGAGACATTAAAAAGGGAAGGAGTGGAAATATTGCCACCTGCTGCAGCAACATGGATGGAACTAGAGATGATCAAAGACAAACAGCCTAGGATATCACTTATATGTGGAATCTAAAAAAAAAAAGATACAAAGTTAACTTATTTACAAAACAAAAACAGACTTACTGACATAGAAAAAAACTATGGGAAAGCAGGGGTGAGGGGGTGGCTGGGAGAGGGATACATTAGGAGGTTGGGATTAACAGATCAACTCTGGTACATCCGCACAATGGAATATTATTCAGCCTTGAAAGGAACGAATGAATCAATGAATATACACAACAGCACCAGTCACTCTCAAAAACACTATGTTAATGAAAGAAGCTAGTCACAAAAGACTGCTTACTATATGGTTCCATCTACATGAAATTCTAATAAAGGGAAATCTAATCTTGAGTGACAGAAAATCGGATAAATGGTCATTTGTAGATGAGGATGGGATAGGGTTAATGCAAAGTGACCCAGGGCAATCTTTCTTGGGTGATGTAAAGGTTCTCTGTGTTGACTGGGGAAGTGGAGACACTGTGGGTTTGTTAAAACTCATCAAACCATACACTTAAACTGTGCTCAGTCGCGTCTGATTCTCTGTGACTCCATGGACTGTAGTTGGCCAGGCTCCTCCATCCACGGGATTTTTTCCCAGGCAAGATACTGGACCATGTTACCACTTCCTATTCCAGGGGATCTTTCCAACCCAGGCATCTAACCCATGTCTCTTGCATCTCCTGCATTGGCAGGCGGCTTCTTTACCACTGAGCCACCTGGGGCCTCCCGGATAGCTCAGCGGTAAAGAATCCGCCTGAGATGCAGGAGACAGGAGACACTGGTTCAAGCCCTGGGCGGTGAAAATCCCCTGGAGGAGGAAATGGCAATGTGCTACTGTGTTCTTGACTGGAAAAAAATCCAATGGACAGAGGAGCCTCGTGGGCTACAGTTCATGGGGTCTCAAAGAGTCAGAGAGGACTAAGCACAAAGCCTTAAAATGGATACATTTTATGAACTGGACATTACATGTCAATAGAGTTGATATTAAACCAAGTTGAACAAGGAAGAAAGAAGGTAAAAAAAAAAAATAGGGGTTTACAGGGTTGTGGTCTTTGGGTGATGGAGTCCTGGGTTCATAGCAGAAATGGGTCAGGTGGGACTTCCCTGGTGGTCCAATGGCTAAGACCCTGCATTCCCACACTCCCAATGCAGGGGGTCTGAGTTTGATCCCTGGTCAGGGAACTAGACTCCCACATGCCACAACTAAGAGTTCACATGCCACAACTAACAGATCCTGCATACCACTACTAAGACCCAGCACAGCCAAACAAATAAATATTTCTTTAAAAATGGGTCAGGGTATAATGGGCTTAGCTTACGGTTCCACTGGTAGTTTGAGGCATTCGCATTGTGAATTTCCAGGACAGCTTACCAGGAACATATGGAGAAGACAGGCTCCTCTCTCTCCACTTAAAAACAGTGTTTTGCTTTCACTGTGTTTTTTTAAATTCAGTTTCCATCTATTTCTGGTATGTCATTCCATTTTTCCATGTATGGCAGTCATTTAAAGTTTCTATTTTAAACTAAATGTATATTTGAATGTCTTAAACGAGGGGATTTACAGCAAAATTATTCATGATTGTATAGCCGGCACACATTTGAATGACTTAAGTTTAGAAAACCTCATGGTTTCCCACCACTTTTTGTTGTGTTCTTTTCATGAATATTGAAATTTATAGGCTTGGTCTACCAGATGGATTGCATTTCTTGAGGGTTTGTGTATGTGTGTGTGTGTGTGCATGTGTGTATATGTGTGTGTGTGTGTGTGTGTGGGCAGTGAAGTAACAGACAGACTTTTATGAAGTATTAATACCTAATTACTTGCCCAGAAGAAGATTCTCCCTATTCGTCAGGTAAGGAGAATACACTTACAAAACTTTCAGAACCTCATTCAAGGTCTCGGGAAATAAGTAGTGGGGTAGAGACTGAACCCAGGACTCTCTCCCCTACCACCCCTTAACTGTTGATAATTATCACTGAACAATGATTGGAGGCTTCTCTGGTGGTCCAGTGTTCAGACTCCACACTGCCAATGCAGGGTGCACGAGTTCAATCCCTGGTTGGGGAACTAAGACCCCACATGTCACAGGCCAAAAATAATAATAATAACTGAATACTTTCCAATTTAAAAATTGAAGCCATCTAGAAAAACTTAATTCGAAAAGATACACATGCCTCAATGTTCACAGCAGCACTTTTACAATAGCCAAGACATGGAAGCAACTTAAGTGCCCACAACAAATGAATGGATAAAGATGTGGTATATATATATATAATAATATATTATATGAAATAATGCCATGTGTAGCAACAAGGATGGAATTAGAGATTATGATCCTAAATGAAGTAAACCAAACAGATAAAGACACGTACCATATCATATCACTTACATGCGGAATCTAAAAAAAACCAATAAAAATGAACTTATTTACAAAACAGAAATAGATTCACAGAAACAGGAAATGGCACAGGCATATGGAGTCTTCGTTTCTGAACCAGGGATCAAACCCATGCCCTCTGCAGCAGAAGCTCAATGTCCTAACTACTGGAATTTTCATATATTCCAATAACTTTTTAAATTACACCATGGGGGGCTTCCCTGGTGGTCCAGTGGTTAAGAAACTGCCTGCTATGCTGGAGACACACCAGTTCGATCCCTGGTCTGGGAAGATCCCACATGCTGCAGAGCAACCAAGCCCGTGCACAACAACTACTGAAGCCTGTACTCTAAAACCTGTGCTCTGCAACAAGAGAAGCCATCTCGATGAGAAGCCTGCCTATCCCAACTAGAAAGCAGCCCCCACTCGATGCAACTGGAGAAAGCCCACATGCAGCACCAAAGACCCAGCACAACCAAAAATAAATAAATGAAATATTTTTAAAAAGTTACACCATGGGACTCTTTCCATGTCAATCAACAAAACTGAATACACAGAGACTTCCCTGGTGGTTCAGTGGTTAAGACTCAGCTCCCACTGCAGGGGACCCAGGTTAGATTCCTGGTTGGGGAACTAGGATCCCACCTGCTATGCAGCGAGGCCAGAAAGGGGGGTAAAAAAAAGTGAATGCACAATATATTTGTCATTGCTGACAACCCATTTAAATGCCGCCCCCCCCCCCCCTTGCTCAATTGCAGGAGACCCAGGATCAATCCCTAGAATGGGAAGATTCCCCTGGAGAAGGAATGACAACCCGCTCCAGTATTCTTGCCTGGAGAATTCCATGGGCAGAGGAGCCTGGTGGGCTACAGTTCATGAGGTCGCAAAGAGTCGGACATGACTGAGTGACTAACATTCCCCTCCACTCCACCCCACCCCACCCCCACAAGCTCCCTCTCCCGGCTCAATGGCTCCCCAAAGCATCTGATGCTTCTGAAACTGACGGCTGATCTCAACAGCCTGTCCACCTGCCACGTTTGTTCTTCTGCTGGACCATTCTCTTCCTTGGGCCTGTGACTGCCCCCATCCCAGTCCCGGCTCCCTCCTCTAACTTCAACCCATTGTTCCTGGGACAGGGTAGGGAAGGGAGAGCTCACCCTCTCCCATGCTACCTGAGTGTGCCAGAATTACAGAACCACCCGCTTCCTGGAAGTCTCCACTCCAGTATCCACAGGCTGCCCTAGCTCCCCAGATCCCAACCCAGTGGTTCTGAGCAGGGGCCATTGCGCAATGTCTAGAGACCTTCTTGGTGGACATGACTGGGAGGACGCTACTGACATCTAGTGAATGGAGGCTAGGTGTGCAGGATGAACCCCCACAACAAAGAACTTCAGGCTGGCAGTTCCCAACATTTTTGGCACCAGGGACCGGTTTCATGGAAGACAATTTTCCCATGGACCGGGTTGGGGTTGGAGGTGGGGGGTGGGGCGGTGCGGAGAAGAGTGGGGAGGGATGATTTCAGAATGACTCAAGTGCATTACATTTATGTGCACTTTATTTCTAATCTAATGCTTCTGCTGATCTGACAGGAGGGTACCAGTCTGTGCCCCGGAGGTTGGGGACCCCTGTGCTGTGTGCTTAGTCATTCAGTCATGTCCTACTCTTTGTGACCCTATGGACTATAGCCCATCAGGTTCCTCCTCCAGGGGATCTTCCTGACCTGTGGATCAAAGCTGTGTCTCTTACATCTCCTGCACTGGCAGGCAGATTCTTTACCACTGTGCCACCTGGGAAGTCCCCATAGTACACTTGATCTTAGCCAAAAGGCTGACTAATTCAACCCCAAATGTCAGAAGTGTCAAAGTTGAGAGACTCTGCCCTAATCTTACCCAAAACTGACATCCCCATCTCAGTAAAAATCACCTCCATGCCCCCAGTGACTCCAGCCAGGCAGGTTTGAAGCTTCCCTCCCCTTCCTGAGGAATTCAATCCACTCCTGAATTAATTAGGTAATATTAGATGCTGCAACAAACAACCCAAAATGTTTAATGACTCAGATATGATGGAAGCTTGTTTGTTCATTTTTTAATATCTTTTTTTTGGGGGGTATGATTTTTAAATGTATTTTTAATTGGAGGATAATTGCTTTCCAATTTTTTGTTGATTTATTCAGGAAATTTGTTGCTTAGCCATCTAAAACCCAACATGTAAGAAGAAAGAAAAAAATCCAAAATGTGTGTTCCTGGGACTTCTCTGGTGGTCCCGTGGCTAAGACTCCAAGCTCCCCAAGCTGGGAGCCCAGGTTCAATCCCTGCTTGGGGAACTAGCTCCTGCATATCGCAACTAAAAGTTCAAAAGCCACAACTAAAGATCCCATGTGCTGCAATAAAAAATAAAAAAAAAAGAGAGAGAGAGAGAGATCCTGCATGCAGCCAAATAAATAACTTTTTAAAACTGTGCTTCTGATTGGCAGGTGGTCCCCCTCCCAGGCTCCTCCTTGTTTATCAGGCCACTGGATTCAGCTGCGAGAGCTGATGGGAGTCAAAAGAGAGGGGAGAAGTCATGCCTGCTCCTCAAGCTCCTGGACTTGTAAGGGTCACACAGCATCTCCTTGCAAGGTCCCTTGGTGAATGAACATATCACATGGCTCCTGGGATGCAAGGGACGCTGAGAAACGTAGCCCTAGGATGCAAGGGTGTGGTGACCACTCTCTGAGATGATCTCCAATGATGCCCACCTCCTGGCAGTCACCCCCAGCATAGTCTCTAGTCCCACACTGAATCGTGGTTAGCCTGTGTGACCACTAGAAGTAACCATGTGTGAGTTTCAAAGCTGAGCCACATAACATATTACAGCTTCCACCATGCTCTCTTGGATCACTTATTCTAAGGGGAAGTTGGCCGCCATGTTGTGAGGACACTCAATTAATCAAAAGGTCTACTTGGGAAAGAACTGAAGCCTCCCAACAGTAGTCAACTATCCAACTTGCTAGCTATGTGAGTGAGCCATCTTGGATGTGAATTCTTCAATTAGTTGAGCATTTGTGTTTTATTTTATTCTTCTTCTTCTTTGACCTCACCTTATGGCTGGAGAATCCCAGGAATGGGGTCGCACAGAGTCGGACACGACTGAAGTGCCTTAGCAGTAGCAGTAGCATGGCTTGTGGGATTTTCATTTCCCAACCAGGGATAGTACCTGGGTCCCATCAGTAAGAACTTGGGAGTCCTAACCACTGGACCACCAGGGAATTTCCCATAATGCATTTTCAACTTATGATATGTTCATGTATGATGGGTTTATGAGATGTAACCTCATCATTAGTCAAGGAAGATCTGTTCTGTCATAAACAGCCCTGTGGCTAAATCTCACCTTGAGCCATTTCCTAAAAATGAATCTCTAGAAGTAGATTGTGAGAATTTAAAATTTGGTGTCAGCTTCAATTCCAGTAGTAATACCCTCGGCGAGCCTTTACCTGGGGGAATCCATTTACCCATGCCTATTCAGCCCTCAAGGTTTCTGCTTCTTTCTTTCCTTTTTTTTTTAATTTTCAATCTCTATCAATTCAACAGGCCTGTTTTGCATTCATCTAAGAAAAGCAAACAGTGATCAGAGTTTTCTTGGATCCTGGACTGAAAACTGATGCTCAGAGGCTCAGTGGTGTCCGACTCTTTGCGACCCCATAGACTGTAGCCCACCAGGCTCCTCTGTCCATGAGATTTCCCAGGCCAGAATATTGGAGTGAATTGCCATTTCCTCTTCCAGGGGATCTTCCCAACCGAGGGATTGAACCCGTGTCTCTTACATCTCCTGCACTGGCAGGAGGATTCTTTACCACTAGCGCCACCAGGGAAACCCAACAACCGGTAGGATGGACTGATTTGCAGCCAAGTGTTCAAACTGATTCTTCCTCCCCTGATTCATTCATTCATTGGGAATATTCAGAGCAAATTCTGGAAAAACAAGAGATTTATAAATATCTGAGTGCCTATAATGTGCCATGTGCTGTTCAAAAGTTGCTTTGTTTTTTTCATTTCGGGTCACTGCCCACTTTAGATTGGTGACTTTCAACCAGAAGCAGGTCTATCCTGGGCAGGGGGCACTTCAGCACCCGGAAACTTTGGAGACAGTTTGGGTTGTTATGATGGAGAGAGGATTACTGGTATCTAGTGGGTGGGGCCAGGGATGCTGCTCCACACCCTACAGTACCCAGGACAGCACCCCTTCCCGGACAAAGAATCATCCAACACAGAATGTTAATAGTCCTGAGGTTGGAAAACCCCAGTTTAAATGAAGTGGAATAGAAGACAATAAAATAGAATATATCAGAAGGGGTTGCTCAAAAAACAAATAAACATCATTTCACAAGGCTTCTCTAGAGAGGTAACGGTTTTTTGGCTTTGTTTTTTTAATATTTATTTATTTGGCTGTTCTAGGTCTTGGTTGGGGCATATGGGATCTTCAGTTGCTGCATGAAAACTCTTAGTTGCAGGATGTGGGATCTAGGTCCCTGACCAGGGATTAAACCCGGGCCCTCTTCTTTGGGAGCAGAGTCTTAGCCCCTGGACTACCAGGAAAGTCCTAAGGAGGTGGTGTGTGAATAGAGATTTTTGTGTTGAGCAAGATTCAGACAGAGGCCAAGTGGCTGGAAGACACTTGGCATGTCTGGAGAGCAGAAGTGGGCCAGCGTGGCCCCTGAAGCCAAGTGGAGAAGAAAGGGTGGAAGAAGAGGAGGGTAGAGGTCAGCAGGGGTGATGGGAAGCCAAGGGGAGGATTTTAGGTAAAGGAGGGATGTGGCTTAGCTTCTGGGGAGTATCCTGATAGTCTAGTGGATAGGATTTGCCCAGATTCAATCCCTGGTCAGGGAACTAAGATCCCACAAGCCATGAGGCCCAGGGGCTGCCCTCTCCCACCAAAAAAAAAAGCCTTTACAAGGATCACTCAGGCTGCTGAATGAAATAACAGCAAGGAGTCCAGAGCAGGGGAGAAGCTGCAACACTGACAAGGGTGTTATTGAGGGTAATGACAAGGATGCAGGAGGTGAAAAGTAGTTGAACTGTGCCTACCTGGATAGAGCAGGTATAACACAGGCAGTGAGGGCAGGAGTGTGGGGCAGTGCTTGAGCAGAGCACTGTGGGGGTGGTGGCAACTGATGGGACAGCCCTTCTCCCCAGAGGCAGGGTGGGAGCTCTGGCCTCAGGGAAACCGGCTGGGCAGGGTCACCCACCTGACTCATCGCAGAAACTGGAAGGGCCAATGCTGCTCACCCACTTCTTCAGTCACTGCAGTGGAAACACCTCTCCTGGCACCAGGGTGCCTCCAGTGAGTGACTGAAAGTTGCTCTGTCGTGTCCGACTCTTTGTGAGCCCGTGGACTATACAGTCCATGGAATTCTCCAGACCAGAATACTGGAATGATTCCCTTCTCCAGGGGATCTTCTCAACCCAGGGACCAAACCCAGGTTTCCCGCATTCCAGGTGGATTCTTTACCAGCTGAGCCATAGGGAAGCCCAGGTGCCTCCAAGGTCTCCTCTATACTCTTCCACTTTCACATTCTTTCCTCTTTCCTGCCCCTGATTCCATAAAGTGAAAAGTGTCTGTGTCCTTCTCTATCTCTTCATCAGACCAGGCACAAAACTACGCTTCGAGTTCAGAGTCCAGCAATTAGCAATGGTCTGCCTGTGAACTCCTACATATGCATCAAAGAAAGAAAGAAAGTGAAGTCGCTCAGTGGTGTCCGACTCTTTGCGACCCCATGGACCATAGCCTACCAGGTTCCTCCATCCATGGGATTTTCCAGGCAAGAATACTGGAATGGGTTGCCATTTCCTTCTCCAGGAAAACCCATGCCAAATGGACCCTCATTTGGGAGGGCTTCTTGGATGCCCATGGTTACAGATCTAACACAATAGTTCAGTTCAGTTCAGTTGCTCAGTCGTGTCCGACTCTTTGTGACTCCATGAATTGCAGCAAGCCAGGCCTCCTTGTCCATCACCAACTTCTGGAGTTTACTCAAACTCACGTCCATCAAGTCGGTGATGCCATCCAACCATCTCAGCCTCTGTTGTCCCCTTCTCCTCCTGCCCCCAATCCCTCCCAGCATCAGGGTCTTTTCCAGTAAGTCAACTCTTCACATGAGGTGGCCAAAGTAATTGGAGTTTCAGCTTCAGCATCAGTCCTTCCAATGAACACCCAGGACTGATCTCCTCTAGGATGGACAGATCCTTGGATCTCCTTGCAGTCCAAGGGACTCTCAAGAGTTTTCTCCAACACCACAGTTCAAAAGCATCAATCCTTTAGCGCTCAGCTTTCTTCACAGTCCAACTCTCACATCCATACATGACCACTGGAAAAACCATAGCCTTGACTAGACGGACTTTTGTTGGCAAAGTAATATCTCTGCTTTTTAATATGCTATCTAGGTTGGTCATAACTTTCGTTCCAAGGAGTTAAGTGTCTTTTAATTTCATGGCTGCAATCACCATCTGCAGTGATTTTGGAGCCCCCAAAATAAAGTCTGACACTGTTTCCACTGTTTCCCCATCTATTTGCCATGAAGTGATGGGACCAGATGCCATGATCTTAGTTTTCTGAATGTTGAGCTTTAAGCCAACTGTTTCACTCTCCTCTTTCACTTTCATCAAGAGGCTTTTTAGTTCCTCTTCACTCTCTGCCATAAGGGTGGTGTCATCCGCATATCTGAGGTTATTGATATTTCTCCCAGCAATCTTGATTCCAGGTTGGGCTTCCTCCAGCCCAGCATTTCTCATAATGTACTCTGCATAGAAGTTAAATAAGCAGGGTGACAATATACAACCTTGACGTACTCCTTTTCGTATTTGAAACCAGTCCGTTGTTCCATGTCCAGTTCTAACTGTTGCTTCCTGACCTGCATATAGGTTTCTCAAGAGGCAGGTCAGGTGGTCTGGTATTCCGATCTCTTTCAGAATTTTCCACAGTTTATTGTGATCCACAGAGTCAAAGGCTTTGGCATAGTCAATAAAGCAGAAATAAATGTTTTTCTGGAATGGTCACCCATTCCAGTCCATTTTAGTTCGGTGATTCCTAGAATGTCGACATTCACTCTTGCCATCTCCTGTTTGACTACTTCCAATTTGCCTTGATTCATGGACCTAACATTCCAGGTTCCTATGCAATATTGCTCTTTACAGCATCGGACCTTGCTTCTATCACCAGTCACATCCACAGCTGGGCATTGTTTTTGTTTTGGCTCCATCCCTTCTTTCTTTCTGGAGTTATTTCTCCACTGATCTCCAGTAGCATATCGGGCACCTACAATAACTAATACACATCAATTACCATAAGTAAAATTAGACAGCCAGTGGAAATGTGCTTATGACACAAGAAGCTTAAATCCGGTGCTCTGTGACAAACCAGAGGGGTGGGATGGGGTGGGAGGTGGGAGGGAGGTTCAAGAGGGAGAGGACATATGTAGACCTATGGACGATTCATGTCACTGTACGGCAGCAACCAACACAATGTCGTAAAGCAACTGTCCTCCAGTTAAAAATAAATAAATTAAATATATATAGAATAATATATATAATATATAAATAGTAAATATGTGTATATACATATATATAGAGAGAGAGAAATCTCTCCCACCAAACACACGTCAATATCTAATACAAATCGAGTCCTTGCTACATTCCAGGTCCAATTCTGAGGACCTGACAATGACCCCAGGATGTAGTTTATTACTATTATGTCCATTCTATAGAGAGGAAAGTAAGGCACAGGGACACACAAACTAGTTGAGTAATGGATGTGGTGACCCAAGGACTAAAGAGCAGATAAAACCAAGGAGGGTCTTGGAATGCAGGAATGGAAAAACCAGACCCTTATCATCCTTCTCTCCCCCATGTTGTAACTATTAACAGATTTCAGGTCCTCCTGTCTCCCCTCCTACCCCACACAGGGAGAGGGTATTTGTCTTACTCTTCCCCCACCCAGTATACGTGGGTCATCCAATCAGCAAATGACCTGCAAGACCCCCATCCCACTCCTTGTACTCTAGGTATAAAAGTGGACTAAGGACCCCTATTCAATGTTAGATCTCCCTTGAGCTGGCCCACTGTTCTAACAGTGTCTCCCACTCTAATAAATTTTATTCTCCTCTCATTCTGCTTCATGTCTGGAAATTCTTTTCCAACCCGGGCATGGACCATGACAGTGGGGCCAATATTTAAACACAGAGAATGTCACTCTGCCACCTCAGCAGCAGGAATCCTCAAATCCTTCCCTGTAAAACCGGTTTGATCATCACCATCTTCCAAACAAGAAACTTCAGGCTCAGAGGAGTTAAACAATGTACCTGAAGATCACACAGCATGTCAGTGGCTAAACCAGGCTTGGCATATTGGAAAGCTGCCTTCAAAGCCCTCGGCTCTTCTTTTTTTTAAAGTTTTGAAATATGTTATTTAATTTCCTCCTAAAAGTTACATTAAGTATTTTTTTTTTATTTTTTATTGAAGTATAGTTGAATTCAAAGCCCTAAGCTCTTAAGCTACCTCCTTTACCACTTCATCTCTGGGTTCAACGTGTACTTAATGAGCACCTACTGTGTGCCAGGCAACGGTTCTAGGCTCTGGAGACAAAATAAGGAACAATTCCCAGGTGACATTAGAACTGAAAGATGAAAGAGAGTCCACCCTGAGACCATCTAGAGGCAAAAAGAGGTTCCAAACGTTACCAGGAGCCTTCCTTCACCCCCCTACACCTTTGTCCATTGTCCTCCTTTTGCCAGGAATGCCTTTCCCTACGTAACAAACTCCTATACATCCTTCAAAGCCCAGCTCCAACACCTGCTCCTCCTAGGAAGCCTTTCCAGACCGACCTCCCGGGCCAAGTTCGCAACTTCCACCCTTGGGCTTGCATATCTTGGGGCCTTCCCACTACCGCATGCATAACCATAGACGGATGGGAAGGTCTCGGGAGTCGGCCCCACCAGGCTGGATGATCGTTGAGGCCCAGGCCCAGCGGGCGAACGGAGCTGATTTTTTTTAATTAGCAGTGAAAAGCAGAAAACTATGACGATTCGTCAGAAAGACTCAAACAGTGATCTTGGAAGCTCTCTGGCTCCACTCGAGCACCACGTCTCTGGCTCCGCCCCCCCATCGCCCCGCCCCGAAGCGTGCCCTGTGCTTCCCGGAAGTGGGCGGTCTCGTGAGCCAGCGCCGCGGGCGCAAAGCACGCTGAGAGTTGTAGTTCCAGCATCGTACGGAAGCCGGGAGGGACGTGCGACGCGATGTGGCCCAAAGTATTGCTTAGGGGGGGGCGGGGGGCGGCCGGCTTGTGCCCAGCGCTGGGGCCTCGCCTCGCCGCCCGCTTTCCCCCGCAGCGGACGCCCGAGAATCGCCTGGCCCCGCAGCGGAGCCTGCACGCGACGGCGGCCCGGGCTCTCCCGCTCATTCCCATCGTGGTGGAGCAGACGGTACAGTGGCGGGGCGGGGACACGGCCCGTGGGTGCAAGGGCTTGGGGCACGGAGGGCGTCTGACCCTCACCCGCGTCTTTCTTCCCCAGGGTCGCGGCGAGCGCGCCTATGACATCTACTCGCGACTGCTTCGGGAGCGTATTGTGTGCGTCATGGGCCCTGTGAGTGCCTCGCGCCGCGATCCTCCCCTTCGCCTGCCCAGATCTCCGCAAACCTCCTTGATCCTCTGACTTCTCCCCCATGACTTTCCTCCCTAGGCTGACGCTCTTGTCCCAATCTGACACCCCCTGCTTCCTGGGCATATAAGCCCCCTGATGCTCCCTCCTGGTCTGGAGTCCCCCTTCTACTCCTTTAAATCCTCTGCGTCTCCCTCCCTAATCTCTGACTCGCTCCCTCACCAATGATCCTCCTCCCCATTCCTGGGCTCCAGTCTCTCCTCCCCAACCTCCTCACCCCTTTCCTTCCTGTTGCCTGAGTCCCCCCTTCCTGTGTCCCCAACCCCCTGGTTCCGGATCACCCCCCACCACATCCACTCCTGGTCCTGAACGCTTCCCGGTCTGTCTTACTTGGGCCCTGACCACCATTCTGGTGCCCTGACTCAACCCCAGCCACCCCATAACTGCCGCCCTTAGCTTTCACGCCCATCTGAGGACACCCCTGCCCTCCTCACTTGCAGATCGATGACAGTGTCGCCAGCCTGGTCATCGCGCAACTGCTGTTCCTGCAGTCGGAAAGCAACAAGAAACCCATCCACATGTATATCAACAGCCCCGGTGAGCAGTGCCTTCCCCGGGTGCCAGGGGCACTCCTGGGGACACACCTGGTGACTCCAGGGACTGAGGCCCCTAATTAGGGAGGTTCTGTCTCTGGAGCAAGAAAGGGGGCAGAGCTTCCTTTGGAATCTCCAGAGGGTCTGGAAACCTCCAAAATCTGCCTCTTCCCTTGCTTTTTTAAAGAGGCATCTGAACCTGCCTCTGATCCCATACATAATGTTTTACCAACCTGACTCGGTTGTCAAAATTTTTTAAACTAGTAGATTCCACCCTATCCCCCCAAAAAGGTAGAATAGCCAACAGCCAATTTATTTTATGTTTGGTCGAGTTGTTCCTCCTGTGGGATCTTAGTTCCCTGAGCAGGGATCAAACTCAGGCCCATGGTAGTGAAAGCCCTAACCACTGGACACATGGGGAATTCCCTGAATAGCCAATCTTAATAGATCGTTTACTGTGCCGGGCACTTTTATAAGCACTTTATAAGCATTTAACTCATTTTCTTCATGCAGCCTCTCACATGATGGGTAGTATTTAGTTATCTCCAACCTACAAGGAGGTACCATGTCTCCAAGAGGCTGGGTAACTTACCCAAGGTCACATGTGATGACCTGCCCAGCCAGGGGTCACACCCAGGCAGACTGGCTCCAGAGTCTTCGCTCATAGTTACTGCATTCTCCCAATTCTTGAGAATGTGGCCAATCTCATCCTCCACTGGGTTCACATGTAAGTGTGGCAACTGTCAGCTCACTTTGGAGCCAGCCCTCATTTGCTGCCCCCACCTGGCCTGTGTCACCTTCCTACCCCTGGGAGTATTTCTGTTTGAGACCCCAGCCCTCTCCAGGACCTTAGGAGAAAGGATGGTGGGGGGTAGCTGGCACAGCCCCTCACTCTCGGCCCCGTCCACAGGTGGCGTGGTGACCTCGGGCCTGGCCATCTACGACACGATGCAATACATCCTGAACCCCATCTGCACGTGGTGTGTGGGCCAGGCGGCCAGCATGGGCTCCCTACTTCTGGCCGCTGGCACCCCAGGCATGCGCCACTCGCTCCCCAACTCCCGCATCATGATCCACCAGCCCTCTGGGGGTGCCCGGGTGAGTGTGCCCTGAGAGCTGCTTTGGGGGTGGGGATGGGGGTCTAGACAGGTGAACCAGCCAGACAGGCAGGAGTCACGTGACAGGGTGGGTTTAAAATGTAGATTTTGTTGGTATGCAGATATGGTGAGGCCAACTGACCAGGAGAGGGTTGCCATTAAAAAGACAGTTTGTGACTCACAGATCCCAAGAGGAGGGAGTGTGCCAGGCCTTGGGGACCACACACGTAGGCACAAGGGTTGGTCGAGAGGAGAATGTGAGCAGGAGCCTCCTTCGAGGTTTCTGCTGGAAAGAACGTGTGAGGTTAGGATGGGCTAGCGTGAATAGTGTTGGTGGGCTCTAGGGCGTAGGGATTGTCCCTAGTTGTCTGGTACCCTCTGGTGATGGGGCAGGAGGATGGTGACCCAGGGTGTGAGAGCTCTGCAGAGAAGATGGCGGGTGTGTGGGCTTGGATTGGCAGCTTTGCATGTGAAAAGTGTGTTCTGGGCAGCTTTCTGATGTCTCTAAGAAATTAGCTCCTTCCCTTCTGGTCAGGGAGGTACCAGCTGCCAGAAATAAGAACATAGAGTTAATACAGAGAGCCTTCCTAGAGGTGGTAAGGATGAAACAGACTATGGAGGCATTCACAGAGGCCTGTCCCACCCACCTGAATGCTAGCAGCCAGAAACCCAGGGCGGTCTCCTGAGTCCCTCTGCCTGCAAGTGGCAGACCCTGATCCCAACCTTCTCCCTCTTGGGATGGCCCCCTAGGGCCAAGCCACAGATATCGCCATCCAGGCGGAGGAGATCATGAAGCTCAAGAAGCAGCTCTACAGCATCTATGCCAAGCACACCAAACAGACCCTGCAGGTGATCGGTGAGCGTCCCCTACAAGGCCCTCGGCTGCTCTTTTATTGGAACCAACACAGGCATACTGGTCAGGCCTCTGGACCTGGTGCAGCTGATACCAGGCTGGATCGTCCTGTGGTGGGGGCCCTCCAGGGCCCTACAGGATGTGTGGCACATCCCCACGCTCTGCCCACCAGCTGTCAGCAACCCCTCCAGGGGTGACAGTCAGAACCATCTCCAGCCATCGCCCAGTGTCCCCTGGGGATCAGAATCCCCACCCCACCCCCAGTTAAGAACCCCTGTTCTGAGCACTTTTTTTTAGAGACCCAGGGACTTCCCTGGTGGTCTAGTCGTTAAGACTCCGCACTTCCACTGCAGGGGATGCGGGTCTGATCTCTGGTCAGAGAATTAAGATCCCATATACCGCACAGTGTGGCCAAGAAAAAATAATAATAAAAATGTAAAAATTAAAAGACAAAAAACTTGACTGAAAGAGGTCCAAAGGTTTTGAACTGCTGCTGCTGCTGCTGCTAAGTCACTTCAGTCATGTCTGACTCTGTGCGACCCCATAGATGGCAGCCCACTAGGCTCCCCCGTCCCTGGAATTCTCCAGGCAAGAACACTGGAGTGGGTTGCCATTTCCTTCTCCAATGCATGAAAGTGAAAAGTGAAAGTGAAGTTGCTCAGTCGTGTCTGACTCTTAGCGACCCCATGGACTGCAGCCTACCAGGCTCCTCTGTCCATGAGATTTTCCAGGCAAGAGTACCGGAGTTGGTTGTCATTGCCTTCTCCAAGGGTCTCCCACAAAGAAGATTCCAAATGGCCAAGAAACAGAAGCCAAGGTTCTCATCACCTTTATTGATGATGTTTAATAATGAAGTGTCATCAGTGGGACTTCCCTGGAGATCCAGTACTTAGGACTCTGTGTTTCCACTGCAAGGGGCACAGGGTTCCATCCCTGGTTGGGGAACCAAGATCCCACATGCCGCATGTGGTGTGGCCAATAAAAAAGAAAAAATAATAATGACATCATCAGTTATTCGGGAAAGGCAGATCAATGCCCTGATGAGATACCATTTCAGGCCACTGTGCTGTGTGTGCTCAGTCGGATCCAATTCTTTGAGACTCCATGGACTGTAGCCCTCCAGGCTCCTCTGTCCATGGGATTCTCCAGGCAAGAATACTGGAGTGGGTTGCCATTTCCTGCTCCATTTCAATCCACTGGAGCAGCTCAAATAGAAAATACTGACACCACTGAATGCTGAGGGGAGCGTGGAGCCACTGGAACGTTTATCCACTGCAGGCAACAGTGATAACTACAACCACTTCAGGAAGCTGTTAGGGCACTGAGGGTGAACACCCAGAAAGATACCTGGTTCCTCTGCTCGGCCTGTAGCCAAGGGAATCAAGTGCTTCTATCCGAAGATGCAGACGGGAATGTAGTCCTGTTCCTACAGTCCCAAATGGGGAAAGACCCAAGTGCCTGACAGCAGGAGAATGAGTGGCCAGTGGTGGTATATTCATGAGGTGGGACGCTACACAGCCAGAAGGACTGAGATAAATCTCCAAAACAGTACTGAGTGGGAAAAGGAGTAAATGCTCTGGTTATACGTTTATTTACTTTTTTAATTAATTAACTTTAATTTTTTTGGCCACATTGCTCGGCATGCAAAATCTTAGTTCCCCAATCGGGTCCAACCCATGTCCCTGGCAGTGAAGTGTAGAGTCTTTTTTTTTTTTTAAATTTGGCTGCACCAGGTCTTAGCTACAGCACATAAGACCTAGTTCCCTGATGAGGGATGGAACCCAGGACCCCTGCATTGAGAGTGTGGAGTCTTAACCACTAGTCCACCAGGGAAGTCCCTGTGATTATGTATTTAAAGAGCAAAAAACTGGCATAACCTCTATGCCATTAGGCCACTGTTAGGGCGGGGCAGGGAGAAGGCAATGGCACCCCACTCCAGTACTCTTGCCTGGAAAATCCCATGGATGGAGGAGCCTGGTAGGCTGCGGTCCATGGGGTCGCTAAGAGTCGGACACAACTGAGCGACTTCACTTTCACTTTTCACTTTCACACATTGGAGAGGGAGGTGGCAGCCCACTCCGGTGTTCTTGCCTGGAGAATCCCAGGGACAGGGGAGCCTGGTGGGCTGCCGTCTATGGGATCACACAGAGTCAGACATGACTGAAGTGACTTAGCAGCAGCAGCAGGGTGGGGCAGGGGGCGTGGGACTTAGCAACTGGATGTGTCCCCAGTGGGGTTTGGGAGGTCTGATCTGAGAGCTGGCCACATGGGTGGGTTCAGTCTGAAAACTACCACACTGTCCACTTCCACAGTCTGTGCCCTTTCCTAGATGTGTATTTACATATCAACAAGCTAAAAAAACAATAAACAGGTATTTTACTGGTGGGGAAACTCAAGGCACAGGGATGGGGAGGCCAGGGTCACACAGGGTGGACTTGGGCTGATTGAAGACTGGAATGTGGCCTTTGGTGTCCATTCTTCACCACCCGCATCCTGCCTGTACGCCCCCTGCAGAGTCGGCCATGGAGAGGGACCGCTACATGAGCCCCATGGAGGCCCAGGAGTTCGGCATCTTGGACAAGGTTCTGGTCCACCCCCCACAGGATGGGGAGGACGAGCCAGAGCTGGTACAGAAGGAGCCGGGGGAGCCAACAGTGGTAGAACCCACCCCAGCCAGCGCCTGAGAACTGGCCTCCCTCTCGCCCTCCCAGGGAGAGCAGAGGCGCCTGGCCTGCGAGCCCCTCCACACTGAGCCTGGAGGGGCCCCTTGAGGAACTGTGGATATGGGGGTGCCCCTGTCGGTGGGTAGCCCAACTGAGACACTGTGATTTTAAATTAAATCTTTGTAGCCTTTGCTCCTGGCTCTGGCGCCTTCCCTCTGGTGTCTACCCTGGCTCACGTGTGCCTTCACCCTGACCTTCATCTTGAGCAGAGCTAAGAGCCGGCATGACACTCCAGACACTGCTCCAGAGGCCACAACTTACTGTGAAGAAGACACAGAAGTCCCTGTCCTGAAGAAACTTACATTCTTGGGAAAGTAGACAGTTGTTTTTTTTTTTTAAATCAGGGCAAGAAGTATGCAGTGTTGTGTGTGTGTGTGACGAGAGTGAGATGACAAGGCCTGCAGAGGCCTTGCTGAGAAGGTAACATTAGAGCAAAGACCTGGAGGAGGTGAGGGTGGGGGGAGCCAGATTGCTATCTTGGGACACAGCAGGCCTGGCAGAAGGCATGGGAAGTGCAAAGATCTTGTGGCAGGACTATGCCTGGCACATGAGGGGAACCATGAGGGAGCTGCGGTGGCTGGAAGAAGGGAGGGAGGGAGTGAGGGGAAAAGTAGAGATAAGAGCAGGAAGAGGAAGAGTATAGATCATAAAAAGTCTGGTAGGGCTTCCCAGATGGCTCAGTGGTAAAGAATCCACCTGCCAAGATTTGATCCCTGGATCAGGAAGATCCCCTGGAGGAGGAAATGGCAATGTACTCCAGTATTCTTGCCAGGACAATCCCATGGACAGAGGAGCCTGGCAGGCTACAGTCCATGGGGTCGCAAAGAGTCAGACATGACTTAGTGATTAAACAGCAGCAGGTCTGAGATAGGAGGGAGATGCCCCATGGAGGGTTTCAAGAAGAGGAACAGGGGCTGGAGAAGGAAATGGCAACCCAGTCCAGTATTCTTGCCTGGAAAAGTCCATGGACAGAGGAGCCTGGCGGGCTGCAGTCCATGGGGTTACCTGACTGAGCACGTGTGCACGAGGATGGAGGGAGATGGGTTGGTAGCAATAAAATGGTAGAACTAAAAAAAAAAAGGAGGAACAGGGGACTTCCCTGGTGGTCCAGTAGCTAAGACTCTGCACTCCCAGTGCAGGGGGTCTGGGTTCGATCCCTGGTCAGGGAACTAAGATCCCACATAGTGCAACTAAGCCCGAGTGCTGGAACTCCTGAGGCTGCACCACAACAAAGACCCAGCGCAGCCAAAAGAAAAAGAAGAGGAACAAAAAGGAACCACAGAGTGGTGGGTGGAGGGTGGCAAGCACAGAAACCTGGAGTGAGGAGACTTGGTATCACCCAGAGGAGGAGTGACCTCGCCCCAGCCACATGGTGAGAGAGGTCAGTTTCCAGCCAGGTTTTAAAGGCAGGGCTTACAGGTAGGATGTGAGATTTGAGAGAGAATGAAATCTCCCAAAACTCCTAGGTATTGGCCCAAAGCAGCCAGAAAGATGGAAAGAAAGATGAGATGTTTCCAGGAGAGCTGGGGGGAGGAGCAGGGGTCAGGATCAGGAGTTGATTTTGGATGTCTGTAAGTCTAGCGTGCCTCCCCCACTCCCAAGCCCCCCCCCCTCATCCCCCCCCACCCCACCCCCGCAAACATCCCAGGGCATGGTTAAATCTGGAGTCAGGATCGGGAATAAAAATGTAGGAAACTTCAGTGTGTCCATGAGTTAGCAGTCAGGCTAAGAACTAGCTATGGCACTTGGCCCCACAGAAATCCCTAAGTTACTTCAGTCGTGTCCGACTCTTTGTGACCCTTTGGACCGTAGCCTACCAGGCTCCTCTGTCCTTGGGATTCTCCAGGCAAGAGTACTGGAGTGGGTTGCCATTCCCTTCGCCAGGGGATCTTCCTGACCCAGGGATCGAACCCACATCTCTTGCAGTAAGAGGCAGGTTCTTTACCACTAGCGCCACCTGGGAATGGCCTTCAGTAAGACCACTTTTATTACTAGGGGCCCAAAAGCCAGGTTGGAGTGGACCCAGAGAGAAGGGGCTGGAAAATACTGGGAGCTAGACAAGTTTTTCAAGGAATTTTGCTGTCAGAGCAAAGAAGAATTTTTGTTTTTTGTTTTTTTTAATATAGAGGACTTTTTAATTTGGCTTCATTCATCGATTATATTTGGTTGAACTTTTTCATTCTGTGCAATTTAAAATATATACAAAAGTGGAGAAGACCCTCATGGTTCATTGGTTAACAATGGCCTGCCAATGCAGAGGACACAGGTTTAATCCCTGGTCCGGGAAGATTCCACATGCTTCGAAGTAACTAAGCCTGTGTGCCACAACTACTGAAGTCAACATGCCCTAGAACCCATGCTCCACAAGAGTCACCACCACAATGAGAAGCCTGTGCACCAAAACTAGAGAGTAGCCCCTGCTCTCAACAACTAGAGAAAAGCCCACACAGCAATGAAGCCTGGTGCTGCAAAAAAAAAAAAAAAAAAATCACCTGTAGTAATTTTTTTTTTTAATAGGAAAAAAAGTAGAGAAACTAGAATAATGAGGTCTCATGTACCCACCACACCAATTCATGGCTGATTATGACTCGTCCCTCCCCTGCCTCTACAGAGCCTCTACCGTGGCTTTGTAGTACTTTGAAGCAAATCCCAGCTTTTCATTTCATCTGTAATATTTCAGTATGTATTTCTAAAAGGATAAGAAATTTTTTTATTTCTCAAAAATACTAAAAATAGAATAACCACATGACCCAGCAATTCCACTCCTTTTGGTATATATCCAAAAAAACCACAAAACACTATTTAGAAAAGATAACATGCATGCCAATGTTCATGGCATTATTTACAACTGCCAAGATATAGAAGCAATCTAAGTGTCCATCAACAGATGAATGGATAAAGAAGATACAGTACATATACACAATGGAATATTACTCAGCCATAAAAAAGAATGAAATAATGCCATTTGCAGCAACATGTATGGACTTGGAGGGTATTATGCTAAGTGAGTTAATCAGACAGACATTCTGTATCATATCACTATTATGTAGAATCTAAAAAATAAACTAGTCAACAAAACAAACAGACTCACACAGAACAAACCAGTGGTTACCAGTGGGGAGAGGGAAGGAGGAGGGGCAATATAGCTGTAGGGAATTTTTTTAAAAAGGTTATTATTATGAGAGTCTATGAAATCATGCGTGTGTGAAACTTTTAAAAACTGTAAAGTGCTACAGAATTTATAGAATTTTCAAAAAATAATAAAGGACAAGGAATCTTTGTCCTGAAAAAGACAACCACAATATCATTTTCAACCAGAAAAAAATAACACTTACCGTGGTCGAATATTCAACCGCGTCCAAATTTCCCTGGTGATCACTATTTTTTTTTTTTAATTTTTCCAATCAGGATCCAAATAAGGTGCAGGCATTGCCACTGGTTGATAAATCTATAAGTGTCTTGTTATTGCGGTTTTTCCCTTTAGTCTCTCAAATCTCTCTCCCTCTTTTTCTTCTCTTTTCTTGAACTTAACTTGTTGGAGAAACAGGGTCGTGTGTCTTAGGAACTTTCCCTCTGAATTTTGAGGATGCGAGTCTGTCCTTGGTACTTTCGGTACCTGGTGTCTGACTCTACACAAGTTTGATCCGATTCAGGTTCCGCTTTTCCGCCGATTACCTCGGCGTGAGGGTGGCTTCTAGCAGAAGATATTTTAAAACCAGTTGTCTATGGGCTGAAAAATGGTGACCTTCCAATTCTACCATTAAAGGGAGAGGAGTTTTTGTTTATATACTGTTTTTAAACAAAGTATATAAACAGTTTATATACTGTTTTAAACTGGAAGCCAGCCTGTTTGTATGCGGATGGGGGAGAGGGGGGTCGGAATGGGAGGCGCCTCGCCTTGACCTTTGACTGAAACCCCTAAGTCCACAAACCTGGTCCCACCCCATAATCATAGCCTTAATGTCACTCCCGTAACTCCTACAGCTCAGCCTGACTGGACTCTAACCTTAACTTCATAGCCTTGGCCCAATCCTTCTCTGACCCTTGACCTCTGACCCCAGAGCATAGCTAGCCTTTGACACCACCGCCCTCTGGAAGACGGACCTGAGGAGTCTCTATGGTCTAAAGGGCCCAATAGCGCCGGAGAGGAGGCAGGTTCTGGGAAGAGCCAATAGCTTGAGAGGACGAGCCGAGTAACAACCAGTAACCTTGAGCGAGAGGCGGGACTCTGAGGAAAGCCAATTGCTGGAGGGACTCGGTGCAGCCACAGCCAATAACCCTGGGGAGGGGGCGTGGCCCTGGCCTCTTCCAAGACCCGGCTCGGGGGCTATGGCCGGAGGTGGGCAGGTTGTACTGCGGACGCTTTCCCAGCACTGCTGGGTGCGGGGCTCGGGCCCAGCCGTTCTGAGCCGCCTACAAGACGCGGCCGTGGTGCGGCCCGGCTTCCTGAGCGCGGCCGAGGAGGAGACACTGAGCCGCGAGCTGGAACCCGAGCTTCGCCGCCGCAGATACGAATACGACCACTGGGATGCGGTGAGGCGGGTGGCGCTGGGGCGGGTGGAGCTGGGGCGGATGGAGCTGGGGCGGAGCCACCGGGGCGTGGCTTAGGACGTTAGAGACCCGGCGGGAGTGGAGCGCTGGGGTGGGCGGGGCTTAATCTGGGCGGGGCCTGGGAATGGGGGCGAGGTCTTGATACTTGGGGTCTTGGGGGCTGGAAGAGCGCCTTGGAGATGTGAGCAGGGCCATACGAGGCAGAACCGAGGGGTGTTTGGGGGACAGGACCAAAGTTAGGGGTGGAAATGGGTGTGGAGCGAGATGAGGGAGGGTCACGGGTTGAGGGGTGGAGACAGGGGACCCGGTGAATCAAGTTGTGAATATTGGAACCGGGCCAACGTTAGGGACGGAATGTGGGACTGAACTGGACCCTGATGGTGGGTAGAAAGGACTAAAGCCAGACCCAGATGTGGCAGGGGTTGGGATTTGAGAAAACATCATGGGGTAGTTAGGATCAAAGTTGAGAATTGAGGGTTGGGGTCAAGTGTCATCCTGGAAAAACTAGGCCTTTGCTTTGCACTTCCACCACCCTCCCCCCAATCCCTCCCCAGCCCTGGGCTATGTCTCAGTTTCCCTGTTCCCCACCCCTGGAAGCTTCCAGGCTTGACCTGAGTGCTCTGGGCAGGCCATCCACGGCTTCCGAGAGACAGAGAAGTCGCGCTGGTCAGAGGCAAGCCGGGCCATCCTGCGGCGTGTGCAGGCAGCTGCCTTTGGACCTGGCCAGACGCTCCTCTCCTCAGTGCACGTGCTGGACCTAGAACCTCAGGGCTACATCAAGCCACACGTGGACAGCGTCAAGGTGGGCAGAGGGCAGTGGCTTGGAGCTCCCAGCTGGGGATGGGCTGGCCAGGCCAAAACCCACCCTCCACCATGTCCTCTCTTCCAGTTCTGTGGATCCACCATTGCCGGCCTATCCCTGTTGTCTCCTAGCGTCATGCGACTGGTGCACACCCAGGAGCCAGGGGAGTGGCTGGAACTCTTGCTGGAGCCGGGCTCCCTCTACATTCTTAGGTATTGGCAGCCAAGGAGCCTGCACTCCACCAGTAACTCACAAGACACCCACTCAACATTTGGAACACCTTCTGTCATTCAGCCATGATAGCAGACTCTACCCCTAGGGCTGGTCTGCCTGGAACCAGGGCTGCCCTCACCAGCCACATCCTCTGTTTTCTCCTGCAGGGGCTCGGCCCGTTATGACTTCTCCCACGAGATCCTTCGGGATGAAGAGTCCTTTTTTGGGGAGCGTCGGATTCCCCGGGGCCGTCGCATCTCAGTGATTTGCCGCTCCCTCCCTGAGGGGATGGGGCCAGGGGAGCCTGGGCAGCCGCCCCTAGCCTGCTGACCTCCTGGACCATTACCCCAAGCTGTTCAGGACACCATGTTTGTGAATAAAGTTGTGAATACTGTTGGAGAATGGACAAGCTGGCCTCCTGTTGCCAGCTGTTTGCAGGAAGCCCAGGATCTGCAAGGGAAACCCAGGACCACACCTGCCTCCCCCCCTTCCCCTTCCCCTACCAGGAGCATTCCCAGCTGAACACACAGTCATAAGGCTGGAGGAGCAGTTTCCTTTATTGAGCCCCTTGCTGGTGGCCCCAGCCCACCTTCCCTTCTCTTTGCCTCAGCCTCTGGGCCTCCAGTAAGTAAGTCAGCTGAGCTTCTCCAGCGGCTGCAGGGCTCCGGGTCGGCCATCCTTAGCCACCGCAGCCACAGGCTGCTGCCGAGAGCTGGGGCAGCCGCTGCCAGCGGTGGCGGTCGTCGAGAAAGGTCACATCGGCGTAGCGGGTGGGCCGGCAGCAGGGTCCTCCATGGGCTCGGCCCTGGCCCCGCAGTCGGGCCAGCGTCAGGCCGTGTTGGGTGCGGGCACCGCGAGGACAACTGCCAGCACAGTAGCGGAAGATGACCGTCTCCTCCGACGTGTAGCCCAGGCCCAGCTCAGCCACAGGCAAGGACAGGCTCCACAGCTGGCACGGGCTGGTCAGGGATCGGCGCAAGCGGGCTCCTGCAGGGACAAGGGGCAGCTGACAGCAGGCAGAGTCTGGGCAGAAAGGAGTTGGGGAGCGCACAGGGTTCCGGGAGTCCTTACCCAGTTGTGGCCTCTGGGTCTCTCTGTCCACCGCTGGCTCAAATGAGAGCTCTCTCTCCGCCACCAGAGCCTCCCAGGCCCCCCGGCTTCCACCAAGGTCCAAGTGGAGGATCAGGAGAAGCAGAGAGCCTAGCAAGACTCTTCCTGTGGCCATGGTGACGGGCAGGTCCTGAGGATGCGGATGCCCGGCACCCTCAATTTATCCCCTCTCTGCCCGAGCTGGGGAATTAACCTCATCACTTCCGGCTGCTGCTTGTTGCAAAGGCTCCAACGTCGCACACCTCAGGCCCAGGCAGCCCCGCTCCTCTGCCCCACACCCCATCCTTCCAAGAGTTAAGGGTGCACACCCCCTCACACACACACCCCATCCAGACATTCCACAGACCCATTTCCAACACCCCCTCCGCCCCTTGATTTACGAGTGCTGTGTCGGCAGCCAGGGCCGAGCTCAGGGAGGGCAACTTGGGGTCCCCACCCCACCTGCTGTCTGGAGGGAGGGTTGGGGGGCCCCAAGGGTCTCCCAGTGGGGGTCCTCCCCTCTCGGGCAGGGTGCTGGGGCCCAGTAGCCCCCACATTGTGCACCAGGTAGAGCGGATGTGCATGCAGGGAAGAGGTGGGTGAGCTGACTGGGAATCCATCATGGCTCCTGCCTGGAGGATTAAGACATCATGCCCTGCCTCCGGGTCTGGCCCAGGCAGTATCAAAACAGGAAAAGGGAGAGGCCTGGGGACTGCCAAGAGCTGGGACACAGGGGCAGGAAACACCCTGCAGGGACTCCTGTCTCTAGAAGGCCAACCTGAGTCCCCTGGGATCCCAGCCCTACCTGGGGTTGGAGGGCAACAGAGCAGGAGGGGAGGTTAAGCCCTGCCCTGGTTCCGGCAATCTCCCAGCCCTTCTCCATCACCCTGGGGAAGCGAGCCTCCATCCTCAGCCATGAAAGGGGGCTAACAGAGTCCCTCCCACATGAGGTCTTGAGGACAAACAGGAGACATATTTAGTGTGTATCAGGGTGCCTGGTACTGAGCAGTTGAGAGCCTCTTAGAAGCTTCCCTGGTGGCTCAGATGGCAAAAAGTTCACCTGCAATGGAGGAGACTCAGTGTTCGATCCCTTGGTTGGGAAGATCCCTGGAGAAGGGAATGGCTACCTACTCTAGTATTCTTGCCTGGAGAATCCCATGGACAGAGGCGGCTGGTGGGCTATACAGTCCATGGGGTTGCAGAGTTGGACACAACTGAGCAGCTAAGCACACACAAAATGCTCGAGGCAAAGGAAATAAGAGCATCTTTTTTATTTTCAATTTTTAAAAAATTTTAGGCCATGTCCTGTGTCATGCAAGATCCTGAATAGGGGATCCGACTTGTGTCTCTGCGTTGGGAACCCAGAGCCTTAACCACTGGACCACCAGGGGAAGTCCTGAAATACAAGCAACTTGTGTAGATTTGACAAGGTGCTTGAACCCAATGCAGGCAAGACCAGATGAAAACTCAGGTGAGACTGCCCCTGAGACTGGCAAAGAGTCTGCTTACACGTGGCTGGGTGTGTGTGTGTAATGGGCATGCCTGTTGGTAGCAGTATAAACCAGTGGCAGTTGAACACTGGCTACAGAAACCACTAATCCCATCCCTTTGACCCAGGACATGTGCTTCAGGAGCTCATCCATTTCAGGTGAGCCAAGATGCAAGCTCGAGGCTTTTTGCTGCCCTTTGTATCGAGAAGTAGGAAAAGACCACAGCACCACCCACGGGGGACTGCTTCAGTGATTTTGGTGTGCTTTTTTCTTCTCAACTGCTTGTTGAGACTACCTTCAGATGGGGGGTGTCACTGGGAGGAATGTCACTTATCTAAAGTCACCCAGAATTAAGAGACACAGGTGGGGTTTGAACCCCAAGTCCTACTGAATGCAAGGCTCCTGATGTGAACCACTGGGGGCACGTAGACCGGTGTGGTGGGGGAGGCCTCAGACCTCGGTCCACATGGCAGGCAGAGCAGGGGTGAAATTGTCAGGGTAAGGGGCAGGCACTTCCTTCACGAAAGTCTCGGCGGAAGGATGGGAGGGAGGTTGGAACGAGCTGGGACATTCCTGGGAATTAGCCGGCCATCTCAGGCATTCCGGCTCGGCAGCCAAGGGTATGTAGAACTGGGTGGGGAGGTTTTCCACCTGCCGTCTCCAGCATCCTGCCACCAGCCGGATCACTCAAATGGGTTTCAACGTCGTTCCTGCTGCCAAGTTCCATTTCCAGCAATGTGACTCCACAAACGCAAAGAACCCTCTTGCTTACAGAATGCCTAGCCATACTGGATAAAATAAACACCTTACCAACTTGTGAGACTCTAAGGGAAGCCCCAGAAACCCCACTGGGAAGTTGAAAAGTAGGGTCTAGATGCCAAGACCAGTAACAGGGGTTTGGGATTTTGTGGCCATTTGGGACAGAATCAAGAGCTGAGAATCTTAGAATCACACATCTGGGGCAGGTGTGCATGCTAAATTGCTTCAGTTGCTTCCGACTCTTTGCGACCCTATGGACTGTAGCCCGCCAAGCTCCTCTCTCCATGAGATTCTCTAAGCAAGAATACTGGAGTGGGTTGCTGTGTCCTCGTCCAGGGGACCTTTCCAACCCAGGGATCATCCGGGTCTCTTAAGTCTCCTGCATTGGCAGGCGGGTTCTTTACCACTAGCGCCACCTAGAAGCCACTTCTGGGGCACCTGGTAGGCACATGCAAAAACCACCTGGAAGAACTTGCCTGGGACTTCCCTGGTGGTCCAGTGGCTAAGGCTCCATGCTCCCAATGCAGGGGGCCCAGGGTCTGATCCCCGGTCAGGGAACTAGATCCCACATGCTGCAACTAAGACCCAGCACAGTCAAATAAATAAATAAAAACAAATATTATTAAAAAAAAAAAAAAAAGAACTTGCCTGCAAAGCAGGCCACCCAGGAGCTCCACAGACAGAACCTGGAACTAGGAACGAGTCCCCCATCCCAGGTCACAAACACAATCTAAAGAGGCATCAGAAAACAACAGGATGCCCGTCTGCTTCAGGTACTAGGTGAGTGTGATGGAGACTGTAAGACAAGGATGTTTAAACTAACAATAGAAAAGAAGGCATCAAAAACAGAAGGGGCCATACACTCAAAACAGAGCTACTGATCTGAAAAAGATATTTGCAGAACTGAAAGACAGTGACACTAAGTACTTACGGGTTTGTGCACGTGTGCTCAATCATGTCCGACTCTTTGGGACCCCATGAACTGTAGCCCCACCTGGCTCCTCTGTTCATGGGATTTCCCAGGCAAGCATACTAGAGTGGGGTGCCATTTCCTCCTTCAGGGGAACTTCCTGACCCAGGGATTGAACCTGCGTCCGCTGCACAGGCAGGCAGATTCTTTACCGCTGAGCCACCTGGGAAGCCCTACTTTTAACGGGTTCAGGTGGTGGATAAGCCACAGCTGAAGAGAGAACCAGCCAAGTGGAAGACAGAGCTGAAAGAAATCACCCAGCAGCTCCATGGAGGAGGCTGAGGGGGTAAGGAGAGGATTAAGTTCTGCTGCTGCTGCTAAGTCACTTCAGTCGTGTCTGACTCTGTGCGACCCCATAGATGGCAGCCTACCAGGCTCCCCTGTCCCTGGGACTCTCCAGGCAAGAACACTGGAGTAGGTTGCCATTTCCTTCTCCAATGCATGAAAGTGAAAAGTGAAAGTGAAGTCGCTCAGTTGTGTCCGACTCTTAGCGACCCCATGGACTGCAGCCTACTAGGCTCCTCCATCCATGGGATTTTCCAGGCAAGAGTACTGGAGTAGGGTGCCATTGCCTTCTCTGGAATTAAGTTCTAAGAGGCGTCTACAGGTGGCGGGACGAGAGGCAGCAACTGTGGGGATGAAGACACTGAGGATTGTGGAAAACAGAGCCTGTTTATTGGGGGCAGCATCACTCCTTGAGGGAGAAATGCATCTTGTCGTTGATCATCTTGCGCTCAGGGTTCAGGCGCTTCAGGATCTGAGCCAGCACATTCACTGTCTGCTCGCTGCTCAGCCCCGTCTTCTTGGTCTGGAACTTTTTCAGCAGGTCCTTGGTGGTCATGGGCTTCCGCGTCAGGTAGCGGCGCACGGCGTCTTCAGTTACTTGAACATCGCCGCTGCTGGGGGTTGACTTCCCAGACTGGGGCTGAGGAGTGGATTTACCAGACAAGCTCTGGGGCCCGGTGTCCAGTCGTAGCCGCTTGGCTGCCGGCGTTTCGCTGGGGCGCTTCCCTGTGGGAGGTGGCGGTGGGACTGAGACTGGGTCTGGGAGGCTGGACCACTGGGTAGGGGGGTGGGGGGGTGGGGGGACAGTGCTGGGATCATGTGTGCAAGGGGCTCAGAGGCTTCGGAACAGGAAGACCAGGATGGGGTCAAGAGGGCAGGGTAGGGCGGGCGGGGTGGGATGGGGCGTACTACTCACCCTGCTCCAGCTTGCTGGCAGCTGCCCGGAGGGTGGAAGAAGTACTGCCCGCCTCAGTGCTGGGCGTGCCTGGCCGGCTGTTACCCCGGGAACTGCCCCCTGATGGCTTCCGCTCCCTTTTGGGGGGCGTCTTCTTTTTCTGTGGAGATTGGGACTGAGCACGCATGTCGGGAGAGGGCCTCCCCACCGTCCGCCCTGGCCGGCCCTGCCTTGGCGAGGCCTTACCGCCATGAAGAGTGCCGAGGAGGCTTCGCTGTCAATGTCACTCTCCTCCGAGCTGTCGGACTCCTCACTGCTGTCTGCAAGGGGCCAGAGGAGGGGGCGTCAGGACTGGAGACCCCTGAGCCAGCCCTCGGCCCTGTCCCAGATCAGGGGCTCAGAGGGGCCAACCCACCTTTCCTCCGCTTCTTCTCCTGCGGCGTGGGTGCCTTCTTCTCCTCCTCCTCCTCCTTGTCCTCCTCGGGCGGCTTTTCCTCCTCGCTCTCTTCACTGCTCTCACTCTGCTCGTCCACGCCCTTGGGACCCTCCTCCTGCTGGGTGACCTTGGGCTTGCCCTCCAGCTCATCCTGGGAGCTGCTGTAAGACAGAGAGCGGGCAGAGGGTGAGTGAGCGCGTCCGCAGGCCGGCCCAGGGTCTCACACCCGCCTCCCGCCTGCCTCACCTGGAGCCGTCGGACATGTAGTCCACCTCCTGGCCCTCGAAGTCCCCGTCATCACTGTCCTCAAAGGCCTCATCATCTGAGCCCTTCTTCTTCTTCTTCTTCCGGCCCCCCTTGCTGGGCGGTGCCTTCTTCTTGGCCTTGGGGGCTCTGCCACCTGGGGAAGAATACACGAGGTGAGGGGCTCAGATGGACATGCATCGTGTTGTGTGTATCTAATGATGCCTGGACATCTCAGGGGCCGTGGTGATGCCAGGACCAGCCCCAATTCCTCCAGGAGGCAGAGAGCTGGCCCAGGGTTGTACCAATCACCCACCGCCAAGCAAGCAATCTCAACTCCACACCCCCAGCCAACCCCTTCCTCTAACTCACACTTAGGGCCGCCATCCCTGCCCTAAATCACCTGGGCCAGCCAGCCACTGGGCAACCAGAGACCACCCCTTGGCCCAGAGCCTGCTGGTACGACTCAAACTGGCCAGTCCTAAGGCCATTCCCATGGAAATCCCAATCGAGGCCATGGCCGAGAGAGACCTTCCTGGGGCCTCCTAACCAACCCTAGTGCTTCCCCCAGCAGCTAAACTCCTGAGGGGATCCAAGGGTCTGCAAGTAATCAAGCAATCCTTTCAGGGGCATTCACCTCTCTGAGTCATCACACAGGAACTGGATTAATTACAATTGCCACCCCTGCCGCCCAGGGCTGGCTCCACCCGTCTCACCCTCCTCGCCGCTGGCCTCGCTGTCATCGGACGACATCTCCAGGTCGTCCTCCAGGTCGTGGATGCGCAGCTCGCTGGCCTTCTTGCGGCTGCGCTTCTCCTTCTCCTCATCCTCCTCGTCCTGGTCCTGGTCTTTCAGTCGCCGCTGCTGCATGATGCTGAAGTGATTCAGGACCTTGTTTCTCCTGTGGGGCGGGGGGCAGTGTTACAGCAGGGGCTGGCAGCGGGCCTGGCTCCGGAGACCCCCTCCGGGAGTGGGCCTCATCCACTGGTGCCTCCCTGCACTTCCACCACGTGTGACCCGGAGGAGAGCCACAGACACAACTTAGGTGATGAGAGGGACGACCTGACCCTACACGTGGGGACACAGGCACGTGGCAGAAAGACCCTGAGCTCACACAGGGAGAGCTGGCCTTCCATTGGTTCCCTGTCTTCCCAGAGTCCCTCAGGAGAAGGTCTCATGTGATGCTAACGCCCTAGCACTGGATCCACCTTCCTGCTGTCTCCAGTCCATCTGCCCCCTGGACTGGGTGCTCCTGAGCGGTGGAGAGATCTGGCTTGCTCACCGCTGAGTCCCCAGCTCCCAGCCAGGCACAACGTCAGGGGGTTGCAGCCCTTTTCCAGGCATGGCCCCATCACTCACCTCTCCCACTCCTCCTCAGCCTCCTCGGCCGTGAGCGTGCGGTGCTTGGCCAGCGGCGTGAAGTTATACCAGTTGTGCACAGGGAAGGCCTCGAAAGCCCCATCAGGGCACTGGGTAAAGATGTAGTAGGAGGTGTTTTCTGTCACGCCTCCCTTCTTTATGCCCTTGAACTTGCGGCCCGATTTGCCGTTGACCCGCAGCAGCCAGGGCTGGTCCTCTGGCCGGAACTCCTTGAGGACGATGCCGTACTTCTTCCTCCGCGCCTCCTCCCGGAGCTTGCGGTTGAACTCGCTGCCGGCGCCCGACTCAGGCATCTCCTCCTCTTGGTAAATCTTCTTGTTGCTCAGGTCTCGTTCCAGCCGGGCCTGGGAGGACGGAAGGCGACACTTCTCATCAGGGAGCCTGCTCCCCATCCAACGATACCCCGTCCTCCCCGCAGGCTGAGCGGTGGACCCTCAGAGCCAACTTCCCGCTTGGCGAAAAGAGGCTCTGTGAATGTGGGCAAAGGGATCTGTCTAAAGCCCGCTACGATGTCTGTTTCTGCAGCTTTTTGAAAGTTTGAAATTATTTCCAAATTAAAAAAAAAAAAAAGACACCCCAGAGTCAAATCACTTGTTGCAACCTGTTTGCTGCAAACCCCATCACAGGCTCACCTGGTCCAGAGCCTTCACCTCCGCCGTTCTCCCTTCACTTGCCCTCGACCCCACAGTGGACAAATCTCTTTACAGACTGTTTGTAACCCTTTAATGGCTTCTGCTATGGATGAATGTTTGCGTGCCTCCAAAATGCATTCTTTTTGGCTGTGATCCGGGGCTTCTGGAATCTTAGTTCCCCCACCAGGGATGGAACCTGGGCCCTCACAGTGAATGGGCTAGAGTCCTAGCTGGAGGCCTAACCGCTGTATCTCCAGGGAATTGCCCCAAAATGCATATAACCTAATCTCCAGTGTGATGGTATTTGGGGGCGAGGCCTCTGATAGATGATGATTAGGTTATGAGGCTGCAGCCTATTAGTAATGGGATAAGTGCCCTCTTTAATAAAGGATTCCATAGTGCTGTGTCCCTCTTCTGCCAGGTGAGGGTACAGTGCACATGCATCAGCTATGAACCAGGAAGCCTGCCCTCACTAGACACCAAATCTGCTGGCGCCCTGATTTTGGACTTCTAGCCTCCAGAACTGTGGGAAATAAACATCTGTTGTTTATGAACCACCCAGTCTCTGGAATTCTGCTAAAGCAGCCTGCAACAACTAAGACAGCTTCTAAAGACCGTTCTGGAGTCTCCGACAATGGGGGCTCTGAGTCACCTCTAGGAGGCAGCCCCCTCCTCTCTTGCCCAGATAGATCTTGACCCCAAATGCCCATTAATGGGCACAAATTTCAGGAGAAAACCTCCTGCAGGGTCATACATATCTTGCCCTCAGGGGTGCCCAGAGGCTCAGCCTGGGCCTTAGTTATCACTTATCTGCACATGGGGAGAGAGGAGGATACTAAGCCTTAGTTACTATCACAACCAAGCAACTATTACATCAAATCCAGGGTCAAGTTTTCTCACATCCTCAGAACTCGGACTTACCTGATTCCAAGTAGTGAGGTTGACTTTATCGGCTGCATTGAAAGCCATGATATTGTATTTTTTGGTGGTATTTCTGGAATGGACAAGAAAGAAAAGGCAGTGCTCAGTCAATCATTCATTAATTCAGTAAACCCTCCCAGGCTCAGTCCTTTGTGCTGGGCAACGCTGGGGACCCATGAAAAAAACCCAGAGATAGATCAGTTAGGGACAAATATTTCTGGGAACCCAAGATGGGATAATTGGGAACTCAGCCTTGGGCAGGGGGGTGGACAGCCAGGGAATGCCTCCTGAAGGAGGAAAATACTGTAACGGAATTTTGCAGGATCAAAAAGAATCCACCCAGTAGAGTCACAGTTGCCATTCCTGGCTGAGGGAATCCTAGGCAGGGAGGTTGCGTGTCACTGTATATTAATGTACTCATTCATTCACTCTATTAAAAAAACAGTGATGCCCCAGAGGCCTCGGCTCAACCCCAGCCCTGGAAGAAGAATCAGACACTCCTGGAGGCTCGAGATTTAAACATTTTCTGGAGGGAGAGGGGGTCGGTAGGATCAGGGACTTACTTGGGAACTCGGACGACATACTCAGTGACATTCTGGCTGCTGGGGCCCTGAGGGGAGAGAAAGCAGGACAGTGAGTGAGAGGCTACAGAGGCCACCACCAGGACCGCAGCCGAACCGCCTTGCCGCACACTTACGAGGGCCGCCATGGGCGATGGGCGATTGACCCGGGTCCGGTCAGAACCTCTTTCTTTACGCCTCCCTCGGGGTGCGCGTCCCTCGGTCCCGCGGAGGCCGCCCTCGAAGTGTCGGGTCTCTGGCCTCGATCGCGGACCCTAAGCCCGGGATACAATCGATCCTGGGAAAAGCTATCCGGAGGCCGAGCTGGGTCGGCGATCAGCTAGGGACCGCCTGTGCCAAGTCTGCGCCTGCGCAGCCGCCTAAACCGGAATCTAAATCCAGCAGGCCTAGTCGAAGTAACCTACTCCGAACTGAAGGTAGCTAGCGCCTTCTGTATCTAGCGCTCTGGCGGCCCGCAGTGTATATATATATATATATATATATATATATATATATATATACATCACGATAATTCCATCAAGCCGATAACTTCATCATGCGGATAACCCAATCAGGTGGTGTGGGGACGCCCCCAGTGACATTACATCTCAGGACCGCGGGGTATCTTGGGAAGGAAGGGAGGAAACCCGCCACCTTTGCGGCCTGTCGGGCTATTTGCGCATGCGCTACTTTACTCCGGAAGTGAGTCCGAGGAGGCCGCGTTACCACAGCAACCGTGGCCTCCTTGCCAGCGGACTGCTGCGGCTCTACCTGAGTCTCTTTGGGGTTCATTTCTCCCCACTGCCCCTGGGGGTAGCCCTATCATCTCGCCAAAAAATTGGGCCAGGGGCTCTTGTGACGTTGAATCGAACCAGGAGGGGTCAGGGCCTGTGTAGGGCATGGAGCGCGATCATCCCACGGTCCGGAGGCGGGTTGGGTTTCTGCAAGTCCAAGCTGCCCCAAATGGACAGGCCCCTGAGGCCCCAGAAGAAGGGAAACGTCGCAGGGGTGGCTGGCTCACTCGGGGGAAGGGAAGGAGGTTGTGGAGGGCGGGAGAATGCAGGTAACCCCCCTCAAGTCCAGGTGTGCACACGCCCCTCCTCCCGGCCCCCTACGTTATAGTAACACAACAATCTCTTTAGACAGAGATTAGAGAAGACCTGAAGGGTGAGCTGCAACCTGAAGGGACTGCGGTATGGAATTCCAGCGGGGGTGGAGGTGGGGGAGGAGCAACAGGGAGGTGAGGAGTACAAGGGTCCGAAAGGAGGCCACTGGGCCGAAACACAGTAAAGAAAGGGGAGGGTGGTATGGGATGAGACTGGAGGGGTGGACAAGTCCATGTCCATCTCAGAGCCTCAGTTTCCTCAACTGTAAAAAGGGGTGATGCTTCAAGGAGATGCTGCACACAAAGGGCCTGACCTGCTTGGGTTCACACCTAATCCACAAGACCTGTAGCAGTATTAATGGTGCTGTGCCTGGATATATCACTGGGTATGGACACGCACCCGCAGACACCACCCTAGGGCAGAAATAGGTCTGCCAGCAACATGTGTCCAGTGTCACCCACTATAGCTGTGGACACAATCACCTCAGCACCAACTGACCCCTACAGGCACCAACCCCTCTCCCCTGTCTCACTTTCTCGGACACTGCAGACATCCTCAAGTCCCCCAATCGTCTTTGTGATGGGTGGTCCAGGCTGCGGCAAAGGGACACAGTGCAAATACATGGCAACCAAGTATGGCTTCTGCCACATGGGGCTGGGCCAGCTGCTGCGGCAGGAGGCCCGACGGGGCACCCAGCAGGGCCGGAAGACCCATGACCTCATGCTGCAGGGATCTTGGTGCCCATAGTGAGAGCTCCCGGGCAGGGCAGCACAGGGATGAGGGGCCCATTGGGAGGAGCGTCCCAGGAGGACCCTGTGGGAGCCAAGGGGCCTCTCGAGGGCAGAGGCCACCGGCTGCTGCTTTGTCAACCGAGCCTCCGTGTCCTCCACTGTAAAATGGGAGAGCAGCTGGACCCTCAGCAGAAGGCTGGGGTGCGGGGTGAATGACTTTGTTCCTATAAAGGGCTTGGCAGGGTGCCTGGCCCTTAAGACGCACTTAGTAAAGTTTCTTTATTGTTTTAGTTACTAAGTTGTGTCAGACTCTTTGAGACACTATGAACTTTATCCCTTCAGGCTCCTCTGTCCTTGGGATTTACCAAGCAACCCACCAGAATGGGTTGCCATTTCCTTCTCCAGGGGATCTTCATAACCCAGGGATCAAACCCTCATTTCCTGCATTGGCAGGGGGATTCTTTACTGCTGAGCCACCTGGGAAGCCCTCAGTAAACTTAGCGAGTATTTATTCACTTTGTGACCTTGGGCATGTTGTCAGTGGCCCCTTCTGCCGCCAGTTCCTCACAATAAGATGGAGGTCGTCCCAGTTCCTCATGACAGTGATGAGCAAAGGAGCCCAATAAGCCTGGCGTGGGGCAGACGCCCCCCACCCCAGCAGACAGTAGCTGAGCCCCATTCTCAGAAGTGCCCCCAGAGACCCCAGCCCATCAGAGGGGTCCAGGGAAGGGCACTCAGGATCCAGGGCACCCAGCAAATGTTCCCCTGAAATCACCAGAACTTGCCTAGGTGACCTCATAGGTGAGGGGCCCCCCAAGCACTGAATATAGCCGCCCCTTCCCGCCCCAGGGAGTCATCCTTGATATGATCAGCATCCGCATGCTGTCCTGCCCAGAGAGCCAGGGCTTCCTCATTGGCAGCTTCCCCCAGGAGCTGAGGCAGGCCAAGGAGTTTGAGCGTTTTGTGAGTGACCCTGAGAGGGCATGAAACCAGGCCTCGTCCCCACCTCAGATGGAGATGTCAGGCAAGAGGAGCTGATGACAGGGAAATGGAGTTTTGTGTTAGGGGATGGTCAGGAGGTGGTTGGAAGTGTCTAGACCCCCAGGTGAGCTCTTCAAGGGTGAGGACAAAGTCATTTTAACATCCTCCCACACAGTCAATCCTTTCCCTGATGGCTCAGACAGTAAAGAATCTGCCTGCAGGAGACCTGGGTTCAATCCCTGGCACAAGAAGATTCCCCTGGAGAAGGGAATGGCTACCCACTCCAGTATGTTTGCCTGGAGAATTCCATGGACAGAGGAGCCTGACAGGCTACAGTCCATGGGATGGCAGAGTCAGACACGACTGAGTGACTATCTCTTGCACTTTCCACACAGTCCCTGGCAACTGGTAGACAAACTATTTGCCCACTGAGTGGCATGTGGGCTTAGCATCACTTCTGGGTCGTAAAGATGGACTGTAGCTCTTCACTTACTCGTTTATTCAAACTCCTGTGCCCAAAATAATTCTTGAGGACAAGCTAAGTTCTCTGGACTTCACCAGACACATGGGTCAGGGACCAGCAATATGTTCCATACAAGATACAACAGAATTTCTGGTAGCCATAAGTGCAGTGAAGAACAGAAAACAGAATGACATCCCAGAGAGGTTGTTGATCAGTCTCTAAGTCATATCCCACTCTTCGAGACCCCAGGGACTGCAGCATGCCAGGCAGGAAAAGAGAAACTGTGGCAGGCTAGGGGCCTCCAGGCTTTCCTGGGACTTGCTGGGCTTGCTGAATGTCGTAGAAACGCATTCAGGTGCCAGGCGTGGGGAAGGAATCTGACAAAGGTCGCAGGGGGCTGCCCCCGCCCTCCCTGCCCCCCCCCATCCTGCCCTCTGTATGCACCTCTACTGAAGCAGTTTTGTCCGGATTGTTGTGATGAAGGTAAAAGGCAAATAGTGGCTCCCTCTCCAGGGAGCTTGAAGGGCAAAGGCCAAGCTAATGAATGACTCTAGCCAGCACCTGGCCTAGAGTAGACACCCAGTCACCCATGCCAGCTGAATGGTCTCCACAGGTGGTTGCAAAGCATCAGGACAGAGGCTGCAAAACCCCCAGGGCCTCGGGTCCCACGTGATCCACTGACATGTTCAGTTTGGACTATTCAGCGTTTCACACTTTTTTTTAAATTCGTGGCCAACCTTCAAAAATCCAGAGATGCCACATGAAAACTCCCAGCTCCTCCTGAAAAAAACGCCTGACTTGGCAACACGGGAGCCTGCTGGTCCCCATGGCAACTGCAGCCTGAAGTCCTCCGGAGCTTTTCACCAGCCCAGCACTGTTCTCCACACTCTGCACAGATGAACTCTGATCTTCCCGAACGTTCCAGGCACCCTGCTTTTTCACAGAGGGATCAGGGAGCTAGCCCGGGTCACACCATTCAGGCAGCCAAGGCAGGACCAGGGCTCCAGTTTTAACACGTTGATGGGATGTGCTCCCTCTGTTCCCTGCCGGCCCCCCTACACCCACCCACTCCCTTTCCTTTACGGAGGCCCATTCAGGATCCTGCTTGTGTGGTAGCTTCACGCTAAGAAGCACAGCACACGTGCTTTTCTCTGGTACCCGTGTGGCTCTAAGAAGTGAGAAAATGAAAATAAACAGGATCTTAGTTCCCTGACCAAAGACTGAACCCTTGCCCTCAGCAGTGAAAGCTTGGAGTCCTAACCACTGGGCCACCAGGGTATTTCCAAGAGTGGGTTTTCTTTCTTTTTCTTTTTTTTAAAAACATTTATTTATTTTGGCTGCGCCAGGCCTTAGTCGTGGTATTCAGGATCTTTAGTTGTGGTATGTAGAACTCTGAGTTGTGGCATGTGGGATCTAGCTCCCTGACCAGGGATGGAACCTGGGTCCCCTGCATAGGGAGTGCTGAGGCTTAGCCACTGGACCACCAGGGAAGTTCAAAGAGTGTGTTTTCTTTAGAGGGAACTTTGATCTCCGTGAGCCATCTAGCCCCTGCCTTAGGGTCCATCTAGGGTCTGCGTTAAAAGGCGTCCCTGGAGCCACCCAGCTTAGACCTTCAGCCCTGATCCCGCCAGGCTTTCCAGCCTGTTTCAGGCTACTCTGACTGGTGTGAGTTGGAGCAGTGAGTCTGGCTTGAGGCTGAAGCTCCACACTAAGAACATGATGCCCAGGAATTCTTCCCTTTATCCTTCCTGCTTTCTCTGTGCTTTGGGGGGACAAAGGTGCTGAAATTCACAGGAACCCAGAGCTAGACACTGCCTCGGCGTTCCCAAAAGACCAGCATCCTTATTTTATAGACAGGAAAACTGAGGCCCAAGCAGGGAACATTCTCTGAGGTTGGCCCCTACTCTGTGGGCGGTGGTGGGCTGGCCTAGTTCACGTGCTGGCCTTGGAGCCCTTGAGACCGGGGCTGAGGTCCCACTCAGAGCTGCTGTCTCCACGTGTCCACTCTGGGTCACTCTGGGTCAGCACTCCCAGCCTGTTTCCTCGTCTGTGCACAGAAATACAACCAGCATCTCCTCACTGCGAGTGAGGCTGATGCAGGGAAGCTGTCACATCTGTTTCTGAGTTGACTGCAGTCACATCTGCCCCCATCCTGAGAATACACGCTCTGGGGAACTGAGGGGTCCTTGGCCTGGCTCGTGGCAAGAAGCATCTGTTTGTTGTTGTTGTTGCTTTTGTTGTTTTTTACTTTTTTGGCCACATCCTGTAGCATGTGGGATCTTAGTTCCCTGACAAGGGATTGAACCTGTGCCCCCTGGAGGTGGGAATGCAGAGTCTTAACCACTGGACCACCAGACAAGTCCCCAAGCAGCGTCTGTTGAATGAGCACACGGGAAGCCCCCAGGAAGCACTGGCTTGAGGGCCAGTGGGCCAGACCAGACCAGACCAGACACCAGTAGCCCTGACTATCTGCATCAGGTCAGGTTGTGCAGGAGATCCATGAACAGTCTCCCCAAGATGCCCAGGGACAGAAGGCCCAATTATGGGGGCTCATGTTTCTCCCCAAGAATCACCTATATTATGAGACCAATGATTTGGGGACGTTCACAAGAGAATGTTTTATTATTAATTTTTTGGCCTTGAGGCATGTGGGACTCTTAGTCCCCCCACCAGGGATTGAACCCATGCCCTCTGCATTGAAAGCCTGCAGTCTTAACCACTGGACCACCAGGGAAGTTCCAGAAGTAGGTTTTGCAATAATGATGTATGTTTTCAAACTTTCCTAAGTATAGCCTCACAGGAAGTTGCCGAGATGGTGGAGAGGTCCTGCCGGACCCTTCATCTGGCTCCGAGGAAGGGCCACATCTCATGCAATGCGCACCCAATATCAGAACCAGGCCTTCAGCCCTGGTTTGTATTTGTTTTCACAGTCGCCTCCATGGCAAGTGACATCCACTTTCCATTTCCCAAACTGCTACCATTATCTTTAAAAAAAAAAAAAGTAGAAAAGGGAAGTGGATAGAATTCAAAGCCTTAAATAATAGCGCAGGCAGTGAAACGTGAACTCAAGTCAGTCAATGAACATTTTTTAAAATTTATTTATTTATTGCAGTGCTGGGTCTTCATTGCTGCAAGCGGGCTTTTTCCTCCAGTTGCAGACAGTGGGGGCTACACTTTGTTGTGGTACTCAGGCTTTTATTGTTTCAGAGCACGGTTCTAGGGCTTCAGTAGTTGCAGCTCACAGGATTTGTTGCTCTTCCGCAGCATTTGAGATCTTCCTGATGAGGGATGGAACTCATGCCCCCTGTATTGGCAGGCTGATTCTTAACCACTGGACCACCAGTGTCGTAGTCGCTCAGTTGTGTCTGACTCTTTTGAGACACCATGGACTGTAGCCTGCCATGGAATTCTCTAGGCAACCATACTCGAGTGGGTAGCCATTCCCCTCTCCAGGAGAATCTTCCTGCCCCAGGGATTGAATCCAGGTCTCCTGCATTGCAGGCAGATTCTTTACTGTCTGAGCCACAGGGAAGCCGGGGGAAGTCCTTAATTCTTGAAAAAAAAATTGTTTTGTTTTGCTGTGCTGGGTCTTAGTGGCAGCACATGGGATCTTCAATCTTCCTTGCAGAAGGCGGGATTTTTTGTTGTGGCTAGAGAACTCTTAGTTGAAGCATGTGGGATCTAGTTCCCCAACCCATGCCTCCTGCATTGAGAGTGGAGTTTTAGTCACTGGACCACCAGGCAAGTCCCTGTTCTTTTCTTTTTAATTCATGAATATTTTAGTACATATTTCCTAAAAAGTGAAGGCTTTTGTAAAAATTGTATCATGCTTCCATTATCACACCTTAATATCCTCCATGTTGTGAAATAACCAATCATTATGGAAATTCCTGTGAACACCTCAAAATCTTTTTCTTTTCACATCTTGTCTTAATCGGGATCGAAGTAAGGTTGGCCCACTGTGATCAGTCGCTTTGTCTCGGTCCTAACGCAATATAACTGGTGGCCTTTTAAGAAGAGGAGACTTACACGTGGACAGAATGGCCACTGAGGACACAGAGAGAAAACAAGCCAAGGAGAGAGGCTTCTGAAGGACTCCATCCTGCCAGCACCTCAGTCTCAGATTTCTAGTCTCCAGGACGGTGGAGAAGTGGAATCTCTTTTTTTAAAAAAAATTTATTTTGGGCTGCTCTGGGTCTTGGTTACTGTGAGTGTGTTTTTCTCTAGTTGTGGTGCGCAGGCTTCTCATTGCAGCGCCTTCTCTTGTTGCAGAGCACCGCCTCCAGCAACTGAAGCACGCAGGCTTCAGTTATTGAGGCTCCCAGGCTCTAGAGAACAGGCTCAGCCTTTGCGGTGAACAGGCTCAACTGTTCCGCAGCATGTGGATCTAAATTCCCAGACCAGGGATGGAACCCTCGTCCCTTGCCTTGACAGATTCTCAACCACTGGACCACCAGGGAAGTCTCCAGGAAATGGAATTTCTGTGGCTGGAGTCACCCAACTGTGGTACTTCGTGTGACAGTCCTCACAAATTTAAGATAGCGGGTCAATCAGGGGCTGCTGTAACACACCCCCGCTGGCCCCTTATCTTATAGATTCATTCATTGCTGATCGGAATCAGTAACTTCATATTCCAAATCAGTTCAAAATGTGTAACTCTCAGTCATTTGTTTCCCCCACATCAATTAGCTGATATTCTTCCCTTAAAGAAGGAATGTCCTTCCTCAACAAGGGCTATTTGAAATATATTGGTTCCTGCCAGACAGGTGGGACACAAGATCATCTTATCCCTTCCAAGAGCCCATTTTCAGACTGAGGGGTTGGGGGTGCCCTAGCTGCCTCCAATGGTGACAGTGAGGTTCATTATTTTGTTTTGTTCTCTTGCATCCTTACCATCTCAGTTGATGCTGCTGCTAAGTCACTTCAGTCATGTCCGACTCTGTGCGACCCCATAGATGGCAGCCACCAGGCTCCCCCGTCCCTGGGATTCTCCAGGCAAGAACACTGGAGTGGGTTGCTATTCCCTTCTCCAGTGCATGAAAGTGAAGAGTGAAAGTGAAGTTGCTCAGTGATGTCCGACTCTTAGCGACCCCATGGACTGCAGCCTACCAGGCTCCTCCGTCCATGGGATTTTCCAGGCAAGAGGACTGGAGTGGGTTGCCAGTGCCTTCTCCGGACCATCTCAGTAAAATAAGTGTACTTAAAGTATTTAAAGTGAGTCTTCTTTTTTTTTAATTTATTGGAGTCTAATTGATTTACAGCATTGTGTTAGTTTTAGGTGTACAGAAAAATGATTCGTTTGTATATATACTCATTCTTTTTCAGGTTCTTTTCTGACATAGATTATTACAAAATATTGAGTAGAGTTCCCTCTGCTGTACTGTAGCTCCTTGTTGCTTATCTGTTTTGTATAAAATACTGTGTATATGTTCATCCCAAGCTCCTGATTTATCTTTCCCCTCCTCCCCACATGTCTCCTTTGGAAACCATAAGTTTGTAAGTCTGTTTCTGTTTTATAAATGTTCATTTGTGCCATTGTAAAAATTAGATTTCACATATGACTGATATCATATGATATTTGTCTTTGACTTACTTCATTTAGTATGATTATCTCTAGGTCCATCTATGGCACTGCAAGTGGCATTATTTCATTCTTTTTCCAATTTTTATTTCTTGGCCACACTGTATGGTATGTATGATTTTAGTTCCCTAGCCAGGGATCAAACCCAGGTCCCCTGTATTGGGTGTGCAGAGTCTTAGCCACTGGACCACTAGGGAAGTCACTATTTCTTTCCTTTTTTATGACTAATACTCCATTGTATATATGAACCATATCTTCTTTATCCATTCATTTATAGATGAATATTTAGGTTGCTTCTGTGTCTTAGCTATTGTAAATAGGGCTGCTGTGAACATAGGGATGTATGTATCTTTGAATTATGCTTTTCTCCAGGTATGTGCCCAGGAATGGGATTGCTGTATTACGGTAGCTCTATTTTTAGTTTTTTGAGGACCTGCCATACTGTTCTCCATAGTGGCCTGCACCCATTTACAGTCCCACCAACAGTGTAGGAGGCTTCTCTTTTCTCTATACCCTCTCCAGCATTTATTGTTTGTGGACTTTTTGATAATGGCCATAATTGGTCTTCTTTTTTGTGAGTCAACGTGTCTCATTTGGGGCCATTAGGAGTTCCCTCATGCTGCACAGTTTCCTCCAGGACACAGCTCCATTTCACTTTCACCTTCTCGCTTTCTTTCTGTGCAAGACTTCCAACCCCAACCTTTCACATTTCTGGCCCAGACCTGGAAAATCAGCCATTTCTCCTGGAGGCCTCTGGGCAGTGGTGTTCCATCTGGGGGCCAGGGGCACTCACTGCTATGGATGTTCATCGTTTCCAGGCCTCTCCAGCAGACAGGGCCAGGAAACATACACTTTTGAAAGGAAAAAAAAAAAAAAAAAATATATATATATATATATATCACAAGTTCATACTGTTGTTTCCAGCTCACACGTAACATCACAGTGTTTTACTTTTCTGTTTTCCCTAAAAAGTCTGCTTCCTAAAACCACTGATATTCTCAGTTGCATTATTCCATTAGATGCAAAATAGTTTCCAAATAAGTAACATGCCAGTGTTAACTACTGAGAATTAAACTACCATAGGAAGTTTAAGACTTCTTTGCAGCTATGGTTTTCCTTAGGCTTCCTTGGTGGCTCAGATGGTAAAGAATCTGCCTGCCAATGCAAGAGACTGGGGTTCAATCCCTGGATCTGGAAGATTTCCTAGAGAAGGAAATGAAAACCCACTCCAGTATTCTTGATTGGGAGACCCCGTGGACAGAAGAGCCTGGCAGCCTGCAGTCCCTAGAGTCACACATACTCGGACACAACTGAGCAACTAACACTTTCTGGTTTCCTTATAATAGCTCTCCCTGTGGACGGACCACAAAAACACTGGGTCCCTAGCGATAATTATTTTCTCCCTGCATTTGCGGCATGACATTGACACAGGATTCATTCATTTCAGCTTGGCTTTCAACACTCAGGGATTGCTTTTTAAAATTAACATTTTGCATATGCAGCATACTTAATGATTTCAAAGTCACATAAAAGAGTAGATCCACCCCTGCCCCCAACTGTGCCCTCCCCTCCCTGTATGCAAGCATTTTCATTAAGTTTTGGGTTGTCCTTTCTGATGTTGCTTTTTGCAAATATAATACAGGTGTGTGTGTGTGTGTCCCTCCTCATAAAAACTAGCATTCCATATACAACAGACTTCATTTTTTGCTTAACTTTACAGTATACTCTGAGATTTTGTATCTGTGTCAAGAAGTCTTCCTCAGACTTCCCCACTGGTCCACTGGCTAAGACTCTGTGCTGGTGGGCTCTGGAATGCACAATAGTTGTGGCTCCATAGTTGTGGCACATGGGCTTACCTGCTCTGAGACATGTGGAATCTTCTTGGACCAGGGATTGAACCCATGTTCCCTGCATTGGCAGGCAGGTTCTTATCCACTGTACCATCAGGGAAGTCCCCCTTAGTGGCTTTAAATGGGCATTTCTCTTATGATGAATGAAGCTGGGCATCTTTTCCAAACTTTTGGGCCAGTTTCATTTCTTCTTCAGTGCACTCTTTGTATCTTTTCTCACTTTTCCCCATCCTAGAGGATTGTTGGTCTTTTTTTCCTCTTGAGTTTAGGGAACTCTTTATATGTTAGCTGTTTGTAATATAGGTTGCAAAGTTTCTGACCCCCCACCCCCCGGTTTGTCAATTATTTTTTTGTTTTATTATGCCTTTGTTTTTTTTAGCCATGATGCCTGACCTGTGGGATCTTAGTTTTCTGATCAGTGATGCAACTGGGGCCCTGACAATGAAAGCACTGAGCTCTAACCACTCAACTGCCAGGGTGTTCCTTACTGTGACTTTGCATATTTATTTGGCTGTGCCTGGTTGCAGCATGCAAACTCTTAGTTGTGACCCATGGGATCTCATTCCCTGACCAGGGATCAAACCTGGGCCCCCCTGCATGAGGAGGGTTGTCTCAGCCACCAGGCCACCAGGGAAGTCCCAAGAGTGGGCAGTTTTATCTTATTCCCAACTTTACTCGGAAAGCAAGTTTCCATTAAATAAGATGCAGGCTTAGGATGTTTATCAATTCCTAGTGTTTTTTTTAAAAATTAAATCAAGAATGTGTGAATTTTGTCAATTAAATTGCTCTTTCTCTGTTTAAAAGGATTCTTATATGACTTTTTCTTTAGTTAAGTAATAACACAATAAATTGTACTGAACTGTCCTTGCTTTCCTAGAATGAATCCCACTGGGCTGTGGGGGTTTTTTTGTTGTTGTCATTTTGCTTTTTAATGTGCTGACAGGTTCTGTTTCGAAAGGAAATTCTGGAGGAACTAGGAGGTGGGGTTCAGGGATTGGACCAGAGATTGAACCCATGTCCCCTGCATTGGCAGGCAGGTTCTTATCCACTATACCATCAGGGAAGTCCCTCTTAGTGATTCGAAATGGGCATTTCTCTTACGATGAATGAAGCTGGGTGGCCTTGGAGATCCTGGGAGGTCTCCCTGGAGTTAGGAGAGGGCAGCAGCAAGCTGGAAACGCTTGTTCTTTCCCCAAAGTGCTCGTGGGAGAGGAAAGCAATGGAAAACTGCTTAAATCCATCTTAAAGGGAACGTGTGTGTGTTTCGTTGCTCAGTCATGTCCGACTCTTTGCGACCCCATAGACTATAGCCCCCCAGGCTCCTCTGTCCATAGGGTTCTCTAGGCAAGAATAGTGGAGTGGGTTGCCATTCCCTTCTCCAGGGGATCTTCACGACCCAGGGATGGAACCCAGTTCTCCTGCATTGCAGGTGGATTCTTAACCATCTGAGCCACCAGGGAAGCCCTTTAAAAGGAATATTTCAATAGAAATACCCATCAACGAGGAACCAGTTAAGTAAATTATGACACACATCCATACAACAGAATGGGCTTCCCCGGCGGCTCGGAGTTAAAGAATCCACCTGCAATGCAGGAGACTCAGGTTCCATCCCTGGGTGGGGAAGATCCCCTGGAGGAGGAAATGGCAACCCATTCCAGTATTCTTGCCTGGAGAATCCCATGAACAGAGCAGGCTACAGTCCATGGAGTCGCCAAAGAGTTGGACACAACTGAGTGACTAAACGAAGCAACAATAGAACAGAATACTATCTAGTGATTAAATAAAATACACACAAGTACCTTCCTTGTGTGTCAAATACACAACCATCTCCAGCTTACTAAGTGAAAGGGCAAATCAGTGTCTTCAAGAAAAAGCAGGAAAAATAACATCAGAACTGAATTTGCTTGGTATATGCCCAAAGAGTTCCAGGAGGAGAAACAAGAATCAGATTAATTTGATTGCATCCAGGGAGGGTGAAACTGGGTGCTTGGGGGCAGCAAGGAGACTCTTCACCCTTTCCCACTGGTCTTGTTTGGCTTATGAGCTCTGTCAATGCCCTACCTGTCCAAAACTCAAACACATAGAAGAAAAACTTGGAACGACAAGAGTAAAACAGACCCGGGGGGGCCTGGTTTTTTACTGGGGGAGCACCACCCTAGATCCCTGATCTCGGGGCAGGGGTGGGCATGGGAGGCCACCTCATTCAGCCTCTTCCTCACCCAGCCCCCTTTCACGGATGCCCAGGTGGGCTGGGCCCACAACGTCGTCATCACACTTGACTGTTCGATGGAGATGATGATGCAGAGAGCCCTAAGCCAGGACCACATGGAACACTGGACAGATGACTGTGAGGCAGCCCTCCGCTAGCACCTGGAGACGTACTACACCCTGTATGGACCTGTCCTGACCTTCTACCAGCAAAAGAACCTGCTCCGAAATGTTAAGTACCATCCCCCCACTCCAATCCAGCCCCCGCAAAGGGACCAAGTCCAGCTGAAACAGAGCAGGTGTTACACTGTTACCTAGGTCCCAGACCTCTCTGGGCCTGCCTGAGTTTCCCCAAGCACATACACTGGGGGGTTCCATCTCTTCCATTAGGCAGAACGGGTGCAGCTGCGTGGATTCCGAGAGATGATGCTGAAGGTCTGAACAGAATGACTGGCTCCAAAACCACACCATTGAGTGTTTTTAGAACATGGTGGAGGTAATTTAGTTGCTCATTTGTGTCCAACTCTTTGCCACCCCATAGACTGTAGCCCACCAGGCTCCTCTGTCCATGGGGTTCTCTAGGCAAGAATACTGGAGTGGGTTGCCATTTTCTTCTCCGTGGGATGTTACAAAATTTAGGATCATGACAACCAGCCAACCACAGCTCAGCTCCAATGCAGCCATGGGTCCTCAAGGCGTAGGAAGTAGGACTATCTTTGTTTCAGTTTGAATTTTTGGCTGTGCTGGGTCTTCATTGCGGTACACAGGCTTTCTCTACTTGTGGCACGTGGACTTCTCTTGTTGCAGAGCTCGGACTCGGAAGTTGTGGCGTGCGGGCTTAGTTGCATTATGGCTTGTGAGATCTTAGTTCCCAGACCAGGGATTGAAACTGTGTCTCCTGCATTGGAAGGTGGATTTTTTTTTTTTTTTTTTTTTTTTGGGAAGGCGGATTCTTAACCACTGGATCATCAGGGAAGTTCTCCAAAGTATGGATCTCTTAATTCTTAAAGTGACCCATGCAGTTACTATACATTGCTATGGAGCTAAGAGAACTTTGGTGTCATTCCTGGTCCCCTCCCACAACCAAGGGTAAAATCGAGAGTGAGAGGAAGGAGCCTGGAGCATCATGGGTGGGGTGGGAAGGCGGTGAGCCAGCCTGGCACATCCCCCATCCCGTGGGCTGTTCCAGGGGACAGCGCCCCCGTGCAGTCTGTGCGGCCGAGCGAGCGCCCAGCGGTAACGCGTGGCCTTTCTAACCATTTCCCCTCCCCTCATCCGTGTGGCCCTGGGGCTGCACCTGTCAGTCCTGCTCTAGCAACTGGAAGGGGAACCTGCTCTCCCCTGGTGTGTGTGAGGGAGAGGTGTGGGGGCCATGACCTCGCTCTACTCTGAACTGACCACCTCTGCTACCCCTTGTCTACACCTTGGCCAAAGTTCCAGAAAACATTTTTGCCAAGTGCTGCTCTGTCATCGAAAGCCTGCAGTGAGTCGGGAGAGGGCTAGGGGCCCCACTTCCCCCTCATCCCAGAGGTCAGAGCGGGTACACTGCCTGAGGTGAGATGCTGGTGAGGGGAGTCTTGGGTTCCAACCTAAACTGAGGCTCCATGTGACCCCAGGGTGACAGCCCTCCCCCTTTCCTGGGCCCACAAATGGCTGACTGGGGGCACTCCCACAGGGGTAGGTCCCTAAGAAGCCTTGCGTGGGAGGTCACGAGGGCCGCGAACAGCCCCACACCATGACAGCTGATTTTCCCTGCTGGAATTTGACCATACCTCCCAGAACTCTCCCAGCAAAGTACGCCTCTGGATGACCGGCCCTGGGCCAGACAGCTCAAGAGGTCCTCAACGACTGCTCTCCCATCTCCCATCCTCATCCTGAGGCTGCCAACCCTTGGGACAGATGTCCCTCCCTTGGACAGGCCAGGTTTCCACCTCAGGGCTCGCCAGCCAAACAGGCCACAGTGAGGACCGGATCACATAAAGCACTGTGTGGGTTTGTTCCAGCAGCGGCAGGCTGTATCCATGGGAACACCTGTCCCCAGGGACCCTCCTGAGTGCCCTGCTCCCCAAGTTCCCAGTGGGACAAATGCTGGGGATGAAGGGGTGGGGAACTGGACTGCTGGGGCTCTGCCTGCTTCTCCCTTCCTGCAAGACCAGACTTCAGGCAAAGTTTTTTGGGGCCCCAACCCGACTCTCATTGGCCAAGCCTTGTTCCTCTTCAACTTGTTTCCTCTAGAAACACAACTGCGGCCGGCACGCAGTTTTAGACAAAAAGCACTTTATTTAACCAAAAAATGGGGGGGGGGGGGGGGTGAGAGTTAGGAAAGCACAATGCGCCTGCAGAAAACTATCGTCTCTTAGAATTGTTCTTTTTTTAAAATAAAAAAAATAAAGGAAAAAACCCAATACAACACAAAGCTTATAATTTCCAATCACCATTATCAGGCTTTTACAACATCTATAAAGAACAAACATCTGCTTCAAAACTCTATGGGGGGGGAGGTGGGGGGGGGGGAGAGAGAGAGAGAGAGAGACAGAGAGAGAGACGGCACCCGGCAGACTTGGGGAGGTTTTGTTACCATTTATTTGTGAAGTTAAAAACGAGCGATAAAAAGTAAAAACTGCCATACAATTTTTTGTTTGTTTTGTTCTCAATTGTTTTCAGTTTCCATGTCCTCTTGAACAGATGAAACACAACAGACCAGTCCTGGGGGCGGGGGGTGGGGGGCAGCGGCAGCGGGGGGAGGAGAGGGGAGCGGAGCTGGGCGAAGAGGAGCGAAGGAGGAGCAGACAGGCTGAGGGAGGGGCTGCCTGGCACAGGGAGGAGGATGGGCTTTCCTAAACGTCAAAACCTGGTCCAAGGAATGTTCCAACTCTAACTAAAAAGAAATTGCAAGAGTGACTTTGTTTCCTTTTTTAAAAGTTTATTTTAAAAACATGAAAAGGGCCAAGGGTGGTCGCAGGGAGTGAATGAATTGCTTTTTCCTGAAAGAGGCAGTTTCAGGAAGGCTGGGATGGGGTGGGGGATGATAGAGATTTTTTTATATATATATATAATTTTATAAGTTTTGTTTTGCTTTTTAGTTTTTAATTTTTTTTTTTTTTTTTTGCAGAGATTTAGTTCTCGCTATCTTCTCTGGCTGGCTCAAGATGAAGGATCCCAATTTTGAAAGAAAAAAAGCATATGAGACACACAGAATGAGCGAGAGAGCGAGAGCCTGGCACTGCCCGTGCCACGACCCCCAAGCCACTCACAGGGAGGGCTCCCCCGGCACCCGCCTTGGCAGCCATCGCTCTCTCGACAAACAAACGGAAAAAAAACAAACGAAAAAAAAGCCCCCAAACAGAACAAAATGGAAAAAAAATAATAAAAGATTTTCACAGATGAAGAAGTTCACATTCATTCGATTCATTGAGCCTGCGGAGAGGGAAGAGATAGGAATTGGTCACTACGGGGCGGGGAGGGGGACGGGGCGGGAGACTGGGGATAAGTGGCAAGGAGGGGGCCAGGAAGCCCCTCTCCCGAGCCTGTGGCAAGCGCAGGCTGGAAGGATGTGTTTGTAGCTGTCTAGTCAGTGCTCTGGGACTGGCTGCAGTCAGACTGGCTCTGAGATGGAGGAGAGTGACACAGGAAGGAGAAGCAGGGGCCGCACAGAGAGAGCGAGAGAGCAAGAGAGAAGCGCTCAGGGCTGGGGGGGCGGGGAGAGGGGTGCCCTGTGTCTTCAGGAAGGCGGGCGGGCGGGCAGCTCCCGGCGCATCACGACATGACAACCAGAGATCACGGTGTCCCCACAACACCCCTGTGAGGTAGGTTGGAAGGTGGCAGCGATCGTCATGCCCACTTCACAGACAAGACCGGGACACGAGGCGGGCGCAGGTGCGAGAGCAGAGGCCGAGCCTGGGCGTGGCGGGCGGGCCCTGCGGCCGGGCCCCTTGGCGCCGCCCCCGGCCCCCAGAGCTGTGGCCGGGCCCCACGGGGCAGCTGGCAGCACACACAGTCACTTGGACACGCGGGGAGAGATCGTGGGTTTAAAAATAAAAGAGTCAAAAGAACAAAAACCATGAGAGTAATGCAGAGAGGGGCAAAAATATCCGTTTTCTTCCCAAGTGGCCAGATTGTGAGTGAGCGAGTCAGCAGCCGGGATGGCGACCTCCGGCTGAGCGGATGGCCTGCCCCCCACCCCCAGGACTACCCACCAGTTCAACAGTTCCTCCTTTTATCTGCTGCGCGCTCTCCCCCAGCATCACGACAGCGTTACACAGGAACAAGCGGGCCGGCGGAGAGGCCTCTTCTTTAACCTCTGGACCCAGCGCACACTTCCCCCAGCTCGTGGGGGCTCCCGGAGACCTCTGGCCACACGGCCCCCGCTGCAGGCATCAAGGACACACCCCGCAGGGGAAGGGGTTTCCGGCGCTACCCACTAAGGCAGGATGGACGGTGGCCGGGGGTTGGAAGGAGAAAGGAGGAGGAGGAGGGTGGCAATTCCCACTTGCCTGCTGCTGTCCCTGCTGTGTGGGCGGAGGCTGGGGGCCGCCGGGACCTGGAGTCTGTCCGTAGTAAGCGGCTTGCTGTCTGTAATATTCAGCCCAGGCGGCACTGTAGTCTGGCTGGGAACCTGGGGGTGCTCCTGGACCCCCTCCGGTGGCCACTTGAGCTGTGGGGGAGCAGAGGGTGGGTGAGCAGACCAGGATGCCGGCACGCCTGGTCCCACCCCTGTGGCCCGCCGGCTCACCCTGCTTCTTGTAGTACTCTTCCCAGGCCTTCGTGTAGTCCTGCTGCGGGGGCGCTCCAGGCTGCTGGGGCTGCTGGCCTGTGGGGGCAGGCCCCGAGGTCAGAGGACAGGTGGGGATGTGGCCACCCTCTTGCCCACCCCTCCCTAGCTGACTGGAGCTCCCGCGGCGGCCCAGGCACTCACCGATCTTTTTGTAATACTCTTCCCAGGCCTTGGTGTAGTCCGACTGGCCAGCAGGTGGAGGCTGCGGGGGCTCGCCCTGGGTGGGCGGGGCCGCGGGGGCCGGGGCCGGGCCAGGCACGGGGCCTGGGGGCTGCTGGTAGTAGTGTGAGTAGTAGGCGGCCCAGGCGGCGTTGGGGTCAGCGGCGGCAGCAGCGGCTTTATCTGCAGGCAGAGGGCGTGCGGGCTAAGCAGTGGCCAAGTAACCGGCCCCTCCCCACTGCCCTGCTCAGATCCTTATACTCACTCGGGTCATGAGGAGCAGGCGGCTGCCACTGAGGGTAGGTGTTGCCCCAGCCCTGGGGTGGGTACTGGTGAGGAGGGGGGCCTCCAGCACTGAGGGTGAAAACGAGGGACACATGAGCCAGGTTAACCCAGGGTCCTTGCAGAGGACGGCCATAGCCTGGAAGGGGGCCCAGAGCACCCCTTATGTGGAACTGCAGATTCCTGGCCCAGGGAAAGGCATTAGACGACTGATGCGAGGGACACAGGCCATGTGGACTCAAGAATGTGACAATCCCCCACTACACCACACAGGATTACAGGATCTACGTGTGGAGTGAAGACTAGGGCTAACACCCACAGCATCTTTTAAAAATGGTGTCTCTAAAACAACGGGTTGGCCAGGGTTGTGTTTGGCACCTCTGCAAGGTGGAATGGCCTTCTCGGTGGTGAGGAACACGGACACAGGGCCTGCTGGCCTCCTTGCCAACACTGTGACCCCCCACATCCTAGGAGTCCGCGGGAATACTCACTGAGGGGGAGCCCCAGGTGGGCCCTGATTGAAGGGCCCAGGGTTGAAGGGCCCCATGGGGCCGGCAGGGCCTGGTCCCCCAGGGCCTGGTCCAACTGGGCAGAGGGGACCCTGGAGGGAGGAGAAGTGGACGAGATCAGTGGAACAGGAGGAGGAGCTGGGCCCAGGTGCCCAGAACCCCTCCTGAGCTGAGCCCACCTCGATCTTCTCCTCAATGAGCTGCTTGGCATGGTCGATCTGCTGGGGCGAGCCCCGGATGATGAAGAGCTTGAAGTTGGGGTCTCCGTTGGGTGGCAGCTGCCGAGATATCTCTACAAAGGCGCCTGTCTGCTGGTTTATGGCTTTCACGTTCTCGCCGCCTGCAGGAGCCATGGGCAGTGAGCGGAGGGCAGGAGGAAAGCGAGGGGAGGGGTGGGGCCTGTGGAGGGGCCACTCACCTCGGCCGATGACCAGCCCGCACTTGTGGGTGGGGATGGAGAAGGTCATCTCCCCGCCTGGAGGGCCCCAGTTGCCTTGGCCCCTACCTCGACCTCGGCCTCCTGGGGGCATGCCAGGACCCCCTGGAGGGCCTGGGGGACCGCTCTGCAGGGCAGAGAAGAGATAGGATGGTTAATGCAGGCAGCCAGCCTGCCCTCCCACTTGAGCCCGCCCACTCAGCACACCCGACATCACTCACCCTGAGGCTTTGGAGGAGGTCGTTGATAATCCGCGCCGCGTGCTCACACCGGTCTGGGGGTCCCATGATGTGCGCTATCTTCTCAGGACCCGTCCCGTCGTCTGAGGCAGCACAGGAGAGCCAAAAAACAGTTATAAGAGATGCACAACTCCGAACCCCCAACGCCGAGCCCCGTCTGGAACACGTCTAAATGCCGCTGGCTGCCTTTCACGTGTTCAGGAGCAAGTGAGGATCCCTCCCGCACTTGGTGCCCCCAGAACTAGCAGACGCGCCTGGCAGAACCTAGAACTGACAACAAATCTCTCAAAAAGCAAGGGCAGTCCGTCCTCCCCAAAAACCACTGGACTGGGCACACGCCCACGGCTGGGGCCTCAGAGCTGATATCACCCAGGGGCCCAGGTGGCCTGTCAGGAGAGCCCTTGAGAGGGGAGAGGGAGAGGACAGCTTGGCAGGAGAGGAAAACACACTCCTCTTCACCTCGGGAAGCCTGCCTGTCATTCACTTTCTTACGGGGCTGCCCCAGAGGGGGACAAGGCGCGTCCTGCTGGTCTAGGAGTAACGAGGCACTGCAGACGCTAACCCCAGTGCCAAGCTGCCCATCTTGGACCCCCAAGAGTGACTCTTAGCAGAGCCCAGCTGGCCCCTGACCTTGTTTAAACTGTATCCGAACACCAGCGTCATTCTGGATCTTCTTGATCATCTCCCCACTCCGGCCAATTACCACACCCACAGAATGCCTGGGCACTGGCACCTGAAGGCGGGCAGGACAAAGGAGGATCAGCTGGGCTTTGTCACTGTCTGCAGTCCCCCTGCTGCCCGCAAGCCAGCCACCACCCCTGCCGCTCCATCCACCCAAGAGGCCCGGACTCACATCGATGCCCCCACCGATCCGGGACCCATACTCGTTCCGGTCCCCGAAGCCGCCCTGGTCACGCTCCCGCAGGATGTCCATCACCATCTCGCAGGCTTGCTGCGAACATACAAAGTGTGGTGCTCGCACGAACACTGCTATCCCGCTGCATGCCCCAGGGTCACAGGCCAGAGCTAAGGGCCAATGCAAGGCTGCCTGGATCTTTACCCACTGCCCTAAGAGGCGGGCATGGTGAGCACCCCAGCTTTCTGGACTGAGGCCAGTGGAAGCCACCTGCTCATGCACAGACGGCTGGGAGGGAGCTCAACAGAGAATGAGTCCAGGGCTGACTTCAGAGCCAGTGCTCTAGAAAATCTATCCACTTGCATCCAAATCTCCAGCCTATCCACTGCCCTCTCTCTGCTCCCCAGAACCACCCCCTCGGCCCTGGGGCGCCCACCTGCACTTTGTAAGGGTCTCCGATGATCCGCAGTGGTTTGTCCACATTTGTGTTCTGGGAGCCATCCTGGATTAAAATCATCTTCACTCCAGCCCGTTCCTGTATAACCAAGGTGACGTCAGTGCTGAGCACTCCAAGGACTTCCTGGGTCGTGGGGGGGGGGGGGGGGGGCGCGGGGGCGGGGCGGGGCGGGGCAGAGAGGGGGTCATGCCTGGTCCAAAAGGACGAAGGGCTCTGGCTCGGTGGGGTGGGCTGCGGGGGGAGCTAGTGGCATGCACAGGCACAGCTGCGGGAAGGAGGCTGTCCTGGGACGGGATGGGAGGAGCCTTCACCCTCACCTGCAGCTGCTTGATGGTCTCCCCGCCTTTGCCAATGACCAGGCCGGCCTTGCCCGCGGGGATCATGATTTCCTGCACTGTGCCGTTCTGGCCCCCATTGGCATTGTCATGGAACTGGCCTGGGGGCCCCCCACGGCCCCGGGAGACAATGTCGTCCAGCATCATCTTCGCTTTCCTGGAAAGTGAAAGAACAGGTGCTCTCTCAATGCTTGCCTGAAGCCTCAGCCCCGGTCCCAGAAAAGGGGGTTCCAACCCACAGGCCTGACAGAGGGCCCATCCCCAGGGCTGGGGCTATTCTGGGCCAGGTTCCCCAGATCTCAGGAGACTATGTTAAGCAGCCCCCCAGAGCAGGCAGGGCATGAGGAACATGGTGTGGGAGTCACCCTCAACTTCACAGGTGGGCTTTGCCCACCCACTCTGTCATGATGACAGGCCCAGCCAGAGACTTACTGTACAGACTCCGGGGCTCCTGTCAAAGACACACTGCGTTCAGGTAGGCCACCGCTGTCTGGAGAGGAGAGGAGAGGAGAGGAGAGAGGGTCAGTGCTTTCTTGAGTCAATGCCTTGGGCAGACAACCAGGAGGACCTTCCATGGAGATGAGACTTCCAGGAATAATCGACAACTACTTCTGCCACTGTACGGCACCCTGACAAATCAATTTACCTCCCCAAACACTTGGGAGGGTGCTCTATGCATGGCCAAGATCAAGAAACTTTAAGCCCAGCAGAGGAGGCAAAACTTTTAGTGAAAAGATAATATGGAAGGACAAGCAGATTCCAGAAGGTCCCAAACTGGGCCCCTTCCATCACCATCCATGTGAGCACCTTCCAGTCAATGAACTACATGTCAGGCAGGGAGAGCACTCAGAAACCCCTGCAAATCAGGTACCTGCCAAGGCGCAGGCAGGACTGGATTTAAACCAGGCCTGACCTCAAGGCTGTCCTTCCTAAGGAGCGCCCCTGCCTCACACTTTCCCACAGGTGTTGGAGCTCAGGTGGCAACACAGTCAGAGCGGAAATCTGGGGTGTGGCTCCCTGTACTGGATTCTAGCCCTCCCCGCTCATGGAAAGCAGAGGGAGACAAGAGTTGCAGCTACACCTTGAGGCGCTGTGCTGAGGCGGCACACAGCATGCTCAGTAACACCAGCCCACTTCACTTCCGTCCCATCGCGGCTGTCGGGGGATCATGAGAGAAAGCGCCAAGAGCCCCAGCACAGTCACTCATCCTCATCTAGCTCTAGCGCCCCTACCTGGAGAGATTTGGACTTTGCAGCCTGAGTCCTGCTGGATTTTGTTAATCTGTTCACCTCCTCTGCCGATGACTGGGTGGAGAAAAAGAAGAGCAGAGATGGACGGGGGGAGGCTGGCGCTGAGAGCCCCCCTGCCCAAAGGATGGATGAGAGAGTAAACACAAAACAGCTCCTTCAAAATAAAAGAAAAAAATAACAAAAACGAAAAACAAACAAAAATCACACAACACAACAGGGTCCTTCAGTGCTCCTGTGGCCTCTTATGCTTCTGCACAGCCCCTTCTGGTGCCCCTCACCAGATCTCTGAGCTGGGTTGGGGGGTTGTCCAGGGAATCACTCCCCATTCCACTCATCCTTTCCTGCACCTGCCCCAGAGCCTGGGCCTGGGTCAGAGGGGTAGGGGGAGGAGGCATCAGTAGAAAAAAAAATACCAACAGACTCATCTTTGGGATTTCCAACCACAAAAGAAACTACATGCAAATATCTATCTCCACTGTAAGTAATGAGAGAAAAAAAAATAACTGGCTCCTTCAGACCACAGGTCTCAGGGTTGGCAGGTGCTCTCCTGAGAGACTGCCCTGCGGGGGGGACACAGGGCAGGGGTTAATGGGCACCCACTGGGTCACAGTGGCCCACACTCACTTAGTCCCACCATGCCGTCTGGGACCCGGTACTCTTCTGTCATTGAAGTCCTACAAAGAGAAACAATGAGAGTCAGCCTCAAGTCAGGAAGCAGCAGAGGGGATGGAAGAGCCAGAAGGCCTCCTGGAAAAAAGACCCTCAAAACCAGAAGTCCTGCTTCTTGCGACATGGGGACCAAGCCCCCACAGGCCTAAGCAGACTCTGACTAGAGCATGGGGACTCCCTCACACCACAGCAGACCACCCAACCTCTGGGGGCCTCCGTTTCCCACTCTGGGCCACAAGAGGCTTAGCCTGGGGTGGCGTGACCCCCTGGACCAGTGCTGCCCACCAACTCAGGGCAAGAGAACCTGGGACGCTTTCACAGCAATCTGACAGCGTCATCCAATACCTATAGATTCTAACTTAAAAAACCGGTTTTGTATAATTTTCATTTCATTCTTCTAGTGAGTTGTTTTTACTGCATTTCACAAAATTTTAGCCAATAGAAAAAAAAAAAAAAGAACATGGTCCTTCAGACAGAATGCTCTAGGCTAAAAAGGTAGGAAAGGAACACACCCCCACCCCAGCTCTCAGGGAAGAAGAATCCGCAGAAGCAGGTGAGAGGTCAAGGCCAGTCCCTAGTCTTTTCCAGGAGAAAGGACGGCAGGGCTTCGGAGTATCCCCATCCAACAAAGGAAGCAAAGGGGTGCAGAGAACCCCCTTCCCTATTACAGCTAACAGCCACAGCCCTATGCTCCTTATGGCCCCACAGACAGCGAGTAGGAAGGACAAACGAAGCTCCTTCTGCCTTTCAGTCTTCTCCTTGGTTGACCAGAAAGTAAGACAAAGCCCTGTACAACCCAGCACCCAGACAGAGCCCTCCCTCCAGTCAGCAAGAAAGGCCAGAGACAAGGAGGAAACGACTTGCTCTCCAAACCACCACTTACCTGGGGGGAGGATGAATGGGTCCGAGTTGAGAACTCATGGCTGCAAAGAGAAAACCCAAAGGACAAATTGGCCCGGCTCCTCTCTGGGACCCCAAACACCATGTGCTGGGCACTCCTGCCATGCAAGGGACCACAAGCTACATCCCAATGCCTCTGAGCCTCCCTGAGCGAGCGCAACGGAGCCACCTCACAACAGCCATGCTTGGAGGTGGCTGCCTCACAATCCAGGCTCTGGGGTCTCATGGGCCCTGGAGGGGCACCAAGAGCCTCCATAAAGGAGAGGTGCTGTCTGCTCAATACTTCCAGCTCCCCTCTGGAGAGTACTTTCTGCTAAAACCTCTTAAGATCCTGAAGCGGCCTCTGCCGGTGTCACCAAGTGGACTTACAGTCTCCCTGGGAAGCCAGCTTCTTGCTCTCTGGTTGGTCTGTGAAAAGAAAGAGGATGTCAGATGCAGTGCCCACCCACCCACAGCTGCCTCAAATCTGATGCTGGTGCCACATGTCCTAGCAAACAAGCCTCCTGCCCCCCATCCTCAACATCAAACACAAGACAGGAGAATAAGAGACCTACTCTCACCACCAGCACTCAGGGATAAAGAGCCCTTTATAACAGGGGGAAAATGATGGTGACCCCAGTCCTTCCAGCTTACGCCCAAATCTGCCTTGGGGAAGTCAGGCTGATCAGTGAGTTGATAGTTTAGGCTGCATGCCTCCGGGTCAGCCACAACGCACTGACATGGGACCTTAGGGGAACCCTAGCTTAGCAGAAGAGGAGGAACAATCTTGAAAACTTACGCCCTGGACCTGGTCACAATCAATCTGCCCTCCTCTCAGCCACCTGATATCTCAGGACGGCAGCCCGGACAAAAAGAATGAACAAAGCTGGGATTGCTGAGGTTTTAAAACACCAAATGGCAGCGGGCTCCCCCCACTTTGAAACACATTCCAACAAAGGCACTTCACTCTCTGCCCCCAGCCCTTCCAGCAAGGCAGGTAGTTACCTCCATCTTCTAACTGCCTCTTTTGGCCCCCAAAACCAAAATCAGGAGTGCTGTTATTCACTGTGGTAGCTGCGTCGCCTCCAATCTTGGCTGCGATCTAGAAGTGAAGTTGTGAGCAGAGAAGAATTACACTCAAAGCCAGCCTCCATAGTGCTCAGGTCAACCTTTCACCTCTTTGGTTCATGAATACCCAACAGGTCTTGCTGTCTGGCCTGGGAGTGGCATTCCCTGGATTTAGGGACGAGCCTGTTGGTTAAGGCTTCCCTGATGGCTCAGCTGGTAAAGAATCTGCCTGCAATGTGGGAGACCTGGGTTCGATCCCAGGGTTGGGAAGATCCCCTGGGGAAGGGAACGGCTACCCACTCCAGTATTCTGGCCTGGAGAATTCCATGGACTGTATAGTCCATGGGGTCGCAAAGAGTCAGACACGATTGGGCGACTTTCACTGTTGGTTAAGACATTTCTAGGAGTTTCCACCCAAGGCTTCAGAGTTCCAGTTATTCAGGAATTTCAAAGAAGCTCCCTTTCTCTATCAAATTTGTGCCTAAACTGTTCATGGCCAGAGGGTAACCCACACTGACTTGTTCTAGGGATGAAAGGAGCAAAAGTTCAGGTGCCCTCCACCAGGGAGAGCCTCTAGACACTTCCTTGCCCAAGCACCTGGGCCTCTGGGATGCTCAAGAGCACACCCTCAAAATCTTTCCATTTGTTGAACAAATCTTAGGGAAGTTTGCTTCAAGGCATCTGAAACCCTCATCTAGACCAAAACTAAACGCTCTTTTCGGAACACGTGTTACATTTTGGACACACAAACAACGCTGAATAAACCCCAACCCAATAAATTTAAAACCAGAGTATGGTGGTAGGATTACTACAAGTTTTCCAAAGAGACACAAACCACGAGCTGAGGATCTATATTTTAACCTCTCTAAAACTTCAACCAAAAACTTGGAGCCTAAACTCTTGGGATGCCCATATGGGGTCTTATCCCAATCAAACACAGAGCACCACCTCCCCTTGTTTTAGCTGCTTCTCAATTAAGCCAGGGAGGGTGGGGGAGTGAGGGGTCAATCATATCAACTGCACCTAAGAACTCTATCGCATGCCTAGGGTGAAAGCCACAGACCACACTGGGAGGGGAACAGGGCGTTCCCCTAATGGGACCTCCTTGTGGTGGAGGCTTTGGGGGCAATTCTAACTGAGAAAGCGCTCAATGGCCTGAGCCAGGTCAGTTTCCTTTTGAAAGGGCGGCAAAGTCCTCTCTTTCTATGGACCTCTTCCCCTCAGGCCGTGGGGCAGCCGGGGAGGTCACACATCAGCACGTGAAACTCCCCTGTAGTCATCACGCCCTAGAACACAGCGGTGGGACCCTTCCCTTCTTTCCCCAGAAGAGAAATAGGGTGCTTGCAAGTGACCTGAAGCATCAGAAAGAGTCAGTCCCTAGGCCTACCCTCCCAATTTCAACGAAACGCTTAGCCACTGCCTGGCAGCCACAGGGTCCCCTCTTTTACTTTCCAGGTTCAAGAGGAAGGACTTTTCTAACCCCCTGAAGTCCCTCCTTCCTGGGGACCAGGAAGAAAAGGGACCAAGTTGGGAGCAAAGAGAGCTCTTTGCCCTGATGGGGAGGTGGGAGCACAGAAAGACCTTCCCGGGAAGGCGGAACCCCTGCTTCTAGGAGTAGAGAGTGTCCTAAAGGGTGGGAACCCCAAAGTGAGTCCCCGCGCTGCAGGGGACCCTGCACACTCTGGTGCCGCTTTTGGGTGACCCTTCCCAGACGACCCTTCCCCCCTGTAGGGGGTCACCCCCAGGGGGAGTGCCCCACACCAGGCTTCTGGGGACGCCCCGGCCCCCGCCTACCGCCCCACGTGACCCCGTGGCGGCCCCGGCCCCCCCCTTGCGACCCCGCGCGCGCGCACGTGACCCCGCCCCCTCCCCCGCCCGCCCGCGCGCCCCTCGGGCCCGCGGCCTCCTCACCTGGCGGGCCCGCTGCACGGCGTCTGCGAAGGCGTCCTTGCGGATTCCCGGGCCGCCCCCGCCGGGTGGCTGCGAGGGGCCACCGGCCGACCCTCCGCCCGGGCCGCCGCCGCCGGGGCCGCCGCCGCCCCGGTCCCCCGCGCCCGGCGGGCCCGGTGGCGGGCCTCCCCCGGCGCCCCCGGCTCCTCCGGACCCCCCGCCCCCGCCGGCGGGTGGCGGCGGGCCGGGCGGGGGTCCTCCCGTGCTGTAGTCCGACATGGCGCGGCGGGGCCGGGCCTGACGCGGAGGCTGAAGCTGAGGAGGAGGCGGCGGCAGCGGCGGCTCAACGCGGGAACAAGGCCTCGCTCCACACGGCCGCGGAGCACTCTGGGAAGCCAGCGGCTGGGAAGACGATGCGGGGGGGGGGGGGGGGTTGGGGGGCGGAGAGGGACGCCCCTCCGGCTTGACGGACGGCGCCGCCGGGCCAGTGGGAGGTGGTCGCCCTTCCCGGGACACCAATCACAGGCTCTGGAGGCGAGCGGCCAATCGGAGTGCCGCGAGAGGCAGTGGGCGGGAGGTACCGCGAGATCGACAGCTCTGGGAGGCAATGGGCTGCGGGCTGACGGCTTTGGGCGGGCAAACTGAGGCGACCGACAGAGGCCGAAGGCCCAATGAAGCGGGAGTTCCAGAATCGCGGGGCGGCTTCTGAACCGGATTGACGGCTCCTAAGAGTCAAGCGGACAGGAAGGAGGAGTCTGGCGAAAGACTTCTTTGAACGGGCTGGGTGGGCGTCCAGTGAGATTGTCGTGTAGGCAAGCCAATGGGTACACACGGAAGGCGGTCTTTACAGAGATTGGCAATTAATTTAAGCCAATCTCTGGCGAGGTCGGTGTGATGCGCTTGCGTTTGGACTGAGTTACTTTAGCGTTAACCAGAATCCTTTTCTAGTCCCGTCGTCTAAGCCAATGGCTGAGTGGCGGGGGCGGGTGTAAGGTGACTGACCTCACCCTAGGCAAATGACAATGAAGGAAATGGAGGTGCCCCGTTTTGGTGGGAGCTAGAGGAAGCGCCGCTGCATTGGGGCGGAGCCAGCCACCAGATGCCGGGAGGGGATTAGCCGGAACCGGATTGAATGGCAGCCGACGTGGGCATTGGCCACCGGCTGCAGGAATTCAGGCCTGACGTCTGGGTTAGAGTCCCCGGAGGCCGGCCGGGTAAGCCAGGCACGTGGCCTGCTTGAGGCCTTGGAGACGGGTGCTTCCGGGGGTGGGGTGGCCCCAAAGCAAGAGGAAACTCAGGGATCCTCTCATACCCTCTCCTCTTTCCATCCAGGGATCTAGGGTCTTTACTTCTCTTCCAGAACGCATGGAACCGGCTCTCCTACCAACTCAAGGGTCTAGATTTCCTCCCAGGACCGAGGACTCTTAATTCGACACCCTACATCAGCTTCACATAAGGTCCTTTGATCCGAGCTCCAATCGCTTCTCGGCCTTTTGGCTAAGATCAAGTGAATCCGAGCTCCAAGCTCTTATCTAGGCCCTCAGTTTATTTTCTGGACCCAGGCAACTTACAGGCTTCCAATTCCCGTTCAAGACTAAGAGGCCCAAGCTACTCCCGCCCCCCCCCCCCCCCCCCCCCCGCCTCCCACAGGACCCAGGTATCCAGATGCCCAGCTGCCCTCCTGAACCCAGATATTTCAGACACGGCCAGCAGAAGCCATCTGTTTATTCCTCATTGTTTCCACATTCACCCTTTTGCCATGGAATCAGGACAAGTCGCAGCAAGCCAAACTGGAGTCCAGACTAGTCCCAGGCTGCACCCAGGAGAGGAGGCACCAGGAATTTTCTGACCCAGGCAACCAGCCTGCTTCTCCTGACAAATCTGCCCTCGGTCCCGAGCCTGGAAGGCCCTTTGGGGCCAGGGGACACTGGATCTTCCCCTCCATTTCTGCCCAGGGTATGTCGCCTAGTTCACTGCTTATACTCCCAGGGTCTTCTTCATGGCTTCATACACCACGTAGCTGATGCCGCCTGCAGGCAACACCTTCAGTAATGTGGGGGTCATGCCTCGGTATAGCCCTGGCCAGCCCTGCTGGGCCAGGATCCTCCGGAAGACTCCACACATGGTGGGGTTCGAACCCTCCACAGTGTCTGTGGGGACAGAGGCAAGCTCAGGGCCTGGGCCAGAGATGACTTGGCATCAAGGGGTGGGGAGTGGGGAGCTGGAATGTTGGGAGGTAGGGACTGAAGCCCAGAGGACTGAAGGAGCAGAGGGTCTAGGGTGTTAGCGGAAAAGAAGCTTGGAAGCCTTTCAGAGGAAATTGGTCAGTTTACAGAGAGTGAGGAATTTTCAGGATTTGTTTTAGGAAACATCTTAGAAAACATTGCAACTTCAATATTCATTGGAAGGACTGATGCTAAACTGAAGCTCCAGTACTTTGACCAACTTATTGGAAAAGACCTTGATGCTGGGAAAGATTGAGGGCAGGAGGAGAAGGAGGCAACAGAGGCTGAGATGGTTGGATTGGCATCACCGACTCAATAGACATGAGTTTGAGCAAACTCCAGGAGATGGTGAAGGACAGGGAAGCCTGGCAGGCTGCAGTCAATGGGGTCACAAAGAGTCAGACACAACTGAGCTGACTCAGCGACTGAACAGCAACAAAGATCTGTTAGAGCTTTGCAGTGTGCTAAGGGGTAGTTTGGGGACATTTTCAAGATCAAGGTGGTAAGCTAAGAACCTGTTTGGGTATTTGAGGATTTGTTTAGGAGTTTGAGAGCCCATTTGTGGGATACTGGGGGAGGTGGTTATGAGTTTGGGAATGTCTATGTCAGTTTTCGAAAATTTAGGAACCATTTGCCTTTTGGAGCCAGATGAGGCCTGAGTCTGATTTGGACAAGTTGGGGGGTCATTTGGGGACTATATGTCTTGAGGTCAGTATGGGGGCCTGAGTCACATTCAAGGAGGTTTGTGGGAGTCCTTTGGGAGCTGGGTGTTCATTTTAGTGATATGTAGGGTTACTTGAAGGGACTGGGATCAGGTTTGGTGGTGAGTGTAAGTTTGGGTGGGTTCAGGGGTTAGCAAAGATGGCCAGGATCAGATATGGAGAGTCTGGGAGTCAGTTTGTGTGTGTGTTGGAGGGGTGATGAGAAAGTTCAGAGAGCAGAGGCAAGGGGTGGTGGTACGCAAGGTTGCCGAAAGGGCCAGGCTGACCTTGGGCTTGCATCCTGGTGCGCACCAAAGTCAGCGGGTAACTGGCCATCTGTCCACAGGTGGTGGACAGTGTCACAGACGATAGACTGACCAGGCCACTAGGGTCCTTCATGTCCTTGCCTGACTTCAGCCAAAGACACTTGAGCATCTAGGAGAGAAGAAGGCCAGGAGGAAGCTCTCCATGGGCCTGGATTCACACCGCCCCTGCCACCCCCTCTGAGGGACCCACACCTCATAGACGGCCAGGTCGGTGCAGGCATACGGGATGATGCCGAGCATGTTGGGGAGGTACCCGCGGTAAAGGGCGCGGGTGCCCTCCTGCTCCAGGATCTGCCTGGCACAGTCCAGCAGCCCCTTGTACTGGCCAGTCCGGCGCAGGGTCAGCCGCGTCTTCAGCACCTGGGGAGGATGAAGAGTAAGGCGGCTTATTTGAGCCTCAATGACCCCCCAGCACAGGAGGCAACTGCTCAAGAATGCACACAGCTGGGTTTCAAACCCAGCTGCCTCGGCCCGTAAGTGCTCTCAAAGGGTGAGGGAGGGATTTCGTCGGCAGTTCAGTGGTTAAGACTCCATGCTTCCACTGCAGGGGGCACAGGTTTGATTCCTGGTTGGGGAACTTAAGGGGGCTTCCCAGGTGGCGCTAGTGGTAAAGAACCCGGCTGCCAACACAGGAGACATAAGAGATGCAGGTTCAATCCCTGGGTCAGGAAGATCCCCTGGAGAAGGAAATGGCAACGTGCTTCAGTATTCTTGCCTGGAGAATCCCATGGACAGAGGAGCCTGGTGGACTACAATCCATGGGGTCGCATAGAGTCGGACACAACTGAAGAGACTTAACATGCACTCATGGGGAACTAAGATCCTGTGTGATATGAGATACAGCCAAGAAAATTAATAAAACTAAAAAAAAAAAAAAAAGATGAGAGAAGTGATGTGAGCTGAGTGGGGCCTGCAGCGGCCCTAACCCAGCCAAACTTCCTCTACTTGGACCCCAGGTAGGCAGATCTGCCAGTTTTCCCAAAGAAGCCAGAAACTGGAGTTTTTATGAAATGCCCCAACATCAAAATGTTGGCAACTCAACAGTTGTGGAAAAGACAGCACACCGTTTGTGGTAGGCAAAATAAGGTGGTCCCCATGGTTCCGGTCCCCCTTATACACATGCTTTGTTTAATGGCCTCCCTTTGCCCTTGAAAATGGTCTACACCTGTGAGCGTGATGGACTGTAACTCTCTTGGATCAGGGTACACAAAGCACAAAGGCAGAGGGATTTTGCAGATATAATAAAGCCCCTAACCAGTTAACTTTATTTTTTAGATGTTTTTTAATTGGCATATAATTGCTTTACAATGTTGCCTTAGTTCCTGCTGGACAGTGAAGTGAATCAGCTTTACATGTACATATATTCCCTCCCTCTTGGATCTCCCTCCCACCTGCCCCCATCCCACCCATCTCCATCACAGAGGTGAGCTTCCTGTGTCACCAGTTGACTTAAGTTAATCAAGAGAAATCATCCTGGGTGGGCCTGACTCAATCAGGTGAGCCCTTTAAAAGAGTCAGAAGAAGAGATTGAAGGTTCAGAAACAGTTTTGGATTGGCGTTTTATATCTTGGCCATGCTTCTCGGCTCACAGGATGTTAGTTCCCCAACCAGAGACTGAACTTAGGCCCGTGGCAGTGAAAGAAGTGTGGAATCCTAACCGTTAGACTGTCAGGCAGCTCCCTAGGGTTGGTCTCAAACAAACTGTTATGGAGAGGACCACAGGGCAGGGAACAGTGGGTAGCCTCTGGGAGTTGAGGACTGTCAGTCCTACAACCATAAGAAACAATCCTGGTAATAACCAGGGAGCTTGGCAGAGGACGCCCGAGCCTCAGATGGGTTCATTGGTAGCCCAACTGTCTGACACCTTGATTTCCGCCTGATCAAACCCTGAACTGAGGACCCGACTAGCCAGTGCCCAGACATGACCCACGGAAACAATGAGATAATAAATCTGTATCATTTTAAAAGCTCTTGAGTGTGGTAATTTGTTATGTAAAAATCAAAATAAAAACACAGATGCAAACTATTATATATAGAATGGTAAAGAAGGTTCTACTGTATAGCACAGGGAACTTTATTCCATATCCTTTAATTAACCCTAATGGAAAAGATATATTTTTTTCTTTAATGTATTTATTAAAAATTGCATACATGTGACTGAATCACCTTGCCATGCAGGAGAAATTAACACAACATTGTAAATCAACTAATTTTCAAAAACAAAAACACGAAGAAACTCAACCAGACAAGGGCAAGAATTATGTGAAGAAAGCTTTAAAAGACTGTTTAGGGAACAAAAGAGACTTGACCAAATGGATGTATTCTTGGATATGTAGACCCAATATTGTATAGAAAGTGAAAATGAAAATTTTCGTTGCTCAGTCATGTCTGACTCTGCAGCCCCATGGACTGTAGTCTGTCAGGCCCCTCTTCCATGAAATTCTCCAGGCAAGAATACTGGTGTGGGTTGCCATTCCTTCCTCCAGGGGATCTTCCCAACCCAGGGATCAAACTTGGATCTCCTGCATTGCAGGCAGGAGCCACTGTCTGAGCCACCAGATGGCAATAATCTCTAAACTCACTTGAGTTTAGAGTAAATGAGTAAAAAACAAATACCAATGTGTGATTTTGTTTTCTGAACAAGGCAGATTACTTCTAATGTTTTAAAAGGAAAAATATCAATGGAGAATAGCCTGGAAAACCAATAAGAGAAGGGATAGAGAAAAATAAGACATAATATCAAGCCTCAAAAATGAAAGACTGGGCTGGGACTTCCCTGGGTGTCCAATGGTTAAGACCCTAATCCAATGTAGGGGGCGAGCATTCAATACCTTGTTGAACATATGCCACAGGGTGCTGCCAAAAGAAAAAAAGGGGGCAAAACCATATAGACAGTAACATGATCAGTGGTTGTTAGGGACTGGAGGAAGGAGGGAGAGGTGAATAAGTGCAGTACAATGACTTTTTAGGGCAGTGGAATTTTTCTGCATGATGCTATTATGGTGGCTACGTGTCATTCGTTTGCCAAAACCCATAGCAAGTCACAACACCAAGGGTGAACCCTGATGTCAACCATTGGCTTTAGTTAATAATAATGTATCAATATTAGCTCATCAATTGTAACCAATGTACCACCCAAATTCAAGTTGTTATTGATAGCGGAAACTTCGTATGTAAGCCAAGATATATATGGGAATGCTCTTGTCTTTTTTACCTAATTTTCCTGTAAACCTAAAACTGTGCTACAAAATAAAGCCTACTCATTAAAAAAAAGTTAGAAGATTATTTAAAATTAAAAAAAAAAAATTAGAAGTGCATGAAGAGAACCCGAGTGTCAAGAAAAGAAACAGTGAAAGTGTTAGTCACTCAGTCATGTCCAACTCTGCAACCCCATGGGCTGTAGCCCACCAGGCTTCTCTGTCCATGGGGATTCTCCAGGTAAGAATACTGGAGTGGGTTGCTATTCCCTTCTCCAGGGGATCTTCGCGACCCAGGGATTGAACCCAAGAAGAAAAAGTTCAGAAATAAACCCAGGGACTTCCCTGGTGGTCCAGTGGTCTGGCTTCTACTGCAGGGGGCACAGGTTCCATCTCTGGTGGGGGAACTAAAGATCCCATGTGTCAGGTGATATGGCAACAAAACAGAACAAACGAACCCCACCAAAACAAATATACCAAGGTATACAGGAATTTGGGGCTTCCCCAGTGGCTCAGCAGCAAAGAATCCACCTGCACTGCAGGATCTGCAGGTTCAATCCCTGGGTCGAGAAGATTCCTTGGAGGGGGACTTACCCCCGCCAAGTATTCCTGCCTGGAGAATTCCCACGGACAGAGGAGCCTGGCAGGCTACAGTCCTTGGGGTTGCAAGGAGTCAGACACGACTGAAACAACTGAGCATGTGGGCATATAGGAATTTAGTAAATTACAGTGGTGGCATCTTGGGTCATTGGTGATGGAGAAGAGAGGACCCATTCAGTAAATAGCGTTGAGATGACTGGGTAAGCCATCTGGAATACAACTTTGATATGTGTCTTACATAAAGAGGAGGAGGAGGGGGCAGGGAAGGAGGAAGCCATAGCAGCTGCCACCCAATCATCTTGTTTCATCTTCTATGGGGCAGATACTCTTACCTCCATGGGGTTGATGAGCGTCTGGGAAGTGGCCACAGCCAGAGAGCCAGCGAGGAGACGTTCCTGAAAGGGTGGGGACTCGTGCACTCCGCAGAAGTAGTTTTTACACTGGGATGGGAGAGATGAATGTGAGAACTAGCCTCCTTTCCTTCCTGAAACTCACCCAGGGGAAGAGGTGTGGGGCCTGGAGGATGAAAATATGTCTTGCGAGCTTCTCTGGTGGCTCAGTGGTAGAGAATCTGCCTGCCAATGCAGGAGATGGGGGTTTGATCCCTGATGCGGGAAGATTCCGCATGCCTCGGGGCAACTAAGCCCAGGCGCCACAACTACTCAGCCTGTGCTTGAGAGCCCGGGAGCCGCAACTACTGAAGCCCGTACCCTAGATGGGGCTCACTCTGCAACAAGAGCCCTAGAGCCCTTACTCTGCGATAAGAGAAGCCACTAAAATGAGCAGTCTACACACCACAACTAAAGAAAGCAAAGAGGAGCCTCCACTTGCCACTACTAGAGAAAGCCCAAGCACAGCAACGAAGACCCGGCACAGCCAAAAAGAAGTACATTAAAATTCTTTTTTTAAAAGTATGTTTTGGATAAACATCTGGGCTTTAGGGGGTCGTGGGTACTCGGAGAGGTGACAGCTTGAGGGTGGGGCTGGGGAAAGCAGACCATCCCCTCCCCACCCACCTGTTCGAAGACAGAGAACTTGATGGCGTACTCTGGAGCAATCTTGAGCACGTTGATACCATTGCCCCTCCAGAGTGAACGGATGCCCCCTTCCTGGATCAGGCTTCGGAGACCTCCCAGCAGATTCATGAAATTCTTCTTGGAGGAGTAGACCTGGAAATATGGAGCCCCTGTCAGCCCTCTGAGGAGCCCTTCACCTCATCTCCATTCAGCCCCCATCTTTTTTTGGGGGGCATGTGGGACCTTCGTTCCCTGCTAAGTCACTTCAGTCATGTCCAACTCTTTGCAACCCTATGGATTATAGCCCGCCAGCTGTCCATGGGATTCTCCAGGCAAGAATACTGAAGCAGGTTGCCATTTCCTTCTCCAGGGGATCTTCCCAACCCAGGGATTGAGCCCGCGTCTTTTATGTCTCCTGCATTGGCAGGTGGGTTCTTTACCACTAGCGCCACCTGGGAAGCCCTGACCAGGGATCAAACCCGTGCTTCCTGCAGTGGGAGCATGGATTCCTAACCGCTGTCGGACTGCCAGGGAAGTCCTGCCCCCTTCTAACTCCAACTCCACTCCCAACCCCACCCTTGTCTCTCTTTCCGATTTACATACTCACCCCCTCCCTGAACTCCATCAGCTCCACTCCCATCCATCCCCACCCCAATGTCCCCAGCGCCATGGTCCCCACACACCTGCATATACACCTTGGCACGGTCCAGAGGGGCCGTGCCCGTGCGAGACACTGCCCCAGCCATGGCTCCCGAGAGGAGGAACTTCCACAAGGCTCCCTCATTATCCACTTCCAGGACGTCCACGGGGACCATCAGCTGCTCCCCTGTGTCCAGCACCTGCAGGACAGACCCAGCTCCCACCCACACTCATCCAGGCTGGAGGTCCTTTTCCTGACACATCTCTAGAACCTGCCCTCCCCCTCGGCTCCAGTCCAAGGCTTGCCCTGGTCCCCACAGCTTCCAGGTGGCATTCTACCCAGGCCGGCTTGGAGGAGAGTGGGCCATACAGAGAGGGTGGGCAGGGCGACCTTCTCCCTCTGCAGTTCCAGCTGCAGTTTCTTCAGGGCCTGTGGTTCCCAAGCTCACCTGCTGCGATGGGGGATGCTCCGGTTCTCTTTCCCCCAGGTGCCCAAACACGTACCCGTATACATGGGTACAGCCCAGGTTCCGGGAGGGGGCTGGGGGTGGGGCTGGGGGACCAGTTTTGGTGAAGAAGGCCTTGACCCTCTTAAACAGGTTCTGGACCCGCAAGCTGGGCTTCTGAGCTTGCTCCGGTTGGGCTCCCATCATAGCTGGAGGGTCAGGACACTCACGCTCAAAGCTCTGGCCAGAAGTTGGCCCATCCAGCAACTGTGTGGGAGGGGTGCTTTGTAAATTTGGGTCCCAGGGGATGATAAAGTCATAGTGGTCCTTGTGACCTCACTGCATATGGCAGACAGAGTGAGTGTCTCCTCCCCATCCCCACCAGAGGTCCAGATCACAATCGCTCTAAACCCACGAACGTGTTACGTTATGTGGCAATTTAAGGGAGAGGGAGTGGATTAAATTTGCAGATAGAATTCAGGTTATTAATCAGCTGATGGGGAGATGGAAAAATGACTCTGGATTCACCACAGGGGCTCAATGTAATCTCGCAAGTTCTTCAACAGGGAAAAGGGAGACAGAAGAGTCAGCGCTAGAGGGATTGGAGGTGAGAAAGACTCCACAGGCTGTTGCTGACTTTGAGGATGGAGGAAGAAGGCCATCCCAGTTAGCAGATTCTCCCCTGGAGCTTCCAGAAGGGGCCAGCCTTGCAGACAGCCTAATTTTAGCCCAGTGAGCTCCATGTCAGGCTTCTGACCTCCACAACAATGTGTTGTTTTAATCCACTAAGTTCGTGGTCCTTTGTAACAGCAGCCACAGGAAACGGACACATGGCCTTTCATTGTCATGTCAACAGGAGATGGAAGTGGGGGAGAAGGGGAAGTCTTCAGAGTTCTGAGAGAGAGACGCACCGTCAGTCCCTGAAGTGACTCGGGCATAGGTTTGGAGTCAGAGGGCCCTGAGTTTGGATTCCATCTCAGACTCTTCTCGCTGTGTGACCTTGGGGTCCCTGCTTTACTTCTCTGAGCTTCAGTTTCCCCATCTGGAGATTGGAAGTCATGATTGGCTCTACCACACAGCATTGTCAATAGGATCCAGTGAGAGCCTTTGTTGGGAGCATCTCCATTGTCCAAATTGTCTGATCAAAACCCCCGATGTCATCCTTGATTCCTCCTTTTCTCTCTTGCGCAATCTGTCACTACATCCTGTGGGTTAATCTTCAAAGTATATCGAGAATCTGGCTGCTTCTTATCATGTACATGGCTACCACCTTGGTCCAGCCCTTGTCACTTACCTGGACCAGTGCAGTGGCCTGCACCCCTGTCCCCCAGCTCCAGACCTAACGGTTTCAAGTCTGTCTTCCCGGCAGCGACCACCAGAGGGCGCGCATGAGTACCTGAGTCAGGGCCCACCCCTCCTCCCCGCACAGCCCTCCAGGGCTTCCACCTACCCTCCCAGAGTCGTCCTTGCAGCCCACAAAGTCCTGCTCTACTTGCCCCATCCGCTCCCAGCCCGCCCCTCCTCCCTCTCTCCCACTAGCTCACTCCTCTGCAAACAGGCCTCCTCGCTGTTCCTCCAACACACCAGGCATGATGCTGCCCGGGGACCTTTGCACCTGCTGTGCTCTCTGCCTGGGATGCTGTTTCCCTAGGCACCCCTCCCTCACCATTTAAAACTCTTTGTTCAAACATTACCTTCTCCTCGACCACCCTTGCTGTTATCATTGTTTAGTCGCTAAGTCGTGTCCCACACTTTTGCGACCCCATGGACTGTAGCCCGCCAGGCTCCTCTGTCCGTGGATTTTCCAGGCAAGAACACTGGAGTGGGTTGCCATTTCCTTCTTCAGGGGATCTTCCCGACTCAGGGGTCAAACCTGCATCTCCTGCATTGGCAGGTGGATTCTTTACCACTGAGCCACCTGGGAAGCCCTAAAATAGAATATTACTCAGCCTTAAGAAGGAAGAAGATTCTAACACCTGCTGCAACATGGATGACCCTTGAGGACATGATGCCCAGTGAAATAAATCGCACAGAAAAGGGTACATAATTGCATGATTCCAGTTCTAGGAGGTCCCAGAGGAGTCAAATCCGGAGACAGGAAGTAGATGGTGGGCCCAGGGGCTGGGGGAGGGGATGGGGAGTGAGTGTTTAATGGGGACAGAGTTTCAGTTTGGGAAAATGAGAAGTCCTGGAGATGGATGGTGGGGATGGTTGCATGAGAATATAATGTACTTAATGTCATAGAACTGTGCACTTAAAATTGGTTGAAAGAGTACATTTTATGTAACATGTATTTTACCACAATAGAAAAATATTTAATTTTCTTGTTGTTTTAAGCCTCTTGTTTTTGATACCTTTTTACAGTAGCCCAAGGAAAAGAACACACTTGTGTAATTAGAAAAACATACAGGACAAATTAGGAGGGCTCTGGAATGTGGACTTGCCCCTGCACCCACTTTACAGATGTGGAAACTGAGGCTCATGGAGTCATTTCCTGGTCTCCGTGAATGACAGATAACAACCCATATGTCTTCTCTATGAGTAGTTAGAGGTGCTCCCACATCCACCCACCCCCTTTCAGTAAAAACCACAATGAAAGAGCTTAGAAAATGTATTCCTTTGTTCTTTTCCTCTGAAATAACACGCACAGGCAGGGCACAGGCAGGGAGGTGGGGCGTAGTGTGGGTGGAGGAGGTGGAAGCATTGGGGGAGGGGGTCCTCCCACCCCCCAAACATCCCAGTTCCTCTTTCACAGTCCTTGAATGGGGTTCCCCAAGGACTTGGAAGGAATGGAGAGGGGGTTCCCCAATGATACTAAGCTCAGTATCCAAATATAAAGTGCAGAAGGTACAGGGTGGGGGGCTGGGGTAAGTGGGGGGATGGGTTGTCAACTCCTCTCTGGTAGAAAAATAGACCTGGAGTGAATTTGGGGGCTTAGGGGGGTGGGGCTTTGTTTTGCATCCTTGGTTTGTTGCTCCTGGTTTCCAACTCTGAAGCCTGGGGAGGGGCTGGCAGTGCTGGGGTGTGTGTGTGTGTGGGGTCCCCTTAATGTGTTCCCAGCTTCAGATTGCCTGCTTGCCAGCCCTAAGAGAGAGGGAGCCATGCTCTAGGGATTGTGATCAGCCTATAGGTGGGAAGAGGGTGTGAGACCAGCAGAGTGCTGGAGGAGCACTTGAGCATGCCATTCCCCCCACCCCAACCCTGCCCCAGGCCTAGGGGCACGTCCGTGCTGGGGAGCTGGGGGTCCGGCGTCTGTGTAGGGCCTGGGAGGGATGTCTCCTCCCCTTGCCAGCATCAGGTGTGTCAGGACAGTGGGCACATCCTGTGGGTTTTCAAGCTGGGAGGCTGGGACCTGGGCTTCCTGCAGGCTCCAGAGACTGTGGGGTTTGTGCCATGGGGGAAAGTCTCTGGTGTGTGTCTGGAACAGGGGCGTGTGGGATCCAGGGTGCTGACTGGCCTAGTGAGAGCTAGCTGGGGGCTCTGAGCATTCAAGGTCCAGTGCCTGGGAGGGTTCAGGTCGGAGATCAGGGGTTAAGGGTTGGCATCCAGGGCCTAGAGGTGGCAGGGTCTGCCTCTGATGGGTGAAGTCTTAACATCCAAGGCCTGTGGTGCAGGGACCTGGGGTCCTACAGCTGTAGTCGCCTGGAACCGCTCCTCTGCCATCGGGCTCACGAGATTGTGGTTTGAGGAGTGAGGATCTGGCAGGTCAGGGCTTGGGAATCTGGGGTCCGTGGTTGGGGGTATTGAGGGAATGATGCTTGAAATGTGGGGATCGGGGAGTTGAAGCAGCAGGATCTGGGACCCTGTGTTGAGGTAAAGGGATTCAGGAATCCAGCGGTTGGAGGGAGGGGATTCAGGATCCAGTGGATGGGGTCCCAGGATCTAGGCCTCGCATTGTCAGGATACCGTGGCTGAGGTTTCTTGAGAGTCCAGTGGTTGAGCTTGGAGATCCAGGACTTGAAGCAGAAGATCTAGGATCCGCCAGTTTAGGGCTGGGGATCTAGGATCCAGCACTGCCTGAGGACACTGGATCCGGTGCCTGAGGCAGCTGGTGGGGGGGCGGTTAGATACTGGGTGGGTGCTGCTGTGGTTGGGGTGTCAGGATCCATTAGCTGGCTTGTGGGGGATCCAGTGGTTAAGACATGGAGGTCCAGCACTCAGTACGGGGGTGAGGGGACAGGAAAACGTGGGATCCAGTGGCTGAAGTGGGGGATGCAGGACCCAGTGGATGAAGTATGGGGATTCTGTGGTTTGAATGGCAGGGTGGGGGGAGGACCTGGGATCCACTGGCTGTCTCTTCGGTCTCCAGTGGCCCAGGTGTGGGGGGACATCATGATTGAGGTGAGGGATCTGGGGGAGGGGAGGTGGGTTTTGGGTCCCTCACCTGGACGTGACCCCCAGGGCCTGCTTCATGTTCTCGTAGACCACATAGGAGATGCTCACAGCAGGGATAACCTTCATGAAGTTGGGGGCAATGCCCCGGTAGAGGCCCCGCACGCCCTCCTGGGATAGGATGTGACGGAGGAGACCCAGCATGGAGAGCTGGGGGGCTCCCTCAATGGAGGCTGGGGAGGGGTGGGGAGGTCAGGTAAGGCCAGAGGTCCCCCTCTCACTTCCCCCTCTTTCCCCACCACCCCCACCAGGGCTGGGCCAGGCGGTCATTGCAGCAAGAGGGACTAACAGTGGAACCTACCACTCCAAGTTGGGGCTTCTCCTGGCCTTGGACTTGGCTGCTCAACTTTTCACCCCAATCTGGAGGGCCCACATTTGGGGATGATGAGAAGCAGAGCAGGTATGTGTGGAAGGGGAGGTGGGAGAGGACAGAGAAATGCCCTCTTCCTGGAGCTCCATCCCTTCCCTCTTCTCTCAGCTAAACTCTGACATCCTTCCATCCTCCATCCCAAACCAGCTCTTCAGGGGAGCCCTTCTTGGTGCCCCAAGTCTGAGTCTGGCTTTTTCTCCTCCCCTTCATTCAACCCTAAATCCATACTTAATTTTGGGATGATTTATTCAGCACCTTCCTCTCCAGCCTGGAAGCCCTTTGAGGGTTGGGAGACTACATATGTGTTATGTGTGGATAACCCCTGGCAAAAATCCCAACACAAATGCTAAAATCCCTGTAGAAATTCTCAAAAAAAAAAAAAAGATTGAGGGATAGTAGAGGGGAGAAAAAAAGAAAAAAAAAACCCTCAAAAAACAATCCAGAGAAACACAATAGAACAACTGTAGCCTGTAGCCTGGCTCTGTTGCTCCCTGGCCTGGCTATAACCCAGCCTTGCAAATTAGAACTCAAAGAACCTGCCCAGAAAGCTTGCCTCCCAACTGAGATCGCTGGGATGCTCATCCAGTACTGACTGTGTCTGTTCTCCTGCTTAGGATAAGGGGCTCCCATTCCAGTGTCACAAAAGGGTAAACTGCGGCCCAGAGAAAAGTCAGGACTTGAGTCAAGGCCAATCCAAATTCCAGGAGGATCCCAGCCTGGGACTCTGCTTTCTCAGGAGGAGGAGCTGGGGGATGGGGAGATGGGCCCGAGTCGTGAGACCTTCCCTGTCTCCTCGTCCCACCCAGGCCTCACCTTGGGCCTGCATGCGGGTCCGGACCAGGGCCAGTGGGTAGCTGGCTATCTGGCCGCACGTGCTGGAGATGGTGCCACAGGCCAGGAGGACGAGGATGCCCGGGTCAGCTGAGTCGTGGCTATACTGCTGGAGCCACTGGTTCTTCAGGGTCTGGGAGGGGCGGAGAAGGAAGGAGGGTGGGAGGGAGCTAGGTGACACCAGGACCCTGCTGGCTGGCTTCTGTATCCTGTGACAGTTGGTCTTAGCCATGCAGGCTCTTGCTTAGACCTCACCTAAAGGGGACTTCCCTGGAGGTCCGGTGGTTAAGACTGAGCACTTCTAATGTAGGGTGCCTGGATGCCATCCAGTTCCCAGTGGGGGAACTAAGATTCCCACATGCCTGCTGCACCATGGGGCCAAAAACCAAAAAAAAAAAACCTCACCTAGACTCTTTCTGGGCTTCCCTGATGACTCAGATGGTAAAGGATCTGCCTATGATATGGGAGACCTGAGTTTGATCCCTGGGCGGGGAAGATCCCCTGGAGAAGGAAATGGCTACCCATTCCAGTACTCCTGCCTGGAAAATCCCATGGAGAGAGAAGCCTGGTGGGCTACAGTCCATGGGGTTGCAAAGAGTCAGATGCAACTGTGCACACTCACAGACCCTCTCTGGTATGTGGAATAATGGCCCCCTATTGTTCCTGCCCTAATCCCTGGAATCTGTGAATAGGATACTTTCCCTGGCAAAAGGGACTTTGCAAACAGGATAAAGTTAAAGATCTGGAGGTGGGAGATTATCCTAGAGCTTTCAAGTGGGCCCGATGTCACCACAAGTCTTCTAAAAGTCAGAGAAGGAGATGTGATGACAGAAACAGACATGAGAGACATGAGGTAGGGGAAGAGGCCATGTTGCTGACCTTAAAGATGGAGAAGGGGCCATGAGCCAATGAACGTGGGCCACCAGAAACTGGAAAATGTAAGAAAACGGATTCTCTCCTAGAGCCTCCTAAAGGAAAGAAGCCCTGCTGACACCTTGATTTTAGCCCAATTAGACCTATTTTATGGGTTTCTCTGGTGGCTCAGTAAAGAATCCCCCTGCCAATCAGGAAACATGGGTTCAATCCCTGGGTCAGGAAGATCCCCTGGAAAACGAAATGGCAATCCACTCCAGTATTCTTGCCTGGAAAATTCCATGGACAGAAGAACCTGGCAGGCTACAGTCCATAGAGTTGTACAGAGTCAGATATGACTGATATGACTAAATAACAATTACTATCCCCATTTCACTGATGAGAAACTGAGGCTCAAGGGAAGTTACTTGCCCAAAGCCACAAGATAAAGGTGACAATCAACATTCAGAGTCACCCCCAAGTCCAGAGCTATGCTCTTGGCCAATCCCTTCTGAGGCCTTCTGTGAGGCCTCTGTAAGTCCAGGATCTTTTTTCTGACCTTGGGACTGGAAAGGCTCATAGGTTGCATTTCCTGAGTCAGTCTTAATCCATTGCTAATGGCTTCCCAGAACTGTGTTGGGAGAGACTCAAGTGTGGTAATGGATTGGTGATGTCTGGTCTGGGCATGAAAGGGGCAAATGAGAAATATTTACTATACTGACTTTGGGGCTAGAGCTGCATTAGCCAATTAGATGTTTCATGAGTTTTTAAGAGCAGTTCTGTTAAAAAGAGGTTTTAACACCTGGATAAGTATGGCCAACTTATGTGCTTAAAAAAGAGTAAATCATGTTTCTGCAAGACTTCTCAGAGTCTTTAAGAGACTAATTAAGATCTTGAAATGTCAAGAAGGCACAGGGCTTCTCAAACTACTTAGATCTCTGAAATCCCTTTTGGGGTGAAGAATGAATGATATAAGGCTGTGTCTTATATCTGCTTGGGAGTCTTAATGGCTTCCTATCACCTTTGGAAGAAACCCAAACTCGTGATCTTTGAGTCCTTGCTGACGTCAACTCTGTCCAGCCACTCAGGACTTGCAGTCTTCAACAGCAAAACAACCAACCAATCTAATCAAAAAATGGGCAGAAGACCTAAAAAGACATTTCTCCAAAGAAGACATTTAGATGGCCCATGGGAATGTGAAAAGATGCTCAATGTTGCTAATTATTGGAGAAATGTAAATCAAAACTACAGTGAGGTATCACCTCACACTGGTCAGAGTGGCCATCATTAAAGAGTCTACAAATAATAAATGCTGGAGAGGGTGTGGAGAAAAGGGAACCCTCCTACACTTTTGGAGGGAATATAAATTGGTACAGCTACTGTGGAAAACAGTATGGAGGTTCCTTAAAAAACTAAAAATAGAGCTGCCATTTGATCCAGCAATCCCACTCCTGGGCATATATCTGGACAAAACTATAATTTGAAAAGATACATGCACCACTGTTCACAATAGTTGAGACAGGGAAATAAATGTCCACTGACCATATAAATACTTACTTAAATAAGTACCATATAAGATGTGGTACTTATATATAATGGACTACTAGTCAGCCATAAAAAAGGATGAAATAATGCCATTTCCAGCAATGTGGATGGACCTAGAGATGATCATACTAAGTGAAGTAAGTCAGACAGGGAAAGACAAATACCATATGATATCACTTGTATGTGGAATCACTTGTATGTGGAATACTATACAAATGAACTTATCTATGAAACAGAAACAGACTCCAGACCCAGAAAAAAAAACTTATGGTTACCAAAAGGGAAAAGTGAGAAGGGAGGGATAAATTTGGAGTTTGGGATTAGCAGATACAAACTGTTTGTGTGTGTCAGTAGCTCAGTTGTGTCTGACTTTTTGCAACCCCATGGACTGTAGCCCACCAGGCTCCTCTGTCTGTGGATTTCTCCAGGCGAGAATACTGAAGCTGGTTGCCATTTCCTTCTCCAAGGGATCTTCCTGATCCAGGAATCGAATGCAGGTCTCCTGCATTGCAGGAAGATTCTTTATCATCTGAGCTACAGGGAAGTCCCATAGATACAAACTACAGTATATAAAATAAACAACAAGGTTCTACTGTATAGTACAAGGAATTATATTCTATATCTTGTAATAAGCTGTAATAGAAAAGAGACTTTCACTCCTCCAAGAGACCAAATTCATTCCTGTGTCTGGTCCTTGGCATTGGCTATGCCCTCTGCTTTGTTCACACTCTGTTTTGATATATATTCAACACATCACTCCAGCATCACCTCTCAGAGGCATTCCCAGCCATGCCTCCTCCTGCCCACAGCTACTTGCGATTATACATTCTCTTTGTTGTCTTCTGAGAACTTTTCAGGATCTGAAACTATTTATTTGCTGGTTTACTGCCTTCTTTGTTCACTGGAGGGGTATCCCCGGAGGACAAGAATTATGTTGTACTCTTTGAATGCATGCATTGGAAGGACTGACGCTGAAGCTCCAATACTTCGGCCATCTGAGGCAAACAGCTGATTCACTGGAAAAGACCCTGATGCTGGGAAAGATGGAGGGCAAGAGGAGAAGGGGGCGACAGAGGATGAGATGGTTGGATGGTATCACTGACTCAATGGATGTGAGTTTGAGCAAACTCAGGGAGATAGTGAAGGACAGGGAAGCCTGGTGTGCTGCAGTCCATGGGGTCACAGAGAGTCAGACACGATTTAGCAACTGAACAACAACCTTGAATGCAGCAGCCAGCACAGTGCCAGGCACTTATGGATACTTAGGAAACAGTTGCTAAACCAACAAATGAATGAATGAAGCTTTATCTCATTTGACTATGTAGATGCTGGGTGCTGGTAGGGCAGGTAGGGTTGGCAAGTATGGGGCATCTCAGATCAGGACCAGCTATGTCATTTGTGGGACCCAGTGCGAAATAAAAATAAGGGAGGTCCCCTGTTCAAAAATTACTGAAAATTTTTTTTTTTTCAAAAATTACTGAAAATTTTAAGACGGGACTTTCCTGGTGGTCCAGAGGTTAAGAACCCACCTGCCAGTGCAAAGGACATGAGTTTGATCCCTGGTCTGGGAAGATCCCATATGTCACAGGGCAACTAAGCCCATGAGCCACAACTACTGAGCCTGAGATCAAGAGCCCAAGGACCATAACCCCTGAAGCCCACGCACCCTAGAGCCTGTGCTCTGCAACAAGAGAAGCCACTGCAATGAGAAACCTGTGCACCGCAACTAGAGAGCAGCCCTCGCATGCCACAACTAGAGAAGGCCTGAGTGCAGCAATGAGGACCCAGGGCAGCCAAAATTATATAAACAAATGAAAAGAAAAATTCAAGATGGCAACAGCAAAGCATTCAACCAAGCCTAGGGCCCTTTTGAGTTGGCAACTGGACAGGCTGCCCACCCAGGAAGCTGGGCTGGATACAAACATTGGGGCAGGGATGCCTGGGGACTTCTGTGTTAATTGGGAGACCCTGGTGATCCTGCCAGGAGATGGGAAAAGCAATGGATGAGGCCCCTGGAAGAGAAACAGCAAAAACTCCTGGCTCCTTCCTCTCCTGCTAAAGGTCCCAAGATGCTGACCATGGGGTGTAGATTTTATAGTGATGATGGACACCGAAATGGGCAGACCTTAAAAAAACATTGGCTTGGCGGTAGAGGCGTGTTTGACCCATGTTTTGGGAGTCTTTGAAGCTCAGCTTTGCCTGCTCCCTTGATTCTCTGAACTGGAGTGGTCCCCAACTTTCACACGTCCTGAGACCTGGGAAGACCAAACTACAGATGGAAGGTTCTTGTGGTAGGAAGTGGAATAATGGCAGGGGATGGGGGTCCAATGCCAGAAAAGGTTCCCCAGGATCCCATGGCCCATGGTGCTTTGCTTCTCCACCTATAGCTATGGAGGTCAACTGATTCAGACCCCCAGGGAGAGCAGACCCCACCCAGAGAAGGGAGTGCCACAGACCTCATAGACGGCCAGGTCGATGCCAGCATAGGGGATGATGCCCAGAACGTTGGGCAGGTAGCCACGGTAGAAGGCACGGGGACCTTCTCTCTCCAGGATCTGCCACGCACAGTCCAGCAGCCCCTTGTACTGGCCCGTCCGGCGAAGGGTCAGCCGTGTCTTCAGCACCTGGGGAGAACCCAGTTATCCCTGGAAAAGCTGCCTTTGGAATCACAACAGCCAAGAATGAAGACAACTGGGTGGGGACACCCTGAGAATAACTGAATTAAAAGAACCATTTGCTCTAGAATCTATCTTCTGCCTCCAAACTCTATACTGACAAACTGTTAACATCTATCAGGGTTGCTTGTGGCACCCGCTGCTAACTATCTCCCAATATCCCTTAGCAATAGAATCTGTTATTTTCAGCAAGCACACAGCCTCTAGAAATATAGACTACATTTCTCAGCCTCCCTAGGTGTGTGGCCATGTGACTGAGTCCAAGCCGATGAAGGTGAAGAAGTATGCAAGACTTTCAGAAAGCATCCTTAAAGTCAGGGAGGTGTTCCTTCCTTTGTTTTTCCTTCTTGGCTGGAATGTGGATGCTGTAATTGGAGCACAAGTAGCCATTTTGGTCCATAAGGAGGGTGCTGCATGCTGAGGTGGTAGAACAAGATAGACTTTTGTTCTCCAACACTCTGAAGCCACTTATACCACCCCTGAACTGCTCACCTCTGGACTTCATTTCCATGATTTAAGTTTTCTATCACTCCAATCCTAACTGATGCCTGGTACAATCTGAAACTTGAAATGATTTCTCCAAAAACGGTTTCACTTGGAAATGATTCCCTTGGGGACAAGCATCCTGGAAACCTGGATCCTTAGAAGAGGCGTATCCATCAGTGGCTGCCCCCCACAACTGTCATCTAAACAGTTAAACCAACACTGATCAAACCAGCCAATGCTGAAGGAAATCAACCCTGATTATCCACTGGAAGGACTGATGCTGAAGCTCCAGCACATTGGCCACCTGATGTGAAGCATAGACTCACTGGAAAAGACCCTGATGCTGGGAATGACTGAGGGCAGGAGGAGAAGGGGGCCCTTCTCGCCCAGAGGATGAGATGGTTGGATGGCATCATTAACTCAATGGACATGAGTTTGAGCAAACTGGAGATAGTGAAGGACAGGGAAGCCTGGTGTGCTTCAGTCCATGGGGTCGCAGAGTCAGATACGACTGAGCTGAGAGTCAGATACAACAAACCAGTACTGTCCCCAGAAATCACATGTCAAACTGTGATACCCAGACCAGCTACACAAGAAACAGCATTGCTGTAATGAGTCTGAATCAGGAAGAGACAAAGTGATCACCCAATGCTTAGTGGATCAATGTGAAGTGGATCATCCCACTTCACACCTTGGACTGAAATGGTGATTGCAGACCTCCCACAGTACAACGAGGTCTCTGCCAGGGCTCCTCCTTACCTCCATGGGGTAGATGATGGTTTGGGCTGTGGCACCAGCCAGGGAGCCAGCCACAAAGCGCTCCTGCACGTGCAGTGTCTCCTGTTGCCCCCGGATGGCCCGCTTGATCTGAGAGGGAGACACAGAGGTGGCGGGACCTCAGGGCTTGGCCTTCTGTGGGTTTGAACTTCCCCTCTGCTGTCCTTCTGCTGGGGGCGTCCCGTAGGGGAGCAGATGCCTACTCCCGGGGACCTGCAGACATTCCCGCACCCCCAGGCCAATCCTGCAGACCCTATGTCTACAGTCCATCCCTCCCCACACCTGCCCCCACCTGCTCATAGGCCATGAACTTGATCGCTGACTCAGGTGCAATCTTGAGCACATTAATCCCATTGCCACGCCACAGGGAGCGCACGCCCCCCTCTTGGATCATGCTCCAGAGGCCGCCCAGGATGTTCAGCCGGTTGGTCTTGGAGGCGTGGACCTGGGTGGGGGGAGACAAGGTGGCTTCGGGGTCCCTTCCAGGGGTCCAGGCCTGGGGAAAGGAGGGGGTGGGTCTCTCCAGGGCTTCACCTGCATGAAGACCTTGAGGCGGTCCAGAGGGGCTGTGCCTGTCCGGGACACGGCACCCGCAACCGCGCCCGCCACCAGCTGCTTCCACCACATGCCAGTCAGCTTCTCCTGCTCCGAGAACTCATCCGGGACAGTCAGGCACTCACCAATATCCAGGACCTGGGGATGCAGAGGCTGGGGGTGTCATGACCCACTGGGGCTGGGAAGATGTGACCCTGCTCTAAACTGGGGCATCTCCCCCATGAATTCCAGGATACCCAGAGAGTCCACCAATCCAAGAGATCTCTCTCAGATCCCTACCAGATCTAGCCCCGCAGTCTCCATGAGAGGTAACATCCTTCCTGGGGACCTCCACCAAATCCCATCAAAGCCTCCTATTCAAGCCTCTGCTCCATAAAGATCCCTCCAGGGCCAATGAAATCCCTCTGCGGGATTCCATCCATAGGGTCTCTTACATAAGGATTCCAGAAGATTCCTCCAGGGCCACACAAGATCCTACCAGGGGCTTCCCATATCAGGAGCCCAGTGGCTCTCTCCTGGGGTCTCCCCCTGATGCCATGGGTCTCCCCCACAGAGATCATCCGCCCTCTAGCATCTCCACTTGTGGACTTCTTAACCAAGCCCCTCATAGGTCTCCCAGGGTGGGAATCTCTGGATCTCTCAAGACATTCTCAGCAGATCCCAAGGATGGATTCCCTCCAGATGCCATCAGATCCTATCAGAAGCATCAGCTAGGGATTCCCATCCTAGAAATGACAATCCAGTGCACTTCTTCCCTCAATTTCTAATGGATCCCATCAGACCCTCCAAAAAACAGTGGCTTCCTAACTTGTCTTTTCAGCAGCAGAATTCTTTATTGGGCAGAACTAGAAACCAGCAGAAGGAGAGCTGCGTGGGTAGAAGGTGGGAGACCAGATGCCCCATCTGGTGCGCCCTCTCTTGCCTACCTCCCCAAGGCCCCACAGTAAGTCTGAAGGGCTCCCATCAGCTCCCATCAGTTCCCAGAGCCCCAGATGGAGGAAGAGGAGAGCAGAACCTCACCCTCAGGCTGCTCCCAGTGGCTCCTCCCACTAGAGTGCCGATCCAGCCCCTGCCCCCATGCCCTGGGGAAGAGAGGTCCCGACCAGGCTGGGATCGTCACCCCCACCTCACCGTGGAATGCTTCCAAAAATACAGCACATCTTCCACGTTCTCCAGCGAATGCAACAGGAAGTGGTCACGCCACTCCTGCCAGTCAATGGTCATGGTGCCATCACGGTCCATGCTGGTGGGGAGAGGGGCACAGGTGGGACAGAATCAGTGCCTGGGGCTGGGAGGTGAGTTGAGGGAGGTGGGAGATTCTGGTTTGTTTGGGGAGGAGACTGAGCTCCTTGGCACTGCAAAGCCCCCCATTTTACAGAGGGGCACACTGAGGCTCAGAGAGGGAAAGCAACTGGCCCAAGATCTCAGCTGCACTCCCTCCCTGGGATTGGGTCCAGGGCTCAGAGGCTCGAGGTGGCTGAGGGGGTCTCAGGGGTCTGAGTTACCTGGGATTGTGAACCCAGCCACTCACCTGTGCAGGATTTTCTCTGCCTGTTCCAGCGAGATGGAAATGCCCAGGGCTCGGAAACTCTGCTGGATCTCAGAGACATCAATCTGACCTGGGGAGGGGGCCCAAGGGGGGGACCCCGAGTCAGAGGACCAGAATAGCTTGGACTGGGGATGTCTAACAAGACCAGGGCACACAGGAACCCAAGGTGAGGTGTGTGGCAGGGTTGTGGTGAGGGGTCCTTGACCCATTGGGATCAGAGAGGTGGAATTGGTTCATACTGGGAGGGACTTGCATTTGCTGAATGAATGAAGGATTAAGTCCAGGGGTAATTATTGGGGTTCCCATGCCACAGGGAGTTGAGGCCATATTGGACATCCAGAAAATATGATGGGGGTGGCTCTGTCTCACAGGGAATCCAGGAGCAATGTGGGGAGGGGAATCTTTGCACCACAAATAATATGACTACTAAATAATAGGGTCCCACCCCATTAGGAAAAGGAGGTGGGATAGGCCAGCTGGGCCCTGAACCACCTAGCTGAGGGTGAGGAGAGCTCCCGAAATAGCCTGTGAGTCATCAGGGAGAAGCAGCCCTCCCCGCTTCCTCCTGGCATTGCCAGTTCTAACCCCACTGGGGTCTCCAGGGCCCCCACAGCCCCATCCCCCGGCCTTACCATCCTGATTCCGGTCCAGACTGTGGAACAGGAGTAAAAGGCGCTGTTCCCGCTCCTGCAGGTAGAGGATAAACTCCTCCAGGTCAAGGCCGCCATCTGGGTCACTGTCACCCTCAGGGGGGATGCCCTGGCAGGGGAGAAAGGTCAGAGGGAGCTCGTAAAAGCTGCTCCCACAATGTGGGGCATGACAAGCTTAGGTCCCAGGAACCTGGGTGCATCACCCTGCCATCAGCTCTCCCCTCAACAGGATGCCCAAGGCCATGGTAGGTCTGTGAGGTGGACAGCAGTTGTCCAACATTCCTGGTGAGCAAAATGAGGCTCGTCAAGGTCAAGTAACTTGCCCAGGGTTACAGAACTGGGAAGTAGGTAGGTGGATTTGGGCTCTTGTTTCTGCAACCTGTCCTTCCAGCTGTCTCTTACAAGAACTTGTCCGAGCGGCAGTTTCAAGAGCTCTCACTGGAGATGGCACTGAGCAATGTGGTAGCAAGGACACAACCACACTGAACATCCACTGGGCCTCTGTTTACCCATCTGTAAAGTGGGAGGGTGACTGGAGGTCTCAGGGTTCTATGGAGACAGTCCAGTTGCATGTGGGTCTTCAGGTGTAGAGGGATTGGGGTCAAGTTCCTGCTTGGATAGGATCATCCCCAGCTGAGGGCAGCCTCAGATAGGATTGGGTCCTTGGCTGGGACAACTTGGGGCATTGAGCCAAGTCCTAGAAAGGACAGGGAAGGGAATGTAAACATAGAGTCTGGGGCAGCTGCCTGGGAGAGTAGTGGGTGTCCAGAGCTGGGTAGGAGGGAGGGGAGGGTATGTTTCCTGTAGGTGGGTGCAAGCCATGTCTCTGGGTTGTGCAAAGAGTTCAGAGGAGGGTGTGTCCAGGGCAGTGGGCAGAAAAGCGCACGTGGCCCCATTCCCTGGCAGACATCCTCCACCCAGAGGGAGGAGGGGGACAGGTTTGGCAGCCTGAACTGCAGGCCTGGGGCCTTGGTGGTCCTATCTTGAGCGATCCCGTTAGGCCCGGACACGGGCGGGCACGGGCAAAGAGACAGGGACGCTCAAGCTAGGCACAGGCTGTCACGGGCGACTCCCGGCGCTCCATTCAGGGGCTCAGATTACCCGGCGCCAGTTGGGCCCAGCGCCGCGCACCAGGAGGGGTATCCCAGCGGGGGTACCTGTTGGGCGCCGCGGTCCGGATCGCCCCCGCCCAGCCGGGCCAGTCCCTGGCGCAACTCGCGAATGTCCACGCGACCATCCTTGTTACTGTCCAGCTCTTCGAAGAGGCGACCCCAGCGCTGACGCCTCTCGGCATCGCCCGGGCCCCCCCGCATGGCGCCAGCCCGGGGGGGAGGGGAGGCCCGGCAGCGGCGGCCTCAGCGGGGGCTTGACGGCTCCCCCTCCCCCCCCGGGGCCCCGCAGGGCCAGCTCCGCGGCCACTGCCACCGCAGCCTCCGCGCTGCCTGCCGGGCTCCGGCACTTGTAGGAGGCGGTGACTGCTAGCCGTCGCCGCCCGCGCCAGAACTTGCTTTCTCCTTCCCCGACCCGCTTTGGGGGGAGGGGGCTGAGGGCGGAGCTGGGGGGTGGGGGTGGTGGTGGGGTGGGTCAGGGATGCCCCGGTATTAGCACAACCTAGGGAGCACCTCATTCATTCTGGAAATGGAGTGGCTGGAGAGAGCAATATCTCAGGTCTGGTTTCGTAGCTCCCTTTCTACGTGCCTCAGTTTACCCTCTGCCCAAGGAGGCGAGGTAAGGAGATCTCAAGGATTGGGTTACGTAATCCCTTTCCACTTGACCTCCCGCCTCTGCTAATTTTCATCAGGAACTAAAGTTCTCTTTTTTCCTAGATGTTCTTAAGAACCAACTCTGCTCCATCTAGGCCTGCAACAGCCCTCCCGCTCCAATCACATTCCCTACGCGGCCACTGAAGCACAATATCTAGCCGTGCTGTCATCCCGCCCGTGCGCCTCCTTTCCCGGTTCCACTCAGCCTGGGAAACGGAAGATCAACGCGCCGGGCTGCTGCAAAGTCGGTTTCCTATTGGCCAGAGCCGCAAGAGCTGTGCCCGCCCTTCCCGCCTCTCCCACCCACCTAGGCGGGGCTTCCCCACTGACCCAGGGCAGCCTTCTGCCCCGCGGCCCCTGGCTCTCCAGGAAGTCTTAAAGGGGCCCCGACCTGATCCGGACACCGAGAAAATTGCTTTCTCCCGACCTGCCTGGGGAGGAGTCCCAGGCGCGGCTGGGGATAAAGACCGCGTAACTGGAGGCGGGGCCCCAGTCTGTCGCGCTCCTTGCACCTGCCGAAGGTCCCTCCCACTAGTTTCGGGCGCAGTTTCTCGATTCACCATTAGGGGGAGGGGCGCTCGGGCCTTTTGACAGCGAATAATAATAATAGCTGACGTTGATTCATTGCGTTGCACAAGCCTGGTCTTTTACTCACCTCTCGCGTCGTCGTCTCTAAAACCCTAAAACGTACGTGGGACTGGCTTTCGCACTTCACGGATGAGGAAATAGGAGGTTAGGCCGCTCACCCCAGTCCATATGCCCAGGAAGGGGCAAAGCAGAGATTTAACTAGACCTGGGATTCTTACCCATCGTTGATCTATGACCTGGAAGGGATTAATTTCCCCTTAACCATAACTCTTCACTCTCGAGTCTGCAGGATGGGGTCATCTTATTACCATCTTCCTTTATCCAAAGATACAGCCGTGAGGGCAATATGGTTCCCTGGCAATATGCCCAGATAGGTGTGCGCTAACACGTATGTTCCAGACAAAGCCTCTTACAGAGGGTCTCCTCATAGACGTTTTCATTCACAGGTGGCCCTCGCAGGTGCCCTACAACACAGGGGGATACAGGTATTTTCACACGGAGATGCCCCAAACAAATGGTTTCTCACAGGTGCATGCTTGACAGGTGGACCTCAGAACACACGAGCCCCCTCAGATGTGCTTCTATGTCCGTGAGCCCCACGCAGGCGTGCCCAGGTCTCCCTCTCACGTGAGCTCAGTTCTATGCAGCTGTCCCTCCTGCAGGGCTGTTTCCTGCACCTCACAGGTATGTGTCTCAACAGGTATTCCTCCACCCAGGAATGCGTTATACAGCCTCCCCCACCACAGGTGTATTCTATTTACATATTCATCCATATGGGGCTTTTTCATATAGCTGGGTCCCCTACAGGCGTACTTCAATGCATGTGTGTCTTGTACAAGTGCTTCTAATGTCTTTCCACACGGCAATTCCTCCTGCAAGTCTCGTTCAATTCATAGGTGAGCCATGCAGATGCATTCCCAAAACAGATGTGCCCCGCGCCGCAGTGCCTCAGCCGGGTGTTTGTTAGCAGGCAGGTTGCGTTCTCTACAGCTGCTTTCCCCACAGGTAGGCTTCCATTCAGCTACACTCCACATAGACGTGTTTTAAAGCAGATGTGTCCCATCGGCGTTCTTACACATCCGTGCAGATGTCTTCTTTACACGTTAGCTCTCATGCAGGTGTGTCCCACATAGGTGTTTTTTCCTTAGAGGCTCCCCATCCCCGTCTGCCCAGGAGAAGAGTGCTTCACACACCGATGTCTCCATGCCCTGCGTGTTTCCACACCTGGACAATTCTACAGGTGTGCCGGCAGTGCAAGTGAGAGGCCGCTTTTACACCTGCGCGCTTACACTTCTTTTTACGCCTTCCCATTGTAGGACTGGGTTCCCGTTACAGGTGCGTCCGTGGCGCGGCCCCGCCCCCGCTAGGCCCCGCCCTCTCATCTAGGCTCAGGTGCAGAAGCCGGAAGTGCGCTCCCCTCCCAGGTGAGTGACTAAACTTTCCGGGTCACGTGAGCGGGCGGAGCTGGAACAGTGCGACCCAGCCACTGACCGACGTACCGAGGGTTCGAGCGAAGGACCGGCATCCAGACCCGGAACGAGGTCGAAGGCGCCCGGACCAGGTAGGGAGGCAGGTCGTGAGGCTGGGCCTGCCGCCCCCTCCCCCCTTCCCTCCCCTTCCCCTTTCCCTAGCCCAGGAACGCGCCGCCCCGAGTTAATCTTTAATCTCTGACCTCTGGCGGCGGGGCGGGGCGGGACTCGCGGGTGGCCGGCACGGGTCGCCCCTCCCAGGGGCCTGTGCCTGGATCCGGCCCCCTCCCCCACGCCCTGGCCTTTCTCCTTCAGCTCCCAGGTGTGGTGTCGAAGGTACCCCCGTCCGGAGATGCGGTAGGAGCGGCGCCCGCGACAAGCCCCTTCCCTGTGCCACCAGCCTGTCACCCGGCCCATGGCGAGCCCGAGCCTGGAGCCGCTACTGGCGTTCGGCCTGCCAGTGCTGCTGGCCCGCTGGGGCCGGGTCGGGGGCCAAGGTAGGTACCGGTCCGGGGTGCTGGGGGTCTGGGCTCTGAAGAGCTGTGTCCATGGAACACTGAGAGGTCAAGAACCCAGAGGCATGTGATGCCTTGGGAGCAGGAGTCGATAGAGTCAGAGCTGGAGGGTTAGAATTTCTGTGTCCTTCCTTGGACAGTTGGAGTTGGTCTAGGAGAATTCCTGAGTTGGGTGGAATTGTGAGCTGCTGGGAGAGGAGGCCTGCGGGCCGGAGTCTCAGTAAGGTTGAGGACTCGGGAAATGCGAATCAGGAGGAAGCCTGCCTGGGGCTTTCGGCCCAGGTTGAGCAGACTGGCCTAAGGTGTGGACCCTGCCTTTCTGCCCTCTATTCTAGTTTCGGGTGCCTGGGGGGAGGTGTGTGAGTCAGACACTCCGGGGAAATACAGGATCCGCCCAGCTCCTTAAGGGCTGAGGGAGGGCCAGGGAGGTGGGTTGTTGGGGGGAAGGGTTGGGTTTCCGGACACTATCCATTATAATAGCCCCCAACTCAGTGCAAACTGCAAATTGCTGTTGGTTGATTACAGTGGGGCCATCCCCTTCATGGAGGGTACCCACAGAATGAAAGACTCAGAAGGGCAGAGTTCTAGTGAGGAGAAATGCTCAAGGATGATGAAGATGTTTCCAGATGGGAAGGAATAGATGGGTGTTCATTCATTTTCTCTGGGGCTTCCCAGATGGCTCAGCAGGTAAAGAATCCACCTGCCATGAAGGAACTGTGGGTTCGATCCCTGGGCCGGGAAGGTCCCATGGAGGAGGAAATGGCAACCCGCTCTAGTATTCTTGCCTGAAAAACCTGGTGGACAGAGGAACAACTTAGCAACAGAGCAACTTAGCATTGTCTTCTCTACCACTCCCCAGCAGTTTCTATGACACCGAGCACTTCAAGTGTGAACACCACCACTCTGCCCTCTGGCCCCAGCCCTGGCTCCAATGGAGCCCTGGTGAGTTGAGTGGGGAGGGTGGTATATAGGGGAGGAGGGCAGAAGGGATTTTATTGAGGAGTCCCTCAGGTAGCAGATGGGAGGGCCTAGACTTTCAGGGGTGACTGGTTGGGTTTGGTGGGGGGAGGCATTGGAGAACCCTGTGGGAGAGACCAGAAGGCCAACTTGGCAAATGAGGAGACCAAGAATGCCTGGAAGGGAGTGAGCAAGAATACCCTGCCTGGCAAGGTCAGGAGCCCCCCTGTGCCTCTCCGGCAGGGAAAGGGGGGAGCTAGAAGCTTAGGTGTGGCAGGCACTTGAAAGGAGGACCCCAGACACAGCAGGTGGAAGAGCCTGGGAGCCCAGGTATGATAGATGGGGATCAGGAACCCTGGGGGAAGGAACCCAGTCACCCAAGGCGGCAGGTGTTGGGGGAGGGGATTACCATCCCCAGAGGCTTCTTGCAGTCAGGGGGTGGACAGGATGTCCAGGTTCAGGGGTAACTCACACCCGCCCCCCCTCCCCCGCAGTCACAGGAGGCCACCACTGCCATCATCGTGGTTTTCTCCCTCCTGGCTGCCCTGCTCCTGGCTGTGGGTCTGGTCCTGCTGGTGCGGAAGCTACGGGAGAAGAGGCAAACAGAGGGCACCTACCGGCCCAGCAGTGAGGAGCAGGTGGGTGCCCGAGCTCCACCGCCCCCCAACCTCAAGCTGCCGCCTGAGGAGCGGCTCATCTGAAGGCTGGGGCCAGCCGCAGCCACCACCACTGCTCAGGACTGCCCGGCGCTCGCTCTCTCACAGCCACCGAGACACCGGCCTCTGATGGTTCCGGAGGACTTGGGGGGCCACGGGGCACCTGCCGGGCGGGCCCTGCGCAGCATGCCGCCTCTGCTTGACTCTGCCTGCAGTTGGGGTGCTAGGGCTGGGGACCCACCTCCTCGCTTGCTGCACCATCGGTTATCTGTCCCGCTGCCGCACAGGCCCGACACTCCCCCCCTCTCCTTTCCTTTCAGTTCTCCCACGCAGCTGAGGCCCGGGCTCCCCAGGACTCCAAGGAGACGGTGCGGGGCTGCCTGCCCATCTAGGTCCCCTTCCTCTACCCATCACCCTTCCTGGTTGTGTGACCTTGGGGGAAGGCAGAGCCCTCCCTGGGCAATCAAACCCACCCAGTGCTTAACAATAGAAGGGAAGAAGGTGCTTCTAAGACTGTGCCCTTGATGGCAGAGGACACTGAGGCTGCTCACTTTACACATATATCTCTATAGTGGGTGGTGAGATATTATAAGACCTTCCTGTGGGCTGGTAGGAGTAGGAATTAGCCTAGATGAAGGAGACTCCTACAGGGCACATAGGCGGTTGGGAGAGGAATTCTAAGTTCTCAAGGGTCCTAGGGGTTGGGAGGGCTTCCTGGAAGGGAGGGGCTTTTAGCTGCACCTAAGAGCCAGCCTGAGGTTGCCTCAGGAGGGGAGGTGGTGAGTGGTGTGGGTTTCTGAGCAAAAGAGGGCTCTCAGATAAACTCATCAGGAAAACCCAGCTTTGGGCTCTTGAGGCTTTATTAACAAGGGGCCAGAGTCTCTCCCAGACCCTTGGTCCTTAACCTTCAAAACACTTTTTAAGCTCAGCGACTCTGGGTCCGCTCCTGGCCTGGGGTTCCTGCCAGTTGCTTGCAGGTGCAGCTGGTGACCTGGGGGCTTCTGGCTCCTCGAGGGGCTGGAGGTGAACTGCGAGCAGGCCCTCTGAAGGTGGGGCTCTGGGGTTCTCTGGAGAACCCGGATCCAAGAAAGAATCAAGGGCTTGGGATGTCCAGGTAACACCCAAGTTGGGCTCAGGTTGGGGGCTTTCTGGAGGGCTGGGCTGGCTGGGTGCTGCCAAGAGCTGGGAGCAGGGGTCCTCCTGGGCTGTGGATTCTTCAGTTGCTTCATGGGGAGGGGAGAAGCGGAGAGGCTGGGGCTCTGTGGGAGAGGATCCAGGGTCCTCTTTGCTGCTGGGGTCTGAAGAAACTGTCAAAGACTGGGATGGAGACTCGATTTCTGGGCTGGCCTCTGAGGGCAGTTGGCAAGTGGGGTGCTTCCCGGAGCTTGTGGCATCTGAAGGCTGGGGGTTGTGCAGAGGCAGCAGGGACAGGGACTGGGGCTCTGGCAGTTTGTCGTCATCCGCTTGCCAACTTGATCTTCCCGGTATGTCAGGCTGGGTGGGGACGGGAGATGGGCAGGTTGCTGGCTTTTGGATGAAGCAGGTGCTGGCAGGTTGGATGGACAAATGGGGAAGGACTTGGGGGCCAGGGAGTGGGGGTCTCACCAGGCTGAGGCAGCTGTCCAAGTCTTCTCTGTGGCAGCAGTCTAAACTCTGGCTGGGCCGCAGGCTACCGATCCGCGTGGCTCTCGTGCTCAGGCTGTCCAATATCTCACTTAGCAGATCCAGTTCTTCTCCAGACCCCAGGAAGCTGCCGTCTAGCGCTTCCTCTGCCCATGGGTCCTGAGCATCCTCTGGGCTCAGGGAGGGTGTCCTGGGTGAGGATGGGCAGCCTCAGGTTTCTGCCCCACACCAGCTGCCCTGAAGTGTCTGGAGTCCAGGGACCCACTTTCCCATCAGTCCTGGCCCCCACCCCCTGCCTTGGAGTCTCACCTCTCTTCCAGGGACTCAGAAGGTTTCTCTTCCAGCCTGAGTCTCCTGCTAGGACGACTCCTAGGGCGAAGGGGCCGGTTCTGCAAAGGACATATTTGGGGGCTGGGGGTGGGGCCTCAGGAGCTACAGAATCAGGGGGGCTCTGTAAATGGGGGATGGTGTGGGCACCCCATTTGGGGGTAGTTGAGATGTCTGGTTGGAGGCAGGGAAGGGGAGAAGGACTTGGTGATAATTCCAGGGGTGTGCATTGGCACTAGGTGGGAGGGGGCTTACCTGTCCAAAGTGCTGGGTGATAGGCAGGCGCTGCTGCAGGCGATCTGAGCGGCTGGTGAGAGAAGGGGCCCTCAAGGAGCCCCCTCTCTGCAGGCCAGAGTCCCCTTCCTAGGAAGAGAGTGGGTAAGCCAGGAATGCTTCCCCCCACTGCCCCCTGGCATTGGCCACTGACTTTACCTTGTACATGAGAAGACTCTGCACACCCTTCAAGCCGCTCTTCGCCTATGGAGGAGCCAAAAGAGTGATTTGACACAGGCAATTGAGAACCGGGCCCTCCACCCCCGAGGACAGATTCGTCTTGCCATCTGCTCATGGGTGTCTCAAAATACATTCAGAATCCCCCTGTACCAGCTAAGAAGTCAATACAAACATGCCTCTTTGACTAATACAAAAGGAATATTCCCTGAGGAGATAACCCCCAAATGAAACAGGGAGTGGCAAAGCCGGAACACCGTAAAAAGTCAGTGTTCAAAAGCCGAGCAAAGAATAAAAATTCAATAGATGGTTCTGAGCTGCGGGAGCTGGTCCCAGGAAACTTTTGGATTTGGGAGAAAAACAAAACACTAAGCATGGAAGCAGGAATGTTAGTGTCTCAGAAGGAATACCCCAAGATGTTTGCCAAAGAATCCTGGTGATCATTTTTAAATAGGAAAGACCGTGATCTAACAAATGTGAAAGAACACAGTCAATGGAAAATAAAAGTAGGAAACATCGCAAGTGGTTTAACTGCTGGTTCAGTTCTGATAAATTGTCCTCTAAACGGGAGGTTAAAACATCCTCTGGCTTGGTCACCCTGGTAACTGGTCTGTCCACCCCAGCCTCACCGAGCGGTACATGTTCCTGACAGCTGGTTGGGTCTTGGCCTTGACGGAGTGCAGAAGGGCACCACCCCCTTTCTGTGGAGAGAAAGCCAAGGAAGAGAGGCATAGGCACGTGGGGTTATCCTAGACCCCCCCTGCCCACCTCGGCTGTGTGTTGCTGGAAAAACCCTTCTCCCTCTCTGAATCTTCTTTTTTATTAAATAAATTAAAAAACTGACTTATAATTTACACACCATACAAGTCACTTGCCTTAGTTGCACAACTCAATGATTTTTGGTAGGTTTACAGTGGTTGCATAACTATCACCATAGGCATAGAGGTTTTTTGTTTGTTGTGTGTTTTTTGTGTGTGTGTGGTATGTGGGATTTTAGTTCTCTGACCAGGGATCAGACTCCCCTGCCCTCTGCATTGGAAGCGCAGAGTCCTAACTGCTGGACCGCCAGGGAAGTCCCTCTCCCTGAGTCTTGATTTTTTTCACCTCTTTCTATAAATGGGTATAGTGAGGATGGCTATGGGTTTAATTTAATCTTGCGATAAACGCTAAAAGTGGTGGTACTACCTTCAGGTTGTCTGCCCAAAGCTGGTAGGAGCGGAGTGTCCCTGCAGAGAAGAGAGCAGAGAGTATAGCATTTTCAGGGTGGGTGGGCTTAAGCAGGGGCGCTGGTGGGGTGGGGGCTCTGAGGCCAGGTGCAGAGCTTACCTGAGGAGGCCCCACTACAAGTGATCTCCTGCTCGAAGAGGTCTGAGAAGCCTTCACCTGTGTTCAGCTTCTCCAGTCGGCCTTCGATGAACTGGGGGTGTGGGAGAAACAGGAAATTAGGGTGCTCAAAACATTAGAATGCGAATTCTAGGGATCTACTCCCTTCAAGACATAGAAGACATCCTTGGCCCCACCCTTCCCCAACATGAGGCCCCAGGAGCCTGGAGCCCACCTCAACAAGCCAGAGGTCCGCCCCTCCCCACCCCAAGTCAGGATCTGTCTTCAGGGACCAGACTCCATACATGCCTGCCACCTCTCTGTGACCCTGGGAAGAGGTCGACTCCACCTCCAGGGACTCTAGAAGCCAGTTCGCCCTGAAGGACACTGAAGTTCATCCAACTTTCTCCCAAGAACACAAAAGTCCGGTTCGACCTCCCCCTCCCCCCATCCCTGGGGTCCAAGAGGCCAGCCTGCCTCCCTTCCCCACAAAGGGAGTCTGATATGAACCTCCATTCTCGATCCAGGAGGCCCCCACGTTAGGACTCAATAATTTGGTTCCAGCCCAATCTCCTCAGGGACCTAGAAGTAAAACTTATCCCTAGGAACTCAGATCAGGGGCTTCCATTTTTAGAGATCCGAGAATTCATGCCTCTCCCACCCCGGAGACCATGGAGTGGGGGGTCCGGCAGGGCCAACTCTTGCCCCGCCCAGTGAGCCCAGGCGTACATCCCTCCAGCCCTGGCTCCGCCCTCTGGGATGCGCTTATCAGCGCCCCTAGCCCCGCCCCCCGGCCTCAGCCCCGCCCCCAAGGCTCCGGCCCACCTGTTTGAATAGCTGCAGGTGGACAGCCCGCCGGTGGAAGGCCTGCAGCGGCGCCCCGGGTTTCTGGGCCAAGAAGGCTTCTTCACTGAAGGTGACAGGCTGGCCCTGGAAGAAGGACTCGAATTCTAAGCTCCTCACGGCTCTCCTGGATCCCTTATTCTGCCCTCCTTATTCTACCGTCCCTCTGCGCGGCGAACACTGATGGAGTGCCTCTGTGTGCTTGAACTCCAGCAGGACTTCATGGGCAGCAGGGAGGACCTGGGCTTTTACCCGGAGGGAGGTGGCAGATGGGATTTGACTCATGCTCCCAAGTGACTTCTGGAGGTTGCGAGGAGGTCAGACTATGGAGCGCGAGGGTGAGAACCCGGAGAGGGGACTTATAGAGACTCGATGAGAGCGCTGATCCAGGCAACAAACAAACAAGGGGGCTAGCCTGGAGTGGAGACGGAGGAGGAGGAGAAATGCACCGTTTCCGGCTGAGCTCAAGGGCAGAGCTGACTGGAACATCAGATTTTCAAATGATCGAACTCCCCGACAACCTCTTTATAGAACAGTTGTGAGAAACTGGGGGTAGGGGTGGGAGGGTGTCAGGGTTGAAAGTCAGCAGATCAAAGCCCTGGCTTCAACACCCACCTGCTGTGGGTTTTCGCCAAGCCTTGGTTTTTTCAGATGTAAACTGGGGCCATAATAGTATCCCTCTCATTGTATTGTTATGAGCGTTGAGATAATAAGAGCAACTGTAAAACCTAGTGTTTATCTATTGAGACGTGCCAAGCACTGTCCGAGCATTTCAGACACTTGGGACCTTTTTGGGTGGGTACTATTGGGGTCCCATTTTACAGATGAGCAAACAGAAGCGCTAGAGAAGGAAATGGAAACCCACTCCAGTATTCTTGCCTGGAGAACCCCATGGACAGAGGAGCCTGGAGGGCTATAGTCCATGGGGTTGCAGAGTCGAACACGACTGAAGCAACTTAGCACGCAAACGGAAGCTCAAAGTAAGCACTCCGTAAAAACTAGGTATTATTATTCTGAATCCTGCAGGCACCCACGGGGCTGCTTCCTTCTCGTTCCTGCTACTCACCGGGCTGCAGACGAGGGCATCGCGGTACCCTCCGAAGAGCAGGGCCTGGGCTTTGAGGAAGAGACGGGACACCCCTTCCCCAGGGGCCAGCGCGACCTTCCTTAGCCGCAGCCTCAGTAGAGACACCTGGGGGACGAGGGGGCAGCGCTGAGCAGGCAGGTGCGGGGCCTCGCCAACCGGATGTGGCAGGAGGCTGGGGGGCGGGTGACACTGACCACGTCTGGGGGCAGGGCCTGCACGTCGTCGAAAGGTGTCTCCAAAGTATTGGAGTCCAAGTTCATCATCACGACGTCCTCCAGGGCTTTCTCCCGCACTCTCTGCATTGGGGAGTCGGAGGGGGTGGCCGCTCAGGGCCCGAGGATCTCGGGAGGGGAAGGGAAGGGTACACACTCCGCCCCCCCGGACCATCCAGGCCCACTCCCTCTTACCTCAGCGAGACTGGCATGCACTCCGATGAGGTAGGGCATAGGCGCGCTGCGGACGACCGAGGGAGCCCGGTTACGCAGGCGCCGCCCCCGGGTCCCCAGGACCCCAGGCTTCTTCCCCAAGCCCTGCCCCCTCCTCAGGCCCCGCCCCTCACCAGCAGTAGTCCAGTAAATGCGGCGGCAGCGTGGGAATCAGCACGTGCTCCCAGTGCATGGGATACAGGAGAGCGCAGGACGCGTGGACACAGGAGGTCAGCTGGGGACGGGTGGAGGGGACCCCTTGGAGTCAGAGCCTGGACTCCCAACTTCAAGGATTCCTCGCTGGGACGGTGGCTCCCCCGACTCCATTCCTCACGTCCTCAGTCTCCTGTCTCCCTCCACCCCCTTCCTCAGCGAATACTGGGTAAGAAGTGAAAACTCAAACGCTTTCACGTGAAGGCCAATAATTCTGCAAATTACAGTGCTGGGGGCAGGTGGTGCCAGGACTCGGCACGTGTTAGTCTCTTTCTCTCTAGGGGGCGAAGCTAATATTCAACTCTCCGGATCACTCTCCTTTAGGGGTAAGACAGCCACCCAGCCCACCAACCCCATCCTGAAAGAAGCAGAATTGAGCCGGACCTGGTCCCGCCTCTGGGGGTGGAGCAACGGTTAGCCTCACTGACCCCACCCCTAAAGAGGTGGAGCTAGAATTCAGTCCCTCCCTGGTCCCGCCCCTAGGGGTGGGGCCAGCTTGCAACCTCCAAGTCCCCAGTCCTTCCTCGCTAGGGGCGGAGCTGGAATTTAGGCCCCCCCTGCGCTCACCCTTCGGGGGGCGGAGCCAGTCTTGTTCCGTCCCGTAGTGGGTGGAGCCTGGACTCAGCGCACCAAAGCCAGACTATACAGCATCCCCCTCAGATTTCCCCCAGCAAGGTGGAACCAGGGTTCAACAAAACCATGACCTTCAAAGGCGCAGAGCCAGGACTTTGTCCTCGGGTCTCGCCTAATGGGGTTAGAGCTAGGAATCCGCCCCGGTTGTCCCGCCCCTAGAGGCCAAGCGAGGCCTCTGTCCCTCCCTGGACCGGCGACCCCCGCCTCACTGTGCTCAGTTTGCTAGACGTGAGCAGGACCCTTCGCTCTGCCAAGAGGGCGGCGAACAGTCCCACGATGTTTTCGTCGGTCACCGCCACCACCAGCTCCGTTAGGTTCCTCTGAAGAAAAGAGACAGATGCTGGACACGAGGGACCACAGGATCTCACAGCCCCCTCCTGGTTTCTGGACCTCTACCCTCCCCGAGAACTCCCTCCTGGGGTCTCTACTCACGTTCTCAGGAATGGATGGCAGGCGGCCGGAGTCGGGGGCCACGAAGCAGGACAGCTAGCGAGGGATTGGGGGAACAGGGCAAGGGTGAGGACCGATCAGTCAGTGGATTGTCCTCACGTGGATCCCAGCCTTCCAGGGTTCCCCATCTCTGCTCACCGACATGTTCTTTCCAGGGACAGGGGGCTGCAGGCCTTGTGCACTGGCAATCTTCACTCCACTGCCCTGGGGGAGAGGTGTGGTGTGTACTCCTTAGGGCCTGGGTACAGCCTATCCCGCCACCAGAGGTCCCCCGCTGCCCAGGGGTGAGGAGTACTCACCAGCTCTAGACCTATTGATGCCTGGGTCCCAGGAAGGGGCTGCTGCAGCAGATTCAGAAGAAGTTCATCCACCTCTGAGACCTGGGTGGGGGTGGGATGTCTGAGCCAGGACGTGGGTTGGGGACTCTGAGGGTCTTGACTCAGGCTGGGTGGTCTGGGAGGAGTCAAGGGGCCCAGGTCAGGCCTGGGAGGCTGAGGGCTTGGGTGGTGGTGGTGGGCGGGGAGGGGCTGGGACTCCTGCAGAAATGACAGGGAGGGTTGGTCTCACTTGGTCTTGGGCCAGGAGGTCCCCCACTGTGTTCAGCAGCTTGTAGAACACCTCAAACCAAGGCAGGTGGCTGTGGAGAGTGGACACAGTTTCCATGTAGTGCCCCTGGGCAGAGGCCCCAACCCCCACCCCCAGACCCCCATCTCCCACACCTGAGGATACAGAGACAGCTGAGAGCACCAGCCCGCAGGCGGCAGAAACCAAACCTGCGAGTGCCGGTCAGATCCGTGAGCACGAAGGTGAAATGCTGCACAGCGGTGCTGGGGGGCTCCCTGGGAGCAGGAAAGGCTCTCAGAGACCTGGGCATCCCAGCCCTGTGAACCCCCTCCCCTCCATGCCCCTGACAGTGCTCCTTATACTGTGTCCATCAGTCTGGGGCCCTGGGCGTATAGGTCCCTAGTTGACAGGGTCCCTGGTTCTCTGAGTCCCTGGGTCCCTCTGTCCCTGGATCCCAAAGCCCCTGAATCTCCAAGCCTCTGGGTCCCTGAGCCCCTGGACCCCTCAGTCCCTGGATCCCCTCAGTACCTGGATCCCTGAGGCCCTGGGTCCCTGAGTCCCTGGATCCCTGAACCCCTGGGTCCCTGAGTCCCTGGATCTCTGAGCCTCTGAGGCCCTGGGTCCCTGGACCCCTGGATTCCTGGGCCCCTGAATCCCTGGGCCTTTGGAACCCTGAGTCCCTGGGTAAATGAGTCCCTTTGTGTATAGGTCACTATTTGTCAGAGTCCCTGGGTGTCTGAGTCCCTAGGCCCCTGAATTTCAGATCCCTGGGCATATGAGCTCTGCTGTCTGAGTCTCTGGGTGTTTGAGTACTGAGGGGTCCATGAGAGGTCTGGATCCCTGGGTCCTCGGAGGTCTGCTTCCTTCCATACCTTTCCACATCAAAAGGGAAGCAGAATTTAGGCACCATCTGCATAGATTCCTGGGGATGAAGAGAAGCACACACTGCTTGGCCACTTGGGTTGGGCCCCACCGCAGAGCTCGCGGTGGTGGTCCCGGTCCGAGACACTGGGTCCCCTCCCCCCAGGGAACAGGCCCTGGCCCTGGGGGAAGAAAGGAGCCAGCCTGCATACCTGGTCCTGGAAGTCTGGGGGGAACTGCCGCAGGATGGGGGGATCTGCACGGAAAATGAGCTACTAAGTGCAGGGCCCCAGGCCCACCCTCCATCTCCCCTCCTCCAGCGACGGCCCCTGACTCACCTTCCTGCAGGGAGGCAGGGTAGGCTGCTTCGAAGAACCAATCAAACAGGGCAGGGGGACCCCCTCTGTGGGACAGAAAAGGGTTTAGTGGGTCCAGGGACTTGCTTCTGTGTGTGCCCGCACATGTGTGTGATTGTGTGTGTGTGTGTGTATGTGTGTGTGCAGTTCTATACTGTGTTTGCCTGAAAAGATTGGACTCTCCAGGTAAGACTGTGTGCATGTGTGACTGAGCCAGTGTGAAGGTGAATAACATCCCCCTTTTCTTGCACAGCCGGTTGGGTCACTGGGTATACGTGTGAGGCCCTGCCCCAAGACTTCATGGGGCCCTGGGGACTGACCCCAGGTTTCCTATCAAAGGAAAGAGGGCAGTGTGCCCTGCCCTGAGCCTCCTGGGAAGCCTGCCATCTCTGCCTTCCTCCCCTGGCCCTCTCCCTCCACTACCGTGCAGAGGCTTCAGGGACTGGGCTCAGAGAGAGAGAGACAGAGAAAGAGGATGGGAAGGGAGTGCAGATACACGGTCCCAGACATGGGGACCTCCTCACACTGAGCTTCATCCTCACACTGACATAAATCCCACACAATCAATCACACACACACAGACACGCAGAGTCCCCCTTCCCCCACTGCTGACCCCGGAAGCCAGACTCCCCATCACTGAGATGTATCAAAAGGCACACGCTCAGAGGAACAAACTTAATCATACAGAGGGAGAGGGAGAGAGAGACTGGGAGAGGTCCCAGAGTGGCCTGAATGTGCCTGAGAACAGAGTCCAAACTGTAGGCCAGCTGAGTCCTGCTCTGATTCCATCCACCTGCCCCTGTGGCTCACGGTCCCTCCCGGGCCTGCCCCAACCTTGCTCCCCTCAGCCCCAGCCCAGGCCTGGTCTGGGAATCTTGGTCCAGAGGATGGGAGAGGGGGCAGCTCTTACTCGGCTGTGGATCCCATGGTCCCTGGAGGGCTGGCCCAGCAGGACCCTTTCCCCAAGGGTCCTGGGGGCCTGTGCTTTCTCGGGGCTGGGCCCTGAGCCGTCTCAGCTTCCTGTGTGGCTGAGAGAGGAAGTTTAATGAGTGACGTCCCCAGAGGAACGCTCCTGCCCCCACCCACTGTGAGAGACCCAGGCGTCCTGCCTTCTAGCCTTCCGCAGGATGGGTGGGCAAGAGGTCTGTAGGCTCAGAGGCCAGATCCACCCCCCAAGGTCTGCCAGGCTGGGCCATGTGTTGTCCCCACCATCACACCCAAACCTTCCCTTCTCTGTAGCAGCCCAGGACTCACAGTTTGCCTAAAATTCTTCCTCTTCCTTCAACTCTTTTCACTTTGGTCCATCTGCACTGGCCATTCCTTATGGTACCACCAGAGGGAGCCAGGATGGAGAGTGGACCCGGGGGGCACCAGGAAGGTGGATGGACAGCAGACAGAACACAGGCACCAACAGGCAACACACACATGGCCAGGAAGTGACCAACACAAACAGGCCAGAACAGCGACAGACCGCAGACAGACACAGAGAGATACCCAGTTATAAAGGCAGCACACAAGGTGACGAGTACAGAGGGACAACACACACATAAAGAAGTCCTTGTCCATCCAGATGACAGGTGCAGGGGGATAACACACAGCTTGCACCCAGCAAACAGCTCCAGACAGAGACAACAGACACACACACAGAGACCACAGTTGTCAATTCAAATGGAATATCAGAGAAACAGACCCAGGCAAGAGACAGAAATGCACAGGGCACAGATGTAGAGCAGTACCAAAGGGACAGACATGGTCAGGGCCCAACCTCAAGTCAGATTCATAGCCAGACATAGTCACACACACACACAGAGACACATAGCCAGACACACCCAAACAGTGTTGCAGACTCAGAAACAGACAGACACCTAGGTGGACAGATGTCATGTTGAAAAACAAAGATCCGTAGACACACCAAGTCAGGAGACATGTATGGTCATGCACATACATGCAAAATCCCACAGACCGGGACTTCCCTGGTGGTCCAGTGGCTAAGAATCCATGCTTCCAAATGCGGAAGGCTTGGGTTCAATCCCTGGTCAAGGAACTAGATCCCACATACCACAACTAAGAGTTTGCATGCCACAATAAAGACCTAGTGCAGCCAAATGAAATGAATACATATTTTTAAAAAAATTCCACAGAGTCAAAATGCAGCAGAGTCTTCAAGACTCCTAGGCTCCCTGCAAGATATTGAGAATGTCTGTGTGGATAGAGGCATGCATTTCCACAAGTCCACATGTGGCCTGGCGTGGCCTGGGGTATCTGGAGTTGAACATGGTGTCCGTGTGCCTGTAGAATTTGTGTCTACTCCATCAGGCTGAGTGAGAATGTGGATGACTGGGGATTTTCCTTCTGTGCCTGTCCACGTGACTGTGGGTGCAAGGGTATTTCCATTCTAGGTGGTGGGGGGTTAAGTTAGTGCATAAGCATATGAACACACACACAGATATATACACACATATTCAGCCCTCCAAAGCCTCCAGCCAAGATGTAGATGGATGAGGCTGATCACAGCTTGGTCCCCTCTTTCTAAAGGGAGCTGGATCCCAGTCAGGGCTGGGGATCAGGGGTGCAAAATACCCGGGCCATCCGTCTCTGCTTCACCCTTTGGGGCCTTGCTATAGAGTGCATATTTGTGGGGCCCCCTGAATTTACATGCTGAATCTCTCTTTTTTTGGTGTGGGCAGCCAGGCTTGATGGATCCTAGTTCCCTGACCAGGCATTGAACCCAGGGCCATGGCAGTGAAATCTCAGAGTCCTAACCACTGGACAACCAGGGAACTCTCAATGCTAAATCTTTACCCCTAAGGTGATGGTATTAGGAGGTGGGGAGTGGGTCTTTGGAAAAATGATTACATCATGAGGGTGAATCCCATGAATTAGATTAGTCTCCTCTTAACCCTGAATATTCATTAGAAAGGCTGAAGCTGAAGCTCCAATACTTTGGCCACCAGATATGAAGAGCCGACTCACTGGAAAAGACCCTGATACAGGGAAAGGTTGAGGGCAGGAGGAGAAGGGGGCAACAGAGGATGAGCTGGTTAGATAGCATCACTGACTCGATGGACATGAGTTTGCGCAAACTCTGGGAAATAGTGAAAGACAGAGAAGCCTGGTGCACTGCAGTTCACGGGATTGCAAAGAATCAGAAATGACTTAGTGGCTGAACACCACCACCACCAACAAACTCATAAAGGAGATGCCAGAGAGATCCATCACGCCTGCCACCATGTGAGGACGCGGCAAGAAGACTGCCATCAGTGAACCAGGAAGCAGGCTCTCACCATAACTTCCGGCACCTTGATCTTGGACTTCCAGTTTCCAGAACTATGAGAAAGAAACATTTGTTATTGATAAGCCACCCAGTCCATAGTGTTCTGTTAACGGCTGGAATGAACTAATAAATGCCACAATAAAGACCTAGTGCAGCCAAATGAAATGAATACATATTTTTAAAAAAATTCCACACGGACACCATGTTCAACTCCAGATACCCCAGGCCACACCAGGCCACATGTGGACTTGTGGAAATGCATGCCTCTATCCACACAGACATTCTCATAACCTTTGCAGACATATTTCAAATCCTTTTTCATTTCTGAAATTCACTCCAATGCAATCCAATGGCAAACCCATGGGGTGGGAAAGAGAGAAGAGCTCATGCTCCTTTGTGAAAGTGGGACCCTATCTGTCCTTGTTTCTGCATCTTTTTTTTTTGGCTGCGCTGTACAGCATGCAGAATCTTAGTTCCCTGACCAGGGATTGAACCTGTGCCCTGTGCAGTGGAAGCATGGAGTTTTAACCTCTGAACCCCCAGAGAATTCCCCTGTTTCTGCATTTGTATCATAAGTAAACATGGTGCTTGTTTCAGAGATCCCATGAAGGTTTAATGAGAGATTTCACGTGATATATTTAGTACAAAGTCACGCCTGAATCAAGCTTTTCGTGTGTTCTGTCCATGATTAGGGGAGACAGGTCAGGGAATTGGTTAAGAGAGTAATTTTGGAGTCAGAGATACTTGGGTTCAAGACCTGACTTAGTTCTTTAACATCTCTGTGACCTTAGGCAAGTCATTTGACCTCTCTGTATTAGTTTTGTCTGGCTACGTAATTATCACCCTATAGTTTGTGGCTTAAAACAACACACATTTAGGGACTTCCCTGGTGGTCCAGTGGCTAAGACTTTGCACTCACAATGCAGGGGGCCTGGGTTCAATCCCTGGTCAGGGAACTAGATCCTACATGCCGCAACTAAGCATTCACAAGCCACTGCTGAAGATCCCACGTGCCGCAATGAATGTGCTACAAAGATCCTAACCTGACACAGCCAAATAAATAATAAATATAAAAAAGCACACATTTATTATCTGACAGTTTCTATGGGGGCCAGGACTCTGGACACCGCTGATTCAAGTCCTGTACTGCGGGGTCTCTTTGCTGTAATAAGGTGTCAGCGAGGCTGTGGTCCCTTCTGATGCCTCAACCAAAAAAGGATCTGCCTTCAAGCTCACAGTGGCTGTTGGCAGGTGTCAGTTTATTGTGGACGGAGCACCCCAGTTCCTTGCTGGCTGTTGACCAGAGGCTACCCTCAGGTTTTTTTTTTTTTTTTGCCATGGGGACCTTCCCAACCTACTTCTTGCTTCCCCACAACAAGCAAGCTGAAAAGGCAATAGAGAACTCATCAAGGCAGAAGTCACAGGCTTTCGTAAGCCAGTCTCAGAAGGAGCATCCCATTGTCTTTGTTGTATCCTGTTGAGCAGAAGAAATCTCCAGGTCCAGCCTGTGCTCAATGGGAGGGGAGAACACAAGGGCATGAACAGGGAGACGGGCATCATTGAGGGTCATCTTAGAAGCCACCTTCCACCTTCCCTGTGTCTTTGTTTCCTTGCTTTATCTTTAAAATAAAAAAAAATGGCTGACCCGGGAAGCGGCGGCTGGAGGCGGAGGCGGCAGCGGGCTGCGGGCCGCCGGGCCAGCGCTTGCTCCGCCGAGCGGGAGCTGGAGTCCGGCGGAGGCGGGCGGTGATGGGAGTTTATTATTAAAAAAAAAAAAAAAATAATAATAATAATAATTTAGGGACTTCCCTGGTGGTCCAGTGGTTAAGAATCCATCTTGCAATGCAGGGGATGAAGGTTCCATCCTTGGTCAGGGAAATAAGATCCCACCTGCCTCAGAGCAACTAAGTTCCCACATCACAACTACTGAGCCTGAGAGCCACATCTAGAGAGCCTATGCGTCGCAATGAAAATCCCACGTGCCACAACTAAGATTCAACACAACCAAATAAGTATTTTAAAAATGAAAAAAAAATTCTGGTCACCACGTGATTAGTGGGATTTTAGTTCCCCGATCAGGGACTGAATTTCTGCCCAGGCGGTGAAGTTCAGGTTCAGGGACTGAATCTCACCCCTGCAGTAAAATCAGAGTCCCAGTGACTGGACCACCAGGGACATCCCTGTTTCCTTCCTTTGAAAGTGAGAAAACATGGGAATTCTCTGGCATTCCAGTGGTTAGAACTCTGAGCTTTCACTGTGGAGGGCAAGGGTTCAAACCCTGGTCAGGGACTAAGATTCCACAAGCCACGTGGTGCAGCCATTAAATAAATGAATACACTTCATACATCTTTATTTATTTATTTTAAAAATAATTTTATCTATTTTTCGCTATGCTGGGTCTTCACTGGTGTTTCTCTAGCTGCAGCGAGAAGGAGCTATTGTCTAGCTGCTGTAGTTGTGGCTCCTGGGCCCTAGAGCACAGGCTCAGTAGTTGTGGCTTATGGGCTTAAGTGCTCTGTGGCATGTGGGATCGTCTCGGACCGGGGATCGAACCCATGTCTCCTGCACTGGCAAGCAGATTCTTTACCACTAAGCCACCAGGGAAGCCCCATACATCTTTATTTATTTATTTTTTAAAGGAGGAAAAGAATACACCTCACAGTGTGTTGTGGAGTCTCATTGATTCACTTGCTCCTTCATTCAGCAAATAATTACTGAATGTCTGTGTGGCATAAGCTGGTCTACACATGTGGTGAGCAAGGTAGACAAGGTTCCTTGAAGCTTACCTTTCAGTGGGGAGGGAAGGGGACAGACAAGAGAAACTAGAAATAGACAAGATAATTTGCGTTAGTGAGAGGTGCTATGAGGGAAACACCTGATAGGAGAAAACAGAGGGAAAGGGACTAGGTATAATTTAGAGTTGCCAGGGCAAGGCTGCTCTGAGGAGGTGTCCTTTGACCTGAAACCTATGGAGAAGGAGAAGCCAGCCATGTGCATACCTGGGGGAAGAAGGAGCAGGAACTGCATGTGAAAAGGCTCTGTAGCTGCTTTGAGCTGAGCACAAAAAGGCCACTGTAGTTTCACCTTCAGGAGGGAGGGGGAAGGTGAGGAGGTTGCCATCATCAGAGTAGAGACCAAGGTGAGAAGTCTGGGTTTCAGTCTGAGTAAGATGGGAGTTGTGGGTGGGAGGGTTATTATTTGCATACAAAGGCTCCTCTGACTGCTGTGGGAGGAGGACAGTGCTCTCTGGGGGAGGGGGTGAGGCGGGAGTGGGGGTGGGTGGCAGGCAGCAGGGAGCCCAGGGAAGTGAGGAAGGGGATTGACCAGGTGAGCAACAATGGCAGCTTAGACCGGAGTGTAGATGGGAGGAGTGAACTCGCTCAGTCCTGTCTGACTCTTTGTGACCCCCATGGAGCCTGCCAGGCCCCTCCATCCATGGGATTCTCCAGGCAAGAATACCGGAGTGGATTGGGAAGGAGAAGAGGGGTCAAAGTCAGGACACATTTTAGAGACAGAGACAACTGGATTCAGCAAAAGATCTGAAGAATGTTTTGGGTCTAGAAAACAATGAATCAAGGCTGACTTCTTTTTTTAATCTTTTACTTTTTAAAAATTTATTTTTAATTGGAAGATAATTGCTTTACAAGAGCTTCCCTGGTAGCTCAGTGGTAACCAATCTGCCTGCAATGCAGGAGACTTGGGAAATGTGGGTTTGATCCATGGGTCAGGAAGATCCCCTGGAGGAGGGCACGACAACCCACTCCAGTATTCTTGCCTGGGAAATGCCATGGACAGAGGAGCCTGGTGGGCTACAGTCCATGAGGTTGCAAAGAGTCGGACGTGACTCGGTGCCTAGACAACAACAATAGGGAGTTTTTCTGTGGCCAGGTTATATTTAGGATAAGAAAGACAGCCAAGCTTGCTGCCTAGTTCATCATCTTTCTGCTCCACTGTCCAGTGATGTGATGAGCCTGCTGAGATGGGGGTGGCTGCAGGCTGGATTCCGCAGGCTGTCTTCCTCCTGGCTGTAGTGGGACCCAGGGAGGGGGCTGGGGCCTCATCTGGAGCTGGTGGTCCAGTGGAAGAGCTGGGTGGGAAAAGTGGGTTGGCTTTCAGCATCCCTCGATGTCTCTCTCCCTCCTAGTTTGCCTTCCTGTGTACCAGAAGCTGGAGGAAAAACTACATTGCCCAGAGTTCTTTGCAGCTTTGGTTCTGGATGCTAATTAGGTTCTACCCGTGAGCAATGCTCCTGAGAGATCTGGAATGTAGAAGTGAGACAGAACAGTGTGTGTGTGTTTAATTATTTAAAAATAGTTTTAAGTTCATTTTAATTAATTTTGTTCAGTGTCCTAGTGGATCTATCTCTGTCGCTTTGTGGGTGTTGGGGTGGCGTGTTTTTTTTGGGGGGTGGTGGTGGTGTTTTTTAACTCAGTTATTTCCGGTGGCAGCCCTCTGATTCTCCAGTCTGCAGAGGAAGCAGCTCCCAGGGTGGTGTTCCAACCTACTCTAGGGCTACACCAAAGAGGGCCTCATAGGCAGCAATATCAGCATCACTTGGGAGCTTGTTAAAAGTGCAGTTTTTCCCCTTCCTCTTGCCCCTTACTGAATCAGAGATTATAAGGTGGAACTCAGGAAGCTGCGTTCATACAAAGCTTTCCTGGTGACTCTGCTGTGCTGTGCTGAGTCACTCAGTCATGTGTGACTGTATGCGATCTCATGGACTGTAGCCCACCAGGCTCCTCTCTCCATGGAATTCTCCAGGCAAGAATACTGGGGAGAGTTGCCATTGCCTTCCTCCAGAGGATCTTCTGGACCCAGGCATCGAACCCACTTCTTTTATGTCTCCTGCATTGGCAGGCGGGTTCTTTACCACTAGCGCCACCTGGGAAGTCCCCTGGTAACTCTACTGCACATCAAATTTAAGGAGCACTGGCTTACAACCTTCTCTCTCAGCCCCTCCAGAGATGCTGTAAGCCCCTAAATCCTCCTCTAAATGAATTATACAGCCTCCAAGTGGATGCCTGGGAGCTCAGCAGGGTCCTCCTGCTGAGTATCCACTCCCTTTCTACTTAATATGCCTAGAGTTTCTCACAATGAACACTGGCTGATAAAGTGCAATCAGAGTTCTTGACCTAAACTTTCAGTTTGAATCCCAGGTCACTGCTTCATAACCAAGGGATCATGGGCAAGAAACTGTGCTGCAAATTGTAATTTCTAAAGATGGTCATAGTTGTAGCTTCTGTTCCACATGCTCTTCTAGAATCTTGCTACTCGACCCTCAAGAGTTGGAGTCTACAGCCTATCCTCTGGAACCTGGACAGGCCTTTGTGAACACTTCAATTAGGAGTCCTCAGGACAGCAAGTGACCTCTAAAGGTGTTAGAAAAATGCAATGGGATGTTTGCTGTTGGAGGAACCCAGCCTGGGCAGATCATGGAGAGGTCCTGACACCCTCCTTCTACCTGCCCCTGCTGAGCTCCCAGGAATCCACTTGGCAGCTATGTGAGAGTCAGTCACCTTGAAAGGAGACCCCTCAGCCTCCAAGAATATTCTGTAGCTGATGCCACAGGGAGCACCAATAGTTTACCTTTCCAAGCCCTGCCCAAATTGCAGATTTGGGAGCAAAATAAAAAATTGCTGTTGCTTTAAGCCCCTAAATTTTGGCGGGGGGGTGTTTAGTTTGTATGCAGCAAAGGCTAACTGATACACTGTCTGAAAGCTCAAATCTTTTTTTTTTTTTTTTGGCCATGCCATGCAGCTTGTGGGATCTTAGTTCCCCAACGAGGGTTTGAACCTGTGCCCTGTGCAGTGAAAGCAAGGAGTCCTAACCTCTGGATCACCCAGAGGTGATTAGGTTCATTGTGCTATCTGTGCTTAGTTGCTCAGTCATGTCTGACTCTTTGCAACCCCAAGGACTGTGGCCCACCATCCTCTTTGGTCCATGGGGAGCTTCCAGGCAAGAATACTGGAGTGGGTTGCCATGCCCTCCGCCACAGGATCTTCCTGAGACAGGAATTGAACCGGCATCTCCCGCATAGCAGGCAGATTTTTTTTTTTACCAGCTGAGCTACCAGGGAAGCCTGATTAGGTTCGTTGGTAGAAACTGCATCCAGACCAGGGAAATTTCTAAAAGCTCAGATCTTACAGGGTTGGTGTGAGGGTTATAAGACATGTATCAGGCCATCAAAGTGCTTCAGTGTTAGTGACCATTTCCCTGGCAGGACTGCCCGAGGCACTACCCACGGCTACCATCTCCCCAGCATCCTTTTCTAGAGGTTCCCCCTTCAACTTTCTGTACTTGCAAGATGCCTCACAGAGAGTGGTGGCACCTCCATCACTAAGCACCCACCCAGTACCAGGTACTGTGCCCTGAGTCCTTACAAAAATCCTTGAGGTGTGGCATGGGAGGAAAACATGAGCCCATTTTACAGGTGCGGCAGTCGAGGCTCAGAGTGGGCAAGTATCTTGCTCAACACTACAGGGTGAGTTGGTAGCATAACCCGGTCTGCCTCTGAAATCACTGTCCACCCACAGATTAAAAGTCCTTTCAGCTCCCAACTCCATCCCACAGGGAGAGGAGGGGCAATGAAAAATACACTTGGCAGAACATGGCAGGACAATTAATTTATTGAGAGTGAGGCAGTGGGGAAGGTCAGGGAACAGCCTCTCTTGCCCACATGCTCCAGGGCTTCTTTCTCCCCAGCAGCACCCTTGAAAAGCCAAGGTTGGCAGGAGCTGAGGGGAGTGAATTTAGAGAAGTGAGGCTCAGGGGATCCGGAGAGGAGGGATTGGAGGGTGGGTGGAGCTTGTGGGGTAAAAGGGGAGGCACATGGGGAGAAGACAGGCTCAGAGGGAGGGGGCAAATAAGTCAGGGTTTATAGGTCTGTGGGTGTAAAGGGGGGTGGGGGGGCTTGAGGGGAGGTCAAAGGTGGAGAGGTCAGGGGTGAAGGAGGGATCACGGAATTAAAGGTGGGACTTGTGGGGTCGGAGGTGAAGCAGGGCTCACGGGGCGGGTGTTCAACGTGGGAGAGCTCAAGGGCGGGGATAAAGTGGGGCTCAAGGGTCAACGGTTGGCCAGGGGAAGAGGTGCAAGGTTGTAGGGTCAGGGGTGAGTCAGGCTGGGAGGAGAAGCGGGGATTCTCCGCGGTCAAAGGTTAGCCTCTTAGTAGGGTGCGGAGGTGAAGTGATGGAGGCGCCCTAGGCCACCTCCTCCTCAGCCTCCTCCTCAAACTCGCCCTCCTCGGCCGTGGCGTCCTGGTACTGCTGGTACTCGGACACCAGGTCGTTCATGTTGCTCTCGGCCTCAGTGAACTCCATCTCGTCCATGCCCTCGCCTGTGTACCAGTGCAGGAAGGCCTTGCGCCGGAACATGGCCGTGAACTGCTCCGAGATGCGCTTAAACAGCTCCTGGATGGCCGTGCTGTTGCCAATGAAGGTGGCGGCCATCTTCAGGCCGCGGGGCGGGATGTCGCACACGGCCGTCTTCACGTTGTTGGGGATCCACTCCACGAAGTAGCTGCTGTTCTTGCTCTGCACGCTCAGCATCTGCTCATCCACCTCCTTCATGGACATGCGGCCCCGGAAGACGGCGGCCACGGTCAGGTAGCGGCCATGGCGTGGGTCGCACGCGGCCATCATGTTCTTGGCATCGAACATCTGCTGGGTCAGCTCGGGGACGGTCAGTGCCCTGTACTGCTGGCTGCCCCGGCTGGTCAGTGGGGCGAAGCCGGGCATGAAGAAGTGCAGGCGTGGGAAGGGCACCATGTTCACGGCCAGCTTGCGCAGGTCGGCGTTGAGCTGGCCCGGGAAGCGCAGGCAGGTGGTGACCCCGCTCATGGTTGCCGACACCAGGTGGTTGAGGTCCCCGTAGGTGGGGGTGGTCAGTTTCAGGGTGCGGAAGCAGATGTCATACAGTGCTTCATTGTCGATGCAGTAGGTCTCGTCCGTGTTCTCCACCAACTGGTGCACGGACAGGGTGGCGTTGTAGGGCTCCACCACCGTGTCCGACACCTTGGGTGACGGCACCACGCTGAAGGTGTTCATGATGCGGTCGGGGAACTCCTCGCGGATCTTGCTGATGAGGAGGGTCCCCATTCCAGACCCTGTACCCCCGCCCAGTGAGTGGGTCAGCTGGAAGCCCTGCAGGCAGTCACAACTCTCAGCCTCCTTCCGAACCACGTCCAGGACGGCATCCACCAGTTCGGCACCCTCTGTGTAGTGGCCTTTGGCCCAGTTGTTGCCGGCTCCAGACTGGCCTGAAGAAGGAAAGGGAGGGGACACCCAGGCTGATATGGGGAAATCCCATGCTCCAGTCCGCCCCCAGTCATCTAGTATTTAATTCATAATAAGAAAATTATTACTATTACTATTTATTATGAGCTGTTTTTTGGGTTACATCCTTGCTTCCCATCACCCAACAGCTAGAAGGATTTTTTTGGGAAAGAATTATTTTTATTTATTTGGCTGCACAGTCAGTTTCAGTGTGTGGGATCTGTTTCCTGATTAAGGATTGAACCTGGGCCCTCTGCATTGAGAGCACAGCGTCTTAGCCACTGGGCCACCAGGGAAGTCCTGGCTAGAAGGATTCTGACGAAACCTAAATCATTTTCCACCTTAGCTCAAAACCACCCCCACTTCCTCTCTTTCAGTAAAAGCTCCAGTCCTCTCTGAGTCCCACAAGGTCCTGTATGACCACCCCCGCCATACCCTTCCCTCCTCCCTCTCTCCCCCTCACTCATTCCCCTCTAGACACACAGGCCTCCTGGCTGTTCCTCCAACACACCAGGCCTGGTCCTGCCCAAGGGCCTTGGCATGGGCTGTACTCTCTGCCTGGAGCGCTGTTTCCTCAGATATCTACATGGCTCCTCCCTCTTTCCCCTCCTTCAGGACTTAGAGGCTCTGCCTGACTAATCTATACAACTGCAAATCCTCCCCATTTCTAATTCCTCTTCCATACTTGATTTTTCTCCTTAGCACTGATAAACTTGTTCTTTTTTTAAAAAAAAATTATTATGCTTATTGTCTGTAATCTTGAAGGGGAATGCAAGCTCCAGAGGACAAGGATTAGGATTAGACTATCAGCTGGTATTTTTGTGAACCGGTAATATTTCTTCTTGCCCCTTTCTCTGCTTCCAACCTGGTCCGGCCTGCTTATCACCCATCTGGATCAGAACAGTGGCTTCTGCACTGGTTCCCCCAGCAGCAGCCTACAGCCTCTCCACAATGTTCTCCTTGAAGCCACGAGAGGGCGCCTGTGAAAACCCGTGTCAGGTGCCACCCCTCCTCTGCCCGCTGCCCTTCCAGGGCTCCTATCTCCCTGGGATAAAAACCAGTCTCCCCAGCAACGCACAAGGTCCTACACAACCCGCGCCTTCCCCTCCGTGTCCTCCCCTGCCCCCTGCTCACTCTGCTCCAGGCACAGGGGCCTCCTCACTGTTCCTGCCCCAGGGCCATCGCACGTGCTGCTGCTGTTGCCTCCGCCTGGAATGCTCTCCCTCTCAGGTATGACTGAAACTCACTTCAGATCTCTGTCCAATGTCACCTCATCCAAATTAAAGGATTTGAAGTGGCGGTCTGGCTCCTGAGTCCACACTTTTACCACCACCTCCCCTACCTCATCTCTCAGAGGCCACAGGATCTTTTGGCCCGACTGGAGCCACCCTTGATCATCCAAGAATCCCTCACATCCTTTGGCCAACCTCACGTAGTCTCTCCCTAGCCATTTCCTGAGGGCTTATTGTGAGCCCCACCCACACAGAATCATCTTTATCTTCCTGAATCTTTCTCAAATCAGACAGGGGAAGTCACTTGTCCAAGGTCACACAGCTTGTCCTGTCAATCGCTAGACTCCAGATTAAACTACTCTGTACTGAGGAGGAGAGGTGCTGGGGGGAGGGATAGCCTGGGCTCTGAAGTCAGGTGGGGGTGTGCATTTAGCTGGACCTAGTGCATATGCTAAGTTGCCTCAGTCATGTCTGACTCTTTGCAACCCTATGGACTGTAGTCTGCCAGGCTCCTCTGTCCATGGGGTTCTCCAGGCAAGAATACTGGAGTGGGTTGCCATACCCTCTCTTCCAGGGGATCTTCTTGACCCAGGGATTGAACTTGGTCTCTCCTGTCTCCTGCACTGGCAGGTGGGTTCTTTACCACTAGCGCCACCTGGGAAGTCCCTGGGAAGCTTGACCGAGAAGTATGAGGAAAGCTTTCCTAGAAGGTTGTTCAGTGTGTGTGTGCCCTTGAACTTGAGGGCTGCAAATGTGTCCATTGTCTTCACCTATGCTGCTCCCTCTTGTCTTGCACACCTTTCCTCTTTTCATTGACCTTTGGTCAGCCCAAGTCCCACTCATCTTTTAGGCTAAAGACATCATTAAGAGTTATACTGATAATAAAACCTACAACAAAACATCAAATGCTTATGTATTTTTTCCTCTGTGCTAGGCATTGTTCTGAGTTCCTTATACATATTAGTGGCTTTAAGCCTCACAGTCTTGAAAAGTAAGTCTCTGTATTAACCCTGTTTTAAAGATCAAGAGACTGAGGCACAGGAAGATTGTAGGGCCTTTCCAAAATCACCCAGTGGATTCAATCAGTGATTGAGTTTGACTTTTTTTTTTCCCTTCTCTTCCCATTTATTTATCTTCCCAGCTCCCTCCAGCAGGATGTCAGCTGCAGGGGTGGACAGAAAGCTTTGTTTGTTTTGCTCTTGGCTATATTCCCAGGGTGGGTACAGTAGGGCCTGGGGTATGCAGTAAGTGCTTAATAAGTATTTGTCAACTGCACGAAGTAGCAGAGCTGGGATCTGAACGCTGCAGTCTGGCTCAGGTCCATGGGTTAAATTAAAATGCCACCTCCTCTGGGAAGCTTTCTCTACCCTGCACTTCGCCTGTTGTGTCAGATGCCTCCCCTGGATTCCCACAGTGGCCTGTGTATCCGCTTTCCCCACTGGGCTCTGAGTTCCTCAGTCTAGATGCTAGGTGGAGAATTTTCACCAAGCATGTGGAAGTGAAAGAATTGGGGGGAGGGGGACGCTTCCCTGCCTGTGCCTCACGGTGACTCACCAAACACAAAATTGTCAGGACGAAAGATCTGGCCGAAGGGGCCAGAGCGGACAGAGTCCATGGTGCCTGGCTCAAGGTCCACCAGGACAGCTCTGGGCACGTAATTTCCTCCTGCAGAGAAGCAGATGGACAGCAGCTTGGTCAACTCCAGGAACCAGCACCCAGCCCCCTCCCAGGCCCTCTCCACCCCCACTCTGGCCAGGTGCCTCTGCCCCTTACCAGTGGCCTCATTGTAGTACACGTTGATTCTCTCCAGCTGGAGGTCACTGTCCCCGTGGTATGTGCCCGTGGGATCAATGCCATGCTCATCACTGATCACCTCCCAAAACTAGAGAGCGGGAGGTAGAAAGGACCAAGAAGGGGTGTCAATGGCCAGGCCTTCCCCCACCTCCGTCTTCTGAGCTCAGGACCCCCAATCACCTCCCTGGCTGCCACCTGTCCCCCAGCAAGGTGAGTGGGGGGCCGGGACGCAGAGTGGGCAGGCGAGGATGAGGCAGCAAGTAGGGAGCGGTGGGGGCGGGGTGAAGCAGATTCAACATCCCAGCCAAGACGGCCGGTGGGGGCAGCCCTCCCGGGCTGCTGCCGTGGGCAGGGGCGGGGTCTCTTTGTGCCTGTCGAGGGGCCAGCGGGCCAGCTGTGAGGCCAGCTGTGGCGAGCGGACAGAGTCCGGGCCCCACCCCCATCAGTTCTTTGTTTCCCAGCTTGGCCCTGCCCTTCACGCCCCTCCCCCACCGTCCCTGGGGTGCTGGCTTCCTGGGGGACCTGGCCCCCCCACAGGCCCGGGGTGGAGGAGCTCTGCGGGGCTCAGTGGACCGCGCTCGGCATCCTCCCAGGGCCCGGTCCCCCCGCGCACCTTGGCTCCGATCTGGTTGCCGCACTGGCCGGCCTGCAGGTGCACAATCTCCCGCATGGCGGTGGCGCTGATGCTGGACGCGGCGGCGCTGGTGCTGATGCTGCGAACTGCGGCGGCGAAGGCGGCGGCGAAGCACGGTCCCTGCGCCCCCGGGGCGCCTCTATATGAGCAGGCGGGGCTCGCGTCACGGCCCGGTCACCGGCCCGCTCCGCCCCCTGGTCCCGCCCCGGGACGGAGGGTGCGGGGAGGGAAGGATATCCCTCCCCTCCCTCCTGGAGACCCCCGTTTCCCCCCAGCTCCGGGCAGTGGGGGCGAGGCCTCTCGGGCGCCTTAGTACCCCGTCCCTCCGTCCCACCTCTCCCGCCACCAGCCGGGCCTGGCAACCTGGGATTTGCCAGGATTGGGCGGGGAGGGGAGGGGAGCAGCGGAGAGGGAGGGAGAGAGCCCCGCAAACGTGCAGCGGGGAGATTCAGCCGCTCCACCCCCCAACCCCCGCCGCGAACGACCCTGCCTCAGTTTCTCCGGCCCAAGCCTCCCTTCCCATCCCGTTTCGTTGTCATTCTCCAGAAACGCTCGCCTTAACCACGAGGGCTCGTGGTGGCGCCCGAACTGGCAGCTCCAGAGGAGCCGACTGTTTGGGGAGGTGGGAGGCGGTCGATTCCTGCTGGACTTCTCTTGAAGCTACGTAGTAGGTAAAACCACGATTCGCCTTCCCTGTTCGACTGCGGATGCTTCTGGAAGCCGACGGAGGTGTGTGTGTGTGTTGGGGGGGGCGGGCTGTGCGCTCCCCCCGGACACCTCTATTGGGCTCTGAGTCTGTCGCAGGTGGGGTCATCCTCAGCGTTGCCTGGGGTCGAAATCAGTGATTAAGACTTACAGATGGATTACAGATTGCAGGGGAATGGAGGGCCCCTCCGAGGTAGGGGTTGCCTTGCTGCCCCCAGCTCGGCACCTGCCTGTTCCATTGTTACAATTTATTACAAGTCATCGCCCTGCCTTTGCATTTCTAATTAGTGCATGACCTTGCACAGGTCACTTGGCCTCCCCCTGCTGAATTTCCTGCAAGATGGAGCCTTCAGGAATGCCTGCCCTCTAGGCAGTTGGGAGGGTCCCCGGGGGGGAGCGAACAATAAGTTGTAGCTATTGGTATTACAATTATTATTGTGACACTGGGCTAGACTTCCTGTGCTGCCCCTCTTGGGGCCAGCTTCTGCCGGCAGCCTCCCGCTGTGACATCCCGGGAAGCCTCCATATCCTCTGTGGCTTCTGGCTACTTCGGGGTAGGGGTGGGGTTGGCCAGGCCCATGGACTGGGACCTCACAGTTCTCACCAGTGGCTTCCGATTTTGTGGTTCTCCACAGGGCAGGGACATTTGGCAATGTCTGGGGACGTTTTTAGTTATGCCTAAATGGTTTGCGTGTGTGTGTGTGTGTGTGTGTGTGTGTGTGTGTGTGTGTGTGTGCATGCTACTGGCACCTGTAAGTGGATGTTGCTGAACACAGGGTGCACAGATAGGACAGGCTTCCGCCACTATAAGAATTATCTGGTCCAAATATCAATAGGGCTCAAGGCCAGGGATCAGTCCCCAACCCCCAGGGTCTAATGCCTGATGATCTGAGCTGGAGCTGATGTAATAGTAATAGAAATAAAGTGCACAAGAAATGTAATGTGCTTGAATTGTCCCCAAACCTTCCGCCGACCCGCCCTGGTCCATAGAAGAATTGTCTTCTATGAAACCAGTCCTTGGTGCCAAAAAGCCTGGGGACTGCTGTTCAAGGCTAAGAAATCCTGTGTTAATTATTTGAGAAAAAAACAAGATTGAGTGGGATCTTTAGGTTCACACTAGACACCAGAGCAATGCAGGAGACCTGGGTTTGATCTCTGGTTAGGGAAGATCCCCTGGAGAAGGAAAGGGCAAGCCACTCCAGTATTCTTGCCTGGAAAATTCCAGGCAAGGAATTTTCAAAGGAGCAGAGGAGCCTGGCAGGCTACAGTACATGGGGTCGCAAGGAGTCGGTCATGACTGGACGACTAACACAACAACAAGACACCAAAATAAATTCCTGATGGATCAGATCATACAAATAGGGGTGACCCCCCCTCCCCTTCACCCCAGGATCTGTGAATTACTTCCTCTGTCTCTGATTTAAATGTGTGTAGCATCCTGGGACTTCAGTAGGTCACATAATTATGGAGCACAGTCTCTTGGGGGAGCTCCACAGAATCCCCTAACCCAGAAATTCTCAGCTGGGGGTGACTCCCCCTCCATTACAACCTGGGGTTGTGATTGGCACCCAGTGGGTGGAGTCTGTGGAGGCTGCTCACTGGCCTACAGTGCACTGAAATGGCCCCTGCAGCGAAGAATTATCTGGCCCCGAAAACCAACGGCAATAACCAAAGTTGAGAAACCTGACTGAGACTTTCCAGATTATCAGACGTTGTTATAATTGATCCCTGGGACATGGTTTCCGGATTGATATACGAAGACTATCAATCCATGTTAATATCTCTCAAGAATTCATAAACCCGGTGTTGGCATTTCATTCTTTAATATAGCAAGAAAACATAAAAACATAAAAGTGGAAGTGGCCCTGCTGGGAGGGGCTAATTTGGGGTTCAGCCCCAGGAAACTGGGACTTCCTGTGTCACCCCTCCAGGGCAGGGCTGATCTGGGGTCAGGACGGAGCTCCATACAGGTGGGGCTTTCTGGACTAGCCCACCTGGGAAGGGACAGCCCCGCCGGGGGAGCACAGGCCCTGGAAAGCAGAGGGTGCCCTCTGTCTTCCTCTGTGTCAGGGCATGCCTTGGGTTCCCTGAGGGTCCTTGGGGGAGGAATACAGAGAGGGAAAGTGGGGAGGAAAGCGGCACGCAGAACATAGGTGGTTCTGGGACTTGTCATTGCCTGAGATGTAGAAAACCTGCAGGGATGAAGCCAAGAGAGGTTGTGGTGGACTGACATCACCTTCCCACCATGCCCGTTCTTCCACCCCAGTCTGGCCTCTCCTGCATTCCCTTCCTGGGAGATGAGGAGTGCCAGGCATACCCAGGGGCTCCCAGACAAGCAGACCCTCCCTGCACCCAGGTGTCCCACGGCATCACTTACTACCCAGAAAGCCATCAGAGCTCCCTGCAAGAAGCCGGCCAAAGCATCATAGGGGTGGTGCCGGTGGTCCAAAACCCGGAGGTAGCCGGTCAGCAGAGCCAGGCACAAGAAGAGGAGCTGGATGGTGGGCCGTAAGAGCCAGGTTTTCCGTCCCCAGGAACCGGCCTGTATGTAGAGCTGGAAGGCGGGTGGCAGTGCCTTGAAACCCTGGTAAAGGGTAATCAGAGGGACTCCACCCCGGGGCTACATTTTTGTGCCCACCCGTGTTTTCTACCTGAACCTGCCAGTTTTGTATGGAAATATATTTCAGCTTCTAAAGAGGGTAGGGGCTGTGTCCATCACTGTAATAGAACTGTGTGCTCTTAACTACATGCTAGCATTGGGAAAATTGTTAGGTGGTGAATGATTTCCTAAGAGTCAGGTGAGACCCTCGGGGTAGGCTCATGCTGTGAGTGGGCACTGCCACTTCCTGCCAGGGTCAGGTCTCCAATTGAAGCAGGTCGGCCTCATTGGCGAACCCTCAAGGAGCAGAGTTTGGGCTCTTGATTTTGAAATGGAAAACAGAAAAAAAAAATCCCATCAGGTGAAATTTACTTCCTTGAGATGAGCAAGCAGAATGGGACAGTGGTGCTTGTATGTTTTAGGGAGACATCAACTGTGGGCACTTGAGGGACACTTAAGAGGTGGGGGGGAAAAAGAGGTGGGGGAATTCCCCGAGATCTAGACTATGCTGTTCACAAAATTGTCCACTCCGTCCAAAAATCACAGCAAGGCTGGCCTCTGAGTTGTGTGTGGTCTGTCTGTGCACGTTGGCATGTTGGCGTGCACCCAGTCCCCCAACCACCGCCCCATCCTGGGGACGAAGGGAGTCTGTTTTGCTTGTTATTAATGATTAATAGTGACCTTTAGGCCAGATCCTGTTCTAAGTGCTTTGAGGGTATCAGCTCATCTATGTGATGAGGCAACAACCCTAGGAGGCAAGTGCTATTTCCATACAGATGAGGAAACCGAGTTTCAAGGTCTCACCCAATGTCACACAAAGTTGAGGCTGGGAATAGAACATGCACATTCCACCTCCAAAACTCTGTGCTTTTATCACTACAGGAAGCTGTAATTACTTTGTCTTAAAATACAAAGGGGCAGGGGTGGTTTGGGGGAGCTGGCAGTTGAATCCACTGTCCCTCAGGGAGAAAACATTGCTGGTGTGGAGGCAGCTGTGTGATCATCACGTGCCCCCGTGGCTGGAGCCTCTGTATTGTTGTGTCTGCCCACCACCGAGCTTCGGTGCTTTGGGCTGGCTCTAATCCGCTTCTGCCACCCAAGTCTATGCCCCTGGGTTGTTGGCCCCTTCCCAGAGGCAACTCTCTCCGCCCCCCTGCTTCCCTTCCTGCCATTTTATTACCTAAATCTTAGATCTTCACCTCAGCTGGGTCTGGGGTGATTTCCCTTCCTGCTGTCCTTGGTGGAGCCCAGTCCTGGGCACAGACCCAGCCTGGCATGAGCCCTCTCCAGCTGCAGGGGCAGGGGTCGGGGGCACAGAGGGTTCTGCAAGTTGCTATTCTGGGACCAGGATGCTGAATGAATCTTAAGAGGAGATGGCCCACCCCACTCTTGCCTTCCTGACTCTGGGGGAACACACAAGCTCTGTGGGAGCTGTGCCTGGCACTGCGGGCACCATGGGATGGTGGGGGCGGGGGGAACAATGGAGCATTTTCTGGCCTTGCTGGGTGTGCAGCTCACCTCCCACCAATACTCACCACCAGATACACCATGCAGTACATCCCCAAGGAGGCGTTCTCAGAATAGAAGGACATCCTGGGGGATGGGCAGGGGGAGCATGGATATCAGCTGGGGGTGGAGTGGGGTGGGGTGGGGTGGGGACACCTCCTGGGTTCCCCTCCCTGGCCACCCACTCGCCTGGCATCGAGGACATCTTCAGGATGCCCTGTGCAGCTGTAGTTGGTGATGTAGCCGTTCTCACAGTCAAAGGAGGTTGGATCGGGCAGGCACGTGGCCAGAAAGTGGGGCCGCAGTTGACCTGTGGTCATCTTGGCGATACTGGTCAGGGAGAAGCTGGCCAGGCTGCCAAAGATGAAGGCGCCCAGCTGCTTGTAGATCATGGCCACGTAAGTGCTGCTCATGAAGGCTGGCGAGCTCAGCTGCAGGCCCCTGACCCGAATCAGCTCTCCCAGGCTGATCTGTGGGGCCGAAGTGGATGGGTGAAGGGGTCACTGCTGAGGGCAGGGGGTGCAAGGAGGGAGGGAAATCCTCCATGCTTTATCGCATGTGGAAGGGAGGCTGTTGTTTCCCACCAAACCAGCCGAAAAATGTGGGTCTTCTCATTCCATCACACACACACACAAATGGGTAACTTCTCCCACCCCTTGTGTCTGAAATGGGCAAGACTCCTAAGCCAAGGAATATGGCTTCCCGTTATCACCAGGGAAACGGGGGGTCCCATATCTGAAAGGGGTAGGATTTCGATATACCAGGAAAAGAGGCAGGGCATGGCCCTAGCTTATATCAGACATGGGTAGGATTTTCTGCCCTACATCTGAAAGGAGTGGGACTTCCTATTACACCAGGAGAAGAGGTGGGACATCTCCTTAGTTTATGTCAGACATAGGCAGGATTTCCTGTCCCATATCTAAAAAGGGCAGGAGTTCCTGCCATACCAGGAAAAGAGGTGGGATATCTCCCTAATTTATGTCATACATAGGCAGGATTTCCTGTCTCATATCTGAAAAGGGCAGGACTTCCTGTTATACCAGGAAAAGAGGACAGACTTCCATCCAAATGCTGGAAAATTGTAGAACATCCCCTGTCACCAGGAGGAAGAAGCAGGATGTTCCATGTTTGAAAGGAGGAGGTTTCCCACCTTCACAGGGGGCAGGGCTGCTTCCTGCCTTCTGCATAAAGGGTGGGGGCTTCCCAGTCTACTGGGGGGAGGAGGGGCTGAACTTCCTGTTCCATGCCTAAGGCAGAGAAGGGGTTCTTTCTGTTATACTAAGTCAAAAGTGGGGGCTTACTTTGTCCTCAAGGAAAGGGGTTTTATACCATTGAGCAGTGAAATGTCCCATTTCATTAGGAAAAAGAGGTGGTATTTACTCCTGCTTTAGATCTATAATCTGTGGGGGTTCCCATTTTGCCAGAAAAAGGGGTGAACTTGCTCATAGCATGTCACCACAGCCTGAGGTGAAAGTGGCCAGCCTCTTACCGTGAAGATGGAGATGAAGAAGCCCATCTTCATGAGTGCCGAGTCTTCGATGATATAATGGGCCATCCGGGGGTATTGGATGGTGGTGTCATTGCAAAAGAAGCCCTGGATGTGGGGTTCCAGCAAACCGGTCTCACTCAGCACAATGGGGAGGCTGACTGCAGGGGGTGGAGATGACCCCACTCATGGACGGGTCACCTGAGGTTGACTCTCCTTAGGCCTTCTGCCAGGCTGTCCTCCTAGCATCTCCACAGCCTGGACACGGGGACATGGGCAGGGAGGACAGTCTGGCCAGGAGGCCAGAGGAGGCCAGAGCCCCAGGGACCCATTCACAGGTGGGGTCTTGGGAATGAGGTGGGTAAGGGGTAAGGATAATGATGGAAGGGATGAGGGTGGAAGGGCTCACTCTTTCCGTATGTGTGTGTGTGTGTCCTCATGTATGCATGCATATGTGTATGACTGTGGCTCTGCATGTCTTGTGTGTGAATGTGTATGTGTGCTGATGGATAGCTATGTCTATGTCATGTGTATGTGGTGTGAATAGGTGTTTGTGGTGCTCATGAGTACATGTCTGTGTGTGTGTATGAGAGAGAGAGAAAAAAAGGAGATTATACATTGTGTCCATGGATGTGTGGGTTGCGCTAGTGTGTGTGGTCCTGTCTGGTATGTCTCTTCCATGCCTATGTGGACGGTTCTGTGGCTGATCGAGCTGGGAGAAAATGGTAGCAAAGTTGTGTGTGAGCAGCATCTGGGGCCCCTCACCTGACACTACCATCCTGAAGTCAGGCAGACCAGGGGGCCTGTCTTCCAGCAGGTGTAGGCCTGCTCATTCTAAAAGCCTATACCAGGCCTCCCTCCCCGTCTTGACTCTGTCATCCACTGAAGCCTAGTGGAGTCAGGCAGCTGGAACCCAATCTCTCACCATCCCCAGCTCCCTCTCTGGGCTGGAAGGGCCAAGCTAGCGTCCCAGTCTGGCCTCCTCATCCCAGCAAAGGAGCTTTGGTCACTAGTTCTACACACTGGGGAGTTGAGGGTATTGGTCTATGCCAGCCACACATCTGGACCCCAAGCAAGCTCAAGCCACATGGGTACCCACACACCCAGAATCTGACACACACAATTATACAACCAAACAGTGTGACCCAGACACCCAGATTCAGATGTACACACACAGACATATAACAATATACCCACAACACACATAGGCCCATATAGACCCAGACACAAAGCTGGCTACACAAATACCATTGTATGGACCACCACCCCAGATGCATAGTCACGGGCTCCCATAGATCAAGTGCATGCATAGGAGTCACCCACAGTGAACGCCCCCGCCCCCCCCCCCCCCAAGCCAGTACAGCATGCAACACTGCAATATACTATGCAACTCAGGGACCCAAAGGGACACACACATACACACACACATGTGCATACACACACAGAATTATACATTCATGGATATAAGTGCAACCAGACCAGCCCCAGACATACAGATAGACCCAGGGGCTTGCACACAACATACACATAGTCAAAACGTACACAGAGATATATATAGTACAAACATACCTCCCACCACAGACACATAGACAGACCCAGATACACAACTCAGGGAGACTAACAGCACATAAAGTCATATGTAAGACTGAAAAAAAAAAAAAAAAGATGTGCAGCTGGATGCTGACCCCAGCATCCAGATTCAGGATGACAGGTAAGCACACAAAAGCCATTCTTGTGGAAAGTCCCCTTCTGCTCCCTTCGCGCAGAGTCTCATTGACCCAGACATCCCAGAAATATGCTGATGACACAAATGTGAAGACACACAGCCCAAGCACACACATTAGGGCAGGCAGCCAGCCCCAGGCCTAGCAAACCTCAGATAAAGACACACAGGAAGACAGACTCCCTCCCAAGACTTCTTGGGTGTCCACATGGGGCAGGGGCTCAAGGATGGTAGGGAGGGGCTCACCCAGCATCAGACAGAATAAGTCCAAAGCCACCAACAGCTTGGCAGTCCAGGAGTGTGGCAGCAGATGGAACAGGGGCATCCTGCGCGGGTCTCCGGGCCACAGGCACTGATATCGGACCACCAACTCAGGCAAGGCCAAGATGGTATGTGGTAAATTGATTGACTGTGGGGAACGAAGGGGTTGGCATGCCCACCCAGACTGGGATTAGAACTCAAGAGGCATCTGGTCACAGTGGGGGAGAGGCTGGTTTGAATGGTGAAGATCAAGGTGGGCGGGGAGGGGTCCCATTGCAGGCCAGTAATCAGATGGCCAAGGAGGCAGGGCAACCCCGAGAATGGCCAAGGGGGTGGGACCTTCCTGAGGATGGCCTAAGGGTCAGAGGAAACTGAGGCCTCCCTGACTCCATTAGTTGGGAGCCCCATCCCATTCAGGGACTTGACTGATTTTGGGGTAAGGTCTTGAAAGTTTGAGTGGGGTCTGGAAGAAGGTGGAGAGGAACAAAGTGGGTGGGGACTAAGTGCTCAGACAAAATGCTCAGCAACCAGAGGACTCCAGAAAAGTCAGACTAGGAGTGGGGATGGTTCAAAGACCTGGACTGAGAATGGGGCAGAGAGTTCTGGGAAAGTGTAACCCAGGACAAAATACTCAGAGACTGGAATCTCCAGGAAGGTCAGACTAGGGAGACAATAGAAAGGCGGAGCCTGGGGAGAGGGCAGTGCTGGCCGGAGAAAAGTAGAAAAGTGAGTGGGCCAGGAGAGTGGGCAAGGCCTCGGAAGTTGGTCTGAGAAGTGGGCGGAGCTTACGGGAAAGTGGGCGGGACTGGAAGGTGGGCAGGGCTTGGGACAATGGTGTCTAGGAAGTGGGCGGTGCCTATGGTGAATTACAGGGAAGTGGGAGGGGCTGGTGAATGGACAGGGCTTGGGATGCCGAGGGCGGGAGAGTGGGCGGGGCCTGGGAGAAAGGGAAGTGGAAAGGGCTTACGAAGTATGACAGGGAAGTGGTGGGGCTTGGGAGTGGGCAGGGCTTGGGAGACTGGGGCAGCTCTGCGAGGGGCAAGCCCACCGTTCTCAGGGTCCCGCTGGTCAAAGTCATATCGGGGTTGACGAGAGTCCTCCTGGGAGAGACGTCTCCGTGCTGGCGATTGCAGACCTTGGGCGATTCCCTGGTGGTCATTCTCCAGCTGAGAGCCTGATTGGGCAGGCGGGACCCTTCCATCTCCACCAACGGCTGCCCTGTCCCTCTCCGCCACGCCGGGAGTCCTCGCCGCTCCTCATTGGTCCGGTGCGGGCCAATGGGAATTCGCCTCCGGGCTTGCCCTGTCTTTACTGTCCCCGGAGCACCGTCCCCGCGGGGACTCGGGGTTGCACCGAGTGGGGATGGGTGAGGGTCTTCAGTCCCACTCCTGCTTCCTATGCCCTGTTCCCGCGTCCAAGACCCTGTCTGGTCCCGTTCCAGCCGGGCTCCGGTGTCTCCCTTTCCCTGTTACCACGCGCCTTTCTCCGAGTTTTTCAGTAGACGCCGAAGCATCTTTTCATCCTTTCAGCCTAGACACCCTCCTCCCACCCTCCCATTCCGTGAAGCCCTGGACCGAGGCGCCGGGTCCACCAGGGGTCGCCCGCGGCCCACACTGCCAAGGAAAGGGACCCAGAGTTTCCTTAAGGGAGGGAGGGAGGGATAGGCCCCCAGAAGGAGAGCCTGGGGGGTGGATCTTTGGTGGCTCAGAGACCCTGGATCTTCCCTGGGGGCGGGACCTGTGTTTCTTTGGTTGTGCTCCCTTGTATTTGTGTCTTTGCCAGTCTTTCCAGGTCAGCCTGGGTCAGTCAGTGTGTGACTTTGGTGGTCTTTGGGCATCTGATACTGTGTGTCTTTGAATGCATATTCCAGAGCCTTCAAGACTCTCTCAGGCTATATGTTAGTGGGTATGTGTGACTCTGGGCATGTGTGACTTTTGTGCTGTTGTGGCTAGCTTGGGCAGCTGTGTGTCTAGGATTCCATCTCTGGGCATGTCTTAGTGTGTGACTGTGTGTATGCCTGTATGGTGTATCCCCACCCCTGTTCTGGTATGCATGTGATTGTGGGTCTGCTATGGTGTGTACTTATCTTCTTGGGTGTATATGCTCTGAATATGTATCTGTTGTGTCTCTGTGTGTGTCTGTGGCTAGCTTTGGTGGCTACTCTTGTGTATCTGTGATTATATGTCTCAGTGTGTGTATGTGTATGTGTTGTGTGTTTGTGTCTGTCTTTGTTTGTGTAATTGTGTACTGCCTGAATTGGGATGTCCTTTGTACACCAGTGTCTGTCTGGTGGCTGCCTTTCTGGGCCAGTTGGAGAGTCCCTTCCAGGTGTTAGCCATGCTGGGGCTTCCTTCCTGGGACAGGCTGGCTTGCTTCTCAGCAGAGTGAGCTGGCTTCTCAGGGACCGGGCCCTCTGAAGGGTACCCAGGGCCTGCCCTGGTATGCTTGGGTCTTCCCCATCCCTGTGTCTGTCCACTGCCATTAGCAGGGAAACACCATTTCCTACCTTTGATGTCACTGGTGTGAAAATTTTCCCTTCCTCCAAATAGACCAGGTCACTGGTTTCTTTCTCTCTTTTTTATTTTTTTCTGTTAAATTGTGTGTGTGTGTGTGTGTGGCCACTGGTTTTTCTATGTGCTCATACCTGACCACGATTCTGTACGTAAAACACACACACAAACCAAGACAAAGCAAACGTGGAAAATGTAAGTGGGCAGAAGCTTATACAGTGGAAGGTTCATGATCTCTTTTTCAGATAATTCTCCTGAATACCTCTAGCTTCCTTCCTTTTTTTTAAAATTTATTTATTTGGCCACCCTGGATGTTAGTTGTGGCATGTGGGATCTAGTTCCCTGACCAGGGATCGAATCCAGGCCCCCTGCATTAGGAGTGCAGAGTCTTACCAGGGAAGTCCCCCACTAAGCTTCTTATAAACCTTCCAGATGTGTGCTATGCAAATATGTCTTTGCTCTAAAACCAAATCCGCATTCTTTGTTTTCTTAGCCCTTTGAGATCTCTATCGGGCCGCAAATAGATGACTCAACCTCCCCCATGGCTTGATTACTGAACTGATTCTATGAGTGATAATCTGACCATTTCTCTTTCGATGACACCTGACTATTTCCATTCTGAATTCTTCCTGCCTCTCTTTTGGCCCAGACATCTGCACTCGTTTCTGGACCCTGGTGCTTCATCTACAGGATCAAATCCCCACCTACAAGTCGCACAGAGGCACCGGACCATCAGCCTCAATCATGCCAGAGAGCACTTGCTGTATGCCAGGTATCATTCTGGCTTCCGATTCAGGACAGTAATCCTACGAGGTGGTCCCTGTATTAGCTATACTTCCCAGATGGGAACCTCGAGGCAGAGAGGTGAAGGCATTTGCTTTGAGACAGAACTGGGATTTAAAGCTAGCTATGCTTTTGAGACGTTCTCTTATTCCCATTTCAGTTCAGTTCAGTTCAGCTCGGTCGTGTCTGACTCTTTGCCACACCATGGACTGCAGCACACCAGGCTTCCTGTCCATCACCAACTCCTGGAGCTGGTGTGAAAAGCGAGGCTCAGAGATGGGATCTTGTGCCATTGTTGTTCCTCAACTAGAAACACACTGGTAGGTACATCCCCTCACTACTACTTTGCTTATCCTGAACACTCATTATGTTGGAAACACACAGTTCAACAGTAGCTGGATAGGAACCCCAACTCCACAAAGTCTAATGGCACCATCATGCCTTGTCATGTTTACACAATCTGGCAAGTGCATTCACATGCTGGGTCTGTGTTTTCCCGGCCTCCCCAGGGCCGAGGAGACTTGGACCCAGCTTTTCCAGAGACCTAACCTGGAGAACGTGATTCCTCTCTCAGTTTCAATTTCCTCCTTCAACACGTGTGGACACTCCTTTGGCTCAAAACCAATCTCACTGAATTCTTTTCTTCTCATTTTTCTTCTTTTCTTGGTTTACAGCCCCCTGCTGCGTCCCATGCCCTCTCACTGTGCACTTACCCAGTAATCACTAAAGAACTCTTTCAGGCTTTGCCTGTGGGGACACGAAGGATCCAGGCCAGTGGACTTCATACAGGGTGGCGGGCAGTCAGGAACTCAGAAGGAGGTGGGTTTGGCTAGGAAAAATCAAGGCATACTTCCTAGAGGAGGTGCCTGTTGTCTGGGCCTCTGAGAGGGCAGAAGGGTCTCCCCCCACCCCGCCCCCAGCTACTTCCTGCCCAATCCCTCCCTTGAGCCCTGAAATGGCAATGGTGAGAGAATTCAGGTCCTTCCTCTAGAGGGGAGGGAAACCAGGGCCCACTCTCTCCTGGGGAGACAGCTGAGCACACAGAGGTGCAACTACTAAACCATGGGGTGCTAGGCAACTGATGCTGAGCGCTCCATGGTGGGCGGGGCTGTCTATGTCATATGTCCCGACCACAACAATGCGTCATGGCGCTCCCTGGCTGCGGCCTGCACCTTCCCCAGGCTGCCAGGCCTTGTTCCCCCACCCTGGAGGGGGTGTACAGAATTCTGCTAAGCCCCTTGGCATCTAGAGTTCAGAAGTCACTGGAAGTCCTTGACTGTGACTTTGACTTTTGGAGTCTCAGTTTTTTTGTTTTTTTTTTTTTTCACTCCAGCCATTGGTATTGTAGAAAACTCAGTGATCCAGCTCACCTGGAATGAGCCTTTGCCATGGGCCTGCCACTGCTCACAGCAAGTTCTCAGCTACCCTTTGAGATTTACTCTTATTCCCATTTAGCAGATGTGAAAAGTGAGGCTCAGAAAGCTGAAGCAGCTTGCCCCAGACCACACAGCAAGACATTGGAGGGCTGAAACGCAAGACTGTTAGAGCGGGGGCAGCAAATTTTCCACTGAGAGACCAGAGAGAGTAAACATTCGGGGCTTTGTGGGCCAAACAATCTCTGTTTGGCCGGAACATTGCAAAAATCACCACAGACTGTATGGAAATGAATGAGCGTGGCTGTGTGCTGATATAATTTTATTTGTGGACACTGAAATTTGAATTTCACATGATTTGCACCTGTCAGGAGTCTTCTTTTGACTTTTCCCAGCTGCTTCAAAATGAAAACACACAAAATGTCAGTGAACTAAGGTTTTTCCACCTCTAGAATCCATGCAGGTAACTATTATACTTCATTCATTCCTTTATTCAATGAATACTATCAAGGCCTATAATTTTCTAGGTACTGGAGATAGCATTGAAACCAGGCAGGCAAAGAGACTCCTCTTTGGGACTTAACAGTTTCTTGGGGCAAAACAACCATGAGCAAGTAAACAAACGAACAAGAATATCTCACGTGGTGGAAACTGCTAGTAAGGAAATTTCAAGGGGTGATGTAACTGGGGCCCGAGAGAGAGACACTTTCGTTTGGGTTATCCGAGATGGTGCCTGGGAGTTCTCTGAATTCCTCTTTTTTGTCAGCTCAGGCAAACCTTGTCTGTGAGCTGCCTTGGGGTGGGGTTTAATAATAAACAGAATGGCCCGTGGCCTGTGAGCTTCTTGGCAGAGCGATGGTTATCTGGTGAAGCCTCTTTGTCCTCAGAATCTTTGTATCTATCTTCCTGGCTGGTCAAATTCCTCTGAGAAAAGATCCCACCCATCCCCATCTTTCAGGTCCTGGCTGCTGGGTAGGGGGCGAGGGTCAAGGTGGGACAGTTTCAACTCTTGCATTCAAGTTCACACATTTGATTCACACATGATCCTAGCATGATTCTTCTGTTATCAACTGCATTCCTCCCACCAGAAATGTTGAGATTTCCGTGGTCTGGAGGGGAAAAAAAGGCAACCAAGAAATGGTTGTGTTTCCACCCTACTGGGGAGCAGAGCTGGTATCTCTTTTGGGAATTTACTTTCAACCAACGCTTCTACTTTAGCTGCCACCTACCACATCTCTTTTGGAGTTGGCAGGAGGGCACCAATAACTGAGGCGTGAGACATGGTGGTTGATGGTGGTATTTTGCTAGGGAATGTGTATTTGGCATTCCACCCCATGGCTGACATGTTTTGGCTTAGGTTTTAAGACAGTCCCTTAACTATGGTTGCAGTGAGATTTTGGGAGACAGTAAAAGTAGGCGCTGGACTTTAATTCATCCTCTTTACTCAGAAGGACAGCTGACCACAGATCTGGGGGAAAGAACATTCCATGCGTAGGGGACAGCAGGTGTGAAGGAACAACCTTGGTACAATGCAGTGGGTTCTTCAACTTGGGCAAGTGTCAGAATGTTCTTAAAGGCTCCATCAGACACTGATTTCACGGCTTCAGTTCCCAGAATGTCACTAGGTCTGGCTGAGGTGCTAGAATTTGCAGAGCTAGCAAGTCCCCAGGTGATGCTGGTTTGGGCACCGCGCTTTTTTATAAACCGCTAGTATTAACGGAAGCGTTTTACACCTAGGTGTCAACAAGAGCCAGTATCATTAGTGTTTTCTCCTTTTAATTCCTCAGAGAGGCTTAATACAAGGTTGAATACAGGGCCGGTATCCGATCTTTGTTCAGTTGAACCAAAACACCCCTCCCCCCATTTCCTGGGCCGCTGGTGGACGGGTGAGATCAATTCCCGGGTCCATTCTCCCTTGCGCTATAGGGGAAGTGAGACCTGAAGAAGGATGGCGAGGTCTACCCTGCTGGTCTGGGCAGAACCGGGCTTCTATGGGAGCCCAGGGCTTTTCTAGGGCTGGCCATCTGTCAATCCACGGTTGCTTCCTCTTTTGGGGCAGAGTTTTGGCCGCATCTCCGCTCCTCCTCCCGCCCCCGCGGACACCACGGGAGCGCGAACGGGAAATTTGAGTTTCCTCCGCCTCACTCAAGATTGTCCCTTTCCTACAAGGGGAATTTCTCCACCTGGACTCTCCAGCCTTTTGCTTGTGGGGTCCAGGGAGCCCCTGACGGGAAGCGCCTAGGTGGGTGGGTGGGGGCAGGCCAGGGAAGGTCCGGGGTCGCGGGAAAAGAGAGGGAAGTAGAGGGAGGACTAAGCAGAGCACTCGGGGTTCCACGGGGAGGACTTATGCTCCAGAGGACAAGCGGTCTGAGGCCTGGCTCTTCTTTGACTCCTCGAAGAAGTGCTGAGTTTAGGGGAATCCTGGGGAAGCCCCAATGCTGAGGGGGGCTCTAGGGAGGGATAAGAAATCGGGGAAAGAGACAAGAGAGAGAAGCAGAGAGGCGAGGAGATAACCAGGGAGATGCAGGAGAGATAACTGGGGATCAAGAGGATTTGATGGAGCAGGGCGTGGAGAGCTCCAGAAAGAAAAGGAGACGGAGAGAGATTCAGGGAAGAGAAAGTTGGGGAAAGTTTGGACCGAAGTTGGCCGGGGCGGGGCGGGGCCGCACGGGGCGGGGCGGGCGGGAACCAACCTACCCAGCGGGTCGCTGGGATCCCCTCGGCCACTCCCCGGAAAGCGGGGCTTAGCTATAAAAGGCCGTGCGCTGGACCCAGCTCGCAGCCGCCCGCAGCCGGCCATGCACTCCAACACACTCGTCACCCCGGACCCCGAGGCCCAGCGGTCGCCCGCGTCCCCGGGTCGCGTCTGCAATCCGCTGCCCTGGGCTCTGAGCGCCGCGCTGCTGCTGCTTGCCGCTGCCTGCGCCACCTGCGTGGTGCGGGTCTGGGGCGTCCCCGGGACCCCTGCCTCGCCGGTTTCCAGTCCCGCGCCCAGTTCGATTCTCCCCGTGGGCCTGGAGCAGACTTCCGACCCCCACGCCCGCCTCCCCAACTCTCCGCAGGTGAGATACTGCCCGATCTGGACCCCGAGAGAGACATGTACCCAGCCCCGGGACCCCTTCTCCATCCGCGTCCTGCCTCCCGCGAGGTCTTTTCTGCGTCCCAGGCCGAGGGTGGAGAGACCCACCCCCCGTTCTTCTTGGATTTCTGAGGGCACCAATTCTTTATCCAGGTCTCCAGGGGGGCGCCATTCTTAATCCTAACCCCTCGTGAGACCCCATCTGCACCCCGGGCTTCAGATGGGGACCGTCTCACCAACGCGCACCCCGAGGGACACTGTCTGCAACCATCGGGGGGTTTCCCTTTTCTTTCGTAACTCCCGGAGAACCTCGGTTTTCTACCGGACCCGTAGGGTACTCTCCTTTCCCCCTCAAGACTGCAGTGTCAAGCCCCCTGGAGGAACTGTCTCCTCATTTCCATTCTAAGTCCTTGGGGTCCTTTCCTTGCAGACGGCCAGGGCTGGGGCAGCGTGTGTGTGTGTGTGTGTGCGCGCGCTCGCGGGGTTGCGGGGGGGGGTGGGTTCTTTTGGAACGGGAAGGGACGGGACCATAAAGACTGTAGGCTCAAGGCCTGCGCAGATCCCGGGGACCCCACTTTCCAGGGGGCTGCGTGTTGCGAGTTGGAGGACCTTTATCCACTTTCCATTTGTCCTTTCTCTCAGCAGGGCGTGTTCGCGCAGCTGGTGGTGGCCGATGGTGGTGAGTGACTCCCTAAAGATTCGGGGGAGCGGGGGGGGGGGGGGAGGGTGCACAAAATGGGAAAGCTCCGGGAGAGGGAAGCACCCCCACCCCCCGACCCAATCTGACCTTCTTTCCCTCCCTTCTCTGAAAAGCTCCCCATACCCTCTTAGAACCTCGGCTGTCCCTCTCCGGGTCTCCTCCTCCTCTGACCTCCGTCTGTGTCCACCTCAGACCCCCGCCCTCTTAATGCTGGGCCTGGATCCGCGCAAATCTCAGCCGGGTCGGCTCCCTCCTACTGGACTCTGGGAGATCCGGACCCCTCCTCCCCAGCCCTGTTTCCCCTCCCTCACTTCTGGAAACCCTGTTTACCACTCACTTCCCTTCCCGGCTTCCGGAGACCCTCCTCCTCCTCCTTCTCTTCCCTCTTCGGAAGACTCTTTACCTGTTCCCTCTGTCCCTTCCTCTCCCAGACTCTGCTCCCCACTCTCCCTCTGTAGAGGGTCCCCCTTTCCTCTCCCTCTTCTGGGGACTCTTCTCCCCAGCCCTTTCCCTCCCCCTTCCGGACTCTTCTGCAACCTCCTCTCCTCTCTTTGAAATTCCCTCCTTCTTCACTCTCCACCCCTTTCTCTCTCCCGTTAGCTTTCCTCTAGGATCTTCGCTCCTTCCTGACAAGCTTCCCTTCCCCGCCCTCTCCCTCTCGTCCTGCCTCCTTCTCAGTCCCTCCATTCTATCCCCTCTCGGCCCGCCCCCTCTCTCTACAAACCCCTTCCTCCCATCCCTAGGACCCCCCCTTTCCCCTCCATCATCCTTTCTGGCATTACATGTCCTCCTCCTCCTGGCTCCTGGAAGTCTCTCTCCCTCCACCGACTCCCTGTCTCACCCCTCCGCTTCTTCAATCTCCAGCTTTCTGAGTCTCTCCCCCCTCCCCCCGAATCCTTTCCTCCCTTCTTAGCCCTTCTTTCCCCTCCTCAAGCCCCACTTCCCTCCGAGACCCTTTTCCTTCTCCGAGTTCCCTGATCTTTCTCACAGACCCCTCCCCAAGTCTGCCCCTCCCTTCGAGCCGCCCCCCCTTTCCCAGGGCTCTGCTCCCCGCCCACCAGCCCTGCACACCTGCTGGGCTAACCCTCCTTCCCCTCCCACAGCACAGCTGACGGAAGGACCGGTGCAGTGGCGGAGCGAGCCGGGGTTGACAGGTGTGACTCTGGCGCCAGGCGTGCACTATGACAAGCACACCCAAGAGCTGGTGGTCCCCGAGGCCGGAGTCTACTATGTTTTCTTGCACTTGACCCTGAAGCGCGTGATGGCCAGCAACCACAACAGCTCCGACTCCGTCTCCGTGGCCCTGGACCCGCAGCCTCGCCAAGCTGGGGCCGCCCTGACCCTGACCTTGGACTTGCCACCCCCACCCTCTGGGAACTCAGCAGCTGGTTTCCGGAGCAGCTTGCTGCACCTGGATGCAGGGCAGCGCTTGAGCGTCTACCTGCGCCCCGCCATCCAGGAGCCTCTCTCCTGGCAGCTCTCAGCCGAAGCCACGGTCTGGGGCCTCTTCCGCGTGGCCGCCCAAGTTCCCAGTGGACTTCCCTTGTCAAAGCTCACGTGACCCCAGGGCTAGGTGTCACCTCCTGGAACGAGACTGCATCTTCCCTTCCTCCTTTGGGGCCCCAGGTGACGGGACCCAGCTTCTCTACCTCACTGGGCTGGCCAGGGGTCAGTGCTGCTGACCGCTTCCTCCAGGATCCTCTGGGTCCCTCGGTATTTATTCTGAGCTGAGCTCAGACACTGTACATTATTTTAATCCATTCAACTCATATTTATTGAGCTGCTGCTCCATGCCAGGCACTGTACAAGGCTAGAGAAATAGGAGCAAATAAAATAGACCCTCTCCCCATCCTTATTTATGTTAATATGTGAGAAATAGAGACTCATTTCCAACCCCTCTCCTCCCCACTCCATGGGACTCATGGGGCTAACTTGTGGGAGGGGGTCCATGTATCTATGCTGCGTGAGCTTTATTCACTCATGCAAAATTTATCAGGCACTGTTTTAGGTGTTGGGGATTCAGACAGGAACAAGATAAGACAAAACCTTCAGCTTTTGCCCAGCTGGTGGTCTAATATGCTGGCTTTACACTATGACTGTGTGTGACCCTGTTTAACTGGGACATACGGGAGGGTGTGAGGTGGTACCTGATGCTGGATAATAAAATATTTTTATATATTATGACTGCTATGTATTGTACATTTACTAGACAATGTGAGTTATCTTGAGGCTTCAAACTGCTCTGTGCCTTAGGCATGGGATTTTTGTTATTCTCGTGACCTTATTTCTATGCCCTTGAGATAGTTTACCTCTACTGTATCTGGCAGTGGAAATACTGTATAATTCCGTTTTCCAGGACATTGCTTGTCAACTCCGTGTTCAGTGTCACCACACTAGTAACTTAAGATGGACCATGGTGATGGTATTTACACTAGGGGAAGCGGCAAAGCTTACAAGTCCAGTATGATGTACTGTTTGTTGATTGCCTACACTCAAAAGTGCTGGGAAAACATGTTCACCATGCAGAGGACATTTATGTGGGTTTTGTCTGTAACTGTTATATTGTGACTAGCACACAAAAACATCGAGGAAGTCTTTCTATAGTGCTGTCAAACCATTAGCTGATTTAGCAAAGAAGTTCCAAGCATCATCAAAAAGCAAGTGAAGTGTGAACACACATCTTGATTGTTTCGTTCCGTCTCTGTGTCTAGAGGAAAATATCAACCTCCATTCGCTTGTTTCTCACCTGCAAGCATAGATTGGCTTTGGGTTACAAGAGTGGAAAAAAAAAAAAAAAAACACGAGAAAGTTGTTCTGTGACACTCAGTTTTGGCTGTATGGAAGCAGTGGGGAGTATCTTATTTTATCGCTGGAGGTTGCATGCTAAACATTTATGCCAATAAAATTTATAATAAATACAGATTCAATTCTCTCTTTTTTAAATAATTTATTTTCGTTTATTCATTTTGCTGCATTGGGACTTAAGTTGCAGCACTTGAAGACCTTTTGATCTTTCTTTTGAGCACACGAGATCTTCAGATGTGGTGTGTGGAATCTAGTTTCTTGACCAGGGATTGAACCTGGGCCCCCTGCATTGGGAGCTTGGAGTCTTAGCCACTGGACCATTTTCTGCTTCATGAGAGCTGGTTGTTAAACATTTGCTAGCACACCACTGTCCTGACCAGTTCTCCCAACCCCCCTAGTTTTCCCATCATGAAAATCTGCCCCTTGGCCCATTTAAACCAGATGGACCTTGGATCCTGGGCTGAGGTGGGCAGGGAGGTTTCCATAGAGCAGGTGACCTTGATGGGGACTTAAGAGGAGAGGTGGAGGTGAGGAGGAAGGGGAAGAACTTTGCCCGTGGTAGACAGCCAGGAGGGTGTGTGATGGGCAGTGAAGATGAATTTCATTGCCTGACCCATCTCTACTCCTTCTCAAAGAGTTCCATTCCCCACATCCCTTCTGAGTGAACAGAACTGACAATGAACTGACAACCATGAATATGGGCATGAAAGTAAAAATGTTAGTTGCTCAGTCATGCTTGACTCTGCGACCTCACGGACTGTAGCCTCTATCAATAGAATTTTCCAGGCAAGAATTTTAGAGTAGTTTGCCATTCCCTTCTGCAGGAGATCTTCCCAACCCAGGGATTGAACCCAGGTCTCTCACATTGTAGGCAGATTCTTTACCTTCTAAGCCATCAGAGAAGTCTCAAATATGGGCATATCTATCATTAAATTATGAAAGTAGCTCTATGCTAATTGGCAAATACCTATTACTCCCCACCTCCCTTTGTTGGAAGCTTCCTCGGGACCCTGGGTTGGCCCTGATAACCCAGGATCCAAAGTGTTAACACTGAATGCACCTCTGGGATTGGTGGGGGAAGGGTGTAGTCCAGGGGCCAACTTCAAACCTGATTGGTCAATCTCTGGCTACACTGAGTGCAGTGAATCAGTGAAGGTGCTCCGTAGTGTCCAACTCCTTGTGACCCCTTGGACTGTAGCCTACCAGGCTCCTCTGTCCACGGAATTTTCCAAGCAAGAGTACTGGAGTGGGTTGCCATTTCCTTCTCAGGGCTACAGTGTTTGTTTCCAATTTTAGTGATCATCCCTGGCGTCATGTGGTGCCACTTCTCTGGCACAGTTGATTGGTCAGGGTAGATACATGACTCGAGCTGGGCTGATCAGATTTGCTTGGCAGGAATGCAGCATGCCTGGCCCCCTGCTGATCTAATGTATTAGTCAGGAATCAGAAGCTGTATGAGAGGTGTGGAAGGGCCCAGGGGCAGAGAGAGATGGGTGGGGACGTGTGGACGAGAGCACAAGACCCTGGTGCCACAGAGGAGCCACCTAGGTTTCCTATTTCTGCGTGTTCGGTCCCTCAGTCTTGTCCGACTCTTTTATGACCTCGTGGACTATAGCCCACCAGGTTCCTCAGTCCATGGAATTTTCTAGGCAAGAATACTGGAGTGGGTAACCATCCCCTTCTCCAGGGGCTCTTCCCCATCCAGGTATTGAACCCATGTCTCCTGCACTGCAGGTGGATTCTTTATCAACTGAGCTTGATATCAAGGAAGGCATTGAGTCGGTGATGGCATCCAACTGAGAGAGTTAATTCTCAGGTAGGTTGATAAGAAGTCCGGGGTCCCCGAGGAGGAGAAAGGGGTCTGGGGCTCTTGAGGAGGAGAAAAGGACAAGCTTTTTTTCCCTACATTCCTTAGTCTGTCACATAAGATGTTATTTCCTTTAAGCCCAAAGCTGATGATTACACAAGGAGACAACTCATCTTAAGCTCCATACTAAGGATTATATAACAACAATGTATCTTGCTCAAGGACATGTTTCTCCTTTTTAACAAGAATCTTTTGGCTAATCTTGTTATTTTACATGGGAGTGGTTCAGGTAAGACCTTTCTATTGTTAATTCTAATCTTTCTAATTTAAGAATGTATGTTGTGGGAGTTGGTCTGGTAAAAGCATATAAGGCCTTGATAAGACTAGCAAGGGGGCACTCTCCATCCCCCTTCTGATGTCAATGTCAGAAGCTTTCTCTGCCCTTTTTATACTTTAATAAAACTCTCCTACACTCAAAAGCTTTTGAGTGATCAAGCCTGGTCCCTGATCCCAAAGCTAAATCTTTTTCTTTGGAGATCACAAATCCAACATCGTTCACCATAAGCTATCACAGCCATCTCATTCTCTGTTACCGTCTTCTCCTTTTGCCTTCAGTCTTTCCCAGCATCAGGGTCTTTTCCTTGCCTTGCAGCTAGGCTACTCACAGGAAGCACATGAATTTTGGGGGGACACTATTCAACGTCTAGTATGTTCTCTTGCGGGTGGGGCATGAGAAACTTGAGTGTGCTCCCAGGAATTTCTTTCTGGGGTTCATTCTATTCTGCCAAATGACCTCGAAGACAGTGTCTCCAAGGATGCAGTCCCCCAAGGCTCTCTATATCTTTCCTAGTGGCTTTGGGATTCCAGTGTCATATTGTTATGTTGGGGATGAGTCTGAGGTCCCTAAGTAGAGACCCATAGCCCCTCCCACCAAAGCAGCCCACCAGGACATGTCTCCAGTGATGGAGAAGGCAGAGGGGAGAAGCCCAAAGCCTTGTATCAGCTTTGCGTGTTGAGTGTATATGTTTTGGGAGAAGTACAGTGAGGCAGGAGCAGGGATGGGTCTGTAGAGCATGTTTTATTTTTTATTATTTACTTATTTAAAAAATTTTTGACTGTGCCACTTAGCCTGTGGGATCTTATTTCCCCAACCAGGGGTTGAACTCACGGCTCCTGCAGTGGAAGGAGGATTCTTAACCTCTGGAACCACCAGGGAAGTTCCAAACATGCTTTCTTTAGTACATGTGCTGCCGAAGTGAGCACAGAGCATGCTTTCTTTAAAAAAAAAGAAATTGCATTAAGATTACAGCATAAGATCTACCCTCAACAAAATTTTAAGTGCACAACAGAGTATTATTACCTATAGGTGTAATATTGTAAAGCAGACCTCCCATCCAAGTACTAACCAGGCCCGACCCTGCTTAGCTTCCGAGATCAGACGAGATCGGGCGCGTTCAGGGTGGTAGGGCCGTAGACTGTACAGCAGATCTCGAAAACAAATTCAACTTGCATAACTGAAACTTAATACCCATTGAACAACAACACCTCGTTTCCCCCTCTTGCTAGTCTCTGGCAATCATCATTCTACTTTCTGTTTCTATAAATTGACTCTTAGATTGCTCATAGAAGTGGAATCACGCAGCACGTGTCCCCTCTTGGTCTGGCTTATTTCACTGAGCATAAGGTCCTTTGGGTTCAACCATGTTGTCACATACAGCAGAATTTTCTTTCTTTTTTTTTTTTTTTAAGGCTGAATTATTTGCCATTGTATGAATGGACCTCATCTTTTTTATCCATCTGTCCATGAACACTTAGGTTGCTTCCCTTTTTTTTGGCTATTGTGAATAATGCTACAGTGAGACTGAAAGTACAAATTATTTCTTTGGGATTCTGATTTCAATCTTTTTGGATATGTAGCCAGAAGTGGGATTGCTGGGTCACACAGAACATGCATTTTAGTGTCACACAGAGCTGAGTTCAAGCAGTGCTAGCTAAGCTGGGCATCCTTGGGCAAGTTCCTTCACCTCTCTGAGCTCAATGTCTTCATGGAAAAAGTTTTGTATCTCATGGGCTCCTAGGAGTATTAAGTCAGTTAATGGGTTTAATGGCATGTGACTAGTATTTGACTCAATATGTAGAAGCTGTTGTTATTATCACATTGGTTGGGTCATGGAGAGATGGCAACTAAGGTTCAAAGTGTCTCAGGTGAAGTGAGTTCCAGGTAGGAATTACAGCACGTATAAAAGGTCAGAAGTAGGAGATTGGCTAGAATAGTGTGAGATGGGGTTGAGGGGGTCAGATCATCCAAGCTTGTGGGTGACAACAGCCCAGAGCTTTATCCTGCAGGCTAAGGATTATTATGAAGACAGAGGTCAGACCCTGGAAAAGACCCTGATACTGGGTAAGATCAAGGGCAGGAGGAGGAGGAGGAAAGAGAGCATGAAATGGTTGGATGGCCTCACTGACTCAGTGGCCATGAATTTGAGCAAACTCCAGGAGACAGTGAAGGAAAGGGAAGCCTGTCGTGCTGCAGTCTATGGATGGCAAAGAGTTGGACATGACTTAGCAGCTGAACAACAACAACAGTTCAGATTAGCTGGTTAGATCCTGGAACCAAGCAGGACTATGTGGGGCTCCTGGGCACAGAAGCCCTTCTATGTCCCCCATTTCTTTCTTTTTTAATTAAAAATTTTTATTGATTTTTGACTGCACGGGGTCTTTGTTGCTATGCACGGGCTTCTCTAGTTGTGAGGAGTGAGGGCTATGCTTTGTTGTGGTGCACGGGCTTCTCGTTGCAGTGGCTTCTCTTGTGGAGGAGCACGGGCTCTTTCAGAAAGAAAAGACGTGGCAGGGAAGAAGGTCTAAGATTGAGGGCTGAGACTTCCCTAGTGGTCCAGTGGTTAAGAATCCACCTTGCAATGCTGGAGATGTGGGTTTGATCCCTGGTTGGACTGCAAGGAGATCCAACCAGTCCATCCTGAAGGAAATCAGTCCTGGATATTCATTGGAAGGACTGATGCTGAAGCTGAAACTCCAATACTTTGGCCACCTGATTCGAAGAACTGACTTATTAGAAAAGACCCTGATGCTGGGAAAGACTGAAGGCAGGAGGAGAAGGGGACTACAGAGGATGAGATGGTTGGATGGCATCACCTACTTGATGGACATGAGTTTGAGCAAGCTTCAGGAGTTGGTGATGGACAGGGAAGCCTGGAGTGCTGCAGTCTGTGGGATTGCAAACAGTCAGACAAGACTGAGTAACTGAACTAAACTGAACTCAACTGGGGAACTAAGATCACACATGCCCGCGAGACAACTGAGTCCACGCACTGCATCTAATGAGCCTGCTCGATGCGAGGAGAGATCCCTTATGACACAACTAAGACCCAGTGTAGCCAAATAAATAAGTAAATAAACAAATATTTAAGATCAAGGGCTGCAGAACTCTATCATCCAATAGATAATCTGGTTCAGTGGGAAGCCAGGTTGCCCAGAAACCTGAAAAGGAGCAGCCAAAGAGGAGAGAGGAAAATGAGGATTCCAAGGCATCTCTTTCTAGAAGGAAGTAGTGGTCAGTGGTGTTTGATACTGCTGACTGTCAGTTAAGACGAGAACTGAAAATATTTACCGGATTTTGAATCATCAGATTCATGGGTGGCTATGTTTAGGGGTGTGATCAAATCAAGTTGCATCAGGGTGGCTTGAAATTAGTAACAAGTGAAGAATTTGAGATTGTCTCAACAGACACGGTCTTGAAAAAATTTAGTATTTGGAAATAATTTCAGATTTAGAGAAATTTTGTTGTTACACAAATAACAAAAGGACCAAGATTCCCTTTACCCAGATTCACTCACTGTTCACATTTGGCCCCTTTTGCTTTGTCGTGTGCTTTCTCTCCTCACTCCCCCAAGTTGGATGTATTCATTTAAGATGAGTCAGATGAGACCAGGATTATTAAGAAACAGAACTGGTGGAAACCACATCCTCAGAGGTTGGGGCAGTTCTAGGAATTTCCCAAAGGTAGTGTGTGTGGATTTAAGAAATGCGAGGAAGTTTGGGGGCATTTATCAAGGTGATCACATAGAAAGAAATGTGGGTAATGCTACATTAGCTGTACTCATTCTTTGGCCCATGTTCTAAGCATACTTCCCAGGTGGTTCAGTGGTAAAGAATCCACCAGCCAATGCAGGAAATGTGTGTTTAATCCCCGGATTGGGAAGATTCCCCTAGAGAAGGAAATGACAACCCACTCCAGTATTCTTATCTGTAGAACCCAATAGACAGAGGACCCCGGAGGGCTACAGTCCATGGGGTTGCAAAGAGTTGAACTAAACAACAGTAACAACATGTTCGAAGTAGATCCAACTGATATAATTTGCTCCTTGGCTAAATCAGTGAATAAAACATATCCAATATGTTACAACTTGACTCCTCTTCTGAGTTAAGTTATAACAAATAGAACAGGCAGTGGAACTGGAATATTCTTTTTTTTTTTTAAAAAAATTACTTAATTTTTTAAAAACATTTTGTTGTTGTTGAGTTGATAAGTCGTGTCTGACTCTTTGGGACCCCATGGACTGCAACATGCCAGGATCCTCTTTCTTCTACTATCTCCCAGAGTTTGCTCAAATTCATGGCCGTTGAGTCGGTGATGCTATCTCATCCTCTGCCATTCCCTTCTCCTTTTGCCTTCAATCTTTCCCAGCATTTTATTCATTTCTTTAATTTATTTTTGGCTGTGCTTGGTCGTTGTCTAGTGGTGGTGAGTAGGGGCTACTCTGTTGTGGAGTGCTGGCTTCTCATTGTGGTGTCTTTTCCTGTTGTGGATCATGGGCTCTATATGCATACGAGATTCAGTAGTTGCAGCATGTGGAATCTTCCCAGACCAGGGATCAAACCCAAGTCCCCTGCATTGGCAGGTGGATTCTTTACTACTGGACCACCAGGGAAGTCCCTGAAATTGTCAAACAAAAGATGAGCAGAAAAAAAAAATAAATAAATAAATACAAAAAAAAAAAAAGATGAGCAGACAACTAAGAATCACCAGGAATGTGACCAAGATCAACATTGTGAAAGAAACATTTTAAACTCCGCAAATCAGAAAAGAATTGATACCTGAAGAAATAGAGCTAATAGAACAAGTAAGACTACAGACAATCTTAAGTCATTTCCCTAGGAATATTTTTTTCAGATTAAATGACATTTAAATACTCCAATATTAAAATCTATAAGGCTATGCCCTCAAATTTGAGTCAGGCTTCTAGAGAATGAAAGTTTAAAGATTAAATGCCATTGTCTTTGAAGTTCAAAGATACTAAAGTGCAAAGGGATTGACCTACTGAAGTGAGATTAAAGAATACTTTTTCATTCTCTCATTTGTTTGTTCAACAAATATTTACTGAAAGTTTTTAATGTACTAACAATTTTTCTAGGTGCTAGGGATTCCTGAGGAAAGAAAACAGACATAGGTTCTCTCTCAGGTAGCTTATTATTTTAGGTCAATCGTTAACTGTTTTTGTAAGTGAAGTTTTTTTTTTTTTTTTTTTTTTGCTATATATATATATATATATAAATTCAAAGTGAATTGACAGGAATACACCGTAAATTATTATTTTGACACTCACCAAAACAGTCACCTGGAAAATCTGCTTTTTGTTGCAGAATGCAGAAGGTTTGGTTACATTTAAATCACTGGGAACTAGAGGGAAGTATATCACAAACCATACTGCATCCATAAGAATTTTCCCGGTCCTTACTGTAATATTGCACAGTGCAATTGTGACATGGCAAACTAGTACAGCATAGAAGCAAAAGCAAAAGCAAACAAACCAAAGAAAGAAAGCCACAAGTCCAAAATTGTTAAACAGTGAACAGATCAAACTTAGTAATCAAATCTCTACCATTGGATGCTTTAAAACAAATCTTCCTACACCTTGCAGTGTATGATTTAATTTTTACTTAACACAAATCAACTTTAAAATTAGTAGTAGAGATTTTTTAAATGAAGAAGTTTTGCTACTGCAGTAATATAGTTAAATACCCTGAAGGAAAAGAAAGAAAATATCAGGATGTTTGATTGAAAAACAATTTGTAAATTAAAGTAGTATGCAAATTTTTTTTCATTTTTTAAAAAAAATTTTTATTTATTTTTAAAAAAAGAAACAAAGCTGAATATTTTTAGTGATAAAAGGTACAATTCACAAAGAAGATAGACACCATAAACCATTAGACACCTAACAACAAAGAAATGAAGATACATAAAGCAAAAATCAGAATAAATATAAAGGAAAAGAAAAAAGTATATAATCATAGTGAGACATATCAACATTTCTCAGAATATTTTATCAAGTACAGAAAAAAGAAAGAATAGGAGTATCTTGAATGGTGCCATTGATAATTTAAATATTATAGATTTCTATTTATATTAATTTACATTAATCTTATATCCTACACAAATATATTTAAAATTTTGTATCTCATACATGCAAATTTTCATCTTGGAAGTCATGCAGTGGTTTATTTTGAAAAAAATTAAAATGAAAGGAAACTAGTGAAAATGGTTATAAAGAGGTTATAAATTCAGATTCTTTTGACAATAGGCTAAATTTAGACTTCTGCAGATTCTTGGATTTTTTTTTCTCTTTAAAAAGCCCACAATTAGAATCAGTTAAGAGCAGTGTGCTAAACTCAGGTATGCCTTTATAAAAAAGGACTGTTATATTATGAAAACATTGAATTCTATCATTCACTGTCAATTTAACAAGACATCTCAGTCTTGGAACTGAAATACAGAAAATACGATGTTCCAGGGTAGTAGACACAGTCCTGAACAACAACAACAAAAAAACTGTGCCAGTTTTGTACCTGGTACAAACATCAGTCAAACTTTTGCACTTGGGGTTTCTGAAACATCCACTGCCAGCCCTGATTCTTCTGCAACAAGTGAGCAGATACCAGTAAATTGCTGGACTAGATAAATAAAATTAGAAAGCTGTGCAGGGCAGCAAGTTTACTTAAATAGTGACTCAATCACTTTTCCATCTGTAAATAATCTTTTAAATTAATCTTAGGCAACTCTTTTTATGTGTGAAAGTGTTAGTTACTCAGTCATAGCCTACTCTTTGCAACCCCGTGGACTGTAGCCCGCCAGGCTCCTCTGTCCACGAGGATTCTCCAGGTGAGAATACTGGAGTGGGTTGCCATGACCTCCTCCAGGTGATCTTCCCAGCCCAGAGACCAGACTCACGTCTCCTGCGTCTCCTGCATTGCAGACAGATTCTTTACCCGCTGAACCACCTGAGAAGCTGTTTTTATGTGTAATAAATATATGTATTTCTATTTATATAAAATGCATAGAATTGACTACTGACAATACTGAAACTTGTGTGGAAAATTAAGTCCTTCATGTTCAGCGTGACTAAAAATTGTACTGCTGGTTTTTATTTTATAATTATCACTGTAATTATTAAAATGAATATCAGGAACATTTATTTCATTGATGATTATTAAATAAACCACTGCTTGTATTAATGGAGTAAAGAAAAGTTTATCCATGATTAACTTATTGTCAGAGCTATACTTGATCTGTACTAGTGGTATGCAGTTCATTTATCAAAGAAATGCTGTAAATCCAAAATACTGGGAGAGCTTTACACTCAAATGCTTTGTCCTGTTTATTCCAGTAAATGATATAAGATTATATTCCATATTTTTAAGGAAAAATGTTAAATCAAGCCTGTAAGAAACAGCATTCTTAAGTGTCTACAATGCCAGTATGAAAATAAAAAATTGTTTCATTGATACATCCAAGTTTTTTTATATGCAGTGATGAGCACTAACATTTATAGAGCTAAAACACTGATGCAAATAACACACCCCAAAATAACATATGCTACTATTTTCTATCACTTAACAGTACAGTAGTTACAGTGACACTCCAAACAGAAAAGCAAAGTAAAAACTCAGAACCCCAGTGAAGTTTTTTTTAATTAATTAATTTATTTGACTGCACCAGGTCTTAGTTGTGACATGGGGGATTTAGTTACCTGAGCAGGAATCGAACCTGGGACCCCTGCATTCGGAGCATGGAGTCTTAGCCACTGGATCACCAGGAAAGTGAAATTTTTATTGGAACATGGCCATGATCATTTTTTATGTATTGTTTTTAGTTGATTTCATGCTTCAAAGTAGAGTTGAGTAGCTGTGACAGAAATTGTATGGCCTAAAATACTTAGTAAGGAAGTGTCAGTCAGTCAATCATGTCTGATTTTTTGTGACTCCATGGACTGTAAACCTTCAGGCTCCTCTGTTCACACAATTCTTTAGGCAAGAATACTGGAGTGAATTGCCATTCCCTTCTCCTGGGGATCTTCCTGACCCAGGGATTGAATCCAGGACTCTTGCATTGCAGGCAGATTCTTTACCATCTGAACTACCAGGGAGCTGGACCTTTACAGAAAAGGTTGCTGATCTGTGTTCTATACAATTTTATATTGTATGAATGCATATTAATGAGTTCTCCAGAGAACCAGCAAGATATGTATGCATATAGAGATTTATTTTAAGGAACTTATACTACTATGGAGTTTTGCAAGTCTGAAATTGCAGGGCAAGCCAGCAGGGTGGAGAGCCAGGGAAGAACTGAGGTAGTTTCAAATCCAAGGGAAGTCTGGAGGTAGAATCACTTCTTCCTTTGGGGGACTTCAGTCTGGTTCTCTTAAGGCCTTCAACTGATTGAACAAGGCCCACCTACATTATGGAGGGTAATCTGCTTTACTCAAAGTCTAATTATTTAAATATCAATTGCACATAAAAAACACCTTCCCAGCATTTAGATTGATATTTGACCAAGTATCTGCGTACTGTGGCCTAGCCAAGTTGATATAAAATTAGCTATCACAAATGTTATGAAAAAAATATATGGGGGGATGTTTTGGAGAATGAAGGAGGTTTACTTTCAAATGATGGCCAGGGCTATTTTTAAAAATATTATTTATTTATTTGGCTGCACCGGGTCTCAGTTGCAGCAAGCAGAATCTTTGATCTTCATTGCAGACATTAATTAGTTTAGTGCTCAGTCGCTTAGTCATGTCCAACTCTGTGCAGCTCCATGAAATGTAGCCCCCCAGCCCTTCTGCCTATGGAATTTTCCGGAAAGAATACTGCAGTGGGGTGCCACGTCCTACTCTAGGGGATCGTCTCCTGTATTGGCAGGCAATTCTTTACCACTAGCGCCACCTGGGCAGCCCTCATTGTGGCATGTGGTTTCTTTAACTGCGTGATGTGTGATCTTTAATTGTAGCATGCAGGATTAGTTGCAGCATGTCAGATCTTTTAGGGGTAGCATATGAATTTTTAGTTTCAGCATGTGGGATCTAGGTCCCTGACTAGGGATCAATCTCAGGCCCCCTGCATCTGGAGCATGGAGTCAGCCACTGGACCACCAGGGCCTCTAGAAGGTAACAGATGAGCTGGGATTCAAGTGGTAGGAATTTAAGACATGGGACTATCTGAGGAAAGACATTCCAGGTAGAGGGGACAGCAGGTACATATGTCCTAGAAACAAGTCAGGTGTGTTTGAGGTCCAGAAAGACCAGTATGGTGGACAGTAGTAGGAAATGATGATGTTGGTGATATGAGGGCCTCATGTGTAGCTTTAAGGTTTGGCACAAAACAGCAACCATTTTCTTTTGCTCATGAATTCAGTGGGTGAGGAATCAGGGCAGGGTACACTGCGGCTGCTGCTAAGTTGCTTCAGTCATGTCCGACTCTTAGCGACCCCAGGGACTGCAGCCTGCCAGGCTCCTCCATCCATGGGATTTTCCAGGCAAGAGTACTGGAGTGGGTTGCCATTGCCTTCTCCACTGGGAACAACTTATTTTCTTCTCCACAATGCCTCGTGTCTAGCTGAGAAAACTCAAAGGGTTGGAGGTGGGGGTGACTTGCATAACTAGAAGTTGGAACCATCTGGAAGCCTGTTCACTCATAGGTGCTTCACCTGAGATGGATGGTGGGAAAGCTCAGCTCAGTTAGGACTGTCAAATGATATATCTGCCCTTGTCTTCTCTATGTTCCTTGGGCTTCTCAAGGCATGGCAGGCTCGCATGGCAGATGGATTCCAAGAGGCAGGAAGTAGCAGCTTCCAGGATGCTTCAACACTACTCCTGAGAGTCACTTTGTCACCTGCCACTGGGCTAATCTTCCTGAGGGTCCACCCAGGTCCAAAGAGGTCAAGAAATTGACTTTGGAGGGGCAAGTTCCACTTGCAGAAAGGCCCACTGGCATTGGAGTTGCTATGGCAGTCATCTTTGAAACATACCATCTGCCATTCTACCTTGAAGGTTTCTGGGTAGGATTTAATAATATGAAGCATCTTAAGTACCTAGAGAAGACTTCTAGTTCCAGGGAAGGGGGAGAATGAAGTATGCAGGATGAAGTACAGACCAGAAGGACCCACTCTAAAAAAAACATTTTATTATTATGTTTTTTAATTTATTTGGCTGCCCCAGGTCTTATTTGTGGTACTTGGGCTCTTAGCTATGGCAGGCAGGATCTAGTTCCCTAACCAGGGGTTGAACCAGGTCCCCTGTATTGGGAGTGTGGAGTTTTAACTGCTGAATCACCAGGGAAGTCCCAAGACCAACTCTTATTAAATTTACTTATTTATTTAATTTTAAATGAAACAAAGATGAATGTTTTTCATCATAAAAGGTACTATTCACAAAGAAGACAGACATCATAAGTCATGAGATGCCTAACAACAAAGAAACAAAGATACATAAAACAAAAATCAGAAGAAATATAAGGGAAAAGAAGAAATATATAATCATAGTAAGACATAATAACATTTTTCTGAGAATATTTTATCAAGGGCAGAAAAAGTAAGAATAGGAGCATCTTGAATGATGTCATTAATAATTTAAATATAATAGATTTATATTTATATTAATCTTTATACCCTACACAAATATATTTAAAATTTTGTATCTCATACATTCTTATTAGATGTTGATAGGACATTTAGAAAAACTGGCAAAAAGATAAACATTATTAAATTTCAAAAAGTAGAATTCTTTTTTTTTTTGTAATTCAGTTATACATACACACATATATTACTTTTGAAATTATTTTCCATTATAGAAAATTACAAGATATTGACTATAGCTCCCTGGGCTATACAATAACCTTTGTTGCACATCTATTTCTTTTAAATTAGAAATCTAGCATTCTGTTTATACTAAGCCAAACAAGTGGAATCAAAATGCCAAGACTGACTCTTGACCTGCTAGATGCTAAGCTCCATGAAGGCAAGAGTTTCTGTTCATTGAAGTTCACTGATGAATCCCAGGGTTCAAGGATAGTGCTCAATATTGAGTAGGTTTTCAAAAAATATGGGGAGTAAGGAGAAAACACACTAACTCTGGCATTTCAGGGAACCACTCTAGGGCTTCCCAGGGGGCGCTAGTGGTAAAGAACCTGCCTGCGAATGTAGGAGATGTGAGAGATTCGAGTTCAGTCCCTGGGTTGGGAAGATCCCCTGGAGGAAGGCATGGCAACTCACTCCAGTATTCTTGCCTGGGGAACCCCATAGACAGAGGAGCCTGGTGGGCCACAGTCCATGGGGTTGCAAACAGCTGGACACGACTGGAACTTCTTAGCACACATACACCCTAGGGAAAGCAAACAAGAGGCTTTCAGTTCTTAGCCTAGCTCTGCAGGATTAGGAGAAGATATCCAGTCCTTGGAAAGAAAGTTACGGCCAACCCATGGGTCATGTTACAAAGCATATTAAAAAAGAGAGACATCACTTTGCCGATAAAGGTCCATCTATTCAAAACTATGGTTTTTCCAGTAGGCATGTACGGATGTGAGAGTTGGACCATAAAGAAGGTTGAACATCGAAGAACTCATGCTTTTGAACTGTGCTGGAGAAGACACTTGAGAGTCCCTTGGACTGCAAGGAAATCAAACCGGTCAATCCTAAAGGAAACCAACCCTGAATATTCATTGGAAGGACTGATCCTGAAGGTGAAAAACTCCAATACTTTGGCCACCTAATGTGACGAGCCAACTCAGAAAAGACCCTGATGCTGAGAAAGATTGAGGGCAGGAGGAGCAGGGGACAACAGAGGACTAGATGATTAGATAGCATCACCGACTCAATGGACATGAGCAAACTCTGGAAAATAGTGGTGGAGAGAGGAGCCTGGAGTGCTGCAGTTCATGGGGCAGCAAAGAAGCAGGGACGACTTAGCGATTGAACAAACAATCTAATATTCAGAATCCCCCACAAGAGGGAACAAGAAGTGTGAAGTGGGTGCATTCATGGAAAAGGTCTGAAACAGCCCCAGAATCCTCACTGGGCTGGCTGGTGAAGGTTTTTCTCTCTCCATGTGTGTGTTTAGGTCCTTTAGTTGTGTCCAATTCTTTTGGACCCCATGGACTGTATCCTGTCAGGCTCTTCTGTCCATGGGATTCTTCAGGCAAGAATACTGGAGTGGGTTGCCATTTCTTTCTCCAGGGGATCTTCCTGACCCACGGATCGAACCTGCATCTTTACATCTCCTGCATTGGCAGGTGGGTTCTTTAGCACTAGCACCACCTGGGAAGCCCTTTCCCTCCCAAAGTCAGGAAGTAAAGACTGGAGGAAATGACTTCTTCAAATGGGAAGACAGCAGTGCAAGATTTTAAGGAATGTGAAAACTGAAGACAACTAAGCACCACTAACCTGGAGGAGGGAATGGCAACCCACTCCAGTATTCATGCCTGGGAAATCCCATGGACAGAGGAGCTCTGCGGGCCACAGTCCATGGGGTCGCATGGAGTGGGACACAACTGAGCGACTAACACACAGACACCACTAAAGGGATACAATAATTTTTCAGCAGTTGACCCGAAGGAGATCTACAGATTGCCTAACAAATAGTTTTTTTTTAACAACATTTATTTATGTGTTTATTTTTGGCTGTTCTGGGTCTTTGATGCTGCTCATGAGCTTTTCTCCAGTTGTGGTGAGAGGGAGATACCCTCTACTATGGTGCACAGGTTTCTCATTGAAGTAGCTTCTTTTGTTGAGGAGCACGGCTCTAGGGCATGTGGGCTGACTTGTAGATCCTGGGTTCTATAGCATAGGCAAAATAGTTGTGGTGCGTGGGCTTAACTGCTCCCCGGTATGCGGGATCTTGGCGGATCAGGGATTGAACCTGTGTCTCTTGCATTGGCAGGTGGATTCTTTGCCACTGAGCCACCATGGAAGCCCCCACATTCCTTTTGTTATTGAGTTGGTTGCCAGGGCCAGTGCTGGGGCTTAGCCTGAATTCCTTCTTGGTCCTCATATGGGCTTTTCAGATTGTCATGCAACTGTCAGCTGTCATAATTCTAGTGTGTGCGTCATTTGCGTGCTAATGTATCACAATGAGTGTATAGTGAGGCTCAAGTTCTACTGGAGTCAAATCTTTTTTTAAAACTATTTTTATTGGACTATAATTGCTTTACAATGTTGTGTTGGTTCTGATTACAATGAAGTGAATCAGCTATATGTATACATATACCCCCTCCCTCTTGGACATCCCTCCACCCCACCCTCCATCCCACTCATCTAGGTCATCACAGGGACCCAAGCTGAGCTCCCTGTGCTACATGGCAAGTTACCACTAGTTATCTATTATAATTCAGGTAAATTATATATTATATTTATATCAAACCTAATCTCCCAATTCATTCCACCCTCCCCTTCCCCTCTTGTGTCCATAGGTCTGTTCTCTATGTCTGTGTCTCTATTTCTGACCTGAAACTAGGTTCATCTGTACCATTTTTTTCTAGATTCCACACACATGCATTAATGTATGGCATTTATTTTTCTCTTTCTAACTTATTTCACTCTGTATGACAGACTCTAGTCCATCCACATTGTGACAAATGACCCACTTTCATTTCTTTTTATACCTGAGTAGTATTCCATTGCAGAGAAGGCAATGGTAACCCACTCTAGTCCTCTTGCCTGGACAATCCCATGGATGGAGGAGCCTGGTAGGCTGCAGTCCATGGGATCACTAAGAGTTGGACACGACTGAGCGACTTCACTTCCACTTTCACTTTCATGCATTGGAGAAGGAAATGGCAACCCACTCCAGTGTTCTTGCCTGGAGAATCCCAGGGATGGGGGAGCCTGGTGGTCTGCTGTCTATGGGGTTGCACAGAGTCGGACATGACTGAAGTGACTTAGCAGCAGCAGTATTCCATCATATATATGTACCACATCTTCTTTATCCATTTATCTGTTGATGGACACTTAAGTTGTTTCCATATGGTAAACAGTGCTGCAATAAACATAGGGGTACATGCGTCTTTTTTTGAATTATGGTTTTCTCAGGGTATAAGCCCAGTAGTTGAATTTCTGGGTGAGATGTTAGCTCTATTTCTAGTTTTTTTAAGGAACCTCCATACTGTTCTCCATGCTGACTGTATCAATTTACACTCCCACCAACAGAACAAGAGGGTTCCTTTCCTCCACATCCTCTCCATCACTTATTGTTTGTAGATATTCTGGTGGTGGCCATTCTGAACCATGTGAGGTGATAACCTCATTGTAGTTTTGCATTTTTCCAATAGTTAATGTTTCATGTATCTCTACCTGTGTGCCTTCTTTGGAGAAATGTCTATTTAGTTCTTCTGCCCATTTTCGGACTGGGTTGTTTATTTTTTGATATTAAGCTACATGAGCTGCTTGTATATTTTGGAGATTAATCCTTTGTCTGTTGTATCATTTGTAAATATTTTCTCCCGTTCTGAGTGTTGTCTTTTCATTTTTGTTATGGTTTCCTCTGCTGTGCAAAAGCTTTTAAGTTTAATTAGGTCTCATTTTTTGTTTGTTTGTTTGTTTTTATTTTCATTACTCCAGGAGGTGAGTCATAAAATATCTTGCTGTGATTTTTGTCAGAGAGTGTTCTGTCTATGCTTTCCTTAAGAGCTTTATAGAGTCTAGTCTTACATTTAGGTCTCTAATCCATTTTAGTTTATTTTTGTGTATGGTATGAAGAGGAAATAAAGAATCTCTTGATGAAAGTGTAAGAAGAGAGTAAAAAAGCTGGTTTAAAACTCAACATTCAAAAAACTAAGATCATGGCATCCGTTCCCATCACTTCATGGCAAAGAGATGGGGAAAAAATGGAAACAGTGACAAACTTTAAAAGGCTCCAAAATTACTGTGGACGGTGACTGCAGCCATGAAATTAAAAGACGCTTGCTCCTTGGAAGAAAAGCTATAACAAAGATAGACAGCATATTAAAAAGCAGAGACATCATTTTGTTGACAACAGTCCATATAGTCAAGGCTATGGTTTTTCCAGTAGTCTCGTATGGATGTGAGAACTGGACCATAAAGAAGGTTGAGCTCCGAAGAATTGATGCTTTTGAACTGTGGTGCTGGAGAAGACTCTTGAGAGTCCTGTAGACAGCAAAGACCTCAAACCAGTCAATCTTAAAGGAAATCAACCCTGAATATTCACGGGAAGGACTGATACTAAAGTGGCCACCCGGTACGAAGAGCCGACTCATTGGAAAAGACTCTGATGCTGGGAATGATTGAGTGCAGGAGGAGAAGGGGGTGACAGAGGATTAGATGGTGGCAGGGCATCACCGACTCAATGGACATGAGTTTGAGCAAACTCCAGGAGACGGTGAAGGACAGGGCAGCCTGGCGCACTGCAGTCCACGGGGTCACAGAGAGTCAGACACAACTGAGTGACTGAACAATAGCAACATGGTGGTGAATAGTGTCCTCGTTTCATTCTGTTACATGCAGTTGTCCAGTTTTTCTAGTGCCATTTATTGAAGAGACTGTCTTCTCTTTATTGTATAATCTTGCTTCCTTTGTCATAGATTAGGTGAACCTAGGTATGTGGTTTTACCTCTGGGCTTTCTGTCCTGTAGCATCCTGACATCTTGGGCCTAGCTGGTTCTAACTAGGCCTTGGTTTTCTCTTTGCAGCTGCCTCCTGAAACCTAGATAAGAGCAACTGCTTTCTGTTGGAGAAGGGGCAGGTGTATAATTCTGGGTCACCATTCTGGGTCACTTTCACCATTTTGCTTATTTTCATCAGCCCAGAAATTCCATTCTGTGCCTCTCCCAAGTCAATATCGCCAGTTGTAATCAATATTCTAATATCTATTACAATTCATTGTTGTTGTTTAGTCAATAAGTCATGTCCAGCTCTTTTGCGATTCCATGGTCTATATAGCCTACCAGGCTCCTCTCTCCTCTCTCCTGGATTTCCCAGGCAAGAATACTGGAATGGGTTGCCATTTCCTCCTCTAGGGGATCTTCCTAACCCACGGATTGAACCCTTGGGTCTCTGGCATCCCTACATTGCAGGAGGATCCTTTACCACTGAGTCACCTGGGAAACTATTACAATCCATAACAATTGTCTATTCTTTTTTGGGGGATGGAAATCTTAGCTCCCAACCAGGGATCAAACCTGGGCTACCTGCAGTGGAAGCATAGAGTCCTAACCACTGGACCACCAGGGAAGTCCCAGCATTGTCTATTCTTGAATTTCTCATATGTGGAGGTATATAGCATGCATTCTTTTTTTGTCTGGCATATGCCACTGAAAACTATATTTCTGAGGTTTATCCAAGTTCTGTGTCACTATAGTGAGTTCTTTCTTGTTACTGTCGAAGAGCATTTCATTATATGAATGGAGCACAGCTTGTTTATCCATCTGCCAGCTAACGGACATTTGGGTTGTTTCCCAAGTTTGCGTTTTAGGAATAAAGCTGCTACAAAAATTGTTGGGCGAATGTGTGCGAACTCGTGTGCATTTCTTTCAGGGAAATACCTAGAAGTGGAATGAGCTGTTATAGGGTTAAGGCAAGTGAATGTTATGAGACCAAAATGGAAACAGAAACTTGAAAGCACAGAAATACATTTATACATCAGTTAAAAAAAAAAAGGTAGCACCCATATGGTACCAGTTTTAGGCAACCACGTGATGATTTGTGACATCTCTTCTCATTTAATAAAAGAAGTTCAATTCCAGTAAAATACGCATAAAATTTACTGTCTTAACCATTTTCAAGTGTATAGTTCAGTTGTGTTAATTCATCTTGCTGTATGACCATCGTTGTTGCTGTCTAGTTGGAAGTTGTGTCCCACTCTTTGAAATCCCATGGACTGTATAGCTCACCAGGCTTCTCTGCCCATGGGATTTCCCAGGCAAGGATACTGGAGTGGGAGGGATCTTCCCAACCGAGGGATCGAACCCACATCTCCTTCATTGGCAGGTGGATTCTTTATCATGGAGTCACCTGGGAAGCCCCTACCATCACCCATCTCAAGGACTGTTTTCATTTCCTAGCTGTCCTGTTTTGCATTCACATTTCCTCTTTTCCCAGGTAGCCTTTCTGGGGGTGACTTAGGAACTTTGAAAGTGTAAAAATTCCTTGCGACTACCGTTTTTCCTTTTTGAGTATATTCTTACAACTTTCTTTTTTTCCTTTTGAGGGTGCTTTTTTTTTTTATAACTCTCTCTCATAATATATTCTGTTTCTTTTTCTCTTATTACCTTTTGCTCCATCCCCTGATTCAGATCTTCAGCCAAAAGTTGAACACATGTGATAACTATTCCAGGTTTAGGAGATATAAATATGAGGGAATTTCTATGCTTGGCTCCCTGCAAGAATAATCTGGAGAGCTTTGTTTATTTACTTTAAAAATATTTATTTATTTATTTGGCTGTGCTGGGTCTTAGTTGCAGCATGTGGGATCTTTGCTCTTTCTTGTAGCACATAGAATCTTTCGTTGAGGAATGCAAACACTTTATTGCAGCATATGGGATTTTGTTCCCTGACCAGGGATAGAAACCAGGCCCCCTGCATCGGGCGCATGAATCTTAGCCACTATACCAACTGGGAAGAGCTTTAAATAATACAGAGACTTGGGGGCCACCTGAGACCTGACCTACTGATTTGGCATTTCTGGATGAAAGAACCTGGGAACCTGTATTTCAATAATTTACTGAATGTGATAGGCAGAAATTGAAGACCACCCCAAATGACACTGGCTTTTGTATAATTCCCTCTCCTGTGATAGGTTGGGTTAGTACTCCCATGATTATATTATGGGGTAAAAGGGACTTTGCAGATTTTGTTTCATTGACTTGAGTTAATCAAAAGAGAGATCATCCAAGAGGGCCTGAACTAATCACCCAAGCTCTCTCTCTTTTTAAAAACTTTTATTTTGTATTGTGATATAGCTGATGAACACGAACTTGGGCAAACTCCTGGAGATGGTGAGGGATAGGGAGGCCTGGCGTGCTGCAGTCCCTGAGGTCGCAAAGAGTGGGCACAACTGAACAACGATAGCCGATTAACAAACAATCCCTTGATAGTTTTAGATGAACAGCAAAGAGACTCAGCCATACATACACCCATATCCATTCTCCCCCAAACCCTGCTCCCATCCAGGCTTCCACATAACATTGAGCAGAGTTCCATGTACTATACAGTAGGTCCTTGTTGGTTATCCATTTTAAGTATAGCAATGTGTACATGCCTATTCCCAACTACCTAACTATCCTTTCCCCCCATCGCCCCCTCTCCCCTCAGGAGCCATAAAAATAAGAATATTTATTTTTATTTATTTACCGTTTATTTGGCTGTGTCGGGTCTTCATCAAGGCACTTGGGATTTTTGTCTGCAGCATATGAACTCTTAATTGTGGCATGTGGGATCCAGCACCCTGATCAGGGATTGGACCCAGTTCCTCTGCATCAGGAGTGTGGAGTCTTAGCCATTGAATCACGAGGGAAGTCCCCGTGCAAGCCCTGTAAGCCTAGATCTAGAAGTTAGCAGTGGAGAAAGTCAGAAGCCAGAGAGACTCAGCACTTGAGAGGGATCCAACCTGTCCTGGTTGGCTTTGAAGATGAAGGGGCTCACTCGGGCAAAACCTGAGAACATCTTCAAGCTGAGAGGGACATCTCGCCAATAATGAGATTACTGTGGGCTGAGCATCTATTTCTCTCTCTGCCAGGTCACCCTGGGGTAAGAAACACTGATCTAAAATCTGGGGAAAAGGAGGTGGATGGCTGTATGTTCTCTCAGCGTCACTACTTCACACGTGTCTCAGTGTAGCTCTCTAGGAAGCAGATGCGAAGAGTCAGGATCATTACTGAGAAAGAACGACTCATATGCCTAAGTGAGAAGGAAGCCGGACAGGGCAGAAAGAACCTCAGACTCCACCCAGATGTGACCAGGCTCCAGCCAGGGCGATGTGGAACTTGGTAGCGAAGATGAGTCACTAAGGAATCCCGCATTGGTCAGAAGACCTAGTGCCCTTTGCTGTGTCATCAGGGCTGGGCAGCAGAGAAAGAATGAAATCTGGGGCAGATCCTGAAGGTGTGGGCAGCTGGAGGCTCTCCGGGGAAACTGCATTTCTTGCAGGTGAATGGCAGATTCTCTAGCGAGATCTCAGGGATAAGTCTCAACAAGCTTATTCAAAATTTATTTTCTCATCAAGAAAAATGCATCTTTAAAAAGAGTCATGGGGAGACTTCCCTAGTGGCCCAGTGGTTAAGACTCTGAGCTCCCAATACAGGGGGCCAGGGTTCAATCCCTGGTCAGGGAACCAGATCCCACATACATGCCAGGCCTGGCATAGATAAACGTGCGTATGTTAGTCTCTCAGTTGTGTCTGACTCTTTGCGACCCCAGGGACTGTAGTCTGCCAAACTCCTCTGTCCGTGGAATTCTCCAGCCACTGGAGAATACTGGAGTGGGTTGCCATTTCCGTCTCCAGGGGATCTTCCTGATCCAGGGCTCAAACCTGGGTCTCCTGCATTGCAGGCAGATGCTTTACTGTCTGAGCTACTAGGGAAGCCCTACTCTATATAAATTAAAGTTCAATCCATGCCTTTTAAAAATATTTAATATTTATTTATTTGGCTATTAGAAAAAAAAAAAGTCACAGTGGTCTAGTGCAGGGACCCCTAGTTGGATACCCGGTCAGGGAACTAGATCTCACATTTTGCAACGAAGAGCCAGCACAGTCAAGTAAATATTTTAAAAAGGCATAGATTGAGCTTTAATTTACATAGAGTAAAATTCATGCTTTTTAGGGGTACTTTTTTAAAAAAGATATTTTTACTAAATATTTTTTAAATTAATTTTTATTGGAATATAGTTGGTTTACAGTGTTCTGTCAGTTTCTGCTGTAAAGTTTAAGTGAATCAGTTATATATTTACATTTATCTACTCTTTTTAAGATTCTTTCCCTATAGAAGTCATTACAGAGTATTGAATAGTGTTCCTTGTGCTATATAGTAGGTTCTATTAGTTAACTATTTTATATATAGCAGTGTGTATATGTCAATCCCAACCTTCCAATTTACCCCTCTCCCCATTTCCCCCTGGGGCTTCCCAGGTGGCCCAGTGGTAAACGATCCACCTGCCAATGCAGGAGACACAGGAGGTGTGGCAGTTAGACCCCTGGGTTGGGAAGATCCCCTGGAGAAGGAAATGGCAACTCACTCCAGTATTCTTGACTGGGAAATCCCATGGACAGAGGGGCCTGGCAGGCTACAGTCCATGGGGTCAAAAAGAATCAGACAGGACTGAGCAACTATGCATGCACACGCATCATTTCCCCCTTGGAAACCATAAGCCTGTGTTCTACATCCGTGACTCTATTTCTGCTTTGTAAATAAGTTCATTTGTACCATTTTTAAATATTCTACATATAAGCAATATCATATGATATTTGTCTTTTTCTGTCTGACTTCACTTAGTATGATAATCTCTAGGTCCAACAGTGTCACTGCAAATGGCCTTATCTTGTTCCCTTTTAAGGCTGAGTAATATTCCATTGTCTGAGCGACTATCACTTTCACTTTTCAATATTCCATTTTATTTATGTACCACATCTTTATCCATTCATCCATTGACAGACATTTAGGCTGTTTCCATGTCCTGGCGATTATAAATAGTGCTGCAATGAACATTGGGGTGCACATATCTTTTTGAATTGGGTTTTTCTCCAGATATATGTCCAGGAGTGGGATTGCTAGGTCATATGATTAACTCTATTTTTAGTTTTATTTAGGGAACCTCCATACTGTTCTCCATAGTGGCCATACCAATTTATATTCCTATTAAAAAAAAAAAAAAAGAGAGACTTAATTTTTTTAGAGCAGTTCTAGGTTCACAGCAAAATTGAGCAGAAAGTAGGGGGTTTCCATAAACTCCTGGTTCCCACACAGGCAGAGCCTCCGCCTCTGATGACATCTCCCCAGTTGAACTCCAGTGTTGTGTGAATGTATAATGACACATACCCAGCATTACAGTATCATGTAGAATAATTTCAGTTCCCTAAAAATCCTGAGTTTTGCCTATGCATTCTTTTCTCCCCCACAGTAACTGTAATATGCCCAATACATAGTTGTATAACTACTACCACTGTGAAAGTAGGCAGACCCTTGGTCCTAGACCCTAGTTATACTTTAAAGTCTAGTCTTCACCAGCTAAATTCCTGGACCTTTAGGCTTTCAGGTATTTTCCAAGCTCTTTGTTCTGCTTTGCTTAACATATTGGTTCTTTTTCCTAGATTAAAGGAAGTGGGGGAGGGAATACAGAAATAAAGGAAGAGCAATTAAGAAATAATCATGCAGGGACTTTCCCGGTGATCCAGAGGCTAAGGCTCCGAGCTCCCAATGCAGGGGGCCCGGGGTTCGATCCCTGGTGGGGGAACTAGATTCCCCACCGCAACTAAGAGTCTGCATGCTGCTCATGAAGATCTGGCATGCTTCACACTGTTCTGCATAGTAGCTGTAGTCATTTACATTCCCACCAACAATGCAAGAGGGTTCCCTTTTCTCCATACCCTCTCGAGCATTTATTGTTTGCTGGCCATTCTGCCCAGTGTGAGGTAATATTTCATTTAGTTTTGATTTCCATTTCTCTAATAATGAGCAATGTTGAGCATCTTTTCATGTGTTTGTTAGCCATCTGCATGTTTTCTTTGGAGAAATGTCTGTTTAGGTCTTTTGCTCAGTTTTTGATTGGGTTGTTTGTTTTTCTGTTATTGAGCCACTTCTATATTTTGGAGATTAATCCTTTGTCAATTATTTCATTTGCTATTATTGTCTCCCATTCTGAGGGCTGTCTTTTCACCTTGAGGGATGAGATGGGGTGGAGGGTGGGAGGGAGATTCAGGAGGGAGGGGACATATGTATACTTATGGCTACTTCACTTTGTTGTATGGCAGAAATCAACACAATATTGTAAAACATTTATTTTTCAGTTAAGAATAAATAAATTTTTTAAAAATTAGAAGAAAAGAATGTCCCACATGCTGCAATGAAGACTGAAGATCCTTAGTGTCACAACTAAGACCCAGCACAGCCAAATAAATAAATACTTTTTAAAAATTAAAAGAAAGAGAGAAACAATAGTGCAGGGTCCCAGTTCCTCTTGAAAGGATATGCATAACAATATCTTTGAGTTCTTCTGCAGAAACCCCGGGGAAGATGGTAAACGTCAGGCTCAACACAAAATTCCTGGAACACCGCTCTGTCACGTCACCACTAACCAATCAGAAGAAAGTTTGTACCCAGTGGAAGATATAGAAGCTTCTCACTCCCTCCCCCAGTGATTAATTTCGATTAACTTCCCCTTTCTCCCGTAAAAAAAGAAAAAAAAAAATTCATGTTTAAGCAGAAACTTTGAAGCTGGTTCTTAAGCATGAGTCTGCCTTCTTCCTAGGTTGCTAGTCTCCTGAATGAAGCAAACTTTCCTTTCCAATCAGCACTTGTCTCTCAAGTATTGACTTTGGAGCTGTAAGCAGCCAAGAACCGTCAAGACATGGGATATTTCCACCACCCCACAAAATTCCTTCATGTCTTTGTCTTAAGTCTTCCCCTGCCCCTGACAGCTACTGTCAGCCACTGTCTGATTTTCATCCCTTTAGCTTGGTGTTTTTCATAATGTCATATAAATAGTAAATGCACCTGTGTTTGAATGAACTGCTTTGTACTTCATTATAATCCAGGCATGGGAAAATTCCATGTGAACTTGCAGATTCTTTAGGAGAAAAGACAAAAGTTATAGGGTGACTTTTTTGACCCTCTAGGACATTATTAACTGGCTTCTTTTTTGGAGGGGAGGAGAAACACAATTTGATGGACATAAAATTTCACATACACATCCAATTAAGATATGCAACTCAGCGTCTTTCAGTATGTTCACAGAGTTGTGCAACCATCATCACCATCAATTTTTCAAATTATCCATCACCATGCCATAGAAAACACTGTGACTTCTCCCCATTCTCTCTTCCTCCTCAGCCCCTGGTAACCATAGATCTACTTTTTGTTCATATAGATTTGCCTATTCTGGACATTTCATATAAATGATCACCTGCAATGTACGGTCTTTTGTGTCTAGCTTCTCACACTGAGCATCACGTTTTCAAGGTTCATCCACGTTGTAATGTGTCAGTGTTTCATTCCTTTTTATGCCTGAATAATATCACCTTGTGTAAGGTTGTAGTATTTTGTTTCTTGTTTCATTCGTTAATGTACATTTGGGTTGTTTCCACTTTTTGGCTATTATGAATAATACTGCTACAGATACTCATGTACAAGCATTAATCACTTTTGTTCCTATTAGCCAATTCATTTTAGGATTTCTTTGACTCACTATATAAAGCATGTTCCTTGAATTTGAACCTGCCTTATCATTTTACCAGTTCCTTTATGAACAAACTAATGGAACAAAATCTTTCATTTTATATGTGTTATGCCCAATGTCCGAATCCCCGAGCAGGAAGAGAGAAGACCTCCAAGACAATGCAAGTCGCAAAAAAAGGGAAGTTTATTGCTGACTCGAGTCAGGGCTCCTGCCGCATCCAACGCAGTGGTGCGGGGTCAGAGAGCCCCGAACCCAAGCTGTTACACAAATTTATAGGGTGAGCATAAGCAGTTGGTAGCTGGTTTAAGTGGATTGGTTACATGTTTGCAAAGCAATCTTATTGGCCCAAACCTTCGCGGGCTTTTCAGCTTTCCCCTGACAGGTTCCCTTTTTCTTATTGGGCGCATGTTGATTGGCTGGCTCCAGGTGGCCTGATAATCATGTTACCCCGGAAAACCAGGCCAACTCCTAATCTAGGCTGCCTGTCATGGCGTTAGCCCTGGCAGCCTCACAATGTGGTTTTCATTTTTTGAAAATCACACTTTGAAAATATCCTCACTTAAGGCCACAGGTTCTCTCCTGTAGCCCTTAGCCTAGAGCAAAATTGAGTTCTAAGTAATTGCTTCTTCCTCTGGCTCTAGGGATTCATTCCATTTCTGGAGGATTCCCTTAACACTGTCCACAGTCTTGAACAGGATCCCTTTTCTGAACACCGTGAATGTGCTATTGTTTCCTGACTGGATCTGACTGATACTGATATTGCAGGGAACACTATGGGATATGGTTCACACTGTATCTTTAGAAGATACATAGTAATACACAGCAGGTTCTCATTAAACATTTTGTAGAATGAATAAATCAAAGGGCATAATGAGGCATACAATTTGAATGCTCTTTTTTAAAAAAAAGATTCCTCCATCTATTTACTTATTTTTGGCTTCACTGGATCTTTGTTGCTGCCTGTGGACTTTCTCCAGTTGCGGCGAGCGGCGGCTACTCTCTAGTTGTGGTGCTTGGGGTTCTCATGGCACTGGCTCCTCTTGTTGCAGAGCACAGGCTCTAGGCTCGTGGGCTTTGGTAGCTGTGGCTCAAGGACTCCAGAGGGCTGGCTCAGTAGCTGTGGTGCACCGGCTTAGTTGCCTTGAGGCGTGTGGGATCTTCCCAGACCAGGGATGGAACTCTTGTCCCCTGCATTGGCAGGTGGATTCTTAATGACTGAAACACCAGGGAAGCCCAATTTGAAGGTTCTTAAAGGTTCCTTAATTATTCACTACTATGGGCTGGCAGGATTGAATTCTATCTGAAAGTTAGAAAATCCCCTTACCTGGTTATGAAAAAGTCCCTACTGCAAGGACCACCATCCTTCTTCATATAACTAAGATATGACCCAAAGATCCCCCCTGCCCCCCATTTATCTGTAACAAAGCCAGACATGGACTCTTCAATTCCTATTCTTTGCCTCATAAATGATTAGCTGAATTGCATGACCCCATGTTAACGAGTCCAAACTCGCTCTGCTCATCGCATGTCAGACCAATGAAGATGAAGAGATGAGGTATTGAAGCAAGGAATGCAACTTTATTCAGAAATTCAGCAGACGGACAAGATTGCAGACTAATATCTAAAAATAACCATCTTCTCAGGGTCTGGATGCCAGGTTCTTCTGTAGAACGGAGGTTGGGGGGAGATGAGGAAGTAAAGTAAAAAGACTGTTAACTTTTATTTTTTATTTTTTTAAATTATTAAATTATCATAATACATTTATAGGAGACTTGGGAAATACAGAACAAAGTTATGTATTAGAATTATTTTTTTAAGTAGAAAAATTAAGATTTTTAGTTGGAGTTTCAATGTCAAACACTAAAAAATTAATGAAATGAATCGACAGAAAAGTAGAAGGATATAGTAGACCTGAAAAGCCCTATGAACCAATTCAACATAATTAAGATTTGCACAATTTTCACAGAACAGTAGATACAAATTCTATTCAAGTTCCCATAGACTATAAACCAGGAGACACTGGAACATACCCAAGGACATAAAACAAGGTGCAAAACTTTCATGGTCTAAAAGTATTGAAATCATACAGAGTCTGTTCTCTTATGGAATCTGACATACAGAGTCTGTTCACTGTGGAATTATGTTAGAAATCAATATAAAAATATTTGAAAATAACCCACATATTTTCAAGGGAAACATGATATTTACCAATACAGATCTTTGACTTAGCCATTGAAAGCCTCAATAAAGTTAAAAAGACTGAAAAAAAAAAAAACAGAGGAGAATTGCAGAGAAGAAAGCAAAAGATCAATAAACTTGCAATTATCTCCTAGACTGGCCTGCCTTGGGGAAGGGATGTGTTAATTTCTTCCTTCCTGTAGTTACCCACAGTTTAACAGGGTCCTGAACAAAGGCATTTTGGTTTAACATTCAGGCAGAGTGGTGGGGTTTCCTGAGGCAGTGAACAAAATGTTCACTAAAAGGAACATAGTGAACAAAATGTTCCTTTTAGTGATTAGTGAACAAAAGCAATGGGAAGCAAAGGTTAAAGTAAAAGAACCAGATCCAACAGGAGTCAGATTTTGTTCTTCTCCGTCATACCCATTGATCACTTGGAAAAAGTTGCTCTTAAATCAAATTTTGATTAAATTTCTTTCCTTCCTCCTGGGCCCAGTGAAGGAAAGGTACAGGGCTCAAAGTAGCCTGGAGTTAAAACTCCCCTCCAGGTCCTCCCCACCATTCTATGCAAAACAAATAACTCTCTCACCCAAAGAAGAAAATGGACATTAAGGCTGATTACACCCAGCTTCCAGCTGGTCCAGCCTCTGGCTGATCTCCAGAATTCCTTGCCCCAGTCGCTTAAGAGTTAACTACTCCGAACAACCTTGGAGAAAAACAGGCCCTCTTAAGACAGTAGTTTTCCATATATATGCCTATATATACTTACTCTTTTCTTGGGTTAGGGCAGCAGCTCACTAATCTGACTGCTGCCCCTTCTCGCCTCATTAAAGGCGATCTGTTCCTGTAAAGTGCTGCTCTCCTTTTTCCAAACCTCGCCTTCTCTAACTCCCTTACCCTACACCCTGAACTTTGGCCCCAGCCTCACCTGAGCCAGCAGACAGCATCTCTTGAGAACAGGAAAACTTCTGAGCTGCTGTCTCATTACAACATCCTTTCATCCCTTTCCTGCAATTCTAGAAAGCTCACTTCTTTCTAGTATTCCTATAAAAGAAAATTTTTGGAACAAAAATCTTGAGATGCTTATCAGAGCATCTTCCTATTTCAACGTCTTCCCCTTCCCCCTTGAAGAATCCTGAATAAAGTCTCTTCAGTCTGGGTTTGTTTTCCATTTGACAGAGTAATGATCCAGGTGCCTAGCCTGATATATATGGTGTAGGGGAGAAAAAAATTCTGTACCCTCTTTGGGGTATTATTTTTAGTAGTTTTAATTATGTATATTAATTTAAAATCTTAATTCTTAGAAAGCTTAATTTTTAGTGAAGCAAGAAGCTTCTTCACTAAAAGAAGTGAACTAAGAAGAAAGCAATTGCTGACTGTCTGTTACATACCAACCATTCTGTAGATCAACTAATTTGTGAGTATACTATTTCATATTTCCAGAAGCATGCACTTCTTCAGAGTACAATTTTTCCATGTGGCCCAAGACATGTTTACTAAAAGACCTCTAAAATCTTTGGTTCAAATAGGAAGCTCAAAGCAGGTAAATGAAGATTTAGCAATTAATATTTCAGTACTCTATCTTACTGCCTTTTTTTTTTTTTTTAAATTTTAATTTAATGTAATTTTTTGGCTGCTCCACAAGGCTTGGGGAATCTTAGTTCCCCAACCAGGGATGGAACTTGTGCCTCCAGCAATGAAAATGCCCAAGTCTTAACTACTGGATCTCCAGAGAATTCCCACATTATCTTATATTCAGTTAAGCCATCATTTGACTTAACTGAGAAGAACTTCAAAGTTACCAGAAAAGATTTTGGAAACTATTTTAAAGTAGACATATTTTATAAAACATCATCCTTGTTGAAAACTTTGTAAGTTTCATCTCCCATTTATTTAACTTGCATGTTCTTAACCATTATGCTTAGATTACTTTAAAAAATTTCATGAAATATTAAAGTCATCAAAATTTTTCTTGCTGAGAAATTTTGTAATGTATGTGTATACCAGGCAAACATCCAATACTATAGTGCTGGGGAATCTCCCAGGACCTTCTGAAAGTCTGTTTGCATGTGAAGAGGGAATGTGCAAGTTTTCTGACTGTTTTCAGCCTGTATTTGAGCCTGAGAGTCCTGAGGGCATTTAGATCTAAAGAAAGCTCGGGCAAGTCTGGACTTGTCTTGGGGGCCCAACCTTTCTGGGTCTATTTGCATAACGATCGTGAACAGTTCTTACAGTACAGAGTTAATTGCAAGGAAGAAAAGAGCCTTGTAAAGAGAATTTACCAGAATTTCTTGCAGGCAGCTGAAGCTGCTCAAGGTAACTAAATACAATGTAGAATCTTGAATAAGGTGTGAAACAGATAATGGACACTAGCATAAAATTTTGTGAAATTTAAACAAAATCTGTACTTTCAATTTTCCTTGCTATGTCTTCTCAGATATATCTATCATTTAAAATTGGCATTTAATTTTCAAATATGTGGGGTTTTTAAAGTATCTTTGATATTAATTTCTTATTTAAGTGCTTTTTTGCCTGTAATCATAGTCTATGTTTTTTTCCGTCTTTTAACTTAATTGAGGTTTGCAATGGCCAAGTCAAAGATCTCTCATGGTAAATGTCACATTGCACTTGAAAACATGTGGGTTATTTTCAAATATCTTTTTTTTTATTATTATTCAAATATCTTTTGATAATGATTTCTAACATAATTTTAGAGTGGTAGGAGAGCAGATTCTGTATGATTTCAATACCTTAAGACCATGAAAGTTTTGCACCTTGTTTTATGTTTATATGTTCCAGTGTCTCCTGGTTTATAGTCTATGGGAACTTGAAAAGAATTTGTGTCCTGCTGTTGTGTGAAAATTGTATAAATATTAATCATGTTGAATTGGTTTAAAAAAAAAAAGAGCCTTGTGACTGTAATATTCTTATGGGAAACACACTGACTGAAACCGCCCACCCTGGCCAGTCACCACAGTAACCATTTATGTGAGTTATTTTAGGACAGGAGGTCCTGGTAAGGAACACAGAACTAACATGTCACCACCAACCAGAAGAGCTCAGGAAAGGTCAAAAGGAGACGCCACATGTCCTACCACCTCCCGGAGTCCTCCTCACTGGCATCCGTTGTGGCTGAGCAATGCCCGCGCCACCAGGAAGTTCCCTGAGTCGGGATGACTGGCCAAAGACAACCTGGAAATTAACCCAACTACCATAAACCCAAGTCTGCAACGCACAGGGCAGAGCGTTTCTCCTGGGTTCCCTTATCCTGCTCTTCTCTGCCCAGGCACCCCTTCCCAACAAAGTCTCTTGCTGTGTCAGCACATGTGTCTCCTCAGACAATTCATGCCTGAGTATTAGACAAGAGCCCCTTTTCAGGACCTGGAAGAGGTTTCCTCTTCCTGCAACAATATCATTTTGTGATAAGATGAGAGAAAAGGAAGAGTCTGCCTCAGATATGCCAGGATGGACTTTTGCTTTCTCTGGGTCTTATGTGACTCCCAGGGGAATGGATCGACTATGAGGAAGAATTCTCAGATCAGTTTTTCTGAGAAGGAACAACCATGTCAACCTCTCTTACAATGCCTTGTTAGGGAAAATCTCAATGTCCGGGAGCTTTAATTTAAAGCTTCTCTAGGACTGTGCCTATGGACATTTATTTTCATGCATTTTAAAACCCACTACAATACATAGAATTAAGTCTAGATTGTGACTGTTTCAAAGGAACTATAAGCATGAAAGTTAATGAGCCAAATCCAAGCCTTTCCCCATTGGATCATGTCAACTGCAGATTGACACTTAGCAGTGGGGCTTGCCATCTACCTCTACAAGGATTAAACCCTGTGCTGCTACAGAAGCTGACCTTCAAAACCTCCTGAAAGGATTTCAGGCTGGAGAGCAGAAATGAGTCACTCTGTGTTTGGGGGAAAAACTGACAGGACAGGTTTTCAGATAGATATTCTCAGGGGCTGATTTTATGAGCCCAATTCTTGTATCTCTTCATCTCTAAAAAGCACTAAAATCCTTCAAGTTGATGACTATTTATTGTGACTTACAGAAAGAAAGCTTCATGGAGATCAGCAGAGAGCTCCTGGAAAAATATGTGCTTGATTGCGTGTACTCTTCCTTCACCAAAATCACATCTTTACTGACCTTCCTGCCTGCCTCTTTGGAGCAGTCTCCCAGAGCTATCTGAGGTGCTGTCTCCCGGGCTACAGTCCTCATTTTACCCCAAATAAAAATTAACTTGCAACTCTCATATTGTGGATTTTTTTAGCTCAACATCATGTTAGGGAATTTCACAAATTTTTATTTGACCCTTAGGGGTTGTCAAAAAAGCTTTGGGAAGAGATCTTTACAATCTTATCTCTTGAGTCATTTTAAAAGTCTCCCGAGACTTTCACTTAGCATATACCACCTGTTAAAATAACTTGAAAAAGTAATTTAGATAATTTTCTCTCCAAAGTATATGTCTATAGCTTTTTAAGAAATTTACCATGCTGCAATGATAAAGTGCAGTTGTTTTTAAGAGAACTTTGTTTTCCAGTATTAGCTGAATATCTTTTTTTTTTTTTTAACTTCGATGACTGTTTTCCTAGCAAAGACAGTCTAACACTGATGATGCACATCTCATGAATTTTTATTGCACTAAAATATTTATTTTTCTGATTAGATTTCAAAATTAGAATTGAGATGTTTTATTCAAGTTTAGCTTTACTGTTCTTTTGTGACTCCTCATAAATGTAATTGATAATGTTGTTCAGTTACACATAATAAAGACATTAAAAAAACTTATTTATGGGTTCACCAAGGAAGTGAACTTGCTTATAGGTACATCCCTTACATGTTCAGAGAAATGAAGTGTGTGGTCACTTTCTGGGGTCTTGCATCATACTGGGGGCTGTGGTTATCTCAAATGGGGAAATTTGAGCTATTTTTCTTCAAATGATTTCACTTTGTTTCTAGGGCTGGAGAGATTTATCAGAAATACAGTTTACATACCTCTGCCAACATGATCTTTTGAGTCAGTATAAATGGCAACCGACTCCAGTATTCTTGCCAGGAGAATCCCCATGGACAGAGGAGCCTGGTGGGCTACAGTCCACGGGGTTGCAAAAGAGTCGGACATGACTGAACGACTAACACACGCACACAGTGAATTTTAAAGAGATAATATGCTTTCTTCTTCAGCTTAACATACTTTCAGGCTTTTATCATCATCAAAAAGAACATACAGAGAATGTTAAAATCATGAACCTAGGAGTCAGATAATTTGTGCTCAAATTCTGACACTGTCAGTTATTAGCTGGTGAATGTGGACAAGTCTTAAAACCTCAATGAACCTGCTTCCTTGTCTGTAAAATGGGAAAATAATGGTACCGGAATAACGCAGTTGCTATAAGGAGTGGGATATGGGTAGTGGAACCAGACAGCTTGAATTTGAATCCCAGTTCTGCCTTTTGTTAGCTGTGTGATTTTTGGTAAGTGACTTAACCTCTCTGTGCCACAGTTTGTTATCTGTAAAATGGCAGTGATGATACAACTACATAAACCGTCGGATTGTTGTAGGAGTTAATGAGGGTAATGTACATAAAATGTCAAACTCTAGTATAATGTCACCTAAGTTTTGCTGTTATTATCATAAGGCAAGTAACAATTTTTACACAGTAGTACTTATGCAAATGTTTGAGCCAGTCTAAGGGATAGGCTGAAAGGGCAAGATCTGAGAGAGAAAAGGGAACTGGGACAGGTGGGTAATAATATTATTTTAGGAGAAAGGTGGGCAGAGGAGTCAATCACAGGACAACTTTCAGAAGTTTTGGAGTTTCATGAGAATTGCAGGCTGGACACCATTTCCCTCAGGGTCCTAAGTTCTAAATCTCTCTGTAGAGAGATATTCTGCCCATTGCTTTTTTGTTAGTTTTTCCCCTCAAAAAATGTTTTAGGGATTTCCCTGGTTGCCCAGTTTAGATTCTGCACTTCCCGTGCAAGGGGCTCAGGTTCGATGTCTGGTCAGAGAACTAAGAACCCATAGGCTGCAGGGTGTGGCCAAAGATAAAATGGTTTATTCTGTTTATCTTTGTGGTTCGTGCGAGCTGAGTCGTGTTCATCTCTTTGCGACCCTGTGGACTATAGCCTGCCAGACTCCTCTGTCCATGGGGTTCTCTAGGCAAAAATACTGGAGTGGGTAGCCATTCCCTTCTTCAGGGGATCTTCCCAACCCAGGGATCAAACCCACATCTCACGTGTCTCCTGCATTGGCAGATGGATTCTTTACAACTGCATCACCAGGGAAGCCCCCTGTTTATCTTTATGGGGAATTAATAGCTGACAACAATATCTACTTAATACGATGTATAATGAGCAATTTTTAGTTAAGAAGTTCTCCTTAGCTTTGGCATTTTAACTGAATTTTTATTGAATCTTAAGAAATGTTAACTATGCTAAATCACTTCAGTCATGTCCGACTCTATGCGACCCCATAGACGGCAGCCCACCAGGCTCCCCCATCCCTGGGATTCTCTAGGCAAGAACACTGGAGTGGGTTGCTATTGCTTTCTCCAAATGTTAACTATAAATGTGTAATAACTGCCCCTCTACTTAGGCTTCCTTGGTGACTCAGAGGGTAAAGAATCTGACTGCAATTCAGGAGACTTGGGTTCAATCCCTCGGTTGGGAAGATTCCCCTGGAGAAGGGAATGGCTACCCACTCCAGTATTCTTGCCTGGGCAGAGGAGCCTGGCAGCCTACAGCACATGGGGTCGCAAAGAGTCGGACAAGACTTAGCAACTAACACTTTCACTTTCACAAAAAAAAATTGTCACATTTTGAACGTACCTCTTGCCTCAGTGAAAATTACTGAATGCCTCCCCTTATTATCAAAGCTCAAAGACATTTATGCCATGGCATATGGTAAGTAGATTTGAAAACTTTTAGTTTACACAAGATTTCAATTCAAGTTGATGGGCAAAACATAAACTTGATTTAAAGTGTTCGATTAAAAAACAAAACCACAGATTGTATTTTAGGGTAATTTAAAGAGAGAGAGACCTAGGGGACTTCCCTGGAGTTCCAGTGGCTAAGAATCCACCTTCCAAAATGCAGGGGACACTGGTTTGATCCCTGGTCAGGGAACTAGATCCCACATGCTGCAACTAAGATCCAGTGCAGCCGCATATGCAAAATAAAATAAGTATTGGAAACAATCTTGAGTAACTTACTAGTTTTGTCTTCTACTGTGTGCCTTAAATACGCCTTAGTAAAAACTGATATCTGACACAACCGATTGAAATATGTAGGATGTAATATTGTAGAGAGAGTACTGAGGTTGATTTTTTTAAATGGTATTAAATTTTAAATTAAAAAAATTTTTTTTCAAATTGAAATTTAGGTTTTTTACAGATGTCTGTATTTCCCTGTACATTTTTATGTTTTTTTTTTTTTTATTTAAACTTTTTATTTTCTATTGAGGTATATCCAATTAACAGTATCATGATAGTTTCAGGTCAACAGTGAAGGGACTCAGCCATACATACACATGTGTCCATTCTTCCCCAAACTCCCCTCCCTTCCAGTCAGCCACATAATACTGAGCAGAGTTCCCTGTGCTATACAGTAGGTTCTTGTTGCTTATCCATTTAAAAAATAGCAGTGTCTACACGTCCATCTCAAACTCCCTAACTATCCCTTCCCCTATCTTTCTCCCCTGGCAACTGTAAGTTTGTTCTCTAAATCTGTGAGTCTCTTTCTGTTTTGTAAATAAATTCATGTGTATATTTTCTTAACAATGTTGTATTAGTTTCTGCTCTGAGGTTGATTGTTACAGACATATTTTAAACTCTGATTATTAAATGGTTACATCCTAATTATTTATATAGAACATTGGTTCAGTTACAGAGAGCACAGCAGCTGGAACTTTATCTCATTCAATGTTCAAAGATAAAAGAGTTAACCATTCTTTTCATGATTCTCTGCAGGTAAGACTTTCTTTTTCTTCATATTTAAATCTGATGGCAACTAAATTCTGGCATATTTCCAATCTACTGTATGAGGAAGATGCATAAGTCATCACAATACAGCATACTGCCACAAAAGGACTCTCCCTTTCACCAATCCTGGCACACGTCAAGATACACCCACCAACCCAGTTTTATTTCTGTCTAGGAGGCTGAGTGCCAAGGATTGGTTATAAGCACTGGAACATATGAGCAGCAACTTTACAGTCAACAGAAGTTGAAAATTGAAAATGTCTGTGTTAGTTAGAGCAATGAAACCCCAGCCACATCCGCTCATGGCTTCTTAATGCTCTGTTTCTCTTGCATGGGCTTGTCGACTTAAAGGAAGACACACCACCTCCGAGCTTTACTTTACACCTTGAGTTTTACTGAGGACTATAGCCCAGGAGACAGCTACTCTGAGGATAAATGCTTTGTAGAGAGGGGAGAGTTGCCAGTTTATACATGATTTGTGGCCAGGAAATACATACAGTCAAACATACATCTTGATAAAAGATGTCTGCTAGTTGCAAAGAACAAGTGTCTCAAGTTAATGAATTTAAAGCTTTTCTGTGTATGGGAAGATACAAGAATCTGGAACCATTGAAATTTGTCCTAAGGTATTAACTTGGTGGTTTCATAATAATAAAGATAAAGTGATATTAAACATTTTAAAACTGTCCTTTATGTAATAAACAGTTTTCATTTTAAACATTGTTAAACTTTTCAGTTCATTTTTTACGTCTTTTTTTTTTTTTTTATATCTTCACATCTTTCCATACATTAAACATTAAGTTTAACTTCATATAGAGCCTCTTACTTTATTACTTTTTTAATGGCTACTGTTGGCTTTCAACTTTGGGAGAAATGGAAAATTCTGGGACTATGAGATCATGATCTTTTTCCTTTGCTCCTTTTGTTCAAATGTAGTTGTTAAGATGTAGGAGTGAAGGGGGAGGGGATAGTAGAAGTTTCGGCTGTTTTTGGTAAGGTTGTTTTGAGCTGCATTATTATACGCCTAGGGTAAATTTGTGGGCTTCCCTGGTGGCTCAGTGGTAAAGAAGCCTCCTGCCAATGCAGGAGATGAGGGTTTGATCCCTGGGTTGAGAAGATCCACTGGAGAAGGAAATGGCAACCCACTCCAGTATTCTTGCCTGGGAAGCCCTGTGGACAGAGGAGCCTGGTGGGCTACAGTCCATGGGGTCCCAAAGAGCTGGACTCAACTTAGCAACTAAAAGAATCAGAGGGGTCTGCTTGTCCAAAGCACAGGATGCCTCATCCTGCTTTCCATTCTGAATTCCCATCAGAGTACACAGCTGGTCAGCAACTGTGGTGGGTTGTGACTTCCTCCTTATAGAAATAGGTGGTGAACAAGCTCTTAATTCCTGTTTACTTGCATACTTCTCTGCTGTAACACATTTTCCTCCTTTCTTCCCTCCCTCCTCCCTTTCTTCTTCCCTTCCCTCTTTCTATCCTTCCTTCCTCCCTTCTTTTATTATTTTTTTCCCCATTCCACTTGAATTAAGAGTAGCTCCATGGACATTTTTCATAATCCAGAAGCTCTTTTTTTAATTCTTACATGATTTTATTTTCACTAAAACATACATTTGGAATACCTCATCACAGAATGCAATTGATGGACAAAGAACAATTTTTTAGATGGTGTCCTAAAATTAGCTGTATTATAGCTAGCTGTACTTTATCTGAGTGTAAATCATTGGAATTCATGGTGATTCCCCTTCCTCCCTTCAGGTCCAGAGTCATGGACTACTAAAGCTGGAGGTCATCTGATCTAGTCCTTTTATTTAGCAAAAACCGAGACCAGGTCTTCCCTGGTGCTGCAGTGGCTAAGACTCTGCCCTCCCAATGCAGGGGGCACAGGTTTGATCCCTGGTCAGGGAACTAGATCCCACATGTGGCAACTAAGACAGGCACAGCCAAATAAGTAAAAATAAATATTAAAAAAAATAATTTGAAGAGGAATAGATTATGTATAAGGATGACTGTGTCACTTTGTTGCACACCAGAAATCAATACAGCATTGTAAATCAACTGTACTCCAATATACAATTAAAAAAAAATTGAGACCAGAGATAAAGAGATTTTCATTGGAGTAAAATTATTTTTATATTTTCCAGCAGTGAACATTATAAAATGAAACAATAACAGAACAGGCTAACAAATAGCCAAAGGGTCCACTTTTCATTTTGTCTCCCTCCCTAATTTCTCTGCCTCCTTTCATCTCCTTTGCTGTGTTGAAAAGCTCAGAAGATGAGGAAAAAGAGGAAAGAAAGGGAGAAACAAGAACTGGGGTTTTGATTCCTGAAAAAACTGAAAGTTGTATATGGCAGATAATTTTTAGAAACCACACTTCTGAAACATCAGGTTTATAACATATTGCCATATTGCAGCACCTTTATGCTTCTTTTTTTTATGCTTCTTTATTTTTAATTTTATTTTTTCATGCTCTGTGAATTTTACTCTTTTTATTTTTACAAAATTTTATTAGAGTATAGTTGATTTACAGTGTTCTGTTTCCTACTTTTTAAAAATATATTATTATTATTCTGTTGTTGCACCATGTAGCATGTGGGATCTTAGTTCCCCCGACCAGGGATCAAACCTGTGCCCCCTGCATTGGGAAGCACTGAGTCTTAATCAATGGCCCACCAGGCAAGTCCCTGTCCCCTCTTTTATTTTTGTGACAGTTTTTTTGAAATATAACTCACATACCATACCAGAAAATCTATCCATTTAGAGTATATAATTACAGTGTCTTTTTAGTACATTCACAGAATTATGCATCCAACACCCTAATGAATTTTAGAACACATTCATTCTCCTCCCAAAGAACCTTGTATCCATCATCAGTTAGTCCCCAGCTCCCCCTCTCTAGGCAACCACTGTGCTGGTTACTTTTATGTGTTAACTTGATTGGATCACAACATGTCTGGATATTTGGCCAAACACTATTGTGGGTGTGTCTGCAAGGGTGTTTCTAGATGATGTTGACATTTGAATCAGTAAACTGAGTAAAGCAGATTGCCCTCCCTAATGTGAGTGGGCCTGATCTAATCAGTTGAAGCCCCAAATAGGAAAAAAAAAAAAACCCACTGAGTAAGAGGAAATTCCTCCTGTCTGACTGTCTTTGAGTTCGGATATTGGCTTTTCCCACTGCCTTTATTTTTATTTCTTGCCTCTATATTCAGACTGAAACATTGGTTCCTTCTATATTCATACTCAAAGTGAAACTTCAGCTCTTCCCATTGGCTAGAATCTGCGGACCTTTGAATTGAATTACATCATCAACTCTCTTGGGTTTCCAGCTTGCCAACTGGAGATCTTGGGACTTGTTTAGCTTCATAGTGGTGTAAATTCAGTCCTGATAGTAAATTTCTTTCTATATATATTTTTGCATCCTATTGATTCTGTTTGGAGAACTCTGGGTAATACAACTACTAATCCACTTTCTCTTACTCCTTGGAAGAAAAGTTATGACCAACCTAGACAGCTTATTAAAAAGCAGAGACATTACTTTGCCAACAAAGGTCTGTCTTGTCAAGGTTATGGTTTTTCCGGTAGTCATGTATGGATGTGAGAGTTGGACTATAAAGAAAGCTGAGCACCAAAGAATTGATGCTTTTGAACTGTGGTGTTGGAGAAGACTCTTAGAGTCCCTTGGGCTGCAAGGAGATCTAACAAGACCATCCTAAAGGAGATCAGTCCTTCATTAGAAGGATGTTGAAGCTGAAACTCCAATACTTCAGCCACCTGATGCAAAGAGCTGATTCATTTGAAAAGACCCTGATGCTGGGAAAGATTTAGGGCATGAGGAGAAGGGGATGACAGAGGATGAGATGGTTGGATTGCATCACTGACTCAATGGAGATGAGTTTGAGTAGACTCCAGGAGTTGGTGATGGACAGGGAGGCCTGGTGTGCTGCAGTCTATGGGGTCGTGAAATGTTGGACACAACTGAGCAACTGAACTGAACTGAACTGAACTGAATCCACTTTCTGTCTCTGTGGATTTGTCTACTGGGAACATTTCACATAAACAGAATCATAGAACTTCCCTAGTAGTTCACTGGTTAAGAATCCACCTTACAATGCAGGGGACTTGTGTTTAATCCCTGGGTGAGGAACTAAGATACCACATGATGTGGGGCAACTAAAACTGCAGGTTGTAACTACTGAGCCCGCATGCCACAGCTAGGGAGAAGCATGTGTATTGCAATGAAAGATTCTGTGTACTGGTTACTTTTATGTGTTAACTTGGCTGGACCAACTAATACCCAATGTCTCCAAATAAAAAAACAAAACTGAAATCATGTATCTGATTTTGTATCTGACTTCTTTCTCTTAGCATCATATTTTCAAGATGCATTAATGTTGTAACATGTGTCAGTACTTCATCTCTTTCACTGACAAATCATCTTCCATCACATTGGTGTATCAAATTTTAGTATCTGTTGACAGACATTTGGGTTGTCTCAGTTTGGGGCTATTGTTAGTAATATTGGGATGGACATTTGTGTCTAAGTGTTTGTGTGGACATATGCAAATCTCTTGGATATATACCTGGGAGTGAAATTGCTGGGTCAGTTAGTAACTCTATGTGTAACTTTTGAGGCACTGTGCTTCCCACAGATAGTACGCCATTTTATTTATTTATTTTAATATTTATTTTTTAAAATTTATTTATCTGGCTGTGCTGGGTCTTAGTTGCAGCACATGGTATCTTTAGTTGCAGCATATGGGGTCTAGTTCCCTGACCAGGGTTTGAACTCAGGCCCCCTGCATTGGGAGTCTTAGCACTGGACCAGGAAAGTCCTGCTACAACCATTTTAAAACCACACTAGCAATATATGAGAGTTCTTCTATTAGTTGGGGATGTTCCAGAGAAACAGAACCAGTAAGAGATGCATGGGCTTCCGGGTGGCTCAGTGGATAAAGAACCTGCCTGCCAATCAAGAGACACAGGAGATTTGGGTTCGATCCCCAGATTGGGAAGATCTCCTGGAGGAGGGTGTGGCAACCCACTGCAATATTCTTGCCTGGAGAATCCCATGGACCAAGGAGCCTGGTGGGCCACAGTCCATGCTGTTGCAAACAGTCAGACATGCCTGTAGTGACTGAGCATGCATGCAAGAGATGCATATTTGTAGAGATTTACTGTAAAGAATTGGCACATGGGAATTTGCCCCATGACCTTGAAGATGGCCTTCAAGCTGGAGTTCTAGGAGAGATGTGGGTATAATTTCAGTCCAAGTCCAAAGGCCTGAGAACTAGGGGAGATAATGGTGTCAGTTCCAGCTGAAGGGCAGGACTCAGGCAGGCAGGCAGGAAGGACAGGCATTTTCTCCTTTTCCCTTTCTCTGCGTGTGATCTATTCAGGCCCTCAACTCATTGGATGATGCCCCACCTCCCCACACTGGGGAGGGCAGAGCTGCTTACTCAGTCTGCTGATTCAAAGGCTAATTTCCTCCAGAAACACCCAGCAGTATTGCCTAACCAGACATCAGAACATCTTGTGATCCAGTCAAGTTGACACATAAAATTAACTGCCACTGTTCTGATCTGTCTCCATCCTTGACAGTAATTTTTTTGGCCACACCCTACAGCATGCGGGATCTTAGTTCCCCCATCAGGTATCAAACCCATGCCCCTGGCAATGAAAGTGTGGAATCTTAACCACTGGACCACCAGGGAAGTCCCATTGACACTATTTTTAATTGTCTGTTTTTTCTGAATATAGCCATCCTAGAGGGAAGGTCTAGGTCTACCTTATGATGGTCTTTATTTGCATTTCCTTGATGACTAAAGAAGTTGAGCCTTCCTTCCTTCGGTCTTTCATTTTGCAAGTATTTCTCCTTTCTTCTCTGTCATTATTACACTCATTCCCATGCTATACTGTAGACACTAATGCCTGAAGTAAACAAGGCCAGCTTGGTCTGGATGGAGAGTGAGCAACTATTTCCGTGTATTTCGTTTACCTGTAAACAGCTCTATGAAGGAAAGCATGCGTGCGTGCTAAGTTGCTTCAGTCACGTCCACCTCTGTGCGGCACTATGGACTGTAGACCACCAGGCTCCTCTGTCCTTGGGATTCTCCAGAGAAGAATGCTGGAGTGGGCTGCTATGCCCTCCTCCAGGAGATCTTCCCAACCCAGGGATCAAATCCAAGTCTCCTGCATTGGCAGGTGGGTTCTTTACCACTGAGCCACTTAGGAAGCCCATGAAAAGTACCAGTAGTTAAACAGGTGCAAGAGGAGAGAATTTTTTTTATCTAGTCCTGGGATTGGGGACTATGTAGAATGTTCCTTGTAAAACTGTAAATCCAATGGGGGTCCCCCTCCCCCACTCTAACATCTTCAATGGCTCCCTCTTGCCTGGGCAATAAATTCTCAGTTCTTAGCCTCTTATTTTGAGCTTGGCATAACCTAGTTCTAGCCTCATTTTCTACTTCATTATTACTATAGCTTTTTTTTTTTTTTTGCCACAGGGCATGTGAGATCTTAGTTTTCCTACCAGAGATGGAACCTGTGTTTCCTACAGTGGAAGTGCCAAGCTTTAACCAGTGGACAGACAGGAAGTCCTCATTTTCTACTTTATAACACACCCACGAGCATTTCTCATTTCCGCCGTGGTGGGGCTCATGATCCTGATAATAGTCCTTTGCTTTCAAGTGGGGTGGCGCAGTTCATTTCTGTAAGTAGATGATGGTCCTTTTGTTAAAATTTCTTGATGGGTTCTAGTATGTAATTTTGGCATGATTGTTGAGAAATGTAAAGTTCCCTGTGCATTGATAAAGACAGGACTCAGGTGTGAGGGAAAGGAGTCAGATCTACGAAGAGAGAGGTAGAGAGGGAGAGAGGTGTTGACCATGCCAAAGAGAAGGGAACATATGAGTTCCTTGTGGCCGCTGTGAGAAATGACCATCCATGCTGTGCCTTAACACAACACAAGGCGCTTCCCTGGTGGTCTGGTGGTTCAGACTTTGCCAGGGGGAGAGGGTTCAATCCCTGCTTGAGGAACTAAGGTCCCACCTGCCTTGGGGCCAAAGAGAAAACACAAAACAGAAAACAGAAGTAATACTGTAACAAATTCAATAAAGACTTTGAAAATGGTCTACAACAACAACAAAAAGTCTTTAAAACAGAACAAAACACAGTTTATAGAGTAAGTCCCCTGCATCGAACCTTCAGGCTGTTAAAGTTCAAAGATGTGAATGTGCGTGCGCATGTCCGATCGTGTAAATTGGTTTGCATGTCACGTGTTCGTCTCGTCAGGCTTTGTGTCCTTGACTGCATAGCACTGATAGAGTACATTAGTACAGTATCCTTATTTCAAGCCCAGGGTGTCTGGAAGCAAGTGTAAAAGCAGCAGTGATGAAGCTGGTACTATAGCTTCTTAGCGGCTGGTACCACTAGGAAGCACCAATTGTATTGTACTACTGTCCTTTTTAAGATTAAAAAATTTAGTCTCACTGTACAGTAAGATTGCAAAATGCTTTCTCTATTTTGGGGGTTTGTTTTTTATGTGTTATTTGTGTGAAAAGTATTATTATAAACCTATTACAGTACAGTACTCTATAGCTGATTGGTTTTGTCGGGTATCAAGGCTAACTTTGCTTGGCTTATGAACAGATTTGACTTACAAACATGCTCTCAGAATGGAACTGGTTTGTATGGAGGGGGCTTACTGTGTTCTTATAGTTCTGAAGGTCAGAGTCTGAAATGGGTCTCGTTGAGCTAAAATCAAGGTCACAGTGTGTGCCTTCCAGAGATTCCAGGGTGAGAATATGTTTCACCTATTTTTCCAGCTAGAAGAAACCACCACATTCTTTGGCTCATGGCCTCCTTCCTCCATCTCCAAAGCCAGCAGCACAGCATCTCCTATCTCTCTCTGACTACGACCTCTTCCTCTATCATCACATCTCTTTCTCTGACCCTCTTGCCTTTCTCTTATAAGAACTTATGGTGACATTGGCCATGTTGCCGAAACTTGGACTCTGTTCACCCGTGCTGAATAGAAATGTGGAGACAGAGTTTTGGGTGAAGTAGAAAAGAGTAGGTTTTATTGCTTTGCCTGGCTTCCCTGATGGCTTACTGGTAAAGAATCTGCCTGCAATGTGGGAGACTTGGGTTTGATCCCTAGGTTGGAAAGATCCCCTGGAGAAGGAAAAGGCTACCCACTCCAATATTCTGGCCTGGAGAACTCCATGGACTGTAGACACGACTGAGAGACTTTCACTTTCACTTTGCATTATTATTGCTTTGCCAGGCAAAGGGGGCCACAGGGGGCGAATGCCCTCAAGACCGTGTGACCCACCCTGGAGGGGTTTTTGGTGTTCAAGAAGCATGATGTGATCAGCTCGTGGACAATTCTCAGACTGGTTGGTGTCAAGGTGAAGTTTAAACATCAATTTTGTCGTATTAACCAATCTAGGGTCTGCGTTTTTATGGTCAGCAGCTTTCGTGTGCGCGGGGTCTGCTTCTTGTAAAACGAACTTAGGAAAGTGAGTCAGGCTTTTAAATCTTTCAGGGAACTGAGAGTTCAGGGATTCTGCCATATGGCAGAATTTTAGTCTAAGTTGTTACCAGTTCCTTAGTCCAACAGCTATTCTTTGTTTCTACATCTTCACATTTCCCAATCATTAACTCTTTTTAATTTTTTAAAGTTATGACAGTATGATAACACATTTATAGTGTTAACACATAAATGTGATATATAAATAGTATCATAAACACACGTGTTTATGTATCTATTATATTTGACCGATTTTTCCAGCTTCAAGAAACCATAGATACATAAACACATAAATAGTGATAACACATATGACAGCATGATAACACTTGGAAAATACAGAACAAAGTTACATATAGTTCCACTATAAATTGCAATTATTTTTTAAGTAAATAAATTAAGGTTTTTAATATCAAGTTTCAATATCAAACTCTCAAAAATTAATAGAATGAGTAGACAGAAAAATAGAAGGGTATAGTAGACCCAAAAAACACTATGATCCAATTACAACACAGTTAAGATTTACACAATTTTCACACAACAGCAGGATACAAATTTTATTCAAGTTCCCATAGACTATAAACCAGGAGACACTGGAACATATCCAGGGACATAAAAGAAGGTGCAACGTTTTTATAGTCTGAAGGTATTGAAATCATAGAGTCTGTTATTCTTATTACTGTGGAATTATGTTAGAAATCAGTATCAAAAGATATTTGAAAATAGCCAGCATATTTTCAAGTGCAACATGACATTTACTAAGAGAGATCCTTTACTTAGCCATTGAAAGTCTCAAGAAGGTTAAAAGACTGAAAAAGCATGGAGGGCCAATCATGAGCTCCTGAGTCAGCATTTTACTTCTAAAGACAAGGACACAGGGGCTGGTACATGGTTTCAGGCACACACTTCCCCATCTCAGGGCTTAACTGTATCTGCAAATTCCCTTTTGCCTTAAAAGGTAACATATTCACAGTTTCCGGGGATAACTTCTGGGTTACCCCCAGCTCAAATACCGCCTTCTTTTTTTCTCTTTTTGTTTCGTGTCTTTCAAAGAATTCAGAGTACAATGGGATGGTGTGGGAGAAAGCAGCTGCCTAAAAAAAGCTATTGAAATACCACAGGGCCAGTGGTTTATTCTGGAAGCAGAGAGAGTCAGCCTGAGCCATCAGGGAACCTCATGAAGTTGCAGGATATCTAGAATGGTCTTGTGAGGGATGACTTTGGTATTTGGCAGATCTGGGTTTCAACTCCAGCTTCACCAGAGTTATATAGTCTCAGAGAAATTGAGTAATCTCTTTGAATCTCAGTGAAGTATGCTAAACCATATGTCATGTGACCCATTTGCCATTTCATAGAGGTGGACCTAAAATTGTGTCCTTGGCTGGACTGCAATGTTCAGTTTGCCTTCTCGTCTAGCCCATCTCAGCATGTGACAATTTTCTACTTGCCATTTCACATACCTCAACCTGCATTGATTTTCTGTCACATTTGGATAAGACAAGGTTTTTAGAGTGGTCGACTGCTATGGGTTTAATCATATCCCCCTCAAATTCACATGTTGACGTTCTAACCCCCAGGACCTCAGAATGTGAGGCTATTTGCAAATAGTTTGTTGCAGATGTAGTTAAGATGAGATCATACTTTGGACGAAAGGATCCCTAATTCATTAAGACTGTTCTCCTACAAAAAAGCGGAAATTTGGACGCACACAGGAGACTGCTATGTGAAGATGAAAGCAGTTATCAGAGTGATGCGTCTACCAGCCCAAGGACATCAAGGATTGCCAGCAAACCACCAGAAACTGGCGGAGAACTTTAGAACAGTCTTTCTCACTGCTCTCAAAAGGAACCAGCCTTACTGATAACCTTGATCTTAAACTTCTGGCTTCCAGGATGGTGTGACAATACATTTCTGTTTAAGTCATCTAGTTTGTTGTTCTTTGTTATATAGCCCTAGCTAACTTATATACCAGTGCATGGAAACTGTCTATACAAAGTAGCCATTTTTTTAGTTGTTAGGAGATGGCTCCACTGAGATTTTTTTGGTAACTGCAATAAAACCCATATGATACAAATGTTACCATTTCAAGTGCAGTGTTCACTGGGGTTAAGTACATTCACATTGTTGTACAACCATCTCCACCATCCATCTCCAGACTGTTTCATCTTCCCAAATAGAAACTGTGTCTCCGTGAAACACTGACTCCCCATCCCCTCACCCAGCCCCTGGCCCCCTGCCATCTACTTTCTGTCCCTATGGATTTGACTCCTCCAGAGACCTCTTATGAGTGGAATAACACAATATTTTGTTTTTCCAACTTTTACAACAAGTCTGTTTATCGAAAGGATCTGAAAATAGTGATAAGGTTTCCAACATTTAACAAATTTTCAAGATATTAACAATATGAAACATAAAGAATTTACTTCAAAAACCCAAAGTTTCCTAGGTAGTTCCCTATCATGCTTTAGAACTTGGTTTACACCTGCTTGACACAGTATTTTGTGATTGGCTTATTTCGCTAAGCATAATGTCCTCAATGTCCATCCAGGTAGCGTGTACCAAATTTCTTTCCTTTTTCAGCTTGGATAATATTCCATTGTATGTATATATCACATTTTGTTCATTTGTTCACCAATCAGTGGACATTCTGGTTGCTTCCACCTCTTGGCTATTGTGAACAAACAGTGCTGCTATGAACATGGCTCTAAAAATATCTCTTTGAGTTCCTGCTTTCAATTTGTTTGGGTCTGTACCTAGAAGTGGGATAGCTGTATCTTGTAGTAGTTCTACTTTTAATTGTTTTGAACTATATTGTTTTCCATAGTGGTTGTACCAATTCATATTTCCACCAGTGATGCACAATGATTTCCTTTGCACCACATCAAATCACCAATAATTGTTATTTCTTGTCTTTCTGGGCTTCCCTTGTGGCTCAGTGGGTAAAGAATCTGCCTGCAATGCAGGAGACCTGGGTTCAGTCCCTGGGTTGGAAGGATCCCCTGGAGAAGGGAAAGGCTACCCACTCCAGTATTCTTGCCTAGAGAATCCCATGGACAGAGGAGCCTGGCAGGTTGCATACAGTTCAGAGGGTTGCAGAGTCAGAGATGACTGAAGTGACTTAGCACAGTGTAATAACTTGACTTACATACACCATGAAATGATTATTGAGTTTAGAGAACATCTATCATCTTGTATAGATACAAATTTTCAAAAATAGAAAAAATCTTCTTTGGTGTGAGAACTCAGTATTCATTCTCTTAACAACTATCATATATAATGTAAAGTAGTGTTAATTATATTTATTATGCTATACTATTATATCCTTAGTGTTTATTTATCTCATAACTGGAAGTTTGTACCCTTTGACTGTTTTCATCCAGTTCTTGCTCTCTCCTACCCCCAATCTCTAGCAGTCACAAATCTGATCTCTTTTTCTGTGAGTTTGTTTGTTTTTGAAGTATAATTGACCTGCGACACTGTGTCAGTTCCTGGTACACAACAGAGTGAGTCAATATTTCTATACATTTCAAAGTTATCACCACTATAAATCTAGTTATGATATGTCACTATACAAAGGTATTACATAGTTACTGACTATATGCTTCACACTAAATTTCACACCCACGACTCACTTATTTTGCAACTGAAAGTTTGTACCTCTTAATCTCCCTCATCAAATTTCTCTCCTTCTCCCACTCCACTCTCTTCTGGCAACCACTTGTTTGTTCTCTGTACCTCTAACTCTGTTACTGTTTTGTTCATGCATTTATTTTTTTAAGATTCCACATGTAAGTGAAATCACACAGCTTTTGCCTTTCTCTATCTGACTTATTTCACTTACCATAATACCCTCTATGTCTATCCAAGCTATCTCAAATGGCAAGATTTCATTCTTTTTTAATGGCTGAGTAAGGTTCCATTGTGGGCTTCCCTGGGGGCACAGTGGGAAGGAACACAACTGCCAGTGCAGGAGGCGTGGGTTTGATCCCAGGGTCGGGAAGATTCCCTGGAGAAGGAAATGGCAACCTACTTCAGTATTCTTGCTTGGAAGATCGCATGGATAGCGGAGCCTGGAGGGCTATAGTCCATGGGTCACACAAAAAAGTTATACATGACTTAGCTAAACTAAACAACGATATTCCATCATCTTTCTATCTATCTCAACTTCTTTAGCCATTCATCTATTGTTGGGGATTTAGGTTGTTTCTGTATCTTGGCTATTATGAATAGTGCTGCAATGAACACAGGGGTTCATATATCTTTTCTTATTCGTGTTTTAAAATTTTTGGATAAATACCCAAGAGAGGAACTGCTGGGTCATATGGTAGTTCTATTTTTAACTTTTTGAGGAGTCTCCATACTGCTTTCCATAGCAATTGCACCAATTTACATCCCTACCAACAGAGTACCAGGGTTCTTTCTACTTATCTACTTCAATGCCAACACTTGTCTTTTTAATAATAGCCATCTGATGGGTGTGATCATCATGGTTTTGATTTGCATTTTCCTGATTATTAGTGATGTTGAGCACCTTTTCATATACTTGTTGGCTATTTGTGAGTCTTTTTTTGTTAAAAAAAAAAAAGTCTATTCAGTCCATCTGCTCATTTTTAAAAGTTGGATTTTTTTGGCTATTGAGTTGTATGAGTTCCTTATACATATTGTGTATCAATCCATTATCAGATATATGGCTTACAAATATTTTCTCCCATTCCCTAGGTTGTATTTTCCTCTGGTTGGTGGTTTCCTTTGCTGTACAGAAGTATTTTAATTTGATATAGTCCAACTTGTTTATTTTTGCTTTTGTTGCTTTTTCTTTTGGTGTCAAATCCAAAAAAATCATTGCCAAGATCAGTATTAAGGAAGTTACCACTACGTTCAGATCTTTAACCCTTTTTGAGTTTATTTTTGTGTATGGTGTAAGGTAACGATTCAGTTTCATTCTTCTCCATGTGGTTGTCTGGTTTTTCCAGTACTATTTATTGAAGTGGCTGGCTTTCCCCATTCTTGGCTCATTTTTCATAAATTAATTTATCAAATATGCATATACTTATTTCTGGTCTCTCTCTTCTGTTCCACTGATCTGTGTGTCTGTTTTTATGCCAATACTATGCTGTTTTTATTACTTTAACTTTGTGATATAGTTTGAAATCGTGAACTATGGTGCTTGCAGTTTTGTTCTTCTTTCTTAAGATTGCTTTGGCTCTTTGGGGTCTTTTGTGCCTCCATGCAATTTGAGGACTGCTTTTTATGTGAAAAGTGCCATTGAAATTTTGATAGGGGCTGCACTGAATCTATAGTTTGCTTTGAGTAATATAGACATTTTGAACATATTAATTCTTCCAATCCATGATCATGGAATATCTTTCCATTTATTTGTGTCCTCTTCAATTTCATCAATGTCTTATAGTTTTCAGTAAATTGATTTTTCATCTCCTTGATTAAATTTTCTATGCAATTATAAATGGGATTGTTTCCTTAATTTCTCTTTCTGATAGTTCACTGTTAATGCACAGAGACAAAACTGATTTTTGTATATTGATTTTGTATTCTGCAACTTTACTAAATTTGTTTGCTAATTTTAACATTTTTTGGTGGAGTGTTTAGGGTTTTCTATATATAAAATTATATCATCTACAAATAGAGGCAATTTTTCTTCTTCCTTCCTCATTTGGATGTCTTTTATTTCTTTTTCTGCCTAATTACTCTGGCTAGGACCTCCAGTACTTTGTTGAATAAAAGTGGTGAGAGTGTGGGCATCCTTGTCTTGTTCCTGATCTTACAGGAAAAGCTTTCAGTTTTTTACCATTGAATATGATGTAAGCTGTGGACTTATCATATATAGCCTTTATTATCTTGAGGTAAGTTCCCTCTATGGAGAATGCAATGGCAACCCACTCCAGTACTCTTGCCTGGAAAATCCCGTGGACGGAGGAGCCTGGTAGGCTGCAGTCCATGGGGTCGCTAAGAGTCGGACACGGCTGAGCAACTTCACTTTCACTTTTCACTTTCATGCATTGGAGAAGGAAATGGCAACCCACTCCAGTGTTCTTGTCTGGAGAATCCCAGGGTCGGGGGAGCCTGGTGGGCTGCCGTCTATGGGGTCACACAGAGTCGGACACGACTGAAGCGACTTAGCAGCAGCAGCAGCAGCAGCAGCAGTAAGCTCCCTCTATACCCAATCTGTTGAGTGTTTTATCATGAATGAATGTTGAGTTTTGGGAAATGATTTTCCTGCATCTACTGATATGGTTTTTATCCTTCATTCTGTTAATGTGGAGTATTACATTGATTATTTGCACACGTTGAACCATCCTTGCTTCCCTAGAATAAATCCCACTGAATCATGTGTATGACCGTTCAAATGTACTGTTGAATTTGGTTTGTTAATATTTTGCCGAGGATTCTGATATCTATGCTTGTCAGGTATATTGGTTTATAACTTTCTTTTCCTGTAGTGTCTTTGGCTTTGGTATCAGGATAATGCTAGCCTTATTATTATCTTATTTTATCACAAAAGTACCGGAGAATATACAAAAATACCTTTTGAAAGTATATATTCCCTATTGTATGCTCATTTCTGCACTATCAGGAGATTCTATTCTCAGTCTCTCTTCCATTCTGTTCTTAACTTATGAGTCACCACTAACTCTTCTCCCTAAGTTCTGTGCATGTCCCCACCACAGGCTAGAGAAATGACAACTTGTGGTGTTTGGAGAGTCATATTCTTCTCCATTTTGTTTTATTACAAGATATTGAATATAGTTATATGAATGTCCACTTTAAGAAGGCTAATTTTATGTTATGTGAATTTCACCACAATTTAAAAAAAAAAGAGTGTCTACACATGCTTTTACAGAAAAGAAAATATAAATGACTTCAGTGACACTGAAGTATGGAGGGCAGTCAGGCTTCCCTTTTACTAGAAATAAGACAAAGAAAAAGCTTTCTTTCATATCCCATGGAGCAGCCATGCTCACACATGGTAGACTAAAAATCTAAATTGATTCAACACCTATAGAGGCCAATTTGTTAATAAATATCAAAATTACAAACACACCTTCTTGGATCCAGCCATTCCACTTCTAGAAATTTATCCTAAAGATACAAGTGTGAAGTGACCCACATATTGTATGAGAAAAAAAAAAAAGTATCATACTTGGAAAGGAAGAGCTTTTAGAAAAATATTTTAATATTAATTAAAAAAAACAGCCCCCAAACCCCCAAATGAATGTAGAAATATCAATTATATTCCTATGCTTTGACAATGCACTTGAGAGAGCCCTTCAATTGCAAGGAGTGTGAATTCCACATTTGGCTGGGGAACTAAGATCTCACATGCTAGAAGGGGGCTGGAAAAAAAAAAAAAAAAAAAAGAAAGAAAGAGAAGGAAAAAAGAGAAAGAAAAAGAAGAAAAAGAAAACAAGAAACAAAGCAAAAGAAAAAAGAAAGAAAAAGAAAGCTAAGAAAGAAAGAAAAGGAAAGATAAAGAGAAAGAAAAAGAAAGAGAAAGTAAAAAAAAAGTGTGTTAAACAACCTGGGCTAGGAAGTGCCAGGGTCAAGGGCCCACCCACTGAATCCCAAAAAAAGTCTCATCAGCGTTTCTGGAAGGCAACAGAGGCAGAGTAAGGTTGGTGCAGAGAACGTCCCCGCGAGCCAGGAAGGTGAGGCGCTGGGAGGCGACCCAGCAGCCTCCGCGCTGGAAGCTGAGGCGTAGCAGGCTGATTGTGTGGGCGGCAGGGGAGCAGATGGCCACCGTCAGCGTGGCTCTCTGGGGCTCGGCAGTCCACGTGGAGGAGGAGCAGTTGGCTAATGTCACCTGGATGTGCAGCCTATAAATGCCATCACGTTGGATCCGCAGCTGCCCGTCGTCGTCCAGCTCTGGCCCAGCCAGGAAGGAGCGTCCCAGGGCGGGGCCCCCCTGCCAGCGCAGCCTGGGGTCCTGCCGCGACCCTGGGAGGGTTGTGGGGGAGGGATGGAAGGATGCAGATGTAGGGAAACGGAGTGCTGTAGAGGGGGTGCCCCAAACTCGCATGTCCAAGCCTAACCTCCAAGGGGGCGGTGTTAGAAGGTGGGGTGTTCAGAAGTGTTCAGAGCAAGAAGGTGGAGACCTTGTAAAAGAGACCCCATATCCACTGATGGATGAAAGGATATAGAAGATGTAATATACACACACACACATATATCTATACAAGGTGGTGGTGGCTTAGTTGCTAAGTCGTGTCCCACTCTTTCCAACCCCACAGACTGTAGCCCGGCAGGCTTCTCTGTCCATGGGATTGCCCAGGCAAGAATACTGGAGTGGGTTACCATTTCCTTCTCCAGGGTATCGTCCCGATCCAGGGATTGAGCCCGTGTCTCCTGCATTGACAGGAGGTCGTTTCCTTCGTTTCAGGCAGATTCCTCACTGCCTGAGGCACCAGGGAAGCCCATATCCATACATTCATGTGCACTATACACAGTATACCTATGTGTGCTCCTGCCCTGTCCCTCAGCCGTGTCTGACTCTGCGAAACCAGGGACTGTAGCCCACCAGCCTCCTCTGTCCATGAGATTCTCCAGGCAAGAACACTGGGATGGTAGCCATGCCCTTTCCAGAGGATCTTCTCAGTCCAGGGATTGAGACTCCAACCTGAGTCTTCTGCTTCTGCTCCACTGCAGGCAGGCTCTTTACCCTGAGCCACTGGGAAGCCCCGTACCCACGTGTGTATATACACATATGTATGTATTGTGGGGCTTCTCTGGTAGCTCAGCTGGTAAAGAATCCACCTGCAATGCAGGAGATCCTGGTTCAATCCCTGGGTTGGGAAGACCTGCTGGAGAAAGGAACTGGCTACCCACTCCAGTATTCTTGCAAGGAGAATTCCATGGGCAGAGGAGACTGGGGGGCTACAGTCCATGGGGTTGCAAAGAGTCAGACACGACTGAGCGACTAAGCATAGCACAGTATGTGTGTATATGTGTGTATTTATGTATATCTATATCTATATTACACATATACCTAAAATGGATATAGATGTGATATATATATTACTATGTATTATACATGTGATATTATAAACACACATCTATTTATCTATCTAAAGTGAAAGTAAAAGTTGCTTAGTGCAACTCTTTGTGACCCCATGGACTATATGGCCCATGAAATTCTCCAGGCCAGAGGACTGAAGTGGGTACCCTTTCCCTTCTCCAGGGGATCTTCCCAACCCAGGGATTGAACCCAGGTCTCCAGCATTGCAGGTGGATTCTTTACCAGCTGAGCCACAAGGGAAGCCCATCTATCTATCTAATTCAGCCATAAAAAGATAGAAATCCTGCCACTTGTGACAACATGGGTAGACCTAGAGGTCTTTATGCTAAAGTGAAATAAGTCAGAGAAAGACAAATACTGTCTGACTCATATGTGCAATCTAAAATAAAACCCGAACACATGGCTACAGATACAAAGAACAGATCAGTGGTTGCCAGAGGTGGGGGCTGGGTGGTGAAACACGTGAAGGTGGTTGGAGGCACAAACTTAGAAAAAGTTATAAACTAAGTCCTGGCGATGTAATGTACAGTGTAGTAACTGGAGTTAAGTGTACTGTGTTGTATATTTGGAAGCGGCTAAGATGGTGATTGCAGCCATGAAATTAAAAGATGCTTACTCCTTGGAAGGAAAGTTATGACCAACCTAGATAGCATATTAAAAAGCAGAGATATTACTTTGCCAACAAAGGTCCATCTGGTCAAGGCTATGGTTTTTCCAGTGGTCATGTATGGATGTGAGAGTTGGACTGTGAAGAAAACTGAGCACCGAAGAATGGATGCTTTTGAACTGTGGTGTTGGAGAAGACTCTTGAGAGTCCCTTGGACTGTAAGGAGATCCAACCAGTCCGTCCTAAAGGAGATCAGTCCTGGATGTTCATTGGAAGGACTGATGCTGAGGCTGAAACTCCAATACTTTGGCCACCTCATGAGAAGAGTTGACTCATTGGAAAAGACCCTGATGCTGGGAAGGATTGGGGGCAGGAGGAGAAGGGTACGACAGGATGAGATGGCTGGATGGCATCACCGACTCGATGGACATGAATTTGAGTAAACTCCGGGAGTTGGTGATGGACAGGGAGGCCTGGCGTGCTGCAATTCATGGGGTCGGCAAAGAGTCGGGCATGGCTGAGCGACTGAACTGAGCTGAACTAAAGAGCATAGATCTTACAAGTTTCATGACAAGACAAAAAGAATTGTAACTGTGTGTGGTGATGGGTGTTAACAAGATATTGTGGTGATCAGTTTGTACAAATATAGACCTATGTTGTATGCCTGAAATGTATACAATGTTATATGTCAACTCTGTCTCAATTTAGAAAGATAGGGAGAGAGAGCAAGAGCTCAGAGAGTTCTCTTTCCCCTCCTCCCCTTTCCGTCATATGAAGATACAGCAAAAAGATGACTGGTTGTTTATAAACCAGGAAGAGGGCATTCACCAGACAGCCAGACCTGCTGGTGCCTTGACCTTGTATTTCACAGCCCCCGACACCATGAGAGAAAAGCCTTATGTCAGCCTTTCTGTTCTTCTGTCATAGCAGCCGAATCAGAAAGCCCCCAAAGAGGGGCTGATGATGAATCAAATGAAATGGAAGATGAATAGGGTTTCCATTTGTTACAAAATGGAATGAACACACCCAAACTGCTGGGGATGAGTGTGGGAGAGACCCAAAGAGGAAGAGGGTTAGAGAGAGGCTGGGAGGGGACTGCCAAAAGGCACCCTCCTTCACATTCCTTCATGTCCTTGCTCTAAAGCCCTCTTCGCTGGGACACCCTCCCTGGTGACCACATTTTCAAGAGCACACCCAACCCTGGCATGCCTGATCCTCCTCCCGTACTTAATATTCCCCCAAAAGTACCAGGTGCGTGTTTCACTCTACTTGGCATGCTACATATTTTACTTGTTCATTTATTTATTTTCTGATCCCTTTGGTATCAGGGAAGCCCCAATAGGGCAGGGATTTCTGTTATGTTGGCAATCCGGGCGCCCAGAACAGAGCATGCCTCGTGGGAGCTGCCGAACTAACATTTGTGACTTGAACGAAGGCATGTTAGTCATGGCTATTAGCTTGGTTGAGTTGGTTAGAGCTCTCCCATGGGAGAAAATAAAATGCCCAGAAGGGAAACAGGCACCCAGAAACAGACCGCTGCATCGCCCTGTCTTTCTTTCTTTTTCTCATCCTTTCTCGTTTTCTCTTTCTCTCCCTCTCTCCCCCACCCACCTTCTATTCTCTTTCTCCGACACACATGCACATCCCTGGTTACCTGTGTGATTCAGCTGGAGCTCTGCTAAGTCCCACTGAAAGAAAAGAAAACAGACCTAAGCACATAAACGTCAGGGGTCTGGAGTGATCCCTTGAGTCAAGAGCACTTTTTTCTTAGTGCATCCTTCTATCCACCCCTCATTCCATGGGGCTGACTTGGAGCCTTTGTGAAGAGCTCATAAAGAGGAAGTAGATTTGAACTAGCCCTGAGCACAAAGAGAAGACCTTCAGAAGAACTTCTTAGTTTCCAGGATGTAACCCAGGTCGCCTCGCACATGTGCCTCTCTTGCCTGCAAAACCTGATGTAACCCCCAAAGTTGGCACCTGTGGTGGGTGTCCAGGGCTCCCCCTGTCCTTGGAGGTCCCAGAACTGCCCTTCCCCAACTCCGTGAAGCCCCTAGCAGCCTCTGAGTCAGCCTGCTGGGGGAACCACAAAGACGAATAATTTTCCAGGCCCATATGGAATGTATCTTTCTCACATGCACCCTCCAGCCTGGGATCTCCACCCCGGGGTTTACCTCTCAGGCAGAGCTGACTATCCTGAGCCAGAGACCCCTGGCGGGCAGGCTTGCCCCGGCTTGTTACCTCCTGCTCTGGTCTCTCTCTCTGTTCCTTTCTACGATATCTTTCTTCCTGGCGGATTTTTCTTGCTGTTGCTACCACTCTGGGGGGCCTGTGGGACCTTAACTCCCTAACCAGGGGTCGAACCTACACAGCCGGCATTGGAAGCACGCAATCTTAACCCCTGGACCACCAGGGAAGTCCCCCTGGCAGATTTATATCCGTCTCATTCTGATTTTTGTTTTCTTTTGTTTTTTGGTCATAAGTCTGTTCCTCTGTTCTCTTGCTCAACACCCCTCTGCTTTTTTTCCCCACTTGCTTCCCCTCGGCCCCCACCCCAGGGTCCAGTCCCCACCCGGAGGTCCCCAGGTAGCATACACCTGTCTCTCCCCCTCTCTCTTATCTTCCCTTTGGGACTTACCCTGGTTGAATCCGGCTGCTGCTGCTGGCTGAAGTACAGGTTGCAGATGAGGTAGCATGTGCCCGTGATAATAAGCACTGAGATAGTCATCCTCACGATGGATGCCCAGGGCCGGCAGGGAACCTGGCAGCTTGAAGCCTCCTCTGCTGCCATCATGGTCCTCCACGAGCACTTCATCAGCTGTGTGGCAGCAGGGAGGGTGCGCAGAGGGCAGGCAGGAAGGGGGAAGGAAGCTTCAGCTTTCTCACAGCCGCGGGGCTCTCTCTGCCTGTCTGAACCTGCCAGGGAGCAACCGTGCCCCTCCCTGGGGATGTCCGTCAAAGGGAGGGACCAGGCTCGTTCTACCATGCAGGGAAGTCCCCTCCAGCTGCTGCTGGTCCCCTGTCTGCAGAGTAAGTGGACCACGGTGCTCCTCAATTTTATTTATATGGCTCTCCACCCTCCCCAGGCTTCTGTGGTGGCTCAGATGGTAAAGAATCTGCTTGCAATGAAGGAGATCTGAGTTCCATCCCTGGGTCTGGAAGATCCCCTGAGTAAGGGAATGGCTACCCCCTCCAGTATTCTTGCCTGGAGAATCCCACGGACAGAGGAAGCTGGGGGAGCTATAGTCCACAGGGTTGTAAAAAAGTCGGACACAACTTAGCAACTAACACCACCCTCCCCACCTTTCTGACACTCATTCGTTTATTCAACAAACCTTCACTGAACACCCACTACAGATAAGATACTCTGCTGAATCCTGGGATACAGCCACAACACTCAGGGAGGAAGGTGCTCAGGGGCTAAGTCGTGTCTGACCCTTTGGGACCCCATGGACTGTAGCCCACCAGGCTCCTCTGTCCATGGGATTTCCCAGGCAAGAATACTGGAATAGGTTGCCATTTCCTACTCCAGGGGATCTTTCTGACTCAGGGATTGAACCCTTGTCTCTTACATTGGCAGGTGGATTCTTTACTGCTGAGCCACTGGGGAAGCCCCAGGGATGGAGGTGCTAAGTTGCTTCAGTCATGTCTGACTCTTTGCTATCCCATGGACTGTAGCCCGCCAGGCTCCTCTGTCCATGGGATTCTCCAGGCAAGAACACTGGAGTGGGCTGCCATTTCCTCCCCCAAAGGATCTTCCCAACCCAGGGATTAAATCTTAGTCTCTATGTCTCCTGCATTGGCAGGCAGGTTCTGTATCACTAGTGCCATCAAAGAGGGGTCCCCAAATATCTATGTGCCCCTCTCCATCTTCCCAGCCTCTCTGGTACCCGGGGTGGGACCACCCCTAATGGAGGTCACATGACCAACCACCTGCTCAATAGGAAGCGAGGAGACCAGAGGAGGGGCCAGATCTTGTCAACATGCCACAGTGCCTTTCGATTCTGTTGCTCTGTGGCCTTGAAGGACACCTGCTTTCTTTCTTTCTTCTTTTTTTTTTTTTAATTTTGTTTTGGCTGTGCTGGGTCTTCGTTGCTACGCGTGGGCTTTCTCTAGCTGTGGTGTGCGGGCTTCTCTTGTTGCAAGGCACAGGGTCTAGGGCACACAGGCTTCAGTAGTTGTGGCTCACCAGTTTACTTGCTCTGCGGCATGTGGGATCTTAGTTCCTGAACTGGGGATCGAACCCCTGTTCTCTGCAGTGCAAGGCAGATTCTTAACCACTGGACCACCAGGGGAGCCCCAGAGGGCATCTGTTCTTGATGACTGTCGTGCTTGAATATGTCCACCCAGAACTTCAGCACAGGACCTCATTTGACAAGAGGGTCTTTGCAGAGGTAAGGGTGAGGGGGCTCTTGTATTCCATGTGTTGTAAAGAAAAGGCGAGGACACACAGAGACACAGACAGAAGTTGGAGGCAGACATTGGAGCGATGCAATACACACCAAAGAACCCCAAGGATTGCCAGCAAACTCCAGGAGGCACGAACAGGCCAGGAAAGATTCTCCCCTAAAGCCTTTGAAAGAATCAGATGCCTTGATTTTCAGATCTCCAACCTCCAGAACTGTGAAAAAGTACAATTCTGTTGTTTCAAGCCACTGGTTGTTGGTCCTTGGATATGGCAGCCTCAGGAAACCAGTAACAATCTTGTAGCTACAAGATGAAGGAAGACCACCTAGGATTGTAGGATTGTGACAATACTAGTTAGTATCAGTGAATCAAGTCACTCACCCCCACTAGTAGTACAAAATCTGTCACAGACTGTACATACCAAGGGCACGTGACTGTGGTCTTAGAGGCTTTGCTTGTGGACACTGAGACTTGAAAATTTCATCTCAGAGTGAGGAGTTATAGTAGCCTGGCCCAGGACGGCGGGGGGGGGGGGGTGGGGGGTAGGGGGTGGGATAGGGGTTGTAGGGACAGGGGGAGTGGGGGTAGAAGGTGGATACAGAATAGATTTTAGCTGAAGCCACCAGTGTTTGCTGGTATGGGGAGGGGGCAAGTGGAAGAAAGAGAGGAGTCAAAGGTGTCCAGAATTCCTGGGGTCCAGGGATTGTATGCTCACTGAGACCCCCATCTTCAAAAGGAATTTCCTTTATGAAAGCCCTGGTTTTCCAAGACTTGGGGGTTCAGCCAGCAGCACCCTCAAAGGGACCTCAAAGAACCTCAAGCTCTCCTTGGCCTGGGGGCTTGATCCTTGGAACTGTCCCCAGCCTTCTTTCATACTAGATGAAACCCCTGCTTTGTTCTTTTTCTTTTGTTTTTTAAGATTTTTTTTTTTTTTAATGTGGACGATTTATTTCTAGAAAAAAATTTTTAGATTAAAAAAAAAATCCTATTTTTTTAAAGCCAGCCTTGCTGAGTTATTTATTTATTTATTTGACCACTGCAGCATGCAAGTGTGGCATGTGGGATCTAGTTCCCTGACCAGGGATTGAACCTGACCCCCCTGCATTGGGAGGGTGAAGTCTTAACCACTGGGCAGCTGGGGAAGCTCCCATAAAGAACTTTTAAAAAATAATTTTATTTATTTATTTATTTATTTTTGGCTGTGCTGGGTCTTCATTGCCGCACACAGGCTTTCTCTAGTTGTGGGGCTACTTTCCCATTGTGGTGCGTGGGCTTCTCACTGCAGTGGCTTCTCTTGTTTCAGAGCATAGACTGTAGGCTGCGTGTGCTTCAGTAGTTGTGGTGCACTGGCTTTGTTACTCTGACACATGTGAAATCTTCCTGGCCCAGGGATTGAACCTGTGTCCCCTGCTTTGACAGGTAGATTCTTAACCACTGGACCACCAGGGAAGTCCTGATGTGGACCATTTTTAAAGTCTTTACTGAATTTGATACAATATTCTTTGGTTTTTTGGTCATGAGGCATATGGAATCTTACCTCCCCAACCAGGGATCCAACCTGCACCCTTTGCATTGGAAGATGAAGTCATAACCACTGAACCCCCAGGGAAGTCCCTCCCCTGTACCTCCTCACTGTGTTCTAAAGTCTAGCGCCCCTGGCTAACTTCATCTCCAGGACCTTCTCATCCACATCCTGTCACGGCCCCCACTCCAGACCTTTGATGGTATTTTGCGGCCCATCTGGGGTCCTTGCCCCACCTCCATCAAGCTGAAAGCCATTCATAGTCAAAAATAATTTCGACAGAGTGCAGTGAAGTACCTAGATTCTGGAGTTTCTCAGCACACCTGGATTCCAGTCTCTGGACTTTCCCATATTAGTCTTTGGGAAACTCATGCCCTCATCAGTTTAAGTTCAATGTTTCCATCTACAAAATGGGCTGTGAAATATGAAAAACTAGTGATGATAAGGTACAAGAAGCAGACTCACAGATAGAACAAACTAGTAGTTACCAGTGTGTGTGGGTGGGTGGGCAATATAGGGGTGGGGGAGGGGAAGGTTCAAATTATCAGGTGTAAGATAGGCTCAGAGATGTATTGTACACCACGGGGAATATAGACAATATTTTTTAATAACTAGGGCCTTCCCTGGTGGTCTAGTGCTTAAGAATCCGCCTCCCAATGCAGGGGACATGGATTCGATCCCTGGTCAGGGAACTAAGATGCCACATGCCGGGGGATAACTAAACTGGTGCGCTGCACTACTAAGCCTGAACACGCTCTGGAGCCCAAGCTCAGCAACAAGAGAAGTCCCCAGCGTGACATGGCTGGAGAAAGTCCAAGTGCCACACCAAAGATCCAGCACAACTAAAATTAAAAAAAAAAAAGCCACTACTGAAAAATAAATAGGGGCTTCCCTGGTGGCTCAGTGGTAAAGAATCTGCCTGTCAGTGCAGGGTACTTGGGTTCAATCTCTGATCCAGGAAGATACCACATGCTGCAGAGTAACTAAGCCCATGCCTCAACTACTGAGCCTGCACTCTAGAGCTCCAGAGTCACAAATGCTGAAGCCCTTGAGCTCTAGAGCCCTTGCTCCACAGCAAGAGAAGCCACTGAAATGAGAAGCTCATATGCTGCAACTAGAGATTAGCCTAGCCCCTGCTTGCTGCAACTAGAGAAAGCCCTCGCGCAGCAACAAAGACCCATCACAGCCAAAAATAAATAAATAGATCTTAAAAAATAGAAGACACACCTTAAGGGGCTTCCCTGGTGGTCCAGTGGTAACAATTGTCCTTACAATGCCAGAGACACCGGTTCAGTCCCTGGTCTGGGAGGATCCCTCATGCCGAGAAGCAACTAAGCCTGTGTGCCCCAACTACGGAGCCCACTGCTGCAAATATTGAAGCCCATGTGCCCAAAGCCTGTGCCACAGAACAAGAGAAGTCACCGCCTTGAGGAGTCTACGTATCTCAACTATAAAGTAACCCCACTCACCTCAACTACAGAAAGCCATTGCATAGAAACAAAGACCAACCATAGCCAAATAAGTAAATCTTAAAAAAAAAAAACCTTAAAAATATTTTGCAATTGCAAATATTGCAGTTGCCAATGGAAAGTAATCTTTAAAAGTGTATGAAAATAAAATGGGCTGTGATGATGTTTTAAAGAGAGATATATGCAAGGCCCTTAGCATGGTGTAAGCACACAGCAAGGGCTCAATAAAGACTAGCTTTTAATTTTGCTATTTCCCCTCCAGGAAATGCTGATTAGAAGGTGGCAAAAGGGCCCAAGCCAACAATTCACAAAGTTCAGGTAGCTGATCAACACAGAGAGATGAGGTCAGCTGCTCTTGGCAATAAAATGCAAATCCTTTCTCTTTCACGGCCAAGGTTAAAAGATGTCTAAATCCTAGGTGAAGTCCCAGCTGGATCACAGACTTAAGTGTTAAAAAAAAAAAAGAGAAATAGTCATGGAAGTGAAATTGAGCAGGGTGCTATGTCCTTTGACCCCACAATCTCTGCCTGCATTTGTAGAAAAACTTTAGCCAAACAGTAAGTTTAATCAGAGAAGTGAGAAAATATAGAAACAAAGGAAAACAGTTCAACAAGACTAAATAATAATAGTTTAGTCATTAAGCATGGTGAAGGACCTTTAGGTCCTCCTCAAGTGCTGTAGAGAATAATCTGAACCATAAACTATGAACTGTCTTGTAGATACTGAAACTCCCACCAGGTGGAAGAAGTTAGCTACATGATGAGCAGACTGGAGCCACTGACATAAGCTGCTACAATTCCAGGAACTGGTCTCAAGGAAATGGGAACAAACTAACTCTGGAACTGAAGATTAACTGTACGTAAAGCAATCAAGAAGATGTTGGTCAGACCACTCATTACTAATTTCAAAATGATTCTTGAAGCTGTTTCTGCAGGTAGCCCCCTCCTTCCATGTAAAAAGTCTCTTGCCCACTGATTTTGGCCAGATTAGCAGGGAAGGGGGGAAGTTGGCTTTTGGACAGCAGTCCACCCTCTCGCCTGCCTCTCCCTGCACCATTGTCAGCATTCAAAGTAAAGTAAACTTTTCTTTCCAACAAACTTGAGTCGTTATTGGCTTTTGAGCTGCAAGTGGCTGGGCCTCACTTTTACTTGTGAAAGTACTGAAACTATGATACATTCACAAAAATTCACCTGGGTGCAGTGAAGTCTGTTAGAAAAAAATAACAACTAAGGAGCTATAAAAGAGAAATGTTCTTAAGTTTCACATATAAATTAATAATGCCTCCATTAAAAAATACCTTCCAAGTTAAACACATACACACATGCAAACAGCAAGATAGAGTAATGGAAAATGGTTTGCGAGGCCAAAGGTAAACAAAACTGTTCTCCTTAAGATACAAATCACTTAGGACTTCCCTGGTGGCTCAGTGGTAAAGAATCCACCTGCCAATGCAGGAGACACGGGTTCCATCCCCGGGCCAGGAAGATCCCACATACCTTGAAAGAACTAAGCCATGTGCCACAACTACTGAGCCAGTGCTCTAGAGCCCATGAGTCACAACTCCTGAAGCTGACATGCCTAGAGCCTTCGCTCCACAATGAGAGAAGCCACCGCAATGAGAAGCCCATGCAGTGTAATGAAGAGTAGCCCTCACTGGCTGCAACTACAGAAAAGCCAGCATGTATCAACAAAAATCCAGAACAGCCAAGAAACACAACAAAAGATATAAATCAGTTAGAAGTTAAGTCAGTAAGAAGTGATTAATACTTTCTAGAAAATGAAACGCCTATGAATAATCAGATTATAAAAAGAAATACAATAGAACGTGAAGCATGATACTCTCTGTTCCAAATAAGATAATTAAAAATGAAAAGCATGTGGAATGCATCTTTTCTTTTGCACTGATCATAATTTGGTAAATGATCAGAGCGTTTGGATGAATTTGAAGATTCATGGTGCTGCAAGCATGTAGATGAGAAGCATCCATAATGCATGCTGGGATTTGAAATGGATCCAGGCTTTCGAAAGGACAGGTTTTGGCAAATCAGTCAAGATCCCAGAATGTACCTCCCCTGGTATCCATCAGTTTCACTTCAAGGATTTCATTCTGTGAGCACACTTACACAGATCGCAGACACAGATGTACGCACAAGAATTCAGTGTGGCAGATGTCATGGTAACAAAGTCCCTCCGCACTCCCACCCCATCCCGGCCCCCTACCGCCCCAGGTTATCACAGAGCACTGGTGAGCTCCTTTTATCACACAGCAAACTCCCACTAATGATATATTCACATACAGCAGCCTCTTGATGAAAGTGAAAGAGGAGAGTGAAAAAGTTGGCTTAAAGCTCAGCATTCAGAAAACTAAGATCATGGCATCTGGTCCCATCACTTCATGGGAAATGGATGGGGAGACAGTGGAAACAGTGTCAGACTTTATTTTTTTGGGCTCCAAAATCACTGCAGATGGTGATTGCAGCCATGAAATTAAAAGACGCTTACTCCTTGGAAGGAAAGTTAGGACCAACCTAGATAGCATATTAAAAAGCAGAGACATTACTTTGCCAACAAAGGTCTGTCTAGTCAAGGCTATGGTTTTTCCAGTGGTCATGTATGGATGTGAGAGTTGGACTGTGAAGAAAGCTGAGCGCTGAAAAACTGATGCTTTTGAACTGTGGTGTTGGAGAAGACTCTTTAGAGTCCCTTGGACTGCAAGGACCTCCAACCAGTCCCTCCTAAAGGAGATCAGTCCTTGGTGTTCATTGGAAGGACTGATGCGGAAGCTGAAACTCCAATACTTTGGCCACCTCATGTGAAGAGTTGACTCATTGGAAAAGACCCTGATGCTGGGAGGGATTGGGGGCAGGAGGAGAAGGAGACGGCAGAGGATGAGATGGCTGGATGGCATCACCGACTCGATGGACATGAGTTTGAGTAAACTCCGGGAGTTGATGACAGACAGGGAGGCCTGGCGTGCTGTGATTCATGGGGTCGCAAGGAGTCGGACATGACTGAGCGACTGAACTGAACTGAACTGAACTGAATGTATATGTTTCCCTGCTACGCTCTCAATTTATCCCACCCTCTCCCTCCCCTACTGTGCCCAAAATTCCGTTCTCTATGTCTGCATCTCCACGGCTGCCCTGCAAATAGATTCATCAGTACCATCTTTCTTGGTTCCAGAGGAAGGGGACATGTGTATACCTATGGCTGGTTCATGTTGATGTGTGGCAGAGACTAACACAATTTTGTAAAATAATTATCTTCCAATAAAAAAAAAGCAACCCAAAGATTCATTCATTATCCAGGGCTTGTGCTGTGCTCAGTCGCTCAGTCATGTCCGACTCTTTGTGACCCCGTGGACTGCAGCCTGCCAGGCTCCTTTGTCCATGGGGATTCTCCAGGCAAGAATACTGGAGTGGGTTGCCAGGCTCTCCTCCAGGGGACCTTCCTGACTCAGGGATTGAACCCAGGTCTCCCGCATTGCAGGCAGATTCTTTACCATCTGAGCCGCCAGGGGAGCTTGTCCAGGGCTTAGTCCCATACTAAGAACTGGGCAGGTATGGCCTTTTTATTTTACATTTTAAAAAATTTATTTATTTTTATACACTCAAAATGGATTAAAGATCTAAATGCAAGACCAGAAACTATAAAACCCTTAGAGGAAAACATAGGCAGAACATTCTCTGACATAAATCACAGCAAGATCCTCTATGGCCCACATCCCAGAGTAATGGAAATAAAAACAAAAATAAACAAATGGGACCTAATTAAACTTAAAAGCTTTTGCACAATGAAGGAAACTATATGCAAGGTGAAAAGGCAGTCTTCAGAATGGGAGAAAATAATAGCAAACAAAAAAACTGACAAAGAATCAATCTCCAAAATACACAAGCAGCTCATGCAGCTCAATATCAGAAAAACTAACAACCCAATCAAAAAGTGGACCAAAGAACTAAACAGACATTTCTCCAAAGAAGACATACAGATGGCCGATAGACACATGAAAAGATGCTCAGCATCACTCATTATTAGAAAAATGCAAATCAAAACCACAATGAGGTATCATCTCACGCTGGTGAGAATGGCTGCCATGAAAAAGTCTACAAACGATAAATGCTGGAGAGGGTATGGAGAAAAGGGAAGCCTCTTACACTGTTGGTGGGAATGCAAACTGGTACAGCCACCATGGAGAACAGTGTGGCGATTCCTTAAAACACTGGAAATAGAATTTCACTTTGGGCATACACACTGAGGAAACCAGAATTGAAAGAGACACATGTACCCAATTTTCATTGCAGCACTGTTTACAATAGCTGTTTACAGCTATTTACACTGTTTACAATACAATACATGAAGCAGGGCATGGAAGCAGTCTAGATGTCCATTGGTAGACCAATGGATAAGGAAGTTGTGGTACATATATACAATGGAATATTACTCAGCTATAAAAAGACCACATTTGAGTCTGTTCTAATGAGGTGGATGAGACTGGAGCCTATTATATAGAGTGGAGTAAGGCAGAAAGAGAAACACCAATACAGTGTACTAACACATATATATGGAATTTAGAAAGACAGTAATGATGACCCTATATGCAAGAGAGCAAAAGAGACACAGATGTAAAGGACAGACTTTTGGACTATGTGGGAGAGGCAAGGGTGGGATGATATGAGAAAAAAGCATTGAAACATGTATATTACCATATGTAAAACAGATGACCAGTGCAAATTTGATGCATGAAGCAGGGCACCCAAAGCTGGTGCTCTGGGACAAGCCCGAGGGACAGGGTGGGAAGGAAGGAGGGAGGGGTGTTCAGGATGGGGGGGTTCATGTGCACACATGGCTGATTCATGCAGATGTATGGCAAAAACTACCACAATACTGTAAAGTAATTATCCTCCAATTAAAATTAAAAACATTAATTAAAAACTTATTTAATTTTAATTGGAGGATAATTACTTTACAATATTGTGTTGTTCTCTGCCACACATCAACGTGAATCAGCCATAGGTATACATATGTCCCCTCCTTGAACTTCTGTCCCACTCCCACCCCTTTCCACCCTTCTAGGTTGTCACAGAGCATGAGATTTGAACTCCATACGTTCAGGTATGACCTTTTGAAATTTTTACCCAAGCCCTAGGAACTGGATGAAGCTATGGTTCCCATTTTTCAGAGATGCAGGCTCAGAGATGTATCAGCTTAATCCACATAACAAAGAGTTGAATGTGTGTTGTGCCTGGGTTTTCATCACACATTTACATTACTTGTCTGGGTTTTCCCACCACTCTGGATTACTGACTGGGGGCCCTAAGGGAGCTCCATCGATTGATTGCTCTCTGGACTATGAAGTTCTGCTTGGGGTGGTTTGGGGGTGTCTGAGTAAGTGTTGAAACCAGAGCTTCCTCCACCTGCAAGCTAGAAGAGGCTGCAGGGAGGGGCGTGGTGGGCTCCCTTCCCCTTGCCAGCTAATTTTCCCCTTCCTCATGACTTCTGAGAAGCCAGAGGAGTCCGGGCACAGTGCAGGGGAGGGAATTGAGGGGAGAGGCCCCAGAGGTGGAGCTGGGGTAGGGGTGGAAATCTGGATGCAGGAAGTTAGCTCGCCCCTGGGAACCAAGGGCAGTTTGAAGGAGCCATCTCAAGTGTCCTGTCTGTCCCACTTGGCCATCCCTTTGTTGCCCCTCTGCTGTGAGTGTCCCCAAGTTGCCCTAGGGCTATGCAGCTTGGCTTTGTCTTTGCAAGGGTCCTAAACAGTAAGGAGGGAGACCCGGGTCTCTCAGCTTACGGATCCCCTTTAACTACATATCTTCTCACTTCTGAGACTTCACCTGGGAAATGGGACCTCAGGACCCCTCAATCTTAGCACCTGCTTCCCCCTGTCCACTTCTCCATCCTATGAACCGATCTCCAGTGGCCTCAGCCTGTGACTTGAAGGAGGATTTCAGTTCCTGACCAGAGATAGAAGTCAGGCTGGAGCAATGACAAGGCCCCAGCCCATCAGCTGTGTATTACCTTCTGGTAGTTTGAATCACTCTTATGAAGCAGTTCTTCTGGGTTTCCTTTTTATAGGGCATGTCTTCCGAGTTTCCTTTGGCCAGCTTTTTTTTGGTGGGGAGGCGGGTTCTTAGCTCCCCAACCAGGGATTGAACCCATGTCCATGGCAGTGAAAACCTGTGTCTTAACCGCTGAACCACCAAGGAAGTCCCCGGCCAGTCATCTTGCTTTGCCTCTTTCTGAGTCCATGTTTGTTTTATCTCAGGGTCATCTCCTGTGTGCGTGCATCTCTTGCTGCTGCTGCTGCTAAGTCACTTCTGTTGTGTCCAACCCTGTGCGACCCCAAAGATGGCAGCCCACCAGGCACCCCCGTCCCTGGGATTCTCCAGGCAAAAACACTGGAGTGGGTTGCCAGTTCCTTCTCCAGTGCTTGAAAGTGAAAAGTGAAAGTGAAGTCGCTCAGTTGTGTCCAACTCTTAACGACCCCACGGACTGCAGCCTACCAGGCTCCTCTGTCCATGGGATTTTCCAGGCAAGAGTACTGGATCAGGGTGCCATTGCCTTCTCCGCATGCCTCTCTTAGCCAAGAACAATTCCAGCAAAGAGGCCTATGGGTAGGTTGGCATCACTTACTATGAAGTGGTGCCCTCTCCCTTTGACCTTCAAAGAGACTTTCTGTCTCCTATGTAGTTGGGAAGGTCTTCTGGACTTTCAGAATGAGGAGTATGTGGGCTTTCATCTCTTATCTAGGCAGAGCCCAGCCCTGTCTCTTGCTTCTGCTGTTAAGGAATTTCTGTCCACAGGGAACAAAATCCAGTTGCTCAAGCTGGGGCCCATCCACCTCCTGCCTCAAATTCCTCCCTGAAAGACGTGAACCCAAGAGAAATCATTATTGGGAGGATGAAGGGTGAAGGACAGTTTAAAACTGGCACTTTGGGGAAACTTGTAGCCAGGCAGCTAGTTGTCTAGTTTTGTCTAAGTAGGTTTTAGCTTTTGATGTGGTAGGAACACATACATAACAGGAGTTATTGGTCACTATACAGTGTGTTTTCTCTTCTTATTAACATAAGATCTAAAGCAATTTCATTGTCTAGAAATGTTTTAGTTACAAGAGAAGACCTTTAAAAAGTAAGGTTGCAGTCACCAACTGCCAGAAGGATTGTTTTGAGAGTGGTTGAGGGCATCAGACACAGAAAGCTTAAGTTCTTAGCAAAACAAGGACTTGTCAGAAATCTCATCCACATTGTCACCTAGTTATTTCCTTGGATGTCTGAACCATAGCTACTCCATTTTGACATTTCATTATAAATTTCTCCTTAATAGCCAAAGTAGATGTCACCATTATTGATGTCAGTGTTTCTAATACAAAGTGGGGGAGGATGGGGTGGGAAGATTGCGGTTAACACAAACATGCTATAGATACTATGTATAAAGTAGATAGTTAATGAGAACATACTGTATACCACAGAGAACTCTACTTAATGAGGTGTGGTGACGTGGGTGGGAAGAACTCCGAAAGGGAGGGTATATATGCATGTGTACGGCTGATTCATTCTGCTGTACACTATAAACTAATGCAACATTGTAAAGCAACTATACTCCAATAAAAATTAATTTAAAAAATGATGCCAGTGTTTCTCTAGGTATTGAGAAGATACAAGAATTTGGGCTCATAAAATCTTCTCCTGAAGCTATCTAACATTTGAAGGCCTGCTCTGCCAATTTTTCTCAGAATGCAGAGTGCCTCATTCTTGATCTCCACCCTGAACCCCTTGCAAGGGGTGTTGAAGTTTCCACAGCTGCAGTGGCCACAGTTTAATCTTTGTAGAGGTAGATGAAGATGGCAAGGGCCAGTTTCCAGACCACCAGGTCCTTTCATGGTCATAAATTTGACCATAGTTTGGGGAGCATTTCCTGACCATTTTTACCCTTGTTGCTAGGAATTCTTATTCTCAGGTCTGGCAAAAACTTTGCTGATAGTCCACTTAATGTGCTATTACTGGACTTGGCCTTATAAGTAGCAAAAAAGTCTCTTGACCATCTGCCTTATTAGCTTCTTATGGTCCAGGAATACATTCCCTCTTATTGCTTCTCCCCCTATAGTTACACTATTACCATCATTGATCTTACAAGGAACTATATGTGATCATTTTGTCAGAGACTCAGTTTCACACTTGGTGATTTAAGAAACAATTTTGTAAAAATAAACAAACTACTAATAACACAGTTAGCAGTATTAGTAAAGTCATAAGTAATAATTTAGTCAACAACTTTCATTAGGTGCTGCCAGGGTATCTCAGGTCGTCTGACTTAGTCTATGCTATATTAATTCTCATCTTTTGGGGGAATTATGTACTGTTATGCTCCATAAGGCACCCAGCCCAGTTTCCTAGTGTTACTATACTGATTATCCTTAGTATGATTTAATTTGGGGTTGGAATGAAAACTGACATTTTCCAGTCCTGTGGCCACTGTCGGATCATAGAAAAAGCAAGAGAATTCCAGAAAAACATTTACTTCTGCTTTATTGATTATGCCACAGCCTTTGATTGTGTTCAGTTCAGTTCAGTTCAGTTCAGTCACTCAGTCGTGTCCAACTCTTCATGACCCCATGGACCACAGCACGCCACGTTCCTCTGTTCATCACCAACTCCCAGAGTCTACTCAAACTCTTCTCCATGGAGTCGGTGATGCCATCCAACCATCTGATTCTCTGTCGTCCCCTTCTCCTCCTGCCCTCAATCTTCCCCAGCATCAGAGTCTTTTCAAATGGGTCGGCTCTTCGCATCAGGTGGCCAAAGTATTGGAGTTTCACCTTCAACATCAGTCCTTCCAATGAACACTCAGGACTGATCTCCTTTAGGATGGACTGGTTGGATCTCCTTGCAGTCCAAGGGACTCTCAAGAATCTTCTCCAACACTCCAGTTCAAAGGCATCAATTCTTCTGCACTTAGCTTTCTTCTTCTTTTTTTTAGTTCTACTACTTTATTGCTACCAGCCCATCTCCCTGCACCCCCGTGCACACGTGCTCAGTCATGTAATCCCATGGACTTCAGCCTGCCAGGCTCCTCTGTCCATGGACTTTTCCAGGCAAGAATACTGGAGTGGGTTGCCATTTCCTTCTCCACGCTTAGCTTTCTTTATAGTCCAACTCTCACGTCCATACATGACTACTGGAAAACCCATGGCCTTGATGAGATGGACCTTTGTTGGCAAAGTAATGTCTCTGCTTTTTAATATGCTATCTAGGTTGGTCATAACTTTCCTTCCAAGGAGTAAGTGTCTTTGTGTAGATCACAACAAACTGGAAAATTCTTCAAGAGGTGGGAATACCAGACCACTCTACCCTTCTCCTGACAAAACCTATATGCAGATCAAGAAGCAACAGTTAGAACCAGACATGGAACAACAAACTGGTTTCAAGCTGGGAAAGGAGTACATCAAGGCTGTGTATTGTCACCCTGCTTATTGAACTTATATACAGAATACATCATGCAAAATGCTGGGCTGGATTAAGTGCAAGCTAGAATCAAAATTGTTGGAAGAAATACCGATAACCTCAGATATGCAGATGACACCACCCTTATGGCAGAGAGTGAAGAGGAACTAAAGAGCCTCTTGATGAAAGTGAAAGAGGAGAGTGAAAAAGCCGGCTTAAAACTCAACATTCAGAAAATGAAGATCATGGCATCTGGTCCCATCACTTCATGACAAATAGACGGGGAAACAATGGAAACAGTGACAGACTTTATTTTCTTGGGCCCCCAAATCACTGTAGATGGTGACTGCTGCCATGAAGTTAAAAGACACTGCCCCCAGGCCCTGTGATCTCCACTCCTGGTTCATTTCACCCACTATTGAGCCTGGGAAAGGATTCCTGCCCAGCTCAGGCAGGAGTTAAGGCTGATTTTGGAGCTTGGCTCAGAGCCTCTGGGATTTAAACCCATTAAGGCCAGATTCCTCCTGTTTCCTTCTGTAATCTTCCTTGTAACTTTCCAATTTGAATTTGTTTAAATTGTCACTAGATTGTACAGCTTTGCTTCAAAAGACTCATTCCATTGTGAAATAAAAAGTGTTTTCTTAATATGTAAAAAAAAAAAAAAAAAGACACTTGATCCTTGGAAGAAAAGCTAGGACCAAACCTAGACAGCATATTAAAAAGCAGAGACATTATTTTGTTGACAAAGGTCCATCTAGTCAAAGCTATGGTTTTTCCAGTAATCATGTATAGATGTGAGAGTTGGACTATAAAGAAAGCTGAACTCCAAAGAATTGATGCTTTTGAACTGCGGTGTTGGAGAAGACTCTTGAGAGTCCCTTGGACTGCAAGGAGACCCAATCAGTCATTCTTAAAGGAAATCAGTCCTGAATGTTCACTGGAAGGACTGATGTTGAAACTCCAATACTTTAGCCACCTGATTCGAAGAACTAACTCATTGGAAAAGACCCTGCTGCTGGGAAATATTGAAGGCAGGAGGAGAAGGGGACGACAGAGGATGAGATGGTTGGATGGCATCACCTTCTCAATGGACATGAGTTTGAGCAAGCTCTGGGAGTTGGTGCTGCAGTCTATGGGGTTGCAGAGAGTTGGACACAACTGAGCAACTGAACTGAACTGATGATTTAATTGCTCCCAGCTTAGAGGAGCCTGGTGTTAACTATATAAATGTATTCCATAATCGTGGGAGGTTTTATCCCCTGAGTGAAATTTTGCTTGTTGCTCTGATTGAGCTTGAGTTAATAGAGGAAAATCCATATTTACACCAGGATTGGAGCAGGCCTTATTAACTGGCCAGGTGAGGGGATCCCATCAAGTAATATCAATAATGGCCTGAACATTACTATAATTTTCTTTTAAATAAATTTTCTAAGGGCCAACCAATCATAGCCTTGGAGTAGAAAAATCCACCAAAATAATCTAGATGTACTAGGTAAAGGTGATTGACCACAAACATAATAATTGGATTGATTTTTAAAACCAGTGTAGGATGGTACCTGTGGATAGAAAAACATCTGATTCATAGGCAAAGGTCCAAGAAGTCAGAAAAGCCACCGTAAATGATCACATAAATCAGGTCCAGTTTCTTGGTAAATTACCTACTTCTGATGTCTTTTTATCATCCTGGTGTGAGTATAGTTTGTCCTCTGTCTGAATGTTGTTTTAAGGTGATTTTGAGGCTAGCAGTCCTCTCTATAGGCCAGTCCAGTGCAGGGCCCCTTTGTGAGTAGAAATTAATCGAAGAGTCAGTTCCCTTCAGTTTTACTGCGCATGAGCTTGTTAAGAGTACCTGATAAGGATCCTTCCACCCAGATTGGAGGTAGTTCTTTAAATTATGTCTTTTCCAGTATACCAATAATCCCTGGCTGCAGGTTGTGGGGCATCTGATCTTCATCTAAAATTTATTACTGAGATAAGATTCAGAAACAAACTTAAAGTGTCTTTTAATAATTCAATTAAACATTACGTTAATATAACATAACAGCAATGAACTATCCAGGAAGTGAGTCTTAGTAAATGTAGACCTACATTAGAAAAACTGGCATTTAATATTCACTGAAACATTATCTTTTTCTCTCTAAAATTACCCTAATTTCTACCAAATATAGCCAAACAAACACTAATTGGTTTGAAAAATAAGTCTGGTCTCAATAAACTCGGCCTGATGATTTATATAACTATAACTGATCATATAGGCTTTTATGCTCACTGAAACTTTTATAAGGAGTCTCAGACCGAACTTTTTAAAAGATCTCTTAGGGCTAGAAAAATCATGCCAAGGGCTTATTAGAGATTTTGCTTAATGGATGTAGATAATTCTTCCCTTTTCAAGGTCCCGGAAGTACCCTGGGATTTCTGTACCTGTTTTTGCAGTAGCCTTCCTGATTTGTCTGGCAAAGTTACTGGAAAGGTAAGAATTTTCAGTCTCTGGAGGGAGCAGATAGAGAGAAAAAATAAATGTTTCAGTTCTGCTTAATCAATTATAATTTACCAAATTACTGTAAGGCCTACTTTCCCTTTGGGGGGAAAGTTTTCTTGTACTTGGAAAACACAGATTTAAACCAATTTTTCCATTAAAAAAAAAAGCTTTTTGTTGATCAGTTTTCTCCAGAGTCTAAAGAATACAGTGGCCAAGCTGTCAAAAATCTTTGTTTTCCTGTGATCATAGTTCCATAGCTAAAATTTAGCCCAGATAGTGCCCAAATTGTCCCTGAAAAGAGGGGCAGACTGGCTGATAAAATGTTATCCCAACAGGGATTGTCCTTCTGGGGAGGTGGGGGTCTTAGTTTGATCAGAAGACTCCTAAGGAATATGGGAACTTTCAAGAGAGGGGGCAGCTTATTTATCCACCAAGAGTTGGGATGAGTTAGAAGGGGATTGTTTAGAAGGTCAGGAGAGTTTTTCTAATTCCTCAGGCTTTTGAATATAGAAGAAAGCCCTGGGCATAAGGGGACCCCAATCCATTTCCCCATCCTGTGGCAGTAAAGATCCACTTGTAAGAAATCCATTTTCAGACTGAAATAAAGGCCAGTCAGTGTTACAAAGAACTTCCAGATGTACAAGCTGGGTTTCAAAGAGGCAGAGGAACCAGAGATCAAATTGCCAACATTTGTAGGATCATGGAGGAAACGAGGGAGTTCCAGAAAAGCATCTACTTCTGCTTCATTGACTACACTAAAACCTTTAACTGTATGGATCACAACAAACTATGGAAAATTCTTAAAGAGATAGGAATACCAGACCACCTTACCTGTCTTCTGAGAAACCTGTATGCAGATCAAGAAGCAGAAGTTAGAACCAGACATGGAACAATGGACTGGTTCAAATTTGGGAAAGGAGTAAGACAAGACTGTATATATTGTCACCTTCCTTATTTAACTTATATGCAGAGTACATCGTTAGAAATGCCAGGCTGGATGAATCACAAGTAGGATCAAGAATGCCGGGAGAAATATCAACAACCTCAGATATGCAGATGATACCACTCTAATGGCAGAAACCAAAGAGGATGAGCCTCTTGATGAAGGTGAAAGAGGAGAGTGAAAGAGCTGGCTTGAAATTCAACATTAAAAAAAACTGGCATCTGGTCCCATCTCTTCATGAGAAACAGAAGGGGTAAAAGTGGAAGCAGTGATAGATTTTCTTTTCTTGAGCTCCAAAATCACTGCAGATAGTGACTAAAGCCATAAAATTAAAAGATGTTTGCTCCTTGGAAGGAAAGCTATGACAAACCTAGACAGCATATTAAAAAGCAGAGATATCACTTTGCTGACAAAGATCCATATAGTCAGAGCTATGGTTTTTCCAGTAGTTATGTATGGATGTGAGAGCTGGTCCATAAAGAAGGCTGAGTGCCAAAGAATTGATGCTTCTGAATTGTGCTGGAGAAGACTCCTGAGAGTCCCTTGGACAGCAAGGTCAAACCAGTCATTCCTAAAGGAAATTAACCGTGAATATTCATTGGAAGGGCTGTTACTGAAGCTGAAGCTCCAATCCTATGGCCACCTGACGTGGAGTCAACTCATCTGAAAAGACCCTGATGCTGAGAAAGATTGAAGGCAAAAGGAGAAGGGGGCAACAGAGATGGTTGGATAGCATCACTGACTTAATGGACATTAATCCGAGCAAACTCCAGGAGTCAGAGTAGCTTGGAGTGTACAGCCCATGGAGTCGCAGGGAGTTGGACATGACTTGGCAACTGAAGAGCAACGTTACAGCAGGACCTAAGTTTTCCCTTTCTCAGCCCATCTGGCTTAATGGTGCTCCCAGAAATGAAGTCCAGCATCCCAGAAACATTCCTAGGAGGTACATGAAGGAGACTCAGAGTATCCTCTGAGTTTCCTTTGAATTCTGTGTTTGATGGGATTTTGAGCATCCTCTGCTCTCCCAATGATCCCTGACAGAATTCCCTGGTAATTTGCTCATGGAGGTGAGGGGGGTTGGTCCTCGATAGAGGATGTTTGTGTTGCCAGGGGTATTCTTTTTTTTTTTTTTTTTTAACGTGGTCTGTTATTTATTCCTTTCTGTATTTGTAACTGCACTGGGTCTTCCTTGCTGTGCACGGGTTTTCTCTAGTTGCGGCGAGCAAGGGCTACTCTTTGTTGTGGCGTGGGGTTTTCTTATTGCAGTGGCTTCTCTTGTTTCAGAGCACAGGCTCTCCGCACGTGGGCTTCAGTCATTGTGGTTCCCAGTTTCCAGAGCAGGGGCTCAAAAGCCACGGCGCACGGGCTTAGTTGCTTCCTGACATGAGGGATCTTCCTGGATCAGGGATTGAACCCATGTCCCCCACACTGGCAAGCAGATTCTTAGGCAGTGCACCACCATGGAAGTTCACCAGAGATGTTCTTGAAGGGGAGCATCATGGTCTGCTTGAGACTGGCAGACTCAGTAGGCTGTCCATTGCAGTGTATGGACTGCCAAGGTCTGGAGTAAGGGAGCTCCTGGAGGCACTGGAGTTGGCCACAGTGGAAAATGCCATATGGGGGTCAGGACCTGAAGGCTTGAGGAGTAGGGCTTGGAAAGAAAGTGAAGCAGAGAGCAAGAGAAAGAGGGCAAGAGCAAAGGCCAGAGGCCTCAAGCCGCAGCTGGGTGAAGTTTATGTTTAACTTAGAATCCCTGGGTTTTGGCACCAAATAAGATCTCAGGGGGGCTTCCCCAGTGGCTCAGATGATAAAGAATCTGTCTTCAATGCAGGAGACCTGGATTTGATCCCTGGGTTGGGAAGATCCCCTGGAGAAGGAAAAGACAATCCTACTCCAGTATTCTTGCCTAGAAAATCCTATGGACAGAGGAGCCTGGTGGGCTACAGCCCATGGGGTTGTAAAAGAGTCAGACACTACTGAGGAACTAAACATTTCACTTCATCATCTCCAGGGCATTTGGCCTGCAGTGGCTTGAAGCTGGATTTCAGTTCCAAGCCAGAGACTGAAGTCAGGCCAGGGCAGTGAGAGCCTTGAATCCCAGCCACTAGACCACCAGGGACCAGAGGCTGGTGACAAGGTCCTGGCCCATTAGCTGTGCAGAAATGAATTTCCACATAGAGACAGAAAGTAGTGAAACAAGTAAAGTGATTATCACGAGGAAAAAGTGTACGTGTTGATAGACACATGGGTGGGCTCAGAGAGAGAGTCACGCCCTCGTGGTAGTTTGAATCACTTTTATGGGATATTTTTTCCGGGTTTCCATGGGCAATCTTTTTTGTTGCTTCTTTTTGGTCCCCACTGCTTGGCTAGTGGTATCTTAGTTGTCTGACCAGGGATCGAACCTGGGCCCATAGCAGTGAAAACCCGTGTCTTAACCACTGGACAGCCAGGGAAACTCTTGGCCAATCATCTTGCTTTGCTTGGTTCTGAGCCCGTATTGGTGTATCTCAGGGTCCTCCCGTGTGCAAACACATCTCTTAGCTAAGATGGATTCTAGCAAAGAGGCCTATGGGAAGGTTGACATCACTTACAGTGAGGTGGTACCCACTCTCTTTTGACCTCCAAGGAGCCTTTCTACACAGGTATGGTTGGGAAGATCTCCTGGACTTTGAGACTGAGGAGTGTGTGGTCTTTTATCTCTTATCTGGGCAGGGCTCAGCTCCTCTCTTGTTCCTGCTGTTACGGAGTTTCTGTCCACAGGGGATGAGCTCCAACTGCTCAGTCCAGGGCCCATCCACCTCCTGCTTCAGAACCACTAGGGAGAGTTGAGATTGTACAACCCAGAGTCTAAAAGCTCAGATTCTGGGACTTCCCTGGTGATCCAGGATTAATTTCCAATGTAGGAGTAGGGGTGAGGGTTCAATCCCCAATCAGGGAACTAAGATCCTACATGCTGTCTGGTCCACCAGTTAAAGAAATAAATTTAAAAACTTTAGATTCTAAAGCCAGCCAGCCTCACAGAGTGAAATGAGTGAGGCAGGCACTCAGGGATAAAATTTAAGGGGGTACAGTAAAGAATCTGCCTGCAGTGCAGGAGACCCAGGTTCGATTCCTCAGTCAGGAAGATCTCCTGGAGAAGGAAATGGCAACTCACTCCAGTATTCTTGCCTGGAGAATCCCATGGACAGAGGAGCCTGGCAGGCCACAGTCCATGGGGTTGCAAGAGTCGGACACGACTTGGTGACTAAACCACCCCCAAATCCAATGATCAATATAAATAATATTCTAGTATAATATTTTTTAAAATAAAAAATTAGGGCAAAAATATACATGAACAATATGTTTAAATTTTTACATTTTTTTACTTGTGATGAGAACTTTTAAGATCTTAACTCTCTTAGCAACTTTCAAATATATGATACAGTACTCGTCCTTGATGGCTCAGATGGTAAAGAATCTGCCTGCAGTGTAGGAGACCTGGCTTTGATCCCTGGGTTGGGAAGGTCCCCTGGAGGAGGAAATGGCAACCCACTCCAGTATTCTTGCCTGGGAAATCCCGTGGACAGAGGAGCCAGGGAGGCTATAATCCATGGGGTTGCAAAGAATGGAACACAACTTGAGCGACTAATACTTTCACATTCTTTCTTCACTACTGTCACTGTGTTGTATATTATATCCCCATGATTATTTTTATAACAAGAAGTTTGTACTTTTTGACCGCCTTCACTCCAAATAAAGATTGGGTCCGACCCTGTACTAATGACTCATTTTGCTTTTCTTACCTTAGTTCTGAACCCAGAGCCTAAATCTGAGTTCTGACTTGATCACTTACCAGTTCTGTGGCCTTGGGCAAATTACTTAATCTCTCTGTGCCTCAGTTCCTTGAAGGTAATAATGCCATCCATCTCATAGACTTGTCACAAAGATTAAAAGAGCTAATATTTGTATTTAGCACAAGGCTAGCTGTAGTGAGAGAGTGGTGGCAGCTATAATTACACTATCACTGCTATTGACCTTCTCACTGGCTGTGCCAAGCAACTTGTGGAAGTCTAGCTCCCCTACCGAGGATCAAACCCATACTCTGACAGTGTAAGCGCGGAGCCCTAACCACTGGACTGCAGGGAGTTCCCTGTATGTCCCTGTGTGCAGTTTCCATGTGAATTCGAGTTTTCAATTCCTTTGGATAAATTCCAAGGACTGTGATTACCAGATTATATGATATGAGTATGTCTAGTTTTGTAAGAAACTGACAAACTGTCTTTCCCAGTTCTCCTAGACTTCTTTAACATGGTGGCTGCAACCCAAGAAGGCAAAAAGTGGAAGCTGCCAGTTCTCCTAGGACCTAGAACTGGGATAGGCACTATGTCACTTCCATTGTATTCTTTTGGTCAGAGCCAATCAAAAAGATCAACCCAGATCCAAGGAGATGGGGTGTAGACCCCACTTCTTCATGGGAGAAGTGGCATTTGTATGCAAAATGGGAAGAAATTGCTGAGGTCATTTCCGTAGGCAGAGGGCCAGAAAGCTGAAACTGAGACCCGAGAAATAGAAACTAATGTGATTTTTCAATTTCTAAAGAATTACTCCCAGCTTTGTTGAGGTATGACTGACAAAAATTGTACTCATTTTAAAAATATATATATGACCTCACTTTTAGTTCTGAAAGTATGAAAACCAACCCGTTTCCTGAAGAATCTGAACCCACTTGTATGCCATTTGTGTGACTGCGACGGGGGTAAGCAAGAGAGATGTGAATTGGAGGGGTCACCCTCTTGGGCGTGATCTTCAATGGCAAGGAAAGGGAGAGTTGACTAACGGTGGTTACTTTTTTGGAGAAAAGTGCAGTTGACCTTTGAACTGCATGGGTTTGAACTGCATGCATCCATTTATGCACGAGTGCAGACTTTTTCAATTGCAAATGCTACGTACAGTGTGAGAGTGGAGACCGATGGGTTCCATGCTTGGCACTTACAACTAGCCTCCTGTTTGCATCTCCTGAGGAAGTGGGTAGGTAGGCTCTAGGCTAGATATTTTTTAACTAGCCTCTTGTTTTTACTTCAAGATGGAAATAGCAACTGGAGCAGGGTATAATAGCTGGACTTGCCAGCCTGTGGACATTTTAAAAGTCATGGCAGCCACAGAGAGGGGCTAAACTCTGTTGGAATAAAATATCAAGGGGTCACATATTTCCGATCCTGGGGGCAAGGGAGACACTGCACATGCGCAGAAAGGCTCCAAAGGGGTCAAAAAGGGCACCCCATAATAGGTGATGCCAAGAACCCCCATAGGCTGGGCTGGAATTGATCTTGGAAAAAAGTTTCACATGCATGTTGGGGAGGGTCCTGGGACAGGTCAGGTATGGGAAATGAAACCAGATAATTGGCCAAAGGTAAACAAAGACCCATGAAATCAGAAGACAACTGACTCTTGGCAGGAAAGCTATGACAAACCTAGACAGTGTGTTAAAAATCAAAGACTTTAAAAAAAAAAAAAAATCAAAGACTTTGCTGACAAAGGTCTGTATAGTCAAGGCCATGGTTTTTCCAGTAGTCATGTATGGATGTGAGAGTTGGACCATAAAGAAGGCAGAGTACTGAAGAATTGATGCTTTCAAACTGTGGTGCTGAAGAAGACTCTTGGGAGTCCCTTGGACTGCAAGGAGATCAAATCAGTCAAACTTAAAGGAAATCAACCTTAAATACTTATTGGAAGGACTGATGCTGAAGCTGAAGCTTCAATACTTTGGCCATCTGATGCGAACAGTTGACTCATTGGAAAAGACCCTGATTCTGGGAAAGATTGAGGGCAGGAGGAGAAGGGGGCCACAGAGGATGAGATGGTTGGGTGGCATCACCGAAGTAGTGGATAAGAATTTGGGCAAACACTGGGAGATGGTGGGGGACAGGGAGGCCTGGCATGCTGCAGTCCATGGGGTCGTGAAGAGTCAGACTTGGCGACTGAACAACAACAAAACAAAGACCCAGAACTGTGTTATGTAAATGACTTAACCATCTCTTTACTGCACTCCTCCTCATTAGAGGCGGTGCCCACATCCTTTCTCTCCAGTTGTGTATCTGCCTTGTTTCTGCCTTAAATAACTTGTTTGTCTGCAAACTTTCCCATTTGTGGTACTGTGTCTCTAATAAAAAAAACTTTGCACCTGTTTTTACAGTTTTTGCCTCCTTGAAAAATTCTTACTTTGAAATAGAGGAAAGAGCCAGGGAAACTTTGCCTCTAGCCTCTACCCTTGCTGGTCTAGTGGCCAGGATTTCTGGTTTTCATCCAGGCTACCCAGGTTCACTTCTTGGGAAGGGAACAAAGTTTTTGATTCAAGCCACTGCTCACTGCTGCCTCTCTGATATAAACACAACAGGATCTGATTGAATGAATCTGTGGATGTGGAACCAAGTGTACAGAGAACCACAATTATGCAGGAACCATCTGCACCAAAGGCTGACTATAAATTACATTCAGATTTTTGACTGAGTGGAGGGTCAGTGCTCCTAACCTCCAGGTTGTTTAAAGGTCAACTGAGTAGTAATTTCATTACAGAATAAGACCCTGCTGACAAGGTTTAACTGCTCAATGAACTCATCAGTACTCTTTATTTTCACTTTTTGCCACCATCAATGTTTATTTTTAATAGAGAGATATTTTATATACAGTAAACATTCATCCATTTTAAGTGTACAGTGTGATAAGTTTTATCAAATGTGGAAGGTCAGGGGCTTTCCTGGTGGTCCAGTGGCGAAGATGCCATGCTCCCAATGGAAGAGGCCCCGGGCTCAATCCCTGGTCAGCCAAATAGAGCCCATATACCTCAACTAAAGAACCCAAGTGCTGTACTGAAGATCGAAGATCCTGTGTGCCAAAACTAAGACCTGGGGCAGCCAAATAAATAAATACATATCTAAAAAATTGTGTAGGATCATACAACAGCACCACAATCAAACTCAGGAACATTTATGTATCCCCCAAAAGTTATCTCTTGACCCTGTTGTGGTTATTCTCTAGAATCCATCCCTAGGCAGCCAACAATCTACCTTCTGCTCCTGTAGTTTTACCTCTCCAAGACTTTTGCATAAGGAGAATCATGTAGTATGTAACTGTTCATGCTAGACACAGTTCTCTTAGCATCATGTTTTTGATGTGTCCACCATGTTATGTGTATCAATATTTTGTGCCTTTTTATTGCTGAATAGTGCTCCGAAATGTTGATGCGCTTCCCTTTTTTTTTGTGCATTCATCAGCTGATGGGCATTTGTGTTTTTTTCAGTTTTGGGCCATTAGATTGTTAAAAAAAAAAAAAGAAAACCTGTTTTATTTGCTTATTTATTTATGGCTGCATGACTTATGGGCTCTTAGTTCCCAGACCAGAAGTTGAACCCATATCCCCTGCATTGGGAGCATGAAATATTTCTTTTAATTTATTTTTAATTTTTGGCTGCACTGGGTCTTCATTGCTGTACAGTCTTTCTCTAGTTATGGTGAGCAGCGGCTACTCTTCATTGTGGTGCGTGGGCTTCTCATTGAGGTAGCTTCACTCTTTGTGGAGTGCGGGCTCAGCAGTTGTGGCACATGGGCATGTGGGATCTTCTTGGACCAGGGATCGAACCAGTGTCCCCTGCAACTGCAGGGGGATGCTTAACTACTAGACCACTGGGGAAGGCCCCAGGATCATAAAATCTTAACCACTGGACCTCCAGTGAAGTTATGGGGCTATTATGAATAACGATGGTATGAATACTGTATATAAGTCTTTATCAGGGCATGTGCTATCATTTCTCTGGGAAAATTCCTAGGAGTGGGATTGCAGGTCATGTGGTAGGTGTATGTTTAACTCTGTAAGAAACTTTCCCCAAGTGTCCATCCCATATTTCAATCTATCTCATCAACAGCAAAAGAGAGTTCTGTTTCCTCCACATCCTCAATGATACTTGGTATGGTTTGTAAGGTTAGTTTTAGTCATTCTGGTGGCAATTTATTGTATTTTTCGAAAAATAATTTATTTGGCTCTGCCAGGTCTTAGTTGCAGCACTTGGGATCTTTGATCTTCTTTGCGGCATGTGAGATCTTTTTTAGTGGGGCATGTGAACTCTTTGTCAGGGCATGTAGGATTTAATTCCCTGCCCAGGGATCTAACCTGGGCCCCCTGCATTGGGAGGGTGGAGTCTTAGCCACTGGACCACCAGGGAAGTCCCAGTTTATTGTATTTTAATTTGCACTTCCCTGAGGACATGAAATTAAAAGACGCTTACTCCTTTGAAGGAAAGTTATGACCAACCTAGATAGCATATTTAAAAGCAGAGACATCACTTTGCCAACAAAGGTCTGTCTAGTCAAGGTTATGGTTTTTCCAGTGGTCATGTGTGGATGTGAGAGTTGGACTGTGAAGAAAGCTGAGCGCCAAAAAATTGATGCTTTTGAACTGTGGTGTTGGAGAGGACTCTTGAGAGTCCCGTGGGCTGTAACGAGATCCAACCAGTCCATCCTAAAGGAGATCAGCCCTGGGTGTTCATTGGAAGGACTGATGCTGAAGCTGAAACTCCAATACTTTGGCCACCTCATGTGAAGAGTTGACTCATTGGAAAAGACCCTGATGCTAGGAGGGATTGGGGTCAGGAGGAGAAGGGGATGACAGAGGATAAGATGGCTGGATGGCATCACCAACTCGATGAACTTGAGTTTGAGTAACTCCGGGAGTTGGTGATGGACAGGGAGGCCTGGCGTGCTGTGTTTCATGGGGTCGCAGAGTCGGACACGACTGAGCAACTGAACTGAACTGAACTGAGGACTAGTGATATTGAGCACATTTTCATGTGGGTATCTCCTTTGGGACAATTTGAATCCAATTTCTTGATAGTTTGCTTTTTTTTTTTAAACTGAGGTTTTGTCTTCTAATTACTGAGTTGTAAGAATTTGTAAAATATATTCTGGGTTCAAATCCATCTCTGGGACCTGCCATGACCATTCTATTTAAAAGTACTATACCTACCCCTCTTCAGTTCCAATGCCTTTAACCCCGACTTCTTTTCCTATAGGATTTAACACTTTCTAACATACTACATCATTTACTTATTTATTGTTTATTGTTCTGTCTCCCTTCACCAGAATGTAAGCTCCATGAAAGCAGGAATCTTGGCGTATTTTTCCATTATTATATCCCTAATAACTGAAAGAGTGCCTAACTCTCAGGAAATATCTGTTGCATGAATTAATTCATTCAATTAATTGCATTTGGAAATTTGACCACTAAGAAGAGGTGGCAAGAATACACAGAAGAACTGTACAAAAAAGATCTTCATGACCCAGATAATCACAATGGGGTGATCACTCACCTAGAGCCAGACATCCTGGAATGTGAAGTCAAGTGGGCCTTAGAAAGCATCACTATGAACAAAGCTAGTGGAGGTGATGGAATTCCAGTGGAGCTATTTCAAATCCTGAAGGATGATGCTGTGAAAGTGTTGCATTCAATATGCCAGCAAATTTGGAAAACTCAGCAGTGGCCACAGGACTGGAAAAGGTCAGTTTTCATTTCAATCCCAAAGAAAGGCAATCCCAAAATGCTCAAACTACTGCACAGTTGCACTCATCTCACACGCTAGTAAAGTAATGCTCAAAATTCTCCAAGCCAGGCTTCAGCAATACATGAACCATGAACTTCCAGATGTTCAAGCCGGTTTTAGAAAAGGCAGAGGAACCAGAGATCGAATTGCCAACATCTGCTGGATCATCGAAAAAGCAAGAGAGTTCCAGAAAAACATCTATTTCTGCTTTATTGACTATGACAAAGCCTTTGACTGTGTGGATCACATTAAACTGTGGAAAATTCTGAAAGAGATGGGAATACCAGACCATCTGACCTGCCTCTTGAAAAACCTGTATGCAGGTCAGGAAGCAACAGTTAGAACTGGACGTGGGACAACAGACTGGTTCCAAACAGGAAAGGAATACATCAAGGCTGTATATTGTCACCCTGCTTATTCAACTTACACGCAGAGTACATCATGAGAAACGCTGGGCTGGAGGAAGCACAAGCTGGAATCAAGATTGCCAGGAGAAATATCAATAACCTCAGATATGCAGATGACACCACCCTTATGGCTGAGAGTGAAGAGGAACTAAAAAGCCTCTTGGTGAAAGTGAAAGAGGAGAGTGAAAAAGTTGGCTTAAAGCTCAGCATTCAGAAAACTAAGATCATGGCATCTGGTCCCATCACTTCATGGGAAATAGATGGGGAAACAGTGGAAAGAGTGTCAGGCTTTATTTTCTTGGGCTCCAAAATCACTGCAGATGGTGATCGCAGCCATGAAATTAAAAGACGCTTACTCCTTGGAAGGAAAGTTAGGACAAACCTAGATAGCATATTAAAAAGCAGAGATATTATTTTGCCAACAAAGGTCCATCTAGTCAAGGCTATGGTTTTTCCAGTGGTCATGTATGGATGTGAGAGTTGGACTGTGAAGAAAGCTGAGCGCGGGAGAATTGATGCTTTTGAACTGTGGTGTTGGAGAAGACTCTTGAGAGTCCCGTGGACTGCAAGGAGATCCAACCAGTCCATTCTAAAGGAGACCAGTCCTGGGTGTTCATTGGAAGGACTGATGCTGAGGCTGAAACCCCAATACTTTGGTCACCTCATGTGAAGAGTTGACTCATTGGAAAAGACCCTGACACTGGGAGGGATTGGGGGCAGGAGGAGAAGGGGACGACAGAGGATGAGATGGCTGGATGGCATCACCAACTCGATGAACTTGAGTTTGAGTAAACTCCGGGAGTTGGTGATGGACAGGGAGGCCTGGTGTGTTGCCATTCATGGGGTCGCAAAGAGTCGGACATGACTGAGTGTGTGAACTAAACTGAACTGAATAATCAAATGTCATATTTAAAGTGAGTAGGATCAAAATTGAATCTTTACCCAGATGTATTGGTTCTTCCAATGGATTCCATTAAGAAGGGAACTCTACTAAAGCAATAATACCTTTCAAGTCTCTGAAATTCTTCTTTGGTGTTGCCTTCAATAAAATAAAAAGGAATTACTGTTTAATAATTACAATATGATCACAACAAGGATTTATTGCATAGCACATGGAACTATATTCAATATCTTACAAAAATTTATTCAATATAATAGAAAAGAAAAAAAAATAGAAAAGAATCTGAAGCTGTACACCTGTAACTGACACAATATTGTAAGTCGATTATAGTTAAATAAATAAAATAATTTAAAAAATCCATCTATAGATGCATGATATAAAATAAATACTTTCTTTCTGTGATTGAGTTTTTATTTTCTTAATTGTGTATTTGGAAGAGCAAACATTTTTAATTTTTGTGAAGTCCACTAGATCACTCTTTTATGGCTCATGTTTTTAGTGTCTTTATTCAGAAGTGGGTTTTTTTTGACAGTACCATGTAGCTTGCAGGATCTTAGTTCCCTGACCAAGGACTGAACCTAACTGAAGTCCTAACCACTGGCCTGCCAGGGAACTCCTGTGATTAAGAAGTCTTTACTTGATCCCTTTAATCTCTTCTCAGTGATCATGGAAATAATTTGGACAGTGTTTTACTTGTTTAAGGCGAGTGGGTAAATCTGATCCCTGTTATGCTATTACAACCAAAACCAAAAGTGTTACCTTTTTGCTATCTAAACTAATCAAACTCAGAAAAACAGAGAGCAGAATGGGGGTTACCAGAGGTTGAGAGGTGGGGGAAATGAAAAGATGAGCAGAAAATGAAAAATTGTTGGTCACATGAAACAAACATCTAGTTATGAGTAAGTTGCAGGGGGGTCTAATGAACAGTGTGGTGACAGTCATTATCAATACTATAGTTATATACTTAAAAGCTGCTAAGAGGGTAGCTCTGAAATATTCTCACCACACAAACAAAAATTGTAATTATGTGAGATGATAGATGTGTTAACTAGCCTTATTGTAGCAATCATTCTGCAATGTATGTGTGTATCAATGTCCTTGTCCATCTTAAGCTTATGCAGTGTTATATGCCAATCATATCTCAATGAAGTTGGAGAAAGTTTTTATCAAAGCATAACATACATACAGAAAAGTGCATATATCATAAGTATACAGATTTGACTCATTTTCACAAATTGAACAGTTATGTCCCCAACACCTAGGGCAAGATGCCCTAGGATCATTGGCACACCCAAGAGACTCCTTAAAACCGCTTTCCATTAGCTCCAAAATCTTGGACAATGCAAACGGATGCACAAATGTAATTTCAACTCAACTCTATACTCATCTGGGGATGAGAAGCCACAACTGTACCAAAATTGCCCCTAAATGTGTGGAATCTGACTTTGCCTGAAGTCACAGATAATACTGAAGAGGCAGAACACCTTGAACTGTGTAAACTGCCATTTAGAAGGGAAAAGGGGATTACCCTGTGGGGCTGAAGAGTAACAAAAGAAAAACACGCAAAGGAGACAAATAGCCTCAGCACTGCTATGACGGTTTAGAACACCAACGGCCAAATCTGATGGTGAGACGCATAAGCATCTTTTTTTGGTTGCGCCCCACAGGTGGTGGGATCTTAGTTGCCCAACTGGGATTGAGCACAGACGCTCGGCAGTGAAATCACGGAATTCCCCATAACCGTCTTTGTATTTCTCACTGTTTCATCATTGTTCACCTTGACTACCTCCTTCAAGAGTGTCTTACATTGATGGTGACTGTAAGAGTCTATCTTCGATCCCTGGGTTGGGAAGATCCCCTGGAGAAGGGAAAGGCTACCCACTCCAGTATTCTGGCTTGGAGAATTCCAAGGACTGTACAGTCTATGGGGTCGCAAAGAGTCGGAGACGACTGAGCGACTTTCACTTTCACTTCACTTCATAATAGGTTAAATTGTGTCCCTAAAAAAAGATACGTTCTGGTCCTAACCCCTGGTCCTTGTGAATACTTTATTTGGAAACAGTGTTCTTGCTGTTATAAGGAAAAATATAAGATGCGGTCTTTACAAGGGGCTTTCAATCCACCCAGGATGGTATTCTTATAAGAAGAGAAGAGAAACAGATTGTGATATTCTGATTCATAATAGAAATATATATACTTTGGTTTTCATCCCCCGTTCCTGTACACTACTCCTAAAATCCCTCGGAATTTCCTAAATGAGGAGTTCGTCGTAGGTGTCTTTAGTTATTAATGAGATGACTTTTGGAAAGCCCCGAGTGAAGGTGACTGCTTGCCAGGGAACCCAACTACATAATTTGGAGGTTGGAAATTTGAATCCCACCCCCTGATCTTTAAGACGGAGAGAGGGGCTTGAGGCTGAATCAGTCACCAGTGGCCAAAAACTGAACCAATCATGTTTAGGTAATGCAGTCCCCATAAAACCCCAAAGGCTGGAGTTCAAAGAACTTCTTGGTTGGTGCACCGCGGCCATTGGGAAGAGTGGTGTGCTTAGAGAGAGCTCCACGCTCTTTCGCCACACTTTGGCCTGTGCATCCCTTCTTTCTGGCTGTTCCTGAGCTATAGCCCTTTATCATAAACCCATAATCTGAAGTAAAACATCCTTCCTTATATGGGAAGTAAAATATCCTTCCGCATTCTGTGAGCCACGCTAGCAAATTAATTGAAACCGAGGAAAGGGTTGTCAGAACCTCTGAGCTATAGCCCTGCAGTCAGAAGCACAAATGGCAACCTGGACTTAGGGACTTCTGAGGGACTTCCCTGGTGGTGGGCTAAGACTCTGCTCCCAATGCAGGGCGACCCGGGTTTGAACTAGATCCCACACGCCTGATCTAAAACATCCTGCCTGCCGAAACAAAGGCACCACATGCCATAACTAAGACCCGGTGTAGCCAAATAAATAAAAATAAATATTGAAAAATCGGCATCTTGTGGACTGAGTTCACTTAACCTGTGAATTCTGACCTGGGTAGGAAGTGTCAGAATTGAGTTAAATTGTAAGACGGCCAGTTGGTGTCTGAGAATTGCGTGGTGTCGGGGGAAACCCACACTCCCGGCATCAGACATGTCGTTGAGGATGGTAGTAGTGTGAGGTTAAAGGAGAAACATAGGAGATGCAGCTACAAATGAAAGAATGCCACAGATGGCCATCAGTAGCTAGGAGAAACTTGGAAACAACTTCTTCTACAATCTTCACGGTCCTGCCAACACGTTGATCTTTGACTTTTGGCCTCTGGAATTGTAAGTGGACAAAACTCTGTTGTTTTAAGCCGTTGAGTTCGTGGTACTTTGTTAATAGCAGCCCCTGGGAAATGATACTGTAAGGAAAGATTGCAAAGGCATATTTATAGCTCAATCAATATGCAACTATAAATGTATTAATTTCCATAACCACAGGGAGAGTACAATGACATAGTCTTTCCACAATCAATAGAATTTCATGTTACATATCTCAAACTTAAGTTTTAAGTAACAGAGGAATAATGTTACTTTGTTGCTATAATTTCATCACCCATATTTCCATTTTCAGTGTCACATAGGTTTTGGTTTCTCTTTTTTTTGGTTTGAAAAATGTCATGTTTTTTATTTAACTAAGCACTTGCCCTTTGTTAGGAAGGAAATGATACAATTTCAAATTGAACCTCCTTCTCAAGAAGTGGTATGAGAACATAAGATTGATTAAACATACAATCTTCAGCAAAAATAAAGTTTATGCAGTTCACTAGGACATAGAATGCATGTGGAATTCCTTTGGTTTTTCTGAATGAACACCAAGGCTTCCCCTCTTTCTCCCCAAAAAGGTACATTTTGATCTTTTTCAAATGTAATATTCATTTATATAGTTGACTTCTGACTGTAAGACCCTTCCCTGTGGATGCCAAAGCAAATCTGAGAAAGAATTTTGAGGGGAAATATTGAGCTTCTAGTTTGGGAGTTAAAATACTGAGGTGTGGGGTTCTCACCTTTCTTCCTATAGCTCTTTTTTTCTTTTCTTTTTTTTATTCTTAGATGATTTTTATTTTTTAAATTAATTAATTCATTTTAATTGGAGGATAATTACTTTACAATGTTGTGATGGTTTTTGTGATTTTTTAAAATGGCACATCCTGTTTTCAAAGTTTGGAGCCTGTGGTCTCCCCAATTCCCCCTCCCCACCCCGCCCATTCAAGCAGCTAGAAAACCTAAATAACATATATGAAAAGAATCCATTTGGAGGCGTTGGGAAGACCAGCAAGACTGAGAAAAGTTGCAAAGCCAAGATATAGTGTGAGATTCAGAGGTTTGCACCTGCTTTTCACATGGGGGTCAATCAATACTTTATGTAAGGGATGACTCACAGGTGGGGGAAGTAAGTGGAGCTTTCGACATACTTAGAAAACTGGAGAGACAAAAAAATGAGTTTAGGTCCACTGAGGAGAAGGGGCCCTGCGGAACCCCTGAGGCATTTAGTAGAGTGAGCAAAACTCAGTACAGTTCTCACAGGGATTAATGGCTCCAGGGTCAGATTAACTCAATCCCTGGGTGAATTAAAGGGCTTCCCTGGTGGCTCAGATGGTAAAGAGTCTGCCTGCAGTGTGGGAGACCCAGGTTCAACCCCTGGATTGGGAAGATTCCCTAGAGAAGGAAATGGCAACCCACTCCAGTAATCTTATCTGGAAAATCCCTTGGACAGAGGAGCCTGGTCAGCTACAGTCCATGGGGTCGCAAAGAGTCAGCCACAACTGAGTGACTTCTCTTTCTTTCTCGGTGAATTGAAGAGATCTGGAAAAGCTAGGGGCTCCAGTTTAGCTGCTTTAAAAAAAAAAAAAGGAAAAAACAATCCTCTCTGGAGATGAGTGGTTACATCTTCCAGGGACTCATATTTTGCCTAATTTTTAACATGTGACGTTTGGCATTCAACCAGTTTACAAGAAGGTGATTGAAAAGCACAAGTCCAATTCAACAGTTCAAATGAGCTGGAGAGAGCTGGGCTGCCAGGTGTTGTCCAAGTAACCCATTTGTTGTTGGTGGTGATGGTGTTCAATCACTCAGTCATTTCCGACTCTTTGCGACCCCAAGGACTGCAGCACACCAGGCTTCCCTGTTCTTCAGTATCTCCCAGAGTGTGCTCAAACTCATGTCCATTGAGTCAGTGATGCCATCCAACCATCTCATCCTCTGCTGCCCCCTTCTCCTGCCCTCAATCTTTCCCAGCATCAGGGTCTTTTCAAATGAGTTGGCTGTTCACACCAGATGGCCAAAGTTTTGGGGCTTCAACTTCAGCATCAGTCCTTCCAATGAATATTCAGGGTTGATTTCTTTTAGGATTGACTGGTTTGATCTTCCTGCAATCCAAGGGACTCTCAAGAGTCTTCTCCAGCACAACAGTTTGAAAGCATCAATTCTTCAGCACTCAGTCTTCTTTATGGTCCAACTCTTATATCCATACATGACTACTGGAAAAACCATAGCTTTGACTATATGACCTTTGTCAGCAAAGTTATGTCTCTACTTTTTAATATGCTGTCTAGGTTTGTCATAGCTTTTCTTCCAAGGAGCAAGAGTCTTTTTGTTTCATGGCTCCAGTCACCGTCCACAGTGATTTTGGAGCTCAAGAAAATAAAGTCCATCACTGTTTCCATTTTCCCCCCAAATGCAGATGACACAACCCTAATGGCAGAAAGTGAAGAAGAACTAAAGACCTCTTGATGAAGGTGAAAGAGGAGAGTGAAAAAACTGGTTTAAAACTCAACATTCAAAAAACTAATATCATGGCATCCGGCCCCATCACTTCATGCCAAGGAGCCAATTAAGATGAGTTAAAGTGAAAGTAACAGTTAAGGCTTAATCAGTTATGTGGTGAGACAAAGCAGACAAGAAGCAGAAAGCACTGACCTTCTGTTCTAGGTTCTCCAGGATCAGTGTGCTGGTGAAGAGTTAGCTGGAAGAGCAGAGATCTGGGGGTCATCTCATGACTATGGGAACCCTAAACAAAAGGTTGGTGCCTTCTATGGACCCAAGGTCTGGAGGAGGGAAAGGTAAGGGACAGAAGTAGGAAAGTATGATTATTGAGCCGGAGTGGAGAGAAGCCTTTAAGATTTCCCCCGCCCCCTGAGGTATGGATGACTATGCTTATCAGGAGTCATTGTCAGACCTCTTTACAAGGAAGGTGCCTGGGCAACAAGTACAATATGAAGACGGCAACCTTGACCCCAAAACTTTTGCTCAACCTTGTTTTATTTGACATCTGTCCACTCTGGAGTGGGTAGCTAGGATTGCTTCATTTGCATGCTATGTAGATGTAGCTTCTTTCCATCTTCTCAGAGCTTCAGTTTCCTTCCAGATTTTGTGTAAACCACACAAAGAATAACCAAACTACCAAAGCCTGACTAGAGATGCGTGACCTCCACCCCCTGAATAGTGAATTTAATAAAGAATTTTTGAATGTGACCAGTCATTGGCTGCTTCTCAAACCAGGGCCTTAACATAAGGAAGAGCCCATTAGTCATTAAAAGTGCCCAAAAGTCATTAAAAAGGAAAAGAACCCTCAATGTCATGTGTTCGGTACCGGCGACCAGCAGTCCGCCGGTTCTCTCCTCAAGTGCCGGGACACAGAGAAAAAAAAAAAAAAAAAAAGGAAAGAAGAAATCATGGCCAAATCTAATGCCACAAATATTTTCCCCTTTGCTTCCTTCTAAGATTTTTATAGTTTTGATTAAGTTTAGGTATTTGATCCATTTTGAATTAATTTTTGGATATGCTATAAGTTAACAGTCCAACTTAACTCTTTTGCATGTGGATATTCAGTTTTCCCAGTGCCATTTGTTGAAAAGACTGTCCTTTCCCCATTCAATGGCCTTGGCACCCTTATCTAAAATCGGTTGACCGTATATGTGAGAGTTTATTTCTAGTTTTCCACTCTCTATTTCTTTGATCTCTATGTCTATTCTTATGTCAGTACCCCCACTGCTTTACTTACAGTAGCTTTGTGGTACATTTTAAAATCAGGACTTGTGAATCTTACAGCTCTTTTTCAAGATAGTTTTGGGGATTTGGAGTTCCTTGAGATTCCATATGAATTCCCATTTTCTATGCCTGCACAAATTTTTGACAGGGATTGCATGGAATATACAGATCATTTTGGATACTATTGCCACCTTAACAATTTAAAATTTTCCATCCGTGAACATGGGATGTATTTCCATTTGTTTAGGTCTTCTTTAATTTTCTTCAACAGTGTTTTCTAGCTCCCAGTTTTCTTCCCCTTGGTTAGATTTATTCCTAAATATTTCATTCTTTTTGATACTGTTGTAAGTGGAATTGATTTTTAAATTTCCTTTTTGGATGGTAAATTGCTATTTATGTAGAAATACACAACCAATGTACATGTTGATCTTATATCCTTCAATTTTGCTGAATTCATTTTATTACCTCTAACTTTTTAAAGTGGATTTTAAAGGTTTTTCTAAATATAAAATTATGTCACTTGTAAATGGAGATAATTTTACTTCTTTTTCAATTTGGATGGTTTTTATATCATTTTCTTACCTGCCTGTTCTGGCTAGAACTTGCAGTACTATGTTGAGTAGAATTGGTAAATTGTAACTGTCTTATTCCTGATCTTACAGGAAAAGCTTTCAGTCACTCATCATTAAGTATGATTTTAGCTGTGAGTTTTCCATATGTGGCCTTTATCATGTTAAGGATGTCCTCTTGTATTCCCTGTTTATTGAGTGTTTTTATCATGAAAGGGTGTTGGATTTTGTCAAAAGTTTTTCTGTATCAATGGGGGTAATAATGTGTCTTTTTCCTTCATTTAAAAAAATGTGGCGTATTGCACTGATTGATTTTTATAGGCCACACCATTCTTCCACTCTGAAAGTGAATCTCTCTTGGTCATATTGTGTAATCATTTTAATATGCCTGCTCTTGTTATTTGGTCCCTAAGTTGTGCCTAACTCTTTGCAACCCCATGGACTGTAGCCCACCAGACTCCTCTGTTCTTGGGATTTCCCAAGCAAGAATACTGGAGTGGGTTGCCATTTCCTTCTCCAGGGGATCTTTGCCACCCAAGGATACAACCTGTGTCCCTTGCATTGTAGGTGAATTTGTTAGGGGAAGCACACTGATTGAAACCGCCCACCCTGGCCAGGCACCATAGTAACCATTTGCATGAGTTGTTTTATGACAGGAGATCCTGACAAAGAATACGAAACTAATAAGCCACCACCAACTGGAAGAGTTCGGGAAAGGTCAAAAGGAGACACCGCGTGTCTGTCCACTTCCCAGAATCCCTCTCGCTAGCATCCATCTTGGCTGAGCGATGCGTGCGCCACCAGGAAAGATTCTAAATTAGAATGATTGGCCAAAGACAATCCAGAAACTAATCCCATCACCATAAAACCCAAGACTTCGAGCCACACGGCAGAGCAGTTCTCCTGGTTTCCCTTACCTTCCTGCTCTTCACCCGGGTGCCCTTTCCCAATAAAATCTCCTGTTTTATCAGCACATGTGTCTCCTCCGACAATTCATTTCTGAGTGTTAGACAAGAGCCCAGTGTAAGGCATAGTTCCGGCGAGGCAGAAAAGGAAAGACGGCCTCAACAGAAGTAGGTTACCTTTATTCAGGCAAGGAGGGGCGACAGTCGGCCTAATGACCAGGCTGAGCGCCAAAAGGGATCAGGGAGGCTTCATACTTATAGGGAGGTTTGTGGAAGCGATAAGGGAAACGTCAATCAGGCAGGATATTTTGAGTATTCTTTTGTTGAGATGACACTTGTAGTTGGGCAGGGGGTGATAAGTCTTTTGGGCGGGTGTAGGGGGCGGTAGGTTTTTGGACAGGGGGTGATAAGTTCCAGATAGATGCAGCTGGCCTGGAGCATCAGGATGGAACTAAAGTTATGCTTTGTTTTCTCCGAAGTTAGATGATTCAGCAAGGGGCCTTTGAGACTGTTGTTCTCTTTTCTAGGCCCCAAAGACTCCTTCATTCCAGACCCTGAAATCATAAGAAAAAGGGGAAAAGGGCGCCGTATCTCTCTGGCTACTTCCTGCTGGATGGGGGCGACGGTTTTGGGTCTGGAATGGAGGATCGTCCTAGGGCCCACAGTCTCCTTTTTCTGAGCTTGAGGTGAGGCTCTCGAGAAGAAGAATGGTCTTGACCTGATCTCGAGAGATGGCCCGAATCCGTTCTTGGAGAAACCTTTGAAAGAGATTAAAGAGACAGGGTCCAAATAAGAGGAATAGAATGATAAGTACCAATGGTCCCAGGAAAGGGGGCAACCAAGGGAGTGTCTGTTGGAACAGGTTTTGGGGAATGTAAAGGTTTTGTAGCTCTTTTTTGCGGCGTTCAATTCTGTCTCTAAATTCTTTGACTCGGCCCTGGACTATGCCCGTTTCATTAACAAAATAGCAGCAGTCTTCTCCTAGGAAAAGGCAGGTCCCTCCCTTTTCTGCGGTGAGAAGGTCCAGGGCTCGCCTATTTTGTAGGGCCACAGAAGCTAATGAGTTAATTTGTTTTTGGATTGAAACGAAGGACTCTACTACCTGCTCCATGTCTTCATTAAGTTCTTGGGACAGCTCGTAATAGAAATGGGCAGAGGTCGAGATGCCTCCAATCCCGGTGCCTAGGGCTGCTGCTATGCCAGTCTCAATCAGGAGGGGGGCTATGACAGCTCGTCTTTTTCTGTGGGAAAGTTCCCCTTGGGGGTAAACTATTTGCTCTATCTCTTCCTCTTTGAGGAATGTTAGGCCTGGGGTCAGGAAGACCAAGATGCAGGGTCCAGGGGGGTCTAAGGGGAGGCATGCATATGCATAGGTCCCACAGAGAATGAAGATTCCTGGATTGGTGCAATTATTTGTGCTGTTCCAGAGAACCCAAGTGGAACAGAAGGAGGGAGCTGAGTTTGTAAGACCAGTGTAGTTGGGGCTAGAGTAGTTAATACAGGTTAGGTTTGAAGAGGCTGAGGGTAGGACATTGTCAGAGACTGGCCCAATGAGTTATGTAGTTTTCTGTTGGGGAGGGGAGGTATAGTTGGCCTGTGACAGCCAGGTTGAGGGTAAGGGAATTGCTATGTGTGGTGAGGGAGACAGTGACATGCATATTCAATGCTGGGATGTGTGTTGTGTGTACTGGAAGAATTGGAAGGAAGAGTTGAGAAGGCGGGTAAGGTGTTGGTTGCCAGAGGGAGGTTTTAGGAGAGGCCCTAATTGGGAAAGGAGGTCTAGGCGTTTGTAAGGCTCAGGGGTTGCCTGTAACCGGGAAATTATGTTCTTTATAACTTGTTCTTGTTTCTTTTCCCGATTTTGATCTAGTACCCCACCTCCGTCTGAGTACCCCCAGTGGGTAATGGGATAAAAACATATGTTTCTTCCATTTGGCTTATGGCAGGTACTCACGAAACTCCCTCTCTTTTGTACTTTGACAGTGAGTAGGGATTTGGACTTCCCGCCCCCAAGGTTCATGGTGCATGGTTTTGGAGCTGTATTATAACATGAGGAATGTACGTAGGAATAAATGTCTGAGCAGGGGCAGGGAGTAGCCAGAAGGCTGGGGAGTGCAGCAAGGGTAAGGAGCAGAGGAGTCATGGGCTGTTAGTTAGGTAGTGCAGAGGAAATAGCGCCCTAGGAGCAGAATACAGCCAGCAACATAGGCGATGCCCACGGAAAGACGAAGGATAGGCGGCCAGTCCTGCGGGGAGACAGTTACTAGGCCTATAGCAAGGATTAAGATTAGGAGTGCAGTTATGGTTAGAGAGACAGGGAGAGGCCAGTCAGGGCGAGGGGCAGAAGGCCCCAAGTTGGTGGTTGTTTGAATCTGAGGAGGAACAGTGCTCATTAGGATGTAGAATGATGTAGAGAACGAGAGTAAAGAAATCAGTTTCGTCTGGAGTCAGGTTGTAGAAGGTTCCCTGGAGCCACAGTTGAGACACCAGTGTAGTCAGGTCTTTGAAGGAGGTTTCTGTTGGGGCGCTGATCCAGAGGTCTTGTAGTAGTTGGGTCAGGAACAGTTGTAGGTTGAAGAGAGTCCAGGTCATTCAGTGTCCTCTCCGATGGTTGACAGGGGTTGTCGCCGGGTGAATTTTAAGGAGGTGGGTCCTGTGAGGGAGACCTGATAGGTGTCATTTAAGGAGGGCAGCGCAGGATTAGAGGTGACCCGTTTTAGACGGGAGAGGTGTACCCAGGAGGTGACCTTTTCGAGTTTAGCTGCAGTTGGGGTAAGGAGGATGACTTTGAATGGTCCCTGCCACTTTGGCGTTAGGTCATCCTGGGGATTATCAGACAGATAGACCATGTCCCCAATTTGTAAAGGGGGCAGGGAGGCTTGGGGGTCAGGGGCAGGCAGATTGTGGTTGACGTATCTCCAGAGGGCATTGCGGAGTTGCGCCAGCAGAGGGGAGTGTAGGAAGCTTGGTATGGGAGGAGGTTCAGGGGGGAGTCCAGGAGGGAGCACGGGCCTTCCACACATCACCTCAAAGGGGCTCAGCCCCAGGGGCTTTCTGGGCAAAGCCCGTATTCTGAGGAGAACAATCGGCAAAAGTTTAGTCTAATCCAGATGTACCTCGAGGGTTAATTTGGTAAGGGTCTCTTTGATTATTCTATTCATCCTTTCTACCTTTCCTGAGGACTGGGGACGGTATGGAATGTGAAATTTCCAGGGTATCTGTAAGAATTGGACAAGTTGTTGGGTGACCTTGGATGTAAATTCTGGGCCATTATCAGACTGTAGGGATGAAGGCAGCCCAAACCTGGGGATAATTTCTGTGAGGAGGATTTGGGCCACTGTGTGGGCTCTTTTGTTTGTAGTGGGAAATGCTTCTACCCATCCCGAAAATGTGTCTACAAGGACTAGTAGGTATCTGACTCTCCGGACCCGGGGCATATGAGTAAAGTCTATCTGCCAATCTTGTGCTGGGAGGCTGCCTCGCATTTGACGGGTTGGAAAGGATGTCGGTTTAAGGTTGGAATTGGGGTTAGTACGTTGACATGTTTGACAGGCACGGGTAAGGTTATCTAAATATTGTTGGTCAGCAGTGGACATGGGGAAGTGGTTACGGAGGAACTGCTGGAGTGTCTTGGATGAGGGATGAAAAAGTGAGTGTAGATAAGAGAGGATTTCTCTGGTGGTGGGAGGGTTGGGTGGAGTCAAAGATAAGATGACAGGGGACTGGAGGGAAGGATGGGACAGGGCTATCTCCTTTGCCTTCCGGTCTGCAGCATTGTTGTAGGCTGATATGAGACTTCCCTTTTGATGTCCCCTACAGTGGAGGACAGCGGCTTTGTTTGGTAAGAGTGCTGCCTCTAGAAGTTTGTGAATCAGGTCTGAATTAATAATAGGGGATCCCTTTTGGGTTAGGAAACTTCTTTCTCTCCATATTAGGATGTTTGAGTGAAGTAAGTTATAGGCATATTGGAGTCTGTGTGGATGTTAACCCTTAGATTTTTAGCCAGAGTTAAAGCTCTGGGGAGAGCTATCAGTTCTGCCTGTTGGGAGGTGGTGTGAGGTGGCAGCGGTGAAGCTTCAATTGTCTGGGTTTTATGATTGTGACGAAGGTCCCCCTGGATGATGGCATATCCTGCCACAAACGGTGGGAATTTCTGAGACCTGCCATCAATGAACCAGTGTGGGGTGTCTGGGTCTAGGATGGGCTGATCTGTTACATGTTGGAAGGGGTTTCGGGTAAGATCTACTGTTAGGCTGCAGCTATGTAAGAGGGAGTCTGTTGTAGAGGACATGGGTAATAAGCTGGCGGGGTTAAGGGGAGAGCAGGGGGAGAATGAGAGCTGAGGGTCAAGGAGAAAGGCATGTAGGACCTGTACCCTGGAAGGGGGAAGGGAGAGGAAAGCCCGATGTGACAGCAAGTCTCGGAAGGTGTGTGGAGAACAGACTGTTAAAGGGGCATGTCTAGAGAGTTTATTTGCTTCGGGTACGAGGGCTGCGATAGCAGCCATGGCCTGTATGCAGGGAGGCCACCCCTTGGTCACCATGTCCAGCTGTTTTGATAGATAGGCTATGGGAGCCCAGGTGTCTCCAGCCCGCTGACATAGAAGCCCCAGGGCCTGTCCTTGGTTGGAATGTGCAAAGAGAAAGAATGTTCTGGTGTGATCTGGCAGGTGGAGAGTTGGCACTCAGAGGAGGCTCTGGGTGAGTTGGCGAAGAGGATTGGCCAGCGAGGAATGATTAAAGAGGGGCTCATCCAGACATCCTTTAGTTGCCTCATAGAGCGGCTTTGCAATGAGGGAGAAGTTGGGGATCCAGATACGGAAAAAATTTAGGAGGCCGAGGATAGACAGGAGTTCCCTTTTTGTTTTTGGAAGTGGACAGTTAATTAAGGCCTGGATTTTATCTGGGGGAATAGTTCTTTGTTGATGGGATATGGAAAGTTCCAGGTAGGTGACTTTTGTCTGGACTATTTGGGCCTTAGATTGGGATACCCGATAACCCCAGGATCCCAGGGCCCCAAGGAGTTTGGCAGTATGTTGGAGGCAGAGTTTTCGGGTTGAGCTACAAAGGAGGAGGTCATCTACGTATTGGAGGAGATGACTCGGGGCTAGGTTGAGAGTCTGTAAGTCCTTTTGTAAAGCCTGTCCAAAAAAGTGGGGACTGTCTCTAAACCCCTGGGGGAGAACTGTCCATGTTAGCTGTTGGGAAACGTGAGTCTCGGGGTCTTGCCAGGTGAAGGCAAAAAGAGGTTGGGAGAGGGGGTGGAGGGGGATGGTGAAAAAAGCGTCTTTGAGATCTAATACTGTGAAGTGGGTTGCAGTCGGGGGTATGGTAGACAGAAGGGTGTAAGGGTTAGGGACTACTGGGAATGCCGGCATAATAGCCTCATTGATTTTTCTCAGGTCCTGGACCAGTCTCCAAGAGTTTGGTCCCTTTCTTACTGCCAGAATAGGGGTGTTGTGTGGTGAATGGGTAGGAATTAGGATAGAGGCTTGAAGAAGACGGTCTATGATAGGCTTAAGTCCCTTGTGGGCCTCTGGGGTGAGAGAATACTGTTGTTGGGTGATTATAGTCGAGGGGTCTTTTAGGGTAATGTGGACTGGGGGATGATGTTTGGCTATTGATGGGTGATCAGTGTCCCAGACTTGGGGGTCTAAGGCAGGTAGATCTAAGGGAAGGTCAGGGGTGAGGGATAGGGACTGTCCAGGTGCCATTTGCATGCAGAATATAGAGACTGTATCGAGGGGGGGTATGGTAATAAAGACCCCCAATTTGGACAACAAATCTCTCCCTAGAAGTGCCATTGGGCACTGAGGCATTATAAGGAATGGGTGTATAAGGGTTGATTTTCCAAATTGACAGAGTAATGGAGGGCTGATTTTTGGCCTTAGGGGAACTCCAGAGACTCCCTTGATTGTGATTTTTGAGTCTTGAGTTGGGCCAGAGTAGGAAGTTAAGAGAGAGAAAGTGGCTCCAGTGTCTATTATAAAGAGGTCTTTTTTCCGGCCACTACCCCGTCTACCCTAAGTTCCGAGCTCGTGTTCAGGACACGGGCCGGGGGGCTGGAACCCGGGCCCCATCATTGGAACAATTCTTGTAGAGTTGGGTTGGGGTTCCGGGGAGAAGTGGGGATCTCCTCAGATGTGCCAGGGCGTCCCTGTGGACATTCCACTCTCCAGGTCTGGGAGGTGGGGACCTCCCCAGGGGTGCCAGGGCATCCCTGGGGACAGTCCATCTTCCAGTGTCCCCATTGGCCACAGGTTGGGCATGCTTTTGTGGGGGGCCGCGGGTTTGGGCATGCCTTTGCCCAGTGTCCTGACTGGTTGCATCGGAAGCAGGGTCCGGGGGGAGTCTTAAGACCCGTTCTGGGATGACTTGGGCCAGGCTGATCTCTTTCTTTAATTGCTGCTGCCAAAAGAGCATATTTAGCTTTTCTCTCACGTTCTTTTTCTCTCTTAGCCTCCTCTTCTCTATTATTGAACACCTTGAAGGCTACTTCTAGAAGGTCTCTCTGGGGGGTCTCAGGGCCCTTTTCTAGTTGTCGAAGCTTGCGTCTGATGTCAGGGGCAGATTGGCTGATGAACTGAACATGAAGGTACAGTAACCCAGCAGGGGTAGTGATATCTAGGTTGGTATACTTTTGGGCTGCCTCTGTGAGGCGTGCCAAGAATAAGGCTGGATTTTCGTCTGCCCCTTGGGTGACTTCCCTGACTCTATCATAATTGACATGGATATGAGTATTTTTCTGCATTCCTTCTAGAATGCAGGTGATCATATGATTGAGTCTCCTGATACCTGGGTCACCAGGCTGGTAAGTCCAGTGGTGATCTAACTGAGGCACCACCTCATCAGCAACTGGGCTGTCCCGGTCTTGGTTATGTAAATGATCAGCATGGGCTTTTGCCACTTGCCAGATATGGTCTTTTTCATCTGGGGTGAGAGTGGCATTTAGGATATAATATACCTCACTCCATGTGAGGTTATAGGCCTGGGAGAGTCTCAGGAATTCTTTTTTGTATCTGGTAGGATTTTCAGAAAATGATCCTAACTTTTCTTCTATCTGGCTCATATCTGACAATGAAAATGGCACATGGACTCGGGTGGGGCCCTCTGGTCCTGTGACCTCTCTCAGGGGAAACATGTGCTGGGTACATGACCGTGTGGCAGTGGGGGAAGGAAGGGGGCAGGGGGAGTCAGGGAGATGGGGTAGCGGGGCTGAGGGGGAGTCAGGAGAGGTTTCGGTGCCAGTAGGTGAGTTGGATGAAGGGGAAGGAGAGGGGCAGCGGGGTGGCAGGTAGGGAGGGGGCTCGTCTGCGGGGTCGAACTCGGGGTGCAGAAGGTTGCGGTCTGCGGTTAGTTGAGGAAGAAGAGCCCTTTTGTTTGGGAGGCAAGGTGCATAGAAGGACTTCGTGGGTGGAGCAGGCCTGGCATAGGGAGGGCCTGCTCCGAAGGGCCCAAAAGGCTTGGGCATAGGGGATCTCTGATCACTTGCCATTCCGTTTAAGGAAGTCAGTGAGATTTTGGAGAATGTTAAAGTCAAATGTGCCGACCTCAGGCCAGCGGTCTTGATTGTCTAATTGATATTGAGGCCAAATCTGTGTACAGATTTGCTTTAAGCGGGTAGCTTTGAGTTCAGTGAGTGAGAGTGGTTTGAGATTTTTGAGAACACAGGCCAGAGGGGAATCTTTTGAGACAGAGTGGCCAGACCCCATAATTGAAAGGCAAGCAGAGGCTCCTATTGGGAACTCGAGTCGTCACCCGCAGTCGCAATAGGAGTTATGAGAAGAGAGCTCTGTGTCGAGGTGGAGCGTCCCCCACCGTCGCCCACAGAGTGGCCCTGGGCCGGGGGTCCCTGGGACCCGGAGAGGACTGAATTCTAGAGCGCCTCTAGAACTCCATCCGGATCGGATCTTACCTTAATCTAGGGGCCGGCTGGAGTGGAGTGTTGCATGTGGAGTGGTCGAATGGCAAGAGGTCCCTATTCTGGAGGTCGTCAGAGAGAGAGAGAAAAGGGGGTAAAGCCGAGGCCTGGGGGTACGCAAATCATCAATAAAGCCTTAGCACAAGACTTGCACCGCTCACGAAGGCACTAGGCGTCCCCAGGGGAACTTAAGAGCCCTGGCAGAGAAGTGAGCTCGGAGGATGTTTGCGCTCCCAGACTCCGGGGAAAAGGGGAAAACAGTGAGAGGGAGGGAGAGTGAGAGAGAGTGAGACGAGTGCCTCGCCCCCTCCCGGGTTTCGGCACCAAAAATGTAAGGTACAGTGCCGGCGAGGCAGAAAAGGAAAGACGACCTCAGCAGAAGTAGGTTACCTTTATTCAGGCAAGGAGGGGCGACAGTCGGCCTAATGACCAGGCTGAGCGCCAAAAGGGATCAGGGAGGCTTCATACTTATAGGGAGGTTTGTGGAAGCGATAAGGGAAACGTCAATCAGGCGGGATATTTTGAGTATTCTTTTGTTGAGATGACACTTGTAGTTGGGCAGGGGGTGATAAGTCTTTTGGGCGGGTGTAGGGGGTGGTAGGTTTTTGGACAGGGGGTGATAAGTTCCAGATAGATGCAGCTGGCCTGGAGCATCAGGATGGAACTAAAGTTATGCTTTGTTTTCTCCGAAGTTAGATGATTCAGCAAGGGGCCTTTGAGACTGTTGTTCTCTTTTCTAGGCCCAAAAGACTCCTTCACCCAGTTTTGGGCCCTGGAAGGGGTCCCCCTTCCTGCAACAAATTCTTTACCACTGAGCCACCCAGGAAGCACCTTTCAATATGCTAAAATAAATAATTATTTTATTTTTGTTCATTTGGCTGCACCAGGCTTAGGTGTAGTATTCAGGATCTCCCATCATTTGCTGTGGCATGCGGGATCTTTAGTTGCCACAAGTGGGATCTTGTTCCCTAACTAGGAACCAAACCTGGACTCCCTCGGAATGAGTTTGAAAGTGTTCCCTCCTTTTCAATATTTTTTTGGGAAAAGTTTGGGAGAGATTGGTGTTAATTTTTCATTAAATGTTTGATAAAATTCACCACTGAAATCATCCAATCTGGGCTTTTCTTTGTTGGGAGATTTTTGATTAGTGATTAAATCTCCTTCCGTATTATAGGTCTATTCAGATTTTCTATTTCCTCTTGAGTCGGTTTTGGTAGATTGTGTATTTCTAAGCATTGGTCCATTTCATCTAGGTTATTAAGTTTGTTGGCCTAGAGCTATTCATGTGTGAGTGCTAAGATACCTCAGTCATGTCCAACTCTTTGTGACCCTCCCTATGGACTATAGCCCACCAGGTTCCCCTGTTCATGGGATCCTTAAGGCAAGAATACTGGAGCAGGTTGCCATGCCCTCCTCCAGGGGATCTTCCTGACCCAGGGGTCAAACCCATGTCTCCTACGTCTCCTGTGTTGGCAAAGGGGTTCGTTACCACTAGCACCACCTGGGAAGCCCAGAACTATCCATAGTATTGTCTTAAAATCCTTTTTATTTCTGCAAAATCAATAACGTGTGTGTGTGTATTTGTGTATTGCTCAGTTGTGTCCGACTCTTTGTGACCTCATGGACTGTAGCCCGTGAAGCTCCACTGTCCCTGGAATTTTCCAGGCAAGAATACTGGGATGTCCCCAGATTATTTCTAATTTTGGTAATTTGAGTCCCCTCCCCTCCTCTTCCCCTCCTCCCTCTCTCCTTTCAGTGAATCTAGCTAAATATTTGTCAATTTTGCTGGTATTTTAAAAGAATTACTTTTGGGTTTATTGATTTTCTCTGTTGTTTTTCTGTTCTCTATTTTATCTCTGCTCTAACCTGTATTATTTTCCTTTTTCTGTAGCTCTGTCTTTACTTTTCTAGTTCTTTAAGGTGTGCAATGAGGTTATTGATTTGAGTTTTTTTTTCAATGGGTGCATTTATAGCTATAAATTTTTTCTCTTAGGACTTGTTTTGCTGTATCCTGTAAGTTTGGTATGCTTTGTTTTCATTTTCATTATATTTCTTCTTTGACATATTGGTTGTTTAAGATTGTGTTGCTTCATTTCCACATATTTGTGAAATTTCCAGTTTTCTGTCTCTTATTGATTTCTAGTTTTATTCTATTGTGATTGAAAAAATACTCTATAATTTCAACCTTTTGAGATTTGTTAAGCTAAGTGCAATAAGTCAGACTGAGAAAGACAAATACTGTATATTATCACTTATACGTGGAGTCTTAAAATACAACAAGCTAGTGAATACAACAAAAAGAAGCAGACTTAGAGATATAGAGAACAAACTTCTGTTAAGCAGTGGTGGGGGGAGTGGAATATAGGTGTGGAGGAGTGGGAGGTACAAACTGTGGGTGTCAGATAGGTGTAAGGATGTATTGTACAATATAGGAAATATAACTGATATTTCATAATAACTGTAAATGGAGATTAACCTTTTATTTTGTGTGTGTGTGTGTGTAATAAAGTTTTATTAAAGTATAAAGGAGCTAGAGAAAGCTTCTGACATGGGCATCAGAAGAGGGGAGAAAGAATACCCCCCTCCTAGTCTTTAACTGTAAGTTATATAGTCACTCACAGTCTGTTAATGAAAAGAAAGGAATCTCTTAGAATTTAGAATGGCACCAGATAATTCATCCCTGGCCATAAAACGATTGACTTGAATCTTGTAGAAGGGCAGATTACCAACAAATAGTTTTGTTTACATAGATTAGGGGAACAATATCTGAGTAAGTAGGTTAGGCCATTTGGCCGAACTTAGAGTCTGGGGTAAATGCATAGCACATTAACAAAGCTTAAGACAAACATTTCCATAAGAAAAAGAAATGTATTCGTTAACTCAAGGTTTGAGAATAGTTAGCTTCAGGTGAAACCTGGTGTCAAGGCAACACAACATTTTAAGAGAAACCTCCTTTTAAATTTGTATAGAGAAGAAAAAAAATATCGCTGGTTTGTTTCCTCCTGCCGCTTAAGAGAGATAAAAATGTCTGGCACTTGCAGCCTCTTTCCTCTGTTTGGAAACCCCTGGCCTTCCTGCCTGTTACCCTCTCATTCCCCCCTTTTCTTTTAGGAGAATTATGTTGCCTAGGGAAAAGGGGCGTTGTTCTCATTCCATAACTGCTTCCGAGCTGACAAGGGGCGTTGTCCCTTAATTGGTGAGGCAACATATTCTCCTAATCCTCATAGTGAGGATGTCTGATCTGAAAGGTCGGGGCATGCCCCGGGAAAGTGCCGCAAGGCAAATCCCGGAGGCTGGCTAAACTTACGGGGACCGACCCCCTGCAGCCTAGTCCAATCAGGTACCGACCCGGAGCCCTAGGACACTGACGGCCCCTGTAGCTCGCGCTTTCTTCCTTATATGAAAAGACCTGGCTTGGACAACGGCCCTGGCTATAAAACCCCTCCCCACCCCTCATACCTCGCAGACTCCCTTTGTCTCCTCACTCACCCGCCTCCGGGAGTTCTGCCCGAGAGCGACCACTCAATAAGGGCCTTTACCACCGGTCATTAGAGGCAGCTTTTTTCCTCCCGCGGCGTTTTTTCTAACATGATCCAGGGGCCCCAAATAGTAGTCGGAAGAAGTTGCAGTGATAGCAGGAGTTTGAGCAACCATTTGTAACTTAAAAGCTTTCATGCGACTAGAAACAAATCCAGTTACACAGTCACAGATGCAGGGAGCAAACAGCAAAAAGAAAACAATCAGAGTTATTGTAATTAAGATAGTTTTCCACCATGGGGAACTAGTTAACGTCTCCCAAAGTGAGGCGATTGAGGCTTCAGGAGTATCCATGGCCCCAATCATCTTGGTCATGTGTTTAGTGAAGTGAGTAACATTAGTGCTCATCTCAGGTATATATGCACAGCATTGAGTATGAACGATGGCACAAGTTCCTCCTTGTGCAGCTGTCAGAATATCTAAAGCCAATCTGTTTTGTAAAACCACCTTTCTAATTTGTGCTTGTTCAGCATTAAGAGCTGAAATAGCTTTCTGAGAATCTTGTAATGCCTGTTGAGTAAAATTAGTCAAAGCGTCCTCTCGTAGCATAACATCTGTAGTTCCCAAAGAGGGGACAAACACTGCAGCCAAATAATCATACCAGTGAAATACAGACCTTGCCCACTGAGTTTTAAGGTGGGGTAAATTAGCAGGCTTTTCTGGAAGCTCTGAAAATATAAAGCTGTGAGTAAAGGCTAGACCCAGGGTGCATCTCCCTATCCAGTCAGGGGGAAGCCAAGCCCATAGGTAAGAGCCACATATCCAATAAGTCCCGTTTGGAACAAGCCAGTGTGACTGAGATATCCAGTCCCAATTAGTGCCTGGCCAGACAAAGGGAGATCCTGAACTGGTGTTGGAAAACATGGGAATGATTATATTACATATTTCCTGAGGCAAAAATCCCAATTGTTTCCAATCATTGTAATTAAGCTGTTGGCTAACTTTGGGGGATGGCTCTGTTTGTTCCCAGCATATAGGGGCAGTAGATATTAGACATCCTTTTTCAGGAGTTAGCCATATAACCTCATCCCATATTTGATAAACGTCAGGTAAAAAAACATCAGATCTAGACCTATTTGTCTTATGTGCAGCAAAATAGTCATTAAACTGAGACAGTGTATAATCAAAATTAAAAGTCACGTTAAGTCCATAGTTAAAGTACAAAGTATTGCACCAGTCCATTCTAGGGTTGTTAGATGTCATCAGATGAAGAAGAGGCATCACATGTGATTGTTGTCGAAGGTATTCCCAGACTTGGAGAAAGTCTTTTCCTTGAAGTGGAGATGTCCACCACGGGAAGCCTTCCACTGATGAAGAGGGGAGTGCTCCGCAGACCCAGCAGTTAGACCGATTGTGGAATGCAGCATAGGAGTGAGCCCAGGACAGGAAGGCATTGTCTTGAGGATCAAGTGGCAGACTCAGGATTTCGGAGTCAGCAGAAGTAGGCTCACATAGATTATCAGGCCCATCTTGTCCTGAAGGATCCCAGATGAGCCCCCAAGATGAAAGGTTGTTGTTGAAGGATAAGACGCCGGGATTCTTGCCCTCCGGAGGAGATGAATTCAATCCGGGGCTAGAGATGAGGCTGGATCGCTCAGAGCTTTTGTGTAATAAAGTTTTATTAAAGTATAAAGGAGATAGAGAAAGCTTCTGACATAGGCATCAGAAGGGGGCAGAAAGACTACCCTGAGATTAACCTTTTAAAATTGTATACATATTTTTAAATGATTAAGATTTGTTTCAGGCCTAATATATGGTCAATCTTGGATGATGTTTCATGTGTACTTGAGAAGAATGTGTATTCTGCTGGTGATAGGTGGAGTGTTCTGTATATGTGATAGGCCTAATTGGTTTATGTTGTTGTTCATCTTCTATTTTCCTCTTCTTTTAAAAAATTATTTATTTCTTTGGCTGTGCCAGATCTTGGGGCTTCCCCAGTGGCTCAGCGGTAAAGAATCCTGCAATGCACGAGAAAGGGATTTGGTCTCTGGGTCACTAAGATCCCCCTGGAGGAAGGCATGGCAACCCACTCCAGTATTCTTGCCTGGAGAATCCCGTGGACAGAGCAGCCTGTTGGGCTACAGTCCATAGGGTCATAAAGAGTTAGACATGACTGAAGCAACTTGGCAGACAGGCAGGCCAGGTCTTAGTTGTGGCGTATGGGATCTAGTTCCCTGACCAGGGATTAAACTCGGGCCCCCTGCATTGGGACCATGGAGTCATAGCCACTGGACTACTAGGAAAGTCCCAAGTCTTCTATTTTCTTATTGATCTTCCATCTGGTTATTGCATGGTACATTAAAAATCTCCAAATGTTATTATAGAACTTTTTACTCTTTCTTCAATTCCACTTTTGCTTCATATATTTTGGGTGTGCTCAGTTTGCTAGATGTGTTCAGTTCAGTTCAGTTGCTCAGTCGACTCTTTGCGATCTCATGGACTGCAGCACATCAGGTTTCCCTGTCCATCACCAACTCTTGGAGCTTGCTCAAACTCATGTCCATTGAGTTGGTGATGCCATCCAACCATCTCATCCTCTGTCATCCCCTTTTCCTCCTGCCTTCAATCTTTCCCAGCATCAGGGTCTTTTCCAGTGAGTCAGTTCTTGCATCAGGTGGCCAAAGTATTGGAGTTTCACCTTCAACATCAGTCCTTCCAATGAATATTCAGGACTCATTTCCTTTAGGATGGACTGGTTGGATCTCCTTGCAGTCCAAGGGACTCTCAAGAGTCTTCTCCAACACCACAGTTCAAAAGCATCATTTCTTCGGTGCTCAGCTTTCTTCATAGTCCAACTCTCACATCCATACACGACTACAGGAAAAACCATAGCCTTGACTAGACGGACCTTTGTTGGCAAAGTAATATCTCTGCTTTTTTAATATGCTCTCTAGGTTGGACATAGCTTTTCTTCCAAGGATCAAGCGTCTTTTAATTTCATGTCAGCAGTCACCATCTACAGTTATTTTTTTTTCAACTTATTCCACATTTTATTATTTAAAAAAAATTTTTTTAGTTGGAGGCTAATTACTTTACAATATTGTAGTGGTTTTTTCCATACATTGACACAAATCAGCCATGAATTTACATGTGTTCCCCATCCTGATCCCCGCTCCCACCTCCCTCCCCTACAGTGATTTTGGAGCCCAAGAAAATAAAGTCTGTCACTGTTTCCACTGTTTCCCCACCTATTTGCCATGAAGTGATGGGACTGGATGCCATGATCTTCATTTTTTGAATATTGAGTTTTAAGCCAGCTTTTTCACTCTCCTCTTTCACTTTCATCAAGAGGCTCTTTAGTTTTTCTTCGCTTTCTGCCATAAGGGTGGTGTCATCTGCATATCTGAGATTATTGATATTTCTCCCAGCAATCTTGATTCCACCTTGAGCTTCATCCAGCCTGGCATTTTGCCTGCATATAAGTTAAATAAGCAGGGTGACAATATACAGCTTTGATGTACTCCTTTCCCAATTTGGAACCAGTCTGTTGTTCCATGTCCAGTTCTAACTGTTGCCTCTTGACATGCATATAGATTTCTCAGGAGGCAGGTCAGGTGGTCTGGTATTCCCATCTCTTTCAGAATTTTCCAGTTTGTTGTGACCCACACAGTCAAAGGCGTTGGTGTAATCAAAAAAGTAGAAGTAGATGTTTTCTCTGGAACTCTCTTGCTTTTTCAATGATTCAGTGGATGTTTGCAATTTGACCTCTGGTTCCTCTGTCTTTTCTAAACCCAACTTGAACATCTGGAAGTTCACGGTTCATGTACTGTTGAAGCCTGGCTTGGAGAATTTTGAGCATTACTTTACTAGCGTGTGAGATGAGTGCAACTGTGCGGTAGTTTGAACATTCTTTGGCATTGCCTTTCTTTGAGATTGGAATGAAAACTGACCTTTTCCAGTCCTGTGGCCACTGCTGAGTTTTCCAGATTTGCTGGCATACCGAATGCAGCACTTTAACAGCATTGTCTTTCAGGATTTGAAATAGCTCAACTGGAATTCCATCACCTCCACTAGCTTTGTTCGTAGTGATGCTTCCTAAGGCCCACTTGACTTTGCATTCCAAGATGTCTGGTTCTGGGTGAGTAACCACACCATCGTGTTTATCTGGATCATGAAGATCTTTTTTTTTTTTTATTTTTTTTTTCCAGTGGGTTTTGTCATACATTGATATGAATCAGCCATGGATTTACATGTATTCCCAATCCCAATCCCCCCTCCCACCTCCCTCTCCACCCGATTCCTCTGGGTCTTCCCAGTGCACCAGGCCGGAGCACTTGTCTCATGCATCCCACCTGGGCTGGTGATCTGTTTCACCATAGATAGTATACATGCTGTTCTTTTGAAATATCCCACCCTCACATTCTCCCACAAAGTTCAAAAGTCTGTTCTGTATTTCTGTGTCTCTTTTTCTGTTTTGCTGAAGATCTTTTTTATATAGTTCTTCTGTGTATTTTTGCCACCTCTTCTTAATATCTTCTGTTTCTGTTAGGTCCATACCATTTCTGTCCTGTATTGTGTCCATCGTTGTATGAAATGTTTCCTTGGTATTGCTAATTTTCTTGGAGAGATCTCTAGTCTTTCCCATTTTATTGATTTCCTCTATTTCTTTGCATTGATCACTGAGGAAGGCTTTCTTGTCTCTCCTTGCTATTCTTTGGAACTCTAAATTCAAATGGGTATATCTTTCCTTTTCTCTTTTGCCTTTAGCTTCTCTTCTTTTCTCAGCTATTTGTAAGACTTCCTCAGGCAACCATTTTACCTTTTTGCATTTCTTTTTCTTGGGGATAGTCTTGATAACTGCCTCCTGTACAATGTCGCGAACCTCTGTCCATAGTTCTTCAGTCACTTTGTCTATCAGATCTAATCCCTTGAATCTATATGTCAGTTCTACTGTGTAATCATAAGGGATTTGATTCAGGTCATATTTGAATGGTCTAGTGGTTTTCCCTACTTTCTTCAATTTAAGTCTGAATTTTGCAATAAGGAGTTCATGATCTGAGCCACAGTTAGGTCTTTGTCTTGTTTTTGTTAGGTATGTACATGCTTATAATTGTCATATCTTCTTACCACATTGAACCTTCACCAATATGTAACGTTCTTTGTGCTTTGTAATTTTTTTTTAACTTTAAAGTCTATTTTGTCTGAAAATAATATAGCCTCTCCAGCTCTCCTTTGGTACTATTTAGATGAAACATTTTTTTCTCTTTTTACACTCAACCTGTCTGTGTCTTTGTAGCCAAAGTGACTTTCTTGTGGACAGATGAACTGTGTTTCTTTATTCAATACCCTAACCTCAACCTCTGCCTTTTAAGAAAGTTTAATCCATTTACTTTTTATTTTATTATTTATTTATTTGGCTGTGCCAGGTCTTAGTTGGTGGCATATGGGATTTTTTTTTTTTAGTTGTAGCATGTGAACTCTTACAGCGTGTGGTTCCCTAGTTTCCTGACTAAGAATGATTTAATTCTCTGACTAAGAATGGGACCTAGGCCGCCTGCGCTGGGAGTCTTAGCTACTAGACCAGGGAAGTCCCTAATCCATTTGCTTTTAAAACAATTATTGAAATTGAGCTGCAGGAGTTGCTTGTATATTTTTGAGATTAATCTTTTGTCTGTTTCTTCATTTGCTATTATTTTCTCCCATTCTGAAGGCTGTCTTTTCACCTTGCTTATAGTTTCCTTTGTTGTGCAAAAGCTTTTAAGTTTCATTAGGTCCCATTTGTTTATTTTTGCTTTTATTTCCAATATTCTGGGAGGTGGGTCATAGAGGATCCTGCTGTGATTTATGTCAGAGAGTGTTTTGCCTATGTTCTCCTCTAGCAGTTTTATAGTTTCTGGTCTTACATTTAGATGTTTAATCCATTTTGAGTTTATTTTTGTGTATGGTGTTAGAAAGTGTTCTAGTTTCATTCTTTTACAAGTGGTTGAAGAGTTTTCCCAGCACCACTTGTTAAAGAGGTTGTCTTTTTTCCATTGTACATTCTTGCCTCCTTTGTCAAAGATAAGGTGTCCGTAGGTATGTGGATTTATCTCTGGGCTTTCTATTTTGTTCCATTGATCTATATTTCTGTCTTTGTGCCAGTACCATACTGTCTTGATGACTGTGGCTTTGTAGTAGAGCCTGAAGTCAGGTTGATTCCTCCAGTTCCATTCTTCTTTCTCAAGATTGCTTAAATGACCCAATCAAAAAATGGGCCAAAGAACTAAACAGACATTTCTCCAAAGAAGACATACAGATGGCTAACAAACACATGAAAAGATGCTCAACATCACTCATTATCAGAGAAATGCAAATCAAAACCACAATGAGGTACCATTACACGCCAGTCAGGATGGCTGCTATCCAAAAGTCTACAAGGAATAAATGCTGGAAAGGGTGTGGAGAAAAGGGAAGCCTCTTACACTGTTGGTGGGAATGCAAACTAGTGCAGTCACTATGGAGAACAGTGTGGAGATTCCTTAAAAAACTGGAAATAGAACTGCCATATGACCCAGAAATCCCGCTCCTGGGCGTACACACGGAGGAAACTAGATCTGAAAGAGACACGTGTACCCCAATGTTCATCGCAGCACTGTTTATAATAACCAGGACATGGAAGCAACCTAGATGCCCATCAGCAGACGAATGGATAAGGAAGCTGTGGTACATATACACCATGGAATATTACTCAGCCATTAAAAAGAATTCATTTGAACCAGTTCTAATGAGATGGATGAAACTGGAGCCCATTATACAGAGTGAAGTAAGCCAGAAAGATAAAGACCAATACAGTATACTAATGCATATATATGGAATTTAAAAAGATGACAATGATAACCCCATATGCAAAACAGAAAAAGAGACACAGATGTACAGAACAGACTTTTAGACTCTGTGGGAGAAGGCGAGGGTGGGATGTTCAGAGAGAACAGCATTGAAACAAGTATACCATCAAGGGTGAAACAGATAACCAGCCCAGGTTGGATGCATGAGACAAGTGCTCAGGGCTGGTGCACTGGGAAGACCCAGAGGGATGGGATGGAGAGGGAGATGGGAGGGGGGATCAGGTTGGGGAACACATGTAAATCCATGGCTGATTCATGTCAATGTATGGCAAAAACCACTACAGTATTGTAAAGTAATTAGCCTCCAACTAATAAAAATAAATGGAAAAAAAAACACAATTATTGATATGTGAGAATTTCCTTGTACAATTTGGCTGTTTGTTTTCTGCATATGTTTTGTTCCTCATATTCTCCATTACTGCCTGGCTTTTTATATTATTGACTTTTTGAAGTGTACCATTTTTGATTGCCCTTCTTTTTCCTCTTTCTTTTGTTTTCAAAAATTATTCTCTTAGTGGTTGTCTTGGGGATTGCAATTAACACAGCAAGCTTAAAACAACTTAGTTTTAATAGTACTAACATTTTCAATAGTATAAAAACACTTTGCTCCTATATATTCCTGTCACTACCCCTCTTTTTTGTTGATATGGAAATATATATATATATTATTATTATTAAGTGAAAGCAATATACAAATAATTGTATATAAAAATATATATACACCTGAATATATTTTAAAGACTGGATGCTAATACATTCAAACATTAACAGTGGATAGATATCTCTGTTATTTTCACCATTTTTTTTCTTATACTAGATTTCCTTTTCTAAATTTTCTACAATGAACATTTCTTTTGTGAAGAATTATAGTAATATATCTTACTAAATTTAAAAAATTTATTTATTTATTTGTGGCTGTACTAGGTCTTCATTACAGTCGGTGGGGTTTCTCTAGTTGCAGGGAGCGGTAGCTACTCTCTAGTTGACTTACCTTGGCTTCTCTTTGAGGGACCTTCTCTTGTTGTCAAGCATGGGCTCTATGGCCTCTAGGATTCAGTAGTTGTGGCCATGGGCTTAGTTGCCCTTCAGGAACGTGGGATCTCTCTGGACCAGGGTTTGAAGCGGTGTTCCCTGCATTGGGAGTGCGGAGCCTTAACCACTGGACCACCAGGGAAGATTGATATACCTTATCAATTTTAAAATTATTTTATAATGTTATTAAAGTATAATAAATAAAAATAGTAATAAAAGAAAGGGCAATTTTACTGGCTGTCCCTGTCGCTCTTTCTAACCTTACCTCTCTACTCAATTCTCCATCACTCTCAATAAACAAGGGCTCAGTATCGCTACTATTCATTTTAGTATTTGCTAGTATTTCGCAGCCTCAGAGAAGCATACTAGGTAACGCGACCTAAAGATGAACGCTTACATTCTCTAGGTGATTCGCATGCACACCAAAATTTGAGATTCCTGGAAACAGGGAATTTGCTTTTGGCCGTGTCCCACCTAGCTTGTGAGATCTCAGTTCGCTAACCAGAGATTGAACCTGTGGCCTTTGCAATGGAAGTTCAGAGTCCTAATCATGGGATTGCCGGGGAATTTCCAAGAGGGAGTTTTTTTTTTTTTTTTTAATCTCCCTTTGTCATTTATTTTTCCCCCTTTTATTTCATCCATTCATTCCCAGCCTGGGGGCATTTATTTGATTTACTTGCATGCTCTCCTGGGGTACTGTCCTTCCAGCCTAGTGGTCCTGCCTCCCGACGCCGACCATTGGTTGACTCCCTCAACACACCCCTGATTGGTGGCCGCAGGCCGACCTCACTGTCCATCAAAGTTGGCGAGAAGGATGCAGCGGAGCAGATTGGCGGCGGCTTCAGTCGGTGCCTACGGACTCCGTGAGGCCGCAGTGGTCGCTGCTGCTTAAGGTGCTGGCAGAGCAGCTGCGGCCTGGGTCTGGGCACGTGGGGGCTGTCGCTGGAGCTGGCGGCGCGGTGTGGATGCAGGTCAGGTTGGCGGCTGTGAGGCGCGGCTGCATGGCCTTCACGGAGCACAGCTGGAGAGCAGGCCTCGGCTCAGGTGTGTCCCTCCTCTTTACATAGCTAGTGTCACGGACTGCATCTTTATCCTTTGTGTTCCCTTCAAAATAGGTTTATGATGATTGTGTTGTGTATTTGCCTTTTAAATAATAAATAAGAAAAGGAGGAGTTACGAACCAAAATGCACTTCCCTGGTGGCTGAGTTGTGAGGAATCCGCCTGCAGTGCAGGAGCCGTGGGTTCGATCCCTGGGTCGGGAAGATCCTCTGGAGAAGGAAATGGCAACCCTCTCCAGTATTCTTGCCTGGGAAATTCCGCGGACAGAGGAGCCTGGCGGGCTACAGTCCATGGTGTGCCGTGAAAAAAAGTCAGACATGACCTAGCTACTAAACAACAACAAATGAACCAAAATGATAACATTGGCTTTTACCTTTACCTAAGTAGTTACCTTTGCTGGTGTTTGTTTTTTCTTATAGCTTCTAGTTACTATCTCATGTGCCTTCGTTCACCTCCAAGAGCTTCCTTTAGCATTTCTTTTAAGGCAGGGCTACTGGTAGTGAATTTTCTCAGCTGTTGTTTGTCTGGAAATATCTTAATTTCTCCTTTCTTTCTGAAGGATAGTTTGCAGGGTAAAGAAATCTTAGTTGAAAGGTGTTTTTCCTTTCAGCTGTTTATCTTAAAAAAAAAATATTTATTTGGCTGCCTCAGATCTTCCTTGCTAGGAATGGAATTCTCGCTAGTTGTGGACTCCGTAGTTGTGGTATGTGGGCTTAATTGCTTTGTGGCATGTGGGACCTTACTTCTCTGGGGATTGAAGCTGTGTCTCCTGCTTTGAAAGACAGATTCTTAACCATTGGACCACCAGGCAAGTCTTATCAACTGTTATGAGGATGCTTGGTACATGATAACTGCTTCTTTCTTGCTGTTTTCAGAAGTGTGTCTTTCTGCAACTTGACTATTATATGTCTTTCAGGAATTTGACTATAACGTGCTATCTTTGAATTTATCCTGCTTAGAGTTTTTTGAACTTTTTGAATCTGTGTATTCATGTACTTCATCAGATTTAGGAAATTTTTTGGCCATTATTTCTTTCAGTCTTTTGGGGGTAACTTTCTCTTTTCTTATGGGACTGTGTTTATGACGTGTATGTTGCTTACCTGGTGCTTGGACTTGCTAATTTCAGCTACCTTATCTTCAAGTTTGCTGATCTTTTCTCCTACCTGTTCACATCTGTTGTTGAGCCCCTCTTTTGAAATATTCATTTCAATTATTACGTTTTACAGCTGCAGAATTTTTGCTTGGTTCATTTTCATAATTTCTATCTTTTTATTGATATTTTCCTTTTGTTTGTATACATCTTCCTGATTTACTTTAGTTCTTTGTTTTCCTAAGCATGTCCAAGACAGTTAATTTCTTGTCTTTGACTAGTAATTCCAATGTGTAGACTTCCTCAGAGAAGTTTTTATTGAGATCTTTTTTCTTGTGAATGAACCATAGTTTCTTTGTTTAAATTTATCACTTATACATTTTGAAATTAAGAAATACATTCCTTAACAACCCAAAGAATAAATAAATAAATCACAGTGGAAATCCTGCATTGTTTTGAACTGAATGATACTGAAATTGTAACATGGAAAAATTTGGATGTCTTTAAAGCTTTGCTTATGGAGAAATTTATAGCCTTAAATATATGCATTAGAAAAAAAGAAGGACTGAAAATTAGCTATAATTTAAAGCACCTAAAGAAGTTTTAAAAAAAGACCAAATTAAACCCAAAGAAAATATAAGGGAGAAAATAGTAATGGTAAGAGCAAACATTAATGAAATAGAAAAAAACTGCAGTAGAAATAATCAATAAAATTGACAAAACCAGTTGTTGGGTAAGATAAATAAAATGGGTAACCTCCTGGTAACACTGAGTAAATAAAGAGAGAAAGTACAATAACCAATATTAGGAAAGATAAGGGTTGTCTTACATATATAATGTCTCATAGTCATTAAAATATGAGGATTTTTTAAAAACATTATTTTAATAACTTTGAAAATTAAAATGAAACAGAGACCTTTCTAGAGAAATACAACTTATTAAAATGGGCAAAGAGAAATAGAGGGACTTCCCTGGTGGTCCAGAGGCTAAGATTCCATGCTTTCAATGCAGGAGGCCTGAGTTTGATGCCTGGTCAGGGAACTATCTCCCACATGCTGCAACTAAGAGTTTGCATGCCATAACTATAAACAAATAAACAAAAGAAATAGAAAATGTAAATAATCTTACACATATTTTAAAAAGTGTCTCTGTAATTAAGAGCTGGCCCCAAGAAAACTACAAGCCCAAATGACTTCACTGTGATATCTGCTAAGAGTGAAGACATAGCACCAATATTACACACACTATCCCTGTGTTTGGAGAAGAAAGAACTTTTCTTAATTCATCTTGTGACACCAGCATAACCTTGCAATAAAGTCCCAGTAAAGATGTATGAGACAGGAAAATTAGAGATCAATCTTACTCTTGAACTCACATGCAAAAGTTCTTATGAATTTGAGCAAGTAATATGTAAAAAGAGTAGTAACTCATGACTGAATTGGTTTCTTCCAAGAATGCAAGGTTGGTTTAACATTCAAAAATCAATTATTGTAGTTAATCATATGAACACAATAAAGGAAAAATAAAATTATCTCAAATGATGCAGAGGAAGCATTTGATAAATTTAACAACTTTTAATGGCAAAAACTTGCAGTAAACTAGAAATATATTATTGTTCTTCAGTTGCTCAGTCGTGTCTGATTCTTTGTGACCTCGTGTCCTGCAGCACGCCAGGCTCTCCTGTCCTCCACTGTCTCCTGGAGTTTGCTCAGATTCATGTCCATTGAGTTGGTGATGATATCTAACCATCTCATCCTCTGCCATTCCCTTCTCCTTTTGTCTTCTACCTTTCCTAGCATCAGGGTCTTTTCCAGTGAGTCAGCTCTTTGCATCAGGTGGCCAAAGTATTGGAGCTTCAGCTTCACCAACAGTCCTTCCAATGAATATTCAGGGTTGATTTCTTTAGGACTGACTGGTTTGATCTCCTTGCTGTCCAAGGGGCTCTCAAGGGTCTTCTCCAGCACCACAGTTTGAAAGCACATAGCACCCTTACTCTGCTGAAGAGTATCAACAAAATATCTGAAGCAAAAACATACTGAAGGGTGGGGTGTTGAAACTGGAATTACTGTCACCACTTCTGGCTTACCAGGTAGCACTAGTGGTAAAGAACCTGCCTGCCAAATCAAGAGATGTAAGAGATGTGGGTTTGATCCCTGGATCGGGAAGATCCCCTGGAGTAGAAATGGCAACCCATTCCAGTATTCTTGCTTGGAGAATCCCATGGACAGAGGATCCTGGTGGGCTACAGTTTATAAAGTGGCAAAGAGTCGGACATGACTAGAGTGACTTAGCATGCACACACACATCACCACTTCTTATTAACATTGCACTGGAGGTCCTAGTCAGTACAATAGGACAAAAGAATATAGCAAAAGAATTGTAAAGGAAGAAATAAAAGTCACCATCTGCAGATCACATTATTGTATATGTAGAAAATGGAAAAAAAATCTATGCACAGATTTAATATATAATTTATATAGCAAAGTCACTGGATGTAAAATCAAAACACAAAAATCAGTTGTGTTTCCTGGTACGAACAACTCTAGAAAAAGACATTTGAAAATGATGCCATTTGCAATCATATCAAAAAGCATCAAATACCTAAGATTGAATCTAATGAGAGCAGTGTAAGAATTCTACACAGAATAAACACATATGCAAATAAAAAAGTATTATTGAGAAAATTAAAATCTAAACAAATAGAAAAATATACTGTGATCATGGATTGGAAGACAATATTGTTAAAACATTTTCTTTTTTTAGCCATGCTGCGTGGCACATGGGATCTTCGTTTCCTGACCAGGTATTGAAACTGTGCCCCCTGCATTGGCAGCATGGAATCTTAGCCACTGGACTGACAGGGAAGTCCCCATGAAAACGTTAATTCTACATCAACATCTATTGATCTGTAGATTCAGTGAAATCCCAATCAATAGCTTGGTAGGGGGTGTGTGTGTGTGTGTATGTGTGTGTTGGAGGAAATACAGAACGGTGCAGCCCAAATGAAAGACAGTATGGAGGCTCCTCATAAAACTAAAAATAGAACTACCTCACCATCCAGCAGTCCTGCTTCTGGATATAAACTCAAAATAATTGGAGTCAGGATCTCAAAGAGATACTTGGACTTTTACATTCATTGATGAGTTACTTAAAATAGCAAAGCTATAGAAACAACCTGTGTGATCATCAATGAATAAATGGATAAAGGAAATATTATACACACACACACACACACACACACACACACACACTAGAGTCTTTTTCAGCCTTAAGAAAGAAGTAAGTTCTGCCCTTTGCTACAACATGGATGAGTTTGGAGGTTCTAATGTTACTTGAAATAAGCCAGACACAGAAAGACATATACTGTATGATTCCACTTATGTGAAGGATTTGTAGTCAACTTTATAGACAGGATATAGAGTTGTGGGTGCCAGGGGTTCAGGGAGGGAGAATGGGGAGTTACTGTTTACCAGGTATAGCATTTTAGTTGTGGAAGATGAATAAGTCCCCAGATCTACTATATAGCATTACGAGGGCTTCCCAGGTGGCACTGGGGTAAAGAACTCACCTGCCAATGCAGGGGACATAAGAGATACAGGTTGGCTACCTGGGTCAGGAAGATTCCCTGGGGGAAGTTATGGCAACTCACTCCAGTATTATTGCTTGCGGAGTCCCATGGACAGAGGAGCCTGGCTGACCCCAGTCCATAGGGTCACAGAGTTGGACACAACTGAAGTCACAGCATGCACAGCATAATGCATATAGTTAAAAATACTGTATTGTATACGTAAAACTTTTTTTTACGTGAGTATATCTTAAATTGAATTATCAAAAAATACACAAAAGGAGCATTTAGAGGTGATGGTTACGTTTATAGCATTGTTTGTGGCGATGGTTTTAAGGGTATTTATCTTCAACTTCGTAGAAATATATACATTAAACATGTACGGCTGTTTTGTATGTTAGTCCTACCTTAGTTAAAAAATAAATGCAGTTGTTTATTTTTTAACTTTTTATTTTATATTGGAATTTAGCTGATTAACAGCGTGTTAATTTCAGGTGTATAGCAAAGCAGTTCAGTTACACATATACAAGTATCTATTCTTTTTCAAATTCTTTTCCCAATTTGGTTGTAGAATATTGAGCAGATTTCTCTGTGCTCTACAGTAGATCCTTGCTGGTTATCCATTTTAGTTACAGCAGTGTGTACATGTCAATCCCAAACTCCCTAAATATCCCTCCCCCTAAACCTCCCCCGACACCCCGCCCTGAAACCATAGGTTTGCTCTCTAAGTCTGTGAGTCTGTTTCTATTTTGTAAATAAGTTCATTTGTGTATCTCTTCTTTTAGATTCCACATATAAATGATATCATGCGGTATTTCTCTTTCTCTGTCTGACTTAATTCACTCAGTATTTTAATCTCTAGGTCCATCCATTGTTGCTGTAAATGGCATTATTTTATTCTTTTTAATGGCTGAGTAATATTCCATTGTATATATGTACCTCATCTTCTTTATCCACTCTTCTGTTGATGGACATTTGTTTAAATGTTTAACAACTTTTTAAAGAGTTTAAACAATGTTTTTAAAAAGTGAATTTACAATTTGGTTACTCTTTGCTTCTCTGTGATACTTGAGTTGACTTTTGTTCCCTTTGATTAGTAATTTTCATTTCTGAAATAGTTTAAAAAGAATTTTTTAATCCTAAAATGTTTTTGGTTAAACAGATGTCTTTATGTGATTTTGTGCATTTTACATATTAAAAAAAAAAAAAAGTTTACCAAAAATCTCACGTTAGCTGCTCTATGGAGAATGGCCTGTAGGGGGCGAGAGTGGAAACGGGCAGAGCATTTTGGAGGCTTTTGGAGATGAAGACTGAATAAGGACAGACTTTTGATAGATTGTGTTTCTAAATTAAAGTGTCTACAGAAGCTAATGCAACAATGTAAATCAACTACACGTCAATAAAAAATTAATTAAAAAATGAAGTGTCTCAGAAAATGTCCAAAAGAACAGAAATAGGATGTGTAACTTCTAAACTGAGTGTAAGAGAAAAACGGAATGACCAAAATTCCAAAACAAGGCAAGGAAAGTGAGAAAAAGAAATATAGCAACTGAGGGGCCACAAGAAAGTACCTAATAAATCCAAACACATTAGGAACTGTAATTAATGTAGATAGTCTAAATCTACGTGAGTCCATACAGTGCCACAAGCCGTAGGTCACAACTGAGCATTTGAAATGGGGATGGTCTGAACTGAGGTGTGCTGTTAGTGTGAAATGCACCCCAAACTTTGGAGACCTGGGATTTTGAAAAAGTAAAATATTCCTTATCTTATACTGATTCTTTTTGGAGGTGATAACATTTTGGATATGTTGTTAAATAAAACATGTTATTAAAATGAATTTCACCATTTTATTCATCTTTTGATTGTGGCTGCTAAAAACATTTAAATTAGAGAGATGGCACACGTTACATTGCTACTAGACAGCATAAGTACAGAGTGGGGGAGTGTGCGTCCTCAGTCATGTCCAACTCTCTGCAACTCTCTGGACTGTAGCCCGCCGGGCTTCTCTGTCCATGGGATTTCCCAGACAAGAACACTGGAGTGGGTCGCCATTCCCTTCTCCAGGGGATCTGTACAATACTTGAATTAAAAGACAAATATTTTCTGGCTGGCTAAGAAGAATTAAAATCCAGAAACATATTACTTGCATTTAAACTTACACAGTGTAACAAGTTGCCATTAAAGGATGTCAACAGCCAGAAAGAAAGTTTGTTTAAGTCTATTATTATTGGATGGCATAGACTTTCTTTTTTTGGCTGTGCAGTGCAGCATGTGGAATCTTAGTTCCTCAACCAGGCATGGAACCTGCCCCCCTGCAGAGAAAGCACGGAGTTATAACCCCTGGACCACCAAGGAAGTCCTGGACTGCATAGACTTTAGTGTAGGAAGCCTTACTAGGTATAACTAAGTCTTTGTCATGAAAATATGACAGTTCTAAATGTGTATGCGCTTAATAACAGTATCACAATAAATAAAGCAAGAATCAACAGAAGTACTCAAACATGTGTATAGTATGAATTAAAACGTGCTATTAATGTAAAATACTCCAAAGAATTTGAAGACCTGAAATGGAGGACGGGGTATCTAAAATACCTTACATTAGGTAACTACATCACCGAAGTGGGAGATTTTTACAGCATCCTTCTTAGCAACTGATACCCCAACCAGAGAAAAAGTGAGGATATACCACAGAAGATGAAAACTAATTTGAAAAAAATACATGCACTCCAATGTTCATAGCAGCACCACTGACAATAGCCAAGACATGGCAGCAGCCTAAATGCCGACGGATGAATGGATAAAGATGTGGAACATACACATGGTAGAATATTACTCGGCTGTATAAAAGGTGAAATAACACCATTTGCAGCAGCATGGATGGACCTAGAGATGATCATACTAAGTGAGGTAAGTCAGAGAAAGACAAATATCACATGCTATCACTTACATGTGTGTTTTATTTATTTGGCTGTGCTGGGTCTCAGTTGTGGCTCATGGGATCATGGGTCTTTAGTGGCAGTGTGCAAACTCTAATTTGTAGCATGTGGGATCCAGTTCCCTGATCAGGGACTGAACCCGGGCCTCCTGCGTTGGGAGCTCCAAGGCTTAGCCACTGGACCACCAGGGAAATCCCATGGAATTTTAAAAAAATGACACAAATGAACTTATTTATAGAACAGAAATAGACTCACAGACATAGAAAGCAAATTTATGCTTACCAAAGGGGAAAGGGAGGGAGGGATAAATTGGAAATTAGGGATTAACAGATATGCACTGCTATGTATAAAATAGATAATCAACATGGGCCTATTTATAGCACAGAAAACTATATTCAGTATCTTGTAATTACCCATAATGGAAAAGAATCTGAAAAAGAATATCTGTACATATATATGTAACCGAATCACTTTGCTGTTTACTGGAAACATTGTAAATGAATTCTACTTCATTTTAAAAATAGTAATGATCTAGATTTGAACAACACAGTAAACAAGCTTGATCATGAAACATGCATAGACCCTCTGAAAAATACACAACAAATGTTTGAGGAGCCAGTTGGAATGTAAAATGGTGTAGCCACAATGGAAAAACAGTATGGTGATTCCTCAAAAAATTAAAATGGCCAATATTTAGTGTTTTGAAAAGAAGAAACATGATAAACTTCAAATTAGAAATATTATCAGTGAGAAAGAGGACATAATTACAGACTGCAGATGCTGAAGAAGCGTTAAGAAAACATAGAAGCTTCCTTGGTGGCTCAGTGGTAAAGAATCCTCCTGCCAATGCAGGAAACACAGGTTCATCCCTGGTCCTGGAAGATCCCCACAAGCCTCGGAGCAACTGAGCCCAAGTGCCACGGCTACTGAGCCTGTGCCCTGCAGTCCGAGAGCCGCAACTGCTGAAGTCGGCATGCCTAGAGCCCCTGCTTGGCAACAAGAGAAGCCACTCCAGTGAGAACCCCGTGCACCGCATCTAGAGAGTAACCTCTGCTCTTTGCAGCTAAAGAAAAGCCTGCACACAGTAACAAAGGCCCAGCACAGCCAAAAATAAGTTAAAAAAATGTTTTTAAAGTATTATCGTTGAGGCTGCAGAGGTTGAAGAAGCATTAAGACATAGAGAATGATGAAAATTTTATTCACCAATATAACATCTATTCACCCATCACTGAGAAAATGTAGATAAAATATCCACATTTCTAGAAAAATATAACTTAACCCAAATCACTAAAAAACACATCTAAAGAATTGAAATAAAGCAGAGACATCACTTTGCCAACAAAGGTCCTTAAAGTCAAAGCTGTGGTTTTCCCAGTAGCCAAGTACAGATGTGAGAGTTGGACCATAAAGAAGGATGAGTGCCAAAGAATTAATGCTTTCGAACTGTGGTGTTGGAGAAGACTCTTGAGAGTCCCTTGGACTGCAAGGAGATCAAACCAGTCAATCCTAAAGGAAATCAACCTTGAATAGTCATTGGAAGGACTGATGCTGAAGCTGAAGCTCCAGCACTTTTGCCATTTAATGGGAAGAGCTGACTCATTGGAAAATACACTGATGCTGGGAAAGATTGAGGGCAGGAAAAGAAGGGAGTGACAGAAGATGAGATGGTTGGAAGGCATCACCAACTCAATGGACATGAGTTTGAGCAAACTCTGGGAGATGGTGAAGGACAGAGAAGCCTGATGTGCTGCAGTTCATGGGGTCACAAAGAGCCGGAGATGACTTAGTGACTGAACAACAACAAAGAATTGAAAGCTCATTAAAGACATTGAATAATAACTTTTAAACCTTCCCATACACAAACCCACACACCCACACCTTCCTCACAAATAAGGCACTAGATCCAGATGTTTTCACAAAAGAGTCCAACTATTAATAAGTATCTGTGTAACTAATAATGCTAACCATATACAAACTAGTTCAGAATACAGGGGAAAAAAAACCACACACCCAGTTTCTTTCATGAGGCCAGCACTGCCTTAATACCAAACCCTGACAAAGATAATATGAGTCAGAAAAACCACAGACTATCTCCCTTTTAAACTTAGACATGCAAAAATCCTCTATAAATTATCAATTGATTCTGTAATGTATTAAACATATATCATGATCAAACTGGATTTGTTCCAGGAATAAAAGGTTGGATTAACGTTAGAACACTGAGGAACAGAATTCACAGCATTGTCAGTCTAATGGGGAAAAATCATGTGGTACTTTCAGAGTGGCAGAGAAAACATTTAATAAAATTCAACATTTATTTATGTTTTAAAAAGATCTCTTAGGAAGTTAGGAACAGAAGGGGATCTTTCTTAATCTAATTAGGGCCACCTAAAAAACCCTACAGTAGATTCATCACTAATGATAAAACCATTAAAAAGCTTTCACTCAAAGATCGGAAATAAGACAAGGATGCCCATTTTAGGGGCTTTTTCTTCAATGTTATTGTGATGATTACAAACATCCGTTGCAGGAGCAACAGATGTTAGAAAATATCATTTAAAAAAGAGATGAGGTTTATTATAGCACAAACACATGTAAAGCACTTAGAAATAAATCTCAAAATAGTACATGATATTTATGGAGAATATTATTATTATTCAGAAACGTTCAAGAGGACCTAAATAAAAAGAGAGTTATACCATGTTCATTGATTGGGTGATTCAGTGTTACAAAGGTATCTGTACTCTCTAATTTGATCTCCAGATTCAATGCAGTCCTTTTCTTAAATTAAAAAAAATTTTATTTATTTATTTATTTTTTCAGTGGGTTTTGTCATACATTGACATGAATCAGCAATAGATTTACACATATTCCCCATCCCGATCCCCCCTCCCACCTCCCTTTCCACCCGATTCCTCTGGGTCTTCCCAGTGCACCAGGCCTGAGCACTTGTCTCATGCATCCCACCTGGGCTGGTGACCTGTTTCACCATAGATAATATACATGCTGTTCTTTCGCAACATCCCACCCTCACCTTCTCCCACAGAGTTCAAAAGTCTGTTCTGTACTTCTGTGTCTCTTTTTCTGTTTTGCATATAGGGTTGTCATTACCATCTTTCTAAATTCCATATATATGTGTTAGTATGCTGTAATGTTCTTTATCTTTCTGGCTTACTTCACTCTGTATAATGGGCTCCAGCTTCATCCATCTCATTAGAACTGGTTCAAATGAATTCTTTTTAATGGCTGAGTAATATTCCATGGTGTATATGTACCACAGCTTCCTTATCCATTCATCTGCTGATGGGCATCTAGGTTGCTTCCATGTCCTGGCTATTATAAGCAGTGCTGCGATGAACATTGGGGTTCACGTGTCTCTTTCAGATCTGGTTTCCTCGGTGTGTATGCCCAGGAGCGGGATTGCTGGGTCATATGGCAGTTCTATTTCCAGTTTTTTAAGAAATCTCCACACTGTTCTCCATAGTGGCTGCACTAGTTTGCATTCCCACCAACAGTGTAAGAGGCTTCCCTTTTCTCCACACCCTCTCCAGCATTTATTGCTTGTAGACTTTTGGATAGCAGCCATCCTGACTGGCGTGTAATGGTACCTCATTGTGGTTTTGATTTGCATTTCTCTGATAATGAGTGATGTTGAACATCTTTTCATGTGTTTGTTAGCCATCTGTATGTCTTCTTTGGAGAAATGTCTGTTTAGTTCTTTGGCCTGTTTTTTGATTGGGTCATTTATTTTTCTGGAATTGAGCTTCAAGAGTTGCTTGTATATTTTTGAGATTCATCCTTTGTCTGTTTCTTCATTTGCTATTATTTTCTCCCAATCTGAGGGCTGTCTTTTCAGCTTACTTATAGTTTCCTTTGTTGTGCAAAAGCTTTTAAGTTTCATTAGGTCCCATTTGTTTATTTGTGCTTTTATTTCCAATATTCTGGGAGGTGGGTCATAGAGGATCTTGCTGTGGTTTATGTCGGAGAGTGTTTTGCCTATGTTCTCCTCTAGGAGTTTTATAGTTTCTGGTCTTACATTTAGATGTTTAATCCATTTTGAGTTTATTTTTGTGTATGGTGTTAGAAAGTGTTCTGGTTTCATTCTTTTACAAGTGGTTGACCAGCTTTCCCAGCACCACTTGTTAAAGAGGTTGTCTTTTTTCCATTGTATATCCTTGCCTCCTTTGTCAAAGATAAGGTGTCCATAAGTTTGTGGATTTATCTCTGGGCTTTCTATTCTGTTCCATTGATCTATATTTCTGTCTTTGTGCCAGTACCATACTGTCTTGATGACTGTGGCTTTGTAGTAGAGACTGAAGTCAGGCAGGTTGATTCCTCCAGTTCCATTCTTCTTTCTCAAGATTACTTTGGCTATTCGAGGTTTTTTGTATTTCCATACAAATTGTGAAATTATTTGTTCTAGTTCTGTGAAAAATACCGTTGGTAGCTTGATAGGGATTGCATTGAATCTATAGACTGCTTTGGGTAGAATAGCCATTTTGACAATATTGATTCTTCCAATCCATGAGCATGGTATGTTTCTCCATCTGTTTGTGTCCTCTTTGATTTCTTTCATCAGTGTTTTATAGTTTTCTATGTATAGGTCTTTTGTTTCTTTAGGTAGATATATTCCTAAGTATTTTATTCTTTTTGTTGCAATGGTGAATGGTATTGTTTCCTTAATTTCTCTTTCTGTTTTTTCATTGTTAGTATATAGGAATGCAAGGGATTTCTGTGTGTTAATTTTATATCCTGCAACTTTACTATATTCATTGATTAGCTCTAGTAATTTTCTGGAAGAGTCTTTAGGGTTTTCTATGTAGAGGATCATGTCATCTGCAAACAGCGAGAATTTCACTTCTTCTTTTCCTATCTGGATTCCTTTTACTTCTTTTTCTGCTCTGATTGCTGTGGCCAAAACTTCCAACACTATGTTGAATAGTAGTGGTGAGAGTTGGGCATCCTTGTCTTGTTCCTGATTTCAGGGGAAATGCTTTCAATTTTTCACCATTGAGGGTGATACTTGCTGTGGGTTTGTCATATATAGCTTTTATTATGTTGAGGTATGTTCCTTCTATTCCTGCTTTCTGGAGAGTTTTAATCATGAATGGGTGTTGAATTTTGTCAAAGGCTTTCTCTGCATCTATTGAGATAATCATATGGTTTTTATCTTTCAATTTGTTAATGTGGTGTATTACATTGATTGATTTGCGGATATTAAAGAATCCTTGCGTTCCTGGGATAAAGCCCACTTTGTCGTGGTGTATGATTTTTTTAATATGTTGTTGGATTCTGTTTGCTAGAATTTTGTTAAGGATTTTTGCATCTATGTTCATCAGTGATATTGGCCTGTAGTTTTCTTTTTTTGTGGCATCTTTGTCTGGTTTTGGAATTAGGGTGATGGTGGCCTCATAGAATGAGTTTGGAAGTTTACCTTCCTCTGCAATTTTCTGGAAGAGTTTGAGTAAGATAGGTGTTAGCTCTTCTCTAAATTTTTGGTAGAATTCAGCTGTGAAGCCATCTGGTCCTGGGCTTTTGTTTGCTGGATAAATTGGAGGATAATTGCTTTACCATGTTGTGTTGGGTTCTGCCATACCACAACACAAGCCAGTCCTACCTATATATGTCTCATTGCAGTTCTAATAAAAATCTCAACTTTGATTTTCAAGGAATTTGACAAGCAGAGTGAAGTACTGTACATAACCAAGATAATCCTGAAGATGCAGAATAAGAAGAGCTCTGTCTTCCCAGATAGCAGGGCTTATTGTACTCATCATATTAGTGAAGGCAGTGTGGTACTAGTATTGGTATAGACACATCAGCCCTTGGAATAGTTTATCATCTGCCTGGCTTCCTCCTGAGACATGAAAGATGCTCTCAGAGGACTTTCCAGCCATCAGGATGATAGACCTGTGACAACTTACCGCATCCTCTAAACTAGATAAAATCTGGCATACATATTGTGTGCGTGTGTGCTCAGTCATGTCCAACTGTTTGTGATCTCATGGAGCATACATATTAGCCCTGGGTTTTTTTGGAGGGGCTTTCTACTTATATAGATTTTTGATCTAAGATTGGAGTACATCTACAATAGATGCCTGCATGATATGAATTAGTGTTTATTGTTTGCCAAAATAGGCTCTTACTGAGGTTAGAGTTTGATTTAGAATATGTTTGCATACATTTATTCATCATCTATTTAGTCACTCTTTTATCTGTACATCCAGCCATACATACATTCAGTCTGCCCACACATATCTACTGCCCATCCACACATCCATCCATTGATTCATTTATCCATCCAATCAACCATCCATCCATCTACTCAACTATCCATCCACCCATCCCTCAACACATCCGTCCACTCAACTATCCATCCATCTATCCATCCAACCATCCACTTTCACTCATTTACCCATTCATTCATCATTTATCCACCTGTTGAAACATCTACCTATTTATCCATCTATGCGTCTCTATCTGTCTGCCTGCCTATCTGTATGGTTATAGAAAAGGGCTTGCACAGCCCACTAGCTACCTACCCATGTGTAACATCACCCCAAACTTAGTGGTGTAAAACAACAAGTGTTTTATTTGCTCATAATCCTGCAAATTGACCCAACAGGGCTTGACGGGGATGGTTAGTTTCAGCTCTGCGGATCCGGGCAGTTCATCTGGGGCTGGTGTTAACTATAAGGACTTGGTCTCACATTGTTCATCCTCCAGGGCTGTCCGGCCACCCATCGTTTCTCACCAGACAACTGTACTTCTTCACATGGCCACTCGGGTCTCTGAGAAGGCAAATGTTGCAAGCCGCTTGGCCTCCTTTTTTTTTAGTTTAGTTTTTTCCCCTAATTCATTTATTTTTTATTGATATATAGTTTACTATGTTGTTAATTTGTTATACAGCAAAGTGATTCGGTTGTACATGTATATATACAGTCTTTTTAAAATATTTTTTTCCATTATGGTTTATCATTGGATATATTTTAAAACTGGAGGATAGTTGCTTTATGACATTGTGTTCATTTCTGCTGTACCACAACATGAATCAGCTCTAAGTATACCTTTGTCCCCTCCCTCTTGAGCGCCCCTCCCACCCTTCAGGTTACACCCCTGTGTTACCCAGCAGCTTCCCGCTAGCTAGCTATTATAATCTACACATGGTGGTGTGTATATATCAGTGCTACTCTCTCAGCTTGTCCTGGCCTCCTGAGGACTCGATTCTGGAATTCCTGGAATGTCACTTCTGTAACATTCTATCAAAGTAAGTCAGAGTCAATTTACTCAGCCATGATGCTTTGAGAACCTGTCATGTCCTGGTAAAGAGAGGCACAGGATGGACACATTCCCTGCCCCCATGGCACTCACCTTCTGGCTCCCACGCTTTCTATAGAGGCTCCAGCCGCCCTAACAGGTGCGGCAGGTCTGAGGCCTCCATCCGCCGTGGGTGACTTTTCTCCCCTCCCACAATAGGTCAAGTTTTTTCTAGACCCCCTTCATCAGAATGGACTACTTTTCCAGGCTTCAGTGTCCGGGCAGGGGCCCCAATTCCCTTTCCTCAGCCTCTGAGCCACATCACAGCCATGTTGCTGTCCCCAAGGGATACCAGATCCCCATTTCTTCACCCCCAGAGTCCACTTTGGGGACTAACCCTCCCACCTCAATCCATAGAGCAACAGCCCCTGCATTGTCACTCTGGCTTTAATTTCTCTCTCCCAGGAGCAGCTAGGGATATTTCTTTCTTCAAGTTCATTGATATATTGTAATATATTAAAATTTTTTAAATATTTGTTTTTATTTATTTATTTGGCTGCACCGAGCCTTAGTTGCTACATGTGGGATCCAATTCCCTGAGCAGGGATCAAAGCTGGGCCCTCTGCTTTGGAAGCTCAGTCTTAGCCACTGGCCCACCAGGGAAGTCCCCATATGTTGTAATATTTCATTAGACTTTATTTGGATGTCTCTGAGTTTGTAGCAGGAGCAGGGTCTGTCTGTCTCAGCTGAGACCACTCTGGAAAGATTTGTTGTTCAGTTGCTCAAGTCGTGTCTGACTCTTTGAGACCCCATGGACTGCAGCACACCAGGCTTCCCTGTCCTTCACCATCTCCTGGAGCTTGCTCTAACTCATGTCCATTGGGACAGTGATGCCATCCAACCATCTCATCCTCTGTCACCTGCTTCTCCTCCTGCCCTCAGTCTTTCCCAACATCAGGATCTTTTCCAATGAGTTGGGTTTTCACATCAGGTGGCCAAAGTATTGAGCCTCACCTTCAGCATCAGTCCTTCCAACAAATATTGAGGGTTGGTTTCCTCTAGGGTTGACTGGTTTGCTCTCCTTGCTGTCCAGGGGACTCTTGAGAGTCTTCTCCAGTGCTACAGATCGGAAGCATCAATTTTGGGATTCTGTAAAACAGACCTGCAAGGGAGACTTCCATGCTAGAGGTTAATTAATTGTAGAATGCTGTCAGGCTCAGCTCGTGGGAGGGCACTGGGACTCGGCAGAGGGAAAAGCTGGGCGCCGACAACAGGGACTTCAGTGGGTCTCATGGGAAGCTCTGAAGGTGGGGTGGCTCTTCAAAATCACCCCCACATCACCCCCCACCCCCAAGTTCTGGCCAAACCTCAAACCTCTTCGTCACTTTGTGCTTTTTGGAGATCAGTGCCAGGAGGAGACTAGTAGGTGATTCCTGCTTTCCACCATCTCTTTTGTGAAGAAATGAAGATGCAAAGTCAACTACTACCTGAACGGGAAAGGGCCAGGAGAAATAAATAATAGCATCAGCAATGATGTATGTGCTCAGTCACTCAGTGGTGTCTGACTCTTTGTGACTCCATGGACTGTAGCCTGCCAGGCTGCCCCGACCGTGAGATTTTTCAGGCAGGAATATTGGAGTGGGTTGCCACATCCTCCTCCAGGGAATCTTCCCAACCCAGGGACCGAACTCTCATCTCCTGTGTGTCTCCTGCATTGCAGGCTGATTCTTTTACTGCTGGGCCATCAGGGAAGCCCAACAACGACAGCCAGTGTTTACTGAGCACCTAGTTGTGCCAGGAGCCACTCAACTTAGCATTTGGCATATCTTTTAAAAAATTTTTAAATTTATTTATTTTTGACTATGCTTTGTTGCTTCAGGGGCTTTTCTCTAGTTGCGGCGAGCGGGGGCCACTCTCCCTTTGCAGTGCACGGGCCTCTCGTTGCAGTGGCCTCTCTTGTTGCACAGCCTGGACTTCAGGACACGTAGGCTTTCAGTAGTCGTGGCTCCCAGGCTCTAGAGCACAAGCTCAGTAGTTGTGGCACACAGGCTTAGTTGCTCCGGGGCATGTGGAATCTTCCTGGACCAGGGAGTGAACCTGTGTCTCTTGCATTGGCAGGCAGATTCATATCCACTGAGCCACTGAGGAGTCCCAGCACTTGACACATCTTAACTCTTCCCAGGTAGTGGGGTTGTGGGGAGGGTTAGGATGGTATATTAGTTCGTGGGGCTGCCATAACAAAGGACCGCAGCCGGAGTGACCTAAACAACAGCAATGTATCTTCTCACAGTCCTGCAGGCTGGAAATCCAAGATCACAGCGTCAGCAGTGTTGGTACCTTCTGAAGCCTTGCTCCTAGGTTTGCAGAGACCACTTTGTGTCCTCACGTGGTCTTACCTCTGTGTGTGCCTGTGTCCAAATCTTTTCTTTTTCTTAAATTATGTTTTAATTGAAGTATAGTTGCTTTACAATGTTGTGTTAGTTTCAGGTGTGCAACAAAGTGAACCAGTTACACATACACATATCTCCACTCTCTTTTAGATGTTTTTCCCATTTGGGTCAACACAGAGCATTGAGTATTGTTTCCTGTGCTCTACAGTAGGTTCTCATTAGCTGTCTATTTTATACATGGTAGTGAATATATGTCAATCCCAGCCTCACAACTGATCTCACCCCACCTTCCCTCCTTGGCATCCATGCGTTTGTTCTCTACGTCTGTGTCTGTCTTTCTGCCTTGCTACTAGGTTCATATGTACCATTTTTCTAGATTCCACATATATGTGTTCATGTATATTTGTTTTTGTCTTTCAGACTTACTTCACTCTGTACAACAGTCTCTAGGCTCATTCACGCCTCTGCAAATGGCACCATTCGGTTCCTTTTTATGGCTGTGTAATATTCCATTATATATATGTGCCACACCTTCTTTATCCATTCTTCTGTTGATGGATGGCCTTCTCTGGTGGCTCAGTGGTAAAGAATCCACCTGCCGATGCAGGAGACATGGGTCCAATCCCTGATCCAGAAAGATCCCTTGGAGAAGGAAATAGCACTCACTCCCATTCTTGCCTGGGAAATCCCATAGACAGAGGAGCCTGGTGGGCTACAGCCCATGCTGTCACAAAGTGTCGAACATGACTTAGTGACTGAACACCATCACCAATAATTAATGATGTTGAACATCTTTTCCTGTGCCTCTTGGCCATCTGTCTTCTTGGGAGAAGTGTCTATTTATATTTTCTGCCCATTTTTTTTTTAATAGAGTTGTTTGTCTGCTTGATATTGAGTTGCATGAGCTGTTTGTATATTTTGGAGATTAATCCCTTGTCAGTTGCTTCATTTGCAAATATTTTCTCCCATTCTGAGGGTTGTCTTTCCATCTTGATTATGGTTTCCTTTGCTGTGCAAAAGTTTTTAAGTTTAATCAAGTCCCATTTGTTTATTTTTGTTTTTATTTTCCTTACTTCAGAAGGTGGATCAAAAAAGATCTTCTTATAAGGAAACCAGTCACATTGGATTAAGGCCCACTCGAATCACCTTAATTTTCTCCCTTAAGGCGCCATCTCCAAATATAGTTACATTGGCAGATCCTGGGGTTTGAACTTCAACGAATGAATTCTGGGGGGAACACAATTCAGCATCCATTACAGGGTGGGCAGTTCCTATGCTCTGCTTTTTGGAGAAAACCACCCTGGAAAGGGGAAAGTCCCTCTCCCCCTGAGAAATTCTGGGGGAAGGGGACTGAAACCTAGAAGAGGCTGCAGTCCTGTTCTCCGTTGCAGAGAGACTGCAGGTCCCCAAAGAGGAAATGACTCAATGGTGTCTCTGGGCAGCTGAAGCCACAGAGCGCCTCAAAGAGTTTCCTGTACCTAAACCCGGCCTAAATACCGGCCTCCTGAGCAAGGCTCAGGACTAGCAGAGAACGCACCACTCTAGAGAGACTATAGGAACACAAACAGGGGGTGGGTGGATCAGAAGAAGCTGGGCACCATGTGCGTGTGTGGCTTAAGAATCAGATGATGGGAGGGACCTAGGTAAATCTATGGCTGATTCATATTGATGTTTGGTAGAAACCAACACAATACTGAAAAGCAATTATCCTTCAATTAAAAATAAAAAAAAAGAATCAGACAAGATCCCTCCATTTTTTTAAAAAATATTTCTAATTCCTTATTTTTTTTGAACTTTTAATTTTGTGTTGGGGTGTAGCTGATTAACAATGTTGTGGCCATTTCAAGTGAACAGAGAAGGGACTCAGCCTTGATTTTTGTCCCCTAAGACTCATTTCTGACTTCTGACTTCCGAAACTGTAAGATAACCAATTTAGTATTGCCTTAAGCAGCAACAGGAAACTAATACAACTAAGAACTCTCAATTTTCCTGAAATTCATGGTCATCTCAGGCTTTCATATACGTTCCCACCTTTGATGGAGAAATGACTTAACCTCTCTGTGCCTCAATTTCCCCATCTATCAAATGGGTATTATAACAGTATACCCCCACCCCCAATAGGGTCATTGTGAGAATTCAGTGAGTTACTGTGAATTAAAGAAGGCTGAGCGCCAAATAACTGATGCTTTCGAATTGTGGTGAACTGACTCACTGGGTGAGACCCTGATGCTGGGAAAGACTGAAGGCAAAAGGAGAAGGGGTCAACAGAGGATGAAGATGGTTGGATAGCATCATTGGCTCAATGGACATGAGTCTGAGCCAACTCCAGGAGATAGTGAAGGACAGGGAAGCCTGGCGTGCTGCAACCCACAGGGTCACAAAGAGTCACACATGAATGACTTAGCGAGTGAACAACAGCAATGCACTTAGCATAGTGCCTGGCATGCGGTGCGTGCACTAGTATGACCTATAATTAACGATCATTATTATTTTAAGAAAAACAGTCATGCAGATGTGATGATGAAAGGCAACTGACATCCAGTCTTCAAGTGGAAGACCATGGAGAGGAGTGGAGACTGGTGAGCTGATGCCCTCTCCACAGGGGACAACTGCCACCCAACCTGGGTTGTTATCACAGCCCCCAACTTGCCAAGAAATCTCGATTTGTCCATGTGCAAAGTTTCATAACCTTTAAACACTGGCTACTAATTGCTGTTTGAAAAACACACTCGGTGATTAGACGTGATCTTACATCTACAGACGTCAGATCACCTTACGTAATAACTGAAAAGAATCAGAAAAAAATTTGTTTTAAGTTTTGATACTTTATTTTTGTTTGTTTGTTTTGGGCCACATGGCATGCAGGTTCTTCCCCAATCATGCAGGTTCTTCCCGTTTCTTGGAGACGATGCATCTCAGTGTTTGTATGCCATAATAACGCAGTAGGGAGGGGCATAGTGTCATCACAGGAAAGTAGGAAACAATTTAATCGCTATGGTTTTTCCTTCTATTACCTCTGGATCCTGGCAAGAGATTGGGAGAAGGAGAAGAGTTTTCTGTTTCAGGGCTGGGGGTGGGGGGGTGGTATCAAGTGAAGACAGGAGGCTTTGGGTATTGCGAAATAGATGATGGGGCGGGGAGAAGTGAAATCTGAAAAGATACCGGTGGTGTTAGCGGAAATCAAGTAGATAGACTTCTAAGAAGTTGTAAATAGGTCACTGGCCTGGACTGGGGGCTTCCTGCTCCTGCACTTTATCTGAAATCAAAGCCCCTCCCAAAGGTGATCTTAGGAGGCTCAACTCCGTAGAGGTTCTATCCCCAGGCAGATGTTGGTGGCTGCTGGTGACTTTGATGAGTTCCCCCCAGACACACACAAACACACCCCGGTCTTCTCATCAAAGCCACGGAAACAGAAAGACCACGAAGAGAGTAAAGGAAACTCCAGCATGGGTGGAGGCTGGGCCCTTGGGGCTGTTTCACCTCCCACCAGCCCAGCCAGGGAGGCATGAAGTTGGGTGCCCTTGGTGTGGGCAGAGTGGGGTGGGGGAGGCACCTGAGCCTTGGTCGCTGCATCTGGAAAGCGGGGGCAACAACAACTCCTCCCGAGAGGTGCAGATAAAGATGTGACTCGCCACCTATGGCTGATTCATGTTGATGTTTGACAGAAAACAAAATTCTGTAAAGCAATTATCCTTCATTTAAAAAATAAAAAGATGTGACTTGCACAATATGCAGGGCACATGCCTGACAGATGCTTTCCTTAATATCTCTAAATGACACTCATGTACTTATGTACCTTCCTGCATACCAGGCACCATACCAAGTGGCTTTTTTCCTCATCTGATTTTAAAATTCATTGCGTTTCTTTTTTTTTTTTTTTTAATATTTATTTATTTGGCTGCACTGGTCTTAGTTGTGGCACGAGGGATCTTTAGTTTCAGCATTCAAACTCTCAGTTGCGGTATGTGGGATCTAGTTCCCTGAGCAGGGAGTTGTGGAGTCTTAGCCACTGGACCACCAGGGAAGTCCCTCTTCATCTGATTTCATCTTTACAGTAAACCTGGGAGGTGAGAATCCTTGTTACCTAGTATTTCAGATGAGGAAACGGCATGGAGAGGTGACAGGATTTGCTCCTGGGTCACATGGCCAGGAAGTGACAGAGTAGACTTGGAGCCCAAGACCATCAGATGGCAAAGCCGGTTCCCTTCACCCCTTTACCAGGCAACTGTGTCAATGACAAGTGATTCATTCTTCTCTGGGGTCTGAGCTGTGATACTAGGGTCCAGGGAAACCTTGCTTCCTGGGTCCATGCTCATTTGCATAAAGCATCAGGTCTGTAAGCGTATCATTACCTGTCCCTCCCCACACTCTTGGATGCCCTGATACCCCAAGCTCCCAGCTGGCTGTGCTGAATGTCGGCAAGAAGGGTACTGAAGTGTGTAGCCTCTGCTTTCTCAGGAACTGTGGATCTGAGGCTAAGGCACACCTGGGCCCCAGCTCTCTGGCTTCTCTGATAAACTTCCTGCATGGAGTTGGGTCAGCTGAGTTCAGAGTTCTCAGCTGTAAAAGTGACCTCTGTGGGTCATTCCATCTGTCCCTGGGCCTCCATGAGCTACCTGCCCGCTAAGAACTAGACAGACCAGCTGCAGTGTTCAGTATTTATTTCCAAGGCCAGTGGTCCAAGGGCTACAGACTAAGTCTGGTCCTCACCCCAGGATGTGAGGTGGCTGGGAAGAACTGGCTATGTGTGTTTGTGTGTTTGTGATTGTGAGGCTGTGAGTGTATGTGATGGGTGTGACCGTGATGCAGCATGCGAAAGTCTGACATGAGAAGCATCGAATCCCGTGTGTCATACGTGGTGTGACTGTACGGCCCAGTGTGAGTGACTGGGGCTGTGATGATGACTTGTGTGTGACTGTGTTGTATGTGGTTGTAATGCAGTGTCTGTGACTGAGGGTTTGCTCTGCTGTCTAGGACTTCCAGGTTGTGTGAGAATCTGATGTTTGGTGTGTATGTGTCTGTGGTTGTCAAGGAGTGGCTGAGCTTGTGATTCTCTGGGATGCTGTAGCTGTGATGACAGTTTATTTCTTTCACTTTTTCTACCTTTTCTTTCTTTGTCTTTCCTTTCACTCTTCCTTTCTTTATTTCCACCTTTTCTTTCTTTCTCTATCAATCCATCTTTCTTTTCTTTCACCCTTCCTTCCTTTCTTTCCACCTTTATTTCTTTTCTGTCTTTATCTATCCATCTTTCTCTTCTTTCACCTTTTCTTTCTTTCCATCTTTCTTTCATTTTTCCTCCCTTCTCTCCCTTCCTTCTCTCACTCTCTCTTTTTCTCTCTAGAAACATTTTCTAAGTGCCTGTGCTCCAGGCTCTGGCTTGGGTGCTAAAACAGCAGTGCTGGGTGTCAGCTGGCCTGTGGATGATATTCACTGGGAGCCAGAAACCAACCGCAGAGGGAGTATTTACATCACGGAAGTGGGCATCCCCTCCTGGGACAGCTGGTTGTTGAACACCTCCCAGCACGTCCCTACACCTGTTTCTCTGAGTGTAGCTTTGTGACCAGGCTGTGGTGTGGCCGCAAGCCCGGTGGGTGGAACTTGGGTCATGACTGTGACCATGGGTAGGGCTGGGCTGGGCTGGGCTCTCCAGGGTGGGTGAGTCTTGATGATAAATCCTCGCACCTCCCCCCAGACTCGCCCACACTTGTGAGAGGGTAGAGGGTGTTAAGAAATTTTCTGTTCTCAGTCAACTCCCTGGACCCCCATGTCCCACTTTAATCTGAATCAAAAGTATAAATACAATTTCCTGTCTTAGCCAACCACCACCGCCATCACCATGTCCCTTTGATCTGAATCAGAAGTATAAATAGCCACCCCTCACCTCTTCCTGAATATCAAGATCGGCTTTACCCCCCGCCTGGGGACTAACAGACCCCCGGTCTCCGGGTCGATGTCCTCGGGGTTGTCCACGGCAGGGCCTGCAGTCTCCTTTGGTCCTTCGGAGGTGCCTCCTGGTTCTTGGGGCAGCTGGGTTCTCGGCCTCATTGGTCCCCACTGAGCTCTCCACCTGTCACGTTTGGGTGTCCCCCAGGCCCACTCTAAAAACCTCCGCTCGTGTTTTTCTGTGTCCTGAGGCATCCTCTGAGGTCTCTCACTTATCGCAGACACACCTTAGATTAGCCCCGACCATGTCCTTCACACCATGAAGGCCCCGAAGTAGGAGCGTGTGCCGTCGAGGAGCTGGACCACGTGCTCACCCGGTATGCGTACCACCACCTCTTCCCCCACATCCAGGTGGACCACTCCGCCCAGGAAGCTGCTGTCCCACCACACCTGGGAGCCGCCTGCTTGCCCCCACGGTGACTGCCGGCTGACCAGCAGCTCCAGCTCCTTGGGGTAGCTGGCGGTGCGCATGTAGAGCCCATGGGTGATGGGCAGGCAGCCGGACGATTCCTGGGAGCAGCCCTTACCACCCAGCTGCACCTTGGAGTAGATGTAGTAGTAGCCGGCCTGGGTAACCACCAGGGCCCCATCCCGGTAGCAGAGGCCCCTCAAGAAGGTCGGGCCCAGTTTCGTCTCCCACAGCAGCGGGTCACTGCTGCCAGTCAGGCTGAAGTTGGCCCCTGTGGAGGGAGGCAGAGCAGGGCTCGTGAGCGCACGTCTGCTTTCAGCGGGACCCGGGGCCAGTCGCCAGCCCTCTCTGAGCGCCACCTTGCTCTGTGCTAGGCTTTAAATGTATACACTCACTTTATCCTCACTTTACAGGTAGGGGAACTAAATCACAGTAAGTGGCAAAATAACTTGCTTATCCTCCATCTTAACACTTTCATCCCCTTCTTGCAGGCGGGGAAACCGAGGCACAGAGCAATCGATTCGCCCAAACTGTCAGAAATTGTTAAGTGGCAGAACTAAGGATTTAAGCAAAACACATCATGGCCCAGCAGCCTTATAATCTCTGTATGCCTCAGTCTCCCTGTCTGGAAAATGGAGCTATGAATAGTCCTGGCTAAGGATCGAATGAATGGAGAGGTGGAAAGTCCATCACAGTGTGAGCCAGAGAGTAAGCACCCTACAAGGCTTTATTCAATAAATGAAATTAGAAATTCGTGGACTCAGGCAGTGTCTGTGCTCTGGGCAGCTTTGAAGAACTAATGAATAAAGCCACCATTGGGGTGTCTGTCTGGTCTCCCCAGGACCCACTGAACCCTCTTACCCCCTGCCAGGACTTGAGGGCCCCCTCACCTGTGAGGTGTGCTGCTGGGTTGTGTTGCTGGGGCTTCTGCTCTGGAGAGAGAGAATCAGAGGTCAGAGGTGAAGGTGGTGGTTGGGGGTAAAGGGCCAGCCTCCAGAGGGGTCATCTAGTCCACCTCCTGGTGTCAACCTCACCCTTTCCGGAATGACCCAAACTTCTGCTTCTCCGGCCTGGGGGAGGGGCTTCCGTGGGGCTTGGGCCAGTTGTGCAAATTGCATTGGGCAATGGACTGAGGGGGTGGGGGCAGCATAGGAACCATACTGTCCCCTCTTGGGGGGGGGGAGGCGGGGACCAGGACCCTGACTCACCTTGCAGCATCTGCTCCCAGGCTTCTGCACCTTTGTCCTAAAAGTACAGAGCAGTCCCATGGTGAGGATCTCTGGGGCCCACGCCCTGACATCACTCAGACTCGTGGCCCGGAGGCACACGCAGACCACGGCCACAGACATCACCCTCTGTTGACTCCAAGGCCACGTGCCCGCACGCCCTGCCCCTACTCCCTGCCACCCAGCAGGCTCTTAACCAGCCAGGACCTCAGTTTTCCCCTCTTGTAAATGGACACATGGAAAATGCCTGGTTTGAATTCCCATGTGAAAAGTGTATTACAATGCCTGGCACAGAGCAAGCGCTATAGAAGTGTTTATTACATAGGTGCTAGGGAGCTCAATCCCTGGATCAGGAAATGGCAACCCACTGGAGAAGGTAATGGCAACCCACGCCAGTATTCTTGCCTGGAGAATCCCAGGGCCAGAGGAGCCTGGCAGGCTATGGTCTGTGGGGTCGCAGAGTCGGACAGGACTGAAGTGACTTAGCACACACACACAGAAGACACACAGTCACCTGAATGGCCGGACACTTGTACATAAATGCAAACACGTGAATACAGACACACGGACTCAGACCTGGACGCACTGACAAGACACACGGAGGCAAATGCATGGGTGCGGGGTTTACGGAGTCACTCGGGTCTGTGCGTACAGAGACCCAGTAACAGACACAATGTCAATACACAGGCTGTAGATGACTGAGGAAGTAGCTGTGTTGGTACACGTGTGTGGGATAGCAGCACAGGTCCAAGCGGGCCTGTGGCCATCAGGTCCAGGCACGAGGAGAAAACGGACCCGGAAACAAAAAGGCCGAGACCGTGTGGGCATGGCATGGGACACACAGACCTACAGGTGTGGCAGCGACATCCACGGCCGTAGGAGACGGATGCAGAGAGACATGCTCACAGACTGAGAAAACTGGCTTAGTGACAGCCCCGGTAGTGGTGATCAGGGCCCTGCTGATAATGACTAGCTAGGTCAGGGACTTCCACGGTGGTCCAGTGGTTAAGACTCTGAACTTCCAATTTAAGGGCGAAGGTCTGACCCCACTCCTGTGCGACATGGCCAAAAAAATTTTTTTTAATTAAAATATTTTAAAAAGTGGTCAAACTGAGGAGTCAGATAAATATTTTAAAAACAAACAAACAACTAGCCATGTCAGGATGGTGGTTCTGGGGGATACAGACAACACAACTGTTTTATAAAACATTAAGCTTCCTAGAGGTATGTGTGCTTAGTCGCTTCAGTTGTGTCTGAGTCTGCAACCCCATGGACTGCAGCCCACCAGGCTCCTCTGTCCATGGAATTCTCTAGGCGAGAATACTGGAGTGGGTTGCCATTGCCTCCTCCAAGGGATTCTCCCGACCCAGGGATCAAAATTGAATGCCCTGTGTCTCTCTTTTTTTTTTTCCTGTGTCTCTTGCATTGGCAGGTGGATTCTTTACCACTGAGTCACCTGAGAAGCCCGCTCCTAAACACCTAGGTTTTGTTAGTTCCCATCACTAGAAGAAATTATAATTATGTGATGCCATTGCAGTATTTATATACAAATCAATATGTTGTACACCTTAAACTTACACAATGTTCTACGTCAATTATATCTCAGTTTAAAAAAAAAGTAAGTTCCTATTTATTCAGTGCTTGCCTGTGCCACACACACAATATTCTGTTTTATTCCCTATGGAGACTCTTATTATCATGCCCATTTCATGGATGAGGAAACTGAGGTTCCAGAGGTGAATTAGCTTGCCTGGGACTGCTCTTAGTCTGTCCTCCGTCCTTGCACATACACACGTACAGATGCTCAGTGACATTGGCTTGGAGATCCCCACCCCCACCCCAGTGGTGCTCACCTGCAGGGGGTTGCCAACCGCCTCTAGGCGCCAGTGCAGCTGCAGCAGGAACCAGCCCTGGACAGCCAGTCCAGCCACCACCAACAGCAGCATGAGGCCCAGTCCCAGCTGGGTAGCACTGCAGGGCTGTCTCTTGCGGCTGCACCCCAGCCTCCTGAACGGGATGTCTGTCTGTCCATCCACCACGAACACCGAGGGCTTCACGACTGTCTCTTCCATGCCTGAGTGGACAAGGCCCCAAGATGCCCAGGGCCTGGCTGGCTCGGCTGAATCCTGCAGGCCAGGAGGGAGGAAACCACGATTGCCCAACACGCCTGGGCTTCTCACACTGCCGACAGGCACTCGTGGGTCCCGGGGCTGCCTTTAGAGCTGGGGCTCAGCCCCTCCCCTTTCCCCACACGCCCTCCTCTCCTTCCTGTCATCCCCCCACCCCCAGGCTGGCCCCATCTCACTCTCACTCAGAGTCTCTCACACTTTCCAGAGGCATCTGGAGACGTGACTCAGGTGGGGATGGGAGACGAAAAGCCCTAGCTTTCCCTTCTGATGGCATCAGCCATGTGGTTGCCAAGTGTTTGCTGAGCACCTCGGCATCATTCACTTGGTCACCAAATGTTTGCTAAGCACCTCCTGTGTCCTAGGTACTGTTCTAGGTTTGGGGACACAGCTGTGAGCAAGAGAGACAGATGTCCATGGTCTTAAACCATTCCTATTCTAGCGAAGTGAGAAAGACCAGCGTAGTAAGTAAGAAAATACTTCAGAGTGCTTGAAATGGTAATATGAGCAATGGGAAATGCCCACAAAGAGTGGTTTGTGTGTGTACATGTGTGTGGGTGTGATTATGTGTGTGCATGAGTGTGTGGATGCATGTGTGTGTAGTTGCAAGTGTGCACCTGTGTGTGTAGTGTATGCATGCAGATGTGTGCAGGTGCATGTGCATGCCTGTGCTTGAGTGTGCTTGTGTGTCTGTACACACTCCTGTGTGCGTGCATGCAGGTTTTTTTGTGTGGTTTGTTTTTAAGTATTTATTTCTTTATTTGGCTGTGCTGGGTCTTAGTTGAAGCATGTGAGATCTTTGATCTTCATTGTGGCATTCGGGATTTTTAGTTGTGGCATGCGAACTCTTAGTTGCAGCATGTGGGATCTAGTTCCCTGTCCAGGGATCAAACCCAGGTCCCCTGAATTCAGAGTGGAGCTACGAGCATGTGTGTGCATGTGTTTGGAATCCAGGTCGCAATTCTTTTGGGTATATACCTAGGACAGGAACTGCTGGGATCAGCCTTAAAAAAAAAAATTATAGTTTAATTTTTTGGTCACACTATGGGGCAAGTGGGATCCTAGCTCCCTAACCAGGTATTGAACCCATGTCTCTTGCAGTGCAAACGTGAAGTCTGAACCACTGGACCTCCAGGGAAATCCCCTGGCATCAGCTTTTAAACACTTAATTCAGCTCTTATCTCTTCCATGTTTGTGTTGTTGTTCAGCCACTAAGTTGTGTCTGACTCTTTGTGACTCCATGGACTGCAGCACGCCAGGCTCCTCTGTCCCTCACTATCTCTTGGAGTTTGCTCAAACTCATGTCTGTTGAGCCAGTAATGCCATCCAACCATCTCATCCTCTGTTACCCCCTTCTCCTCTTGCCCTCAATCTTTCCCAGCATCAAGACCTTTTCCAAAGAGTCAACCCTTCATATCAGGTGGCCAAAGTATTGGAGCTTCAATTCATCCTCAGTTTTTCCAATGAATATTCAGGGTTGGTTTCCTTTAGGATTGACTGGTTTGATCTCCTTGCAGTCCAAGGGACTCTCAAGAGTCTTCTGCAGCACAACAATTTGAAAGCACCTGTTCTTTGGCACTCAGCCTTCTTTATCGTCCAATTCTCACTTCAGTTCAGTCGCTCGGTTGTGTCCGACCCTTTGCAACCCCATGAACTGCAGCATGCCAGGCCTCCCTGTCCATCACCAACTCCCAGAGTTTACCCAAACTCATGTCCATTGAGTTCATCCAACCATCTCATCCTCTGTCATCCCCTTCTCCTCCTGCCCTCAATCTTTCACAGCATCAGGGTCTTTTCAAATGAGTCAGCTCTTTGCATGAGGTGGCCAAAGTATTGGAGTTTCAGCTTCAACATCAGTCCTTCCAATGAACACCCAGGACTTTGATTTCCTTTAGGATGGACTGGTTGGATCTCCTTGCAGTCCAAGGGATTCTCAAGAGTCTTCTCCAACACCACAGTTCAAAAGCATCAATTCTTCTGTGCTCAGCTTTCTTTATAATCCAACTCTCACATCTATACATGACCACTGGAAAAACCATAGCCTTGACTAGACAGACCTTTGTTGGCAAAGTAATGTCTCTGCTTTTTAATATGCTATCTAGGTTGGTCATAACTTTCCTTCCAAGGAGTAAGCGTCTTTTAATTTCATGGCTGCAGTCACCATCAGCAGTGATTTTGGAGCCCAAAAAATAAAGTCAGCCACTGTTTCCACTGTTTCCTCATCTATTTGCCATGAAGTGATGGGACTGGATGCCATGATCTTAATTTTCTGAATATTGAGCTTTAAGTACTGCATTTTGGACTCTTTTGTTGACTATGATGGCTACTCTATTTCTTCCAAGGGATTCCTGCCCACAGTAGTAGATATAATGGTCATCTGAGTTAAATTCACCCATTCCAGTCCATCTTAGTTCGCTGATTCCTAGAATGTCAACGTTCACTCTTGCCATCTCCTGTTTGGCCACTTCCAATTTGCCTTGATTCATGGACCTAACATTCCAGGTTCCTATGCAATATTGCTCTTTACAGCATCAGACCTTGCTTCTATCACCAGTCCCATCCACAACTGGGTATTGTTTTTGCTTTGGCTCCATCCCTTTATTCTTTCTGGAGTTATTTCTCCACTGATCTCCAGTAGCATATTGGGCACCTACTGACCTGGGGAGTTCATCTTTCAGTGTCCTATCTTTTTGCCTTATCATACTGTTGATTGGGTTCTCAAGGCAAGACTACTGAAGTGGTTTGCCATTCCCTTCTCCAGTGGACCACATTCTGTCAGACCTCTCCACCATGACCCATCCATCTTGGGTGGCCCCACACGGCATGGCTTAGTTTGATTGAGTTAGACAAGACTGTGGTCCATGTGATCAGATTGGCTAGTTGTTTGTGATTGCGGTTTCAATCTGTCTGCCCTCTGATGCCCTCTCTCAGCGCCTACCATCTTACTTGGGTTTCTCTTACCTTGGACGTGTATCCCTTCAGGGCTGCTCCAGCAAAGCGCAGCCGCTGCTCCTTACCTTGGACATGGGGTATCTCCTCACGGCTGCCGCTCCTGACCTTGGACGTGGGGTATATCCTTTCGGCCGCTGCTCCTGACCTTGGAACGGGGGTAGCTCCTCTCAGCCACTGCTCCTGACCTTGGACTTGGGGTAACTCTTCTCGCCGCTCTTGTGCTGCGCAGCCGCAGCTGTCCAATTCTCTCATCCGTACAAATCTTCCAGTGACCGCACATTGAGCCTGAGGATTGACAGATTGTAGCCCGTGGGCAGAGTCAGGCCAGGCTTATATTTCTGTACAGCCACAGGAGCTGCTCTCAGGGGCTCATACTTTAGTGTCCTGGAGTCCCAGATGGGGCACCTTCCTCTGGTTGTTCCCCCCTTTGCTTCCAATTGGCTTCCTAAATGGCAGCCAACACTCACCACTATCCAGGCTTCATAGCTGATTGTGTTGCAGGGAAGAACTGATTCTGCCTCAGTTGTCTCATCTGGGTGAGCTGGTGGGAACTGTGACTTGCTTTTCTTGCTTTTGTTCTTATAATCATACATTATGGACTGACTGCCTCAGAGGACCCTGCCCCTCTGTTTGACTTGAACTTAAAGTGCCTTGGCTGCAAGAAAAGAAGAAATTAACACACCCCCTTCTACTTTGCAAGATAAATGGTCTTTTTACTTTATTTGCTCACCTCCTCTCCCTCTCTGTTTCTATAAAAGAACCTGGTATCCAGACCCCAACAAGATGGTTACCTTGAGACATTTAGTCTGCCGTCTTCTGGGTCAGCCGGTTTTCTGAATAAAGTCATGTTCTTTGCCTCCACACCTCTCTTGGTTAGCTGGCCTGTTGCGTGGTAGCAGAGCAAGCTTGGGCTGCATAATCATCACATGGGCTGCCACCTACATGTTGGCGTGTCTTCTCTTGGCAGTTACTAGGCATTGACTGGGCGATTCTGGGGGTTGTGACTCAGCATGTTGCTTCAACTCTGGCCAGCTCACCCAGATGAGACAGCCTAGCCTTGGGAAAGAGAGGTCGGCTGGAAACTGGTCATCACTGGAGCAGAGAGAAACTGGACTTGGTGGTCATCCCACACCCTCTCCACTCACCTGGATCTTGTCTACTAAAAAAGATGCACAACGTGAGAGTTGTAAGTTAAGTTTTATTTGGGATAGAATGAGGACTGCAGCACAGGAGACAGCACCTTAGATAGCTCTGAGAGACTGCTTCAAAGAGCAGTTGTCAAAGAAGGTCAATATATAAGATTTTGGTGAAGGGGGACTTCAGTGCAATCAAGCACTCATTTTGCATGAGGTTTTCTGCTAGTCATGAGGAGCTGATGTCATCATGAAGGGATTTAGTGCTTTTCTAGATATAAGTCAAGAATCCACCTGCAATGCAGGAGACCTGTGTTCGATTGCTGGGTCAGGAATATCCCCTGGAAGAGGAAGTGGCAACCCACTCCAGTATACTTGCCTGGGAAATTCCATGGACAGAGGAGCCTGGAGGGCTACAGTTCGTGGGGTTGCAAAAAGTTGGACACAACTGAGCAACTAACAGTCACTCACTAGATGTGAGGAGATATAAGGATTGGGGTCATGAAATCAGTTTCTGAAAATATATAGCTTTCTAAAGACCTGTCCCACTGGTTTCTCTGGAGCAGAGTGCTTCACTTTCCACACTGAACTGCCTTTAGTGTATCTTGAGAATCAGCAGCTGCAGCAGCACAGGATTCCATCTCTGCAGAGGAAGATGGCAAACGCCCTTGGCGAGTGCCAATTTGTAGTTGATAATCTCCAAGCCTCGGGCCAATCACTCTTCATCCAGAGAATGTCTCCAGAGCTGGACACGAATCCTGTCTTCCAACCTTGGGTGGCCCATCCCAAGCAAATGAGGCATAAGGCAGGCTGGAACCATCCTTCATTTTATGAATACCTTCTAAATAGCCTTAATTTTATCTCTCGGTCCTCAAAGACTAAAATATTTACTGTATAGCCCTTTATAGAAGGGCTTTTCCCTGAAGTAAGAATAGACATTAAGGGGACTTCTGGTGGTGCAGTGGTTAGGACTCCATGCTTTCACTGCCAAGGGCATGGGTTCAATCCCTGGTCAGAGAACTAAGATCCTCCATGGTGCCATGATGTATCACATCATCACCCTCATCGGGGAGGACCTCAAGAAGTTCAAGGCCCTTGAGAGTGACCCTCCAGATAGGCATCAAGGATACAGGGCAAGCTGCTGAAGGCACACCATTCAGTTCAGTTCAGTTCAGTTGCTCAGTCGTGTCCGACTGTTTGCAGCCCCATGAATCGCAGCACGCCAGGCCTCCCTGTCCATCACCAACTCCCACAGTTCACCCAAACTCATGTCCATTGAGTCAATAATGCCATCCAACCATCTCATCCTCTGTCATCCCGTTCTCCTCCCGCCCCCAATCCCTCCCAGCATCAGGGTCTTTTCCAATGAGTCAACTCTTCGCATGAGGTGGCCATAGTATTGGGAGTTTCAGCTTTAGCATTAGTCCTTCCAATGAACACCAAGGACTGATCTCCTTTAGAATGGACCGGTTGGATCTCCTTGCAGTCCAAGGTACTCTCAAGAGTCTTCTCCAACACCACAGTTCAAAAGCATCAATTTTTCAGTGCTCAGCTTTCTTCACAGTCCAACTCTCACATCCATACATGACCACTGGAAAAACCATAGCCTTGACTAGACGGACCTTTGTTGGCAAAGTAATGTCTCTGCTTTTTAATATGCTATCTAGGTTGGTCATAACTTTCCTTCCAAGGAGTAAGCATCTTTTAATTTCATGGCTGCAATCACCATCAACAGTGATTTTGGAGCCCCAAAAAATAAAGTCTGACACTGTTTCCCCGTCTATTTGCCATGAAGTGATGGGACCAGATGCCATGATCTTAGTTTTCTGAATGTTGAGCTTTAAGCCAACTTTTTCACTCTCCTCTTTCACTTTCATCAAGAGGCTTTTTAGTTCCTCTTCACTCTCTGCTGTAAGAATGGTGTCATCTGCATATCTGAGGTTATTGATATTTCTCCTGGCAATCTTGATTCCAGCTTGTGCTTCTTCCAGCCCAGCATTTCTCATGATGTACTCTGCATATAAGTTAAATAAGCAGGGTGACAATATACAGACTTGACATACTCCTTTTCCTATTTGGAACCAGTCTGTTGTTCCATGTCCAGTTCTAACTGTTGCTTCCTGACCTGCATACAGGTTTCTCAAGAAGCAGGTCAGGTGGTCTGGTATTCCCATCTCTTTCAGAATTTTCCACAGTTTATTGTGATCCACACAGTCAAAGGCTTTGTCATAGTCAATAAAGCAGAAATAGATGTTTTTCTGGAACTCTCTTGCTTTTTCGATGATCCAGCAGATGTTGGCAATTTGATCTCTGGTTCCTCTGCCTTTTCTAAAACCAGCTTGAACATCTGGAAGTTCACGGTTCATGTATTGCTGAAGCCTGGCTTGGAGAATTTTGAGCATTACTTTACTAGTGTGTGAGATGAGTGCAATTGTGTGGTAGTTTGAGCATTCTTTGGGATTGGAATGAAACCTGACCTTTTCCAGTCTTATGGCCACTGCAGAGTTTTCCAAAACTGCAGCACTTTCACAGCATCACCTTTCAGGATTTGAAATAGCTCCACTGGAATTCCATCACCTCCACTAACTTTGTTCATAGTGATGCTTTCTAAGGCCCACTTGACTTCACATTCCAGGATGCCTGGCTTAAGGTGAGTGATCACACCATTGTGATTATCTGGGTCATGAAGATCTTTTTTGTACAGTTCTTCTGTGTATTCTTGCCTCCTCTTCTTAATATCTTCTGCTTCTGTTAGGTCCATCCCATTTCTGTCCTTTATCGAGCCCATCTTTGCATGAAATGTTCCCTTGGTATCTCTAATTTTCTTGAAGAGATCTCTAGTCTTTCCCATTCTGTTATTCTCCTCTATTTCTTTGCATTGATCACTGAGGAAGGCTTTCTTATCTCTCCTTGCTATTCTTTGGAACTCTGCATTCAAATGGGAATATCTTTCCTTTTCTCCTTTGTTTTTCACTTCTTTTCTTTTCACAGCTATTTGTAAGGCCTCCTCAGACAGCCATTTTGCTTTTTTGCATTTCTTTTCCATGGGGATGGTCTTGATCCCTGTCTCCTGTACAATGTCATGAACCTCCATCCGTAGTTCATCAGGCACTCTGTCTATCAGATCTAGTTCCTTAAATCTATTTCTCACTTCCACTGTATAATCATGAGGGATTTGATTTAGGTCATACCTGAATGATCTACTGGTTTTCCCTACTTTCTTTAATTTTAGTCTGAATTTGGCAATAAGGAGGGACTGGAATGCAAAAGTAGGAAGTCAAGAAACACCTGGAGTAACAGGCAAATTTGGCCTTGGAGTACGGAATGAAGCAGGGCAAAGGCTAATAGAGTTTTGCCAAGAGAACGCACTGGTCATAGCAAACACCCACTTCCAACAACACAGGAGAAGACTCTACACATGGACATCACCAGATGGTCAACACTGAAATCAGATTGATTATATTCTTTGCAGCCAAAGATGGAGAAGCTCTATACAGTCAGGAAAAACAAGACTGGGAGTTGATTGTGGCTCAGATTATGATCTCCTTATTGCCAAATTCGGGCACATCAATACACAACATCAAGCTGATCTGGGGAAGCAGCCCGCATCCCCTGCATTCTTTGATCTTAGTTGCCGTATGTGGGATCTAATTCCCTGACCAGGGATCTGCCCCCAGTCCACCTGCATTGGGAGCTCAGAGCCTTAACCACTGGACCCTGAGGGAAATCCCTCAGCATCATATTTTATGACCCTTACTTGCAGGACAGGATTGAGCAGTCCCTGGGCCTGCAGATGGTCTATGCCCCTCAGGACTTACTGTTATCAGAGCGGTCTTCTTGTTGTCTCCTTCCACTATAATCTCCACGGACATAACCACCACCTCGTCAATGACTTTACTATAAAGCAGGTGTCTTTTGGACTCTGTGGGAGAGGGTGAGGGTGGGATGATATGGGAGAATGGCATTGAAACATGTAAATTATCATATGTGAAATGAATCGCCAGTCCAGGTTTGATGCATGATACAGGGTGCTTGGGGCTGGTGCACTGGGATGACCCAGAGGGATGGGATGGGGAGGGAGGTGGGAGGGGGTCCAGGATGGGGAACACATGTACACCCATGGCTGGTTCATGTCAATGTATGGCAAAACCAATACAATCTTGTAAAGTAAAAAAAAAAAAAGAAAGAAAGAATTAAATAACAACAACAAAAAAATAAAGCAGGTGGTCCTATTTTACTGACACTAATGAATGCATGGTGGAAGTAGACTAAAAGGCATTCTTTTCGTCAAGCACCTTGGTGTTTGCACAAGTTTGCTTAAAACGCTTTCTGTGTAAATCAGCTCTTTAGGTTTTCTGTTGCGCTAAGGGCTCTGTACTTCCTTCTCTTTAAAAAAAAAAAAAGATTGTATCTACTTATTTAATTTATTTTTTGGCTGCACTGGGCCTTTGTTGCTGCACTCGGGCTTCCTCTAGTTGCAGCGCGCGGGGGCTGCTCTTCCTTGCGTGGCAATGGCTTTTCATTGTGGTGGCTTCTCTTGTTGCAGAGCACAGACTCTATGCCTGTGGGCTCCAGTGGTTGCAGCTCGTGGGCTCCAGAGTGGAGGCTGTGTAGTTGTGGTGCACAGGTTCAGTTGTTGCATGGCATGTGGAATCCTCCCAGGCCAGGGATTGAACCAGTGTCCCTTGCATTGCAAGGAGGATACTTAACCAATGGTCCACTAGGGAAGCCCTCTGCACTCCCTTCTTTCTGTCAAAATAACTTCATCCTGATAGTGTTCCACTGGTCGCCCTCAGCACCAGTAGGAGACAGCAGACAGCCTCACTGGTCGTCTGTTTGCTTGGGTTTCCTACACTGGTTTAGCACAACGTTTGGTAGAACATCACTGAGCAGAAAGCATGGATGTCACATCCCTAGAAACAAAAACCATAGTAGTTCCGTTCCCAATGTGTACCTTAATTTTTTTTTTCTGTTTGTGTTTTAATTTTTCAAGTAAAAATAATACTGACTTTCAGTAAAAAAAAAATACTGACTTTTTACTTGGCTGTTCTGGTTTTAAAGGATGAGCTGTAGGCTGTGTGTTTTTCTCTACCAACACGGCGCTTATGAAATACTTCTGTACCATGAGTAAAATTTGAGGTGTTTTTTTTAAAAAAAAAGAGAGAGCAGATGAGGTATGGAGCATCCCTAGTGAATGAGACACTTGAGGGACTGGTGGATGAGAAATCCTTAGCTCTAGACCTCAAGGAAGGCAGGATAGAGGGGTGGCCCTTGGGAGTGCACTGATCGGAGCCTTACAGCTTCGCTCAGGGTCCTTGAAAGATCTCTCATTTGTACACCTCCCATGGCATGGTCGAGTGAGCAGAGACCTACCTGGCAATCACAAGTTGCATCCCAGAAGGCTTAAGAAACTGTGTGAAGAAGGAGTTCTTGGTCACAACAGCACCTGGTCCATATAGAGCAGCAAGAAATTCATCCAGAGTGAAGCGCTGCCACTGCAGATGCCCACAAGGCATCATGGGCAGGGCTCCAGGATGATTTCCTGCAGCCAAGGGAGGGACCAGCTTTTGGAGGCATACTGGTAACCCACAACCTCTCCACAGTGGCACAGCCTCCTCAAGCTCCCTCTCCCAACAAACCCGCAAAACACAGGGATGATCCAGAACACCCCCTACAGGTGATAGCAGAGAGTGACGAATCCTTTAGATACACCTGGGACCAGGTGAAAAATAGATGAACTTTTCCAAAGAAGACACACAGATAGCCCAAAAAGCACATGAAAAGATGCTCAGCATCACTAATTATTAGAGGAATGCAAGTGAAAACTACCATGAGGTATCACTTCCCACTGGTTAGAATGTCCATCATCAAAAAAGCCATGAAGAATAAATGCTGGAGAGGGTATGGAGAAAAGGAAACCCTCCTACACTGTTTGGTGGGAATGTAAATTGGTACAGCCACTGTGAAGAACAGATGGAGGTTCTTTAAAAAGCCTACAATACAGCTACCATACAATCCTGCAATTCCACTCCTGGGCATATATCTGGAGAAAGCTATAATTTGAAAAGATACATGCACCCAATGTTCATTGCAATGCTATTTACAATAGCCAGGATGTAGAAGCAATGCTATTTACAATAGCCAGGATGTAGAAGCAACCTAAGTGTCCACTGACAGATGAATGGATAAAAAAGATGTGGTACATATATACAATGGAATATTACTCAGCCATAAAAAATAAAATAATGCCATTTGCAGCAACATGGATGGACCTAGAGATTGTCAGACTGAGTGAAGTAAGTCAGACAGAGGCAAATATCATATGATATCACTTATATGTGGAATCTAAAAAAAAATGGTACAAATGAACTTATTTACAAAGCAAAAATAGAGTCACAGATGTAGAAAACAAACCAGGGAGGAAAAAGAAGGGAGGGATAAATTGGGAGTTTGGGATCAACATACACACTAGTATGTAAAACAGATAACTAGTAAGGACCTACTGTATAGCACAGGGAACCCTTCTCAATACTCTGTAATGAATGACCTATATGGGAATAGAAACTAAAAAAGAGTGGATATATGTATACATATAACTGATTCACTTTGCTGTATACCTAAAACTAACCTTACATTGTAGATCAACTCTACTCCAATAAAATTTTTTAAAAAAATTGATTGTGTCAGGGTCAATTGTTTGCTCTGGGGCTTCCCTCGTAGCTCAGCTGGTAAAAAATCCACCTGAAATGCAGGAGACCTTGGTTCAATTCCTGGGTCAGGAAGATCCACTGGAGAAGGGATAGGCTACCCACTCCAGTATTCTTGGGCTTCCCTGGTGGCTTAGCTAGTAAAGAATCCTCCTGCAATGTGGAAGACTTGGGTTGTATCTCTGGGTTGGGAAGACCCCTGGAGAAAGGAACAACTACCCACTCCAGTTTTCTGGCCTGGAGAATTCCATGGGCTGTATAGTCTATGGGGTAGCAAAGAGTCGGACACAACTGAGTGACTTTCACTTTCAAGAGAAAAGGAATTCGACAGTCTTTTAAACTGATTCTGTACATAAGCACCATGGACATTGCAGAGTTAAAACTACAAAAGAGCTGGAGGCATGGGCAAACTGAAGAAGATGTGATCTGCTTGTGAAAGCACAGAAAAAGACTAGGACGTGATTTAGTAACAACCAACTTCTGTTATTGTGTGTTAAGTTTTTCATCTGTGCATCAGTCACCAAGAAGTCCTTTATCTGTTCCTTGGGCACAGAAGGTCCTGAACACCTTGCTCTAGACTTGGCATCAGCGGAGACACAGAAGATGGAGGAGGAATAGGATGCGGAGACCACTTTCTCCCCTGCAAATTCATCGAAAGAACATTTGAACACCGAGCAAATTCCACAAAACAACTTCTGAATGCTGGCAGAGGACATTAGGCACCCAGAAAGGCAGCCCATTGTCTTCGAAAGGAGGTAGGACAAAATATAAAAGATAAAAAGAGAGACAAAAGGAGAAGGAAATGGCAGCCCACTCCAGTATTCTTGCCTGGAAAAGTCCATGGACAGAGGAGCCTGGCAGGCTGAAGTCCATGGGATTACATGACTGAGCATGTGTGCACGATGGTGGAGGGAGATGGGTTGGTAGCAATAAAGTGGTAGGACTAAAAAAAAAAAAAAAAAAAAAAGGAGAGAGAGACAAAAGAGGTAGGAATGGAGATCCGTCCCGGGAAGGGAGTCTTGAAAAAGAGAGGTTTCCAAACACCAGGAAACACTCTCTCTGGCGGGTCTGTTGGGAGCCTTGGAATCTCAGAGGGCAGAATAACCGGGAGGAAAAATAAATAAATAATTAAAACCCACAGATTATGTGCCTAACAGCAGCTCCCAGTGGAGCAGCAGCCCAGACGCTCGCATCCCCCACTAGCAAGCAGGGGCTGGACAGGGAGGCGCAGGCTACATTGCTTGGGGTAAGAACCGGGCCTGAATGCCCCGAGGGCAATCTGAGGGAACTAGCTTGAGATAGCAGCCCAGACTGTGGGATAGCTATCCCGCAAAAAGCCCTAACTTAAGACACCTCCAGGCCCGCTCACAGAACAAAGGACTGAGCAGAGCTAGCTGGCTGCGGGCCGACCCATCCCCTGCTGGAGGCGGGCAGGTGAGGGCAGCCAGAGCCGGAAAGGGGCAGTCGCGGCCCCAGAGAGGCATTCTATACCAAACTGCAAGCAGGCTTCATTGCTAACCAAGACTTCTTGGGATTCTGGATGGTCGACATCCACCGGCAGGGTCGCAGCCAGAGATCAGCTCCTCAGAAGAGACACACGGCCCACCTGAGAAGGCGCGCCATTGTACACCCAGAAAACCGGGCGGCTGGGACGGGGGAGGCCATAAGTCGCAGCCTCCAACTGGGGCGACTGCGCCCACCAAGCACCTGGTGACCTGAGCTGCTCGGACCTGGGACGGGCACAACCGAGTCTGCGCCTTTGTGGAGCACCGAGAACCTGAACCTGAGCGGCTTAGACCTCGGGAGGGCATGCAACCCAGGGACCATGTCAGACCGTTCCCAGCAGAGCAACCTGGAGCCTGAGCAGTGTAGACTGGGAAAGCACCCACGCCGTGAGCAGGGGCAAACGCAGTGTGCCTGAATCACTGTGAGCACACGCCAGGGATATTTGTTCGCGGTGTTCCTCGCTCCCCCCAGCACAACTGAACAAGGGAGCCTGAAAAAAGTGACACCATCGCCCCCCTTGTGTCAGGGCGGAAATTAGACACTGAAGAGACCAGCAAACAGAAGAAGCTAAAATAAACAGAGGGAACCGCTTTGGAAGTGACAGGTGCAACAGATTAAAACCCTGCAGTTAGCACCGACTACATAGGAAGGGGCCTATAGACCATGAGAAGTACAAGCCGGACCAAGGAACTATCTGAAAATGAACTGACCCCACACTGTCCGCAACAGCTCCAGAGAAAGTCCTAGATATATTTTCACTATTATCATTTTTTTAATTTTTAAAAAAAATTTTTATTTTTTTATTATTTTTTAATTTTTAAGTCCTCTATTACTCCTTTAATTTTCATTTTTATAACCTACTATTACCTTGCAAAAAAAAGACCCTATTTTTAAAGCAAACTTCATATATATATATATATTTTATAATTTTTGTGACTTTTTTTTAATATTATATTTTTGAGAATCTAACCTCTACTCTAGATTTTTAATCTTTGCTTTTTGGTATTTGTTATCAACTTTGTATCTTTAAGAACCCAATCTTCAGTACCTGTTTTTCACTTGGGAGCGAGATCATTGGCCTGATTGCTCTCTCCCCCTTTTGACTCTCCTTTTTCTCCACCAGGTCGCCTCTATCTCCCCTCCTCCACCTTTTCTTCTCTACCCAACTCTGTGAATCTGTTTGTGTGTTCCAGGCTGTGGAGAACACTTAGGGAACTGATTGCTGGCTGGATCTGTCTCTCTCCTTTTGGTTCCCCCTTTTCTCCTCCTGGCCACCTCTGTCTCCTTCCTCCCTCTTCTCTTCTCTGTGTAACTCTGTGAACATCTCTGAGGGGTCCAGACTGTGGAGAGCACATAGGGAACTGATTACTGGCTAGCTTGCTCTCTCCCGTTTTGATTCCCCCTCTTCTCCTCCTGGTCACCTCTATCTCCCTCCTCCTTCTTCTCCATGTAACTCTGTGTACCTCTCTGGGTGTCCCTCACTGTGGAGAAACTTTTCATCATTAACCTAGATATTTTATCATCGGTGCTATATAGATGGAGAAGTCTTGAGGCTACTGTAATAATAAGACTGAAAACCAGAGGCAGTAGGCTTAAGTCCAAATCCTGAGAACACCAGAGAACTCCTGACTCCAGGGAACATCAATCGATAGGAGCTCATCAAACGCCTCCATACCTACACTGAAAGCAAGCACCACCCAAGGGCCAACAAGCTCCAGAGCAAGACATAACAGGCAAGTTCTCCAGCAACACAGGAACATAACCCTGAGCCTCAATATACAGGCTGACCAAAGTCACACCAAACCCACTGACATCTCAAAACTCATTACTGGACACTTCACTGCACTCCAGAGAGAAGAAATCCAGCTCCACCCACCAGAACACCGACACAAGCTTCCCTAACCAGGAAACCTTGACAAGCCACCCGTCCAACCCCACCCACAGTGAGAAACCTCCACAATAAAGAGGAACCACAAACACAGCAATATAAACAAGATGAAAAGACAGAGAAATACCCAGCAGGTAAAGGAGCAGGATAAATGCCCACCAAAGCAAACAAAAGAGGAAGAGATAGGGAATCTACCTGGTAAAGAATTCCAAATAATGATAGTGAAAATGATCCAAAATCTTGAAAACAAAGTGGAGTTACAGATAAATAGCTTGGGGACAAGGATTGAAAAGATGCAAGAAAGGTTTAACAAGGACCTAGAAGAAATAAAAAAGAGTCAATATATAAGGAATAATGCAATAAATGAGATCAAAAACGCTCTGGAGGGAACCAACAGTAGAATAACTGAGGCAGAAGATAGGATAAGTGAGGTAGAAGATAGAATGGTAGAAATAAATGAAACAGAGAGGAAAAAAGAAAAAAGAATTAAAAGAAATGAGGACAACCTCAGAGACCTCTGGGACAATGTTAAATGCCCCAACATTTGAATCATAGGAGTCCCATAAGAGGAAGACAAAAAGAAAGACCATGAGAAAATACTTGAGGAGATAATAGTTGAAAACGTCCCTAAAATGGGGAAGGAAATAATCACCCAAGTCAAGAAACCCAGAGAGTCCCAAACAGGATAAACCCAAGGCGAAACACCCCAAGACACATATTAATCAAATTAACAAAGATCAAACACAAAGAACAAATATTAAAAGCAGCAAGGGAAAAACAACAAATAACACACAGGAGGATTTCCATAAGGATAACAGCTGATCTTTCAGTAGAAACTCTTCAGGCCAGAAGGGAATGGCAGGACATATTTAAAGTGATGAAAGAAAATAACCTACAGCCCAGATTACTGTACCCAGCAAGGATCTCATTCAAATATGAAGGAGAAATCAAAAGCTTTACAGACAAGCAAAAGTTGAGAGAATTCAGCACTACCAAACCAGCTCTCCAACAAATGCTAAAGGATCTTCTCTAGAAAAGGAAACACAGAAAGGGTGTATAAACTCATACTCAAAACAATAAAATAAATAGACTTGGCATCAAGAATCCCAAACATCTGAACACAACTGAACACATCTGAACTACTAAGTCAACTTTAGTAGTACCGTCAGTCACTCAGTCGTGTCCCACTCTTTTCAACCCCACGGGCTGTAACCGGCCAGGCTCCTCCGTCCATAGGACTCCTCACCAGGCAAGAATACTAGGTAGCCATGTTCTCCTCCAGGGGATCGTCCCCACCCAGGGATTGAACCCATGTCTCTTGTGTCGCCTGCATTGGCAGGCAGATTCTTTACCACTAGCACCACCTGGGAAGCTCTTATTTCTATTAAAAACAAACAAACAAACAGAACGCCAAACAAGCAAAAAAAAAAAAAAAAAAAAAAACCCCAAAACTCAAACAACAAAAGAATTCCAAACATCAAAATAAAAAATTGTAAGAGGAGGCGGGACTTCCCTGGTGGTCCAGTGGTTAAGACTGCACTTCCAGTGCAGGGGGCGTGGGTTCAATCCCTGTCTGGAAACTAAGCTCCCTCCCATATGCCATGCAGCTCGGTCAGAAAACAAAAAGTAAGAGGAAATCCCCATCCTGTGACTGTAGTCCCTTTGGTCTATGGGGCTGGTCACCTCTTTTGCTAATAGGAAGGCTAAAGTACTGCAAAATGGAAGAAAACTGTTCTGGGAGACAACCTTGAGCATAGGATCGAAGACAATACAGGCTCCTGTACAGAGAAGCCTCACCCATCTGAAATGCAAATGGAGTGGGTAAGTTGGCTGTTAGATCAGTAAGACCCGCTGATAATGCAAAAAAGAAAAAAAATTACTTGTGGACACAGGGAGGGAAGGAGAGAATGGGATGAATGGAGAAAGAGGCATTGACATATATATATACACGCTCCCATGTGTAAAACAGATAGCTGGTGAGAAGTTGGTGTGTAAAGCAGGGAGCCCAGCTTGGTGCTCTGTGGTGACCCAGAGGTCTGGGGTGGGGCAAGAGGAGGGAGGCTCAAGAAGTAGGGGATGTATGCATAATTATGGCCGATTTTGCATTGTCATATGTCAGAAACAGACTCTGGTGGCTGAGATGGCAAAGAATCCGCCTGCAATGCAGGAGACCTGGGTTCAATCCCTGCGTTGGGAGGGCATGACAACCCACTCCAGTATTACTGCTTGGAGAATCCACATGGACAGAGGAGTCTTGCGGGCGACAGTCATGGGGTCACAAGAGTAGGACGCGACTGAGCGCTAAAGCACACATGGCAGAAACCAACACCACATTGTAAAGCAGTTTTCCTCCAATTAAAACATAAATTTAAAAAGAGTTTAAAAATGTATTAAGTTTCACAAGCTGTTTGTACTCAAATATGCTTTCTCAGTTTCAGATCCTCAGCTATTTTATTGAGTGGGAAGTCGAACTGAAAGGGTTCAAGAATAATGTTGCATTAACTTACGTCTCAGGAAAACATTTTTTTTTGGGGGGGCCATGCTGCATGGCATGTGGAACCTTAGTTCCTTGACCAGGGATCAAACCTGTGCCTCCTACATTGAACCACTGGACCGGCAGGGAAGTCTCAGGAAACACTTCTTATGATAACTTGTCAGATTGTCTATAAACAAGCCCACTTTTTTTTAGACATTGATAAAGTCTTCTTTTCTTCACATGGTATTTTATACAAGAACACTTCAGGTGTGTTATTAGATGTGACTGATTTTGACAAATCCTATTAGGTCTGTATCAACTGGTTACATGTTGTATTCATAGCCTTTTGTCAATCATAGCCTCTTTGTTTAAAAGATGGCCTATTTTGAGCCTTTGGATTGGGACATTCATGTTTTTGAGACAAAAAACCCTTGAAAACAGGGACTTCCCCGGTAGTCCAGTGGCTAAGACTCGGCACTCCCAGTGCAGGGGGCCTGGGTCCCATCCCTGGTTAGGGACCTAGATTCCACATGCTGCAACTGAAGTCCTGGCACAGCCAAATAAATACATGAATATTAACAAAAGAAACCTTGAAAACAGTCCCAAACAGAAAAATAATGGCTATCAGAAATCTGTTTTTTAAAATTATTTTTAACTACAGGATAATTGTTTATGATGTTGTTTTGATTTCTGTCATACAACAGCATGACATCAGCCACGTGTGTGTTTAGTTGCTCAGTCTTGTCCGACCCCATGTGACCCTTTGGACTGTAGCCTGCCAGGCTCCTCTGTCCATGGGATTTTTCGACACAAATACTGGAGTGGGTTGCTATTTCCTTCTCCAATATGGTTTGTTTTAGTGACAGTTACTGTTACTGTATTTGTTTATTGTAAAGGTGGATAATTAGTGTTTTGTCCAGTTTTCAAAAAAAGTAAAAAAATTTCAAGGAAAAAAAAAAAGAAACCTTCATAGCAACATTTAGACTGGTGTTTAACCCAACAACTGGTCACCATAGCCTAGCAAAAACTGACATGTAAACTGAATCATCCCTCAATCTAAATGACTTTGAAGGTGGTTCCATCACAGGCAGGCTTTCCACATCGCCCTGTTCTCCTTTCTTTTTTTGGACACCCTCACTGTCTGAAATCAACTCCATGCTATCTTTAGAAATGTGAGATCCTCAAACCATATGTTCACAGCCTCGAACCATAGATGCTGAAAAAAAAAAAAATCAAACAAAACAAAAGTACCCAATGTATTAAAGAAATGAGGAACTTGAATTCCAAGCCAGAAGGAAGGAGAAATGAATGTGAAAAGAAATGAGAAACTGTCCACCAAGGAGAGCGGTGGGGAGGGGAGCGGCTGGTAGACGTCAGCTGGGACACCTAGTGAGTAAGGAGGATTTTTGAGTGTCCCCTTGACAGGGGTCTCTGGCAGTCAGGGACTGGAGGGAGTAGGGGTGGGCTATGAGTCAGTTTCCCCTCACATTCCTGGAGTTAAGGGGGTGAGGAATTCCAGAACCTGAGGTCTGAGGGGAAGGGGGCTGTGCAGGGGTGACTTCCAGGTTCAGAGGTGTTTTCCTGTGACTGTCTCACCCAGAGCTGGAGCCTGGACCTCACCCTCAACCATCCTCAAGGGTCCACAGGTGGACAGGCACTTAGGGCCCTTGGGCAGCGGGTGGCCTCACCCTCTGTGACTGTAGCCTCACCATGTGTTTCTGATGAGGCTGTGACCACAAGGGCCCCTGCACTCCTTCCTCAGTCACTGGCTCATGAATCATAGCTCTGGCTTGGTCCCTCAGGCTCCAGGGGGAAACATCACCCTGAGCTGCCTGTGACCGCCCCCTCCTGGCCCAGCTGCCTCACACAATCCCACCAGTCTGCTCAGGACCATCTACAAAATGGTGACCGAGAGGGTGAATCTAGAGGGGTGCAGGTGAGACAGGAAATGGAGTGAAAGTGAGCTGAGGAGGAGGGCAAATGTGATGACAGTCCCAACAGGTGAGGATGGGAGCTCAGGAGACAGGTGAGCATGAGGGTGAGGAGGCAGAGAAGGACTGGCGGGTTCTGATGCCAAAGACACAGGTAGAGATGTAGGGGGAGGTGCAAGCAAGAAGCCAGGTAAATACCCAGGTGAGGATGTAGGCAAGGATGCTGGTAAGAAAACATGAAGAGGGACTTCCCTGGTGGTCCAGTGGCTAAGACTCCATGCTCCTAATGCAGGGTTCAACCCCTGGGCAGGGAAGCTCAGCTGGTAAATAATCCACCTGCAGTGCAGGAGACCCTGGTTGGATTCCTGGGTCAGAAGGTTCCCCTGGAGAAGGGATAGGCTACCCATTCCACTATTCTTGGGCTTCCCTGGTGGCTCAGACAGTGAAGAATCCGCCTGCAATGTGGGGAAGAGGCATACGCACTTCCGGTTAGGAACAGGTGAGGCAGGCATGGGCACTGGAAGCCCGTGAACGTGAAGGTGAACTGCAGGAGGGAGTGAAGTGGGAATCAGGTCAAGCTCCTGAAGGATGGAGCTGAGCGGCAAGTGAGGCAGTGGGGGGGTCGAAGCTGCTTCTGTCCCCCTCTCAAAGACCTCCAGACTTTGGGAGACATGTAAAATAGAAGTGGAGCTTTATTGGGTGGACAGTGTGTGTGTGGGATCAGTTGGGGCAGCCAAAGACGACCATGTTCTCCGTGAAGTTGGCCAGGTCCTCGCACTGCTTCTGGTTCTCTTCATCCTGACATTCTTCAGCATCGGGCCACAGCTCCACCCAGGTGTCCTTCCCGACGATGTAGCTGATGCTGAGGGAAGACAGAGGGGTCAGGAGCCGGCGGGGAGGGTGGGAGGAGGCGGCCTCCGGAAGGCAGGGGGCGGGAACTCACTTGGGTTTCTCGCCCCACAGGTCAGAGGACACGCCCCACACGAGGTAGTGTGCTCCCTCCTTCAGTTTAAGGGCTTCCCTGCACTTGATGTGGCTGATGAACTTGCGCTGCTGGTTAACCTGCACCTCGTCGGAGCCTGGAGGGGAGGGAAAGGGAAGCTGAGCTGGGGGAGGGAGAGGGTGGGGAGGGCAAGGGAAGCTGGGGGAGGGGGGGAGAAGGGGAGGGGCTGGGGGAAGGAAGAGGTAGAAAGACAGTAGACACAGGACCAACCCGATTTGATGATTTGCTCGATCACCATGATGTACTCGTCAAAGTCATCTTCCAGCTTCTTCTGGATAAGTCTGGTCTTGTACACTGTTGAGGGGTGTGGAGGACAGCGGGGCGTCCTGGGCAGGGCTGTCTGTGGGGCACCCTCACCTGGCTCCTCCCAAGTGATGATCACAGCCAGGCATGCTCACGTCCCTGCTAGCCACCCGCCTCACCGCAATATAACACGCCGGGCTCCACTCATAGCCATGCACACAATCAGAGACCTCCGCAACCACCGTCGGAGGCACAATGATAGCGACTCCTATCCACCGTGACCCATGGGTTCCCCACAACACGGCGGGACGCACAACCACATCCACTCCCAACCACCGTCACACACATGCCCACAAACCCACCCCACTCATGGCCATGTCACCCCGTGCAATCAGAGCCCCTCACCACACACACACACACAACCACGGTCACCATACGCAGCCAGGACCACACCCGCCTTCACACTGCTCACACACAAGTATGCGTGTGTGCACCTTTTCCGCGCCTCTCGCCTGAGGCCCCACTCACCATAGTCCACGCCCGGCTCGCAGGCCTTCTCCAGGCGGCCGTCCAGAGTGATCTCCTCGTCCAGGTGGTGCATGAAGCAGTTCTCTGAGGGGTGGGTGGGGGGCGGGAGGGGGACATGGTCTAAGACCCACTTCCTGTTCAGGGCGCCCACCACCCAGGGGTACGCCCGGTCCCCTGGTCCAGCCCTCTTGGGTCATCTCCCTACCCCAAGGGAGCCGGGGTCCAGCGGGTGTGGCCACCCTCCTGGCGCCTAAGCACTCACCCTCTGCACAGCGGCAGGTATCTTTGTGGCAGAGTTTGCTCAGCATTCCGTCCTCCTTATCCGGGTGATAGAAGCGGATACAAGTTTCATCTGCGGCAGAGGTGATGGGGAGGGGTCAGAGGGCTAGGGCCTCCGCCCCAGACACCACACCTGGAGGCTCAGTTATCCAACTCCAGTGGGTCAGACCTCCAGATGCCAGGTCCCCAGCCCTGGGACACCCAGACTCCTAACTCCCAGATCTGGAGACCCCCCAGACCCCTAACTCCCAGACCCAGGGACCACCAGACTCCTAACCCTCAGATTTCCTGGATCCCCAGACTCTTAGCTCTCAGATCCCTGGGGCCCCCAGACCCTTAACCCTCAGATCCCTAACTCCCAGACCCCTAACTCCCACACCTGGGGACCCCAGACCCCTAACTCTAAGACCTGGGGACCCCCAAACTCTTAACCCTCAGATCCCCAAGACCCCCAGACTCTAACTCCCAGATCCCAGGTCCTAGGATGGCTGCTCACCCAGGTTGTAATAGGAGTACACCTTGACTGCCCCAGGCTGTATAAGTCCGACATTAAAGTACTGGTGAACTTTAAAGGACAGACAGTCCTCCACTGTGTGTGAGACCTGGGAAGAAGGAGGAGGTTGGTCAGGGGAGGGCTGACATTGGGAGGAAGTCCAGCATAGGGGTTGGAAAGTGGTGGAGAAACTGAGGGATCTAGGTGGGGAAGATGGGGCGGGGGGGTGCTGGCAGTGGGCAGGAATCTTTGACAAAAGATTAATAAGCAGTTCATGAAATCCATTACCCACCACCACCACCACCCCCCGCCCCCCACGGCTAAGGCTAGCTTGCACTTCTCAGCATGTTTCAGTTCCTTGTGGCCATGTGATTGAGCTCTGGCCAAGGACTGCTATCGATGTCCTTAAAAACATTCTGTGGTTAACAAGACTGCATTAGACACTTGAAAGTTGCCAAAAGAGTAGGTCTTAAAAAAGTTCTCAACACACACATTATAACTCTGTAGGGGGTGGATGTAACTGACCTTATTGTGTAATTATTTCTCAGTATATAAATATGTAAAATCGTTACACTGTGCACATTAAAACTGCACATTGTTATATGTCAATTACATCTCAATAAAATTGGAAAAATTAGAAAGAAAGAAAAGAGGGAGAAAGAGAGTGAGGGAGGGAGGAAGGAGACAGATACACACATATATGTACTGACACGTTGTTGTTTAGTCATTAAGTGGCGTCCAACTGTTTGCAACCCCATGGACTGTAGCCCGCCAAGCTCTTTTCTGTCCATGGGATTTCCCACGCAAGAATACTGGAATGGGTTTGCCATTTCCTTCTCTAGGGGATCTTCCCCACCCAGGGATCAAACCAGAGTCTCCTGCATTGGCAGGTGGATTCTTTACCACTGAACTACCTGGGAAGCCCCATATTGATACATATGCACGTGTATATGTGATGACACATGTATTTGGAGAAAAGTCATAGTCGAGAGAAAGAGAGCAAGGGCAGGGACTTCCCTGCTGGTCCAGTGGTTAAGAATCCACCTTCCACTGCAGGGGATGCGGGTTTGATCCCTGGTTGGGGAACTAAGATTCCACATGCCGTGGAGCAGCTGAGCCTGTGTGCGGCAACTACTGAGCCTGTGCCCTAGAGCCCACGCTCTAGCAACAAGAGGAGCCACCGCAACGAGAAGCCCGCGCACCACAACAAAGAGTAGCCCCCACTCGCCGCAACTAAAGAAAGCCCATGTGCAGCAAAGAAGACCCAGTTCAGCCAAAAAAAAAAAACACCCCAAAACCTGCCATGAGATAGCACCCACACATGCCAGAATAGCTATCATCACAAAGAACACAAATAACAAATGTTGGGAAGCCTTGTGCCCTGTTGGTCGGACTGCAAATTGGCATGTGGACTTCTCCAGTTACGGCATGTGGCTTCAGTAGTTGTGGCAGGCCACAATCAAGAGCCCATGCACCACAATGGAGACCCAGCACTGCCAAATAAATAAATAAACAGAACAAGGGAAGAATGGGGAGAAAATAAGAGAAGAGAGAAATGCTAGGGGCTGGGGAACAAGGGAAGTTCTTTCTCTCCATCAAGCACTGCTTTTTTTTAAACCACAAGTGGGTTTTTTTCCCCCTTAGTGGTTATTTAAGACTCTGGTGAGAAGAAGCTGGAGGGAACAAGTGAAAAATGCGGTTGGGACATGAGTGGTCAGAAGGTGAGATGCTTACAGAAGGTGGGTTGGCCTTGTTTTACATGCCCCTGTCCTCCCACACCCAGCAGTCCAGACCCTGTCTCCCTGGCCCCACCTGGGCAAGAGGCCAGTGGAGAAAGAAAGGTCAGCCAGGTAGAGGTTCAGGATCCCAGTGGAAGCTTTACCTTGTCCAGGTAGATGATGAGTGTGTTCTTGTTGGAGTCTCTGTTCATCTCATACTTAGAGATGTATCTGTCGACACCACTGCTCAGCTGGGGAAGGATGTGGTTTGTAAAAATCCCTCCTGCATCCCCATTCCCCTTGCCACTCCAGTTTCTTCCAGACCCTGGGCTCCTGCCCATGGATCCCAGCCCCTGAGCCCAAGGCCTTCATACCAATTTGAGGTCATCAATATCAGGTGAGAAGCCTGTCATCATGGATATGTCCAGGATGGACATAGTGGCATCCTGGTCTCCCAGGTACCTGGATGGGGCAGGGGGAGACGGTGTTGGCCTCCAAGGTGGGGTCAGTGCCCGGACAAGGGGGTCATATCAAAAACTGAGGCCTCTAGTTCCCACATAGGAGCACAGAGGGAGGTTCAAATGTAGGAAACATTCTCCTAAGGGGAATACAGGAAAAGCTACATAATGATCAAGGTGATTCATTTTTCAGGTTCTGGAACCCAACTGGCCCGGGTTCAAATCCCAGCTCTCTATAACATCTGATGGGTTACTTAACCTCTCTGTGCCTCAGTTCTAGGAAATGAACATGCGTAGGTCTCACTTTGTATGATTCTGTTACCATGGTCTAATTCAACGTGGCCAGTCCCCCAGCACCATGTTCTGACATCAAGACTGTGTTGCTAATCTCACACTGCCATGCAAAGTGAGGACTTCTTCTCCTGTATTCAGCACAGGACTAGATGCACAATATACTCTCAGAAAGCATTAAGCATCACAGTTATTATTTGTAGGAAGTCTTGCTAGAGACAGAGGGATGGCCAAGATGAATCCCAGGGAACCATCTCTTACCTGGTACAGATGTCAAGGACCATGGAACCTTTGGCATCCTGAGGCTTCTTGACTAGAAACACAGAAAACAGAAGGATGGATGGTGGTGGGGCAGGGGGAGGGGTGTAGTTCCTGGATTCTGATCCAGGAGGGAGGCAGACATAAGAACAGGGTTGGAGGAAGGGTAATAGATAGGGTCTCTCCTCCTTTTACCTGGTTCGGGGGCTGGGCGTATGGAAACCTGGAGGTCGAACTTTTTGCAGGAGACTTTGCCTTTGAGCTTGGCATGGTACACGGTCACGACCTGGTGAGGTGGGAGGGGAGATGAGGTGTCAGTCCATTTGACTAGGGAAGGAAAGGGGATACTGGAGCACAGGGGCCTAGAGGAGGTGGTGGGTCAAGAAGGTGTGGGTTCCCATTCCTTACCGACAAGGTGCCTTGTCCTTTCCCTTCAGCTCTTACTGTGAAACGCTCATTTTCCTTTGTCTGCAAGGAGTGGGGAGAGAGAAGAGAGAGTATTTGGAACCAAGCCTTCCCCAATTTGTGATGGTCATCGACCCTCCCTCCTGCCTCCTAGAAAGTCTGGCTGGCATGGAGGATGAAAGTGATGAGGGTGTGGCCAAGTGACTTTACCTCTTCTGAGCGCAGGAGGCTGGCAGATTCCCAGAGGATACGATGCTTGACCAAAGAGTTGCGGCTGGGCAGTTGGATGGACACATCCAGGTTCAGGTCCTTGTGATCAGGAACATCCTTCTGGTATTGGGCCAAGGCTTGGAACACCATGAAAGTGGCCTGTTGCCCATGACAGAGAAGGGGATGAATTTGGGTGACTGAGAAAGTAGTTAGAACCACTGAGGGATGAAGAGACTCAGATCAGACCTGGGACACTTAGGCAGTGAACTAGAACCCACCAGAGAGGGTAAGAATACGATTGGGGGCTGATTGGATACTGAGGACATGTCCTAGAACTCTCTGAGTGAGATAGGTCAGACAAGAGCTTAAAGACACTGGGAACATGGCTAGAATCCACCAGAGTGTACAGACATAAGACAGAAAGTCCAGCCACACCGAGAAGGTGCTCTAGACACATCCAGAAGAGAGAGTCTAAGACAAGCATTGGTAGAGGCACTGAGAATGTGTCTAGAACCCACTCATGAAATAAAAGAATGAAATTGGAATCCGGGAACACTGAGCATCTGATCTAGAACCCCAAAGTGTCACTGAGGGTGTGATTGAGAACCCACCAGAAAGAAAAGTGGTTAAACTGGAGCCCGAGGTTCCTGGAGTTTGAGGTTATTGAACCCATGGTCTAGAACCCATCAAGGATTAGAATAACTAAGAACCTGGTCTAGAACTCACAATAAGATGTGGAAACACTGGGAGCCTGATGGAACTTAGAATGTAGTCTAGAACCCACCAGTGGGAGACAGAGGCTTGAATAATGGTGTGTGAGGTGTTAGTTGCTCAGTTGTGTCCAACTCTTTGTGACCCCATGGACTGTAGCCCACCAGGCTCCTCTATCCATGGAATTATCCAGGCAAGGATACTGGAGTGGGTTGCCATTCCCTTTTCCAGGGGATCTTCCCAACCCAAGGATCAAATCTGTGTCTCCTGCACTCAGCATTTCATCACTGAGCCACCAGAGAAGCCCCTTGAATAATGCTGTAGAGTCATTAAGAACCTGGTCTAGAACCCATGATGAGACATGGTAACATTGGGGGCCTGGTGAAATGAACATGGGCTAGAGCCCACAAGTGAGATGAATAAGAACTGCGAACATGATCTAGAACCTACCAGAAGGACAGAGAGGTTTGGATAATGGTGTAGGTTCACTAAGAATCTAATTTAGAATCCACCAGTGAGACAGAGTAACATTGGGGGCCTGGTGAAATGAACATGATCTAGAACCCACCAGTGAGACAGAGTAAGATGGGGCACTGGGAACATGGTCTAGAACCCACAGTGGGAGAGAGAGGTTCACACCTGAACCTGGGCCCTGAGAACATAATCTAGACACCAAGAGGGAAAGGGAGGCTTGGAACACAGCTCAGGGCATCCAGAATGTAGTCTAGAATCCACAGATGGGTTTGCAATAAAAAAAAAAAAAGATTCTTGACTTCATTCCAATATCCTGGTTGATGAAAGAGAAGCACTGCCTCTCTTGGTCTCGGTACCTTCTTCAGAAGACTAATGAGGCCAGAGGAGGTTGGGCTGCAGTTACCAGGGTGCGGTATGTGTGGACTACTTGCCTGTGTGGAGCCATAACCACCTCCATAGTATCTCTGCTCGTTGAGCCAGCGCACGACAGGATGCACAGTGTCGTAGTCTTTGCGTGCCAGCAGAGCCAAGAGGGCGTAGGACGTGGCCTCCACGTTGTAGAGCTTCTGGTTGGGTTCCTCCCAGCGGTTCTTTTCTGCAGGGAGAACCCCCCCACCCCCAATGCTCACTGCTCTGTCCATCCTGTAAACAGCTCAGAGAAAGCTCAGGAAAAAAACACTCATAGCCTAGACCTCTCAGTGTTCAGGTGTCCTGGCCCACATTCTAGGTCCTCAGTCTGCTGGTTCCTGCCTCATTCTCTTCCCTCATCCATCTTCACTCCTCCATGTGAGTTCTGCACTGCAGCCCCACTGTGGGAGATTTCCTAAACTTGAAACACACATTTTTACCTCTGAGCCTTTGCATATTCTGTTCCCTTTACATAGAGTACCTTTTCTCCATTTACTTTGTTAATTCTTACCCACCCTGCACAATTAGTGGGCACCCCAAGACTGAGTGGGGGTCCCTCTTCCTCCTGTTTCTCAAAGGATCCTGTGCTTCTCCCATCCCAGCACTCTGATACTCTATAGTAATCTATGAACTCATTTCTTTCTTCAATTGGAGTGTGAGGACATAATGGCAAGGGCTGTGCTATACTCACGGTGGTGTCCCAAGTGCCTAAGAAAGTTATGATGGCAGAGATTGTCACTGAGAACCAAGAGGAGAATAACTTCCTCTCCCTGGGCACACAGTTGGACTACATTTCCCAGAAGCCTTTGCAGGTAGATATGGCCACATGACTAAGCTCTGGCCAATGGAATGTGCACAGCAGTGATTGGGCCTCTTCTATGTCTAGTCCCTTGCACAATCTTCCTATTTCCCTTTCAGCTTGAAAGGGCAGGATTCTGAGGCCCCAGAATGGCAGAGCCATGAAAAGATAGAGACCTGGATCCCTGCATCACTGTATGGAGGAGAGCTGTCCACCAACAACATACTTTTGTCGTGTTAAACCATTTTGGTATTTATATGATACTTGAGATACGTTATTATCAGTGAGCACAAACCTGATACAGTGTCATCACTGGAACCAATGATTACTGCCCACTATGTGCTAGGCACTGTGCTACATTCCCTGTGGTATTATTTTACTGAATCCTCATCACCCTTGAGATAATTACAGTATTACAGTATTGTTGCTGTTACTAAGTGGTATCTGACTCTTTTATGACTCCATGAACTGTAGCCTGCCAGGCTCCTCTGTCCGTGGGACTTCCCAGGCAAGAACACTGGATTGGGTTGTCATTTCCTTCTCCAGGGGATCTTCCTGACCCAAGGATTGAACCCAAGAATCTCCTGGCAGGCAGATTCTTGACCACTGAGCCACTAGGGAAGGCCTAGGTATCATTTCAAGATGAGGAAACTAAGGTCCAGAGAGGTTAAGCGACTTGTACAAGGTCAGACAGTGAGAAAGTGGCAGAGTGGGATTTCAGTTTAGATCTGTCTGATGTCTGTGCTCATGGTCTTAATCACACCTCACTGCTGGGTCATAGCAAGTGCTCAACACACAGCATTCAACATGGTTGAATGAATTATGCAGTGAGCTTCCTTGTGTGGCTTACAAGGAGAAATTATCACACCACAGAGCCATTCATCCCAGTTCAGCTTGGAGAGGTCCATTCCAGTGCAGCTTAAAGCCATGCACCCCAGCTCAAGAGGGCCACCCTCAGTCCCCAGCCATGGGTCCCTACTTACTCCTCCAGGCTACCCCTCACCTTTGGCTGTATTCATAAATTTGGTGAGGCGGTCATCCTCCAGCTTGCCCAACAAAGCCAGGGCATAGGCAGCAATGGCCACAGTATATGGTCTTCGCAACTCTCTGTAGTGGTTTTCAAGGAAGTCTCCTGCCTTATTGATGCTGCGGCCCAGGCTCTATGACAAAGAGAATTGGGTACTCTGGTCAGGGGGGCATTGCTGTTACAGGCAACTGATGAAGATCACTTTCTGGGACCAGGTGGCTTTTGTCCTTGGGACCTATTTGCCTTGGATCTATGTTTGAGGGTTTTCCATTGTGAGCTGCTTTGTTGCTGAGTACCTACTATGGGCTCTGTGTGTGTGTGTCTGTGTGGTGCGGTGTGTGTGTCTAAATACCAAGTGGTGTGCTGGTGAATATTTAACAACCAGCTCTCCAGTGAAGGCACAGGACTGGGCTGGGGGCCAGGGGTGTGGTACTAGTTGTTCATTCAGGCTTTTCTGTAAGATGTTATAGAAAACCTGAACTTTTGCCAACCCAATAAATTGTCCATTAAAATGGCATAAAAACTTCCACCAGGGTCAATTTCAAGTAACCACTGTGATGTCCTTGAGCATAGAGTGGGGAAGACATACTCCCAACAGGCATTCATGAGCTAGTATGAGCCAGATTCAGCACACCAAGGGAACACCTCTTATTCAATCATTATCAGCTAGCTCTTACAATGTCCCAGTCATATAACTGCTCATTTAATCTCATAAAATCCTATGAGGCAGGCATTACTTTCATCATTATCCTACTGCACAGATTAAATACTGTGACACAGAAAGATGGGGACCAGGGTAAGACATGATTTGAAGTGTTTGCTGATTTCCCTCGTGTCAATACTATCATGCCTGATTTCAACCCACCAATGTGGCATCACTGACTGTAGATTTGGGAAGAGAGGAACAGTGGAACAACAATGATATAATATTTCCAATATACAGATACAATAGATATAAATAACCCCAAGAATAATGATAAAAGTAGCAAAATATTTAGGAAGTGATACATTTTATCTGTTTTCAGTGTTTAATCTTTGCAGTGTGAGTTTATATGATTTAATTTTTAACAATGATTGTGTTCAGCAACTAGCTTGCAAATTCCTAGAAATTTAACAACTGGCTTTCACAAGCTGGGTTAAATCCTATTGATTTAAACACCATTGGTCTGGCTCCACCGCCTATGCCATACTTTATTTTAATGTTGCTGTATTGTAGAAAATGTTGTGTTGTAGTAGAAACAACCCTTTTGACTGCCTTCCTACATCTATCCTCCTCTGTTGTAAGAACACCTCCTCCCTTTCATTCACATGGACACAATGGAAGCAGCCGTATTTGCCCACTGAGACCTACTTCCTGGTCTCAGCTGATTGGTTCAGGGATGATCACCTGACCCAGGATGAACCAATCAGAGTCCTTCACTGGGAATCCGAAAGTTCTAGCCTTAGTCTATTTCCTCAAGAAAGACAGCCATATTCTGTCAGGCAGGTTGGGTGGCAGGCAAAGGTGAATTATTGGGCAAGAAGGGATTGAAAGATATGGGAGAACATAAAGAACAAAGCATTCTGGCAGAGTCCTTGAAGCTACTTTCATTTTAAAAAATTTTTTTGGCTGCAACGCATGACAAGAGGATCTTAGTTCCCCAACCAGGGCTGAACCCGTGCTCCCTGCAGTGGAAACAAGGAGTCTTAACCACTGGACCACCAGATTCCTACTTTCATTTTTGAACTCTAAAAATTCTTAGATTCCTAAAATAAATTTCCCATTTATTTTTGCACAACCTAGTCACACATATGACAACTAGGACACACATGTGGCCTCTGAGACAACTCAGTCCTAAAAAATGCAAAAATTATTATACCTATTTTACAAATGCATACATAAGACCTGACAAAGGGTACATGAGCATCAGGATTTGAGGTCAGTGCTATCTGACCCCACAGTCCTGGTGCTTTTTTCTACTATAATTTCTCTCAAATTTCCAAGATTGGAACCAGGAAAACCTGGTTTAAAGGTCACCAGCATTAATGGTAGCAGCCCCCTCCCCTCCATCTCTTTTCTGGGGCCCTGAGAAGGAAGAAGCATCTGGCTGAAAGGGAGATCCTGAAGTTCCCCACTGCTGCTGCTGCTCTGCTAAGTCGATTCAGTTGTGTCCGACTCTGTGCGACCCCATGGACTGCAGCCTACCAGGCTTCTCCATCCATGGGATTTTCCAGGCAAGAGTACTGGAGTGGGGTGCCATTGCCTTCTCCGGAAGTCCCCCACTAGGGAAACTAAAAGTCAAACAACCCACTCTCAAAACCCCAGAGCAAAGCAGACGGAGTGATTACAGGCTCTCAGGAGCCTGTCTTTCTAAGCTTCTCTGCTTCAGAACCAAAACTAGAGGAATAGGGGACAGCAAAAAGCCAACATTATTAATTCTTTCCCTTCTGGGGTCACACATGCTCAGTTGTGACCAACTCTTTTGTGACCCTATGGGAGACGCTATGGACTGTTTCCTGCCAGGCTCCTCTGTCCATGAGCTTTCCCAGGCAAGAATAGTGAAGTGGATTGCTATTTCCTACTGCAGGGGATCTTCCCAATCCAGGGACCGACCCATGTCTCTTGCGTCTCCTGTGCACTTCAGGTGGATTCTTACTACTGAGCCACTGGGTAATCCTTTGGGGTCATGGACATGGACCCTTTTAAGAATCCCCTTAAAGATCTCCAGGAAAGATTTTCCTTCCATTTTTAGTTCTGTGTCCTCAGTTTTCTTTAGGGAAGCCATAAGGATATGTAGGGCTTCCCTGGTGGCGCAGATGGTAAGGCATCTGTCTGTAATGCAGGAAACCCAGTTTTGATCCCTGGGTCAGGAAGATCCGCTGGAGAAGGGAATGGCAACCCACTCCAGTATTCTTGCCTGGAGAAACCCATGGACAGAGGAGCCTGGCGGGCTATAGTTCATGAGGTCGCAGAGTTGGACATGACTGACTGACTAACACACAGGAATATGAATGTAGGAGTCTCGTGGAAAGCAAGCTGAAGGGACTTTTTGTTGGGTTTGGCTACAACTCTCTGAAAATGGTAAAGCAGGCAGAAAACACCCAATCTTTGATTTCTCTGTGCTTCAGTTATCTCTTCTGTAAACTGGGGGCAATAAGAGTAGCCTACCTCTTGGGCTGTTACAAGGATTATAGGAATTAAACATATGAGACTCTTGTTTTGTTGTTTAGTCGCTCAGTCGTGTCCAACTCTTTTGCAACTCCATGGACTGTAGCCTGCCAGGCTCCTCTGTCCATGGACCTTCCCAGGCAAAAATACTGGAGTGGGTTGCCATTTCTTTCTTTAGGGGGCCTTCCCGGCCCAGGATCAAACCCACATCTCCTGCATTGCAGGCAGATTCTTTACCACTGAGCCACCTGGGATCTTAGTTAATTGCCAGATAAATGTTGGACACTGTTATGGCCACTGGGGTGACTGTTAGTGCACTGGGAGCACTGGAAATGGCCTGAAAGCAACATCTCACCTCAGGTGGGTGTGTCCTAGGTGGGGGAGGGGAGGGTGGGGGACACTTACGTTGACCTGTGCCTCGCAGATGTCTTTAGCCTCATGCAGCGCGATGAGAACAAAGGCTGTAAGGGACACATCTTTCTCCCTGGCGTCCCTGAAGCCACCCTAGAGAAGCATGGAAGCAAAGACAGGGTCACCAATGTCTTCACATGTCAACCTACGCCCCCTGTAGGCTCAGTGGATCAAGGCAGGGCTGGGTCTCTCCCCAGTGTCTCTCCAGAAGGGCCAGGCTCTTTAGTATTCATTCATTCATCCTGGAAATGTTGCTGGTGCTGTGGATGAGATGTTGGATGAAGACCAGATTCTAGCCCCAGCCCTCGCAGTCTTCTAGGGAAGACAGATAGGAACCAACCAGCTCATCAACAGATATATAATTAGAAAGTGATGAGTGCTGTGCAGAAGTGGATATGGCATTGAGAATGGACTATGGGAGTGTGACTCAGTCGTGGAAAAGTGTCCCTGAGGGATGACAGCTGGAGCCACAATCTGAGCAGGGAGGAGAAGTCAACTCTCAAAGAGGGTGGGGCTTAGCATGCCATGCAGGAGGAACAGCATGTGCAAAGGAGAGCAAGGTTCCTGGCAGTACAGATGGAGTGAGGAGAGAAGTGGGTAAGCCCACGAGGCTGGAAGCCTGAAAGGTCAGGCTTATGCATCAGTTCTCCAACTTAAGCACACCTGGTGGGGGTGGAGAGGTGTTAAAACTCGGATTCCTAGACATTGCCCCTAAAGCTTCTGATTCGGTGCACCTGGAGTCCAGCCTAAGAATTTCTGACATTCTGCATTTCTAAAAGCTTGCAGGTAATTTTGCTGATGTTGCAGGCCTGGGGATCACACTCTTAGGACCATAGCTCTAAGGAGTTCTATGTTTAAGAGCAACAGGAAGCCAGGGGGTTTCGTTTTGCACTGGATCCTGCAGGTCTCCGATCTTTGCAAGGGAGGAGGGACACTCAGCTCCCTTATTTCCCTGTCCCCGCACGCAATGAATTGGGCAGTGGGTGGATGGTGGCGTCTTTCTCCAGTACATCCTGTGATGCTCTGGTGCCCTCTCCCCTGGCCTGCCCCGAATCTCTGCCTCTTACAATCATTTCTTGGTGTATCACAGGCCCATCCTCCTGGAAGATTCCATCAGGCTTCTGCTTCTCCAGGATCAGCCATTTGACGGTCTCACAGAGGTCCTTGGAGTCTATGGCGATGAGGTTGGCGGACAGTGCAAAGACCTTGACCACGTAGGCTGTCAGCCTGGGGGTGGGTACAGAGCGTGAGCCAATTGGCTCTGGGATCCGGAGACTGGCATCCCAGCCAACCAATGAGCGAGTGGGGCCGGGCCTGGCCTGGTTCCATCAAGCTTGTAACCCAGGGTGGCATGCAGATTATTCAGCGGGCTGGTACCTTGACTCTGGGTGGAGACCTACCTAGACCACCCCAGGCCGAGATCCAGGGCCTGCTCAGGGATGTGAAAGGCTGAGGATGTGCAACCTGATCCTGGAGACTTACCAGGTGCTGGCGGGCCGACCTAGGAAGGCGGCGTAGGCTGAGTTTTTTTGTCTGAAGGCCAACTGCTGGGTGTACCCTGCAGGGAAGAGAGAAGTGTCACCAGGGGCTGAGCGGAGGGGGTGGCTGGTGGGTGCAGACCCTCCAGGGAGGGAAGGGGCTTAGAGAGAGGATAAAGATTCTGTGAAGGGCGGGACAGCGGTCTAGAGGAAGGAGGGGTTCTGGGTAGGGGGCGGGTACGTGGAAGGACGGAGAGCTAAAGAAGAACTCAGAAGGTGGGAAGATCAGAGAGAGGGGGAAAGAATTCTTGGAGGAGAGGGGATTCAGAGAGAAGAGGTCCTCAAAATGGGCTCTCAGGGGCAAGGGGCCCTCAGCGAGAAAGGGAGCTCAGAGAGGGGCGAGGGGGCAGTCTCAGAGGAGGGGCAGGACCCCGAGAGGGGCGGGGTCTCAGGAGTGGCGAGGCCTCAGAGATGAAGCCGGCTCAGAGGGGCGGGGCTCGGGTGGAGCAGGCTCAGGGGGGCGGGGCTCAGGGGCGGAGCAAGGACAGAGGGGCGGGGCTCGGGTGGAGCAGGCTCAGGGGGGCGGGGCTCAAGGGAGGAGCAAGGACAGAGGGGCGGGGCTCGGGTGGAGCAGGCTCAGGGGGGCGGGGCTCAGGGGTGGAGCAAGGACAGAGGGGCGGGGCTCAGGGGTGGAGCAGGTTTAAGGGACGGGTAGGACTTGCACCCTTTCTGATGAGCTCCAGGGCCTGCTGCCGCTTCTCCACACCGAACTTCTCCCACTGCTCGGTGCTGTCCAGGTAGTGCACGGCGATGACCGTGGGCGTCATACCAATCATGTTCTGCTCCCCACATCCCGAGGGGGTTTGGATAAGGTGCTTCAGCCGCTCTCCGTCGACGGCGTCCTCTGTCATTTGGGCCACTGGAGTCCCTGTAACCCGGCAGGAGGATGGCACTCAAGTCCACGGCTGCTTCCAGACTTTTCAGGCTCTGACCAGCTAGGGCCAAAGGGGTCAGGGACAGCTGGGGGCATGTGAATGATGGAGATGCTTCATGGCTGACTGGCTGGAGGGGGTTTTGCATTTGTGGGGGGTGGGGTTGGGCTTGTGCTTCACAGGGGAACTCTGGGCCCTGGCTCCTGTGGTTCCATCAGCGGTAACAACAGTCATGAATACTTTTATCAGGCTTCACGCTATTCCCCAGGCTCTGTTCTAAGAGAATACCATATAGGATCTCATTTAATCCTCCCAACAACCCTTAGATATCAATACTATTATTCGCTTCTATCACAGATGAGGAAACCAAGGGTCTCCTCCCCAAACTTCACAGCTGTCAAGATGCAAGGTGCCTTTCTAGCTCCGTCTTGCCCCAGTTCTCCACCCACCCGAGATAATTAGATCCGGAATTTCTGCTCTTGAACTACATTACTCATGTAAACCTCTTTATCAGCAAAAGCTGTTTGCTGAACTAAGTGCTGCCTGGAGCCTTCTATGAAGTGGTTCAAGGAGGGGTTCCAGCTGACGAGGAGGCAGGAGACACAGTGGTTAAATACCCCTGGGGTGAGAGAAGATGGAACTGGGCTCCCGACTCTCGGGTCATGACTCTCCTCCCAACACTGTTCTGGGTCTCCTGGGGTTGGGGTCCAAGGTCATCTCACCTTGCAGGAGGATCTTGGTCTCTGACTCGGTGTCTGGGACTTGATCACTAAGATCTGCAGCTGGGACTTCCACTCGCTGCACTCCGCCTTCGGGGTGAATGGGATACACCAATGGCACCAGCTCCCTCCCACCCCATCCTGCATCACCATCGCCCAGGCCTCACTCCCTCTCCCATGGCTGACTCACCTTGACCCAGATGTTCTGGATTCAGTGTGCGAATGGCCACAGTTTTGTTGACTCTTATTCCTTCTGGCTGGATGGTGTTAAGGGCAGGGGGAGTTGCATGAATAAGAGGACAGACAGACAGTCGGTCATATTCTGGGGATTACTGTAGCATGAGACATAAGGGCCTCCACCTGATCTTAGCTGTGTGACTGGAGGTCAGTTACTTAACCTCTCTGTGCCTCACCTTCCTTCTTTATAAGGAGGTAATATAAACATCTACCTCATGCCTATTGTTGTGCAAGTTCATAATGAAATTATAAATTAATAAAGAAGTAACAACTTTTAGAAATCTTTCTATGTGCCTAGATGATTGCTCTCCTGTGGTTAATTCATTTAATCTTCACAATGACCCACTGGAGTGGGTACCGCTTTTATCACTCCCATTTTACAGATGGGGGAGGGACTTCCTCATGGTCCAGTGGTTAAGAATCTGCCTTGCAGTGCAGGGTACATGGGTTTGATCCCTGGTAAAGGAACTAAGATCCTACATACCATGGGGCAACCAAGCCCATGTGCTGCAACTACTGAGCTCATGTGCCAGAACTAGAGAAGAAGATCCCTGTGCCACAACTAAGCCAAATAAATAAATATTAAAGATGGGGGAACTGGGGAACATACAGGCAAAGTAACTTGCCCAAGGTCACAAAGCAAGTAGAACAGAATTTGGGTTTGAACCTAATTCTGGCTCCAGAGTCTGTTTTTAACCCAATGCCTCTTAATGGGCTAAATAAAATAAAAATTTTAAAACAAATAACTTAAAAGTAAAAGAAAATTTTTGAGCCAGTAAACAAGAATAAGTATTAAAGGAAAGAGGAAAAAAATAAATGAAAGAATGTACCTAACTACTTAACACAGTGCCTAGCAGACAGTAAGTGCTCAATTAAAATAGGGGCATCTTAATTAGAATCAAAGGCCCAACACAAGCTCTCATGTGTCTATGCACATAAGCCTCCATGGAGGACAGTGGCTGCTTTTGCCTTCACAGAACCCATTCTCCTTTTGCCTGGAGTGATTCCCATCTTTTCCTTTGCAGACTGAGTTCCTTCCTATGTTGTATTCATCAGTATGTAACATCCAGCTCTCTAGGAAGAAAAGCTCTTGATTTGTAGTGCTGCCAATTTCCTTGGTGTAAATATCTCCACCACGATGGATTTCAAGCTACCACCATGAGTGAGTACAGACTTGGGAAGTGGTAGACATACTGGGTCTAGGGAGCTGGGTAACACAGGCTCCAGCACACTACTGGTTTCTTCCCACCAGTGCCTGTGTTGAGTCATATTGAAATTCACAGCAAGAGGAAAAATTTGTGCACCTATATATACACACTTTCATGTGATTTTTTAAATATATTATTTTAATGGTTAGATTTATTCCAGAACATTAAAGTAGTTGAAAAAAATATGTTTGCTTCCATTAAAGCCAGGAAAGAAAAATTATAATAACTTATGATTTGGGTATAAATAAAACATTTCAATGTGAAATCTTACTGTCAGTTTTGATACATTTGGTTTTCCATGTTTCAATATTTTTTCAACTACTGTAATGCTTTTTGGGAAAAAATGACCAATAAAAAATATACACAGGCCCAACTCAGTTTTCTTTTGCTTTGGGCGTCAATATGACATGGTTTGACACCATCAAATTTGTCTCTAATATTTGGTATTTTGTATATTGCAGGAGTTTTTGGAATGAATTTTGATTTCTTAAAATATTGCATTAAAATATTTTTGATCTTGTTTATGATCTTATGTTTTGCTTTAAAATATTCATGAAAGGTGCTAAAATCCTTTCATTTTGGTTGATGATTTTGTCTATTATATTTGAAAATGTTCAACACTATAGGAAACAGTAACAGAAATATGACTGTTAATGCATAGTTCTTTTTTTCTGGGTTGAGTTTTTTTTTTCCCATGGGTCTTCTTTTTTGTTGGGTGTCAGTGCATATTTTAAGGGTAAGAATCATATGTAAAGAAGAAGTGTCCTAATTCTTGCAATTGTATATTATTCCTTTGCAATATTTGCTCTGTGAAATATATTTTCTCAAGATTTTTAAATTTATTGATTTATTTGGCTGAGCTGTGTGGCTTATGATATCTTAGTTCCAAGACCAGGGATCAAACCCAGGGCCACAGCAGTGAAAATACTGAGTCCTAGTCACCGGACCACCAGGGAACTGCCCCCAAGATTTTTAAAGTCAGAAGAAAATGCCTGTGCTAAAATGTTACAAGATGTCATATTTGATATTAAAATGTTTTAATGAAAAAATATTATTGATCTCTGAGTTTTCGGGTGTCTGCTAAAAATTCTGTGCTCAAGAATAACGCCTCACTTGCCTTACCCTAATCCTGGCCCTCCTTCCAAACTTCCAGAGCTCCTGAATCTCCTATGGTGGGCCTGGGTCTCCAAGTTGGGTTGACAGCACAGGGCGAACAGGAGCCTCTCCTGAAGGACAAGGGGCAACAGGTACCCCAAGGACTCACCACGACCTTCAGGGTCTTCTTGACACCATCACTGATGAAGTGGTTGTAGACGGCAGCCTTGACCTCCACCTCGTGGAGGCCGACCTTCAGGGGCACAATGACGTAAGGCACCGCCAGCGAGGACCTGGCTGGGATCACTAGAGTCTGCTGGTGGCGCTTCTTGGCGGTGGCCAGGCTACAGAAGGCTGGATTGTAGAGCAATTCCACCCTCACCTGCCAGGGAGAGAGAGGATGGGTCAGGAGAACATGCCACAGACTCGCTCCCTCAAGTCCCCGCACCCTCCATGCCTCTGTTGCACCAAGGACGCGCCTTGAGATCTTCTGCCTCCCGGTAGTTGTAGAGGACCGCTCGGATCTCCACTTGCTCGTTGCGCACCACCGAATAGGGGAGACGCAGGTCGATAAAGAAATCTTGCATCACAGTGACCTCATAGGGGTCAGCCACACAGATCCCTGCCCGGAGTGGAAACAGAACAGAGTGTCAGGAGTGGGGTTAGGGGACTGGGCAGGGTGGACTGGGTCCGAATTCTCACCCCTACCACTGTCTCAGTGCTTACACTTGACCGCGGGAGCTATCCCAAGGGTCTTTGCAGAAGCCTATAGACATAATACGGGTTAGGGGACTGGGCAGGGTGGACTGGGTCCGAATTCTTGCCCCTACCAACGTCTCAATGCTTACACTTGACCGCGGGAGCTATCCCCAGGTCTTTGCAGAAGCCCATAGACATAATACGGGGGCTTTCCTGGTGGCTCAGATAGTAAAGAATCTGCCTACAACACAGGAGACCTGGGTTCAAACTCTGGGTCAGGAAGATTCCCTTGGAGAAAGGAATGGCAACCCACTCCAGGATTCTTGCCTGGGAAATCCTGTGGACAGAGGAGCCTGGCGGGCTACAGTCCGTGGGGTCTCAGAGTTGGACATGACTGAGCCACTAAGCACTCATACATGGATGTAACATCGTGGCAGGGGTGGGGGGCTGGGGGGTTTTGGTCCCTGGTCAAGGAACTAAGATCCTGCAAGTCGCATGGTGTAGACAAAAAGAAAATCTCTTAGAAAGAAATGACTAAGCCAGAAACTAACACAACACTGTGAATCAACCATAATTCAATTTTTAAAAAAGGGACTTCCCTGGTGGTCCAGTGGCTGAGACTCTGGGTTTCCAATTCAGGGGGCCCAGTTTTGATCCCTGGTCAAGGAACTAGATCTCATATGACACAGTTAAAAGCCAGTGCAGTCAAATAAATAAATAAAAAGAAATATCTTTTAAAAAAGAATTGACTTCTGATACCTGATCTGTGTCATTTAAGGAGGCGTCTATACATCTCCAAAAGGCAGTTACTCTTTGACCCCTAAAATATGCTCAACTCCAATAATAAAAATAATACTTTACACTCATTGAACATGTACAACGTGGCCGGCACTATTATAACTATTATAAAATCCCAACACTTTGAGTAGTTACTCTTTCGGTTGTGCCCATTTTATGGATAAGCATAAAGAGGCTGAGTAACTTGATTAAGGCCACACGGCTGCCCAGAGAAAGATGTGGGATTTGGACTCAGGGACTTGGGCTTGGGAAGCGCCCCGCTTTTAACGATACTCTTTCTTTACCCCACAAGAGCTCTTAAGACTAAAATTTTCAAGTTCTATTGGTTGCGTGCATGCTAAGTTGCTTCAGTTGTGTCTGACTCTTTGCGACACTCTGGACTGTAGCCCACCAGGCTCCTCTGTCTGTGGTATTCTCCAGGCAAGAATACTGGAGTGGGAAGCCATTTCCTCCTCCAGGGGATCTTCATGACCCAGGGATTGAACCCGCATCTCTTATGTCTCCTACATTGGCAGGCGGGTTCTTTACCACTAGCACCACCCAGGAAGCCCCATTCTATTGGTTACAAGGCTACAATCTTTATTCTGAAGCTTGGATTCCTAAAAGTTTCATTCATTGGTGACCCTGGAAAAGTCACCTTCTTTCCCTGGCTTCAGTGTTCTCATTTATGGTACCAATCTCATAGGGTAGTTGTGAGCATTCAATGAGTTAATGATATTAAAAAGATGTCACAGGCAAGATGTAAAACCACAGGGATTCTGCACAGCTCCCCTGGAACATTTTGAATGGCACAACTAGGAGAATGGGTTGCTACTGGAATCTAGCAGATAGAGACCATGAAGATTATCAACATCTTCTATCGTACAGGACAGTCTCCTGCCACATAGAGTGACCCAGCCCAGAATCACATCAATGAGGAGGTTGAGAAATGCTGGTGGAGGGAAGATGTTTCCTAACATTCATGGCCATACAGATCTCCCAGGAATCATGTAACAAAATACATGTCTGACTCAGCAGGTCAGGAGTACAAGATTTCTGAATGTCTTATGGTGATGGTTTAGTCACTAAGTCATGTCCAACTCTTGCGACCCCATGGACTATATCCTGCCAGGCTCCTCTGTCCATGGGATTCTCCAGGCAAGAATACTGGAATGGGTTGCCATTTCCTTCTCCAGGAGATCTTCCCAACCCAGGGGTCAAACCCAGGTCTCCTGCATTGCAGGCAGATTCTTTACTTACTGAGCCATAAAGGAAGCCTAAATGTCTTATACACATTGCTATATTTTAAATGGACAACAAATAAGGACCTACTGTATAGCACAGGGAAGTCTGTTCAATGTTTTGTGGCAGTCTGGATGGGAGGGGAGTTTGGGGGAGAATGGATACATGGATATGTATGGCTGAGTCTCTTCACTGCCTACCTGAAACTATCACAACACTGTTCATCGGCTATACTTCAATATAAAATAAAAAAGTTAAAAAAAAAAAGATATTGAATGTCTAACAAACTCCCAGGTAAAGCTCCTTTACCAGATTGCAACTAGTCCAGGGAACACGCTTAGGGGGCAAGGGTCTAATGGTAGTTTTTAACATTTTTTTTTTCAAGCTGCAGGAACATTTTTAGGTAAAGGAAACCTCAAACAGAACCTTGGTATACAGAAATGTACAACAGGCAAATATGAAGATGCCCTGATTTGAAACAGGGATGGGGACCCCAAACTAGAACTGTGCTGAGTGACTTTGGAGTCCCAGGCAGAAGGAAAACTATGTGCCTTGCATATATGATTTCATCTGCCATCATCACTTGTTCAAGAGAAATTATCAGAAAATCACAATTCCTTTCATGAAAAGCAAGACAAGCAAAGAAGCAGATTTTAAAAGTTTTGAAGCCAGGAAAGTAAAATGACACTGAAGTATAACTTATGATAAATTATAACTAAATAAACTTGTACTAGAGTAACTAGGTGTGGTATAAATGAAATACACTAAATGCTGTGAGTTTTAATACATCTTTTTGTTTTGTTTTGTTTTTTTAGTGTTTTTAATAGTTTTTCAACTACTTTAATGCTCTGGGGAAAAAAATAACCTTTAAAATGGACAGAAAATATGTATATGAAACACATCTTTCTTTTGGCCTCAAGCTCCAACAGGGCTCAACACAGTGCTGGTCTTTATTTAGAATCTGGGTATTTTGTACATCACAGGTTTTTTTTTTTTTTTTTTTTTTTTTTGGCATTCATTTTGATTTTTTAAAAAACTATTGCATGAAAATACAATTTATCTTGATGACTGAGTTTTTTGGCACCCACTTAATTTTGCATTCAAAGTCAGTGCCTCACTTTCCTTGCCCCACTCCCAGACCAGCTCTAAATCATTCATACTTGACTAGGGTTTGTCAGGGTCTCACACGCAGCCCTTGGTGGCAGTGGTGGGGGGAGGGGATGCATATACCTTTTTGTTGTGTTTCACAGCCTACCCACTGATGTTTCGATCACTCACTTCATCCCGCTTCCTCTTTTATTTTTTTCTTAATTGCCTTACTCACTACCATGGCAATATCACCCCTACCAAGTTCTTGTGGCAAATTATTCTATGTGATATTATAGAATAATATATCATATCGCAAATAATTCTATATGATATGGTGGATATACATCTTTATGCATGTGTGTGCTCACTCAGGTGTGTCCAAATCTTTACGACCCCATGGACTGTAGCCCATCCATGAAATTTTCCAGACAAGAATATTGGAGCGAGTTGCCATTTCTTACTCCAGAGGATCTTCCTGATCCAGGGATCGAACCTGCCTTTCTTGCATCTGGTGCCTTGGCAGGCAGATTCTTTACCACTGCACCACCTGGGAAGCCTGTGTGTTTTTATACATTTGTCCAAACCCACAGAAACATATGACACAGAGAGTGAGCCCTAATATCAGCTAAGAACTAGCAAAGATAATGATGTGTCCATCAACTGTTACAATGTTGATGCTGAGGGAGGCTGTGGATGTGGTGGGGGAAATGGTACATAGGAAGTCTCTGCACCATCCTCTCAATTTTGCTCTGAACTGCTGTTGCTACTGCTGCTAAGTCACTTCAGTTGTGTCCAACTTTGTGCGACCCCATAGATGGCAGCCCACCAGGCTCCACCGTCCCTGGGATTCTCCAGGCAAGAACACTGGAGTGGGTTGCCATCTCCTTCTCCAATGCATGAAAGTGAAAAGTGAAAAGTGAAAGTTAAGTCGCTTAGTTGTGTCTGACGCTCAGCAACCCCCATGGACTGCAGCCTACCAGGCTCCTCCGTCCATGGGATTTTCCAGGCAAGAGTACTGGAGTGGGGTGCCATTGCCTTCTCCGTGCTCTGAACTAAAACTGCACTAAAAATAAAGTCTATTTACCAAATCACAATGTCACTCACATTCTGCTCTCTAATCCCTCTCTAGTAACCAGGGCAAAGTGTTAGCCACCAGGAAACAAAAGATCTGTCAGGATGGAATGAGAAAATGCTCGGGGGATCTGGGGTCCTGGCCTCTGAGGACCGGACCACCATCCTCTCTCACCTTTCTTGTCCGACAAGCTCACGGCCAGAATCTCCCAGGTGGTGATGGAGTCTTTCAAAAACACGTTCATGAGCTTCGTGGAGATTCTGGTCCAGGGAGAATTGGGGGGGGGGGGGGGGCGGGCGGGCATTAGGAGAAGACTTCTAGCAGGGTGCAGGGGGAGAGCAGGTAGGGAGGGGCCCCAAGGGACAGGGTTGGAAGGGGGCTGGAGGTGGGTACATTTAGGTAGCCCCAACTCGATTTTTCTAGGCTGGGCTGTGTGCTTCCACCATGATTCCACAAAAGAAGGGGGTTTGAGGTGCATGCAAATGCAGTGTCCAATCTGGGGTGATCATAGAAGCTGGCCTGGGGATAGGTTGAAGTGGGGACATCCCAGCCTTACCCATTTTTGTCTGCTTGTTTAAAGTCCTCAATGATGGTCCACAACCAGCTCTCGGGAAATTGACTTCGGGAAATGATGTCCTCCTCTGGGATTATTTCATCATCCAGGTCACCTGTGGGTGGGGGTGGGGGGTTAAAACAGACTGAACCCCCCCTCCTGCTCCCTCCACGGTCCCTTTTAGATATTTATCTTTATAATCCTCTGAGGGGATTCCTAGTATGGATACACCCAAGGTCACATGATCACTTCCAGGGATCCTAGGCACATTTGCCCCTTTTAGAGGCTCCTTTCTCCATTAAAAAAATATTAAAAGTCATATTTTACAACCAGGTTGGTATAAAGGTGAAAATAAGCCACACTGCATTGGGTTGATTTTTTTTCTCCCCTTCTCTGATTTTCAAGGGAATGAAAACGTTTGCATGAATGAGCCTCTAAAAGCATCATTGGCCCATGCCTGCTGCATTATGTTAGCCATGTGATGGTTAATCTATCTTGAAAACAATGAGGCTAGCTGAGAGATTCCCCCAGACTTGAGGGAGATTGCCAAAGAGACAGTGGCCTTTAAAAGTCATCTTGACCCCATCAGCAAGTACACAAAGTTGGCTAGAATAGAGTTCAATCCTGGCTGGGCTTTCCTCAAAAAATGATGAACATATTTTAATTTGGTTTTGGGGCTTCCTTGGTGGTTCAGATGGTAAAGAATCTGCCTGTCAATGCAGGAGTTACAGGTTCGATCCCTGGGTTGGGAAGATCCCCTGGAGGAGGAAATGGCTGCCCACTCCAGTATTCTTGCCTGGGAAATCCCATAGACAGAGGAACCTGGTGGGCTACAGCCATGGAGTCACAAAGAGTCAGACTCTTAGTGATTAACACTTCCACTTTTCTGCCTAACCACAAAGTAGGTGGAATTCCACAGATACTTAAATACACACATAAAAGTGAAGAAAGTGAAAGTCACTCAGTCGTGTCCGACTCTTTGTGACCCCATGGACTATACAGTCCATGGAATTCTCCAGGCCAGAATACTGGAGTGGGTAGCCCTTCCCTTCTCCAGGGGATCTTCCCAACCCCGGGATCGAACCCAGGTCTCCAGCATTGCAGGCAGATTCTTTACCAGCTGAGCCACAAGGGAAGCCCAATACTCTGGAATAATCTATCAAAGTGCCTTTGGGATACTAACTATTAATCAACCCTCTGTATCACCCACAGTTGGCTAAAGAAATGACACAATGCTGGTGGGGGGGGGGTGGTCATCCATGTGTGTGTAAATCATACACACTTTGTCTAAATTGCTTCTTGGTGAAGGAAAAGTCTTGGGTCACTGGAGCAGAGAGTAGCATGCCTAGTCATTATAATTTGCGAAGAGACTGAAGGTAGAATTCTGTGCTCATGTATGTTGGGAATCATTATGTTTTTGGCGGGGTAGAGGGTTGAAGGGGTAGCTAGTGTTCCAGCTAAAGGAATTCAGAAATATTTGACTTTGGCAATGGCTGCTTTTGAGAGGTGTCTGCAGATAATTCAGTTTCAACAAAGCCCATTGCAGCACAGAAGTCCTCTAATTAAGACATATCAAAAGATGTTTTTAAAAAACAAAAAGAGAAAAGGAGAGGAACTTCCCTGGTGGTCCAGTGGTTAAGGTCCTGAAGTTCCACTGCAGGGGGCACAGTTTCAATCCCTAGTCAGGGAACTAAGATTCTGCATGCCACATGGCATAATCAAAAATTTTAAAAACTGAATAATGGTGGGATCAGGCCACACCAGGCTCCTCTGTCTCTCAACAGATGGCAGTGGAGACTCTTGTCAGTTCTGTAAAGGCCACTTTGTGGTGAGACCATTCTGATTTTGCTTAAAGGGGGCTTCTAAGAGAAGCCCTGGCTTTGCCTAAGATTGATGTGGCCTGAGATGTAGAGTTTTGACTGTGTACATGTCTATCCAAAACCGAATGAATGAATGAATGATCGAACATTGATTGGGCAAAGGTTGAGCAGCTCTCTTAAGAAGGCAACATGAATTAGTTTTCTTTGGTAAAGGCAAGCTTAGAACCCATCTCAGGTCTTCCTACTGGCAACTAGTGTGACCAGCTTTATCTTCTAGAACGTTCCCTCAGACCATGTGAGTCCTGGGCACTGGTAAAGTCAAACTTTACCTGTCTGGGGCCAGGGCCAGGCCAATCCACCCAGGCAGGAAATTTCCTTGCCCTCAAGTAAGGAGTCTTCTCCACTAGACTAGGTCCTTCATCCCTCGGACAAGCACTTTCTTCCGCCTGCGACTAGGACCAGGTCCTAGGACTGGACCCCTCCCTCCCACCTCGGACAGGCCCGCCCTCCCCGCCACAGGACTCACTCCTGGCCAGCTCCAGGGCGCTGTCGCGGCTGTGCTGCTGCCGCAGCTGAGTGATGTACTCGCAGCAGTCCAGGAAGGCCTTGACGCACGCGTCGCCCTGCAGGATGAACTGGGCCCGGCGCTGGCACGGGAACTTCATGGGGTTGTCCCGCATGCCGTCTTCACAGCACTTGCGCAGATCGCCGCTGTACTGACCCACTGTGGGAACACAGGTTTCCCCGCCACGTCCCGCGCGCCCTCAGCTGCGGCCTCGAAGCAGCAGGCGCTCAGGACACAGCCCCAGGGAGAACTTCCCCACGGTCAGACCCTCCCCTTCCCTCTCTAGCTGGGATCCAGAATGGGTGGGGACCAGCGGAGGGCGCACACCTTTATCCATCCTCTTCTCCATGAGCTGCACCGAGCGGCGCCGGCGGACGGCTGGTTGCGGGCACAGCGGATCTAAAGGCAGGTGGAAGGGGAACCAGATGGGTTAGGCACCTACAATGTGTCCTTGGTTTCCTCCCCACCCCTACCCTCGCCGTGATGCTGGAGTGTTATTGCGGCCCATACCGAGGCTAAGAAAGAAGTGATTTGCGAGATGGTGGTGGAGGCGGGACTTCAACACCCTGCCCTGCACCCCAGAGCCCTGCCCTTAGCCTGTTCTCAGTATCTGGGGGATAGAGGCCCTGCTCCCCGCCTGCCCTGCCTCTCCCTGCGTCCTCACCTGCCCTCTGCTTGGTCTCCAGGCCCTGGCTGGTCTTGAGGGCGAGTCCTGCATCGGTGAAGACGCCGGCATAGTCTCTTCCACTGCCTGGGGTGCAGCCAATGTCCGCTTTCTCCACCACGTCCCAGATCTGCGGGGTGGAGTGGAGGCGGAGGGTCAGAAGTGCCTCCACCCTCTCGCCAACTTGTCCATCCAGCCCCACCCCATCCATCCTTATCCTGCTCCCCCAGCCGGCAGGTCACGATGGACGATCCAGAGTTGGGCTCTGGACTGCGTCCTTTCCCAGCACCATCTCCAATGTGGACCTTTGTCCACCCACATTCTCATCCTTGACTTGACTTCCACCCATCCCCGTGTCTATATCCATTTGGACCTCTATGCTCAACCCATCTGCTCCTCTCCAGCACCATTCCCAGGTGGCTCAGTGGTAAAGAATCTGCCTGCCAATGCAGGAGACACAGGTCCCATCCCTGGGTGGGGAAGGTCCCCTGGAGAAGGAAATGGCAACCCACTCCAGTATTCTTGCCTGGGAAATGCCATGGACAGAGAAGCCTGGTGGGCTACAGTCCATGGAGTTGAAAAAGAGTTGGACAGGACTGAGTGACTGACGACAACAAGCATCATTCCCGCCTCACCCCAATGTCATCTCTGAACCAACCTCAGTGACTCTGGGGCATACCTTACTCTGGGTCAATTTGTTCTTCTTATTCAGCACAAACACGCCCTTGTCCACGGCCACCAGCCCCACTCGGGACCCCTGGTCAGCTTCAATCTTCAGGGTGATCTGTTGCCCGGGTCGATGGTGCTTCTCTTCCTTCCCACCACTTTTCACCACCAGCTATGGGAGGGGAGCAGATTGGAGGGGGAAGTCAGCCCTGTAAGACCCCAAGAAGCCCAAGACAGAGGAGGTCTTGAGCTGGACTGAAAGGGGAGGGGAAGAAGCAAGCCAAACTGGCATCAGGCAGAAAATCAAGAAAAGAGAGAAAACCAAGGGCAAGAGAGATGCTGAGTGCAAGCCTCCACTCACGAAATAAATGAGTCATAGGGATCAAATACACAGTGTGAGGAAGATAGTCAATAACCGCATAGGATCTTTGTATGGTGACACGTGGTTACTAACAGGACACATCATGGTGAGCATTTTGAAACCCACAGAAATATCGAATCACATATTGATATTTGGATTGTAGAAATGTCATACACCAGGAACTGACATAGTGGCATAGGTCAATTAGGTACTTCCCTGTAGCTCAGTCCGTAAAGAATCTGCCTGCAATGGAGGAGACCCAGGTTTGATCCCTGGGTCAGGAAGATCCCCTGGAGAAGGAAATGACAACCCACTCCAGTATTCTTGCCTGGGAAATCCCATGGACAGAGGAGCCTGGCAGACTACAGTCCGTGGGGTTGCAAAGAGTCGGACACGACTTAGCAAGTAACCACCACCATAGGTCAATTATACTTCAAAGAAACATACTCATAGAAAAAGAGATCAGATGTGTGGTAAAGGGAGGGGGAATTGAGTGAAGGTGGTTAAAAACAAACTTTCAGTTATAAGTACCAGGGGTGTAATGGACAACATAATAAATATATGTAATTAACCCTGCTGTGCCATCATATAGGAAGGTCGTTAGAGGAAACCCTGAAATCTCACCACAAGGGGAAAGATTTTTTTTTCTACTTCTTTAATCTCATATCTCTATGACATGATCAATATTCACTCAACTTATTGTGGTGATCACTTATGATGTACCTAAGTTAAATCATTATGTTCTACACCTTAAACTTAGTGCTGTGTGTAAATTACATATCAATAAAACTGGAAGAAAAAGAAGCTACTAAGGGAACTTCCCTGGCGTTTCAGTGGTTAGGACTTCGCCTTCCAATTCAGGGAGGACAGGTTCGATCCCTGGTTGGGGCGCTAAGATCCCACCTGCCTCCCAGCCAAAAAACCAAAAGCATAAAACAGAAGCAATGTTGTAACAAATTCAATAAAGACTTTAAAAAATGGTCCATATCACGAAAAAAAAGATGAAGAAGCTGAGGCTGAAAGAGATGGAAGAAAGAATGAGATGGAAAAGGAAGAGGCAGGAACTCTGAAATGGGGAAGAGGCATGGACTCAAGAGGTTGGAGAGAGACAGAGCCAGAGGCACAAGACGGGGAGAGGGACAGCCAGGTGGAGGGCCCCCAGATGGGCACAGAGAGGTGCCAGGGAGCTCACCGTGCCCATACACGAGTCCTTGACATCCACCCACACGGAGTCGGCCACCACCTCCCTCTGGCCGTTGGCATTAATCAGCGTGTAGTAGGCCACCAAGCGGAAGGAAGGAATGAAGTCTGATGTGATGGTCAAGGGCAACACGACCAGGTCCTGGCCGGGCTCTCGGTCCTGGCGTCCGACCTTCAACAGCTTCCCCTTGTTCATGATCTGGGAGGATGGTTCGGTACAAGGATCAGGAAGGTGAGTGGGAGAATGGGTGGGAGTGGGGAGGGGGGAATCTGGGATGGATGAGAGCTCCCGGGGATGCTGGGGGTTCTAGAAAGCCACGGACCATGTAGGTGTAGTAGCGGATCTTGGCTTGCTGGCCGGGATCTGTGCGCAGGTGGAAGTTGACGTTGAGAGTCTCCCCAGGCTTGAGCTCCACGCGGGGCACAGAGAGGTGCAGGTAGTTATTGGAGTTCCCCTGGGTGTTGTAGGGTAGGGCCTGCATGGTCTTGGTGGCCTGTCGCTCCTCGGGGATATTGTCCTTCTTTGTGCGTACCTAGTCAGGGAAAGATGGACGCCATGATGCCCACCCGCCCTCCCCAGACACATCTAAATCCATACCCCTGAGACCAGGGTATTTTATGTGAGGAGAAAGACTTTGCAGACGAGATTAGGTTAAGGATCTTAAGGAGATGGGGAGGAGACTGAATGATCCAGGTGGGCCCAATGCTATCACAAGTGTCCATATAAGATGTCTAGGCAGGGACTTCCTTGATAGCATGGTGGATAAGAATCTGCCTACCAATGCAGGGAACATGGGTTTGATCCCTGGTCCGGGAAGATTACAAGCGCTGTGGAGCAACTAAGCCTGTGTGTCACAACTATTGAGCCTATGCACCCTAGAGCCTGTGGTCTGCAACAAAGATAAGCCACCTCAATGAGAAATCCAAGCACCACAACTAGAGAAAGTTGGCAAACAGCAATGAAGACCCAGTGCCACCAAAAATGAATAAATAAATAATTTAAAATAAAAAGACACCTGGGCAGAAGACATCTAGAAGGTAGGACCCTACTGTGCAGATGAGAACACATCTATGTATGCAAACTATTATATATAGAATGGATAAACAAGGCCCTACAGTAGAGCACAGGGAACTCTATTCAATATCCTGTGATAAACCATGAAACAAACATGAAAAAGAATGTAAATATGCATATGTCTAACTGAATCACTTTGCTGTACAGCAGACATTAACACAACATTGTAAGTCAATTCTACTGCAATCAAATAAATGAAAACATAAAAAGAGCCCTTCTTTGCAAATGAAAACATCTCTGTGGATGGCACATCCCTTTATGCAAATGAAAGGATCCCACTCTATACCCGGGACGGGATCCTTTTGTGCACAGGTTAGGACCCCCACTCTACAAAATTAAGTCCCCTGAGGCTGGCCCAGAACTCACGGTGATGGTCAGGGGATCCCGTTTGTTCTGTGTGTTGATGCTTAGCTTGGCCACGCCGTCATCCTGGGTCAAGGACTGCACGTTGCTGCCCTGGGTCACCACGGGGATGTGGCGGGCGGGGGAGCCGTCGGGGTTCGTCACGTACACCTGTGGGTACAGGGGCAGGTAGGGGGCGTTCAGGCAGACCCAGAAGTGTGACCAAGCTCAGGAGCAGGGTCGAGGGGTGCAGTCCTGCCCAGGGTCTCACCATGAGGTCGAAGGGCATGGCAGGTTTGAAGAATTTGGGGGTCTTGGTGAAATGGATCTGGTAGGGGGAAGTCACAATGGGGATCCCGGTGCGCTCCGCCTCCACCATGTCGCTGCCTGAGGGGGGCCAGCCGTGAGGGAGGGCTCCTGGGCCACCCCTCAGGACCAGGCTTCCCCCGTCAGATTGCACTCTGCCTTTGTACTGGGCCTCTGTCCTTGGACTGTATCCCATCGACCTGATTCCAGCTTCATTCTGAACATCCACCCTCAGAATGAGTCTCCCCTCTTGCACTGGTTCTTCCCTGTCAGACTGGACCCTTCCTTCATTCTGGGCCTCCTCCCTCAGACTAGATCTCCCCTGTAAGACTGGATCCTCTCCTTCATTCTGCACCTCCTCCCTCAGACTGGACCTCCCCTGCCAGACTGGACCCCTCCCTCATTCTGGGCCTCCTCCCTCAGACTGGACCCCTCTTCATTCTGGGCCTCCTCCTTCAGACTGGCCCTCCCCTGCCAGCCTGGAACCCCCACTGCCCTTCATTCTGGGCTTCCTGTCTCAGACGAGACCTCTCTTGTCAGACTGGATCCTGCCCCCTTCATTCCTGGCCTTCCCCCTCAGACTGGACCTCCCCTTCATTCTGGGTCTCCTCCCTCAGACTGGACCTCCCTCCTCAGACTGGATACCCACTTCATTCTGTGTTTCCTCCCTCCGACTGGACCTCCCCCATGAGACTGGATCCCCCTTTCATTCCAGGCCTCTGCCCCCAGACTGGGCCTCACCTGATTGCAAGATGACGGTGGCGGACACATATATGGACTTGCCCACCAGGGCATCAGCTCGGGAGGGCTGTACTCCATTCAGCAAAACCTGACGTCTCAGTATGGCTTCCCCATTACCATCGTTGATCTGGGGGAGACAGTAAGGGTTCATGGCGGACGGGGGACCTTGGGGGAGGGCCCGGGGGGTGGGCTCAGATGACAGGAGACAGGAAGGGTGTTCATAGTGGAGGAGACCAGACAGGGCCTCTGTTAGGTACCGGAACACGGGTGAGGGAGTGAGTCAATGAAATTCTCCGGTCACCATCCTGGACCCCAAAGATGACGAAAGCTGTTCCGTCCACGTGCTCCCCATACAAGAACCTACGATGCAGGGATAGTCTCAGATTCTTGCCTCTGTAGATGAGTCTTCCTCCAAACTGGCTTTGGCCTCGCTTGAGCCCCTCCCCCCACTTGGCCCCTCCCCCTGCCCCTCACCTGGCAATGATGTTGATCTTCAGGCCATCTGGGTCATCAATGTAGTAGAACTTTTCTTCAGGCTCTAGTTGGACCTCAAAACTGGGAAGCACTGGGGGGACAGATCATGTTGGTGGGGGCCCAGCACTGGGCCCAGCCTGATGCACGCCCCCATCCCCCCAACCCCAGCTCCCTGGTCCTCTTACCATATTCCTTCACCTCAAAGTCAGCGGAGAAGACCTGCTGCGGAGAGTCTTCATAGTGGGCTTTGATCTTCCAGACCCCCATGCTGTGGGGAGGGCAGGCTGGTGATCTGGGCAGACCTGGCAGCCCCCCACTCCCTCTCCTGGGGTAGGGGAGCCCCAAACCCCCTCCGGGAAGGCCTGACATACTTCACCAGCTCTGGAATATTCCAGGACAAGGCCAAGATGCCAAATTGGTTGTGAGAAGACTGGGAGTCCCGCTTGACAGGGATGCCGTCGGGGGTCTGGGGGGACACGGAGAAATGGCCCTTCAGAGATGAGGCTTTGCCTCTTGGCTCTCCCCTCCTTGTCTGTGTCTGGACATTCTCTCTGTGTTAGGTCCTCAGGGGCAGTGGTGAAGAACGTGCCCCCGAGCCAGTCAGCTTGGGTTCAAATCCCCACTGAGCCCATTACAAGCTGTGTGACCTTGGGCAAGTTACTTAGCCTCTCTGTGCTCAATGCGCATATCTAGAAAAAGATAATTATTTCTCCTATATCACTGGTTTGGGACATGTTAATATAGGCAAGAGCTGATGATGACCAGTGTCTCTCCAAAAACAATTAATAACTAGCATTTGGGACTTCCCTGGTGGTGGTCCAGTGGCTAAGACTCCACGCTTCCAATGCAGGGATCACACGTTTGATCCCTGGTCACGGAACTAGATTCCACATGCCGCAGTTAAGACGCGACACAACCTAACAAATAAATGTTAAAAATGATAATAACTAGCATGTGTCTTTCTATGGTGATGGAGGACCCCGTGCTAAGCATTTGATTAGCACATACATACACCACACATAACTGCCCACATTTGCCTTTCTGACACAGCAATGTTGCATGGCTCGACCTCATACACATACGATTTCATGCATTGCCAATAGTTAAACATCAGGAGACATCACATAGAAATCTGGTTTTCTGGCTTCTCTTGGAAATTGGGGTCACTGTGGATACCATGCTTCTGTTGGTATGGGGTGACATTTGCTGGGAGCTGAACACTGTGCCTTTAGGGGAGATGTGTGTCTTGTTCCCTGTAGACCCCAAAATCTCTAAAGCCAGCTCACAGCCTTCAGGACCTGGGCCTTGTTAGCTGTGTGTAATCTCAGTAAATACTCAAGAAGATCCCCAGAGGAGGACATGCCCCAGTCTTCCTCTCCTCTCTCCCCCTTCCTTCTACATGTATGGTCCCCTCCCCATCTCTCCCTGCTTCTCTCTCCCCTCACCTTCCCTCCCTCCTTCCAGTAAGTTTTTATTTATCCTACTACCCGCCAAGCCTGCTGTCAACAGAAAATCCCTTCCCCTCCATTTGGAATTTATGTTCAGTGGAGGTTAGGGGAAGGTGCAATTAATAAAATGTATAGAGCCAATTTACAAGATGCCAGAAGGAGAGGGGGTGTTGCAATTTTACAGGGCACTCAGGGAGATCTCACTGTAAAACTTGGAAACTGGAACAAAGACTTGAAGGAGGTGAGGGAGCGGTCTGTGTGGAAATTTCCAGGAAAAGGGTTTTCTGGGTAGGGGGAATAGTGCATGCAAAGGCCCTGGGGCAGGGCTGTGCCCGAGGAGACTGGTGTGTTGCTGGAGCAGAGTGAGCCTAGCAGAAGAGAGGGAAGAAGCGAGGGCAGGGAGGGGAGGGAGTAGGTCTTGCAGAGTCTTGTGGGCTGCAGGAGGACTTGAAAGTGTGTTCTCAGGCAAGTGGGAGCCCTGGAGGGCTGGGGGCAGAGAAGCGGGCAGGGCCTGACTCAAGTGCTCACGGGCGCCCTCTGGCGGCACTAGAGAATTAGTGTCTGTCACCATCCCACTCTTCGGATGAAGAAACAGACTCGGAAAGGTGAAGTGACCTGTCCAGAGTCACACAGTGACCGGGCGTCTATCTGGAGCTAGAATCCACAGGCGCAAGTAAGCTTCGCCCCACGTGGTCACCTTGGGTCCCCGCCCCCTCTCCCGACCTCTCCATGTGCCTCTCTGACTTTGGGTCTCCGCGGGTGGCTCTTTCTCTGTCTCGATCTCTTTGTCTCTCCCGGAGTCTCAGCCCCGGGTAGGTCTGGGGCCCCGGTTGGCTGGTACCTCGATGCTGACGATAACCGTCTGGCCCACGGGCAGCAGCTTGTGGTCGACAGTGAAGACCCGATAGAGGACTGAGAGGCGGTGGCAGAGAAAGAGAGCGTTGGGTGAGACTCCGCCCCCGCCCCCAGCCCTGCCCCGCCCCCACCCCGCCTTCTCCAGCCACCCCTCCCCGCCCCTTACCCGTGGAGCCTGGGGTGTAGATGGTCTTGTCTGTCTGGATGAAGAGGTACCCGCTCTGAAGGCTGATCAGCACCACCTTCTCCACCACAACACCCCCGAAGGTCGCGAGGACAGTCACGAACTTATGCCCCTTGTCTGATTTTAACTCTTTGCTGGCCGGGATCTGGGCATGAACCAAGAGATCTTTAGGGGCCTGCTCCACCTGCCCCTCTTCACAACACAGCCTGCCCATCAATTCTGGTTTGCCCAGATTTGGGGAGTAACGGGGTACTGAGATGGGGGAAGGGTAAGAGAGGGGGTGGGGGTCAGAGGGAGGGATGGGAAGGGGGAGTAAGACTGGCGACTCAGAGGAGGGAGGGCTCAGAAGGGGAAGGGGACTCAAAGAGAAGACTCAGATGGAAGGGCCTCTGAAAGAAGAGGAGGGCTTGGAGGGGGAGGGGCTTGGAGGGACGGGGGGGTCAGAAATGGGAAAGGACCCAGAGATCCTAGGGCTTGGAAGGAGGCGGGCTTGAGAGAGATCAGGGGTCTACTGTATAGCACAGGGACCTCTGCTCAATATTATGTAACAGCCTAATGGGGCAAGAATTTGAAAAAGAACAGATACATGTATATGTATCACTGAATCACTTGACTGTACACCTGAAATTACTGCAACATTGCTAATCAATTATGCTCCAGTATAAATTAAAAGTTTTTTTTTTTTTTTTTTTTTAAAGCCGGGAACCCAAAGCCAGTGCTTTGGGACAACCCAGAGGGATAGGGCAGAGAAGGCAATGGCAACCCACTCCAGTCCTCTTGCCTGGACAATCCCATGGACGGAGGAGCCTGGTAGGCTGCAGTCCATGGGGTCGCTAAGAGTTGGACACGACTGAGCGACTTCACTTTCACTTTTCACTTTCATGCATTGGAGAAGGAAATGGCAACCCACTCCAGTGTTCTTGCCTGGAGAATCCCAGGGAGGGGGGACCCTGGTGGGCTGCCGTCTATGGGGTCGCACAGAGTCGAACACGGCTGAAGCGACTTAGCAGCAGCAGTAGCAGAGGGATAGGGTGGGGACCAAAGTGGATGCGGGGACCTGTGGCCGATTCATGTTGATGTATGGCAAAAAGCCATCACAATATTGTAAAGTAATTGTGCTCCAATTAAAATAAGTTAATTAATTTAAAATAAAAAAGAAGCTCTGAGAAAGCACGGGATGAAGCAGTGGGAGGGGCTCAGAAAAGGGAGGGCTCAGATGGGGGAGGGGGAGACTCCGAAGGGGCGGGGCTCAGAGAGGGAGCAGGGGCTCAGCCGGGTGGACTCTCAGAACTGGGGCGGCATCCGCAGGACTGGGCTCCCTGGCGCGCCCACCTTGATGGTGACGGTGGCCAGGTAGCCATTGTCGTTGCTCAGCTGGGTGTTTTCGTTTGACAGCACTTGTTTCTTGGCCGGGAAGTCGTGGACGGTGACCGAGACCGGAATATTCCCTTGTCCTCCGTGGGCCTCCAGCACCACCGTCTCCTCACTCTCCAGACGCAGGATGTTGGGGGTGATCATGGAATACCTGCCGGAGGGGAGAATGGGGCGTGGAGCTGTCATCCCCGGAAGCCCGAGATGCCAGCCCTTCCCCAGGGTGAGGGCTCTGCCCCAGTCCCTGGTCTCACAGGGGATCCGGTGACCCGGCAGATAGCTGGGGGGAAGCAGGGCAGTGCTTCACATCCCATCAACTCCTGAACATCAAAATCAGAGGTGCCAACTCTTCCAAGACTCTAGACTTCCAAACTCACCACTGAACACACTTATTCCAGGAGCTCTAATCCCGAAATCTTTAAACACCCCAAATCTCTAAACACCCAACCCTGGAACACCACATGCGCTATGTGCTAAATGGCTTCAGTCGTGTCCGACGCTTTGCTACCCTCTAGGCTGTAGCCGGCCAGGCTCCTCTGTTCATGGGATTCTCCAGACGAGAGCACCGGGGTGGGTTGCCGGTGCCCTCCTCCAGGGGATCTTCCCAACCCAGGGATCGAACCCGTGTCTCCTGTGTCTCCTGCATTGCAGGATTCCTTACCTGCTGAGCCACCAGGGCAGCCCAGAACATCCCAAACTTCTCCCTAAACCTGTGGCACCCCAGACCCAGATCCATGCCCTCAGTCACATACACCCATAAGAAATCTCTAGACCCTTAAAACCTGAAACTGCAAACTCCCAGAATCTATGATGGTCAAATGTCCAGGACGCCAAATCACCTCTCCTGCAGAATCACTCATCACTGCACACACGCCCTACACATGCAGGGCTGCTTACCACAAATGCATACTCCCATCTCTGAAGCGGCCTTTTTTGGGGGTCAGGCTGTGACTACTCACATGGGGCTCCCCAGGGCCATGGGGAGACTGGCTAGAAGCAGCAGCAGCAGCAGGCTGGGACCTGAGGTGGGCTGCATGGTGCTGGGGCAGTGGAGGGACGGAGGGACGGAGGGACGGAGGGACGGAGGGAGAGGGCAGGGGGGGAGTGAGCTGAGGTTGCTGGAGGCTGCCTTTTATCTGGCTCCTGCCTTCCTCCCTCCTCCTACCAGCCCTCACTCCCCGAGGCCTCCCCCCTCCCTGGGACTGCCCCAGATTTCTCAATACTGTTTCCTAAGTTTTTCAATCTGTAGGGCCAGCACGCCTGGCATAAATGACCCGGGGCCATGTTCTTCAGCTACAGGGACACAACAACCTCCTGCCCAGGCCTCCCTCGGGGTCATGGCCAGCTGGTGATCAGGGACCTTTCCCTGTTACATCCACTTGGTAGTAGATGAAAGCAGAGGGCCGAGAGCCACCCCTTGCCCCCAACTCCAGATATCTGGACCTGGCCCTCTGACTACTTTTAATCATGCGTTTATTCACCAGACTCTTCCTGTGAGTCTATCTCTGTGCTAGCATCTCATGTCCCACTTCCAGAATCTTCCATGTTGGCATGGGGCTGGGGGCCAGGGACAGACTCCAGCATCAATGCTCCTAGTCCCATGGAGTGTTTTCTCCAGTGGAGAAAGACTCAGCTTCTTGGAGGGTCAGGGAAGGTTTCTTGGAGGAGGGGACATTTCAACTGGGCTTTGAAGTATATGTAGGAGTTCACTATCCAAGTGAGAATGTTTTCTACGGCAAGGAGAGCCTGGAATTCCCTCCACCTACTCTCGTCAAGAGGCCTGAGTGGCTATGCGGTTTTAAAAAGTCATAATTGGGGAAAGTCCCATGGCTAGCTTTTGTGTTACATCAACACCTTCTTAAGGGAGGGAGGTTCAAGAGGGATGGGACATGTGTATACCTATGACTGATTTATGTTTATGTATGGCAGAAACCAACACAACATTGTAAAGCAATTATCCTCCAATTAAAAAATAAATTTAAAAACATCCTCTTAGGATATTATTATTATTAAAAATTGTATTTAACTTGTTGCATATGAATTGGTAATATGGTTCAATATCCAAAAGGTAATCTTCCTCCTGCTCTTGTTGGTAGCCACCACGGTCTCAGACCGGAGAAGGCAATGGCACCCCACTCCAGTACTCTTGCCTGGAAAATCCCATGGACGGAGGAGCCTGGTAGGCTGCAGTCCATGGGGTCACTACGAGTCGTACACGACTGAGCGACTTCACTTTCGCTGTTCACTTTTATGCATTGGAGAAGGAAATGGCAACCCACTGCAGTGTTCTTGCCTGGAGAATCCCAGGGATGGGGTCGCACAGAGACGGACACGACTGAAGTAACTTAGCAGCAGCAGCAGCAGCAGGGTCTCAGACATGACCATGTAACCAAGTCTCATGTTTCTCTCCAGAGGTATATTATACATTTACGAACATTCACACGTTTCAAAAACAAATATCAGAAAGCTCTACACACTCTTCTTCCTGGTCTCCCTGGGTTACACCTTGCTTTTTCATAAACAATATACCATAGAGATTGTTTCATTATCAGAGCACAGAGAGCTTCCTTGTTCTTACAGGCTGTGACAGTAACCAGTCATCTACTGATGGACAGACAGACTTCCTATTGTTATAAAACCATGCTCCCTGCAGAGATAATCTGCATTATTGCCCAGTTCTTGCCCAGTTATTGCCCAGTTCTCATGATTATTAACTGGTAAACCTTGGGGAAATTACTGATAACCACTTGAGCCTCAGTTTCCTCCTATAAAGGGGTTATAACGGCAAGCAACTTCAAAGGGTTCTTACTACAATGAGAAAAGATAATTCTGATCAAAGGCTGTGTGTTAACAGTAACCTTGCTAGATATCGCTAAATTCCCCTCCATAGTTATATTGATTTGCAGATTCACCAGTCTTGCACAAAATTGCCAATTTCCTCATTTCCACCCCGCCCCCGGCCCACTGCCCCACTTAAGGCCACATTGTCCAAACTGGATTTTTGCCTCAGTGTCAATTTAATTTGCTTGTAAATTGAGCCTCTGGGGGATGGGGGGAATGTGAAGCCAGGTGTAGGGAGGATGGGGGATCTAGAACCCTGAAGAGATGGAGGATTCAGAAGCCCAGAGGGTTGTTTTCCAAAGCCTCCTTGAAGGGGTTAACAGGGACCTCACTCTGATTTCCTGTAAACCATGCTCTTTTCCCGGCCATGCCCCCGTGTCCCGAGTAAGGGGAGGCGTGGAGAAACAACAAACTTGGCCTCTGTCTGATCTGATTGCGACATGCTTTCTTTGGAAGAGGAGGAGGAGGAGGGGGAGGCAAACACTTGCTTACTCTACAGAACTGGGGTTCAACTTCTGAAACTGAGATGAGGCCACCTGCCAGGATCCTCCACTCCCCAATACTTTCTTTATCTTTCTCTCCTGTCCACCGGCCAAAATATTCACCGGGTTTCCTGGTTCCGTTATAGGCTTAAGCCTTAGGGCTCTGTGATTTGTCAAGAAATCAAGAATTTGAGAAGGAATTCCTGCTGACCTCGCTCTCCCTGTGAGGTTGCCTGCCCCTCCCTCAGAGCCTCAGTTAGTCCATCTGAACAATGGGGTTGATGGCAGTTCCTGCCGCTTTGTTTTTTATTTTTTATTTCAGCCACACCGTGCAGCAGGCAGGTGGGATCTTAGTTCCCCCGACCAGGGATCGAAACTGCCCCCCTGCATTTGAAGCGCAGTCTTAACCACTGGACTGCCAGGGAAGTCCCAGTTCCTGCTGTTTTGACAATTAAGAGAACCCAGATGCTGTGAGAGACACAAGTTTGATTCCTGGGTTGGGAAGATCCCCTAGAGGAGGGCATGGCTACCCACTCCAGTATTCTTGCCTGAAGAATCCCATGGACAGGGGAGCCTGGTGGGCTACAGTCCATGGCGTAGCAAAGAGTCGGACACCAAGCGACTGAGTACACACAGATGCCTTGAAGTCCTGGGCTTGGAGGGAAAGCTCATGCCCACAGCGATGGAGGTCTGAGAAGGGTCCTACCCATGACATCAAGGAGGTGACCGGAGGGATGGAGGTGAAAGTGAACCAAGGTCTCCTGGGAGGGAAGGAAACCAGAGGAATTCTTCCAGGCTTTTTTCAGAGGAATGGATATTTGCATCCAGAAGTTTGGGAGGGGAATGATGGGAAAGATAAGCCAACAGGGGAGAAAGAGAAGGAGGCACTCCTGGTGTAGACCCAGGGGGAGCGAGGCTGCCTGGGCAGGTTCTAAGTGGAATATCTAGGAGATTTTTTTTTTCTTTTTTTGGCCATGCCATACATCTTGCAGGATCTTAGTTTCCTGACCAGGGAACAAACCCAGAAGCCCCTGCACTGGAAGCCCAGAGTCCTAACCACTGGACCATCAGGGACGCCCCTCTAGGAGACTCTTACACAAACAGAATATGTTTGCTTGTTGTTGTTTAGTCCCTAAGTTGTGCCCAACTCTTTTGCAACACCATGGATTGTAGCCCACCAGGGCCTTCTGTCCATGGGATTTCCCTGGCAAGAATCCTGGAGTGAGTTGCCATTTCCTTCTCCAGAGGATCTTCTTGGATCAGGGATTGAGCCTAAGTCATTTGCATTGGCAGGTGGATCCCTTGCCACTGAGCCACCAGAGAAACCCAAAATATTTGTTATTTATCTGAAATACAGATTTAACTGGGCATCTTGTATTTTGTCTGGCAACCCTAGCTAGGCTGCAAATAGAATGGGGGGGCAGAAACGGGCGTGATTTCTGAGTTACGGGAGCCCAGGTGCCCCTCTCCCCTTCAGTCCCCTGCATTTGCCTTATTGTGATCTCCTGGCTGCACCCCAACCCCACCCTTTCCCCACACAGGCATGGCCACATCTGGGAGCAGCGGACACCCATCTTCCTCACCCTTCACTCCCGCCCATTCCAGGATGGGTGCTACACTGCTTTCTGGGAATTTCTCTCCAGGACCCAGAGCCTGGCCCCACCTCCCCCTCCCCCACCAGGCTCCCCTTTCTTCCCTACTTGTTACTCATTAACTTGGGTTAACCTTGATCTGATGGAACCCATCCATTTGCCCTCTGGCTCCTTTCCCCCCACCTACTCATGCATATGCAAGCAGAGACACTAGGGACCCTCTACCTTGGGGAATGCAGGGGCCAGGGGTGTTTTGTTTTTTTTTCCCTTGAACGTGCCATTCAGCTTGAAGGATCTTAGTTCCCCAACCAGGGATTGAACCCAGGCCATCAGCAGTGACGGTGGAGTCCTAACCACTGGACCACCAGGGAATTCCAAGCCAAAAGTTTTGACTCCAGCTTTGCTTTCTCTCAGCCTCTGTTGCTCATCTTTAAATTAGACATTGCAGCTACTGAACTTCCCTCTGAGTTTTGGGTGACAGCACATATCATCAGGCAAGCTAGTGCTCAGACAGGCGCCCAGCACTTGGTGCAAGCAGGATGTAATGAACTGTATTTTTATTTTTACTAACACCTGCTTCTCCTCTCTCTTGCCTTATTTCAGTGACAGCCCCTCCAGGCCTCCAAGCCAGAGTTCCCTCTTCCTCCCTCTCCCTCATCCCCTGTAATCCTCCCTGGGACCCCTTGGTTGTCTCTCCCCATCCATCCTTCTTTCCACCCCTGTGGTCCCTGGCCTCCTTGCTATAAACTCACCTCTTCCAGGTCATCTAGTCCATAGCAACTGGGGATTTTTTTTTTTCCTTTGGACTCATGGTACAGCATGTGGGATCTTAGTTTTCTGACCAGGGATTGAACCTGCTCCCCTCAAACTGCAAGTGTGGAGTCTTAACCACTGAACCACCAGAGAAGTCCCTGGGGACTTTTTTCTAAAACACACCTTTGCATTCCTTCTACAAAATTATGATGTGTAATACCAGAATGTAGGCTAGTGACTGTGAACCTCTCAGTGGCAGCATCTTATTGATTTTATGCATCTTAACTTTGCACATCTTGTTTATTCTGAATGCCTCAGGTGCTATTGTTGTTTAGTTGCTCAGTCGTGTCTGACGCTTTTGCGACCCCATGTAGCTCACCAGGCTCCTCTGTCCATAGGATTTCTCAGGCAAAACTTTGGAGTGAGTTGCCAGTTCCTTCTCCAGGGGATCTTCCCAACCCAGGTATCGAACTCAAGTCCCCTGCATTGGCAGGTGGATTCTTTATCACTGAGCCACCAGGCAAGCCCATTAAGTGCTATTACTATCCCCATTTTACAGATAAAGAAACTGAGGGCTTTGGCCACTTGGTTAAGAGCCTCTAGCTGGTAGCAGCTGAGATTTGAAGCAGGGAGGTGGGCTCCAGAGTTTCTGATTGCTGCTGTAACAGATGATCACAGTTCTGGTGGCTTGAAACAATGTGCTTATTATCCTACAGTTCTGGAGGGCTGAAGTCTGAAATTGAGGTGTCAGGAGGGCTGTGTTTCTTCTGGAAGTTCTAGGGGAGAATCTGTACCAGGGCTATTCTGGCTTCTATGGGCTGCCTGCACTCCTTGGCTCATGGCTTCTTCCATCTTCAAAATGCATGACTCTAGGGACTTTTCAGCAGCCCACTGGCTAAGACTCTGTGCTCCGAATGCAGGGGGCCTGAGTTCCATCTCTGGTTGGAGAACTAGATCCCACAGGGAACAAATAAAATATCCCGACTGCCATAACCAAAGATCCCATATGCTGCAACAAAAATTGAAGATCCTGCATGCTGCAACTAAGAACTGGCACAGCCAAAAACCAAAACAAAACAAAACTCAACCAAACAAAACACCCCACATCACTTTCCACCATCACACCTCATTCTCTGATCCTGACCCTCCTAGTATTAGTCACTGAGTCGTGTCCATTTCTTTGTGACCCCATGGACTATAGCCCACTAGGCTCCTCAGTCCATGGGACTTTTCAGGCAAGAATACTGGAGCAGGTTGCCATTTCCTTCTCCAGGGGATATTCCTGACCCAGGAATTGTACCTGGGTCTCCTATATTGCAGGCAGATTCTTGACCATCTGAGCCGCCTGCAAAGTGCCCCCCCTCTTACAAGGACTCTTGTAACAACAATGCATCCATCTGAACAATCCAGAATCATTCCTCATTCTAATATGCTTAATTGAATCACACCTGGAAAGTGCCTCTTGTCATGTAAGGGGACGTAGTCCCAAGCTGTGGGGATTAGGGAGGGGACAACTTGGGAGAGCCATACGTTCTAACACACACGAAGAATAAAACATCATCCCTAGACAACCAAGTCCCTCATTGCTTTAAACTCTTCTTGGCTCCCGTGGGCCCCAGCATAAAGTCCAAGAACGTCTGCCTGCCTTGAGGTTTCTGCCAGTTGCTCTTGCCCTCCCCCCTGACTCCCGCCAGACCTGCAGAGGAACTTGCAAATTGTTCTGGGCATCGCCTTACTGCAGAATTTCCTCAGCCTGCAATGCCTTCCCACTTCCTTCTTTGTCTGGCTGGGCTATATATATTCATCCGGGCCCTAGCTGGACCTGTTTCCGCTTGCAGAAAGCCTTGACCCCAGCCTGATTGCCTCCCCCTGGCCCATCCATGCCTGCGGTCCCCACCGAGGAATATTTCTCAGGGCTCCAGCAGAGATTCTGAGTGCTCTAGATGAAGGGCGAAGTGGGGCAGAGCAAAATGCATCATGGGCGCCTGCCCACAGGTGTGCACAGGGGTGTGCATAGATGTGTGCACAGGTGCACCTCTAACCTGCACTCCTTGAGGTTGGGGGACATTCCCAAATGGTCAGGCTGTGTTGCAAGGCACTGTGCTGAGCCAGATTCCCATCTTGATGTGTGATACTCAGCTCTCTGGGGTCCCCATTTTACATGAAAGGAAACAGAGAGGTTAAGCTACTTAACAGGCTGCACAGCAAATGTGGGCAAGGTCAAGAGGCTTGGGGGCAAGAGTCTGGGTGCAGAGCCGGCAGGGCATACCATGCTAAAGGGCAGCTCTGGAACCAGACTGCTGATGTTTTGAGTCTTGAGCCTTCCAACATTTTGCTGTGTTACCTTGGGCAAGTTAAACAGTCTTTCTGTGCTTCATAAGCTTTTCTAGAATTAAAGACCCTGGAGGCTTTAGACTAGGGTGTGGTACACAGCACTCAGCCTGAGTCACCTCATTTCAGTTCAGTTCAGCCGCTCAGTCGTGTCTGACTCTTTGCAACCCCATGGACTGCAGCTTGCTACACACCACTGTCCATCATCAACTCCCTGAGCTTGCTCAAACTCATGTCCATCCAGTCGGTGATGACACCCAACCATCTCATCCCTTTTCCTCCTGCCTTCAATCTTTCCAAGCATCAGGGTCTTTTCAAATGAGTCAGTTCTTTGCATCAGATGGCCAAAGTATTGGAGCTTCAGCTTCAGTATCAGTCCTTCCAATGATTATTCAGGTCTGATTTCCTTTAGGACTGACTGGTTGGATCCCCTTGCAGTCCAAGGGACTCTCAAGAGTCTCCTCCAACACCACAGTTCAAATGCATCAATTATTCAGCGCTAAGCTTTCTTTATAGCCCAACTCTCACATCCATACCTGACTACTGGAAAAACCATAGCTTTGACTAGATGGACCTTTGTTGGCAAAGTAATGTCCCTGCTTTTTAATATGCTGTCTAGGTTGGTCATAGCTTTTCTACCAAGGAGCAAGTGTCTTTTAATTTCATGGCTGCAGTCACCATCTGCAGTGATTTTGGAGCCCCCAAATATAAAGTCTCTCACCATTTCCATTGTGAGAGAAATTTTTTTACAGTATGAAAAGGCAGAAAGATATGCTATTGAGCCACCATTTTCCCCTCCCCTCCAGCCTTTGCACAGGCAGGCCCCTCATCTGGGCCTGTGCATCCCTTTCTTCTCTCTGCTCACCTCTGACTCCCCAGGCTGGGTCAGGACCCTGTGCTGGAAGCAGACACTTAAGTGTTGGGATTTGGGGTGAACTGTGGTCACTGCTGTGTCCTGTGTGGGGCGGGCACGCAGTGGTGGCTCAATTGATATTTATTGAATGTGCAAAGTAATGGGTACTGCAACCTCAACTCCTGCCCCCAATCCCACCCGGGGTCTCTAAATTCCAAACAGCCTCTGCATGCGTTCTCGAACCCCCCCAAAAGGCAAGAAACCAGGGTAGCAAAACAAATGGGTTATTATTGTACAGCTGCAAGTGGGGGGGGTGGGGGTGGTCCCGGGGTGGGGCCAGGGTGCTCAGCATCTGTGGGGGATGGGGGCTGTCTGTCGTCTTCTGAATGGGCTCCAGGAATCTGGTTCCAGGATGCTAGGTGCCCTGTGAGCACCGGCCCCCTCCTCCCCTCACGGTCTTTGGGAGAAGCCGGAGCGGGGAATGTGTGAAGAGACGAGGAGGAAGAAGGACGGACTGTCCGAGGTGGAGACCTGATCACAACAGCTCCCGCCCGCTGGCTGTTTTGTTGACTTTGGACAGGCCTTCCCGGAACCCAGAATCGGTCATTCTACAGGCAGAAGAGTAAGGAGGTGGTCCAGGAGCTGAGCGGAGCCAAGTCTCACCTTCGAAGCTCACTACGCCCACTCCGAGCCTCCCGGCCCCGCCCAGATCCCACCCACCTGTGCTTCGAGCCTGGCCGCACCCCTGCTGCCTAGGCCCACCCACTCAGCCCCACCACACCCACCCCAGAGCCTCCTGGCCCCGCCCACCCAACCCACAGCCCGGGCCCCGCCCCCTCGCTGCCAAAGCCCAAAGCCCCACCCACCCCAGCCCTAGGGCTCACACTTGCTCCATCTGCATTTCCTCCTCATCCTCCTGGGGTAGCTGCAGGTACGGGTTATCCCTTGCGGGTTGGAACTTGTAGCCCGTGAGCACGAAGAAGGCGAGAGTGGAGCCCTCCACCAAGAGCTGGGAAGTTTGGGAGGCGGAGGTGAGGGGTGGGGGGAGGGAGGGGAACCGACGACAGCCGACTCCTTAGCACGGCCACCCTAACCCCTCCATCTGCAGTCCCTTGAAGCCCGGCTCCCCTGCCCTCCACCGATAATTCTCCGGCCCCCACCCTAGGCCGGAGTGGTCCCCAGTGGTCCCGGTGGCCTCATCCCCTCAGGAGTGGAGGGGGCGCAGTGGGAGTGTCAGGCACACGCCCCCTGCCTCCTCCGCTGCTGTCCGGCTCAGCCTCCGCCCCTCCTGGGGCCTCTGCGCTCACCTGGTACAACCACTGCCACTGGAAGGGCACGACCACCCGCAGCAGGATGGCGATGATCCGTGTGAAGTAGATGTAGCAGATGACCTGCAGAGACGGGGTGAGACCATCGCACCACTGGGGTTGCCTGGGGCGGAGGGTAGGGGTGCTGGGCGCCAGGGGACTGCAGATGGAGGGGTTAGGGTGCGTGTGCTTGCTAGCTGTCCCCCACCCCCTGCCCCCTGAACGTCCCGAGTGAGCACAGGGTTCCTACCATGACATAGTAATGCCGGAACAGCTTCAGCTTGGCCAGGTTCACTGCCACTGAACGGTGGGCACAGAGAGTGGGGGTCAAGGGAAGGACTCTGGGAGCAGGGGTGGAGGGGAGGACATTTGGGGGCAGAATGTGGAGAGGGACATGCAAGGGAAGGTAAGTGGGAGGAGAAGCGGTCGGAGGCGGGGACGGGAGGAGCATCCACGGGTCAGCAAGAGGGACCAGCAGCCAGGCGAGGGCCCCGGGCACAGCCTCACCCTTCCCATCAGTGCCAGATGCGTCCTGGAGATGCCGAATGGACCTGGGACGGAGTGAGGGACACAGGGGGCAGTCAGCACTGCCCCTGCCCTTTCCCCTGGCGGGAGGGACCCAGTGGGGATCCTCACCAGACCACGGGGAAGAGGATGGTGCCGCAGCAGATGAGATCCACCAGGAAGAGGATTTCCTTCCAGATACCGTAGTCACTGGCGCCCTCCTCACGGGACTCGATGACAATGTAGGCCACGTTGGCCAGGACCTGCAGGGCGGGGGGCAGGACAGGTGGGCCAGTGGACTGGGCTTGTATAGCCACGCTCACCGGCTCCGCCCCTGGGGCCTCCCTAGGCACCTGCAGTGGGATCACTATCCCGAAGATCTTCTTCTCCTTGTCCGACAGCACGTACTTGACGAAGGCCCAGCCGGAGCCGATCAAGGCGATGGTGATGAAGAGGAGGGCACCCTTCAGCCTGGTGGAGGGAGGTAGGAGGTGTGGTGAGACACTGGGGGCCCAGCCCTCCCCTGTCTGCCTCCCCGCCACCTTGCCCGGCAGAGAGGGGCACTCACAGATGCGTGATGTAGTGCATGACAGCGAGGCCTTCGATGGGGTGGCCCTGGCTGTTGATGAAGTAGTAGTTGATCTGGAGGTGGGTGGACGGATGGACAGTCAGACAGATGGACAGGGGAATGGGGAGGGTGGATGGATGGTGGTTTGGGAACATGCACAATCACTGTTGGATGCATGACCAGGAAGGGGACAGGAATGGACGGTTCCAATCAGGATGGCGAGTGGACAGAGAAAGAGACAGTCACAGCCGTGACAATGGAGGGAAGATCATAGTTGGACAGATGGACAGTTAGACAATCAGCCTGGTTGATAGTCACAGCTGGACCCACGGACAGTCAGACTGGAAGGTGGGCCATCACAGCTGGACAGAAGGGCTGGATGGAAAGCTGGCCACAGTGATATAATGGATGGATACTCGGATGGACATTTGGAACTCTCCAGCCCAGGGTCTGCAGGGATTTGGGGAGTGGCTTGTAGGGGCTTTTTCCTGGCCCCAGAGACTCCAGCCCACCCCGCGCTGTTCCTGGCCCCAGACTCTCACACTGTGGAAGAGGAGAGAGATGCTCTTGGTGAAAGTCAGGGCTGCCATGAGCCAGTGGATCTTGAAGACATTGTACCTGGTCGGGGAGGGGAGATGAGGGACAGAAGAGAGGGGGCATTGGTCAGGGGCAGGGGTGGGAATGTGGGAAGACAGGAGGTGGGGGACCCCCAGGGTCAAGGGCATTACGTGTTCTTGCAGAGGATGGACACCCAGAAGATGCCGGCGCCCAGGAAGCAGGCGGACATGACCATGTACAGCTTGAAAAGAGGGATTTCCGCCGCTGACAGGTAGCCCTCGGGGTTCTTCTCCCGGATCATTACCTGGCGAGGGAGCAGTGGGGGAAAGGGGGTTGCAGGCTAGCTCCAGATGTGCTGGGCCTTGAATGTGAGTCTCCAGGTTCTGTTCTCTCATTTCTGATCCTCAGATTTCCTGTCTCCCTGAGCACATGGGGTACCTGGCCTGCCGCGAGGGCTCCATGAACCCACTGCCCTCCCCCTCCGCTCACCGTGATGTCAAACGGCTGCTCCTGGCCTGGCACCGAGTTGTCACAGTTGTGGAAGTTGAGGTTGTACTGGCCTTCCTCGGCCCTAGAGCCGATCACTACATGGAACTGAGAGGCGGGGCAGACAGAGGGGAGGGGGGACCTCAGCTTGGGGGTGACCCCACTTTGTGGAGGGGAGGGGCTGCAGGCACGCCCGGACACTCACACTGAAATTGTAGGAGTTGTTGAGGTGGCCCAGGCCCAACACCAGCTCCTGGTCCTTCCCACTGACACCCTGAGGGGGACAGAGTGCCTCCATGGAATATCAGCTGCCCCCTATGGGGGCGGGGTCTTCCTCCCTCCTGCCCTGGCTTCCCATACCTGCCTGTCCCCTTGTGACCCTGTGGGTTTCGACTTGGCCTTATCGGGTGCAGCAGTGGTCCCTGCTGGGGAAACAGGCGAGATCAGAGATGGACTGATAGCAGAACGATGAGTGGACGTGTGGAGCACCCCTGCCCACCCATTCCTCCCAGCCCGACTCACCGTGGTCCACCTTGGGGGTGACCATGTGCTCTGACTTCGGGAGCCCTGGTTCGGAGGACGATTCTGGGAGGAGCCCGGCAGAGATGAATAGCTTTTTCTGCTCCCCATACTTTCGCACCTGGACCCTGGGGATAATGTGGGGAGGCTGAAGGCTGAGGTCGGGCATACCAGCTGTGCTGAGGGACTCAATGGCCACTCGGGTCCTCAGGGTCTCCTCTCTGGGGGGGCTCTATCAGTGGTCATCAAGTGGCAGCCTTTGGCCACCATCCATCGAGATGGCTGCCACATCCCTGTGTTGCCAGCATCAGGGATTATCTGTCACTTCCCATGACACCGAGTCACTCATTCTACTGAAGTACACCTTATTTAATAAGAAAATGCTGTCAGGCTTCCCTGGTCATATGTGCATGCTAAGTCACTTCAGTTCTGTCCAACTCTTTGGTACCCTTTGGACTGTAGCCCTCCAGGTTCCTCTGTCCATGGGATTCTCCAGGCAAGAATACTGAAGCGGGTTGCCATTTCCTACTCCAGGGGATCTTTCTGATCCAGAGATTGAATCCGCCTCTCCTTCACTGGCAGGTGGCTTTTTATCCACTGTACCCCCAGGGAGGGCTGCCCTGGTGGCTCAGTGGTACAGAATCCATCTGCCAAATGCAGGGGAGATGGGTTCAATCCCTGGTCTGGGAGGATCCCCTAAGCCACAGAACAGCTAAGCCCATGCACCACAACCACTGAGCCTGCGTTCTAGAGCTCACCTGTCGCAACTACTGAAGCTCAAATGCCCTAGAGCCCATGCTCCGCAATTAAAGATGCCATAGGAATGAGAAGCCAGAGCATCTTGAGTAGAGAGAGAGTAGCTTCTGCTTGCCACCAGTAGAGAAAGCCTACGCGCAGCAACAGAGACCGAGTGCAGCCAAAAATAAATAAATAAATAAAATTTAACAACAACAAAAGTGAGTGGCTTTCTCCAAAGCCATCAAGGTTCTTTCTGGCTGGCTCTCACTCCACCTGATCAGCTCACATGGGTATCACAACAAGGGACACCCCAGTGATGGATCTTTAGGGTAGCCCCCGTACTCACTGCAGATCCTTGGTGTTGATGAGGAAGAGAACCAGGAGGCTGCTACTGTTTTTCCGGAGAGGACACTCATGGGAGTCCCGGTTCTGGAGGGTGGGCAGTAGGGAGCTTTGGTTACCCCCACCCACTGGTCCAGTCCCACCCTGCCTCCCTTCCCATCCCCTCCTCCTTCCCCGGGGCAAAGGTGAGTCTCTCCCTTCCTCTCTGGGAGAGGACAGGGGCCTTTGAGTTTCAGAGGCCGACAGACAACCCTCCCCTTCCGCTGCCTCTGCCCCTCCACCCTCCTCTCCCCACTTCCACCCCTACCACTCACTGAGTAGGAGCGAATGCTGCCAGATCTCACCCGGGTCAGACTGAACCCCACCTGGCAAGTGGAAAGAAGAGACTATGAGGTGAGGGACACCAGCAGGGACCTCTATCAGTGGCAATAGACACATAACCTTGAATTTCCTTAATACTTACTCAGGGGGAGATCCCGCATTCACTGATTTTCCCCACTTGCCCCCAGCACCCCAATCCTCTTCCTTTAACTCCTAACCACTCAACTGGGATGTCATTTCCTCAAAGAGACCTTTGCTGGTCCCCCCCCCCCGCCCCACAATTTTAAAATGATGATGTAAAAAATAAATAGAATGTTTATGGCTGCCTGCCTTGGGCTCTGGAATCCAACACACTTGGATCTACATCCAAGCTCTGGGACTCTGAGTAAGCCACATACCTCTGAGTCTGTACAAACACCTGAAAAATTCGGTTTACAGGTGTAATATTTTCACAGGAATCCTGAAAGGTGGCTATGACAGAACAGACTCACGGAAATTGATTTGCAGTGTATGGGTACCCAGCGGGTGTTCAATAACACCAGCCTCTTTTTTTTTTTTTCCTTAATTCTGAGCTCAGATCAAGTGTAGAAACCTTCATAGTTATATAAAGTTCTGCAGTAAAAACTTTTCATCATTGCTCAGAACTGATCAGCCTTTCATACATGTACACCCACAACCCTCACTTACCCACCAATAAGCCCCTTAATTATCCAGTCACCTTTACACACACACACCCAAAGACACACACACACCCAAACACACACACCCCTTGTTTTAAATTATTTTGCTTCTCAGAACTACAGAGATCATGCATCAGGTACACCGGGTGGTCGTCTGATGCTCAGATTTGGCTACTTTCATCACTGATCCACTTTAGTAAGAGCAGATCTCAGAGAACAGCCTCTTATTCTGACTGCAGGAACTGGGGCTGTCCCATTCACTAGTAGGCTCCCCTCTCACCAGCTCAGTGCCTAGCACATATAGCCTGAGAAATTATTCCTCAGTTACAGATGAGCAAATAGAAACTCAGAGAGACCAAAGGACTTGCCCAAGATCACAAGGGTGAGGCAGAGCTAGGATGTGAATCCAAAATTGGGGGGGAGGGGGGTGGGCTCAGAAACTCGTGCACCTCTCCCTCCTCCAGCAAATTCCCCAAAGCCCCTCACCAGCGGGGCCTTCTCTTCTGTATTCTGGCAGCCTAGCCTCAGGAGGCTCAGATCCACCTCCAGGGAGCCGTTGGTGTAGAAACCAAAGCTGTTCAGTTGGATGTCTGCTCGCTTCTCCCCCTGCCGGAGACCAAGGAAACAGAGACAGTTCAGACTTCCCACCAGCCCAGCCCCAGGGCTCTGGCACGAGGTTCCGCCAAGGGCTTCGGCCCCCTCCCGGTATCTGTATTTAGGACAGGTTCAAAGGGTGACAGGAGAGGAAGAGAAGGCCACCCCTGTAGGCCATGACCCCAGACCAATTCCAGGTAAGCAAGAATGGCTCGGCATCCTCTGGCCACCATTCGGAGAGTCCAGGAAGAGAAGGTCTGGGATACGTGGAATTCTCCCTACGAGGTGAGCATCACCCGTAAAGCAGAGTTACGTATCTTGGGGAGCCTGGCTCTCACTTCTCGGAAAATTTTTAGATTCCAACGGAGTCCCCAAGATCCCAATTAGTACCCCCATTCTAGAACCCCCAGGGACTTCCCTGGGCGGCGTCAAGGGTTCCTAGCAGCCCCAAAGCGATCCCAAGAATTTAAAAGCCTCAGAGTCCCGGGTCCCCAGAGGTGAAGCCCCACCCCCTATGGGCAAGGGACTACCCCAGCGCCGCAGGCCAGGCAACTTCAAAGGAACCACTGAGGGGGATCCTCTGGCGAGACCACTCCTGGCCTGAAGCAGGGGGCGCTGGACCTCTCCATCCCGCATAAGGAGCGGGGGAGGTAGGACGAGACCACTCCAAGCTAGGGGCTTCTCCGGGCCAAAGGTGCGCCCCGCACCCCAGACCGCCACGCGGCGGGACTCACCGTCAGCGTCAGCCGGTGAATGCGTCCAGAGGAACCGCCTAACAGCAGCAGGAGAAGTAGCCACGGCCTCCATTCCGCGGGGCTCCCACGACCGAGCCCCCTCCTCTCGCTCACTGCCATCTCTGGAGTCACCGCCTCCCTTGACACCGCCTCTGACGCCCCCAGGCCCGCCTACCGGTGAGCCAATCGCCGCACGGTGGGGGCCGACCCGTCTGCTTTTTGAGCCCTTCCAGCCAATCACCGATGGCCTCTTCTCGCGCCCGCCCCCTGTCAGACACCAAATAGACAGCACCAGTCCCGAATGGGAATGCTAATATTGCTTAACCCCGCCTTCACGCCCACCAATCACTAGAAAGATTGTCCCGGATGTAAGTTGATAAACAGTTCTTCCAACCAATTGTGATGGACCTGATATCCTAACCTGAAGCGGAATTCCTCCACCCACTCTTAACTGACAGATCCGTTCAGAACTACATTACCCAGAACGCAAGGTGGGAGGGGGTGGGGCAGCAAACAACTCAATGGGGGCATTCAATAAACTACATCTCCCAGTATCCCTAAGGACAGACTTTCCCTTTCCCCCGGGGGATGTGGCTCCCAGCCAAAGTTCAGGCTTTTGGTAAACACTTGCATTTGCTAAAGCCTGTCTTGTTTTCCTAATCTTGCAGATCCACCGAGAGGCCAAAACCTGGCCCCAAGCTAAATCATGACCCTGGAGTGATCTATGATCCCAGACTGAGTTACCAGGCTTAGGTGGACGCTTCTATCTTGGAGTGAGGCCACTGGATGGAGTCCCATCCCCAGAATCCAGGACAATCTTGATTCAGGCTGAACCCCAACACCAGGCTGAGCGCCTACCTACAGCTGAGCGCTGACCTCAGCTGAAACGCAGCTCTGCCTTCCCCTTCTACTTTCAGCCTACACTGAGCCTTAATCTCTGGCTGAGTTTACACCTAGACAGATCTCATATAAAGACTGCCCTGACCTCAGATTAGGACAGACCTGTGGACTTTCGTTTGAGTCCCAGGCCTTCGACTGGTGGCTCACCCCTCTCCTAAACCTCTAATCCCAGTCGGGTCCCATCCCAATTGTGGTGCCCCCCTGGGATGAATCCCAGTTTCAGTTGAGACCCTAACTCCCTGGCTGAGCTGCTGAGTTCCAGACTCCAGGCTGAGTTTCTGACTCAATCTGACCCTCTAACCTCTGGCATGCATGCTCAGTAACTCAGTCGTGTCTGACTCTTTGTGACCCCATGGACTGTAGCCTGCCAGGTTCCCCTGTCCATGGAATTTCCCAGGCAAGAGTACTGGAGTGGGTTGCCATTTCCTTCTCCATCTAACCTCTGGAGCCCAAGTCTATTTTGCAATTTGAAGTTTTCTAACTCGGAAGCCACCAGCAGGTGGGGCCAGGTCCCTGCAGAGCTGTCTGTCCCAGTGTGGGTTACTGGAGCTATCTATACTTCAAGATGTATTGTGTACTTGTGTCCTGGAAGACGGGGCTCAGAGCCTGACTTGTCCCAGAGGGTCTAAAGCCCTCAGCCCCAGCAGGGCGACTGTCACCTCTGTAAGCAAAGAGAAAGCACCAAAGGCGGGATAGGATGGGAGTGGGGGGAGGCTGCTGTTTGTATCTCTTCCCCTTTCATCCCAGTGCCTCAAAGGGATTAACAGTGTGTGAAGGAACTGACTTTTATGAGAGAGGTGACAGACTTCCAAGCCCAAGGGTTCGAGGAGCAGGGGAGTGGTGGAGTAGGAATCCTAGGGTCTGTGCAAATTATCAAACCTGATTGGGCCTTAATGGATGAGACTGGGAAACGAGCAGGTGCAAGCTCAAACTGTACGGGAGCCGAGGAAAGGCCTGGGCCTGGCGCCCCAAGGACAGCCCGTCCTCAGTTTCCCGGCGTAGACTTTAGGGAGGGAGGCAGGATGCGGTGGGGGCGCTAATGGACCCGGTCTTGGCGGAGGCGCGTCCTGGACAGGATCGAAGTCCTCCCATCCGCCCTGTGGCCGGAGGGACCAGACCATTAGTGGGACGAACGTAGACGTCTGGAGCCAGGCCGGCCCTCAAGAGCGGGGTGACCTCAGTTCTCGCTGCTATGGAGTTGGGGGGAAACCTCTTGGGTTGGGGTTTTAGTGTCTTGGCCCTTTAATGAATGGTTGAAAGGAAAGAGGAAAAGAAAAACCGTCCAGGGCGGGGCAGGGATGGGGTGGACAAAAGGGTCCCAGGGGATATGGAAAGTGGATGGGGGTCCTTTAAGGGGTCTGTCCAGTGGCGTCTGGTGGCGCGCATTCCTTTAAGAAGGGGCGGGGCGTCCGTTGGGCCCCGCCTCCTTGGAGGGGGGTCTCGCTTTCTGGGGGCCGCGCTGGGGCTCCGAGAGTGCGGGGGCGTGGCAGAGTGTATGGGGCGGGGCAGAGCCTGAAGTGGGCGGGGCCTTAGCTGGGCGGGGTCGGGCTCCTAGCCCTGGTCTGAGTCTCCCGGCGGCGGCGGGCGGCAGGGACCGGGTGCGGCGGAGGCGTCGGCCGCGGCGGGAGCAGCATGGATTGGGGCACCGAACTGTGGGTGAGTCCGTTCCGCTTGACTCCAAGTTGCTCCCTTCCTGGGGTCCAGACCCACGATTTGCCCCTGCAGTACCCCAGCGGGATCTCTGCGCGTTCCCTTCCACCGACCCCTGGAATCCCCTCTCTCCGCGGAGTTTCCCGGGGCGGTTCAGGACGCCCCTGAGCGGAGGGCGACCTTTCAGGAGCCGCGTAGGGAAACTGAGGTACGGGGTTCATAGTGAGGAGGGTAGAAGAAGTCCTGGGACCAGGCCTGAGCAGCCGGGAGAGGTCACCTATTTTGAGCGCCCTGACTGGGCCGGCGGCTTATCTTACGGCCCCTGGGTCCCTGCCCGCCGTCCGCCTGTCCGGCTGGGGCGGGGGAGGGGGCCCTCTGGCCACTTCCAACCCCACGTGGGACCTGGAAGTCCAGACCGCCCTCACGTCGCCTCTAATCTACAATTAGGGCTTGGGACGCTGTAGGGGGTTGGGGGCTGCGAGCCTCGGCCTCAGCCCCCTCCCCCAGCCCTCCTTAGGTACTGGGAGGGGCCGCCACCAATCGCCTCGAACCTATGCCCTGTAAGCCCCAGAATTTTTTCCCCCCTTTCCTAGCCGGAACCTCTGACCCCTCCTCTTTCTGGGGGCGGTGGCACTCCTGGGCTTCTGGGTGCCCTGGGTTAACTAGATCGTCCCTCCCCCCCCCCCCCCAACTCTGGGATTTCTTTTGGAGGTAAAGTGGAGTCAGTGAGGAAAACTGAGTCGCCCCTGGGGGGGACCCTGGGAAGCGTGGCGACCGGGGGAACCTGATGCCCGCGCTCCGACCATTCTGGGGCCCCCCCAAGCTGCAGGGAACCCTGCCCCTCTGGCCCTGACTCACGCCAGGCCGGCCGGATTTTCCGGAATCTGGGGGGGATTAGGGGACCTGGGGCAGGGGGAGTGGCCTTGCCCCATTCCACACCCCTCCTGGGCGCCTGGAGAGGGGACCCTGTAGTCCGGCCGGGGCCCCGCCCCAGTTCTCTGGCCCTTCCCGGGAAGGGGAGGGGGTTCCCGCCGGTTTCCTGCCTCCCCCCGCGCCGCTCCGGGGCGGGGCCGGGAAGCCACTCCTTCTTGAAGCTCGGAGCCGGGAGGCTCCCCTGCCGCTGGATTGGCGGCGGTGGGGTCCCCAGGTCCTGACCTTGGTCCTCCCAATCTCCCTGCTAGGATCAGTTTGAGGTACTCGAGCGGCACACGCAGTGGGGTCTGGACCTGTTGGACAGATACGTGAAGTTCGTGAAAGAGAGGACAGAGGTGGAGCAGGCTTATGCAAAGCAGCTGCGGTGAGACCCTAGGGTGGCCGCGCCCTGGGGTTAAGGGGAGCGGTTGGAGGACTGGGGGCTCAGCCTTCCTGCCTCTCTCCGTAGGAGCCTGGTGAAAAAATACATGCCCAAAAGACCTGCCAAAGATGACCCTGAATCCAAGTAAGAACGAACACCGGATGGATACAGGGCTAGATTTGGGAGGACAGGGGGTATGGGACCCACTTCCTCTCTCTCTCAAGCTGGGCTCCCTGCAAACAGATCCCTCACTTCTCAACCCAGTTCCACCTAGAGGCAGGAACTTGGATGCAGGAACCGAATTACCTGGCTTGGAATTCTAAATCCACTACTTTCCAGCTCAACTGCTTTGGCCACTTGACTTCTTTCTCAGCCTCCGTTTCCCTCGCCTATTAAATGGGAGAGGCTCCCACAGTTATTAAACGAGTGATTCTGGGCCAGTGACTCATGGTGTGAGCCTCGGTTTTCCTCTCCTGTGAGTTGGGGATGACGATGTCCTTGTAGGGGCTCATATGAAGATTAAGATAGTGTGTTAAAACAATGCCTGGCCCATTTCACTTTATTCTAGTTCCAGAAACCCCCAAAGCTCTAGAAAGCAAAAGATTTTCTGGTTGCTTGTTTGGAGGCAGTCTCAAGACCTGAACTGACATGAAGTTAATTAAGTTCATTAGGGTCTTCTTGGATTTTATCTCACTTATGTGAATACTAATGCTTCTTGCAAAAGCATTTATAGTATTTGATTATATGATGCTGCTACTGACACCACGAGGGTGATGCAGAAAGATGGTGTAAGCATCACATCCCCTTTCTAAGACCTCCCCAAATTCTGAGAATTCTGAGTTTCTGTGTCCCCCTCCAGGGTTGGGGGTGTGGACCAGAATTTATCGTTGCTTCTGGGGTGAATGTCTTGGGGCTCACGCTTTCTCATATGGAGGTGGGTCTGGGGGCGTGTGGCTCCTGGGGGTCCTGACCCCCAGCCCCTGTCCCTCCTCCACCCCACCCCAGGTTCAGCCAGCAACAGTCCTTCGTGCAGATTCTGCAGGAGGTGAATGATTTTGCTGGCCAGCGGGAGCTGGTGGCCGAGAACCTCAGCGTGCGTGTATGTCTGGAGCTTGCCAAGTACTCGCAGGAGATGAAACAGGAGAGAAAGATGGTGGGTGATCCCTTCTCTGGGGCTTCCCAAGGGTCCCCTGACATCAGGGTGAGCCTTATCGTCCCCTCTTCCCATAGCACTTCCAAGAAGGTCGTCGGGCCCAGCAGCAGCTGGAAAGTGGCTTCAAGCAGCTGGAGAATGTGAGTCTGTGGGTGTGGAGAAGCAAGGCTCTGGCCCCGAGCAGCTGGGTGAGGGTTGTCGATTCACTTCGTCTGGCCTGGATCCCTCCTCTCCTGTGGGTTTCCAATCTGCCTGTTGTTCCCATCCCGACTCCCAGTTGCTGGGTGACTTCCCCCCAGCCCCTGAAACCATGGCAGGCAGCTCCTTCACTCTGGTTCTGTCCTCAACACAGAGTAAACGTAAATTTGAACGGGACTGCCGGGAGGCTGAGAAGGCAGCGCAGACCGCTGAGAGGCTTGACCAGGATATCAACGCCACCAAGGCCGATGTGGAGAAGGTGCCTGTGGGGTCTGAGACAGGCTTGGGGGTCAGGGTTAGGCAAGGCCAGAACTGGGCTATGACGCTCCCCCCACCTCGATATTCCTCAGGCCAAACAACAAGCCCACCTTCGGAGTCACATGGCAGAAGAAAGCAAAAATGAGTATGCAGCCCAACTACAGCGCTTCAACCGTGACCAGTCTCACTTCTATTTTTCCCAGATGCCTCAGATATTTGATGTGAGTGCTACAAACCCCCAGTCCCACCTTCCCTAGAGAACCCCAGAATTAACCAACTCCTACACATTTGTCAAAACCCCAGCAGTAATGCCCTAATCTTTAAATTGAAAAGGAGTTAGAACCAAATAGTCAAAGTGTTCTCCGATTTTATTCAAGCTGTTCTTTCTGCCAGGGATGTCATTCTTTCCTTTTGTAATTCCTACATTCTTCCAAGCCCCAATTCTAACAAACCCTCTGAGAGATCTCAGATTTCCCTTCTGTTTCAGCCCTGTACTCTACTCTCTATCCCAACCCTGAGACTGGCAGTATCTGTGTTGGGTCTGCTTTTTTCTTGAAATTCCTGGCTCTGTTTTTTTCTTAGTATATTTTTTAAATTAATTAATTAGGCTGCACCTTGTCTTAGCTGCAGCATGTGGGATCTAGTTCCCTGACCAGGGACTGAACCTGGACCCCTTGCATTGGGAATGCAGTGCCTTAGACATTGGGCCACCAGGGAAGTCCCTTCCGGCTTCCATTTTCACCTCCTTTGAGAAGCCTTTCCTGACTCCCTAGGCACAGGGAAGGCCTCAGATTCCTCTCTGACATCTCCCTGGCCTCCGAAATTTCTCCCCTGACCACACTGGGCTGGAAGTCTCTGTGTTCAATTCTGTGTTTTCCCTGCTACTGGGCTTGGGGCTGTGGTCAGTGTGGGGCTCCATTATGTTCAGGAGGGAATCACTCTGCCACCAGTCCCTCGATCAATGCCCCTGAGAACCTACCCCCCTCCCCGTCTCTACAGAAGCTGCAGGACATGGACGAGCGGCGGGCCACCCACCTGGGGGCTGGTTACGGGCTCCTTTCAGAGACTGAGCTGGAAGTGGTGCCCATTATCGCCAAGTGTTTGGAGGGCATGAAGGTGGCCGCAGATGCTGTGAATGCCAAGAACGTGGGTGCCTGGTCCTGGTAGTGGACCACGGGGGGCAAGCAGTGGTTGGGGGTGGTGTGCAGAAGTAGGAGTCCGAAGGCTGGGCCCCCAGTCTTGCTCCTGATTGCCCCTCACCATCCCCAGGATTCCCAGGTCCTAATTGAGCTGCACAAGTCAGGCTTTGCCCGTCCGGGTGACGTGGAATTCGAAGACTTTAGCCAGCCCATGAACCGAGTGCCCTCCGACAGCAGCCTGGGTACCCCCTCCGATGGACGGCCAGAGCTCCGAGGCACAAGCCGCAGCCGGGCTAAGCGCTGGCCATTCGGCAAGAAGAACAAGGTGGGGGCCGGGGCCCTCAGGGTGGAGGGCTGGGTGTGAGTGGGGACAGCAGGGGCCCACACTGAGTCAGCCCCAGCCGCCGGGACGCTGAGTCCCGGGCAGGAATTTTCCTCTTGGCTGCTGGCCCGGGCTGGAGGGAAGGAAGGCGGCTGGGCCATTGGTCTGGGAGTCCCCTGAGGCTGGGGGGGCAGGGGTGGGGGGGAGATTGACGGGGGAGGGCCTGTGGCGTCTGTCTGCTGCTTCTCAGGAGGCTGAGAGAAGAGACCTGCTTTGGGGTTCAGGGCTGGATAAGGGCTTGGGACACCAGCCCTAGGGACTCCCCTTGAGTCTCTTCAACCCTCTGATGAGTCTTTGGGCCCCCTACCCTCAGGCTGGTTTTTCTTGGGATTTTTGGCTTTCAGTGTCAGGCACATACCTGGACACCCCTGGTCTATACCTTTGACAACCCCCTCCTCTGCCCACTTTATACCTTTGACTCCTGTTTCATACTTTCCATCCTTGTCAACATATACTTTGAATCCCCTAGCTTAAACCCCAGCTATAGCCCTTTTGGTATTTCATGCCTTTGACCCTTCTCTTAGCTTGCCCTTGACATCTATGGCCCCATTTTCGTCTGAGACCTTGATTTCTGCATGCCTCTCCCTCCACCTTCTAGACTGTGAGCCCAGAAAGCTGGAGGTGGGTGTGGGGTAGAGAAATATGGGCCTCCCTGTGCCCCCAGGTTCCATTCTAGAAACTGGACATAGGATGCAAGGGAGGTGGGAAGTGTTGTGGGGTAGAGGGGGAGAGGTCTAGCCTTCTGGCTCACAATCTAATGCCCTCCCGCCACCTCCCAGATTTTTGTGTTGCTCTCTGCATGCATTTTCTGTGTGTGTGATTGTGCATCTTGAGTTGTGGTTTTCTTACTTTTTTTTTTCTTTTCTCCATTTGGTTTTTTTTTTTTTTTCTTTATTGCGTCCATCCGCCGTCCGTCCGTCCGTCCATCCGTCTTTGTTCTCTACATCCTCCCGATCCTTCTGACCCATGCCCTCCCTGGCCCCTGCCGGTAGCTGTGCCCCCCACCTCTCTCCCCCCTGGGGGGCCCCCTGCCCTCGGCATTACCTAATGGACCCCCGTCCCCCCGCTCCGGCCTCGACCCCTTGGCCATATTGAGCGAGATCAGTAAGTCGGTCAAACCGCGGCTAGCATCCTTCCGCAGCCTTCGAGGCAGCCGTGGGGTAAGTGAGGCCTCTGGGGGAGGAGGAGGGGGCGGCCCCAGCCCGCCCAGCGGCCGGGTGGCGGGACCCTGGGCTCGCTTCCTGCCGCTGGCTGGGCCCCCTCCTTCCAAGGCCCCACCTGGACCTGCTTTGCTCTCTGCATGGCCTTGCCCCCCAAGAACCTTGGGCAGGGAGGAAGGTGGACTCGGTGTGTCTTAGGCCTATCTTAGACCTGGGAGCTCAAACTCTGTGTTCCGGAACTCAGTCCTCTTCCACCTTGCAGACAGTGGTGACTGAGGATTTCAGCCACTTGCCCCCGGAGCAGCAGAGAAAGCGACTGCAGCAGCAGCTGGAAGAACGGAACCGTGAACTACAGAAGGAGATGGACCAGAGGTAAGGCGAGGGGCTGAGTAGGTAAGGAACAAGATGAAAGGATAAATGAATCACACTGAAATGGTACCCAAAGATCTCCTCTCTAACAAACCCCAGGCCCCAATGGGTTTATAGGTGAACTGCAAGTAGGAGAAACAGTTATTTCCCACCTTATATAAGTCATTCCAGGAAACAAAAAGAGTGAAAGGGACTTTGCTGGAGGTCCAGTGGTTAAGACTCTGTGCTACCAATGCAGGGGGCACAGGTTCAACCCTGGTCAGAGAATGAAGATCCCACATGCTGCCAAAAAGATTGGGGGGAAAAAAAAAAGAGGGAAAGCTGCCAGCTCATTTAGGAGGCTGGTGGAATCTCGGTTCCAAAACCAAGTTAGCGAGAATTCAAGAAAATAAAATTATGGATTTATTTAATTAACTTAACAATTTTAGATTGCAAAATCCTAGCCAATCCGAGTTCAGCAATGTATTAAGAACAGTATTACATCATGTGGTGATGGTGATTGCCCAACTCCATGAATGAATTTAATGCCACAGAACTGTACACTTAAAAATAGCACAAATGGGAAATTTTGTATTTTGTATATACCACAATAAAGAATAATAATAAAAAAATAAACAAACAAAAATCATGATTAGTGGGGTTAGACCAGTAATGCAAAGATGGTTCAATATCAAAAACATCTATGAGTCTTATTCACTCCATTAATTGGCTAAAAGAAAAAAAGCATGTGGTTTTTTTCATTTAATAACTCAAAAAACTTAAAATATTAACAATAAAAAAACCTGCCAGATAAAAAAAAAAAAGAAAATCTTTACTCACACTTTCCAAGCAGCAAGATTCTCTTCCCAGTCCTCTTACATAATAAGAATGACGTTTGCCACTTGCAGATAGGCAGCCAAATAATATTTTGCTGTTTTGCACAGAACTCCTTGTACAAAATGGCTTTTATTGGTGTAAAGTTCCATTTGATTGTTGTTTCTGAGTGTTTCTTTCTTTCTTTTTTTTTTTTTTTTTTTAATTTTTGGCTGTACCTCGAGCAGCATCCTGGGTCTTTCTGGGTCTTCCGTTCCCAACCAGGGATGGACCCCGCACCCCCTGCAGGGGAAGTGCAGACTCTTAACCACTAGACCACCAGAGAAGTCCCCATTCCTGAGATTTTTATGACATTGGGGTTATGGCTGCATGCTCTGGAGTCCAAATGGACTGGCCTTTGTTCTAGCTCTTTGCAGTTTCCTCATCTGTATGCGCATCAGATATACACATCAGGTATGCACATCAGATATGCGTGTAATGATTACCATCTGTATGTATAGACATGGAGGAAGCAGGGACGAGGGACTAATGATAATAATAATACCTACCATTTATAGAGTTTCTAACTCCTTACATGGATCATTAGAATTCCTGTTTTCCTGAGAGACTGTGATACACATAGGAGACAATGTGTATCCTACCTGAGAGGTAGGATCCACATAGTTCTGTTTACTGCTGTATTTCTAATGCCTAGAGTGGGTTTCTGGTATGCCGTACGCACTCAGTGTGAAAATCTGGAAGTGTTAGTTGCTCAGTCATGTCAGACTCTTTGCGACCCCATGGACTGTAGCCCTCCAGCCTCCTCTGTCCATGGAATTTTCCAGGCAAGAATACTGGAGTGGGTTGCCATTTCCTTCTGCAGGGGATCTTCCTGACCCAGGGATCAAACCCGCATGTCCTGCATCTCTTGCATGGGTGGTTCTTTACCACTAGCACCGCCTGGGAAGCCCCCTATATACACTACTACGTATAAAATTGATAACTAACGAGAACCTACTGCATAGCACAGGGACCTCAACTCAATGCACTGTGGTGGACTAAAGGGGAAAGAAATCCAAAAAAGAGGGGATATTTGTATACATGTGAGCTGATTCACTTTACTAACGCAACATTGTACAGCAACTATACTCCAGTCTAGTTATACTCCAGTAAAGGCACTGCTCTCATCTTCACAACACATATAGATACCATTATTCTCCTTTCACAGACAAGCCTACTGAGACACAGTTTTGGAACAACTAGGAAATGCCCGCTCTGGGATTTAAATCCAGGCTATGAAGCACTGGCTGAGCTCCCTGAAGCAAAGCCCATCTTTTTTTGTTTGTTAAATCACGTGTATTTCTTTCTCCTCCATCTGTCTCACCCTAGGGAGGCCCTGAAGAAAATGAAGGATGTGTATGAAAAGACACCCCAGATGGGAGACCCAGCCAGCTTGGAACCCCGGATCACGGAAACCCTGAACAACATTGAACGGCTGAAACTGGAAGTACAGAAGTATGAGGTCAGGGCAGACCCTGGGGAGAGGCGGGGCCGGCAGGCCTGGCTGAGTCACTGCCTGGTGGGGAGGGGGAGAAAGAGGGACAGGGAGGTGTAGGTGGTGGGGGCTCCAGCTGTTTCTCATCACGGGCTCTGGTGTACATGGGTGATCTCAGGAAACCTCCAGACCCAGAGTGGGCTGACCCCAGAGCCTGGCCCTGGAGCTGAGTGTGCGGTCCCCTCCTTTCAGGCTTGGCTGGCAGAAGCTGAGAGCCGGGTCCTAAGCAACCGGGGAGACACCCTGGGCCGGCACACCCGGCCTCCAGACCCCCCAGCCAGCGCGCCGCCAGACAGCAGCAGCAACAGCAACAATGGATCGCAAGAGAACAAGGAGAGGTGTGCGGGGAGGCCGGGGTGGGTCTGTCCCCAGACCCTGGACCCTGGTAAGGAGTGCCTGTTCTCACTGCTTTGCCTTCTCCAACCAGCTCTGAAGAGCCCCCCTCTGAGGAGGGTCAGGACGCCCCCATCTATACGGAGTTTGATGAGGAATTTGAGGAGGAGCCCGCCTCCCCCATCGGTCACTGTGTGGCCATCTACCACTTTGAAGGTATGGACAGTTTGGGTGGTACATCGTGGCATTTGGGGCTGGGCTCTGTTGAGATCCGCCTCCAGCAGACCTGAGCCCACTGCCGCTCTGTGACAGGGTCCAGCGAGGGCACCATCTCCATGGCTGAGGGCGAGGACCTCAGTCTCATGGAAGAGGACAAAGGCGACGGGTGGACCCGAGTCAGGCGGAAACAGGGAGGTGAGGGCTATGTGCCCACCTCTTACCTCCGCGTCATGCTCAACTGAACCCTGCTGGCAGCAGGAAGAGGGGGGCTGTTGGCTGCTGCTTCTGGGCCACGGGGGGCCCCAGGACCTACGCACTTTATTTCTGCCCCCGTGGCTTTGGCTGAGACCTGTGTAACCTGCTGCCCCCCACCCCCACCCCCTCACCCCTCTCCCCAGATGGACCCGCTGTGCCTTCTACCATTGATGTACATACTCATGTTTCGAATCTTTTTTCTTCCTGCCGCTCGGCTAGGGTCATTTTGTTTTATATAAAAAATGATGAAAAACTCTTGGAGTCTGTGGCTTATTAGCAGGTTTGGATTCTGGGGCTGGATATTCAAACACTACCCTTCTTAAGGGCCATGCGGGGAATGAGGAAGCCGCAATGAACCTGGGTACACCTTGGACAAACTATGCCCCTTGCTGGGAGTCCAGTGCTTGTCTGTGACTCCGGGAGGGAGGAGGGTGCTGGCTGTCACCTCTTTGGTGTTCCCTGCAGCTCACATCTGCTGAGCACCTACTGTGTGCCAGGCATTCTCCACCCAGGAGCTCATTCAAACGTTGAGTTTTCATCCCCATGATAACCTCTAGAAAGTACAGTCTCACTTTTATATTAAAACTGGGCACAGAGAGGTCAAGTGATCTGATAAAAGTCACACAGGTTTTAAAACACTTGAACTCTGGCTTCTTACAGAGAGATCTTCAAGTTATCTTTAACATTAAGAGACACATGTCCACCACTTGTTGGGTAGGGGTGGGGCAGGGGGTGCAGAGCCTCCAGACATCTGGGTCTTCTAGTGTGAGGCAGGAGCTGCCCACTCCCAGGATCCACATGCCTTTTTAGGGTGCAAGGTGGGTTCTTGCAAACCGGTCCTCTCCTTCTGTGCAGCAGGGTGCAGGTCCCCACTTCATTTGGCTGGGTGAAGAAACTTGGGCGGCTTCCTAGGTCTCCATCAGGGGTCCCCAGATGCTTGGGTATCCCAGGGTGAGAAGGGGGTTTGTGCTTTCAAGGGTCAGGCTCCAGGCGCTGCGAGAGGACGCTGAGGACGCGTTGGAACTTCTCGAGTCGTGTGGCCCATGGCGCCCCAGCCCCTCGGCTCCCCCAGAGCAACCTCCTCAAGAAGCCAGTGGTCAGGGCCTCTGTCAGCTCCGGGTTGGGCCGGAATCCTGGGGGCAAGGCCAGGTGAGCTGGGGGCGGGGCCCAGGCACCTGCCTTGCTCCTCCCACACCTGCCTGGTTCCCTCTGGACTTTGACCCAGGAGGGACTCTGCCCCAGATTATCTTAACAACCGGGTAGGGTTAGCTGGGGAGGGGTCTGCAGGAGTTGGGGTGGGGGGGGGTGGCTGAAGGGCTTGGCCCATGCGGGCTCTGCCAAGGTGCATGGGGGCCAGTCCGTTCCAGGGGCCACATCAGGGCGCCCCCTACTTTAGGGGTAGAACCTGAAGGAGCTGCCTTGAGGGTGGAATTTGGGGCCACCCTGCGCGACAAACTTGGGAGGAGGAGGTTGAGCCATGTTGGAAGGAAAAGGGTCTTAAGGACCCCCCCAGGTGGGGGATTCCGGAGGCAGGGCTGCCCCAGGACAGGAGAGAAGTGTGGTTCTGATAAGTGGGGGCGCTATCCTGCCAGAGTGATGGTCTGAGTCATTTTGGAGGGAGCTGCGCATTCCTGCGGAGAACTGAGACCCTCTGGGGGTAGGACCTTCCCAGGTGGGAGAGTGGGGGTGGGGCCCTGTGGGCTTGGCTCTGAGGGGCAGAGGGCGCTGTGCCCATCAACGCTGCAGGTGGTGGTGGCGTGTGTGGAGCTGAGAACACCCCTGGGACCAGGGCCCGCCCAGTTTGGGTGGGACTCTGGGAGGCGTGACAGGAGTCTAGTCTCTGGCCCGGTGGGTTTGGGGGTTACCGCGCTGGAGCATGCAGGTTGTTTCTAAAGTGGGGGTCCTCTGGCAACCCCTCGAATGGGAGGCGCTCACCTCGCAAGCGCCGCGCCGCCGCCTCGCGGAATCTGGGCGCGTCCCGGGCCGTCTGACGCGCCCGGTGCAGGGTGCGCAGCAGCCGCTCGCAGCTCTCGTCCAAGGGCCCCGGGAGTTCCTCACCCTCCAGCAGGCGCGCCGCGGGTGCCACGTGCGGCAGCGCCACCTCGCCGGGATCGCTGGGTCCTGTTGGGGGAAGGGTCTGGGCTGGGCTAGGGGTGGGGTGTAGGTCCTAGCGTGAAGAGGACCCAACATAAACTGGGGCCAGGGCACCCTAGGACAGGGCAGCGGGTGGGGTTTGGGTCAGACACGCAGGCTCGAGCCGGGACCGGAGGAGGGCAAGGTGTGGCCTAGAGCCGGGGCGGAGCCTAGAACAGGTCCGCCCAGGGCTTGGGTCCAGGGCAGAGTCTCGCGTAGAGGGCGGGGGAAAGGGCGCGAAGGGCGGAGCCTCGATTAAGGGGCGGAGCCTAGTACCGAAAGAGCAGGCGGCTCGAACGACCGAGGTGGAGCCCGGGACAGAAGCAAGGGTTCGTCGCGAGACCCGGAGGCCAGAGCCTAGCGCATTGCTGGATGTGAGTCAGGGGCCGGGCCTAGGCAGGGGGCGCGGCCTAGGAGAGACCCAGGGGCGGGGACTAAGACATGGGCGGGCGGGGCTTAGGGCTGAATCCAGATTCTGGTTAGGTTTATCACTCCTCGAAAGCCGCCACTCACCGGCGCCCTCATTCAGCGATCGCATTAGCGGCTTCAGCTCCTGCTCAAAGGCCAGCGCAGCCTCCGTGTGGCTCCTTCTCAGGTGGCGCCACGTGCGTTCCAAACGCGACACCTGGAGGAAGAGACCTGAGCCCTACTTCCCTCCACTCTTCCCCATCACCGGCACTCCGGCCTCCTCCCTTGCTTCCCACGCACCTGGGGCATGAGCAAGGCGCCCATCACCGCGGCCAGTCCAGGCAGGTCCCCCACCGCCCCTGGCCGCAGCGCCACGGCCAGCTCCACCAGGCCCCTCAGGGCGCCCGCGCGTTCTTCCAGCGGCCCTGCGCAGCCCAGCACTGCCAGCGCCCCCGCCAACGCCAGCGTCTCGAGCCTGTAGAGGCGGAGGGCAAGGGTCTGGGGGCAGTGGGGAGGTTTGCGATGTTGGGGTAAGGAGGGACAGTCGGCGGCATTGCCCATTCCCCTCCTCCCTGGGGAACCGGGAATGGGAGGAGGTTTGAAGACCCTGGGGATTTCAGGTGGCTGGCTCACCTCTCCAGCAATTCCAACCTCAAGAGATGCCCGTGGGGAAGTGTGAGCAGCTCCAGGCCAGAGGCGACCCCCATGGCGCCCCGCTGAGCCTTGGTCACTCCCAGGACGCCTGTGGCCTGGCGATGGGGGGCGGGGGTAAGAGTAGGGACGTTAAAGGAGCGGAGTGAGTCTGTGGGTGTGAGGTGGGGTTGGGTCATGCCCTGGCTTCAGGCCCTACCCGGGGAGGGAAGACCTGGTAGGGGACCCACCTGGCAGTCTATCAATAGCAGGTGGAGTGCTGTGCTCCCAGGATGGTGTTTCAGGAACAGGCCACGGAGAGTATGCAGGACTTCGGGTTCCAGAGGCCGATTCTGGGACCCCAGCAGGCAGGAGGGGGTGTCAGGGAGACAGAAGGAGACCTCAGCCTGCGGTCTTGCAAAACATCTGTCCTCCTCTTTCTCCTCCTCGGCTTCCCACCAGGGCACCTCTGACTCTGGGCAGCTGTGGCCAGGGGGTGGTCCTTGGACCCTGAGCACTCGGGGCACCAGCTCACAGTATGTCGGGGGGCGTCCAGAGGCATCAGGCAGCAGCAATGAGGGTGTTCGAGGTGGCTTGGTTGGGGCCTTGGCATGAAGCTGCCCATCAGAGGCCCTGAGACTGTCAGCAACGGACCCTAAGGGAACTGGGGTCTTTAGTATCACGGGGTCACTACCTGTCCGAGGCAGGCCAGATGCAGGTACAGTGGAGGCTCCTGGGGGTCATACAAGAGGGGGAGAAAGAGGTACACAGAGAAAATAGCTCGCTGGGGTGATGGCTTCCTGAGCTACCAACTTCCTGGTTCCTGCACTCATCCAGCCAACAAGCAGGTATCCTAAATTACCTTGGTGCAGCTTTGAAGCTGAACAGCTTCACCAACATCAATGCTAGACACCTACCAATGGTCTGCAAATGAACTTTCTCTGACATGGATGTAGTTCTGCCAATTCTGAATAGTACATTTTAAGTCTGAACTCTTCCTTTTTGCTCCTCTGATTGACGATGGTAAGCACTGACCACACAAAATTAAAATGAAAAAAAAAAATGTCACTCAAAATTCACAAAGTTACATATGCCTCAAAGAAACTGAATTTATCAAACTTTCAAATGACGTCTTCTGTTAAGTTTGTGGTATATTTACTTCTGAGGTTATTAACTTAAAACTGCACACAGACTTTTGGGAGACTATGTCTACTAAATATTTAAGTCGACCCTGTTAAGGGGGTTTAAAACCTCCCTAATGTTCCCATCTCACTCTGAATAAGGACCAAAGTCCTCTTGTTAGCCCTCAAAGCTCTCACAATCTGAGCCTGATCTGTCTCTGACTTCCCTCTCACTCCCACTGTTTCTGCTACACTCTCTTCTTTTTGGTTCAATGAACAGTTCAGACTCTTGTTCTGGTTCTAGTTCCTTTGCACGGACTGTTCTCTCTGTCTGGGCCACTCTCACTCCATTATCCACATTGTTTCCTCCCTCCTCTCCTTCAAATATTTCTCCATGAGAAAATTTCCTAACTACTACTAAGAACTGTAATACTCCTTGCTCTGTCCTACTTTTAATTTTTAACCCAAAGCATAATTGATTCCCCTTCATGGATCACAGCCTTGTCACAGCAAAGGATTCACATGGATCACAGCAAAGGGGCTTGCATAACTCAATGAAGCTATGATCCGTGCCGTGCAGGGCCACCCAAGATAGATGGGTTACAGTGAAGTGGTCCACTGGAGGAGGGAATGGCAAACCACTCCAGTATTCTTGCCGTTAGAACCCTATGAACAGTATGAAAAGGCAAAAAGATATGACACCGGAAGATAAGCCCCTCAGGTCAGAAGGTATCCAATATGCTACTGGGGCAGAGTGGAGGGCAATCACTAATAGCTCCAGAAAGAATGAAACAGCTGGGCCAAAGGGGAAATGGTGCTCTGTTGTAGATGTGCCTGGTGGTGAAAGTAAACTTCAGTGCTGTAAAGAACAATATTGTATAAGAACCTGGAATGTTAGATCCATTTGTTGTTGCTGTTGAGTTGCTAAGGTGTGTCCAACTCTTTGTGACCCTATGAACTGCAGCACACCATGAGTCAAGGTAAATTGGATGTGGTCAAGCAGATGGCAAGAGTAAACATCGACATTTTAGGGATCAGTGAACTAAAATGGACAGGAATAGGCAAATTTAATTCATATGACCATTATATCTACTACTGTGGGCAAGAATCCCTTAGAAGAAATGGAGTAGCCCTCATAGTCAACAAAACATTCTGAAATGTAGTATTTGGGTGCAATCACAAAAATGACAGAATGATCTTGGTTCGTTTCCAAGGCAAACTATTCAACATCGCAGTAATTCAAATCTATGCCCCAACCTCTAATGCTGGAGAAGATGAAGTTGAACCGTTCTATGAAGACCTACAAGACTTTCTAGAACTAACACCAAAAAAGATGTTCTTTTGTCATAGGGGGTTGCAAAAGTAAGAAGTCAAGAGATACCTGGAATAACAAGAAAGTCTGGCCTTGGAGTATAAAATGAAGCAGGGCAAAGGCTAAGAGATTTGTCAAGAGAATATGCTGCTCACAGCAAACACCTTTTCCAACTACACAAGAGACGACTCTATACACAGACATCACCAAATGGTCAATATGGAAATAAGATTGATTATATTCTTTGCAGCAGAAGATGAAGAAACTCTATACAGTCAGCAAAAACAAGACCTAGACCTCACTGTGGCTCAAATCATCAGCTCCTTATTGCAGAATTCAAGCTTAAATTGGAGAAAGTAGGGGGAAAACACTAGGCCATTCAGGTATGACCTAGATCAAATCACTTATGATTATACAGTGGAAGTGACAAATAGATTCAAGGGATTAAATATGATAGACACGGGTACCTGAAGAGCTATGGACAGAGGTTTGTAACATTGTACAGGAGGCAGTAACCATAACCATCCCAAAGAAAAAGAAATGCAAGAAGGCAAAATGGTTGTCTGAGGAGGCTTTACAAACAATGAGGAAAGAAGAGAAGTGAAAAGCAATGGAGAAAGAGAAAGGTATAACCAACTGAATGCAGAGTTCCAGAGAATAGCAAGGAGAGATGAACAATGCAGAGAAATAGAGGAAAACAATAGAATGGGAAAGACTAGAGATCTCTTCAAGAAAATTGAGATATCAAGGGAACATTTCATGCAAGAATGGACACAATAAAGGAAGGACAGAAATGGTAAGGACCTAAGTGAAGCAGAAGCTATTAAGAAGAGGTGGCAAGAATGCACAGAAGAACTGTACAAAAAAAAAGGTCTTAATGACATGGGTAACCACGATGGTGTGGTCACTCACCTAAAGCTTGACATCCTGGGGTGTGAAGTCAAGTGGGCCTTAGGAAGCATTACTACAAACAAAGCTGGTGGAGGTGATGGAATTCCAACTGAGCTATTTCAAATCCTAAAAGATGATGCTGTTAAAGTGCTGCACTCAATATATTAGCAAATTTGGAAAACTCAGCAGTGGCCACAAGACTGGAAAAGGTTAGTTTTCATTCCAGTCCCAAAGAAGTGCAATGCCAAAGAATGTTCAAAAGTGAAGTCGCTCAGTCGTGTCCAACTCTTTGTGACCCCATGGATTGTAGCCTGCCAGGCAAGAATACTAGAGTGGGTTGTTATTTCCTTCTCCAAGAATGTTCAAACTACAATACAATTGCACTCATTTCATATGGTAGTAAGGTTATGCTCAAAACCCTTCAAGCTAGGCTTCAGCAGTGCATGAACTGAGAACTTCTAGATATAAAATCTGAGTTTAGAAAAGGCAGAGGAACCAGAGATTAAATTGCCAACATTCGTTGGGTCATAGAGAAAGCTAGGGAATTCCAGAAAAACATCTACTTCTGCTTTATTGACTATGCTAAAGCCTTTGACTGTGTGGAACACAACAAATTATGGAAAGCTCTTTAAAAAACAGGAATACCAGACCACCTTACCTGTCTCCTGAAAAACCTGTATGCTGGACAAGAAGCAACAGTTAGAATCTTACTGAAAGTGGTTCAAAATTGGGAAAGGAGAGAGACAAGGCTGTATACTGTCACCCTTTTTATTTAACTTATATGCATAGTAAGTACATCATGTGAAATGCTGGGCTGGATGCATTACATGCTGGAATCAAGATTGCCAGGTAAAATACCAACAACCTCAGATATGCAGATGATGCCATTCTAATGGCAGAAAGTGAATAGGAACTAAAGAGCCTCTTGATGAGGGTGAAAGAGGACAGTGAAAAAGTTGGCTTAAAACTCAACATTCAAAAAACAAACATCATGGCATCTTGTTCCATCACTTCACGGCAAACAGAAGGGGGAAAAGTGGAAGAGTGACAGATTTTATTTTCATGGACTCCAAAATCACTGTGGATGGTGACTGCAGCTATGAAATTAAAAGAAGCTTGCTCTTTATAAGGAAAGCTATGACAAATCTAGACAGCATATTAAAAAGCAGAGACATCACTTTGCTGACAAAGGTCTGTATTGTCAAAGCTATGATTTTTCCAGTAGTTATGTATGGATGTGAGAGTTGGATCATAAAGAAAGCTGAGTGCCAAATAACTGATGCTTTCAAATTGTGGTGTTGGAGAAGACTCTAGAGACAGTATGAAGATCAAACCAGTCAATCCTAAATGACATCAACCCTGAATAATCATTGGAAGGACTGATGCTAAAGCTGAAGCTCCAAGGCTTTGGCCACCTAATGGGAAGAGCCAAATCATTGGAAAAGACTTTGGTGCTGGTAAAGATTGAAAGCAAAAGGAGAAGGGGGTGACAGAGGATGAGATGGTTAGAGAGCATCACTGAATCAATGGACGAGAATTTGAGCAAACTCTGGGAGACAGTGAAGGACAGGAAAGCCTGGTGTGCTGCATCCATGGGATCACAGAGTGGACACAACTTGGCAACTGAACAACAATAACAAATTGACTCACTTCTGTTGTTCATGGTCCTTCATTCTCTAATAGGATGTGGGCTCCACTTGAGCAGGGATCTTTGTCTTTCTTGTTCATTGATGTATCTCAGCACTTAGTATAGTGTCTGACACACACAGTGAGGGCTCATGTTGAATGGGAGACAACAGGGCAGTCAGGGCACAAGGGGAACTCCTCCTTTATGTAGGATGGTCAGGGTTAGCTGCTTTGAGGAACTCCTGTTAGATGAGAAACAGTCAGTTAAAGGTTACGGAATGAGCTTTCCAGTGATGAGAACAGCAAGTGCAAAGGCCCTGAGGCAGGAACGAATGTACAAGGTTCCAGCAGACTGAACAACAACAACCAGCTCCTGAAAGGAAGTCTGTGTGGCCAGAGAGAGGAGGGGATGAGGAATGGAATTATTGGAGAGGTTAGCTATGGTTAGAGTGTGGAGGGTTTCTTGGAATCATTGTAAACCCATACTTTTAAGCACCTACAAAGTTCCTGTGTGTGTTTCAGTCACTGTGACCATGCTGAGAGCATCACCATCCTTTTCTCCAGCAGGTTATCACCTGCCCAGTGTCACCTGGATAGTGCATGGCAGAGGAATTTCTGAGCTATGCCATGTCCTGGTCCAGGACCTTTACCTGGTCCAGGAGGGTCTTCTGGTGCCCGCCACAGATGCTCCAAACCTGCAGGCTGACTATCACTCCGCTTCCTATCCCTAGGGGACAGAGATGAGGGAGATATGTTGTTCTACTCCGAGCAGATAGTTAGATAGCATATAGCCTCCACCAATGCCCAGAAAACCTTACATCCCATCACTCAGAACCAGGGGATCCCCCATGGTGCTTGCTAACCCCAGGGAACACTTGGCAATGTCAGGAAATACATTTTTGCTTGTCATAACTAAGGGGTGGAGTGCAGAGCATTCTACTGGCATCTAGTAGATAAGAGACCAGGGGTGCTGTTCAACAGCCTGCAATGCACAGAATGCGTGCCCCCCCCCCCCCCCAACAACCAAGAATAATCTGGCTACAAATGTCAATAGTGGACAGAGCCGTCCACTATTGGAACATACAGGAACAGTGGTGGAGAACCCTGGGAGGGTGTTGGGTGTCTTCGGGATGTAGAGAGCCTGTGAATACCTGAGCGGCTCTGTGCGAGCTGGGCCATCTGGAAGGATGTCCTCACTAAAGCTGCGTCGAATTGGTCCTTGCCGCGGCACTGGCCTGGAGGCCACAGCCCCTGTGGCTTGGGACAGTGGACGCTGGCCAATCACATAGCTGCGAACCAGGGCAGGCAGGCTGGGGAAACGCTCATCCTCTAGCTGAAAGAGAGCTGTGGGCCGGCCTGGCCGGGGCCTCAGGGCCACACGGAGCACCTCGAAGTGCAGGGCTGAGCCCCGCCAGCGGCAGGAGATCACAGGGTGGCCCCCACGGGACTTGGACGCACGAACTAAGAAGTCACCATCTTGCTGGAGAAGGTCCTCGGCCTTCTGGGGATGGAGGATTGGGGGGCAAGGGGTTTACGCATGAGCACGTATCAGTAATTAATGGAGACTCCCTACCCCTCCCCCCGACCCAAGGAAAGCCACCCCAGAGACTGGGTAGTTTTGAGCCAAACAATTTCTTCTTGTCTAGTGGACACACTTCCGCACTACATTTCCCAGGCTCCCTTGCAGTTAACTATGGTGTGACAAGATCTGACAAATGGGATGTGGGAGGAGCGCTGTGGGCAATGGTCAGACCTGGCCCATGAAGTAAGTCTAGCAGAATCCTACAGGTTTCGTCCTGAATCTGTCAGTTGATGCCCCCAGAGCCCTGGGGGATAGTGGAGGCAGAAGACTGAAAGGGCTTGGGTCTGACTCCTTTTGAAGCTGTGCATCCTCTTAGACTGTGACATGAACTAGTCCTTAAATGTTGATGGAGTCGTTGACAGCCTGGGGATGTTTGTTACAGCCACTAGCCCATGCTGACTAATTCAAGTTCCAACCCAGTGACAGGTGCTGAGCTTGTTATACAAATGTGGCTTTCAGAAAAGCCATTTGCTAGGTTCTTCCAAACAGATCATGGCCTTGAAATTCACCTTTGTAAGAACAGAGCACTATCATGCCAGCTATGGTGGCTGAAAACAGGGCCTGAGGGCCACAACATCATAGAGGGGCAAAGCAGAGCTGCTGATGGAGGCTGGGAACTGGAAAATACGTGCAAAGGACACTTGTATGGCCCTTATTATATGCCAGACACTGTTTTAAGTGTAAAATGTATGAGCTCACTTCATCCTTTACCAAGGATAAGAGGTAGGTACTATTATGCCCATTTTACAGATGGGGAAACAGAGGCCCAGAGACATCAACTACCTTGCTCTAGTTTACATCCAATATAAGTTGTAGGGATAGGATTTGAACTCAGGCTGCTTGTGGCTAAAGTGTGGGATTTTCACCATTAAGCTACACTGCCTCTCATGATTTGATTAGATGTCTCAGGTCCTGGGACTCCTGAAGGTGACTCCTAAGTTGGAGATGAGAGTGAGGTGCTTTGAATTGAGAGGGAGATGGGACCCTGGCGGCCACAGGTGGCCTGGAATCCAGAGAGAGACACAGAGACAAATAGGGCCAAAGGGTGGTTTGAGGAGTCATTAGTACCCTTTTCAACTCCTGTCACCTTCTTCAACACCATCCCAAAGGAAGTGATAATTTAAAGATAAGAAGTGACATCCCACATAGACCAAGTTGCAAAATAATCCTCAGCCCTCAAGCCACTCTTTCTGATAGATCTTGACCCTAAGACCCTTATCTGGGACCCAGGAGTCCCCAATAAGTCAAAGATGAGTGAGACTCCCCATCAGATGGTATACTGTCCTGTGGGAGATACCTGGCGGGACAGGGGGCCGTGGTACCAGGGTTGGCCCACAAAGTCCTCTCCGTCTTGTGGCACCTGCATGGAGCTCTCGGGGGCAGAGGGTGCAGGGGCTGTGCTTTGTACGTCCAACAGGCCTCAGTCTTCCTCATCTGTAAAACGGGAATAATTATTCTTGTTTCCTGAATGGCTTGGTCAGCCCTTTCATGTTCCTCATAGTTTGAAGACAACAGCCCACATCTTATCAAGTCATAAAATGCAATGCTCTCTGTATATGTATAAATATATATAATATTTTAATATACAGCATGTTTATATAATTATATATAAATGTATTTAAATATTTACATATAACATTTGTATATTTTATATTCTAAATATAAATATATTTAAATATATGTTAATATATATTTATATTAAGTTAAAGAAGTTACCCATAGTCAGATTATATATTTTTAATTATAAATTATATAAGTTATATTTGATATATATATATATATATATATATATCAGATTAAATTCAAGCTATGAGTAACTTTGGGGCTTCCCGGTTGGCTCAGTGGGTAAAGCAGCCACCTGCAATGCAGGTGACACAGGAGACGTGGGTTCGATCCCTGGGTCATGAAGATCCCCTGGAGTAGGAAATGGCCACCCATTCCAGCATTCTTGCCTGAAAAATCCCATTGATGGAGGAGCCAGGAAGGCTACAGTCCAAAGGGTTGCAAAGAGTCAGACATGACTGAGCAACTAAGCATGAAATGAATAATTTATCATTTTTAATTAATTTATTTTTCAGTTGTGCCATGCAGCATCTGGGGTCTTAGTTCCCCAACCAGGGATCAAACTGGCACCCCCTGCTTTGGAAGTGAGCAGTCTTAACCACTAGACTGCCAGGGAAGTCCCTAACTTTAATTTAGAATAGGCTCTGATTTCATGAAAACAGTCATGCAAATTCACTGGGATTCTTGCGAAGGAAGAAGACAATGATCTCAAATGTGATGCAAATTTTAATGCAGATGACATAGTGTTATGTTTTGTAGAAATATAATTAACAAACTGACTCAAAAGAGTATTTATGGGGCACCCACTCTGTGCCAGGAGCCCCTTCCAGGCACTAGAGACCTAGCAGTGAACAACACAGACCAAGATTCCTGCGCTTAGGCATCTTCTAGCTGAGAAGACAGAGATTAGGAAAATAAGTGAGTAGAAAAGGAAGCCTAGAATAGATCAGAGAGAACCAAGGGGAAAAATGAAACCAGGTATTGGATATGAAGATTCAAGCAGTGGAGTTAAGATTTTTCTATAGGGTGACCTGGGAAGGTCTTGGGGGTGGGTAAAGGTTGGGAGGATTTTAAGGGACCAAGTCAGGTGATTCTTTTTTTAAAAAAAAATTTAATTTATTTATTTGGCTCCATTGAGTCTTAGTTACAGCATGAGAACTCTTAGTTCTGGCACTTGGGATCTAGTTCCCTGACCAGGGATGCAACCCAGGCCTGCATTGGGAGAGCAGAGCCACCGGAGCACTGGGGAAGTCTCAAGCCAGGTGATTCTTGGGGTGAAATAAATTCCAGGCTGGGGAGAATGAAATTTACTAAAACCCATAGCATCTCAGTGATCTGTAGGCACACTCAAGGATTCTTAGATTGCACAAAAAAATCTAACCCATGCATGGCTTTCCAATAAGGTCATTTTGTGTGCTCAGTCACTCAGTGGTGTCTGACTCTGCGATCCCATGGAATGTAGCCCGTCAGGCTTCTTTGTCTATGGGATTCTCCAGGCAAGAATACTGGAGTAGGTTGCCATTTTCTCCTCCAGGGGATCTTCCCCACCCAGGGATCAAACTGTGTCTCCAGCCAGATCCCAGGTTACAGGTGAATTCTTTACTACTGAGCCAGTGGGGAAACCCATTTTAAAAGACCATTAAAAGGTCACATTTTTGTAGACAGGTCAGCAAACAGCAAATAGACATCTGCAGGTTTTCATATTTTGGAGCCAATCCACTTCCTTATTACCGTGATCAAACTTAGGACACGGACACTCTAGGACCCCTTGATCATCTCACGTGCCTCAGGCCCCGTGTCTCTCAAGCATATGGTGAAAAAACTGCTCTGGAAGAGAGGGAAGAGGGGGAGAGGGAGTAGGAGGTGGTGGTGGGGAAAGTGTCTTGCCTCCCCTACCTCCAGGGCCTCTGGGACTGGCAGGGTCTGCAGGGAAATAGCAGGAGGATTTTTAGGACCTGAGTCAGCTGGGCTGAGGGCCTGAAAGGGCCAGGAAGTTCCCAGACTGGTCCTAGATGACTTAAGGGGCGGGAGAGCTGAGCAGAGCTTTGGCTCCAGGCGCCACATACCTGAATACCAGGTGTGTCTCCTGGATACCTGTGCACTTCCTGTTTGTCAGCTGGGCCTGGCCTGGCCTTGGTTTTAAGAGTCCCCTGACTCCAGCGTCCTCTGTCTTACGTGCCCCTTAGTGGGTGTTTAGGTGCATCATGGACTCCGGTTTGTTCAGGGGGAGCTCAGAGTGGTCACAGGACGGCCACAGGCCAATTAAGTCATCCACCTGTCCTGCATTGTTTGGAAAATTTCTGGGTATCTGGGCAGGAGAGAGAGGAAGTGGGCAGAAATCAAGAGAGGAGGTGGGTGAGAGGCAAATTTGGGGAAAGAAGGGAGGGGATTATTCATTTTCTATCGACCATATACTCCTCCACTTGCACAAGATAGGGACACAGTGGACAAGATAGGGATAGTGGACATGGAGACTCAAACGTGAGCAAAATACTGACTGGTTGAATGGTTACTGTGTGCCAAGGAGAAACAGTGATGAATGAGACCAAGGCCCCTCCGGTGGAGGAGATACACAAAACAAATAAGTGCACGATGAAGGAAGAAGATAATGTTTAAGGGTGAACAACGAAGGTGATAAGACAGGGAGATGTAAAGAGAGGCTGGCCGGGGGAGGCTACCTTAATTATGAATAGGTAGTCAGAAGGCTGTCTCCCACGAAGTGACATGGGAGCTGAGATCTCAGTGACGGGGCGGGGAACAGTTAAGCAAAGATGTGAAGAAAGAGCAGTATAGGTGAGGGGGTATACCGGGAGGGAAAAGGTGCAGAGCTTGCTTTTTATATTTTACGTTGTCAAGCAGGCAGGTGTGACAATGCTGTGAGCCACGAACGAAGTGGAGAGCAGTGAGGTTAGGCAGAGACGATGCAGGAAACTGGCGGACCTCGAATTTTCGTCTCGGTGGGATGGAAGAGGAGCTACGGAAAGGTATGAAGTGAGAGAGGGGCATGGTCTGGTTTGTGGTTTAAAAAGATTGCTCAGGCATGGAAGCAGGGAAGCTGTCCATGTTGCAGAGAAAATACGCTTGGAGGAGGACGCCCAGGTACACGGACACGCATGATGCACAGTGACCCTATCAGGTGACCCTTTTTACGTTGGCGGACGCGCATGGACAGACACCCAAATTCTTCCAGAGAGCAGATGGCCCCACCTGGAAAAGAGAACTCCCTACCCCCACCAAATCTCCCGGTCCTGGCTCTGCTTGGGGCCCCTCACTCACCTGGGCCTGGACCCGCGGAGCTCGCAAGAACTTGGGGCCGGGCGGAAGCCTGAGGCTCTATGTCTCCCGACCCCTCCCTCCCCGCCCCAGCCAGGTCCAGCCTTCCCCTGCCGCGCCCGAAGGGAACCGAGCGCCATCACCTGGTCCCGCCCACTTTAAACCCCTCCCCTCCAGGCCCCGCCCTTTCTCCTACTGTAACTTCTCGCCCCGCCCCTTGTTATCGCCCCGCCCTCTATAAACTTTCTTTTCGCTAACCACGCCCCCTTGGATTAACCTTCGTCCCGTAGGTCACGTTCCCTGGGGAACTCCTTTCGTTCCTACTAGTGGACCCGCCCCCTTAAACTTGCCCCGCCCCTTCATACTGACCACGCCCACCCATCTAGTCACCCCTCTTTTAGTCTTGCCCTTAGAGTCCGGTCCCTTGTTTCCGCTTAAGGCCACAGGCTGGTGCTAAGAGCCCCTGACCCCTTGCGACGGGGCAAGGGATGTCTCCTAGCCCCTCTGTTCCCGGTAAGGGCGGGGCGACCCTTACGGGCTGTCTCACAGGACCGGGAGTGGTGGCGGCTGTGACGTGGCAGAGTGCGCTTCCTTCAGACTGCCCCCCTGGGTTTCTCGGAAGGAACCCCACATTGGGTGTGGGGTTTGTGGAGAGAGATGCGGGAAAATACGACACTCTTTCCCAGTAACAGACCGTTGGACTTGATCTAGACTCTGGCGGGACGCAGGGGGCAAACATTCAGGTGGTTTCCTAGGTGGAGGGAAGGAGGGGAAGGGGGCTTCCATCCTGTTGCCTGGAGACAAGCGTGAGGAAGGTGTGTTTGGGGGATCTGGAACCAGAAATAGGACCCTCTGGCCAAGTTTTTTGAGGGTGCATAGTAATAGCAACAGAACTGAAAGCAGTAGCTGCAGCTAACATTCATTAAGTGCTTGCTGTATACTTGTTTGCCCTGCCTCCACAATTCTATTTTTACATAGACCTCTCAATGAGATGGGTCCTATTTTCCATCACCCCATTTTCTAGATGCAGAAACTGAGGTATGGGCAACTAAGCCTAAGTTTGCCCAAGGTTGACTCAACTTGTGATTGGCCAAGGTGGGATTCAAGCCTGGAGCCCTGGAGCTCAATCCTGTCTTCCTCTGATCTTTGCGGCCCCACAATCTCTGATCCCTACCGTATTTTAAACTGTGAAGTTTACTGTCACTCATGTTACAGGTGAGGAAATTGACGCATAGAGAGTCACGGATGCCTGGGGAAGAAAGTTTTGGTGTCTGTAGAATCATAAATCTGGGAATTTCCAGGCTGGGCTTTCCCACCTGCCAATGTGGAAGAGACTTCAGCCTCAGGACAGGCTGAGGAGTGTCTTTTCCTTGACCAGCCTGGTTTTGATGCACAGCTCGGTTATATCCAATGAAGGTTTCTAGCGCCCCCTGGTGGTTACAATAATTTAAAAATCCCAGCAGTGGTGGGGTGGGGTGGGGGCTTGTAAGATAGAGGGGGCTGAGGAGAACAGTCCCAGTCTAGTGTGGTGGAGGTGGGGAGAGATCTCGCAGACCACATGATTTCAGGTAATGATAAGGGCTACAAGACAGCAGTTCAGTTCAGTCGCTCAGTCTTGTCCGACTCTTAGTTACCCCATGGACTGTAGCACGCCAGGCCTCCCTGTCACTCACCAACTACTGGAGCTTACTCAAATTCATATTCGTAGAGTCTGTGATGCCATCCAACCATCTCATCCTCTGTCATCCCCTTCTCCTCCCACCTTCAATCTTTCCCAGCATCAAGGTCTTTTCAAATGAGTCAGTTCTTTGCATCACGTGGCCAAAGTATTGGAGCTTCAGCTTCAGCATCAGTCCTTCCAATGACTATTCAGGACTGATCTCCTTTAGGATGGACTGGTTGGATCTCCTTGCAGTCCAAGGGACTCTCAAGAGTCTCTTCCAACACCACAGTTCAAAGGCATCAATTCTTCGGCACTCAGCTTTCTTTCTAGTCCAACTCTCACATCCATACATAACAACTGGAAAAACCATAGCTTTGACTAGACAGACCTTTGTTGGCAAAGTAATGTCTCTGCTTTTTAATGTCTCTGTCTAGGTTGGTCACAACTTTTCTTCCAAGGAGCAAGCGTCTTTTAATTTCATGGCCGCAGTCATCATCTGCAGTGATTTTTGGAGCCCCCCAAAATAAAGTCTCTCACTGTTCTCATTTTTTCTGCATCTATTTCCCATGAAGTGATGGGACCGGATGCCATGATCTTAGTTTTCTGAATGTTGAGTTTTAAGCCAACATTTTTATTCTCCTCTTTCACTTTCATCAAGAGGCTCTTTAGTTCCTCTTTGCTGTCTGCCATAAGGGTGGTGTCATCTGCATATCTGAGGTTATTGATAATTCTCCTGGCAATCTTGATTCCAGCTTGTGTTTCATCCAGCCCAGCATTTCTCATGATGTACTCTGCATAGAAATTAAATAAGCAGGGTGACGATATACAGCCTCGACATACTCCTTTCCTGATTTGGAACCAGTCTATTGTTCCACGTCCAGTTCTAGCTGTCACTTCTTCACCTGCATACAGATTTCTCAGGAGGCAGATCAGGTGGTCTGGTGTTCCCATCTCTTTAAGATTTTTCCACAGTTTTCTGTGATCCACACAATCAAGGGCTTTGGAGTAGTCAATAAAACCGAAGTAAATGTTTTTCTGGAACTCTCTTGCTTTTTCAGTGATCCAGTGGATGTTGGCAATTTGGTCTCTTGTTCCTCTGCCTTTTCTAAATCCAGCTTGAACATCTGGAAGATCACGGTTCACGTACTGTTGAAGCCTGGCTTGGAGAATTTTGAGCATTACTTTACTAGCATATGAGATGAGTGCAATTGTGTGGTAGTTTGAGCATTCTTTGGCATGGCCTTTCTTTGGGATTGCAAATATTTGCTAAATGAATGAACAACATTATGGACATCTGTAAGATGATGGTGGGCAGAGCCATGGGATAAATGTCAAAGATAGAGCCAATTGAGCTTTGAACTATTCATTCATTCATTCAACAAATACTTGTGGAACATATATATATGTGCCAGGTGCTGGGGTAGTGGTTTTAACATAGACACAAATTTCCAAATACCCAATGAAAACAGTAAGCATAATAAAATATCAGGTTTCTGGAACAGTAGTGTTATGAAAAGTGAAAGTCACTCAATTGTGTCCAACTCTTTGTAATCCATGGGCTGTAGCCCACCAGGAGCCTCTGTCTATGAATTCTCCAGGCAAGAATACTGGTAATCAGGGCTTAATGTGGGGGGAGGGAGTGGGACATGGTGTGATGGGGTGGGGAATAAAGACTGTGATTTGAAATGGAGAGGTTTGGGAAGACTTCATGAGAAGGTGGCCTGGAGCTAAGATTTGTGGAAGATGAGGGAGCTGGCCATGGAGCTGTGTAAGGCAGAGGACCAGCACATGCAAAGGCCCTGTGGCAGGACTCTAGGGCAAGATTTTGGGGTGACCTCGTGGGTTGGGGGAACATTGAGGAGGCCCTGTTTGACTGGAATAGAGCAAATGAAGGAGAGAGTGGAAGAGATAAGGAAAGAGCCTTGTGGTATACAAGCAGGACTTTTACTCCTAACAAGGGGGGCTGTGGGACACAGTGGCTTGACTGGGGTGTTCATAGGCGCCCTCTGATGGGGGGGGGGGGGGCGGTGTACAGACTGCGGTGGGTGAGAACGGGAGCCTGGGGATGATGTGGAGGAGACTGGTCCAGGTCAGCAAGGAGCAGGGCTGGCCACGCAAGGAGGTGAAGGAGGGAGGGGTGAGAAGAGGGTGGATTTTGAGTATGTTCCTGAGGTGATACCGCTCCTGGGTTGCATGCAAAGGAAGGCAGCGGGCCTCCGCCTAATGACCCTGTCCCCACGCCCAGATGCCCTGGTGTTAGCTGGTGGGCGAAAGAGAGGCCAGGTCCTGCTTGAAAGGGGGCTGGGCTGGGTCCGGCCGGCAGGTGCTCCCCCCGCCCCCACCCCACGGCTCCTCCCCCTCCACCCCCTCTCAGGGCGACAGTTACAGGCAAAAAAGAGGAAGTGGTAGCTAGCTAGCAGAGGCAGGCGGGCGGGCGGGCGGGCGGGCGGAGGAGGCCGCGAGGGTGCGCGGACCGGCCTGGGGAGGCGGCGGCCATGGAGCTGTGGCGCCAGTGCACCCACTGGCTCATCCAGTGCCGGGTGCTGCCGCCCAGCCACCGTGTGACCTGGGACGGGGCCCAGGTGTGCGAGCTGGCGCAGGCCCTCCGGGATGGCGTCCTTCTGTGCCAGCTGCTCAACAACCTGCTGCCCCACGCTATCAACCTGCGGGAAGTCAACCTGCGTCCCCAGATGTCCCAGGTGAGACGGGCCACAGGCGGGTCTGCCGGAGGGTGGGTGGCGGGAGGCACCCCAGGCTGGTACCCAGGAGGGTGATGCCCTGCCCCTCTGGGCCAGCAGTGAAGAGAGGAGGCTGGCCCCCACTCTGGGCCTGGCACGGGGGATATGTGGGGGTCCTAACACTGAAGATTCAGGGGTGGTCCCCCCAAGATTAACAGGAATGGATTCCCACGTCTAGGTTGAAAACTGGCAAACTTGGGGTTAACCCAAGTCCAAAACCTCAGGCTGACTCCGCTGGAGATCTAGACCCCAAAAGGGACTTGCTAGGGGTCCGCAGGGGGCCCTAGGAATCTCCTGGGTGGCTGATAGGGCACCTGAGGTTTTGGACTCCCTTGACCCCGCCACCCCCTGAGATTCTGGCTATGGGGGAAGGGCCTCCTCCTATTCCTTCCCCCACATGCGTCGCCTCCTCCTGGGCCCTGGGCCCCTTCCTTCCCCTCACATCTTCCCCTCGGCTTCCTGCCGGGGCCTGGGGCAGCATGGGAGGGTGGGGGGACTGTGCGTCTGGGACTCTGGTCTTCCTAGCTCTGCCCATTCCAAGAGGTACATTGAGGCAGGATCCAGTCCCAAAGAGCCCTGAGACTGGGTTCCTGGGGTTTGGGGGAACCTAGAAATAGCTGCTTTTTCTCTGTAGGGATTTCTGCAAGGGCCCTGGGGTTCAGGGGGTGGTGGATTTGACTTCAACTTCTCTGGTTCAGGAAATATATTCAAATCCCTATTTGAATGTGGTTGGGTGGGGGAGGTCACTGGACTGGATTCTCTCTCTGTTGTACCTTCTCTGGTTCCCTCTGGCCTCTTGAGTGCTGGATGAAAAGTAATGTCTGCTGATGGCTGGTGGTTGGGGGTGCCCTGCCTGCCCTGGGGGTCTGAGGCAACAGTAGCCATCCAGCCCTCAGGTCCCACCCCAGGATGAAAGCCTTGTCTGGAGGTGCAGTGGGCTGGTGGTGGGGGGCCCTTTCTGGGGATAGATGGGGGGGCAGCCTGGGGCACTACCTCTGTTCTGGGTTGAGATGCCACGTGCAGATGGGGGGAAGGGCAGTAAGTGATCAGGGTGGGGTCCCTGGGGGTGTTTCCTGGCTGACAGGCCCACGCGTGGGAGAGGTGGGTGGTCACCCTCCCTGAGCGGAGGCAGGCTTCCTGAAAGAATGAGGGAACCCCCAGAGACCCCCCCACCCCGGCCAGCTGTTGTGGCCACAGGACATCCCAATTATGCCTACATGTGTTTGCACACAGAAGGAAGTAGCCCTCGGATCAGTCAGGCCTCTGACCTGTGGGCAGTCGAGACCCAGTGTGGCTTCAATAGCCGCTCATGGGAAAGTGGTTAGACCTAAGGATGAACTTCCATCCTTGCCTGCATCTTCCCTATAGCTGATTTCTGATAAAGGGCAGCGAGGTGTGGTATTAACCTCTAGGAGGGCAGCTGCAGGGACTAATGAATCCTGATTTTCTGTGCTGGTCAATGCTGAGGACCCAGGTCTCAGTCTGGCCCTCCAGGAGTTCCCAGGCTGGGGGAGACAGACATTCCCTAGCCCTGTGTTGTCAGGAAAAAAAATTCTGGGCTGCGGGCGCTGGAGCAAAGGCAAAACACTGCCTGGGGGAGTTTGGCTTAATGCAAGAGGGGACATTTGTGCTGGGTTTTGAAGAGTGAATAGGAGTTTTCTTATTGCTCTGACTCTGGTGCCTAGCTATGTCAGACCCTGCACTGGGCAAGGGTGTTCCATGGTCCTCTCTATCTGGGAGCTCTGGGCCTTCCTGCCCTGTGCATTTTATCTCCTTTCGAAGAGCAGTCCTCTGCCTTGTTCACAGTGGGGCCATGCGCGGGAAGCGAAAAGGTAGTCATTTTAAACCGAAGGGAGGTGCCCCAACAACAGCCTCTTTAAGTTTGCAAGTTCCTGTCCGTCAACAGATTTAAGCGAGGGCTATGAACTGCCAGTGAGGTATGGAAGGGCAGAGAGAGAAAAGGGAGTGCTCCTGATGGGGGTGGGATGGGCTGGGGGACACACAATACCATAAATAAAGGTGTGGAGCCTGGAATTAGAATGCTTCTCAGTTTCTCTCATTTCCTCTTGAGAGTTCCTCTGCTTTTGTGCCACTCTTTCCTGGGTAGAGTGGGAAGAGCATATTCGTTCATTCATTCATCCATGGTGCTGAGATATTAGGACAAAGACACACACAAACCCCTGTTGTCAGGACTTCCCTGGTGGTCCAGTGGTTAAAACTCCACATTTCTACTGCAGGGGACATGAGTTCGGTCCCTGATCTGGGAACTAAGATCCCACATGCCATGCAGCACCATCAAAAATAAATAACTAAAGTACTCCCCGCCCCTCCAAAAAAAACACCCTGTTGTCAGAGAGCTGGCGTTCTAATGGGAGACACTGACAGTGGGCAAATAAGGCAACATATACATTGTCAGGAGCGGTAGGTGGTCTGGAAAAAGCGGGGCTTGGGAGTGTGGGGCTGCACTTTCACATATGCGGTCTGGGAGGCTTCCCTGACGAGGTGACGTTTGAGCAGAGACCTGGGCAAAGTGAGGGAAGAGCATAGTCGTGCAGTAAATGGGCTGAGTGTGTGGGCATAGTTCATGGGTGAGTTCAGATTGAAGTGGCTCTCCATGCTGGATGGTCCCTCTGAGATCTGAGACCCAGAGAGAGGACGATGTCATCACAGATGGCCACAGAGGTGACCAGACACTCTTTGCTGTCTCTGGGAGCCCAAATTCTGGGTGGCAGACATGAAACTTTAAAGCTGAGGAAGTGGAGAGGAAGAGATGAATGTGACCGTCATTGTGGGAAAGATCCTACCAGGACGGGGAAGCTGATTATACTGGGAATGGGAGTGGTCACTGGAGCCAAGATGATGAATCTTTTTTTCAGTTCCTCCGCTGTGTGACCTTAGGCCTGTTACTTAACCTCTCTGTGTTTCTGTCCCCAGCCAATAAATCCTGGCACCATCAGTAGAGGCAGGGAAGGGATAGGGCGGGAGGGTTAGAACAGGAGGCTGATGCTGGAGGTGGTGGTGGTGGCTTGGAGGCACCAGATCTGGGTTCAGATCCCGGCTGCACCACTTCCTGGTTTCACCTCTCAGAACCTCAGTTTCCCCATCTGTGAACTGTGGCTAAAAACGGCACCTTTGAGGGGAGGACTGTTGTAACATTTCAATACCGCTCAGCATAGTGTCAACACCTGATGTGCTGTGCTGGGTCACTTCAGTTGGGTCTGACTCTGTGTGACCCCATGGACTGTAACCCACCAGGTTTCTCTGTCCATGAGATTCTCCAGGAAAGAATACTGGGGTGGGTTGCCATGCCCTCCTCCAGGGGATCTTCCCGACCCAGGGATCAAATCCACGATAAACTCTTGCTAAACATCTTCTTAGGAAAGATGAGGGAAAATGGGAGGGTTGGTAACATAGCGTAGCTTGTAGGAGTTTGGGTTAGGGCGGTGGTTCTCAAGTGGGATGGTTTTGCCTCCCCAGCAGGGGACCTTCGGCAGGGTCAGTCTGGGTTGTCACTTCTGGGAGCTGCTACTGTTATCCCGTGGATGGAGACTAGGGATGCTGTGCAACATCTGACAATTTCACATACAACAGAGAATTATCCAGCCCCAGTGTCAACAGTGGGATTCCTAGGTGGGGCAGTGGTGAAGAATCCGCCTGCCAGTACAGGAGATGTGGGTTCCATCCCTGGGTTGGGAAGATCCCCTGGAGGAGGAAATGGCAACCTACTCCAGAATTCTTGCCTGGAAAACTCCATGGACATAGTAGCCTGGTGGGCTACAGCCCATGGGGTCTCAAAGAGTTGGACAAGCCTGAACATGGATGCACCCAATGTCAACAGGGCTGACTTTGAGAAACCCTGTGCTGGGGGACAGACAGCCTGGTAGAATCTTTAAAATATTTGATTCTTTAGTTAAATAATATGTGTGTATCGTTCAAAGTTCAAAACACGTAAAAACTGTGCAGAGAAAAATATAACCTCTGGCCGTCTTCCTCAGATACCCAAGTAAGTGACTACTTTTTTTAAGCTGACTGTATGTCTTTACAGAATTTTCTTATGCACATGGAAATTTAGGTTCTTATTAACTACACTCCTCTCTTTCTGTGAAAGACAGAACATAATATCTGTATACCCTGCTTTCATCACTTTAATCATCACCTTGGTCGTCTTTCCAAATCAATTCATACAGTGTTCCCATTCTTTAAAAAAATGACTACAGCATCACTTCTTGGCCTTTTGGCTAAGATCATGTGTGAAAAATTGACTGCAGGATATTCTAGATTGTCCATTTACTAAACAAACTACTTGTATTGGGCTAACCATGTGCCAGGCATTCTTCTGAACTAGGGACTGGCAAACTGCAACAAGAGGGCTGAATCTGGACCACAGCATGTTTTATAAATAAAGTTTTATTGGCACACACCCATGCCCATTTGTTTATGTATTATCTTTGTCCAATTTCCAGCTACAATTCTACATTTGAGTAACTGACAAAGAGCGTATCTGGCCTACGGTGCTGAAGACATTTATTATCTAGATGTTTGTAGAAAAAGCAAGCTGATCCTTGGTTTAAACACGTTTTACACATTGACTTAATCCGCACACTGCATCTGGGAAAACTGAGATACAGAAGTTAAGTCCCTCGCCCCAGGGTAACCAGCTTGAAAGCGACAAAGTCAGAGATTTGAACCCGGGCAGCCTGGCCCCAGGATCCTTACTCTTTTTTTTCTTTCCTTTTTGGCCGCCCTGTGTTGACACGTGGAACTTCCCCAATCAGGGATTGAATCCATGCCCCCTGCATGGACTCTTAACCACAAGACCACCAGGGAAGCCCCTCAGAATCCCTCCTCTCTCTCTCTTTTTCAGAATCTTTACTGTTAACTTACTCTAAACTCAATTCCATGGCCCAGCTGGGCAATGGTGTATTTTACCATCACGCCTATTGCTGGGCACTTGTATTGAATGAGGCTTTTGTTCCTACACACTTACTATGATCAGTAATCTTGTCCATGAACTGTTTTTTGGCTCCTCTACGGTGTGACCTTGGGCATGTTACTTAACCTCTCTGTGCTTCCGTTTCATCTCTAAAATGGAGATAATAAGTCCTTATGTGAAAGTATTGTTGTGAAGGATAAATGAGTTACTGTCAAGAACATAGAAAAGTATCTAGTTATATATAAACGCTGTTATTGCAGCCAGATACATGAACAAGTATATCCATGGGATGAATTCTCAGAACGGTTTCTTGGCTCAAAGCAGGTGAGTCTGTGTTTTTGGTATATCTTGCCAAATTGTTTTCTGTATGGGGTTGTTCCCATATACATTGTTCCAATTACGTTACCTCTAACAGTGAGAATGCTGGTTTCTTCATTGCCTTGCCAACAGTTGTTAAGCTTTTGGAGTCTTGCCAACTTGGGTGATAAATAAAGTTCATTGTGACTTAGTTTACATTTCTCTTAGTCTGAGACTGAGCATCCTTTCTTATCAGAGTTATTTTTATTTTCTTTCTGCAAACTAATATTTGTTCATATCATTTGCCCATGTTTTTCCCTTCTAAGACTATTGCCCCCCCCTCCCTTTTTAATTGATTTTTAGGAACTCTTTATATATTGAGCTGTTCTGAATTTCAAGTCAGGTACTTAGTAGCCTTGTGATCTTGGAGAAAAAAATGACTTCATCTGAGCCTTATCTACAAAATGGGGGTGTGGGCAGCATTTTTATCTCAGGGTTGTGTGAAGGTTCAGCATGATAATGTAGGCTAAATTCTTATCACGGTGATTGACATATGATTGATATATAGCACGTAAATTAATGGGAGTCATTCTTTTTGCTAATTTGATTTCAGCAGAGAAGGCAATGGCACCCCACTCCAGTACTCTTGCCTGGAAAATCCCATGGCCAGAGGAGCCTGGTGGGCTGCAGTCCATGGGGTCACTAAGAGTCAGACACGACTGGGTGACTTCACTTTCACTTTTCACTTTCACGCATTGGAGAAGGAAATGGCAACCCACTCCAGTGTTCTTGCCTGGAGAATCCCAGGGACCAGGGAACCTGGTGGGCTGCCATCTACCAGGTCGCACAGAGTCAGACACGACTGAAGTGACTTCGCAGCAGCTGAGCAGAGCTTGCCTGTAGGATGTGGTATAGGTCAGGGTGCAAAATGTTAGTTGCTGTAATGAACTGTATTTCTTCAGTGAATTGAAAGAATTTCCTTCTGGCTTATATCACAATCTGGTTTGGGTCAACTGGGGGATTACAAAAATATTCCTTCTTTGTATATATATATATTTCTTTTATTTATTTCTTTATTTTTTGGCTGTACTAGGTCTTAGTTTCTGCGCAGGCTTTTTCTCTGGTTTCGGTAAGCAGGGGCTACTCTCTAGTTGTGGTGCGAGGGCTTCTCATTGCTGTGGGCTCTGTTGCTGGAAGCTCAAGCTCCGGGGCTTGCACGCTCCGTAGTTGTGGTCCTCAGGCTCTAGAACACAGGCTCAGTAGTTTTGGCGTACCAGCTTCGTTGCTTCAAGGCATGTGGGATCTTCCCGGACTAGAGATCGAACCCATGTCTTCTGCATTGGCAGGTGGATTCTTTACTACTGAGGTACCAGGGAAGCCCAGCCATCCTTTACAAAGTCCCTACAGGACCTGGGCTCCTTCTGCCTCACGGCCCCACCCTCCCTGATGCCCTTGGAGTCAGAAGGCAAGGAGGGAGTGATGGGGAGGGAAACCCTGGGAGGTTTTCATGGACCAGACCCAGAAGTGGCACCATCCCTTCCATCCTTGTTCTGTTGGCCAGAACTTGGTTATGTGGTCCCATCCAACTGCAAGACAGGCTGGGAATGTAGTTTAGCTCTGGGCCAGGAAGGACAAGGAAATGGGTTGGGTGGATATAGAGAAGGCAGTGACAGAGGACCCCTGGGTGATGTCTAGCTGACTTCAGCGATGTAGCTTTGGAGGGGGCTGGCTTTGAGGAAACCTCTGTGAGATGAGGAAGGAGGAGGACATGGACCAGAGCCATGGGGAAGCATTCAGCTGGGGACAGAGTGGGGCCTGGGTACAAGGAAATCTCAGCCCAGTGGGTTGGAAGTGGGTGGAAGACCTCATCTAAACATGCCCATTAGGGCTGGTGAGGATGGACGCCTGAGAGAGTCAGTATTTGGTGCCATGCCTTCTTTCCCATTCCATTCTGTTCTGTTCACTGACTTCCTCTCTGGGCCTATTACCGGGAAACGTCACCCTTCAGGACTTCATGGCGGATGCTGGGAACCGCTAGCCCTTCCATGCATAGATCCCCTTGGAGCAAAAGGCAAAATCATCAGCATGATCCATAAGAGCCTATGCGTTTGGTCTCTGCCCGCCTCTCAGCTCTTATCTCCTCCCTCACCCTACAGCCTGCAGCCACATGGGCCCCCTCACTGTTCTTAGAACTCACCAGGTACAATTCAGCCCCAGGGCCTTTGCACTTGCTGTCTTTCTCCACAAATCACTCTTCCCCTCAGATCTATACCCTGGTTGTTCTCTTATCTCCTGAAGGTTTCTTTTTTTTTTTAACTTTTTTTTTTCATTTATTTTTATTGTGAAGGTTTCTTATCAGAGAGATTTCTGCTGGTTTCTTTATATGAAGTTGCATCCCTTGTCCTGTCTGCCACCACTCCCCACCCCCAACACCTTCCATTCTCTTCCCTTTTTAAATTTTCCTCTGTAATACTTAGTGGGTCTTCCCAAGTGGCTCAATGGTAAAAGAATCTGCCTGCCAATGCAGGAGATGCAAGCTCGATCCCTGGGTTAGGAAAATCCCCTGGAGGAGGAAGTGGCAACCCACTCCAGTATTCTTGCCTGGAAAATCCTATGGACAGAGGAGCTTGGCAGGCTATAGTCCTTGTGGTTACAAAAGAGTTGGACATGACTTAGTGACTAAAGAACAACAAAGTAGTACTTAGCACTTGCTGACTTACCATTGATTTTTTTTTTTTAACTTAAAAATATTATTTACTTATTTGGCTGTGTTGAGTCTTAGTTGTGGCATGCGTTGTGGTACATGGGCTAACCCAGGGCACCGTGGGCTCAGTAGTTGTGGGGCAGGGGATTAGTTGCCCTGCGGCATGTAGGATCTTCCTGGACGAGGGATCACACTTGTGACCCCTGTGTTAGAAGGCAGATTCTTAACCATTGGATCACCAGGGAAGCCCCAGACTTATAGTTTTTAGCTTATTTGATTATTATCTGCTTCCCCCATTGGAATATAAGGGGAAAGCTTTTTGTCTGCTTGGTTCACAATTGTGTCCTCAGTTCCTAGGACAGCACTCAAAGCATAGTAGGTGCTTAATAAAATTGTTGTTGGTGTTTAGTTGCTGAGTCGTGTCCGACTGATTTATGACCCCATGAACTATATAACCTGCCAGGCTCCTCTGTCCATGGGATTTCCCAGGCAAAGAATACTGGAGTGGGTTGCCATTTCCTTCTCCAGGGGATCTTCCTGATCCAGGGATAGAATTCTCATCTCCCCCATTGGCAGGCAGATTCTTTACCACTGAGCCACCGGGGAAGCCCCACTCAGTAAAACATTGATCAGATATTCATTCATTCAGTCATTCAGTACAGGGGTCCACACCCTGTAAACCGTCAGAGATCTGCCTCTTTTTGTAAGCAGAGTTTAACTGATACAAAGTCTTGCCCACTTGTCGTCACATTGTTTGTGGCTGCTCTGTCTCTGAGACCTACGACAAAGACTCTATGACCTGCAAAGCCAAAAAAACCCCAAATTACTGTCTGCCTCTTTACAGAGTTTGCTGATCCATCTCTGATTTAGTAGGTATTTGTTGAGTGCTTATGACTAGTTAGTGGTATTTGGTAACCGGTGATTGAGAATGAATTACCTGAGATCATCCTGCCTTTACTAGTTCCAGGCTACATGACCTCAAGCAGTTGCCTCGGCTTTCTCATGCTTGCTTTTCTCGTCCGTAAGATGGGGCAAATGAAGCTGATGATAAGAGCAATAATAGCAAAAATAATAATGATGATGAGACTGCCACCCACCTCAGAGACATTTCTTTGTACTAGTTCTACTCACTGGGTGATGGAGAGTCCCACAATGAATGAGACACAGACCATATTGCAGCTCATGGAAACAGATGAGGAAGTAGGCAGTTATGACAGTAACACACTCAGTGATGGGTGGGTGGCACTCAGGGCATTGTGGGAGCAGAGAGAAGGGAAGTCCCAGAAATAATCAGGGTAGGCTTCCTGGAGGAGGTGACATGCCAACTGACTGTGGGAAGTCAGGGTATATTTTCAGGGGCCGAAAGGAGTTCTGTTTCTCCCTTCCTAAAACTAATGGTGCCAGGAAGTGGGCAGGACCTGAGGGTATGTTGGATGGGCATATTTGGGTTTCTAACAGTCTCACTATATTACGTTCTAACGATCTGACTACCTTGCAGAGATGGACTGTCCTCCTTTGATATCAAGGATGGTGTTCTGAGACCTGGACTTTAAGAGGAACGTGAAAGTCAGGGCCCTTGGGGGAACAGTGTTCTTTAAGAAATAAGGGATGTTCAGTTGGAGAAGTTTAAGGTTTGAGGAAATTCTGAGCTTAATCTGCAGAAGTTTCGAGCAAGAGTCTTAGATCTTGTGACAGAAAACCAACTGAAACTGGCTTAGTCAAAAATAATATTTATTACCTCACATAACTGAAAAACTTGGGAGAGAGGCCTTTAGGTCCAGCTGGATCCAGGGCCTCTACAATATCTCAGGAACCCTCCTGTCTCTACCCATTGCCCTCCATCTCTTAACTCTGTTTTCTTTGAAGTGTTTTCCTCCATCTTAGTCATTCTTTGCCCTCATGGAGGTAGATACGAGTGTCCAGATGTTCCAAATTTTTATTCCCACAATTCTGAGTCCAGTGGAAAATAAGAGAGTCTATTTAATGGCCCCTCAACCCTAGACCCTCTTTCACTGGACGTGATCATTTGGGGGAGGGGGTAACATGTCCAATCCTGAACCCATTGCTGGGAGAATCCATGGCCTGATTGATCAGGCCAGATCACACGCCCATTCCTGGCATTGGCAAGGGAGTCAAGTCTACCCAAAGGAACTAGACTGGGGGACGGGCTGTTTCATCCCGGGGAAATTGAGGGATGGTTACCAGAAAAGCAGGGAGAAGTCAAGAGGCAGTCATTCCATCAATGTTTATCTTGGTATCAAGTGCTAAACTGAGTCCAGAGTTTCTCAGTATCAGTAATGCTGAAATCGGTGTTTCATTCTCTGTCCTGGGAGCTGCCTGTGCATTGTGGGAAGTTGGGTAGCATCCCTGACCTTCACCCACTCTTCCCCCCTAGGGTGGGATCAACAAAATGTCCCTGGGCATTGCAAAATATACCCTGGGGGGCAGAATTGCCCCTGGGAGAACCACTGTTTCAGAGGGAGTGAGCTTCCTGTGTCGGAGAGGTGGGAGGTGGGTGGGGGAGGGAGGTGAGTAGGGGGAGGTGGGTGGCGCAGAATCTAAAGAGAAATGAACAATTAATTACTGGCTGGGGTGAAGATGAGATTAAGAGCTTCTTCAAGTTAGATATTCCTTTATTTTATTATCAGGCAAGCAGCACTGTACTGATGACTGGGGTGATGGGAAAAAACACCACAGATTTCCTCTCTGCTCTCTTGAGTTCCTGGCCTCATGGGAGAGAAGGATGTCTGTGTTCTGTTTTCTGTGGCCGCTGTAACAAAGTCACAAAAACCGGGTGGCTTGAAACAACAGCTATATTGTCTCAGAGTTCGGGAGGGCAGTGGTTGGAAATCAAGGCGTCAGCAGCATCTTGCTCCAACTCCAGGCTATAGGGGAGAATCCCTTATTTGCATCTATCTTCCAGCTTTGACTGGCTCCAGGCATTCCTTGGCCTGGGGCTGTGTTAGTCCAGCCTCTGCCTCCATCTTCACAGTGACTGTGTCCTTTATGTCTGTCTGTCTGCACCTCATAATCTGGAATAATCTCCTCACCTTGATATCCTTTATGATGTTTTGCAAAGTCACTATTAGAAAAATCGAGTCCACACCCTCTGCATTGGAAGCACAGGGTCTTTTTTTTTAAATTAATTAATTTATTTTGGCTATGCTGGATCTTTGTTGCTGCGCAGGCTTTTCTCTAGTTGTGGCGAGCAGAGACTACTCTCTAGTTGTGGTACATGGTCTCCTCGTTGCAATGGCTTCTCTTGTTGTGGAGCACGGGCTCTAGGGTGCATGGGCTTCAGTAGTTGAAGCATGTGGGCTCAGTAGTTGCGGCTTCCAGGCTCTAGAGCACAGGCTAAGTAGTTGTGCGGCACGGGCTTAATTGCTTCGTGGCATGTGGGATCTTCCCAGGTCAGGGCTCAAACTTGTGTCTCCTGCACTGGCACGCTGATTCTTTGCCACTGAGCAATTGGGGAAGACCACTACCCCACCACCTCCTTCCCCGTCCCGGGCCATCTTTTCCAAATAACATCACATTCACTGGTGCCAGGGACCTGATGTGGATGTATCTGGGGGCTTCCTTTCAACCCCCTGCAAATCAATAAAACACAGTGGTAAGTGTTGCAGATGGAATAAATCGACGTTCGGGATGCTGAAGAGCAAACAGAACAGGGTGGTCAAGGAAAGCTGAGAGGTGAAGAATGAGGAGCCAGTTCTAGGAAGCATGGGGCAGGGAGGAGAAAGCCTGTGCAATGGCCCTGTGGCAGGCAGATGAGAGTGAAGACTCTGCTGACTGAAGAAGGTGAGCCAGTGAAGGGGGAGTGGAGGGAAATGATGTTTGGGAGGAAGGCACTTCACTGGAAAATGCTTTGGGACTGTGTATGGAATTTAAATGGGATCGGAAATCTTTGGAGGGTTTTAAGCTGCTCTATGGTGACCAGACTCTAAAGGCAACAGAGGTGGCAGCAAAGGAACCTGGGAGGAGGAAGTTGATGGAGGGGTTCCAGGGAGAAGTGATGGGGGCTTGGACAAGGAGCTGGGGACAATGCATCTGCCTCCCATTTTGATGGGTTGGGCTAATCAGACTTGCTGACAGATTGGATGGAGGAGGGCTGGAAATAAATGAAAGGAGGAAGCCAGATGATGTCAGGCAAAGTTTGTAGCTTAGGGACCCACACAAATGGGGGTATCATTTGCTGAGATGGGAAGGCTGGTGGAGATATAGCTTTTGGAGAGTTCTGATTGGGTCATCTGACCTTGGAGATGGGAGGCAGCCCAGCGTGCTGGTTAGTGCAGTGGTTCCTTTTTTTTTTTCAATCCTGACTAGGGGTTGAACCTGGGTCACAGAGCAGTTGTTCTTAACTGGGGGTAGGGTGAAGCAGCTCTGTCCTACCAGAGGACATGTCGCAATGCCCGGAGATGTTTTGGGCTGTCACTACTGGAGGGAGTGGTGTGGTTCTGTGCTGAGGGGTAGAGAACAGAGGTGTAGCTATTTGTCTTCTTGTGCCCAAGGCACAGGTCTGTATAGTCAAAACTATAGTTTTTCTAGTGGTCATGTACGGACGTGAGAGCTGGACCATAAAGAAGGCTGAGTGCTGAAGAATTGATGCTGTTGAATTGTGGTGCTGGAGAAGACTCTTTTTTTTTTTGGAGAAGACTCTTGAGAGGCCCTTGGATTGCAAGGAGATCAAATCAGTCAATCCTAAAGGAAATCAACTCTGAATAGTCATTGGAAGGACTGATGCTGAAGCTGAAGCTCCAAAACTTTGGCCACCTGATGTGAAGAGCAGCCTCACTGGGAAAGACACTGATGCTGGAAAAGATTGAGGGCAAAAGCAGAAGGGGGTGGCAGAGGATGAGATGGTTAGATAGCATCACTGACTCAGTGGACATGAATTTGAGGAGACTCCGGGAGATAGTGAAGGACAGGGAAGCCTAGTGTGCTGCAATCCATGGGGTCACAAAGAATCGGACTCAACTTAGCAACTGATCCACAGCAAGAATGCCCAAGATAGCTGCCCAATTATTGTCGTGCTAACACCTAGAAACCCTGTTTGAGGGTCATGGACTCTGGTTGCCTGGGTGTCTGGGTGCCAATCCTGACTTTGCGATCTTGGATGAGTTGCTGAACCTCTCTGTGACTTGGTTTCCCCCCTTTGAATTGGGCGTAAGAATAGTACCTACCTTATAAGGTTGTAGTGTCAAGTGGCCAGAAGGATGTAATGTCAAGAGACCTAAAGAGGAAAGTGTATTTACATCCAGGTCTTGGTACTTGGAATTTTTTTTTTTTTTTTTTTGGTAAATCTCCATCACCTGTCACTTTGATAGTTTGTTAATTCTCACTAAAGTGTGAATGACTGGTAGTCATAAATTCCTCTTTCCAGGAGAACCTGTATCCTCCTTGGAAACTGAAACCCTGTTGTAAATTAATTAATTAATGATTTATTTTGGCAGCACCATGTGGCTTGTGGGATCTTAGTTCCCTGACCAAGGGTTGAACCCAGGCCACTAGCAGTGAGAGCGCAGAATCCTAACCGCTGGACCACCAGGGAACTCCCTAGGTTTTGGTACTTTGAAAACAATAATTTTAATGAAGTGGATGGGAATAGATTCAGAAAGTATAATGAATAACAACAGAAACAGGTCTCACTAACTGAGCACTTACTTACTTGCAAGTGTTGTTCTCAGTACTTATGACTTAGGTACCTCCGTGTTTCGGTTATCTGTTGCTGTGAAACAGACCAGCCCAAACTAAGTGATGTATGTCAATAACTATGTTATCCTTCTCACAGATTTAGTGAGTCTGCAGTTCAGGCGGGGCGTGGTGATGATGGTCTGTCAGCTCTGTGAGGAGAAACCTTGAACATTTGGGGTCTGGAAGCACCTGGAACTTTCTTCACTCTCTTGTGGGAGTGCCTCGGCTAGGACGACTTGAAGCTCTGCTCCGCTGGAGCTCTTGCCTGGAAAACTGACATGTGGTCTATCCATGTGACTTGGGTTTCCTCACAACATGGTGACTGGGCTCTCAAGAAGGAGTGTGGAGAGACAGAAGTGTTTCTTAGAAACCAAGGCAGAAGCTGGAAGGTTTCTTCTGACCTAACTAGGAATCCTATGGTGCCACTTGGCTGTTTTCTCAGTGATAAGCAAGTAGCTGAGACCAGCCTAGATTCAAGGGGGTGGGGACACAAACTCCGCCTCTTGAGGGGGATTTGACAAGTCACACTGCAGAAGAGCATGCTGGATGGTGGTATTTTTGTTGCCATCTTTGGAAAGCACAGTTATTAATAATTTCGCTGAGTCTTGTCCGACTCTTGCGACCCCATGGACTGTAGCCCGCCCGGCTCCTCTTTCCATGGGATTCTCCAGGCAAGAATACTGGAGTAGGTAGACGTTCCTTTCTCCAGGGGATCTTCCCAACCCAGGTTTCCTGCATTACAGGCAGCTTCTTTTACTGTCTGAACCGCCAGGGATGCCCGCTACTAAGGTAACCCAGACAGTAGTCATAGACTGAAGAAAAAATAGGAGGAGGCAGTAGGACCAGGACCCTGGGGTCAGAACCATTTAACAGGAGCTAGACCTTCAGGCTAAAGCTCCCTTCAGGGAGCTGAGACCATGGAGGAGGTATATTTGCTGCTGGAGAGGCAGAACAAGAGAAGGAGAAATACCCTGGCTTCTCTCTTCCTCCCACGCTCTGGTCTCCTGCCTGGGCCTCCCATTGGCTAGAACTACCTGGAAGGAAGGGTGCAAAGACACCTGGGAAATGCAGTTCCCTTTGATACAGAGCCAAGTCAAGGAAGGACAGGTAGGATCTGAGAGCAAGCAGGCTAATAACCCACATAGACCCTGAGCAAGTGACTGCCTCTTTGAGCTCAGAGTGTTATCTCAGCTCCAAACCTTTGGCCACCTGATGCAAAAGAGCTGACTCACTGGAAAAGACCCTGATGCTGGGGAAGGTTGAAGGCAAAAGGAGAAAGGGGTGGCAGAGGACAAGATTGTTAGATAACATCGCCAACTCAATGGACATGAACTTGAGCAAACTCTGGAAGATAGTGGAGGGCAGAGGAGCCTGGTTTACTACAGTCCATGAAAGTGAAAGTGAAGTCGCTCAGTTAACTCTTTGCAACCCCATGCACTGTAGCCTACCAGGCTCCTCCGTCCATGGGATTTTCCAGGCAAGAATACTGGAGTGGGTTGCCATTTCCTTCTCCAGGAGATCTTCCCAACCCAGGGGTTGAACCCGGGTCTCCTGCATTGTAGGCAGACGCTTTACCGTCTGAATCACCAGGGAAGTCATGGGGGGGGGGGTCACAAAAGAGAAATGACTTAGTGAATGGACAGCAACGAAGTGTCTTAGTTAAAGAGAGCTCCTCCTCTTGCTCTTTGCCTGAGAATCAATGATAAGCAATCCTTTTCTTTCCAGTGGCAGGGCCCTTCTAAGCTTTAATGGCTCTGCTGCTTTTGGACTCTTGTTCACTCTTAGATCAAACCCAGATCTCATTTCTTAGGACTCTCCTTATCACCTACCCCCAGCTTAATCGTCTTCCTTCAGATAACCCATCAGAGATCTGCCTCTATGATTACTTCTTCAGCTTCCTCCAAGTTCCCTCTCATCAAGGAAGAACACCCACAGTGCTTTCATGACTCCTCAAAGGATGGGGTTTCCAGAACTTCTCCCTGGGCCTGGCTGTCTTGTGCTTATTTGCTTGGGGGACCCAGAGTGACCCCCAGATGTTTGCAGCATCTGAGTATCCCAAGAGATGTAGAGCTGTTGCCTTCAAATCTTAGCTGTGATACCAGGAGAGAGTTGGAGAAAATGTTTCAAAAGACATTGATTATTTGTACTTGGGACTTCCCTGGTGGTCCAGTGGTTAAGGCTTCACCTTCCAATGCAAGGGGTGTGGGTTTGATCCCTGGTCGGGGAACTAAGATCCCACATGCCTCATGGCCGAGAAACCAAGACATAAAATAGAAGCACTGTTGTAACAGATTCAATAAAGACTTAAAAATGGTCCATATCAAAAAAATCTTTTTAAAATGTTAAAAAAAATCATGTGTACTTCCCTCACAGGGACTCTGGGAGATAACGGCAGGATGGTGGGATGCTGCCATGGCAACACTTGCCCCATTTGCCTCACATGGCCCCAGTTTTGGTAAATCAGCATCGGATACCATCCGTGGCTCACTCCCTCCCACTCCCCCTTTCTCACTCTGCTCCACCCACACTGGTCTCCAACCTCTTCCTTCAAAGCCCCAGGCAGGGTCCAGTCTCAGGGTCTTTGCACTGGCTGTTCCCTCTTGCCTGGAAGGGTTTTCTTCCAGACACCTAACCAGATTATTCCCTCCTTCACATCTTTTTTTTTAAATTTAAAAAATTCTTCTTATTATTTTTGGCTGCTCTGGGTCTTTGTTGCTGTGCGCTGGCTTTCTCTAGTTGCAGCAGGCAGGGGCTCCTCTTCATTGTGGTGTGTGGGTTTCTCACTGCGGTGGCTTCTCTAGTTGCAGAGCATGGGCTCTAGGCACGCAGGCTCAGTAGTTGTGGCTGCCCCGAGGCATGTGGGATTCTCCCGGACCAGGGATCAAATCCATGTCCCCTACATTGGCAAGTGTAATTCTTAAACACTGGACCACTAGGGAAGTCCTCCTACAAGTCTTTATTCAAATGTCACTCTCTCAGTGGAGCCTTCTCTGGCCCCTTCATTTAGAATGGCATCCCTTCCTGGCATGCCCTAAACCGTTATCCTACTCACTTTTCTCGCTTAATATTTACCACCTGCTGATAAGCTATATGAACTCCCCAGGTCATGCAGTGGTAAAGAACCCGCCTGCCAATGCTGGAGACACAAGAGACATGGGTTCCATCCCTCGGTCGGGAAGATCCCCTGGAGAAGGGAGTGGCAACCCACTCTAGCATTCTTGCCCAGAGAATCCCCATGGACAGAGGAGCCTGGCGGGCTACAGTCCATGGGGTTGCAGAGAGCAAGACATGACTGAGCGTGCACGTACACATACACACACACACACACACAAGCTATATACACACTCACGTAACACATTTGTTGTCAGTCTCCTGCCAGAATGTCAGCTTCATGGAGGCAGGGATGTAAATCTTTTTTTTTTTTTCACAACTGTATCCGTGGCATTTAAACCAGTGTTTGGAACATAATAGTTGCTCAATAAATATTTCCCTAATCAGTGAATGAGTGGCTGAATGATCAGAGATTCCTTTCATGCTATTCCCTTTACCTGGAACACTTTGCCCCCACCTCACACTCTAAAATAATATTTATAGTAAGTCCCCTATGTACGAACAAGCTCCATTCCCTGTAAGTCTAATTTTTTCATGAGTCCAACAAAGTTAGACCAGATACCCAAAACTAACACAATTTGTTATATAATGCCGTACTGTAATAGGTTTATAATACTTTTTACACAAGTAGTGGGGCTTCCCAGGTGGTGCAGTGCTAAAGAATCTGCCTGCCAACATGGGAGCCACAGGAGATGAGGATTCGATCCCTGAGTCAGGGAAGATCCCCTGGAGAAGGGAGTAGCAATCCACTCCAATATTCTTGCCTGGGAAATCCCATGGACAGAGGAGCCTGGTGGGCTACAGTCCACAGGGTCGCAAAGAGTCGGACACGACTGAGCGGCTAAACAATGACAACTGCTTGGTGTCTGCCTCGCTACTAGACTGTAAGCTCTGTAGGAACAAGGTTCTGTCCGTCTTAGCCACTGCCCAGACCCAGGATTTGGCATACAGTAGGCATTCAACACATGCTTGCTGAATGAAAGTGTGGCCCTGACTGTTGGGTAGGGGATAGAGTGGAGATTCCACTGGTATTTTTATTTCCATGGTGACGATGAGGAAACAGAGGTACCGGGGAAGTGCAGTGACCCATCCAAGGCCCTTCAGGTTGCAGTTGGCTTGGCTGAGAGTCAAACCCTGTTTGTCTGATCCCCTGTATGGGTAGTGAGATGCTGAGTGCCTGCTAGAGTGGGTGGGGAGGGGATGGGGAGAGAGATGGGCTGGAGTAGGGAGGGTTTTGAATGCCAGGAAGAGGCGTTTATACTCAGCACCTCTGCTTGCAGGCTTCGAAAAGGATGCACAGCACGCCCACCCTCTCTGGTCTGCAGGAAGAAGTCTTGCGAGCTCAAGATTAAGGGGCTGCAAGGGCTGAATGCTGCGGGGCCTCCCTTTCTCGGTCTCCCCCAGCAAGCCCTGGTTAACAGGCATTTCCTGTTTCCGGTCGGCTCCCTGGGGCTGGGGTGGGGGTGGAGGAGCTGGTTTCTGCTTGTTTGTGGGCTCGGCTCTGGCTTCTGACTCTCCTGCTCCATGTCCCCTACATCCCGTCGCCCCCATCTCCGGCACCCCACGGGACCTCTATCGCTGCACACCAGTTCCCCGAAAGAGGGCGGTGAACTGGGCGACCTTTCCAGCTTTCTTTGCCTGGTACAGGGCTGTGATGGTGGGGGACCTGCAAGCAAAGGGGAAGTGTCTGGGTGCTGATTTGCATATGGGCGAGATGCCAGCCCAGCTCTGAGGTTCTGATGGAGGGCGGAGGGGGAACTGAGGGGGTTGCCCCCCCACCCCAGCAGGGAGGAAATACGTCTCCCAGGCCCCTTCTCCATTTATTCAAAGGGCCTCCTGTCCTTTGCTACCTTCGCCCACACTTCCGGCTACCAGGAAGTCCTTCTAGTGGTCTAACCTCAGTCACTCCTGCTGTCGAAGGGAGCCCCTTTCTTCACCTGGCCCTACTCCAGCCCAGAGGGCTGATGAGTCATACCCCCTTTCCCCTTTTGAGATGTCACATGACTGGGTGGTGGTGGTGGGGGGAGGCTTAAGGCTCAGCTGATCTTCCTGAGGTCAGCAGAGAACTTCCTCCCTCAGGCCAGACGGGGCCATCTGTTCTGCTGTAGGTCCTGTCTGGACTCATCCCACAAAGGCTGCCAGGCTGCAGAGTGGTACGTGTGGTTTCCTGTCACATGCTGAGCTGAGCCCCTCAAACCGCTTAGTGGTCTTTCCCAGCATCAGGGTCTTTTCCAGTGAGTCGGCTCTTCACATCAGGTGGCCAAAGAATTGGAGCTGAGATAACTAAAACAGGCAGTCACTGGCTCAGGCTCTATGAAGGCTATTAGCCTGCTTGCTCTCAGATCCTACCTGCACGTCTTCGTTTTGCTCTGTATCAAAGGGAACTACATTTCCCAGGTGCCTTTGCACCCTGGTTTCCAAGTAGTTCCACCTACCTTGCGGCACCTTGAAACACGAGGCAACCTTGGTATGGTTTGAAGAGGTCGGGCGAGGAGCCCCTCCTCTGGACCTGCAGAGCTGGTATCTGGCTCCCCACTTCTACCTGTGTGGGCTTGGGAAGGGGCTATCTCCTTTCTGAGCCTCAGCTGTCCCATCTGTCAAATGGAGATCCATTCCTTCATCAACATTTTTTTGAGCACTGACTGTACGCTGGGCCTTGTACTAGCTGTTGAGGCTAGTGAACTAAATACACAGAGAATCCTGCCTCCGTGGTGCTGATGTCCTAGAGGGTTGGGGAGGGGGCTTGCATGGGGGAATACAGACAGACAATCACAAAATGAATAAATACGTGAGGACTTCCCTGGTGGTCCAGTGGTTAAGAATCTGCCTGCCAATGCAGGGGACACAAGTTTGATCCCAGGTCCAGGAAGATCCCACATGCTGCAGTGCAACTAAGCCTGAAAGTTGCAACTACTGAAATTCTTGAGCCCTAGAGCCTGTGCTGCGCAACAGGAGAAGCTACTGTGATGGGAAGCCTGCACACTGCAACTGGAGTCTAGCCCTCACTTGCCACAACTAGAGAAAGCCTACGAGCAGCAACAGAAACCCAGTGCAGCCAGAAATAAATAAATACAATTTTTAAAAAAATTGCAAAAGTGAAATATGTGTATGTTACGATTTTATTTTAATTTTTGTCCATGCTTCTCAGCTTGTGAGGTCTTAGTTCCCCAACTAGGGATTAAATCGGGACCCAGAGCAGTGAAAGCGCCAAGTCCTAACCATTGGACCACCAGGGAATTCCCTACAAGTTTAAATCGAGTGGTTGGGAAGGTCGCCCTGAGAAATGACATTTCATCAAAGGTCCGAAAGCAACAAGGAAGGGAGGCACCAAATTAATTGGGGGGGGGGGCGGTGAACAGTCTTCTAGGAAGAGAGTAACCCGTGCAAAGGTCCTAGGGCTGACTGTTCTAGGAATAGTGAAGAGGGCCAAGTGGGTGAGGGGAGGATGGGGAGGAGCTGAGTGGAGGGAGGTGATGGTGGAAAGTTGCGTGGGTGAGCTGCAGAGAGGACTTGGGTTTGCATTCAGGCGTATTGTCTTGGAGAGTTCTGATGCTCTTACTCAGGTTGCTGTAGGTGCATGTGTGCTAAGTTGCTTCAGCTGTGTCTGACTCTTTGAGACCCTATGGACCATAGCCCGCCAGGCTCCTCTGTCCATGGGGATTCTCCAGGCAAGAATACTGGAGTGGGTTGCCATGCCCCGCTCTAGGGGATCTTCCTGACTCAGGGATCGAACCTGCGTCTCTTGCATCTCCTGCATTGGCAGGCAGGTTCTTTACCACTACTACTACCTGGAAAGCCCCTCTAGATGGTGGGAGCTGAGAACTATTTGTTATGATCACAAGGGGCATTCAGGCAGAGGGAAAATAGGAACAGGGTGTAAAACATACAATGCATAACATTTAGGGGTGGGGAGGGACATCATACTAAGGGATCCCAGGGTAGGGGAATGAGGGTGAGGATTCTGCTTGGGTGAAGAAACTGGGGGAGGCCTCCTGGAAGAAGAGATATTGGAGGTGAGCCTTGAAGGATGAGCAGAAGTCCACTAAGCAGATGTGAGAGGATCTCTTAGGTCAGGTTCCAGCTGTTCGTTTATTGCCATGTGTGTCATTAGTGGAACAATTACAAGAAGAGCTAGAGTGGGCAGTCATGGGGCCTCTGAGGAACATTCAGACCACAGCTGGCTCTGGCCCTTAAGGCTACTGTATTAGGATAACACTAGCTGCTGTAACAAATAAGCCTTTTCAGTGACTTAATTCAATAGAAATTTATTTCCTGTTCACCTAGTAGTCCAATGTTCCTCCTGGTACCAGGAGGGAGGTTTTTTTCTGATGGCGTGATTCAGAGACTATTTTCATTTGTGGCTTTGCTATCCCTCTAAGTCTCATTTCTGTCTGTAGACAATGAGAGAAAAGAAAGTTTGCAGAATGCAATTCCACTTCTTAAATACATTGCCCTGAAAATGATGCATATAATGAATACTCACATTCCATTGGCTGGAACTAGTCATATGACCACACCCACTTGCAAAAGGGGATGCAAATGTAGTCTCTGGCTGGGCAGTCAACTTCCCAGCAGCAATTCCTTATTATAGAAGAGAAAGCAAGAATTCTCGTGGACTTCCAGTGGCCTCTGCACAGGTAGGCAGCAGGAATAGAATTAAGGCCTGGGAGGTGCTATGAGATAGCCAGCTTGCTTTGTGACCTTGAATAAGTTCTTCCTCTCTGGACTTTTTTCCTCCCTCTGGGTGATGAACGTTGGAGACTAGTGGATACCTGAGGTCTTTTCCAGTTCTGAGAAATGATGGGTCGGTCGGTGAATGCTCTTGGGCTTTCCAGCTGGAGCTAAGAAGATGATGGTGAATATAATCATAGTGATGATGGTGGTGGTGGTGATGATGGCAGTGACAGTGATGGTGGTGATGCTGGTGATTGTGGTGGTGGTGACGGTGGTGATTATGTGGTGACATTGCTGCTGCTGATGGTTATGATGATGGAGATGAACATGATGATGGTGGTGGTAATAGTGATTATGATGGGGACACTGATCATGATGACCATGTTGATGTGATGATGGTGATGGTGGTCATATTGATGGCAATGTTGATGGTGGTGGTAATAGTGATTATGATGGAGACACTGATCATGATGACCATGTTGATGTGATGATGGTGATGGTGGTCATATTGATGGCGATGTTGATGGTGGTGGTAGTGATGATTATGATGGTGACACTGATCATGATGATGAAGATGTTAATGGTGATGATGGTGATAGTGATGGTAATGATGATGATGGTGGTAGTGATGGTAACGGTGATGATGGTGATAGTGATGGTAATGATGATGATGGTGGTAGTGATGATTACAATGGTGATGTAGGTCATGTTGATGGAGATGATGGTGGTTGTGGTAGTAGTGATTATGATAGGGACGTTAATCATGATGAAGAAGATGTTAATGGTGATGATGGTGGTAGTGACGGTAATGGTGATGATGGTGGTAGTGATGATTACAATGGTGACGTTGGTCATGATGAAGAAGATGTTAATGGTGATGATGGTGATAGTGATGGTAATGATGATGATGGTGGTAGTGGTGATTATGATGGTGACACTGGTCATGATGATGAAGATGTTGATGGCGATGATGGTGGTGGTGGTAGTAGTGATTATGATGGTGACACTGATCATGATGAAGAAGATGTTAATGGTGATAATGTTGATGGTGATGGTAATGATGATGATGGTGGTAATCGTGATTATAATGGTGACACTGGTCATGATGAAGAAGATGTTAATGGTGATGATGGTGATAGTGATGGTAATGATGATGATGGTGGTAATCGTGATTATAATGGTGACGTTGGTCATGATGATGAAGATGATGATGACATTGATGGTGATGATTATAAAGATGATTATGGTGGTGGTAATCATAATACTGATGATGTGATAATCATTATGGTGATAACAAGGATGATGATAAGGATGATAATGATTATTTCCAGATATTGAGGTCTCATACCATGCTGAACCCTTTACATGGATTATTCTATTGAAGTACAACAACATGCCACAGTGGGCATTATGGTGGTCCGTTTTATAGGTGAGGAAACAAGTTCAGAGAGGGGAGGTGATTTTCCCAAAGACAAACAGCAAATAGGAGAATCTTCTCTTATCCTTCTTTTGGCCACAGCTCGAGTTTTGTGAGATCTTAGTTCTCCAAGCAGGAATTGAGCCTGGGCCCTTGGCAGTGAGAATGTGGAGTCCTAATCACTGGACCGCCACAGAATTTCCTTCTTGTATCCTTTTGGATTAGGGGCACTGTGGGAGTTTATTCTCCATCCTGTTCTCTACCTTACCATCCCAGGATCTCTCCTGGCTCCAGAGATTAAAGATTGTAAGTTTTAAAGAGAGCCCTGGAGTTCAGTGATGGTCACACAAAAGATGTTCAATGAAAAGTCATTCTGGGATTTTAATAGTAATTGCCTTGAATCTATAGCTCAGTTTTGGTGAAGGCTGAAAATTTTAAAATATTGAGTTTTTCTAGATAAGAATTAGTACATATTTCACTCTAGTTATTTAGATGCTCCTTCATACCTTTCCATAAAATTTTATAATTTACTTCATAAACAATTTATACTTCGTTTGTTAGGTGTGTTAGATATTAACCAACTTTGTTTTTTTTTTTTTACATTTTGTTGTTGTTTAGTCACAAAGTTGTGTCTGATTGTTTTGCGACACTGTGAACTCTAGCTTGTCAGGTTCCTCTGCCCGTGGATTTCCCAGTCAAGAATACTAGAGAATATATTACCTACTCCAGGGGATATTCCTGACCCAGGGATTAAACCCGTGTCCCTGAATTGGCAGGCAGTGAGCTTTTACATTTTTTAGGTGATGGGAAATGCTATCCTTTTAAAATCAAATCCAGTTTTCATATAGGGAACTGCTCGGTTCTTCAACTTATTGTTCAATCAAGTTCTAGCAAACACGTACCCTTGTGCAACCCACACCCTTATCAAGACACGGAACTTTTCCATCACTTGCAGCCTTTCTGAGTCAATCTCTTCTACCCTCCCCACCCCAGAAGCAACCACTGATTTGATTTCTATCACCATAGTTTAGTTTGACTTTAGAACTTTGAGTTCTAATATTTCACTAACGTTATCTTAAAACAAAACACATTTTCTGATTGATTGTTGTTGATGTGCCGATATGTGATGTGGTAAGTTGATTTTGTATTCGGTGACGTTGCTATTTTATTGATTCCAGTTATTTATGTGTGTGTTCTTTGGGGCTTTCTATGTTGACAATCATATCATCTGCAAAACTGAGTATTAATGTCTTTCTTTTCTAATTTTCTTTTCTTTCTTTGTCTTGTCTTACAACACAGGCTAAGATCTTTGGTGCAATATGAGTAAGAATGAACAGTGGGCACTCTTGCCTTAGTTCTGATGTCAAAGAAAATTTCTGTAGCATTTCACTCTTAGGTGTAATGTTTTGCTTTTTACCTAAGACAAAGGTTTAAGTTCTTAAAAAAGTATTTATTTATTTGGCAGCACCAGATCTTAGTTGTGACATACAGGATCTTTAGTTGTGGCATGTGGGATTTAGTTCCCTGACCAGGGGTTGAACTCTGGCCCTCTGCACTGGGAGTGCGGAGTCCTAACCACTGGACCACCAAGCTAAAATTTTATAACACTATTTACATTATATTTGTTTTACACTGACTTCTGTTTATAGCACTTGATCCTGGTTTTCTTTGAGAGTAGGATGTTCTCGCCTTAAATACATTCATTTATGTTAAAGTTCATGTTCCACATAATATGGCTTAAATAGGCTGTTGATGTGGAAATAATTCAGAAGAAGATACAATCTGAAGATGAAAGTGTGAGATACAAAGATACAGAGAACAGTGTGTATTGAATTGATTCATAAATGCAGCTGTCTAAGTTTGTACTCCAGCAGTGTCTGTCCCTGCCTGAGTTTTCTTATCTATAAAGTGAGTATAATAATTGTAATTATTTTGTAAGATTATTGCAGGGATTCCATGGTATCTCTCATATAAATATGATTACATATATTAAAAAAATTTATAATAAATTCCCCTTTTCATTATTTTAATCACTTCTGATCTGACTTAAATGTGGCCACATGCATGAGAGCAAAAATATTCACAAATATTGAGGCGGAATAGCCTCCAAAAATCTATAATTTTTAGATACATAGGAATTAATCAGAAGGCAATGGCACCCCACTCCAGTACTCTTGCCTGGAAAATCCCATGGATGGAGGAGCCTGGTAGGCTGCAGTCCATGGGGTTGCTGAGAGTCGGACATGACTGAGCGACTTCACTTTCACTTTTCACTTCATGCATTGGAGAAGGAAATGGCAACCCGCTCCAGTGTTCTTGCCTGGAGAATCCCAGGGTCGGGGGAGCCTGGTGGGCTTCCGTCTATGGGGTCACACAGAGTCGGACACGACTGAAGCGACTTAGCAGCAGCAGTAGCAGGAATTAATGATACTGAAATTATAATCAGGGTCTTACACTGACATTTTAGAGCCCATAGATGTTGTGTGACTCATTTTTACCTTTTTCTTTTTTTTTTCATTTTTACCTTTTTCAAATGCAGAGAAAAGTTGAGAGTCACTTCAAAAGAACCAAGGATTCAGTATCGGGTATTCGATTAATATAACTCACTATACTAATAGAATCAAGAACAAAATACACTTGCTTGTCTTGTACAGGTCTTTGAAATCACTTAATCAAAGTCAACATCCATTCCTGATTCAATGAAATGAGCAAATACAAAGACTTTCCAAGAAGCTAGGAATAAAAAGAAACTTATTTAAATGGATGAAAACGTTTCTATAAATTAGAAGTTTGGGATTAACATATATACCCTGCTATATATAAAATAGATGACCAACAAAGATCTGCTATATAGCACAGGGAACTATAGTCATTATCTTATAACAACTTATTTTTTATTAATTTTTTTTTTTTTGGCTGCGCTGGGTCTTCACTGCTGCGCTGGCTTTCTCTAGTTGCATCCCCTGGGGACTACTGTAGTTGTATGTGGGCTTCGCATTGCAGTGGCTTCTCTTGCCACAGAGCACCGGTTCTAGGCTCATGGGCTTCAGCAGTTGCAGCATGTGAGCACAATAGTTTTCGTACAGGGGCTTTGTTACTCCACAGCATGTGTGATCTTCCCTGATCAGGGATTGAACCCATGTCGCCTATATAGGCAGGCAGATTCCTCACCACTGGACCACCAGGGAAGACCTTGCAAAAACTTATAATGGAAAACAATCTGAAAAAGAATTATCTACCTATGTCTGAATCACTTTGTTGTACACCTGAAACAAAGACAACATTGTAAATCAACTAATACTTCAATTAAAAAAAAAAAAAAGAAGAAAAACATAATTTCTGTTAGGAACCAACAGAGAACATTATAATTAATGGGGACACTCACAGTAGAAGCATTCCTGTTTAATTTTTAAATTCATTTTGATGAGCTGACCTCTCTACACAGAGAGAGTAAAACTTCCGGAAGCAGAGTAGAACCATGGGTACAAGGAGCTGGGGGTAGGGGTGGGGAAATGAATGGGCAGATATTGGTTAAAGGGTATTAAGTTGAAGTTACTTAGGAGGAGTCAGTCTGGAGCTCTAGGGTACTGTGTGACTGTACTTGGTAACACTGTATTGAACACCATGACTATGCTATGGGAGCAGATTTCAAGTGCATTCATTACACATGAAAACATGATGACTACGAGAAGTGTTAATTAGCTTGACTGTAGTAATGCTTTCACTATGAATAAGTATATCAAACCGTCCTGTTGCCTACCTTATATATATATATATATATATTTTTTTTTTTTATTTGAAGATACATAAATTTAAAACAATATATAGAAAGTGCTGAGAACGGAGCACGTGGCAGGTGCTCATGGTGACTTCCATTTCGTGCAAAGCAATGAAGTTATAGTCAAGAAAATCGACTCCAGATTCACACCATCTTGGAATCAAATTTCAGCTCTTCCATGGACTTACTTTTGTTTGTTTGGTTTTATTTTGATTTTAAAAAGTTGAAGTATAGTTGATTTGTGCGTGCCAAGTCATATTCAACTCTCTGTGACCCTATGGACTGTAGCCCGCCTGGCTTCTCTGTCCATGGGGATTCTCCAGTCAAGAATTTTACGGTGTGGTTAGTTTCAAGTACATAGCAAATATGATACAGTTATATATATGTATGTGCTGGGCTTAGCTGCTCAATCGTGTCTGACTCTTTGCAAACCCATGGACCATAGCCTGCCAGGCTCCTCTGTCCATGGGGATTCTTTAGGCAAGAATACTGGAGTGGGTTGCCATATATTCTTTTTCAGATTCTTTTCCATTGTAAGTTATTTCAAGAGTATTGAGTATAGTTGCCTGTGCTATACAGTAGGTCCCTGTTTATTTATTTTATACTCAATAGTGTGTATCTGTAAATCCCCATCTCCTAATTTGTCACCCTCTCGGCCTTTCCCTTTTGATAACCAGAAATGTGTTTTCTATGCCACATGCTTCCTCTTTTTCCTTTTTTAAATTGTTGATATTGGAGTATAGTTGATTAACAATGTTATGTTAGTTTTAGGTGTATAGTCTGGTGATTCAGTGATACATATACATGTATCTGTTCTTTTTAAAATTCTTGTCCCATTTGGGTTGTTACATAATATTGAGCAGAGTTCTCTGTGCATAGAATTTTTTTTTTTTTTTTTTTTTGGCCACACCTCTGCGACTTGTGGAATCTTAACTTCCCGACCAGGATCAAGCCTGTGCCCCCTGCACTGGAAGCGCAGAGTCTTAACCACTAGACCACCAGGGAATTCCCAGCCACAGAGTCACTCTTGCTGTTAATAATCTTGGGCAACTTTCCTTCCCTCTTTGAGCCTGCTTCCTTTTAGGTAAAATGGGCGTTAAAACCCCACAGGGTTATCAAGAGAATGGAACAGTTCTGAGTGCCCAACCACATAGAGTAGGCATCCCCAAATACAAATATTGTAGAATCACAGAGTTGTTGTTGTTTAGTTAAGTCGTGTCCGACTCTTTTGTGACCCCATAGGTTGTAGCCCCCAGGCTCCTCTGTCCATGGGATTTTCCCAGGCAAGAATGCTGGAGCAGGTTGCCATTTCCTCTTCCAGGGGATCTTCCCGACCCAGGGATTGAACCTGTGTCTCCTGCATTGCAGGCGGATTCTTTACCACTGAGCCACCAGGGAAGCCCATTATAGGTTATTATAAAATATTAAATGTAATTTCCTGTGCTATACAGTAGCAGGGATATTTCATAGAAGTGGAATATCAGAGATATTTCATATAAATGTTACCAAGGATGATTCATATAAATGGAACCACAAAATATGTGACCTTCTGTCTGGCAGCTTTCACAGAACATGTTTTTGATTATTTGTAGCATGCATCAGTCCTTCACCCCTTTTTGCAGCTGAGTTGTATTCTATTGCTTAGCTATGCCTCATGTTGTGTACCTAGTATCAACTGATGGACATAGATAAATAAAAGCATAGAGACAGAAAGCACACTGGCGGTTGCCAGGGAGAAAGGAAGGGAGAGAGGAATGCAAAGTGCATGCTTCGTGGGTGCAGGATTTCCTTTTGGGTGACAGATTGTCTTGGAACTAGGCGGGGTGATGATGGCACAATACCGCGAATGCATTAAACGCCACTGAGGTGGACATTTGAAAATGGTTAATGGTTATAATGGGTTTCCCTGGTGGTTCAGCGGTAAAGAATCCACATGCAACGCAGGAGACACAGGTTTGACCCCTGGGTCGGGAAGACCCCCTGGAGAAGGAAATGGCAACCCACTCCAGTATTCTTGTCTGGGAAATTCCACGGACAGAGGAGCCTGGAGGGCTACAGCCCATGGCATTGCGGAGAGTTTCACATGACTTAGCAACTAAACCGCCAGCAGTCAGTGGTTATAAAATAAATAACTAATGAGAACCTACAGTGTAGCACGGGGAACTCTGCTCAGGACGCTGTAATGTCAGAGGTGGCCACAACGTTGTAAAGCAACTATCCTGCAATAAAAAATAGGCTGTCCCTGTGTCAGATATTTTGCATACAACCTGAAGATCATTTGTACAATAGTATTAGACAACCTTAAATGCTTGCATCTACTATTTCTGAAAATAAAAATATTTTTACATTGCTCTAAAAAAACACTTTGTAATGACCTACATAGGAAAAGAATCTAAAAAAGAGTGGGTATATGTATATGTATAACCGAAAAACTTTGTTGGAGAGCAGAAACTAACACAACATTGTAAATCAACTATACACCGATAAAAATTAATTAAAAAATGAATGAAGTGGTTAATGGTTAAATTTTTTATTGTGGCAAACTATATATATTTATCATTGTCTATAAATAAAATAAGTATGTTTTATAAATATAAATAAAATTTTATATGAAAATATACAGATTACATATATGTAAAATAAAACAATAATACTTGCCATTTTAACCACTTGTTTTTTTTAATTTTTTTTCATTTATTTTTATTAGTTGGAGGCTAATTACTTTACAATATTGTAGTGGTTTTTGTCATATATTGACATGAATCAGCCATGGATTTACATGTATTCCCCATCCCGATCCCCTCTCCCACCTCCCTCTCTACCCGATCCCTCTGGGTCTTCCCAGTGCACCAGGCCCGAGCACTTGTCTCATGCATCCAACCTGGGCTGGTGATCTGTTTCACCCTTGATAGTATACATGTTTTGATGCTGTTCTCTTGAAACATCCCACCCTCGCCTTCTCCCACAGAGTCCAAAAGTCTGTTCTGTACATCTGTGTCTCTTTTTCTGTTTTGTGTATAGGGTTATTGTTACCATCTTTCTAAATTCCATATATATGTATTAGTATACTGTAATGGTCTTTATCTTTCTGGCTTACTTAACTCTGTATAATGGGCTCCAGTTTCATCCATCTCATTAGAACTGATTCAAATGAATTCTTTTTAACGGCTGAGCAATATTCCATTGTGTATATGTACCACAGCTTCCTTATCCATTCATCTGCTGATGGGCATCTAGGTTGCTTCCATGTCCTGGCTATTATAAACAGTGCTGCGATGAACATTGGGGTGCACGTGTCTCTTTCAGATCTGGTTTCTTCGGTGTGTATGCCCAGGAGTGGGATTGCTGGGTCATATGGCAGTTCTATTTCCAGTTTTTTAAGAAATCTCCACACTGTTCCCCATAGCCGCTGTACTAGTTTGCATTCCCAACAAAAGTGTAAGAAGGTTCCCTTTTCTCCACACCCTCTCCAGCATTTATTGCTTGTAGACTTTTGGATAGCAGCCATCCTGACTGGCGTGTAATGGTACCTCATTGTGGTTTTGATTTGCATTTCTCTGCTAAGGAGTGATGTTGAGCATCTTTTCATGTGTTTGTTAGCCATCTGTATGTCTTCTTTGGAGAAATGTCTGTTTAGTTCTTTGGCCCATTTTTTGATTGGGTCATTTATTTTTCTGGAATTGAGCTGCAGGAGTTGCTTAAGTATACAGTTCAGCGGCATTTGATACATTCATCAGGTTGTGTCACCATCACCACTATATCGAAAACTTTTTCATCATCCCGAACAGACACTGTGTGCCCATTAAACACAGACTCCCCATCCCTTCCCCCGGCCTCTGGTACCCACCCCCCCATCCTAATTTCTGTCTCTATGGATGTGCCTTTCCTAGGGACAGTATCATACAACTTTCATCTTTCTGTGTTTGGCTTATTTCACTTAGCATAATGTTTTCAAGGTTTATCTGTGATGCAGCATAAATCAAAATTTCATTCCTTTTCAATGGCTGAGTAACATCCCATTGTTTATATACACCAGATTGTTATCTGTTAATGGTTAACTTTGTATCTTATAAGTTTTACCTCAGTAAAAAAAAAATGCAGGAGTAGAGGTGGCTTCAGGTACAGCCTGATCTTTCTTGAGAGGGGGCTGGGCCTTCTTTTTCCTCTTCTGTGCCAGACCTCAAGCCCAATGGCCAGGAGTCAACTTCTCCTCTGTCCCATTTTGTGTCCTCCAACCTCGTTTCTCTTCCCACAGTTCCTCTGCCTTAAGAATATCCGCACCTTCCTGTCTACCTGCTATGAGAAGTTTGGCCTCAAGCGGAGTGAACTCTTCGAGGCCTTCGACCTCTTCGATGTGCAGGATTTTGGCAAGGTACGATGGGACTGAGCTGCTTGTGAGCTGGACACCTAGAGCCCAAAGGCTGGATTTCAATTCATTTCCATGAATGTCTACACTGGACAAACCAAGCATTGTCAGGGAAGGACTGCTGGGCTAGAACAAGTTTACAGCAGGTGCAAAGAGCCTTGCTTGGAACACGTGGAACCCGATTTGAGTCCCTGTCCCATCACTTGCTGTGGGACCTCAGATATGTGGCTGTGCCTCTCTGAGCCCTAGGTCCTTTGTAACTTGGAAATAAGATCATCCCATTCTGTCTGAGTGGTTATGACGACTGACTAGAACAAAGGGTTCAAGTGGTGGGTGCTCAGTTAAGGGAATGTGGACATGCTGACGTGGGGACATAGGAAGGTGGGAAAATTCTGAATTGGGCTCCCAGGGACATGAAGTCCAACCTTAAGGTCAAGTGCTTGGAGGCAGTGTTCTGGCATGCGGGTGGGCAAGGGGCTTGCTGAGCAGCCTTGGCCCTTGTCACAGGTCATCTACACCCTGTCCGCTCTGTCCTGGACCCAGATTGCCCAGAACAAGGGGATCATGTGAGTAACTATGAGAGCCGACAGCTCTGGACCCCGTTGGGCTCTAACCCTCCTCCTTGAAGCCCCCTGCCCACCTGACCCCTCTGGGTCTCTGCTTATACCATCTTGGCTCCCCCAGGCCCTTCCCCACTGAGGAGAGTGTGGGTGATGAAGACATCTACAGTGGACTGTCCGACCAGATCGAGTGAGTGTCTGAGACCATGATCCTGCCCTGGTGGTCTGAGGAGACAAGGCCCGCCATGGGGGGTGGGGGTCTGAGGGGACCTGGCCTCTCCCTGGGGTGTCGGAAGGTCCCTGGTCTGGGGGCTTCCCTGGCTCCGCCTGACTCCGCGTCCTGCAGCGACACGGTGGAGGAGGATGAGGACCTGTATGACTGCGTGGAGAACGAGGAGGCGGAGGGCGACGAGGTCTACGAGGACCTCATGCGCTCGGAGCCGGTACCCATGCCGGTGTGTGGGGGCGCAGGGCCGGGGTGGGCAGGCTCATGGGTGGGGCGCGTCCCCGGACACCCCAACATCAGCCTCTCCTCCCCGCTCTCAGCCCAAGATGACAGAGTATGACAAGCGGTGCTGCTGTCTGCGGGAGATCCAGCAGACGGAGGAGAAATACACAGACACGCTGGGCTCCATCCAACAGGTGCGGTGCTTAGACCTGGCCCTTGCCAGGCGCATGCGCAGAGTGGAGAGGCAGCGTCCACCGCACACGGGCTTGGGGATGTTCCCTGTCCTCCCTGCTCCGTGTGTCTTCGTCTCTCATCGCCTCTGGTCCCCTCGGTGTTGCTCCCTACTTCTCCCTCTGTTTGAATTTCTCTCCTTCCATGTCTCTTTATCTCTGTCTCCCTCTTTTCCTGTATCCTCATTTGTCCATCTATCTCTATTGCTGTCTCGCACTTTCTACTTCCTCTTTTTCCTTTGGCCATCTCTCGCTCTTGGTTTGTTTTTTTTTTTTTTCTTTCTTTTTTGTTTTTCCTGCACTATGTGGCATGTGAGGTCTCAGTTCCCTGGATCAGGCATGGATCCCATGCCCCCTGCAGTGGAAGCACGGAGTCTTAAGCACTGGACCATCAGGGAAGTCCCTGGCCATCTCTCTTTTAAGCCTTTTATTGAGATTTAATCAAAATGCCATACAATTCAGCCATTGAACATCTACAATTTAATATTTTCTGGTATATTCGCAAGGGTTTGCCACCATCACCACTGTTTATTTTTTAAAAAATTTTATTGCAGTATAGTTTATTTACAGTGTTGTATGTGTGCTCATTCATGTCCGACTCTTTGTGACTCCATGGACCGCAGCCTGCCAGGCTCCTCTGTCCATAGGATTCTCCAGGCAAGAATACTGGAGTGGGTTGCCATGCCCTCCTCCAGGGGATCTTCCTGACCCAGGGATTGAACCTGTGTCTCCTGCATTGGCAGGCGGGTTCTTTGCTACTAGCGCCACCTGGGAACCCCTCAAAGTTGTGTACCACTGTTTAATTTTAGAACATTTTCTTTCTTTTTCTGTTGTTTTGGCCTTGCAGCTTGTGAGATTTTAGTTTCTGGGCCAGGAATTGAATCCAGGCTCTCAGCAGTGACAGCACAGAGTCCTAACCACTGGGCAACCAGGAAATTCCCAATTTTAGAACATTTTCATCATCCCTCAAAGAAACCCCACACCTCTTAACCATCACCCCTTAAACTCCAATTTCCCCCTAGCCCCTCCCTGGCAACCAGTAACCTACTTTCTGTCTCTGTGGCTTTATTTATTCTGGACATTTCATCTAAATGAACTCATTCACTCTGTGGCCTTCTGTGCCTGACTTCTGTTGCTGAACATTGTGTTTTCAAGGTTCATGCACACTGTAGTGAGTGTCAGTGCTTCACTCCTTTTTCTGGGTGGACCACATTTTGTTATTCATTCATCTGTCGATGGACATGTGGGTTGTTTCCACTTTGGGAATTTATGATGATAAATTCTGCATGGAACAGTCCTGTACAGGTTTTTGTGTGGACTTTCTCCATTTCTTTCTCCTTTTCTGTTTCCTTGCCTCTGTCTCTTTCTCTCTGCACATCTCTCTCTCTCTCCCAGTCTCTTATGTTTCTATTTGTCCCTTTCCATCTCTGTCTCCTCCTCTCTGTGTCTCTGGGACTGGCCTGGAAGAAGGAGTCTTCCCCTTCTCCATCCTTCTCTCCCCACTCTCCCACAGCATTTTATGAAGCCCTTGCAGCGGTTCCTTAAACCCCAAGACATCGAGATTATCTTCATCAACATTGAGGTGAGCTGACTGATTCCCACCTTCCCAGGCTTCCGTCCAGTGGGGATGGTTTGCTGGCTTCATCTGTCCCTGGGTTGTGGGGGCTGGGAGATGAACCACGTAGGGTGGGCGGATGATCCTTCTCCCACCCAGCATCCCCAGCTCCAGGCTCCCACTCCAACCCTCATCCCTTCCCTCCAAGTAGGACCTGCTTCGTGTGCACACCCATTTCCTAAAGGAGATGAAGGAAGCCCTGGCCAACCCCAGTGCACCCACCCTCTACCAAGTCTTCATCAAATACAAGGAGAGGTGAGACCCAGTCAGCCAGCCCAGACCTCTGGAGGTCACCCTGCCCTGCCCAGGCTGGGCATTCAGGAGACATTGCCCTCATCGACCACCAAACAGAGAAGGCATTTCTTTCTTTCTTTGTGGGCACAGGACTGCTCATCTCTGGTTAAATTCCCAGCTCTTTCTCTTGTGAGTTGTATGGCACTGGAAAGTCACTTAACCACTCTGTGCTTCTACTTCTATGTCTCTAAAATCTGTGATCCAAGAATGTACCTCTTTGGGGTTGTGGTGAGCATCGAATAAATTGATGCCTTTTTTTGTTTTTTTCTTTTTAAAGTTTCTCAGTCATGTCTGACTCTTTGTGACCCCACAGAATTCTGGGGTGTCCCCAGAATTCAGGGAATCCCCTCCTGAATTCTCCAGGCCAGAATACTGGAGTGCATAGCCATTCCCTTCTCCAGGGGATCTTTCCAACCGAGGGATCAAACCCAGGTCTCCTGCATTGCAGGCGGATTCTTTACCAGCTGAGCCACTAGGGAAGCCCAAGAATACTGGAGTGGGTAGCCTATCCCTTCTCCAGCGGATATTTCTGACCCAGGAATCGAACAGGGTCTCCTGCACTGCAGGCGGATTCTTTACCAGCTGGGCTACCAGGGAATCCTACAGAGCTTAATGTGGAACTTGGCACAAAGTACATGTTCAATAAATTCTTACTAAATAAATGAACATTAAGCAGAGTTGACATGCCAGGTGCTCCACTAAGAGCTTCTTGTGCATTATCTCATTTAATGCTACAATAACCTATATGTGGGAGGGGCTATTGGTTTTTTTTTGTTTGTTTTTTTATTTTTTTTTTATTTTTATTAGTTGGAGGCTAATTACTTTACAATATTGTAGTGGGTTTTGTCATACATTGACATGAATCAGCCATGGAGTTACATGTATTCCCCATCCCGATCCCCTCTCCCACCTCCCTCTCCACCCGATTCCTCTGGGTGTTCCCAGTGCACCAGGCCCGAGCACTTGTCTCATGCATCCAACCTGGGCTGGTGATCTGTTTCATTATAGATAATATACATGTTTCATTGCTGTTCTCTGGAAACATCCCACCCTCGCCTTCTCCCACAGAGTCCAAAAGTCTGTTCTGTACATCTGTGTCTCTTTTTCTGTTTTGCATATAGGGTTATCATTACCATCTTTCTAAATTCCATATATATGTGTTAGTATGCTGTAATGTTCTTTATCTTTCTGGCTTACTTCACTCTGTATAGGGAGGGGCTATTGTTATGCCCATTTTACAGACAGGGAGAGTGAGGCTCAGCGTCATCCAGCTGGGAAGAGGCGGGGCCGGGATTGACACCTTAGTGCCAGTGTCATTCCCCGGCCGCCTGCCCTCTTCCTGCAGGTTCCTCATCTATGGCCGCTACTGCAGCCAAGTGGAGTCGGCCAGCAAGCACCTGGACCGCGTGGCCACAGCCCGGGAGGATGTACAAATGAAGCTGGAAGTAGGGGATGGGCTCCATCTTTGTGGGGGGAAGCTCTCTCACTCCTTTCCACTCTCTGGGGGGCAGTAGTGGGGAGACTGAGCTGGAGAGAGCATCCCTTCCTGGTGCAGCCCAGCCAGGGGTCTGCCCGCTGAAGGTTTGGGGAGGGAGGTACTGATCAGCCAAGTGGGAGAAACTGAGCAGGAGGAGATAGACCAGAGCGCTGAGCCCTGACCCCAGCTGAACCCTGTACTCTGGATGGAGCCCTGGTACCAGCCTGGGATCCTGACACTGACCTGAACCCCAGCCAGAGGCCCAACCCTGGCTGTGCACCAAGTCTGGGCCAAACCCCAGTTCTGGGCTGAGTTCCCACTTCACACAGAGCCCCGATCCCAGCCAAGCCCTGATCCTGGAGGGAGCACGGACCCTGGACTGAATCCCAACCTGGATCCGTTTGTCTAGTGGAAGCATAGATGGAGCAGGGATGATGAGGGATGGCCAGTATCTGCTGTCTATTTAATTTCTCTGGTCTCCATCATGGGGACCCTCCAGGCCTGTCTACCTCCCTCTCTGGAGCCCCCCTCAGCTGAGGAATCCTGGACCTCTACCTCAGGCAGCCTCCAGCTGTCACCCCTCACCCTGTGGCGTTCTTCCTTATTTCCTTGGGGAGCGGGGAGAAGAGGCTTCAGGTCTAGAACAATCCCCACCTGCCTCCACCTCTTCTCACTCACCCCTTTCGCCAACCTCCTAGGAATGCTCTCAGCGCGCGAACAACGGGAGGTTCACCTTAAGGGACCTGTTGATGGTGCCCATGCAGCGGGTGCTCAAATATCACCTCCTTCTCCAGGTGCACAAAGAGGGCAAGGCATGGGCTTCTAGGGGCACATAGATCTCCCTGCAAGGACTGCTGGGGGCTGGGCTTCCGTCTCTGGGAGGGTATCACTGGGGCTCTGCCCCAGCCTCTAGGGACAGCAGGGGGAGGAAGAAGGAGCTGGTGGGCCAGACTTGTTTGGAAGGCCCCCCAGGAGGAGGGGGCAGGCCCAGGCAATATACATCTCTGTGGGTCACACAGGAGCTGGTGAAACACACACAGGATGCAATGGAGAAGGACAACTTGCGGCTGGCCCTAGATGCCATGAGGGTGAGTGGTCACACACAGGGACGGCGGTGCCACACAGACACCCATGGGTTTAAGTCAGGGAGTGCCACCCAGGCACGGCCACACCCACGGGCCGCCCCCTCCCTCCACAGCAGGGGACACACCTATACCTCAAATGACTTATTCCCAGCATCCCCCTTGGGGACAGTGACATTCTCCTGCTGCCCCCTGCTGGAGGTTGACCCTCCATTCCCTGCCAGGTGGGGGATAAGGTTGGCGGGGGGGGCACCCAGGCTCACCCCTGCCCCACCCCCAGGACCTGGCACAGTGCGTAAACGAGGTCAAGCGGGACAATGAGACGTTGCGGCAGATTACCAACTTCCAGCTGTCCATCGAGAACCTGGTGAGGGGGTGGGAGGGGAGGGCCGGGGTGTGGCCACGTGGGGAGGGGTTGTCACCTCCTCCTGAGGGCCCCTTGCCAGACCTCTTGTCTGCTATGTAGGACCAGTCTCTAGCCCACTACGGCCGACCCAAGATCGATGGTGAGCTGAAGATAACTTCGGTGGAGAGGCGCTCCAAGATGGACAGGTGGGCGGAGCCAATACGTATCTGGGGCGGAGCCTGGACAGGGGCGGGGCCAGGCTACTGGTTAGGCAGGTGGGTGGAGCCAACACAGATCTAGGATGCAGTCTGGGCAAGGGCTTGGTGCTATTTCTAGATAGACAGGTTAAAAAAAAATGTTAGTCGCCCAGGCGTGTCCGACTCGTTGCGATCCCATAGACTGTAGCCCGTCAGGCTCCTCTGTTCATGGGAATCTCCAGGCAAGAATACTGGAGTGGGTTGCCATTCCCTTCTCCAGGGGATCTTCCCAACCTAGGGATCGAACCTGGGTTTCCCGCATTGCAGGCGGATTCCTTACCATCTGAGGTAGGTGGGTGGGGCCATATGGACCAGTGGGTGGAGCCTAGACTGAGAGGAGAGGCAAAGCCAGCATGGTTGTGTGGGTGGAGCCAAGAAGGACAGGTGGCAGGAACAGCAAGAATCTAATGGGTGAGGTCAAGATAGACAGGTAGGTGTGGCCAAGCTGGCCACTGGGGAGAAGAGAGCCAGAATCCTAGATTGACAGCAGAGTGGGCCCGGAAAGTGGGAGGGGATCAGGTGGAGAGCTGGCTGAACTTAGGGAGCTGGGGGCCTAGGGAGGAGCCAGACAGGGACACTTGCCTGCCTCCAGGTATGCCTTCCTGCTTGACAAAGCTCTGCTCATCTGTAAGCGCCGAGGGGACTCCTACGACCTCAAGGACTTTGTGAACCTGCATAGCTTCCAGGTTCGAGATGACTCCTCCGGAGAGAGGGACAACAAGAAGGTAAGCCTCGGAGGTGGTAACTGGGGACCCCAATGCAGGGGACCCTCAATGCCACTTGAGCTCTCTGCTTGGCCCTTGGAATGCCAGTGTGTGTTTGTGTGTGTGTGTGTGAGATTTAGCATCGAAACATGTATGCTACCATATGTGAAATTGATCACCAGTCCAAGTTCAATGCATGAAACAGGGCACTCAAAGCCGGTGCAGTGGGACAACCCTGAGGGATGGGATGGGGAGGGCGGTGGGAGGAGGAGTTCAGGATGGGGGACACATGTACACCCATGGCTGATTCATGTCACTGTATGGCAAAAATCACTACAATGTTGTAAAGTAATTAGCCTCTAATTAAATAAATTAATTAAAAAATTTTAATTTATTTATTTTGGCCACGTGGCATGTGGGATCTTAGTTCTCCCATCAAGGATCAGACTCACGCCCCCTGCAGTGGAAGTATGGAGTCTTAACCACTGGACAGCCAATGAAGTCCCGAGTGTGACTTTGTTTTTTTAATTTCTTAAAATTTTTATTTAAATTTGTTTTTCATTGGAGGATAATTGCTTTACAATATTGTGTTGGTTTCTGCCGTACGTCAACGTGAATCAGCCATAGGTATAAGTATGCGTGTGTATGAATCCAGATTTGTGGATGTATATTTGCTTCTCCTGGGAAGCCCTTTACACGGCTCTCCTGGGGGCAGACAGGCTGTAGATGGCTTGACCCCTTCCTCCCCAGAGCAGTAGGGTCAATGGGCATGTGGTCCCACCCTCCGCAGAGCGGGTGCCTTCATTTTGAACCCTGCTTCTCTGCAGTGGACTCACATGTTCCTCCTGATCGAGGACCAAGGTGCCCAGGGTTATGAGCTGTTCTTCAAGACACGGGAGCTAAAGAAGAAGTGGATGGAGCAATTCGAGATGGCCATGTGAGACCCCCTCCTCCATCTTTCCATCCTCAGGGGACGTTAGGCGGTTTTGGACTTTAGTCTCACCCTGCCATGGGGTCACTCAGAACCTCAGCTTCTTCCTCTGGGAAATGGGAGGGACAGGCTTTCAAGACAGTCTGCATCCCCAGAATGCCAGGTGGTCACGATTTTCCATCACCAGCCTGGAAATCCTTTCTCCTTGTCTTCCTCCTTCTCTTTCTTGAGATGAAATTCACATAAGAAAAACTTGGCCATTTTGAAGTGCACAGTTCTGGGACTTCCCTGGCAGTTCAATGGTTGAAACTCCCCCTTCCAGTGCAGGGGGGGGTGTGAGTTCAATCCCTGGTCAGGGAACTAAGATCCTACATGCCTTGTGGCCAAAAAAACAAAACATAAAAAATGGAAGCAATATTGTAACACATTCAATGAAGACTTTTAAAATGGTCCAAGTTAAAAAAAAATCTTTTAAAAAAGTGCACAATTCAGTGGTATTTAGTAAATTCACCCTTTGCGACCACCACCTCTATCTAGTTCCAAAACATCTTCAAACCCCAAGATGAGACCCTGCACTCAAGCAGTGATCACTTCCTACTTTCCCTACTCCCAGCCCCTGGCACCCACTCACCCACTTTCTGTCTCCACCTATGTTCCCCGCAGCACTATTTACAATAGCAAAATGGTGGTCACAATCCAAATGTCCATCAGTGGGTGGATGGAGAAACACAATAGGGCATATCCATGCAATGGAACAGTATTTAGCCGTAAAAAAGGAAAGAGGTCTTGATCCATCCAGGTTGCAGCGTGTCCTGGTACCTCATTCCCTTTAATGGCTGAATCCTGTTCCACTGCATGGAATTCTCTTCCCTCGCCAGCTCCAACATCTACCCCGAGAACGCCACTGCCAATGGTCATGACTTCCAGATGTTTTCCTTTGAGGAGACAACATCCTGCAAGGCTTGCCAGATGCTGCTGAGGTGGGAGTCTGGGAGGATGGACCTGGATGCTGGGGTGGGTTGTCCCTTCCTCTTTGGGGTGGGGGGCTCCCCTGGCCATCATGCCCCTGAGCTGGGAGGGCGGAGGCTCTCCTTTGATCTTCAGCTTCTCCGTCTCTTTTCTGCTCTAAAGAAAACCCAAAGGGGCCCTTTATGTTGTTGGCAAAATGATTGGCTGTGTTTGTTCAGCATCACTGACTCCTTCCTTTATCTCCCCCTTGCATCTCAGAGGCACTTTCTATCAGGGGTACCGATGTCAACGGTGCCGAGCACCCGCACATAAGGAGTGTCTTGGGAGGGTCCCTCCTTGTGGTCGACATGGACAAGGTACTAGGGGACTGAGCTGGGAGGTGGGTTTCTGCGTGAGAGCTCCCCCCACCCCATTCTAACCAGTATATCCTTTACCCTCCCATAGATTATTCAGGAACTATGAAGAAGGTAAGACCCCCAAGTTCCTTTCTGTGCATGGAAAATTGGGGTAGGAGTCAGGAAGGAAGGACCTGGGAGACTCTATCAGTGGGTGTGGCTCTTGGCTGGATGCCCAGTTGATCCCTGGGTCTAGAAGATCCCCTGGAGTAGGAAATGGCAACCCACTCCACTATTTTTGCCTGGGAAATCCCATGGACAGAGGAGCCTGACGGGCTACAGTCCCTGGGGTTGCAAAGAGTCTGACACAACTGAGTGACTGAGCAGGCACACGCAGGCAGATAAGGGCTGAGGAGCCCCTGGACTGGGTGCAGATAGTCATGCTCGCTTTTTTGGTCTCTCCCTCCAGGATAAGCCACATCGGCGGGCTCAGGACAAAAAGAGGAATGAGCTGGGTGAGTCAGCAGACACACTCTGCAGGACAGAAAGAAGTCTAGTCTTTGCCTCAGTGATGCTGACCCAGGGAGAGATCTCAATGATTATGTTAATGACCACATAACATCCTACTTATAAGGCATCTGTTCTAGTCCCAGAAACTCGAAAGGAAGTTTTAAATGGTGAAGTCAATTTGTTATTAGCTTTGCTTAAACACTGTGAAGGGGGTGCTTGGAACATGGCAATCCTTGTTACCATGCTCCTTCCTCCCATTCACTTTTTTATGTACACAGGTGTTTTTTAAAATTGAAGTTTAGTTGATTTACAGTGAATCAGATATACAGCAAAGTAGTTTAGTTTACACAGATATTTTTCAGATTCTTTTCCATTGTAGGTTATTTTAAGATATTGAATATAGTTCCCTGTTCCCAAGTAGGTCCTTGTTGTTTATCTCTTTATATATAGTAGTGTGCATCTGTCCATCTCAAATTCCCAGTTTGTTCCTCCACCCCCTCCCATTCACCTTTATTATTCACTGGCCACCCTCCCTTTTTTTGTTTGCTGACAAACTCCATCTGCAGTCTTAGCTGGCTGGGCACACGTCATGCCCTCTCCCCTGGATTCTGTGTCACAGAATCTTATCGTAATAGGGTGGTTTCAGCAAAGCATAGTCCGCCTGAAAGGTAAGGAGCAGGAGATGCAGTTTGACCAAGCCAGAATTCTTTTTAGCCTGGGGGAGGTGGTGGAAAGGCTGGATTCATGTATATGTTAACAGTGTCTGTGGGATCACAGTCACGATGAGTAATTTTTATTCAACATCTATTGTATATATCCTCTGAGGTAAACTGGTGACTAAAAACGGGATACTTCCTGTCCTCCCAAAGCTCCCAGGTGTGTAGTGGGAGACAGGGTTTGGCTAAGTTATTCCAGTTGAGGTGATAGGAGTAGAGGGTTTTCCGGAGCATCACAGTGGGAGACCTGATGAATCTGAGCCATCAGGGAAGGCTGCTCAGAGGAGGAGGCATTAAAGTGGACACTTGAAAGATGAGGTGGAGTTAGACGAATGAGGTGGCAGGAGTGGTCCAGGCAGAGGGAACAGCATGTGCAAAGCCTAGGAAGCAGGGGGTGGGTAGGGCAAGACTTTATTCAGGAGCTAGGGGGGACCTCCCAGGTGGTCTAGTGGTTAAGAATTTGCCTTGCAATGGAGGAGGTGTGGATTTGATTCCTGGCTGGGGAGCCAGGATCCCCGCATGCTGCACAGTGTGGCCACAAAGTAAAAAAACGAACTTGGTGTGGCCAAGAAAAATAAACTCTTTGTTCAGAATCAATATAAAGATTCAGTTTCATATCTGTCATTCTATCTATATCTATATCTGTAGATAGCTATAGTTCTATGTCTATAGCTATAGGTACTTCAGCTTTATTTGTAATAGTTAAAAATTAGAAACAACTCAAATATGGTCAACAGTGGGAATACATATATGATATATTCTATACATGTATATAATGTAATAATATATATGTATAAAATCAGCTTTATAAAAAAATGTACATATTAGCTTTACTGGCCAAAAACCAGAAACAACCCAGATGTCCTCAGAAGGAGAAAATATATATGAATGTGTGTATGTGCGTATATATCCACCATATAGATACTTAAACAATATGTATATGTTCACATATATGTTTGCATATTTATATACATACTCTTGCTCATATATGTTTTATATGGATATATATAATTATCATTTTCTATTGAGACAGAAACATGTAATTTTCTATAATTTCCTATTGAAATATATATATATATATAATTTTCTATGAGACAGATATATTTCTTTTGAGATAGAAAATACATACCATGAAGTGTGTAAAATGAATAAATCTTAAGAATATGGCTCACTGAATCTCTACCCATGTAACCACCACTCAGATCAATGTATAGAACACTTCCATCATCGCAGAAAGTTTTATTGGATGGCGCTGGTCATACTCACTGCTAGTCTGCCCTATCTCCCAGAGGGAGCCACTTTCTGACCTCTATCAGTATAGATTAGTTTTGCCTGCCCTTTAACTTCATACAAATGAAGTTGTATAGCATGGACTCTCACAGCATATTAGTGTATCTGCTTGAAGCAGCCACTCGTTCTTTTTCATTGCTGTATGGTATTCCATGATATGGTTATTTCATGCTGTGCTTATCCATCTTCTTAAAGACATTGGGTATGTTGCCAGTTTTTTGGCTCTTGTGAATAGAGCTGCTGTGAACATTCTTCATCTACGACTCTCTGGGGACCTGTGTTTCATTTCTCTTGGTGATGTATTTGTGAGTGGAATTAGCTTTAGTGAATAGTGCCCAGCAGTTTTCCAAAGTGGGTTCCTACTAGTCATGCAGGAATGAGCTGTGGAGCCATGGTCACCCTTCCCATTTATGCAAAAAAAAATTATTTTAGATGCTTTCATATTAAAAACTTCTTCAAATTAAAATAAAAAAAAGAATCCAGGAATCCAGGTGACTTCCAGTTGCTCCACATCCTTGCTGCCACTTGGTATTGTCTGTCTTTTTAACTTAGCCATCCTGCTGGGTGGCGAGACTTGGGTTTGAAAGTCCTGGACTTTCACTGTATCATCCCCTCCCCTCCCCTCCCCTCCAGGCCTGCCCAAGATGGAGGTGTGCCAGGAATACTACGGGCTGCCCCCACCCCCTGGAGCCATTGGACCTTTTCTACGCCTCAGCCCGGGAGACATTGTGGAGCTCACTAAGGCTGAAGCCGAACAGAACTGGTGGGAGGTATAGGCTGGGGCCTTGGGAATGACGGGGAAGGACCTGAACGTGGGGTCAGGGTGTAGGTGGCCTTTGGAGTGGGATCATGCTCCCACTGGACTCTGGCAATGGAAGTTTGCTCCGGGCAGGGTGATGTCTATGGGGATTTCTGGGGCTGACCTGGCCCTTCTTGGCTGGTGGTATTTCCAGAAGTTGATACTGGTTGGTCCCTCTCTGGGTCATTCCAGGTCATGGAGAGATAGCCAAGCAGAGTGGCTATTGGGTGAAAGATGGATACACACAAGCAGGGTGGCTGCCTGTAACCTCTCTGTCCATCTCTCCCTTCCATCTTTTTAGGGAAGGAATACGTCTACCAATGAAGTCGGCTGGTTTCCCTGCAATAGGGTCAAGCCCTATGTGCATGTGAGTGCCTCAGTCTGGTTGGAGTGAGGGCACGGGGTTGCAGAGAGAGTCCTGTGAGGGTGGGCAGCATTGAGGGGAATGCTCCTGAGATCAGGAGGGGCTGTCCATCATGGCATGTCACTCCCTACCTTGCTGACTAAGCCCAGAGAGAGGTTCACCCTGGGAAGGATGGCCAGTCCTTTATCTCCTTGGTTCTTTTTATTTTTATTTTTTACATTTCAGTTTTTATTACATACACATGAACATATGACTTTTTAAAATTAACCTTTAATTTTGTCTTGGAGTATAGCCAGTGAACAATGTTGTGATAGTTTCCGGTGGGCAGAAAAGGGACTCAGTCATACATATACATGTATCCATTCTCCCCCAAACCCTGCTCCCATCCAGGCTGCCACATGACATTGAGCAGAGTTCCCTGTGCCATACAGCAGATCCTTGTTGGTTACCTATTTTAAATATAGCAGGGTATACATGTCCATCTCAAACTTCCCAACTCTCCCTTTCTCCCATCCTTTCTTCAGCAACCATAAGTTTATTCTCTAAGTTCCTGTGAGTCTGTTTCTGTTTTGTAAATAAGTTCATTTGTATCATGTCTTTTTAGATTTAGCATAAAATGGATGTCATATGATGTCTCTGCTTCTCTGTCTGACTTCCTTCACTCAGTATGACAATCTCTGTGCTTAGTTGCTCAGTCATGTCTGACTCTTTGTGACCCCATGGACTGTAGCCCGCAGGCTCCTCTGTCCATGGGGATTCTCTAGGCGAGAATACCGGAGTGGGTTGCCATGCCCTCCTCCAGGGGCTCTTCCCAACCCAGGAATCAAACCTAGGTTTCCCACATTACAGGTGGATTCTTTACCATCTGAACCACCAGAGAAGCCAATCTCTAGTTCCATCTACATTGCTGCAAAGGCATTATTTTATTCTTTTTAATGGCTGGGTAGTATTTCATTTTATATGCGTATCACATCTTCTTTGTCCGTTCCTCTGACAATGGACATTTAGGCTGTCCTGGCTATTGTAAACAGTGCAGCAGTAAACACTGGGGCACGTGTATCCGTTTGGACCACGTTTTTCTCTGTATATGTGCCTAGGAGTGGGATTTCAGAGTCATATGGTAGCTGTATTTTTAGTTTTTTAAAGAACCTCCATCCTTGATTCTTCTTGTATGAAGATCTTCTCCATCGCTTGGGGAAGGAACAGGGGTTCAGAAGGCTGGCCAACCCCTGCATTCCTTCAGAGGCACCAAATAGAGTCCTCTACGGGGTCACATCCCCTGTGCCTCCTTCTGCAGGGAGCAGACCTGCCCAGCCCTCTGCCCGGCGCTTGTCTTTCTTCACCTGTTTCCCACTCTCTTGATTTCCTCATCTTGATGATGACTTCAAATCTTCCCCACTCTCCCCAAACCTCATTCTTCCTCACTACCCCGCTGCCCGCCTTGTAGCTCTCATAGGAGCTTGCAGAGACAAAGTCTCTCCCATTTTTTTTGCTTTCACTTTATGTAATTTCAGACTCCCAGAAAAGTCACGAGAATAATGCAAAGAACTCCCATATATCTCTTAGTCAGATCACCAATTGTTAACATTTTGTCTCATTGACTCTGTCATCTTTCTCTGAGCATTTTGTTTATTTAGAAAATGTCTTATTATTTATTTTTTATTGAGACATTTCAAAGTAAGTTTACAGACACATTTCACATTTAATCTCTGAATACCTGCCAAGAACAGGAACCTTCTCTTGTATATTCATAGCATGATTTTTGAAAACATGAAATTCAGCATGGATGTTCTATTATTATAAATTATCACATATTAGAAATTATAATGTATAAATTATATATTATGTAATTCAGAGTATGTATTTGCACTTTACCAATTTTCCAGAAAATATTTTTTGCTTTTTTTTTCTTTGGCTTGGGGTCCTTTCTCCACTGTGGAGTTGCATTATGAATTTTTAATTCCATTATTCTTCCTAAGTTATTAGCTGATATTCTATTGTAAAAAGGGCTTCCCTGGTGGCTCAGACGGTAAAGCATCTGCCTACAATGAGGGAGACCTGTGTTCAATCCCAAGGTCAGGAAGATCTCCTGGAGAAGGAAATGGCAACCCACTCCAGTATTCTTGCTTGGAAAATCCCATGGACGGAGGAGCCTGTTAGGCTACAGTCCATGGGGTCGCAAAGAGTTGGACAGGACTGAGCGACTTCACTTTCACTTTCACTTATTGTAAAGAACTGTCTCTTCTATGTATCTGTGCATTATGTATGTATGTATCTATCAATCAGTCATCTTTGTATCTATGACTCTGTCAGTCACCTGCACATCTGTGTATCTGTGTGTCTATCCATGTATCCATCTGCATCTATGTATCAATTATCTATGGATCTGTCTAATAATCATCTATATATTTATCTGTGTATCTATGTAGCAATCATCTGTGTGCCTATGTACTTGTGTATCCATCCATTATCTATGTATCTATCTATATATCCATCTCTGTATCTATCAATCATTTATGTATCTAATTATCATCTTTGTATTTATCTATGTATCTATCAATCATCTATGTGTCTATCTGTGTATCTGTGTGTTATCTATCTCAGGAAATGTTCCTGGATTTTTATTTTAATGTTGTTCTGGCCTGGACCAGTGGGCTTAGGGCTTCCCTGGTAGCTCAGACAATAAAGTGTCTGCCTGTAATGCGGGAGACCTGGGTTTGACCCCTGGGTGGGGAAGATCCCCTGGAGAAGGAAATGGCAACCCACTCCAGTACTGTTTCCTGGAAAATTCCATGGATGGAGGAGCCTGGTAGGCTATAATCCATGGGGTCGCAAAGAGTTGGACATGACTGGGCAATGTCACTGGTTCACTGGACCAGTGGGAGCCCCTTCAGCCTGGCTCCTCTGTCCTTTTGACATAACCTCATTGTTCTCTGAGCCCTTCCTTACTGTTTAGGACAAGAGCAGGCTGCTCTTGTACTCTTTCTGCCCCAATCTTGGAATCAACCATTTTTCCAAGGAGCCAGGATCCTTTCTGTGGGACTTGGCATTCACATGTCAAGACCTGAACATCTTTCCAGTTTCTGCCTACACAAGTAGCTGCCTCTTTAAAGCTGATTCATTTGGGAGGGGTGGACTGATCTCTCCCACTGGATTCTGGGGCTGTATTTCCAGAGAAGAGCACAGTGCCTGGCACATAATAGACCCCCAGTACACGATAGTGGAATGAATGAATGCAGTGTCCTGAAGTCTGTTGCCACGCTGAACCCTTTTCCCTAAGTCTCGGTCTCTGCCTGTGTCCCCAGGGTCCCCCTCAGGACCTGTCCATTCATCTCTGGTGAGTAGAACCATCTTTCTTATTTTCAGCTTGGGGTGCTTTGGGGTGGATGTTTGGGCTGGACATTGGGGTGCCACAAGGGGCTGCAAAGAAGTCAGTTATTCATTCTTCAAACTTTGGGCATTAACTACTGGGTCCAGCCCTACACTGGGGGCTGCTGAGGAGAGAGCACAGACCAAAGAGGGTCCTTGACTTTGGGATATTAGGTTCTAATGGAAAGAAAATGACGGTGACAATATAATGGGAGCTTCTTCTCCCTCTCCCCCTGCCTTCTTTTGAGAACCTACTGCTTAGAGCACAGTGAGGGATGGAGGTTTATGCTGTTGCTTCGGAGCCCACTGGCTTTGGTTCCAGTTCTGACTCTAACGTTATCCAGCTGTGTGACCTTTAGCCAGTAACTCAGCTTCTCTGTGCTTCAGCTTTCCTCCCTGGAAAACAGACTGGTAACAATATCTGAGTCATAAGGCTGTTAAGAAGTTTCCATGAGCCTGTAAAGGTGCTAAGCTCTATTCCTGACGTGCAAAAAGCACTTTATTATCTGTTCTTATTAGCATTAACTGTTATGACCACATTTCATCCATTGTAAAATGCATATTTTACCCTCTCGCTGTTTAAAGCCTCTGGCATTGGAATGGCTCTTAACAATTAGTGGTGTCTCAGTTCTTCTGCCTAATTTTATGGGTGCATGTGCATGCTAAGTTGCTCAGTCGTGTCAGACTCTGTGACCTCATGAACTGTAATCTGCCAGGCTCCTCTGCTCAGGCAAGAATACTGGAATGGGTAGCCATTCCCTTCTCTGGGCAGATTCTTTACCATCTGAGCCACCAGGGAAACCAGTCATTTTTATTTCATAATTGCCTGTGAAAGCATGGTGTATTTTACAATGATTGATATCTTAGACTTGACGCACTGTGGTATTGTTTTTATGACCACTGTGTCAGCATTTTAAGGGCAATTCTTGTAATAATGCTTTGAGTGCATACTCTTCTTAATCTCTTTCTGCGACGGAGGAAACCGAGACCCAGAGAGCAGCAAGGAACTGGTTCAGTGTTACAAAGCAAGGAAGTCAAAGAGGTGGGATTCGAACCCAGGTCTGCAGGACTTCAAAGCCCAACCTTATTACACAAAGGGCCTAACAATGCTCCCGTGTGGTGAACACCCACCACGTATGAGGTGCTTCAACTGCGTCTTTGCCTTTTGTCAAAAGTGCTCCTCTGTGATGGGCAGTTTTATCTCCTCTTTTCAGAGAAGGCAATTAGGGCTCAGAGGAGCACACTCAGTTCCTGAGGTCACGGGGCAGCTGGGTGGCAGACCCAGGGTTTAAACTGTGCTCACCTGAGGCAGGGTGCTCACTGTATCCCTGCCCTGTCAGATGTGGTCAGGTGAGGCCACTGCGGCCAGACCTGGGGTCAGGAGAGAGAGACCCTGACTTTGGGTGCAACGAGGATTGCAGGGGGTGCCCAAAACTCAAACTTTGAGAGCCGTGCTCTTTTTTTTTTTCTGAGAGCCATACTGTTTTAATGTGATGTTTTATCAAACAAAAGCAAGGAAAAAAAAAAAAACCACTATGATGGGCAAACTATCAAAACTGTAAATCACGACAGGATATGATAGCGCTGGGAGTAGGGAGAGGTGAATTGTGGTCAGCCAGGCACGTGCAGAGTCAGATCTTGTCCTTATGTAAAGTTTTGACATTTTATTCACCATGGGTTTTTTTTAAATTTAGTTTCAAAATTGAGGTAAAATTCACATGACATAAAACTCACCCTTTAAAATGGCATTTATGTTATTATTTACACTTATATTACATATTCACATTTATCAATATAATTATATATTGCATAATGTAGCTAGTTATATATTAAAATATATATAATTAATACACATTAGGTTATATGTTTATATTATGGGAAGCCCTGGTGGCTCAGCAGTAAAGAATCTGCCTGCTAATATTTGACAAATGCAGGAGATGTGGGTTTGATCCCTGGGCCGGGAAGGTCCCCTGGAGAAGGAAATGGCAACCCACTTCAGTATTCTTGCCTGGGAAATCCCATGGACAAAGAAGCCTGGCCAGCTGTAGTGCATGGGATTGCAAAGAGTCAGGCATGATTAATCAACTTAACAACAACAAAAATGTATGATTAACATATATTATATATGTTATATTCACACTTAGAGCATATAGGCATATTCATACATAGATTATCTGTAATTATATGGTATATAATATAAATTGTTATATATTTACAAACACATTCACTTTATATATAATACATAATTCATATTTATATCATAAATGCATTATCTATAGTGTATATTATTTATGTTGTATACTAATTCCATATGTACTGTCTATAATTATATAGTATATAATTAATATATATTACTTGTTATATATTAATGTTTATATTTATAGCATAAACACATTGATATCATATTTTATATCACTTATAATTATGTGTTATCTATATTAATGTATATTAATGTATATTTAGTGTATAATGCTAATGTATATTTTTATGTTATATTCTTAAATTTATGTTATTAACATATTCATATTCTTGCTGATGCATCATATATAATTATATATTAGCTATAATTAATATACATTATTTCTGTTGTATATTTGCACTTATAGCATAAATATATTCATAGTCACATCTTTGTTTATTTTTCACATTTATATTAAATGATATTTAGTACATTCACAATGGTATGCAGCCAGCACCTCTCTCTAGCTCTGAAACATTTTCATTACCCCCAAAAGAAATGCCCCCCTTGTTAACAGTGACCCCTCCTCTCCCTCCCCAAGCCCTGACAGCCGCGAACACACTTTCTGTCTCCATGAATTTGCCAGTTCTGGGTGTTTCATATAAATGGAATTTTACACTGTGTGCCCTTTGTGACTGGCTTCTCCCACTCAGCACCACATTTTCAGGGTTCATTCACCTTATAGCACTTAATCAGTACTTCATTCCTTTGTATGGCTGCTTTTGCGATTTAGAAAATATTGCATTAAAGTGCTGCTTATTTTCTTTGTTATTATTTGTTTGTTGTTATTTACCCTGATGACTGAGTTTTTTGGCTTGCCCTTTAATTTTTGTACCCGAGGCTGTGTCTCACTCTCCTCATCCTATTTCCATCCTGGTGACCACAAAGATGGGCAGACAGTGGACACTCAGTAAATACCTTTCCACAAATGCCAAATTTCAGAGTAAAAGGAAAAAAAAAAAACCCACAGCTGTTTTCCTATACTCATACTCTCAATAGTTCTGAAACCAAATGTGTGGTGTTTTTTTTTTTTTCCTCCACACCTAATAATTCTCTAATTCTACAGACACCAGCTTGGGTGTGCTACAATCCAGTTCAATTCTGACACTATTTGTCCGGAGTTAGCGACAAATCCCATAGATTAAGGGCTCGGCTTCTAGCTCGGTTTACCTAGCTCACAGGGTAAAAAACATCCGTGTGCAGTGCAGGAGACCTCGGTTCAGTCCCTGGATTGGGAAGATCAGCTGGAGCAGGAACTGGCAACCCACTCCAGTATTCTTGCCTGGAGAATCCCGTGAACCGAGGAGCCTGCTGGGCCACAGTCCACAGAGTTGCAAAGAGTTGGACACGACTAAGTGACTAACACGCTTCAAGAGATACCCCTCCACTTTAGGTGACAATCACAAGCCTGGGTCACCCAGACTTCTGACCCACCAGCTACAAATGGGGGCTTCCCATAGCCCCCTCCTTGGGTTTGATAATTTGCTAACACAAACTCCAAGAACTTGTAGAAATAGTTTCCTTACTAGACTACCTGTTTATTATCAAAGGATTCCAATCAGGAAGAGTCAGCTGGAAGAGTTGCTTGGGGCAAGGTGCGGGGAGACGGGACGGGGCTTCCATGTTCTCTGGCCTTGCAACCGCCCACCCCACCCCCAGTATCTCTCTGTGCTCACCAACCTGGAATCTCTCCAAACACTTTGGCTGGGGCTTCCCTGGTAGTCCAGTGGTTAAGACTTTGCACTTCCCATGTAGAGGGCACAGGTTCAATTCCTGGTCAGGGAAGTAGGATCCCACATGACGTGGTGGTGGTTGGGAATCCCCACACCACTCCCCCCACCCCCCGCAAAAAAAAAAAATCAAAACTATTTGGTTGGAGTTCGGTTGAGGCATCTTTATATAGGCAAGATTGATTAAATTATGGGTCATTAGTGATGGACTCAACCTCCATCTTCGCAGATGTGGAGGTGGGGCAGGGCTGAAAATTTCAAGCCTCTAATCACATGGTTCTTCTGACTACTAACGCTCATCCTGAGGCTATTAAAGAGCCCCCAGGGGCTTCCCTGGTCTAGTGGCTAAGACTCCAAGCTCCCCATGCAAGGGGCCTGAGTTCAATCCCTGGTCAGGGAACTAGATCCCACATGCAGCTAATAGTTTGCAAGCTGCGACAAAGATCGATGATCCTACATGCCTCAACTAAGACCCAGGGCAGCCAAGTAAATAAAAGTCAATATTAAAAAAAGAAGAGCCCCAATCAGCTTGTTAGCATACAAAAAGACACTTATTGGGCTTCCCTGGTGGCTCAGAGGTAAAGAATCTGCCTGCCAATGAAGGAGACACAGGTTCGATCCCTGATCTGGGAAGATCCCACCTGCTGTGGAGCAACTAGGCCTGTGTGCCACAACTACTGAGCCTGTGCTCTAGAGCCCGGAAGCTGCAACTCCTGAGCCCCTGTGCCACAACTAGAGAAAAGCCTACACAGCAACAGAGACCCAACACAGCCAAAAATAGAAATAAATAGAAATAAATACAAATTTTAAAAAGACATATTGGAGATTGCAAAGGTTTTAGGAGTTATGTGCCAGGAAAGGGTGGAAAGCATAGAGAACAAATATATTTCTTCCTGTATCGCACTGAGACATAGCTACGCGCAAAGGATTGTGTTGTCTCCTGCAATCCAGTTGTGAAGCTTGGGTGTGGCTTACACATGTCTAATGCCCACTGCCTCCCCGAGGTGTACCCATCAGAGTTATGTGAACCTCTCTTCTTGGTATGTCTTGACAGGTATGCTGGCCCCATGGAGCGAGCCGGGGCGGAAAGCATTCTCACCAACCGCTCGGATGGGACGTTCTTGGTGCGGCAGAGGGTGAAGGATGCTGCAGAATTTGCCATCAGCATTAAGTAATTTCTTCTTCTCTGGCCCGTTTCCCCTTGTGAGCTGAGCACTTCAGGTGCTTAGGATGTAACCATTCGGGTATTGTGTCCAGGGGCCCTGAAGAGCTCTAGTACCAGTCCTTTATGTCTCAGCACAGGAAGAGAACTCAGTGAGAGGCAAAGTGAGAGATAAGAAGTGACTTATTAGGATAGGATGCTTCTGAGGTTTGCCAACGGGTGGGCCAGAAATGCTGTGCCCTAAGGACTCACCGGCCTACAGTTTCATAAACCAAGGAAAAGTGGGGAGGGGGAAGAGAACTTCTTTGACTTTCTTGAATAGATAGATGTCATGCTTCCAGCATCAGCTCCTCCTCCCCCAGGTTGAGTAGAGGAGTTTTCTTGTCCCTGTGTGGTCCGCCAATTATTCTTCTTGTGTGCAGAGAGCATGTCCTAGGATTCATTAACTTACTGAGTTCACAGGGCAGGAAGTGGGGCTCATGCCACCATTTTTTTATTGTTTTGGGGCATGTCCCGAGCCTCTGTTACCTGGTTATGTGACTAAGCAAGCCTGCTTGGTTTTGTGGTTAAGCAAATCTTCTTTCTTGAGTAATCATTAACTTACAGGGGTCTCCCATATTTTTCTATTTACAATCCCCTAGTGGGATTGACTGTTTAATCACCTACTTTGTCCCTTTATTCTGTCCCTGTCAAGACGATTGACAATAGTCACTTTTTATTGAGCTCCTGTAGGGTCCTGTGTGTTTTCAATTTTTGTTTTTTATTTTTTTTTCATTGATTGGTAACCCACAGAAAAAAGATAAGCTTCTTAAGCAAGGCTCTAAGGGTATATTAAGCATATTCTTTGTTGTTGTTTGGTCGCTCTGTAGTTTCTGCCTCTTTGTGACCCCATGGACTGCAGCACACCAGGCTTCCCTGTCCTTCACCATCTCTCGGAGTTTGCTCCAACTCATGTCCATTGATCGGTGATGCCCTAAGAGGCAGAGATGCAGTCTGGACCCAAGTCTTGCGGACCCTGGCTGTCCTTCCTTTCCGTTTGTTTTGGGTGCAGCTTCTTTCTTGTGGTGACTCGTTTCCTTGTTGGTTTTTTCATTTTGTCTTGTGATGATAAGTGGGGCTTTCCCCATGGGTATCTTTGCTGCTTGGGTCTCCAGAGATTTTGCATTTGCTTCCGTTGGGAATCACCAACAAGTTTACTTCTTTTTCAGATTAAAATAGTTTTGTTTAATTCCTTAGTTTCCCAGTCTATACAGGTGATTTAAATATAAATGCTAAACCCGTAAGAAGGTGGGGTTAAGGTGATGAATTCTTAAGTGTAACTTTTCTATTTTGAGTCTGAGACAAACAGACTCAAATGGTCCCTGCTGTGCTGATGGGTGGGGTTTTTCTAGAACACTTTTTCCCCCCTGAGGATGGACTTGACAGTCCAGCCTTTTGAGATGAGGGTGCGTCTCAGTGCCAACTCTCTACCCAACAAGGACACAATAACTCATCTCATGTTTCTATGTGATCAAGATGTACGCTCTAGGGAATCCCCTGGTGGTCCAGTTGGGGCTGCCCTGCCTGCAATGCGGGAGACCCAGGTTTGATCCCTTGGTCAACAAGACCCCCTGGAGAAGGAAATGGCAACTCACTCCAGTATTCTTGCCTGGAGAATTCCGTGGACAGGGGAGCCTGGTGGGCTACAGTCCATGGGGTCACAAAGAGTTGCACACAATTGAGCAGCCAACAGTTTTACTCTCCACGGTTAGGACTACTGAGGGCCCGAGTTTGATCCCTGGTTGGGGAACTGAGATCCTGCAAGCTGCATCGCACAGCCAAAATTGAATTGACACATACTTTTAAGTTTCATCCTCATTTTGTCCTTTGGGGGATTTCCCTTACTTTTTTTTTTTTTTTAAGAGTTCAGCATTCTTTTCTCAGCATTTCTAGGGGTTTTTAGAAGTAGGAGATTTTTTTTGGTTATCTAGTTCTTCATGTAGACAGAACCATTCCTGCCAATTCATGTCTCTTCCGGGTCCTTACTAGTCTGTGGTCCGCCATATTGCTGGAAATGAATTCCCCTCTCCTACATCCTTTAGATTCTATGGTCCTTTGTATTGGTGGAAGTGGAGATTTCATCCAATCTATTCTAGAAGGATGCCTTGCTTACAGAGTCCATTTGATTTCTAAACAACCTTAAGGAAGATGATTCCTATTACACAGGGGAAGAAATGAAGGCATAGAACAGCAAAGTCTCCAGGGAAGGGATTCTGTTGGATTCCAGTGGTCGCCCCTTCCCTCCAGTAGCCAAGTACCCTTCTTCCATGGTTGGGGGCGGGTATAGCCCGGGGCTGAGACACGATAGGAAATGGGCCTAAATTCCCCGACTCAGCTCTCAGGGACATCTTGCTCTGTTTCCCTGCATGCAGGTATAATGTTGAAGTCAAGCATATTAAAATCATGACATCAGAAGGACTGTACCGGATTACAGAGAAGAAAGCTTTCAGGGGACTTACGGTAAGGGTCAATCTACCCCAACCCCAGTCTTTCAGAATCTAAGTTGGACCCTCTCTGAGGCTCCACCTTAGGACCCCTTTTCCTCCATCCAAAATAACCACTCCAAGAGGCACTATGGAGCAACTGGCTTTAAACTTGTTTTTCTAATCACCAACAACGAGAATAATAATAATAACCACAGTAGCTGCAGTGGTCATTTGCAAAGCACTTGTTGAGTGCCAGACATACTATCACTAGGACAGCAGGTCATCCGCTCAGCTCTGAGTTCCCATTTCACAGATGGGGGAAACTGAGGTTTGGTTCTCATCTGGTATCATAGAATGGCAGAGTCTCTGTTTTTGTCAGACATCAAGAGTTAGCTCTTTTTGCAAGGCAGAAATAGAGACACAGATATAGAGAACCAATGTATGGACACCAAGGTGGGAAAAGGGGAGTGGGATGGATTGGGAGATTGGGACTGACATGTATACACTAATATGTGTGAGACAGAAAACCAATGAGAGCCTGCTGCATAGCACAGGGAACTCTACTTAATTAATGCTCTCTGGTGACCTAAATGGGAAGGAAAGCCAAAAAAGAGGGGATATATATATATATATATATATATACACGCACACACACATAGAGCTGATTCATATTGCTGCATAGCAGAAATGAACACAACGTTGTAAAGCAGCTATACCCCAATTTAAAAAGATTTAGCTCTCCTTAATCTGTTTAATGACCATTTCATGGAGAATCCAGGGGCCTTTCAAGTGTTTTTGCTTCTATTTGTTGCCGTGCAATTTTGGACTACTTTTAGACCTCTTAAGCCCATGGATAAGGCTCATGGATCCTACCCATGGTCTGTGGATCCTTGGGGAGCTTTGAATTGTCTGGAAAAAATTCTAGAGTTTTGCATATATCTGTATTTTTTTTTTGAGGAAGGTGTCTCAAATTCCATTTGAGCTTCAAACAGATCCTTAACTCCCCCAAAAGTTAAGGACTATTCATTCATTCCACATACCTTTTTCTTCCCCAAACTTTTTATTCTGAAAATTTTTCCTCCCTCTGTTTTTTTTTTATTTCTGAAAAATTACTGAGATGTTACTGGAATAGCATCATGAATATCTGTGGGCCTTTCACCTGGTTTTACTGATTGGTTGTTAATATTCCTCTTTTGCTTTCTTTCTCTCCCTCTCTGCCTCTACACATGCACACACACACACACACACACACACACACACACACACACAAACTTATTTTGCACTATTTAGGAGTAATTCGCAGATATCAAGATCCTTCCTATAATTTAGTAAAATGGTACTGATGAACCTATTTGCAGGGCGGTATTAGAGACGAAGACATAGAGAACAGACTTGTGGACAGAGTGGGGGAAGGAGAGGGTGGGACGAATTGAGAGAGTAGCATGGAAACATACACATTACCACGTGTGGTGTTATGCTAAGTCGCTTCAGTAGTGTCCAGCTCTTTACAACCCCATGGACTGTAGCCCACCAGGCTCCTCTGTCCATGGGATTCTCTAGGCAAGAATACTGGGGTGGGTTGCCATGCCCTCTTCCAGAACCATGTGCAAAATAGATAGCTAATGGGAAGTTGCTTTATAACACAGGGAGATCAACCCGGTACTCTGTGATGGCCTAGACAGGTGGGAAGGGGTAGAAGGGGGCAGGGAGATTCAAGAGGGCAGGGACATATGTACGCTTAGAGCAGATTCACGTTGTTGTATGGCAGAAACCAGCACACCATTGTAAACAATTATCCTCCAATTAAAAATAAATTTTAAAAATTCTTCCTATAAGTACTTCAGCATGCATTTCTGAAGAGCCAAGACAATTGTTTTCCCCTCACCACCGTATCCTTATCACGGTCAGGGAGTTGAACATTGATACAAAATTATTACCTAATACAGAACATTTTCCAAGCTCCCTGATGGCCCCAATTATGTTATTACAGCCTTTTCGTCCCCAGGATGTAATCAGGGGAATCACCCATTGCATTCATCTCCTTCGTGTGTCTCTTAATTTTCGAGAGCTCCCCAGTCTTTTATTTATTTCTTTGGTCTTTCATGATGTTGATGTTTTTTTGTCTGTTTGTTTTCCAAGTGAGAGAATGTGTTAATCCAACAAAAATGAAATAAACAACCAGAGTTTTGAGTGTTTTTTCACACTTGTAATGAACTGGAAGAAGGTTTCAATTACATAAGACAACTATATTCTGTTAAAAAAAAAAAAAAAGCCACTCCCATCACCCATGACATTGGCATTTTTTTTTTTTTTTGACATTGGCATTTTTAAAAATAATTAAATGTACTTATTTTTAATTGAAAGATAATTGCTTTATAGTATTGTATTGGTTTCTGCCAAACATCGGGCTTCCCTGATAGTTCAGTTGGTAAAGAATCTGCCTGCAACGCAGAAGGCCCCGGTTCAATTCCTGGCTTGGGAAGATCTGTTGGAGAAGGGATAGGCTACCCACTCCAGTATTCTGGCCTGGAGAATTCCATGAACTGTACAGTCCCTTGGGTTGCAAAAAGTCAGACACGACTGAGCGACTTTCACACGTTCACAAAGAGACCAGCTTTTGGCTGCCACACTCTATCCCTTGTCCTAGGACTGATTTCTGGATCTGTCCTTTTCTAGCTGTGTGACCCTGGATGAGCCTTCTCTGTGACTCAGTTTCTCCATCTATAAAATAGGGGACTCATCAATGTATTTACCTCCCATGATTATTAAGAGATTTAAAAAAATATTTATTTTTTAAAACTGAAAAAAAAAAAATTGGGGCTGGGTCTTCATTACTGTGTGGGCTTTTCCCTACTTGCCCCAGGTAGGGGCTAGACTCTAGTTGAGGTGCGCAGGCTTCTCCTGGTGGTGGCTTCTCTTGCTGCAGCGCATGGGCTCTAAGGCTCGTGGGCTTCAGTAGTTGCGGCTCATGGGATCAGCATTTGCAGCTCCTGGAGTCTAGAGCACAGACTCAGTAGTCGTGGTGCAGGGATTTCAGTGGCATGTGGGATCCTCCTGGATCAGGGATGGAACCCATGTCTCCTGCACTGGCAAGCAGACTCTACTACTCAGCCACCAGAGAAGCCCCTAAATATTTATTTTTAATTAGTGGATAATTGCTTTACAATGTTGTGTTGGTTTCTGCGATACAATAATGTGAATCAGCCATAAATATACATATATCTCCTCCCCCTTGAGCCTCCCTTCCACCCCTCTAGGTTATTAAGAGATTTTGATGATGTGTGGTTGCACACTGACCAGCACACAGTAGTTGCTTAATAAATAGCATTTATTATTATTACAATTATTTGTAAAAAATAGAGCTCTTGACACCCAGAGGGTGGGGTGGGAGGGGGGGGTTGGTTTTGGTGAATTGGTTGTCAAGCAAGTTGATTCTTTGGTAAGTTTATCATGAAACAAACTGGATATTAGGAGAACTGTTTTGAGACAATGTGATTTCTTCCCCATAAAATGGTCCTGGCCTCTGGGAAGGGAGTGAGCTCCCTGTCATGGGGAGCTTTCAAGGAGTCTGTTGCCAGGGAGCGCAGAAGAGGGGCCTGTTTCACACAAGGAGTGGGGTGTGGTTCCTTCCAGCTCTGCCTCCCTCTCTTGCGGGCTGGCCCTCTGGAAGAGCATCTGTCCTGCTGCTCTCTTTCTAGGAGCTGGTGGAATTCTACCAGCAGAACTCTCTGAAGGATTGCTTCAAGTCGCTGGACACCACTCTGCAGTTCCCCTTCAAGGAGCCCGAGAGGAGAGCCATCAGCAAACCAGCAGGTAGGAGGCCTGCAGACGGGGGCCCGCAGTGCCAGCTCCTTCCCGTTGTGGAGGGAACGTGCGGGGATGCGGAGGACATTGCTTCCAGTGGGTGTGGAGACGTCCTCTCGGTGAAAGAGCCTGAACTCCTTCCCACTTCCAATTTGTCCCTTTGCTCCTGAGAGATCTGCATATCCATTTGTTTGGATGAAAGGGGTTACTTTCACATTTGGGAAATGAGGATACAAGAAACCAGAAGGGTGCTCATCTGTATCTTTTAAGCCTTTAATTTTGTATTAATATCAGGCATTAATCAGTATCAATAACCTTCTCCTGGGCTTCCCTGGTAGCTCAGATGGTGAAGAATCTGCCTGCAATGCAGGAGACCCGGGTTCCATCCCTGGGTCGGGAAGAGCCCCTGGAGAAGGGAATGGCTACCCACTCTAGTATTCTTGTTGGCATAATCCCATTGATAGAGGAGCCTGGCAGGCTACAGTCCATGGGGTCATACAGAGTCAGACACGACTGAGTGACTAAGACAACAATAAACTTTTTCCCCACAGAAAGGCAAGATCTTTAGCACACTCTTACTTCTGTTTTCCTTTGTATAGCTTACTCACCTGGTTTGTTGAAATTTTCTGGACTGTTGGCTATGGTTGAAAACAATCATGCCTTACATTTTAGGAATTCTTTCTTCACCATTGCATTTCAGTTTGCAAAGTTGTTATCAAGCATTATTTAAACTGTCTGCATTTCTTATTTTCCATGTTTTCCTTTATTTTTAAAATTCCTTATTCTGATTCAAACTTTATTTTGCTGGAGTGCATTCTGGAGTACATTTAGTGGAAAAGTCACATGGGTGGTGGAGTTTCTGAATTCTTACCTGTCCAAAAAAATTTTTTAAGATGGATTTAAAAATCAATTATTAAAAAAAAAATAAATAAATAAAAATAAAAATCAATTATTGTTCAAATGTTTGCCAATAAAATAACAATTCCCCACTGAAAAAGCTATATTTTTGATAAAGCAACAGCAGCACAACATCAGGATTCTAAGATGAAAATTGTCATTATTCTCATCACCCAATCAGATGTTTCTGTCTGCACATTTCTTGTTGGAAAATATATTCAATCAGCCTATCTGCAGAAATACTACAAACTAATTTTCTACAATATCACTTAATATTGTACTTTGAGAAGTTTTCCTGTGTCCCTTTCCCCCTTGTTTATCTTTCTCTCTCTTTTTCTTTTCTTGTTTCTTAAAAAAAAAATACCATTTGTTTATTTATTTGGCTGTGCTGGGTCTTAGTTCGGCACATGGGATCTTCCATCTTCATTGTGACATCCAGGATCTTTTTAGTTGTGACATGCAGGATCTTGAGTTGTGGCATGCAAACACTTAGTTGTGACATGTGGGATCCAGTTCCCTGTCCAAGGATTGAACCTGGGCCCCCTGCATTGGGAGCACAGAATCTTAACCACTGGGTCACCAAAAGAAGCCCCTGTCCTTCTCTTTTTTAACCCTTAGACCTCCTTAGTATAATTAATATTATCTAGAATGAAAATTTCCACATCTTTCTTCTGTTTCTCTTACTATGAATATATGTGTGTTTGTTAGTTGCTCAGTCATGTCTAATGCTTTGTGACCCCATGGATTCTAGCCCAGCAGGCTCCTCTGTCCATGGAATTTTCCAGGCAAGAATACTGGAGTGGGTTGCCATTTCCTCCTCCAGGGGATCTTCCCGACTCAGGGTCTCCTGCATTGCAAATAGTTCTTTACCATCTGAGCCACCAGGAAAGCATGAATAGACACAAAACATTTAAAAGATCATATATGGTATTCTCTTCTAAATTTGCACGCTGGTTGGGCTGGAAGAATGATTCTGGGAAGACAGCTGTATTCCCTCAGAACACAGGGCGCCCAACACTCAATGGAAAGAAGCACTGAGGGGTCCTTTATCCCAGCGCATTCTCCTGAGAGCATGGTCCTCCGCAGGTGGTGGGCGGGCGGGAGGGCTCTAATCGAGGCTGTTTCCCATGTCTGCTCTCTGCCTTACAGCCGGGAGCACCAAATACTTTGGCACAGCCAAAGCCCGCTATGACTTCTGTGCCCGGGACCGATCAGAGCTGTCCCTCAAAGAGGGCGACATTATCAAGATCCTTAACAAGAAGGGGCAGCAGGGCTGGTGGCGAGGGGAGATCTACGGTCGGGTGAGTTGGGGCGGGGCTCGGCAGTCACAGTGGGGCTGTCCTGGATGGTGGACTGGAGAGGGTGGGCAGGGGGGCGTCCCTGGTTGGAAAGGAGGAAGGGACAGAGATTTCATGTATGCATCTTGCAGTTATTTATTGAGCACCTACTATGTGCCCTTCTGCTGGGTGCCGAGGAGGCACTGCCCTATGAAACTCATAGTTTAGTGGGAAGTGTAGAACTGTGAGCATGCCCTCGTAAGAGTGAGTGGTCGAGATTGAGATGGGGATTCGTGAGGCACCTTGGGAGCCCCCCGGGAAACCCTGACTCACCCTGGATGAGGTCAGGACACCTTCTGAGAGGCAAGCTGATCACTGAGGGATGAGTAAAGTTAGCCAGGTAAAAAGGTCACAGTGGGGGTGGGGAGGGGGACCAGTGTGGGAAACTATTGCAAACAAACCGTCATGTGCAAAGGCCCTGGGGTGAGAGAGTGAGTGGCATGTTTGGGGGAACCTGAAGGGAGGAGTTTGTCTGTCTTATTCACTTCAGTGTCACCAGTGCCTGGAACACAGACTGTCACATAGTAGTTGCTCAATATTTGTTGAATGCATGAAGAGGCAGACCAACTACTTTTGCCTTCTGTGTTCTTTGCCTGCATTTGGACTTTCAGGAGGGAATTCAAATTTTCTCAGAAAACTTTGCTTCCCTTTGCTTCTTATTGTTGTCTCACAAAGGCAGAGAGTCTTCTTTATTTCAGCTGCTGATGAATTTCTAGTCTCCAGCATATTGCCCTTGCTTGTATCAGTTTCTCAAAAAATACTTGTTGAATGAAGATAAGGAGAGTGGTTAGGAGCTTAGATTCTACCAGAAGGAAACATGAAAAGTGACCTCTGGATCATTGCTTAGGAGAACAGTTTTAGGAACCATAGAGGGTAAATTTATTGTGCAATGGAGGACAAATAGGGTGTGAAGGAGACTTCTGGGGTGTTTACGAAGGTCTGGGCTATAAAGAATTCATCCACCCACCCATCCATCCATTGTTCTATCCATCCACCCATCCATCCATCCATCCACCCACCCATCCACCCACCCATCCACCCACACATCCATCCATCCATCATTTTGTCCATCTGTACATTGTTCATTATTACACCCATCTATCCTTTGTTCATCCATCCATTCATTCCATCCATCCATCTTTCCATCATCCATCCATCATTCCATTCATCCATCCATCCATCATCCATCCATCTATCTTTTCAATATTTATTACGTATCTACTGTGTTCCAGGAACTATTCTAGATTTTTGGAACTCAGTGATGAATAAGACAGACAAAAATCCCTGTCCTGTTGTAGTGAAGGGAGGGGGAACAGAGAACAAGTCCATAAATAAGTAACATATATAATCAATTAGATGGTGAAAAGTGTTATGGAAAAGTAGTAAGTGGGGGTAAAGAGTGTCGGGATGGGTGAGGTTTGCAGGCCTTAAATAGGATGGTTACAAGTCCTTATGGATACGGTGACACGTGAGTAAAGGACAGGAGGAGGTACAGATGTTCAGCCGAGGGTGTGTCTGGAGGAGGTACTTCCTGCGGTGGGAGATGTGACAGGTGCAAAGGCCCCGAGGCAGGAGGAAACCTGGCTGGTGTGTCAAGGAGCAGCGGGAGGATGGGCAGAGAGGCCGCCCTGACTGCTTCCCTGTCTCTTTCCAGGTTGGCTGGTTCCCCTCCAACTATGTGGAAGAGGACTATTCTGAGTACTGCTGAGTCTTGGCACATTGGCAGAGAGATGAGAGATTCCAGGCTCCAAGCCCAGGATGAACAGGCAGTGGGGCCAGGAGCTGGGACAGATCCTGGCGGGCTGAGAGTCTGCAATGGACTGTGGAGGGGTAGTGTCCAGCTGGCGGGGCTCCAGGGATGATGCCCTGCCATGGTTAATTTATAACACATGGATTTCCTCTTGGGTCCCCTTGAAAAGGTGGGGCTCCAGGCAACAACCACTTTCAAAAAATGATGAATGGATGGACGGTGTCAGACCTGCAAGGGGAATGATGGGAGAGGGAGTCGGGAGAGACACAAGCCCCTTCACTGACTCCTGCTTTCCAGTCCTGTCACCTTTCTCTGTCACTTAAAGTAAGACCTCGAAGACTTAGAGAATGAACTTATGGTTGCCAGTGGGGTGGGATGGTGGAGGGAGGATGGGGAGGAAGGGATAGTTAGGGAGTTTGGGATGGATATGTACACACTGCTATATTTTAAATGGATAACCAACAGGGACCTACTGTGTATAGCACATGGAACTCTGCTCCTCAAGGTTACATGGCAGCCTGGCTGGGAGGCGAGTTTGTGTATAAATGGCTGGGTCCCTTCACTATTCACTTGAAATTATCACAACATTGTTTGTTAATTGGCTATACCCAAATAGAAAATAAAAAGTTTAGAATATAAAAACAAATAAGGCCTAAAATCTGGAAATGGGACTCCTATGTGGCAGGAAAGAATTTTACATTCACAGATTGTTCAGTGACCCCAGGGACTGCAGTGCGTCAGGCTTCCCTGTCCTTCACCATCTCCTGGAGTTTGCTCAAATTCATGTCCATGGAGTCGGTGATGCTACCCAACCACCTCATGCTCTACTGTCCCCTTCTTCTCCTGCCCTCAATCTTTACAGCATCAGGGGCTTTTCCAATGAGTCAGATCTTCATTACAGAAGGCCAAAGTATTGGAGCTTCAGCTTCAGTATCAGTCCTTCCAGTGCGTATTCAGGGTTGATTTCCTTTAGGATTGACTGGTTTGATCTCCTTGCTGTCCAGAGTCCAAGACTCTTGCTCAAGAATCTTCTCAAGCACCACAATCTGAAAGCAAAAATTCCTCGACACTCAGCCTTCTTTATGGTCCGACTCTCACGTCTGTACATGACTACTGGAAAAACCGCAGTTTTGACCATATGGACCTTTGTCGGCAAAGGTTGCTTTACAATGTTATGTTAATTTCTACTCTACAGCAAAGTGAATCAGCTATGTGTACACACATACCCCCTCTTTTTTTGGATTTCCTTCCCGTTTAGGTCACCACAGAGCATCGTGTAGAGTTCCGGGTGCTGTCCAGCAGGTTCTCATTAGTTACCTATTTTATACACAGTATTGTCAGCGTATATATGTGAGTCCCAGTCTCCCAAATCATCCCGCCCTCCCTCCTTTCCCCCTTGGTGTCCACACGTCTCTTCTCTGCATCTGTGTCTTTGTTTCTGTTTTGGGACTATGTTCATCTATACCATCTTTCTGGATCCCACATAAATGTGTTAATACACAGTATCTATTTTTCTCTGTCTGACTTACTTCACTCTGTATAGAGAGTGAAGGGCTCCAGGTCCATCCACGTCAAACATATGGGACACTTGACAAATTTGCTGTCATCCTTGCACAGGGGCTGTTCCAGTTTTAGTATTTGTGCTGCCGAAGTGAGCACCAGAATCTTTCCTTAGGCTTTTGAAAGCCCGGAAGTCACATCTTTGGTAGATTTCCTGAAGGAATAAAAAAAAAAATCTGTCACCTTAGGCTGAGTGTTGCTGCTGTTAACAAATTATTTCTCATCTCAATGTCTCATAATTCTTTCATGCACTGGCCTCAACTCTGCTGAAGAAGAAGCTCCTGGAAGGAGAAGGCGCTGCAGCCTTGGGATGTGCCAGGCTTGTGGCAGGAGTGAGAGAGAAATGACTGGACCACCCAGTGGTTTCCTCATATTTCTTCTTGGGAATGAAAAGAAGATATCTCATTGGCCAGAGCAGCATCAGTTGGCAAAGATTTACTCCTCAACCAGGGAGAAGCAGTGACTACTTGGAATAAAATCAGAACCTGCCAGAAAGCCCTTTCTATCATTCATTCATTGATTTATTCACTCACTTTTGTGATAAGAAGGAATCCATGACGCTGACTATATGTGAAGATGGGTTCTTTAAAGAGCTAATTAAGTTAAAGTGATGTCATTAAGGTGGACCCTAAGTCAATGTGACTAGTGTCTTTCTGAGGATTGGGACGCACCATCAATACCATCAACAGATGAATGGCTAAAGACGTACACACAAACACACACACACACACACACACACACACACACACACACACACACACTGGAATACTACTCAGCCATAATACAAAAGAAATCTTGTCATCTGCAGCAACGTGGATGGACCTAAAGATAATCATACTAAGCAAAGTGAATCAGAAAAAGACAAATACTGTATGATATCACTTATCCGTGGAAACTAAAAAAAAAACCAAACATACAATTATTTATTTACAAAATAGAAACAGATTCATAGATTTTAAAGACCTGTGGTTACCAAAAGGGAAAGGCAGGAGGGTGAGATAAATTAGGAGTATGAGATTCATGTCTACACACTATATAAAAGAGGCAAACAATAAGGACCTACTCTATAGTATAGGCAACTATGCTCAATATCTTGTAACAATCTATATGGGAAGAAATCCGAAAAAAAAAAAAAAGGATGTAAAACTGAATCGCTTTGCTATACCCCTGGAACTAACACAATATTGTAAATCAGCTATACTTTAATTTGAAAAAAAGAAAAATGGAGTGGGTTTAGGGGAAAGAGAAATGAACGTGAGCCTTGTAGGTTCTGAAAATCACCAGGAGTTTACTGTGCTAGAAGGGGAGGGAGAGAGTAAGGGGCTGGAGAAGAGGTTGGAGTTGCCCTGTTACGTACCCCGAGAGGGCCCAGGCAGACAGCTGCTGAAGGAGGCCACTTCTGACCGGGGGCGGAGGTGAGGCGTGGTCTCAGGTGTGCCCTGGCGTGGCCTGCAGATGCTTGTGGAGTTGGGTTCCAGGGAACAGCTGTCACCCAAATGTATTGGCATAGACAGGTTCAGAGGAACACAGGGCAGGGACTTCCCTCGGGGTCCAGTGGTTAAGAATCTGCCTGCCAATGCAAGGAACAAGGTTCAACCCCTGTTCTGGGAGAATCCCAAATGTCGGGGAGCAACTAAGCCCGTGCGCCACAACCACCGAAGCCAGCCCTCTGGACCCATGATCCGCAACAAGAGAAGCCACTGCAGTGAGAAGCCCACACACCACAACAAAGAGTTGCCCTGCTCGCTGCAAGTAGAGAAAGTCTGTGTGCAGCAACCAAGACCCAGCGCAACCAATAAACAAACAAGTAGAACAGCGCAGTCCCACGTTGCCCTGACCAGGAACTTCCCAGGCCCTGGCTGTCAGTTACATCCAGCTGCCTGGGGATGCACACACACAAACACACTGTATTAGTTAGCTCAGGGTGCCGCAATTGAGTACCACAAACGGAGTGGCCTAATTGTTGTTGTTGCTCGGTCACCAAGTCATGTCTGACTCTGCAACCCCATGGACTGCAGCACTCCAGGCTTCCCTGTCCCTCACCATCTCCCAGAGTTTGCCCAAGTTCATGTCCTTTGAATCGGTGATGCCACCCAACGATCCCATCCTCTGTCGTTCTCTTCTCCTCCCGCCTTCAATCTTTCCCAGCATCAGGGTCTTTTGTGATAAATAGACTCTGCATCAAGTGCCCAAAGTATTGGAGCTCCAGCTTCAGCATCAGTCCTTCCAATGAATATTCAGGACTGATTTCCTTTAGGATGGACCGATTTGATCTCCTTGCAGTCCAAGGGACTCTCAAGTTCAAAAGCATCAGTTCTTTGGTGCTCAACCTTTATGGTCCAACTCTCACATCTGTACATGACTACTGGAAAAACCATAGCCTTGACTCTACGGACCTTTGTTAGCAAACTGATGTCTTTGCTTTCGAACACACTGAGTTTGTCATAGTTTTCCTGCCATAAATGGCTTAATTAAACCACACAAATGGATTGTCTCACAGTTCTGGGGACCAGAAGTTCAAGATCAAGATGTCAGCGGGGGGCTGTTGTCCCTCTGAAGATGGTGGAGAGAAATCTGTTTCAGGCATCTCTCTCTCTCACCCCTTCTTGCCTTGTGGGAGCACAACCCCAGTGTTCACACAGCATCCTACTCGTGAGCAAGTGTCCAATCTCCCTCGTGGGGAATTCCCTGGTGGTCCAGTGGTTAGGACTCCATGCTTTCACCGCCAAGGACCAGAGTTCGATCCTCAGTTTGGAAAGTAAGATTCTGCAAGCCATGAGGTGAAAACAAAAACAAAAAACAAAGAAATTTCTCCCTTCTATAAGGACACTGGCTTCCCTATGGCTCAGTTGGTAAAGAATCTGCCTGCAATGCAAGAAACATGGGTTCTATTCCTGGGTCGGGAAGATCCCCTGGAGAAGGAAATGGCAACCCACTCCAGGATTCTTGCCTGGGAAATCCCATGGACAGAGGAGCCTGCAGCCCTACAGGAGGGCTATAGTCCATGGGGGTCACAAAAGAGTCAGACATGACTTAGCAACTAAACCACCATAAGGACACCAATCTAACTGGATTAAGGGCCCCCCTTACTCCAGTGTGGCCTCAAATTAACTCATCATATCTGCCAGGATCCTATTTCTAGATAAGGCCACACTCTGAGATCCTGGGTGTTAGGTCTCTATTTGGGGGGGGGGGGGGTTGCGGTCAATGCAAATGGCAACCCACTCCAGTGTTCTTGCCTGGAGAATCCCAGGGACGGCAGAGCCTGGTGGGCTGCCGTCTATGGGGTCGCACAGAGTCAGACACGACTGAAGCGACTTGGCAGCAGCAGCAATGCAATTGAACCCATAACACACGTGATGGATATAAAGGGCCTTGTGATGAAACAGACACGTAACAGGCCAAGCAGGTGCACTGACTGTCATGAAGAAACACAGCCCCCCAGATACACAGATAGGCAAATACAGCAAATAGACTGGAAAGCAGGCGTGCAGGTGGACACAGAAAGGAACTGCCCACATCTGATGGCAAGCTGACATCTCTAGGGATGCACACAGATATCCTCCCCTCATTGCACCAGGCCAACAGATCTCAGACCCCAAATACTCCCCTCCCCAAATACCAAAACTGACTGAAATAAGATCAGAAACACCCACACAGAGGTGCAAAAATACTGACACCTGCTTTCAACTGGCAATTCAGAGGTGCACCTGTCAAACTGATAAAGATAGGTGCGGAGACATATGTCTACTCAGCCAGGTGCAGAAACACACCCCAAGCACACACCAGATGGTACCTGAAACAAGCAGACAGACTGACAGATGTAACACCCTCAAACAATACACCCTGCCCTGGGAACTTACTCAGATGAAGACATCTACAGGTGAAATTTGTGGGCAGACTTCAAACATAATCAGACATATATCCATTGGATCAAACAAGTACATTTATAAACATCACAAAATATGGCTAACAAGCACATGAAAAGATATTCGCTATCACCAATTATTAGAGAAATGCAAATCAAAACTACAGTGAGGCATAACCTCACACTGATCAGAATGCATGTGTGCTAAGTAGCTTCAGTCAGGTCCCACTCTTTGCAACCTTATGGACCGTAGACCTCCAGGCTTCTCTGTCTATAGGATTTCCCAGGCAAGAATACTGGAGTGGGTTGCCGTTTCCTTCTATAGGGGATCTTTCTGATCAGACCCAAGGATCCAACCTTTGTCTCTTATGTCTCCTGCAGTGGCAGGTGGGTTCTTTACCACTAGTGCCACTTGGGAAACCCAAAGCCATCCGGTCAGAATGGCCATCATCCAAAGGGAAAAACAAAACGAAACAAAACCTGTAAATATTACACACACACATTACAAATACAGATAGCCCCAAATTAAGCCACGCCTGCCCTCTGGTGGACATTGGGAATAGTGCCCCAACCTCCTTGAGCGAGAGCTTGGCTTGGGGAAGCAGAAAGCAGGGTGTGTGTACGCGTGGGTCTGTATATGTGTGTGTGTGTGTGGTGTGTGTGTGTGCACACGCTTGTTCACAAGCCTGCTTATATGAGCCCAGGTTTGAACAACAGAAAGAGCCCTTGATACTTTTGGCCCTGTGGTATCTTTACACTGCCCAGAGGTACCTCCAATCCCACCCTCAATTCTTTCACCCAGAAGTATAGGGACGGGATCCATAGAGGTCTCATGTCAGAGTCTTTGGACACGAACACTCACAGCTTCACGTGGCCAGTGGGGCAAGAGGGAGAAACACAGAGTTGGAGGAGCCTAGAGGAATGAGTTTCCCGGAAGGAGAGGTTGGATCTAGGTCTTTGGAGGATAAGCCTGTGTTTAAGGGCTTCCCAAGTGGCTCAGATGATAAAGAATCTGCCTGCAATGCAGAAGACCTGGGTGTGATCCCAGGGTGGGGAAGATCCCCTAGAGAATGAAATGGCAACCCACTCCAGTATTCTTGCCTGGAGAATTCCATGGACAGAGGAGACTGGCAGGCTACAGTCCATGGGGTTGCAAAGAGTTGGACACAACTGAGCCACTAACTCTTACTAATTATACTGTTGAAAAGGCACCTACTATAGGTGCAGTGGGCTCTGCCCAGAACCTTTTACTCTGACACAAAGGCTCTTCCTAATTCTTTAATCCCTTCCAGGGCTCAGCTTGTGCTGTTGAATTAGTACCCTGTATCTCTTGGAAGAGAAATATTAAAGCCAAAGAAATGACTCTCTAATGGTGGAATGCCAATGAAGTCAGGCACAGGGCATTTTTTTCTTTCGTTTTGAACCTAGTTTGTTGAGATATGATTGACATATTAATATAAAAATTGTACACATTGAGTGTATACATAGCAATGAGTTTGGGGATACACATCCACACTGGTAGCTCAGATGGTAAAGAATCTGCCTGCAATGCAGGAGACCTGAGTTTGATCCCTGGGTAGGGAAGATGCCCTCGAGAAGCAAATGACAACCCACTCCAGTATTCTTGCCTGGAAAATCCCACGGACAGAGGAGCCTGGCAGGCTACAGTCCATGGGGGTCGCAAAGAGTCAGACACAGACCGAGTGACTTAACACACACTCTCTTTTTCATCCTCCTACAAAACACCACCACTATCTAGCCATAAACATCTTCATCACCTCCCAAAATTGACTCCTGCGGTGGATTTCCATGTTGGGTTCCTATCACATTTCATGGGGACTGTTGACTTGATGAAAGCCTGTCCTCGGCGACTCAGGACAACGTTTGAGAGGAAGCAGGAACGGCTCCGGCCCGGCGAAATCTTTTTGCGCTGTGTCCCAGCTTCACCGATTTGAAGCTGAGTGCTGCCCTCTAGTGGCCATGGCGGATTCTAAACTTTCTACTTCTGTGACCAGGCTGGAAGGGAGGATTCTACACCAGGCTTACAAGTTTGAGCTTTGGGACTTCCCTGGTGGTACATGCAAAGGGCTTCCTCGCGGGCTCAGACGGCAAAGAATCTGCCTGCAATGCGGGAGACCTGAGTTCGATCCCTCGGTTGGGAAGATACCCTGGAGAAGGGAATGGCAACCCACTCCAGTATTCTTGCCCGGAGAATTCCGTGGACAGAGGAACCTGGCAGGCTACAGTCCACGGGGTCACAAAGAGTCGGACTCGACTGAGGCACTAACATACAGTGCATAAGAATCCTCTAGCCAGTTCAAGGGTCACAGTTTCGATCCCTAGTCCAGGAATATTCCACATGCTGTGGGGTAACTAAGCCTGGAAGCTACAACTACTGAACCTGCAGATAGCAACTACTGAAGCCGGCTCTCTGGAGTCGGTGAACTGCGTAAGAGAAGCCACTGCAATGAGAAGCCCATCCACCATATCTACAGAGTAAACCCTGCTTGCCACAACAAGAGTGCCCCCACAGCAACGAAGAGCCGGTGGACCACATTAAAAAAAAAAAAAAGACCCTGCTCAGCCAAAAAATGTTGTAAAAAAGGTTTGAGCTTCAAGCTGCAGGAGGACCGAGCCATGGAGAAAGGGGATTCATTCAGTGGATGCTGGTATGGCATTTTATACTTGCCACAGCTTATTTCAAGTCGTTAGTATCATCATGTTCTTTGACTTTTGTAAAGGTCTCCCCAATTTCCAATCCATTCTGCAAAAGCACAATCAATATCATATAACTCAGGCACCAAACTGAATCCTTAGGATGAGCCATTGGATCTTATGTAATTTCCACTATTCTTCTTGTTCTGGCCACACTGACCTCTGTAAGCTGGAAGGGGCAGGAGATAAGGCTGAGCAAAGATGTGACCTCAGCTTGAGTTTACTTAGAAACTAGATTCATGGAGGAAAAGGATGTAGAGTCGCAGGGCAGAGAGTGTCTTGATGGTGTTGGGTGGTTATCAATCAGACAGCAGGGAAGTCATCTTGGACTTTTGAACTGAGACCCCAAATGAATTGGAGAGAGTGCACCATGGAAAAACGAGAAGGAAAAAACTGTGTGTTTTATACAGAGGAAATGAAAAGTGAAAAGACTCTGAGGAGATTGTTGAGTCAGTACCCTGTATTTCCTGGATGAGAAATGCATTTAGCCAAAGGAATGACTCTCTAACAGTGGAATTTCAGGCAATGAAGTCAGATGTAGGACAGAATTTCTTCTTCTTCTTCTTTTTTTAAAAAACCACTATATGGAGGTATGAAGAATGAGTTTGGTGAAATCAAGAACTAGTAATAAGGCCAAAGTGGCTGAAATAGAGAAAAGAGAGAAGTAAGAGGTTGGCAGAGACAGACCGTGATGGAAACTTGGGATTTTTTTCTAACCTTGATGGGAAGCTGGTGTTTCTACATATATTTGTGTTCTGTACAAAAGTGCTTTGTTAGGGGGACAAGGGGAGATCGAAACTCATCCTGAGTTAAGCTTCAAGTTTGAAGATTTGTAAAAATTTATAATATTTTATTGTGGTAAATATACATAATATATTCACACCATGGCTTGGATCCAAGTTTGGTTGGGTAACAGATTGTGGTTGCTGTTGTTTGGTTGCTAAGTTGGGTCTGACTCTTCACAACCCCATGGACTGCAGCACTCCAGGCTTTCCTGTCCTTCACTATCCCCCAGAGTTTTCTCAAACTCATGTCCTTTGAGTTGGTGATGCCATCCAACTTTCTCATTCTCTATTGCCCCCTTCTCCTTTTGCCTTCAGTCTTTCCCAGCATCAGAGTCTGATGCTGAAGCTGTAATACTTTGGCCACTCAAGGTGAAGAACTGATCTGTTATTATGTAACAGATAGATAGAGCATATTTTGCATATCCACCCATCTGTTGACAGATATTTGGGCTATTTCCACTTTTTAGCTTTCAGGAATAGTGCTTCTATGAGTGTTTTTTACATTTAAATGGCTGAAGAGGGAATTCTCCGGCAGTCTAGCAGTTAGTACTCAGCACTTTCACTGCAGGGGGCGTGGATTCGATGACTGAGAGGGGAACTAAGATCCCACAAGTCGCGTGGTTCAGCCAAAAAGTGAAAAAATGGTTGAAGAAAATCAAAACAAGAACAATATTTCACGACATGTGAAAAATCTCTGTCCTTGGGATTTCCCAGGCAAGAATGCTAGAATGGGTTGCCATTTCCTCCTCCAGGGGATCTTCCTGACCCAGGGATAGAACTCGTAACTCCTGCATTACAGGCAGATTCTTTACCAACTGAACCACTAGGGAAGCCTAATAATACATATGTACATGGATGTAGATGTGTGTAGTGTATTGTAATAGTGATAATATAGCTGATGCATGTTTACTGTGTATTTTGTTACTCTAAGTGCTTTGGCTAAGTGTTATGTCACTTCATTGAGTCTGTATGATTATTATTTGAAGTAGACATGTATATTTTTTAAATTAATTTTTAATTGCAGTAGAGTTGATGTATAATATTTCAGGCATACAGCAAAATGATTCAGTAATTCCTCCATCTGTCTATCTCTGCATCATATTCTTTTTCAGATTGTCTTCCTTTAAAGATTATTACAAGATATTGAATATAGCTTCCTGTGCTATACAGTAAGGCCTTGATTAGTTTATATATAGTTGCGTGTGTCTGTTAAACTCTGAATTTATCCCTCCCTCTGCCCCTTTGGTGACCATAAGTTCGTTTTCTATGTCTGTGAGTCTATTTCTGTTTTGTAAATAAGTTCATTTGTATCATTTTTTAGACTCCACATATGATATTTGCCTTTCTCTGTCTGATTTGCTTCACTTAGTATGAGAATCTCTAGGCCCAAGTATGTTGTTATAAATGACATGATTTCATTCTTTTTCATGGCTGAGTAGTATTCCATCGTATGCATATGCCACATCTTCTTTATCCACTCCTCCATCAATGGATGTTTAGGTTCCTTCCAGAAGTAGACATGTTTTTCAGTAGATGAGAAAACTGAGGATCAAAGAGGGGATCATATTTTAAGGTCACATGCTAAGTGGTTGGAGCTGGAATGTGAGTGTGATGGACCGAAATGTGTCACCATCTCTGAACAAAACACGTTTGTTAAAGTCTTCAACTCCAGGTCCTCAGAGTGTGACTGTGCTTGGAGATGGCAGTCTTCACAGAGGTGATGAAGCTAAATGAGGTCATCAGGGTGGGCTCTGATCCACGAGGACTGCGTCCTTAGGAGAAGAGGAGGTTAGAACACGAACACCTGAGCAGAGGGAGAACCGTGTGAGGACACAGGGAGAAGACGGTTTGTCTACAAGACGAGCAGAGAGGCCACAGAGAGACCCAGCCCTGCTGACATCGTGACTGTGGGCAACCAGCCTCTGGACCACAAGAGAATATCCATCTGTTGTTTAAGCCACCTACGTGTGTGTGTGTGTATATTTGTGCACATGCCTGCTCAATTTTGTCTGACTCTTGGTGACTCCATGTAGCCTGCCAGGCTCATCTGTCTATGGGATTCTTCAGGCAAGAATACTGGAGTGGGTTGTCATTTCCTTCTCCTGGGGATCTTCCCAACCCAGGGATGAAGCCCAGGTCTCTTGCATCTCCTCTTTGGCAGGCAGATTCTTTCCCACTAGCAGCACCTGTAGTATTTGGTTATGGAAAGTCCCAGCAAATGAATGCACTGATACGAGTTCTATCTGCCAGTGTATTCTAAGCTCGTGGACAGAATTATCACTTGTTTGGGCTGTCTTGTTCTTTTTTGGCCATGCCGTGTGGCATGTGGGATCTAGTTTCTTGATCAGGGACTGAACATTTGCCCTCTGCATTGGAAGCACAGAGTCTTAACCACTGGACCCCCAGGGAAGTCCTCAAGGGCTGTCTCCTTCTGATGTTCCTCTCCTTCCAGAATCTTTGACAGCTGCAGAGGCTCAGACCTGGAGGCCCACTTTCTTCTTAAACTGTTGGAGAATTGCTTCTTCAAATTCTGGCCCCTAATTCTCTTGTGTTTGGGGAGCAAATATAAAGACTTCTTATTTTTCTCTCACAGCTCTGTCTGTCCACATCCTCTTCTGTTGATACTTTTGGTTCTGTCCAAACGAGGTCTACTTACAGTTCCTCTAGCTGTGAGATGGAATAATCACTAGAAAACCATTCAGAGAACTAAGTTTCTGCAGATATTTTGCAGAGGGAAGAGTAGGTGCGCAACAATGCCTGCAAACACCAGCAATGCACTCAGAGAGGAATGTTCCATTAGATTACATGAGATTAATGTAGGTTCATGTAACTATGTAGGTTCATGGGTGTAACCATGCTGTAACTGGATGAGGCAGGACTTCCAAGGAACATGTCTTATCTGTCCGGGTGCAGTTAGGAAACACAAAATGTATTAGTGTTTGTTGTTTCATTTCAGTTTTAAAGGGAGTGTACATTTAGATCGTTTCTAAGCTTTCTAAGGTCTTTATAGTTGTGTATTTATAGTTGTGAAATAAGATCGGCTATTTATTTTTAAAAATCTTTAGCTATGCCTGGCTTAAGTTGGGGCATTGCAAGATCTTTGAACTATGTTGCAGCATGCGGGATCTTTAATTGCAACATGAGGGATCTAATGACTTGACCAGGGATCAAATCCTCGTCCCCTGTATTGAGAGCTCAGAGTCTTAGCCACTGGATCACCAGGAAAGTCCCAAGATTAGCTATCTATTTAAACAAATGCTTAAATGAAAAAGAGAACACAATTCACTAGCAATCCTCTAAGCACATGTTTTCTGATCCACTTATATAATATAAAAATAATTTGGTCCCTTTATACATACTATGCAAAATCTAACAATCTTGTCCCTTCATGTGGCACGCACAATAAAATAATTAGAATGCTGGGTACTCTTCATTTTGAAGTTAATCTTAGCAATTTTACCAAGAGAGTGATTTACATACAACAAACTGTTTCTTTTCACAGTATAAGATTTGATGCATTTTGACAAACTCTGATGCAATTGAGATAGAGAACATTTTCGTCATTTCTCCTAAATTTTCTTCATTCCTTTGATCATTCTTCCCTCCCTCTACTCCTGGCCCTAGGCAACCCTGGAAGATTGAACCTAATTTCCTCTGGACTTCAACCTGTTCTTCTTGTTTTTTTTTTGGTTTGTTTGTTCATTTGTTTTTTAATGTTTTTTTTTTTTGCTGCAACACGTGGCATTTGGATCTTAGTTACCCAATCAGGGATCAAACCCAGGCCCCCTGCCTTGGAAGCGTGGAGTCTGAACCACCGCACAACATGGGAAGTCCCAGTATTTGCCTCCTGTTGATTTGCTTTGTATCTCACTGAGAGGATGGCTATATGCCAAGTTCTAAGAGTCATCCTAGGGAGTCATTGAACTGGGCATGGTTCTGGGGGGTTGTCAATAAATCATCCCTACTTGGCGGGGTCTGAGGAGCCCAGGATAACTAGGAATCATTCAGAGAAAGCAGGGGCTCTGGTCTGTTTTCCTCTCAGAGCTCCTTCTCCTTTAGTCCAGTAGAAAGGCTGTTGCTGCTCACCCCCAAATCCGTCAAATCTCTGGTCATCTTTCTGGGGTCAGGGGAGGATCAGGATATTCACTAGTTCCCCTTTTGTCTTCTTCCTCTTTTGTTTCTTCATTTTCTAGGATACAACGTCCCACAGAATCCCTTTCCAGCCCCTGTGATGCTCCCAGTCTTTGAAGGAAGCAGACTCGGTGGCTCAGACAGTGAAGAGTCTGCCTGTAATGCAGGAAACCCAGGTTCTATCCCTGGATCCGGAAGTTATCCTGAAGAAGGAAATGGCAACCCACTCCAGTATTCTTGCCTGGAGAATTCCATGGACAGAGGAGCCTGGTGGGCTACAGTCCATGGGGTTGCAAAGAGTCAGACACGATGGAGCAACTAACACTTCACTTTTATTCTTTACAATAAGCATAGATCATGCTGAGCATTGGGATTTGGGGAAGCACAGAAGTCCTTAATCTTGAAGTGAAGGGCAGGGAGGGTTTCCTGTAAGAGGTGATATTTGTATGGGAAAGCTTCTTGGGGGAGATGATAATTACACTGGGAGGCTCCCTGGTGGAGGTGATAGTTACGTGGGAAGTCTCCCTGGAAGACGTGATATTTACACGAGAACGCTCTGCTGCCCTCTCAAGAGGTGATATTTACATAGGAAATATACACAGGATATGGGACCCATGAGTATCCATGACAGACCTCAGTTCCTAAGACAGCTCAGTTCAGTTCAGTTCAGTTGCTCAGTTGTGACTCTTTGCGATCCTATGGACTGCAGCATGCCAGGCGTCCCTGTCCATCACCAACTTCCGGAGCCAACTCAAACTCATGTCCATTGAGTTGGTGATGCCATCCAACCATCTCATCCTCTGTTGTCCCCTTCTCCTCCTGCCTTCAATCTTTCCCAACTCTTTTCCAATGAGTCCGTTCTGCACATCAGGTGGCCAAAGTATTGGAGTTTCAGCTTCAGCATCAGTCCTTCCAATGAATATTCAGGACTGATTTCCTTTAGGATTGACTGGTTGGATCTCCTTGTTGTCAAAGGGACTCTCAAGAGTCTTCTCTAGCACCACAGTTCAAAAGCATCAGTTCTTCGGCACTCAGCTTTCTTTATAGTCAAACTTTCACATCCATACATGACTTCTAGAAAAACCATAGCGTTGACCAGATGGACCTTTGTTGGCAAAGTAATGTCTCTGCTTTCTAATATGCAATCTAGGTTGGTCATAACTTTCCTTCCAAGGAGTAAGTGTCTTTTAATTTCATGGCCGCAGTTACCATCTTCAGTGATTTTGGAACCCCCCAAAATAAAGTCTCTCACTGTTTCCACTGTTTCCCCATCTATTTGCCATGAAGTGATGGGACCAGATGCCATGATCTTAAGTTTTCTGAATGTTGAGCTTTAAGCCAACTTTTTCACTCTCCTCTTTCAATTTCATCAAGAGGCTTTTTAGTTCCTCTTCACTCTCTGCCATAAGGTTGGTGTCATCTGCATATCTGAGGTTATTGATAATTCTCCTGGCAATCTTGATTCCAGCTTGTGCTTCAACCAGCCCGGCATTTCTCATGATGTACTCTGCATATAAGTTAAATAAGCAGGGTGACAATATACAGCCTTGACATACTCCTTTCCCAATTTAGAACCAGTCTGTTATTCCATGTCCAGTTGTAACTGTTTCTTTTTGACCTGCATACAGATTTTTCATGAGGCAGGTCAGGTGGTCTGGTATTCCCATCTCTTCAAGAATTTTCCACAGTTTGTTCTGATCCACACAAAGGCTTTGGCATAGTCAATAAAACAGAAATAGATATTTTTCTGGAACTCTCTTGCTTTTTTGATGACCTAATGGATGTTGGCAATTTGATCTCTGGTTCCTCTGCCTTTTCTAAATCCAGCTTGAACATCTGGAAGTTCACAGTTCACATACTGTTGAAGCCTGGCTTGAAGAATTTTGAGCATTATTTTGCTAACATGTGAACAATTGTGTGGTAGTTGAACATTCTTCGGCATTGTGTTTCTTTGGAATTGAAGTGAAAACTGACCTTTTCCAGTCCTGTGGCCACTGATGAGTTTTCCAGATTTGCTGGCATATTGAGTGCAGCACTTTCACAGCATCATCTTTTAGGATTTGAAATAGCTCAACTGGAATTTCATCGCCTCCACTAGCTTTGTCCATAGTGATGCTTCTTAAGGCCCACTTGACTTCGCATTTTAGGATGCCTGGCTCTAGCTGAGTGATCACACCATTGTGGTTATCTGGGTCATGAAGATGTTTTTTGTATAGTTGTTCTGTGTTTTCTTGCTGTTTCTTCTTAATATCTTCTGCTTTTTTTAGTTCCATACCATTTCTGTCCTTTATTGTGCCCATCTTCGCATGAAATGTTCCCTTGGTATCTCTAATTGTCTTGAAGAGATCTCTAGTCTCTCCCATTCTATTGTTTTCCTTTATTTCTTTGCATTGCTCACTGAGGAAGGCTTTCTTGTCTCTCCTTGCTATTCTTTGGAACTCTGCATTCAAATGGGTATATCTTTCCTTTTCTCCTTTGCCTTTAGCTTCTTTTCTTTTCTCAGCTATTTGTAATGCCTCCTCAGACAACCATTTTGCCTTTTTGCATTTCTTTTTCTTGGGGATGGTCTTGATCACTGCTTCCTGTACAACGTCACGAACCTCTGTCCATAGTTCTTCAGGCACTCTGTCTATCAGGTCTAATCCCTTGAATCTATTTGTCACCTCCCCTGTACAACTGTAAGGGATTTGATTTAGGTCATACCTTGATGGTCTAGTGATTTCCCATACTTTCTTCAATTTAAGTTTGAATTTGGCAATAAGGAGTTCAAAATCTGAGCTACAGTCAGCTCCCAGTCTTGTTTTTGCTGACTGAATAGAGTTTCTCCATCTTTGGCTGAAAAGAATATAATCAATCTGATTTTGGTATTGACCATCTGGTGATGTTCATGTGTAGAGTCTTCTCTTGTGTTGTTGGAGACAGCTTAGTGTCTAATGGTGGGAAGGGGTTCTTAGGCTCCCCTGAAAGCTGACTCTGCCATGAGGATTCTTGTTTTGGGGTTGATTGATGGAGGGGATAGCAGAGGATGAGTGAGGGGAAGAGGGTTTGTGTGCAAACCCTCTAAATTGTGTCCAACTCTTTGTGACCCCATGGACTGCAGCACCAGGCTTCTCTGTCCTTCACCATCTCCTGGAGTTTGCTCAAACTCATGTCCATTGAGTCAGTGAAACCATCTAACCACCTCATCCTCTATTGCCCCCTTCTTTTGCCTTCAATCTTTCCCAGCATCAGGGTCTTTTCCAATAAGTCAGCTCTTCTCATCAGGTGGCCAAAATATTGGACCTTCAGCTTCAGCATCAGTCCTTCCAATGAATATTCAGGGTTGATTTCCTTTATGATTGACTGGTTTGATCTCCTTGCTGTCCAAGGGACTCTCAAGATTCTTTTTCAGTACTACAGTTTGAAAGCATCAGATCTTTGGTGCTCAGCCTTCTTTATGGTTAAACTCTCACATCCATGCATGATTACTGGAAAAACCATGGCTTTGACTATCCGAACCTTTGCCATCAAAGTGATGCTTTTGTTTTTTAACATGCTTTCTAGGTTTGTCATAGTTTTCCTTCCAAGGACTAAGCATCTCTTAAATTCCATGGTTATAGTCATGGTCCTCAGTGATTTTGGAGCCCAAGAAAATAAAGTCTGTCACTGTTTCCACTTTTCCCCCATCTATTTGCCATGGAGTGATGGGACCAGATGCCATGATCTTAGTTTTTTGAAGTTGAGCTTCAAGCCAACTTTTTCACTCTCCTCTTTTATCCTCATGAAGAGGCTCTTTAGTTCTTTGCTTTCTGCCATTAGAGTGGTATCATCTGCATATCTGAGGTTGCTGATATTTCTCCCAGCAATATTGATTCCAGGTTGTGATTCACCCAGCCCAGCATTTCACATGATATTTTCTGCATAGAAATTCAATAAGCAGGGAAGGAGGGTAAGATGGAAGAAAGAGTTGAGCAAGGAGGTGGTCCTGCCTGGAGCCTAGGCTTGGCCTGACCCCATACGGCTCCTTGGAGCCTGAATAACACCCCCGAGTTGACTTCACCTTGGGGCAAGATTTTTACCTTCACGACCATTGGTTATTGGCCATGGGTCAGGTCTGAGGGTTTGTGCAGGCATTGAACTGAAGAGAAGTTGTCTGGAGAAGGGGAAGCTGTGAGCTCTTAGCAGGGAACACCCATAGAAACCGAAACTGGGGGATGGGCGCTCCAGCAGCCAAAGGAGGCTGGACAAGGCCACCAACAGCGTCCATTACAGGAGACTTGGGTTGGTTTAGGACGACTGGAGCTTTGGAGGGATGAGAGCGCAATGAGGCCAGAGGCGGACCAGTGTAAGGCTGGTCAGGGTCTTTGTGTGTGTGTGTGTGTGTGTGTGTGTGTTTGCATTGCTCTTCTTTTAATTTTTAAAAATTTATTTATTTTTAACTGAAGAATAATTGCTTACAAGATTGTGTTGGTTCCTGCCATACATCAGCATGAATCAGCCATAGGTAGACCTGTGTCCCATTCCTCCCTCCCACCTCCCATCCCATCCCGCCCCTCTAGGCTGTCACAGAGTCCTGGTTTGAGTTCCATGAGTCATACACCAAATACCCACTGCTGTTTATTTGACGTATGTTAGTATGTGTGTTTCCATGCTCCTCTGTCCGCTTGTCACGCCCTCTCCTTCCTGCCCCTGTGTCCCCACGTCTGTTCTCTCGGTCTGCTTCTCCGCTGCTGTCCTGCAGATAGGTTCATCAGTGCCATCTTTCCAGGTTTCATATATATGCACTAGTATACAATATTTGTTCTTCTCTTTCTGACTTACTTCACTCTGTGTAAAAGGCTCTAGGTTCATCTATCTCATCAGAACTGACTAAAATGTGTTCCTTTATATGGCTGAGTAATATTCCATTGTATACATGTACCACAGCTTCTTTATCCATTCATCTGTTGATCGACATCTACGTTGGTTCCATGTTCTAGTTATCATCAATAGTGTTGCAATAAACATTGGGGTACATGTGTCTTTTTCAATTATGGTTTCCTCAAGGTATGTGCCCAGTAGTGGGATTGTTGGGTCATATGGTAGTTATATTCCTAGCTTCTTAAGGAATATGCATACTGTCTTCCATAGCAGCTGTATCCATTTACATTCCCAGCAATAGTGCAAGAGGGTTCCCTTTTCTCCAAACCCTATCCAGCATTTATTGTTTGTAGACTTTTGATGATGGCCATTCTGACTGGTATGAGATGCTATCTCACTGTAGTTTTATTTTGCATTTCTCTAATAATGAGTGATGTTGAGCATCTTTTCATGTGTTTATTAGCCATTTGTGTGTCTTCTTTGCAGAAATGTCTGTTTAGATCTTTGGTCCATTTTTTGATTGGGTCATTTATTTTTCTGGTATTGAGCTGCAGGAGTTGCTTGTATATTTTTGAGATTAATCTTTTATCAATTATTTCACTTGCTATTATTTTCTCCCATTCTGAAGGTTGTCTTTTTGCCTTGTTTATGGTTTCCTTTGCTGTGCAAAAGCTTTTAAGTTTAGTTAGATCCCACTTGTTTATTTTTGTTTTTATTTCCATTACTCTAGGAAGGAGGTCATAGACAATTTATGTCATAGAGTGTTGTGCTTACATTTTCCTCTAAGAGTTTTATAGTTTCTGGTCTTACATTTAGGTCTGTAATCCATTTTAGTTTATTTCTGCATATTATTTTTATTTTTTATTATAATTTTTATTGGAGTATTGTTGATTTACAAAGTTATGTTAGTTTCTGCTGTATAGCAAAGTGAATCAGTTAAACGTATATATATCCACTCTTTAAAATTCTTTCGCCATGTGGGTCATTACAGAGTATTGAGTAGAATTCCCTGTGCTATACAGTAGGTCCTTATTAGTTATCTATTTTATATGGAGTCGTGTGTGTATGTCACACCCAATCTTCCAGTTTATCTCCCACCCTACTTTTCCTTCCAGTACCCATAAGTTTTTTTTCTGCATCTATGACTCTATTTCTATTTTGTAAATAAGTTTATTTGTACCATTTCTTTTCAGATTCCACACGTAAGCGATACCGTATGATATTTGTTCTTCTCTGCTCACTCAGTCTGACAATCCCTAGGCCCATCCATGTTGCTGCAAATGGTATTACTTTGTTATTTTTTTATAGTGGAGTAGGGTTTCACTGTATATAAGTACCCCATCTTCTTTACCCAGGCCTCTGTCGATGAACATTCAGGTTGCTTCTACGTCTTGGCTGTTGTGAATAGCACTGCTCTGATCACTGGGGCGCGTGCATCTTTCTGAATTATGGTTTGCTCTGTGTATATATGGGCTTCCCTGGTGGCTCAGATGGTAAAGAATCTGCCTGCAATGCAGGAGACCTGGGTTCAGTCCCAGGGTTGGGGAAGCCCCTGGAGAAGGGAATGGCTACCCACTCCAGTATTCCTACCTGGAAAATTCCACAGACAGAGGAGCCTGGTGGGCTATACAGTCCTGGGGGTCGCAAACAGTCAGACACAACTGAGTGACTGACACTTTCACTGGGTATATTAGGCAGGGTCTTGAGTGCTGTATTAATGAGCCGTGCACTTCATCGAGGTTAATAGGGAGCCATGGGAGGATTTAGGGTATAGGAGGAACATAGTTTAGTCCAGCAGGGCTGTCCTGGAGCCATCCCTCCCCCCACACTCTCATTAAGAGTACAGTTGAGTGACGTCTCTGGGGCCTCTCCAAACTGACTTCTTGAGTCATGAATGTTCCTTCAATTTCCTCTTTGCCAGGAAAGTCACAAAGGTTAGTCTTCCGCAAGTCACTTGAGTAGAGTTGAACATTTCCTTCCCTTTCTTCTCTCCTTACACCCCCGCTCATCCCTAGAGGATCTCTGCCATCCAGATGTCATAGCCTTGGTCACCTCTTTAGTGTCTGAAGAATGACTGACATCTTCAATCCTCAGTCACTCACCAGGACCCCAGACCCTCTCTGTGGTTGGTAGAATGATGAGCCTCCCTTCCAATCCCAGCCAGGTTGACCACATTCTAGTCCCCAGAAATGGTGAATATATGACCTTATACAGCAAAAAGCACTGTATGGGTGCGATGAAGTTAAGGATCTTAAGACAGGAGATTATTCTGGATTATCTGAGTAGGTCTAATGTACTTACAAAGTCCTTTTAAGTGGGAAGGAAGGAGGGTCAGAGAGAGAGAGATGGAGATGAAGAGAGAGAGAGAGGTTGAAGACAGAGAAATCTATCTACCTATTGTCTATCTATCTATCGTTTATCTATCTATCATCTATTGTCTGTCTATCTATTGTCTGTTAATCTGTCTATCTATCTATCCATCCAGCCATGGAGTGAATGTGTGTGATAGAGGGAGAGAGAGGTAGATTTAGAAGATACTACATTCCTGGCTTTGAAGGTGGAGGAAGGTGCTTTTTTTCCCCCCCAGTTATTTTTATTAGTTGGGCGCTAATTACTTTACAATATTGTAGTGATTTTTTGCCATACATTGACATGAATCAGCCATGGATTTACATGGCTGAACCTGTAACCTGAACCTGAACCCCCCTCCCACCTCCCTCCCCATCCCATCCCTCTGGGTCATCCCAGTGCACCAGCCCCGGGCACTTGTCTCATGCATCAAACCTGGACTGGCGATCTGTTTCACACTTGATAATACACATGTTTCGATGCTGTTCTCTCAGATCATCCCACCCTTGCCTTCTCCCATAGAGTCCAAAAGTCTATTCTATACATCTGTGTCTCTTTTTCTGTCTTGCATATAGGGTTATCATTACCATCTTTCTAAATTCCATATGTATGCCTTAGTATACTGTATTGGTGTTTATCTTTCTGGCTTACTTCACTCTGTATAATGGGCTCCAGTTTTATCCATCTCATTAGAACTGATTCAAATGTATTCTTTTTAATGGCTGAGTAATATTCCATGGTGTATATGTACCACAGCTTTCTTATCCATTCGTCTGCTGATGGGCATCTAGGTTGCTTCCATGTCCTGGTTATTATAAACAGTGCTGCGATGAACATTGGGGTACACGTGTCTCTTTCAGATCTAGTTTCCTTGGTGTGTATGCCCAGGAGTGGGATTCCTGGGTCATATGGCAGTTCTATTTCCAGTTTTTTAAGGAATCTCCACACTGTTCTCCATAGTGGCTGTACTAGTTTGCATTCCCACCAACAGTGTAAGAGGCTTCCCTTTTCTCCACACCCTCTCCAGCATTTATTGCTTGTAGACTTTTGGATAGCAGCCATCCTGACTGGCGTGTAATGGTACCTCATTGTGGTTTTGATTTGCATTTCTCTGATAATGAGTGCTGTTGAGCATCTTTTCATGTGTTTGTTAGCCATCTGTATGTCTTCTTTGGAGAAATGTCTGTTTAGATCTTTGGCCCATTTTTTGATTGGGTCATTTATTTTTCTGGAATTGAGCTGCAGGAGTTGCTTGTATATTTTTGAGATTAATCCTTTGTCTGTTTCTTCATTTGCTATTATTTTCTCCCATTCTGAGGGCTGTCTTTTCACCTTGCTTAAAGTTTCCTTTGTTGTGCAAAAGCTTTTAAGTTTCATTAGGTCCCATTTGTTTAGTTTTGCTTTTATTTCCAATATTCTGGGAGGTGGGTCATAGAGGATCCTGCTGTGATTTATGTCAGAGAGTGTTTTGCCTATGTTCTCCTCTAGGAGTTTTATAGTTTCTGGTCTTACCTTTAGATCTTTAACCCATTTTGAGTTTATTTTTGTGTATGGTGTTAGAAAGTGTTCTAGTTTCATTCTTCTACAGGTGGTTGACCAGTTTTCCCAGCACCACTTGTTAAAGAGGTTGTCTTTTTTCCATTGTATATTCTTGCCTCCTTTGTCGAAGATAAGGTGTCCATAGGTACGTGGATTTATCTCTGGGCTTTCTATTTCGGGGCTTTGAACCAAGGAATATGGACTACCTCCAGCAGCTGGAAAAGACAGAGAATGGATTCTTCCTTCAGTTCAGTTGCTCAGTTGTGTACGACTCTTTGTGATCCCATGAACCACAGCACATCAGGCCTCCCTGTCCATCACCAGCTCCCAGGGTTTACTCAAACTCATGCCCATCGAGTCGGTGATGCCATCCAGCCATCTCATCCTCTGTTGTCCCCTTCTCCTCCTGCCCCCAATCCCTCCCAGCAGCAGGGTCTTTTCCAATGAGTCAACTCTTCACATGAGGTGGCCAAAGTACTGGAGTTTCAGCTTCAGCATCAGTCCTTCCAGTGAACACCCAGGACTGATCTCCTTTAGGATGGACTGGTTGGATCTCCTTGCAGTCCAAGGGACTCTCAAGAGTCTTCTCCAACACCACAGTTCAAAAGCATCAGTTTTTCAGAGCTCAGGTTTCTTCACAGTCCAACTCTCACATCGAACCTCTAAAAGGAGCGCAGCCCCCCTGACACCTTGATTTCAGGCCCTTATCCGCTGGATCATCAAAAAAGCAAGAGACTTCCAGAAAAACATCTATTTCTTCTTTGTTGACTACGCCAAAGCCTTTGACTGTGTGGATCACAATAAACTGTGGAAAATTCTGAAAGAGATGGGAATACCAGACCACCTGACCTGCCTCTTGAGAAACCTGTATGCAGGTAAGGAAGCAACAGTTAGAACTGGACATGGAACAACAGACTGGTTCCAAATAGGAAAAGGAGTACGTCAAGGCTGTATATTGTCACCCTGCTTATTTAACTTATATGCAGAGTACATCATGAGAAACGCTGGACTGGAAGAAGCACAAGCTGGAATCAAGATTGCTGAGAGAAATATCAATAACTTCAGATATGCAGATGACACCACCTTTATGGCAGAGAGTCAAGAGGCACTAAAAAGCCTCTTGATAAAAGTGAAAGAGGAGAGTGAAAAAGTTGGCTTAAAGCTCAACATTCAGAAAACTAAGATCATGGCATCGGGTCCCATCACTTCATGGCAAATAGATGGGGAAACAGTGGCAACAGTGTCAGACTTTATTTTTTGGGGCTCCAAAATCACTGCAGATGGTGACTGCAGGCATGAAATTAAAAGACGCTTACTCCTTGGAAGGAAAGTTAGGACAAACCTAGATAGCATATTAAAAAGCAGAGACATTACTTTGCCAGCAAAGGTCCGTCTGGTCAAGGCTATGGTTTTTCCAGTGGTCATGTATGGATGTGAGAGTTGGACTGTGAAAAAAGCTGAGCTCTGAAAAATTGATGCTTTTGAACTGTGGTGTTGGAGAAGACTCTTGAGAGTCCCTTGGACTGCAAGGAGATCCAACCAGTCCATCCTAAAGGAGATCAGTCCTGGGTGTTCACTGGAAGGACTGATGCTGAAGCTGAAACTCCAGTACTTTGGCCACCTCATGTGAAGAGTTGACTCATTGGAAAAGACCCTGCTGCTGGGAGGGATTGGGGGCAGGAGGAGAAGGGGACAACAGAGGATGAGATGGCTGGATGGCATCACCGACTCGATGGGCATGAGTTTGAGTAAACTCCGGGAGTTGGTGATGGACAGGGAGGCCTGGCGTGCTGTGATTCATGGGATCCCAAAGAGTCGGACATGACTGAGCAACTGAACTGACTGACTGACTGACTGCAGACTCATTTGGGATTCTGACCTCCAGACCTGTAATGTAATAAATTTGTGTTGTCACAAGCCACTAAGTTTGTGGCGATTTGTTTTGGTGTAGCAGGAAACCCATACACCACCTCATCCCTCCCCCATCACCCCTGGGGAATCTGCGCTTGATTGAAAAACCTGATTCTTTAGTGCAATCTCCAAAGGTCAATTCCTCCATTGGTTCCAGACTCCCTGCCCACATCCAGACATTCCCCCCATTCTGCTGTTCCTCTCCATCTCCACAGCCCTTGCCCTAGTCCAGGTCATTACCCTTTTCTTCTCCCCATCTCCCCACCCATGACCACATCCTGCCTGACACCCATGCTACACAACGTGAGTGTTGTAAGATACCAGCGTGACCGTTACTCCCTTGCTGAAATGTCTTCTATTGCCCTACAGAGAAGGTCTAAACTAGCTCACACATACTGGAAAGTCCTGCCTGAAGTGAAATTGCTGAAATTGCTGACATTACGGGTACTGCACCTTTGATGAGTAACTGTGACCACTTAGCAAGTGGGATAATAATAATGTCAATAGTAACTGATAATATTGAACATTTTTTTTTCGAATCAGGAAGGATTTAGGGTTTTGTCACATTAAACTTTAAACCCTGTGATGTCATGATTATCCTTTTTTTTCTTTTAAACTGACAAGGACTATTGCTTCTAAGTGTATCAGTTAGCTTTTGTTATGTAACAAGTTGCTCTCCAAATGTAACAGCATTAAAACAATACATTTCTATTTTCTTTGCAGTTTCTGAGGGTTGGGAGTCTGAAGTTGGCTTAACTGGATAGAGCTGGATCAGGTCTTCTCAGGAGAACATTGTCAAGTTATTGGTTGGAATCTTAGCTCTCCCTCTTGTGGGCATCTCCACAGTGCTACTTGAGTGTCCCCACAACATGATAAACTAGCTTCCCCCCACCCCACCCAGTGAATTATCTTGAAAGAAAGAGGGGAAACCACCGTGACTCTTACAATCTCAGATGCACTCTTACAATCTCGGACACCACACAATGTCACATCTTTCCTTTTTCTGATCTTTAGAAGCAAGTCACTCTGTTCAGCTCATACCCAAGAAGGGAAGGATTAGGTTCCCCCTCTTGAAGGGAAGAATATCAAAGAATTTGAGTAATAGCCAAGCCTTGGAGCTTTCCCTGTATGCCAGGCTCTCTTCTAAGAATGTCACAAACAGCCACTCCTCTGATGCTCACCTCAACCCCAAGAGATAGAGCCTACTATTATCAAGTCCATTTTATAGATGGCAATGTTGAGGCAGAGAGAAATTAAATGCTGGAGAGGGTGTGGAGAAAAGGGAACCCTCCTACATTGTTGGTGGTAATGTAAATGATATAGCTACTATGGAGAACAGTAGGAGGTTTCCTTAAAAAATGAAAAAATAGAGTTAGCATATGATCCTGCAATGCCATCCCTGGGCATTTATCTGGAGAAAAACACAATTCAAAAGATACATGCACCCCTATCACGGCAGCACAATTTACAGTAGCCAAGACATGGAAGTAACCTAAATGTCCATTAGCAGGTGAATAGATAAAGAAGATATGATATGTTTATACATGGGAATATTGTGTGTGTGTACGCTAAGTCACTTTAGTCGTGTCCAACTCTTTGCAACCCCATGGACTGTAGCCTGCCAGACTCCTCTGTCCCTGGGATTCTCCAGGCAAGAATACTGGAGTGGGTTGCTGTGCCTTCCTCCAGGGGATCTTCTTGACCCAGGGATCAAATCCACATCTCTTGCATCTCCTGCGTTGGCAGGTGGGTTCTTTACCACTAGCACCACCTGGGAAGCCCACCGTGGAATATTACTCAGCCATAAAAAGGATGAAATTCCATGTGCAGTAACATGGATGGACCTTAGATTGTCATACTAAGTGAGATATTAATACAATAAATCAGAGAAAGACAAATGTTATATGATGTCACTCATAGGTAGAATCTAAAAGATCATACAGATGAATATATTTACAAAATAGAAACAGACTCATCAACATAAACAGCAAACTTATGGTCACCAAAGGGGAGGAGGGAAAAGGGATAAATTAGGAGTTTGGGGTCAAAATATACACACTACTATATATAAAATAGGTAACCAACAAGGACCTACTCTATAGCACAGGGAACTATACTCAATATCTTGCAATAACTATAATGGAAGAGAATATTTAAAAAGAGTATATATATATATACATATATGTATGTATCTGAATCATTTTACTATATACCTGAAATAACACAAATTGTAAATCAACTGTATTTCAATAAAAATAATAAAAAAAGAACTCGCCCAGGATCACACATAACCAGCAAGTGGTGCAGACAGTATCTGAACCCCCAACAATCTGATGCCAGAGTCTTGTGTTTATCTTCTGCTGCTGCGGCTGCTAAGTCACTTCAGTCGTGTCCGATTCTGTGCGACCCCATAGACGGCAGCCCACCAGGCTCCTCCGTCCCTGGGATTCTCCAGGCAAGAACACTGGAGTGGGTTGCCATTTCCTTCTCCAATGCATACATGTATGCTAAGCTGCTTCAGCCATGTCCGTCTCTTTGCGACCCTATGGCGCTTCTCTTAAACATGACATGGCTCTGCTTACCCTCCTTCTTGGGGGACTTTGCTGGCTTGTAACTGCAGCCTCACCATGTAGGGTCTCTTGATGAGTGGTCAGAACCATTGATGAATCTGCTTCAGTCATCGTCACTCCAAGGTGGATATTTTGCCTTGCACAGAGCAAAAATGAGAATATAAAAACAAGCAGCGGGACTTCCCAGGTGGGCCAGCGGGGAAGACTCTGCATTTCCACACACTGTTGTATTTTAAATGGATAACCGATAAGGACTTGCTGAGCACAGGGAACTCTGCTCAATGTTATGTAGCAGCCTGGATGGGAGGGGAGCGTGGGGGCGAATGGGTACATGCATATGTATGGCTGAGTACCTTCGCCTTTCTCCTGAAACTATTACAACAGAGTTTGCTAATTGGCTATGTGCTGTGCTTAATTACTCAGTCGTGTCTGACTCTTTGTGACCCCATGGACTGTAGCCTGCCAGGCTCCTCTGTCCATGGGATTCTCCAGGCAAGAATACTGGAATGGGTTGCCATGCCCTCCTCCAGGGGATCTTCCCAAATCAGGGATCGAACCCAGCTATCCTGCATTGCAGGCAGATTCTTTACTGTCTGAACCACCACTCCAATACAAAATAAAAAGTTTTTAAAAAATGAGTGAAAGAGAGAAATAAACAAAATAGTAGGACAAAAAAAGACTGCACTTCCAATGCAGGGCGCAGAGGTTTGATTACTGGTGGATAAGCTAAGATCCCATATGTCTCATGATGTTGCCAAAAAATGAAAAAAAAAAAAAAAAAAAAAGCAACAAAGTAACATTTTTTGGAAACCATTGGTTATACAATTAAATCTAGGACTAAAACTGTTTAAAAAAAATAAAAGTGGAACTCTCATTCCAAAAACACAGGGGTGGTCTTTGCACCTAAGTTTTTTTTGGGGGGGGGTTTTGTTAATAGTGTTTCTTTTTTTTTTCCATTTATTTTTATTAGTTGGAGGCTAATTACTTTACAATATTGTAGTGGTTTTTGTCATACATTGACATGAATCAGGAGAGGGGATCGGGATGGGGAATCCATGGCTGATTCATGCACCTAAGTTTTAGCATAGAGCAGATGTTTTGGGAGCCTGCCCACACCTGTGACCCTCAACCCTTCAAGGCATGCTAGACTAACATCTGCCAGTCACTGCATTTTGTTATCAATCGGGTTGGTATGTTATGAGCCCATTCTATCTGCTTGGAGGCCAGGTCTTGGGTTGTGTGTGTGTGTGTGTGTGTGTGTGTGTGTGTGTGTGCATGCTCACGTGCACGCTCATTTGCTCGGTTGTGTTTGACTCTTTGTGACCCCATGGACTATAGCCCACCAGGCTCCTTGCTCCATGGGATTCCCTAGGCAAGAATACTGGAGTGGAGTTGCCATTTCCTCCTCCTGGGGATCTTCCCAATCCAGGGATTGAACCGGAGTCTCCTGCATCTTATGCATTGGCAGGGGTATTCTTAACTACTCAGCCACCTGGGAAGCCCAAGTCTGGAGTTGACACAGCCTTAATCAGTGACTTACAGAGCTGGTGGATAAATACAACTCCTTTGCTCCCTGGTTGGGATAACTCTAAGAGTGTGCTCTAAGCTGCCTTCCAGAAGTCCCCAGCCGCCTTAAGTTTTAGTTTCTACTAGATAACTTGCTTGAGAACATCCACTGTACGTTCTTTCCCTTCCCTCTCTCACTTCCCCCATCCCCAGCTGGAGTTTTCTGGGGTCACCTCTCTGATGAACTATAATATTATGGAAAACCCCAAAAGAACTTTTTGGCCAACCCAATGCTTTCATTAGAATCCTTGTCTCAGGGTCTATACCTGGGGGACCCTAACTAAGACATTCCTCGATCACCATATTTATGAGATGGTATGTGTGTGTGTGTGTGTGTGTGTGTGTGTGTGTGTGTGCTGGGTTGGGGATGGTACTAGGAATTGGGTATAAGTATCACTGTCCAGTGATCAGGTATTGTAGGGAAATGAAAACAAGTAAAATGGTGAAAACTCTAGACCTTGGAGTCAGAGGATCCTGGTTTCAAATCTTGGGTTCAGGTAATCTTAGACAAGTCATGTCTCCTCTCCAAGCCTTGGTTTCCATTTTTAAAAAGTAATTTTATTTATTTATTTTTGGCTGTGCATCTCTGTTGCTGGGCCAGCTTTTCCCTAGTTGTGGAAGGCAGGGGCTAATCTCTAGTTGTGGTGCACAGGCTTCTCATTGTGCTGGCTTCTCTTGTTGCGGAGCAAGGGCTGTAAGGCACTTGGACTACAGTAGTTGCAGCTTCTGGACTCTAGGGCACGGGCTCAATAGTTATGGTGGGCGGACTTAGTTGCTTCTCGGCACGTGGGATCTTCCTGGACTAGAGATGGAACCCATGTCTACTGTATTGGCAGGTGGATTCTTTATCATTGAGCTGCTGGGGAAGCCCTTGGTTTCCATTCTGATTGTATTTTTTTTTTTTTTTTTTTGGTGAAATAGGCAGAGGTAAGAATCCCTACTATGTGACATTGAATGATGATGAGATTAAATTTTATTGGACACATGTTTAACAGTGTCTGATGCTCGACGGCTATGATGTTGTTTGTGTGGGGCAGGTTGAGAGGGGACCCTTGAGTTTGGGGCTGGATTCCTTGAGGTTAGGTAGTGGTAGCTCATTTATTATTGGGTACAATAAAATAAATGGGCTTTCCTCGGTGGCTGAAGAACCTGCCTGCCAATGCAGGAGACACGAGAGATGCGGGCTCAATCCCTGGGTCAGGAAGATCCCCTGGAAGAGGGCATGGCAATCCACTCCAATATTCTTGCCTGGAGAATCCCACAGTGAGAGGAGCCTGTAGGGCTACAGTCCATGGGGCCACAAAGAGTTGGACATGACTGAAGCAACTTAGCACGCATGCAGTAAAATAAGGTGATGAGAGATGGGAGATAGATCTTGGTAGGGGTTAGGGAAAAGTGAGTGGGAAGAAAAGAGAGAGAGAGGGAGATAGATCCACACAATGACCCACTAACCAGATGAACTTATCTTCATTGTGGAGAAAGGAGAGACTTAGAGGCTTGTCAGAATTTCCTTTCTGAGTAGAGGCAGCTCAGCAAAAAGGACGTGATGCTCTGGTTGCCTTGAGCAATTCGCGCTCTGCCCTCCCCTTCTCTCCACGCCCTCAGTTGTTGAAAACCCTGGGAACAGAGGAGAAGTACTCCTCTTTGAATGGCAGGACCTGCACGATGTGGAGCTTCAGTTTTCTCCTCTTTTGGGGTGAGTGTGAGGTGGAATCGGAGGCCTGGGGGAAACAGACTGTGAGGAAGAGGGAGGACCTCGACTGTCCAGCCAGGACATCATGATTCTAGGCTGGATGCTGTACAATTTCATTGGGGGAACTTTGACCAAAAAATCAGTCCAGGGAATTCATCCATCAAGGAAGAGTTTTGTTACAGTCCTTCATTTATGTATTTCCTGAGCACCTACTATGTGCCAGGTGCTGTTTTAGGCACCAGGGATAGAGCCGTGAATGAACAGACAAGGTTCCTGCCCTTGAGAAGCTGACAGGAAGGAGACAGGAAGAAAGGCAACCTCTGAGGGTAATAGCAACCTTCTAAGTTCCTGAAACAGACTGCATTCAACCTTCACTAAAGTCCTCTCATATCAGTTCATGAAAAATCCCATTTTACAAAGGAGAAAAATGAGGCAAAGGAGACGCAATCATTTGCCCAAGCCCAGTTAGCTAATAAGGGGTTACAGCCAGGATTTAAAAAAGTGGGCAGCCTGGTGACTCAGATGGTAAAGAATCTGCCTGCAACGTGAGAGATGTGAGTTCGATCCCTGGGCTGGGATCATCCCCTGGAGAAGGGAATGGCTACCCCCTCCAGTATTCTTGCCTGGAGAATTCCTTGGGCACAGGAGCCTGGTTGGCTACAGTCTATGGGGTCGCAAAGAGTTAGACACAACTCAGCAACTAACACTAACAACCCGGTTGTGGAGTCAGCAATTTTTTTCTAAACTGTGCTGCTCCAAATAACAAGTAAACAGAAGCATTTCAGGGAGTGACGATTGCTAGGGAAGAAATTGCCATAGAGTGTGACTAGGGATTATGTAGAAGGGGGAAGTCAGGGAAGCTATTTCTGAAGAACAGTGAGATGGAGATAACCTTGTTCTTTTTCTTCAGATGTCAGCTTTTTCTAGGTTTGATTTTTTTTTTTTTACAGAAATATTTATGTACTTGTCTGCACCATGTCTCAGTTGTGGCATGTAGAATCTTTTTTGGTTTCGGCACATGGGGTCTAGTTCCCTGATTGAATCTGAGTCCCCTATATTGGAAGCTCGGAGTCCTAATCACTGGATGACCAGGGTAGTCCTCTTATAACAAATGTTTAAACCTAAGCATTTTCACCCTGGAGCTGATATGCTTAAATATGATGCTTTGTTGCCTCTAAAATAATTAAAGAGCAAGAGAATTTCAGTTAGTGATAAAGCTTCCTGATAGCTCAGTTGGTAAAGAATCCACCTGCAATGCAAAAGACCCGGGTTCAATTCCTGGGTAGGGAAGATCCCCTGGAGAAGGGATAGGCTACCCGCTCCAGTATTCTTGGGCTTCCCTTGTGGCTCAACTGGTAAAGAATCTGCCTGCAGTGCAGGAGACCTGGCTTCAATTCCTGGGTTGGGAAGATCCCCTGGAGAAGGGAAAGGCTACCCACTCCAGTTTTCTGGCCTGGAGAATTCCATGGACTGTATAGTCCATGGAGTCACAAAAAGTTGGACACGACTGAGTGATTTTCAAAAAAAAAAAGAAAGGTGGGAGTTAGGTTCCTTGGGACTTGCTGACTGGAAGGCTGCATTAGAAGGAGCAGGTCACTTGTGGACCTCAAGTGCTAAGATGTAGACTTCCTTCTTTGAAGTGTCAGCACTAGTGCTGGCCATTAGGGCTCCAATCCTGCCCTTAATATGTAAAGAGTGATGATGATGATGGTGGTGATAATGATGGTGCTGGTGGTGACAATGGTGATGCTGAAGATAATGATAATGGCAAAGATATGGTGGTAGTAGTGGTGATGATAAAGGTGATGGTGATTATGATGGTGTTAGTGATGGTGATAGAGAAGAGCTTAATGCTGCAGTAGCTGAAATGCCTTTTAGACATTAAAAAAAAAAAAAGAATTGTGGGCTTCCCTGGTGGTCCAGGGGTTAAGACTCTGTGCTTCCACTGCAGAGGGCCCCGGTCTGATTCCTCGTTGGGGAACTATGATTCCCCTGTGCCGAGTGGCATGGCCAAAATAAAATTAAGAATCGTCTTACCCTCCCATCCAATTTAATACTGTGGATATACTATGAGTTTCCCTGGTGGCTCAAATCGTGAAGAGTCTGCCTGCAATGCAGGAGAGACCTGGATTTGATCCCTGGGTAGGGAAGATGCCCTGGAGAAGGAAATGGCTACTCATTCCAGTATTCTTCCTTGGAGAATTCCATGGACAGAGGAGCCTAGTGGGCTATAGTCCACGGGGTCACAAAGAGTCAGACATGACTGAGCGACTAACACTTAACACATGGCAACTCTATGGATATGCTATATACTTATTTATATATTATGTGCATATCTGTATGTGTTCTATACATAAAATAGCAAGATTTTTTTCATCTCTTCCCAAGAGCCAAGGTTTGCCTTTTTAAGGGAGAGGTTATTCCCTTTGAGAATACTTGTTTAAATGTATGTTTTAGAAAAATAAACTTGAACAGAGAAATCCAAGCTAAAAGTTAGTAATTGTATTTTAGTAATTACAACCACCGAAACATATGATTATAGTTTTAAAGCATTGAAATTTCTTTGTGTAGAATTTGTCGAGGCTCCTTCTCCAGCATGAAATAAACTGGAAGTGTAAGGATAAATCTCCCTGAGGCAGATACAGGCTGGAACCTGAGAACTTAGAAGGTCGACTTTCATTGTGTTGGTCTAAGTTTTCTCTTTTGCCTTGTAACTCTGATTTCGTTGGTTCATCAACTTGTGTTTTACAGCCTGTTACTGAAAGGTGGTGAGTCCAGCCGCTCACTGCTCAAAAGCCAGTAAAAAGGCCAGGTTGGTGGGAAGTTTGCTTTATTTCCAATGTTGGCAGCTGAGGATGGAGGGCGGACATCTGTCCAAAGGCTAACTCCCCTACACTGGCAACCAGTGGGACAAGAGTTTTTATGGACAGAGGAGGAGGCCACACACAGAAACAGCATGGTCATCTTTGACAGTCATCTTCAGATTGGTCATCAGTGGTCTAACCAGGTTGTTTTAGGTACAGTTAATCTTCAGTTCCAGGATCGGTTTATTTCCATTTCTTTGAGGCCAGTTCTCAGAATTGTGGCAGTTTATGTCGTGGTTACTGTCTGGTTATCATGCAGTTAACTTCTCCACCTGGTGGGGCTTTCAGTATAAGGCAGCTCACAGGCTGTGGCTCGGAAAATTATCTGTAGCCCTGGAGAAGGAACTGAAAGTCCTTGACTATGCTTAACGACTACATTAATTATTTGGTCTCCTTTGTTTCTCCCTGTTCTCATTTCTCTGATTAAACTTATTCTTTAATTAAAATTTCCCACAGATAAAAGGCAGGCAGAGGACCTGGAGGCTGGGGGGAGGCACAAGGACTGTAGGGTCTTGCTCCATTTCAAGCCCAGAAAAAAAAATGTATGTTTTTGAAAATCAGCTGGAACTCTTTGTAACTGAAAAGGAAATGAAGGTAATACAAACAAAATGAAACACAAAGATGAAGTGCCAAAAGCAGGAATGGTTGCTGTGAAGACTATGTAATAACTCATGCTTTTCACTCAGCTGGGGCTTTCATCTAGGCTCATCAGACTTGTTTCTAGAGACTTCCCTGGTGGTCCAGTGGCTAAGACTTTGAGCTACCAATGCAGGGGACCTTGGTTCAATCCCTGATCAGGGAACTAGATCCTGCATGGCACAACTAGAGTCTGCAAGCCACAGTGAAGATCAAAGATCCAGTGTACTGCAGCTAAGACCTGGAACAGCCGAATAAATTAATAAATATTAAAAACCCTGCTTCTATGAGACCACTCCAATTTTTCAGGTTGAGTCCAAAGAACTTTGTGACGCATCGTGGTGTTTTTCTTTTCTTTCCTCACAGGGTGTTGTGGTATATACTCCTGGGGAATGTTCACATCACCCTCACTGGAATCAATGACAAGGCGTAAGTTGGACAAAAAGAATCCATATGCCCAATGTGGTGGGGAGGGGATGTTTCTGTCCCAGGAGGCTGCACCACCTCTGGACACTTGTCCAGTCTCTGGACACTAGTCAGTGGCCAAGAGCGGGATAACATCCCGTCTCCTGGTTCCCACCTGAGCTCTTTCCCTTGTGCCTTAAAATTGCTGTGTGACCTCAGGCAAGTCACACAACCTCTCTGATCTTCAGTTTCCTCAGCTGCAAAATACAGGTAATAAGGGTTCCTATCACACAGGAATGTTGTGAAGCTTAAATCCAAAGAGGTAACTTTGTCAGTCATCTGGCTTCATAAATGGTGGTGCCATAGGAATGGGTATGGAGTTGAATCAAACCACAACTCAATGTGAAAAGAAATGCAGTTTTGGATGTTTTGTTAAGTATTCTCATCTTCCACGCAAGCTCCTGCTGGATTCAGGAAGAGAAACATTGTCAATTCTTAATGTTCTCAGTGTCTCAGTTTTCTGGTTCAGCATTGTTTGGGAAACTCAGTCTATATTGTAGGAAGAGTTAATCTTTCAAATTTTCTCACCCTACTCTTGTCCCTACCAAGATGACGTGCAGGTATTGTCACAGGGGAAGCCTGTGGGATCTTGCAGCTGTGAAGTATGGACTCTGAATGATGTGTTTTGTCCATTGGTAAAGCATGGTAATGGCACTGGAGTAAACTAATATATATTTACCCCTGGGAACTGGCTGGAAAACTTGTTGCATTTGTTAGAGTATCCCAAGCTACTGCAACAAATACACCCCAGTCAGTGGCTTAAGAAAAGGAAATTTAATTCTTGTTTGTTCAAGAGTCCAAGGAGGATATCTCTTGCTAGTGGGTGGTTTTCTTACACGAGGTGATTCAGGAACCCAGATGCTTTCTGTTTGTGACTCAGCCACACTAGTGCCTTGGAGTCTCTGCAGACAGTGGAGAAGGCACCTTATTAAAACTCAGGCTTAGCAGTGACATTTGTCACTTCCACTCAGGGTCACATGACCATACCTGGATACAAGGTGAGCTGGGAAATATAGTCCAGGACAGGGTAGTTGCCTTCCACAGTCAATTTTATACCATAGAAAAGAAAGTGTGGTGTTTTTGTTTGATCTTGGGCTACTGAGCTATCTTTGGCACAGTTAGAGCCCATTTTAATGGAATACTATGCAGCTGTTAGAAAGCGTGAGTTCAGTCATGTGAACTGGCTTGGCAAGTTGCCCAAAACATTATTTTCTTAATTTTTTTAAATTATAGAAATAAACATTCAAAGGTAAGGAAAATAGTATAACAAATTCTCATGTACATATCTCCCAACTTCAACACTCGGCAAATTTTTCTGCTCTTGGCTTGTAAGACTTACTGTAACATGAAAAAAAAGTTATAAGTAGAACAGAGTGGTTGAAAAAAACTTTCAATGAACATGTCCTAGATCTACAGTAGTCACTAGTCAGTGGAGCTCCTGAGAACTTGGAGTGTAGCTAGGGTAACTGAAGAATTAATGCTTCATTTTACTTAATTTTAATAGATTTCGGTATAAACAGCCATCTACTGTATTGGACGGTATATTGCATGATACCATTCGCATTAAGAAAATTGTGTTAATTTGTACATTTATTTATATTTAATATATTTACATGACTGAGTTTGTGAACAGGACCTAACCTAAAGTATTCACTCTTTCTGATGGTGGTGATCTCTTGGTGTAAGAATGGAGCAGAGGGGAATCTTCACTTTTAATTTTATATACTTCTACATTGTTTGAATTTTTACAATAAGTAATTATTATCTCCTTAGAAAAAGATGAAAGCAAATGAAACAACAGATACACAGCACTATATATAAAATAAATAAGCAACAAGGTCCTACTGTATAACATGGGGAACTATATTCAGTATCTTGAAATAATATATAATGAAAAAGAATCTATGTATGTATATATATGAATCATTTTGCTATATCCCAGAAGCTAATACAACATTGTAAATCAACTACAATAAAAAAGGAAGCAAAGTTCAGTTCAGTCGCTAAGTCGTGTCCGACTCTTTGTGACCCCCATGGACTGCAGCACCCCAGGCTTCCCTGTCCGCCACCATCTCCAGGAGCTTGCTCAAATTCATGTCCACTGAGTTGGTGATGCCATCCAGCCATCTCATCCTCTGTCGTCCCTTTCAGGACCAGCACCTGCTTTTGGTTAGTTTCCAAAGAAGCAGAATCAGAGATGAGGGTTCTTGTGAGTAACGTACTAAGGGAGGACTCCCAGGAGACACTTGCAGGGGAGGAAGGGGAACAGAGATTGGGCAGGGGGAAGAACAAGTCATTCAGAAGGTGTTTCAGAAAAGTTTTAGTCACAGCCTGATCCTGCCAGGAGCTCTAGAGTATGAATTACACCAGAGGCTGTTACACTCCCATGTCTGTCAAGCAATGCTTCTAGGCCAGCGAGACAGTGTGAGATGGGATGCCAATTAGGTAAAGTGAAAGCGGCCAAAAAAAAAAAAAAAAAAAGCGGCCAGTATCAAGAATGGCTGTTATTCCCCGCTACCTATTTTTTTAAACTTTTTTTTTTTGACTGCACTGCACAGCATGTCTGATCTTAGTTCCCTTACCAGGGATTGAACCTCTGGCTCCTGTGATGGAAGCAGAGTTTTAACCACTGGACCACCAGGGAATTCCCCCACCCCCTTTTTAAGGGCTTCCCAGGTAGTTCTAGTGGTAAAAAACCTGCCCGCCAATCCAGAAATGTAGGGAGACATAAGAGACACAGATTGGATCCCTGGGTGGGGATCCTGGAGGAGGCCATGTCAACCCACTCCAGTATTCTTACCTTATCATGGACAGATGGGCCTGGAGGGCTACAGTCCATAGGGTCGCACAGAGTTGGACACGACTGAACCGACTTAGCACACACGTACCCCTTTTTAAAAACTGTTTTTAATTTTTTTCCATTTATTTTTATTAGTTGGAGGCTAATTACTTTACAATATTGTAGTGGTTTTTGCCATACATTGACATGAATCAGCCAGGATTTACATGTGTTCCCCATCCCGATCCCCTCTCCTGCCTCCCTCTCCATCCCATCCCTTTGGGTCTTCCCAGTGTACCAGCCCTGAGCACTTATCTCATGCATCCAACCTGGGCTGGTGATCTGTTTCACCCTTGATTTTTTTTAAATTAAAGTATAGTGAATTTACAGTGTTGTGTTAGTTTCAGATATCCAGCAAAGTGATATGCATATATATGTATATATATATTCTTTTTCATATTCTTTTCCATTATAGGTTATTATAAGCCACTGAATATAGTTTCCTGTGCTGTATAACAGGTCTTTGTTGTTTATTTTATATACAATGGTGTGCATCTGCTAATCCCAAAGTCCTCATTTATTCCTCCCCAACACCCTTTCCACTTTGGCAACCAGAGATTTGTTATCTGTGTCTGTGAGTCTATTTCTGTTTTGTAAATAAGTTGTCTGTATCATATTTTTAAAAATTCCATATATAAGCCATGTCATATGATATTTGTCTTTCTCTGATTTACTTCACTTAGTATGATAATCTCTGTTGTTGTAGACGACATTATTTCATTCTTGTTTATGGCTGAGTGATATTGCATGGTATATATGTACCACATCTTCATCCATTCATCTGTGGATGGACAAGGGTTACTTCCATGTCTTGGCTATTATAAATAGTGCTGCCATGAACGTTGGTATCCACCCTTTGTTACCTGGCACGGTGTGAAGAATTCATGAGGAGTTCCTTCCTCCTACCTGATGAAGGCAAATCCTCAGGAAGAGGCTGGGTTTTCCTCTTTACATCTCCACTCCCACTTTCACAACTCACCACCGTGATCATTGGTGTCCAGAGAAACAGGGAGCCTGGTTTGAGACAATGGGACACAGCCAGCTCTCAAAGGATCTACTGACTTCTTTTTTCTTGCAGGTGAACGGCCACGGCAGTCACCATCGAATCTTGGTAAGAGACTCCCCCATCTTGAAGGCAGTTATACCTTGGGCAAGTGCCTCCCTCTCTTGGTTTTGTCACCTGATTACTAGGTATAGTGTGATGTGTGTGCGCTAAGTTGCTTCAGTCATGTCCAACTCTTTGCGCCCACCAGGCTCTTCTGTCCATGGGATTCTCCAGGCAAGAATATTGGAGTGGGTTGCCCTCCTCCAGGAGATCTTCCCCACCCAGGGATTCAACCTGCATCTCTTACCTCTCCTGCATTGGCAGATGGGTTCTTTACCACTAGTACCACCAAAGTGAGGATTCAACTCCATGTGGAGTTGTCACGAGATGGGTTGTGGAATTGCCCTTCCTGGGTTTGAATCTTGGTTCTAGGGCTCATGACTCTGACAACTGACATGGCAGTCCGAGCGCATGTTGGAAAAGAATTTCCAGACACGAGCATTTCAGAAGGGAGTATGTTTAATAAGGGCAAGGAGCAGAGATAATAAAAGTGAAAGTGAAAGTCGCTCAGTCGTGTCTGACTCTTTGCGACCACCTGGACTTTTCTGTCCATGGGATTCTCCAGGCAAGGATATTGGAGTGAGTAGCCATGCTCTCCTCCACGGGATCTTCCCAAACCAGGGATCAAACCCAGGTCTCCTGCATTAGCAGGCGGATTCTTTACCGTCTGAGCCACCTGGGAAGCCCACATATAAATATGTGCAAAGATTTATTGTAAGGAATTGGCACACATGATTCTGGCAAGATCTGCAGACCAGAGAAAATTTGGAGAACTGAGCAAAGGTGAACGTGGCTAGCGGGACCAGGTCGAAGATGAGCCAGGAAGGCTGACACGTGCCCGGTCACACAGGACTGACTGTGTTGCTACTCTGGTTTGGGATGGGTTTGAGTTATGAGAGGTAGAGCTAGAGGAAAGTGATAGGAAACTCAGAGTTGAGAGATCACAAGTGGTAATACACTGGAAATCTGCAAAAAGAAGTTTTGCCTCTGCAGATGAAAGAGGAAGCTGGAAATGAGAAGAAAGATAGAACCTCAGGCATCATGCAGGGAAGGGAAATAAACAAGGCATGTTGTAGGTGACAAAGAGTCTGGCTCTCAAGACCTTAGTAATGAACAGCCATAATTTTCATAGTTTTTAAAATGAATTAATTTTAAATTGGTGTATAATTGCTTTACAATGGTGGTTTCTGCTGTATAGTGAAGTGAATCAGCCATAAGTACACATGTATCCCCTCCCCACCCCACCCATCTAGGACATCACAGAGCATGAGCTGAGTGCCCTGTGCTAGACAACAGTTTCCCACTGGCTGTCTATTCTACACATGATAGCATATATATGTCAGTGCTACTGTCTCAGTTTGCACCCCCCTCTCCTCCCCCTGCTGCGTCCACAAGCCTGTTCTCTACGTCTGCGTCTCTATTCCTGCCCTGTGCATAGGTTCATCAGCACCATTTTTCTAGATTCCATACATGTGCTTTAATATATGATATTGTTTTTCTCTTTCTGACTTACTTCACTCTGTAAAACAGGCTTAGGTTTCATCCACTTTACTACAACAGACTCAAATTTGTTCCTTTTTATGGCTGAATTGTATTCCATTGTATAAATGTACCACAACTTCTTTATCCATTCATCCGTCAATGGGACATCCAGGTTGCTTCCATGTCCTGGCTATAGAAAATAGTGCTGCAATGAACATTGATATACATGTGTCTTTTTGAATTATGGTTTTCTCAGGGTATATGCTCAGTAGTGGGATTTCTGGGTCATATGGTAGTTTCATTCCTAGTTTCTTCAGATTATACTACAAAGCTCCACTCATCAAGATAGTATGGTACTGGCACAAAGACAGAAATATAGATCAGTGGAACAAAATAGAAAGCCCAGAGATAAATCCACACACCTATGGATACCTTATCTTTGACAAAGGAAGCAAAAATATACAATGGAGAAAAGACAATTTCTTTCACAACTGGTGCTGGGAAAACTGGTCAACCACCTGTAGAAGAATGAAACTAGAACACTTTCTAACACCATACACAAAAATAAACTCAAAGTGGGTTAAGATCTAAATGTAAGACCAGAAACTATAAAACTCCTAGAGGAGAACGTAGGCAAAACACTCTCTGACATAAATCACAGCAGGATCCTCTTTGACCCACCTCCCAGAGTAATGGAAATAAAAACAAAAATAAACAAATGGGACCTAATGAAACTTAAAAGCTTTTGCACAACAAAGGAAACTTTAAGCAAGGTGAAAAGACAGCCTTTAGAATGGGAAAAAATAGTAAATGAAGCAACTGACAAAGAATTAATCTAAAAAATATAAAAACAGCTTATGCAGCTCAATACCAGAAAAATAAATGACCCAATAAAAAAATGGGCCAAAGAACTAAACAGACATGTCTCCAAAGAAGACATACAGATGGCTAACAAACACATGAAAAGATGCTCAGCATCACTCATTATCAGAGAAACACAAATCAAAACCATAGTGAGGTACCATCTCACACTGGTCAGAATGGCTGGCTATCAAAAACTCTACAAACAATAAATGCTGGAGAGGGTGTGGAGAAAAGGGAAGCCTCTTACACTGTTGGTGGGAATGCAAACTAGTACAGTCACTATGGAGAACAGTGTGGAGATTCCTTAAAAAACTGCAAATAGAACTGCCATACAACCCAGCAATCCCACTGCTGGGCACACACACTGAGGAAACCAGAATTGAAAGAGACTTGTGTACCCCAGTGTTCATCACAGCACTGTTTACAATAGCTGGGACATGGAAGCAATCTAGACGTCCATTGGCAGATGAATGGATAAGGAAGTTGTGGTACATATACACAGTGGAATATTACTTGACCATTAAAAAGAATGCATTTGAATCAGTTCTGATGAGGTGGATGAAACTGGAGCCTATTATACAGAGTGAAGTAAGTAAAAAAGAAAAACACCAATACAGTATATTAACACATACCTATGGAATTTAGAAAGATGGTTAACGATAAACCTATATGCGAGACAGCAAAAGAGACATAGAGATAAAGAGCAGACTTTTGGACTCTGTGGGAGAAGGCGAGGGTGGGATGGTTTGAAAGAATAGCATTGAAACATGTAGATTACCATATGTGAAATAGATCCCCAGTCCAACTTCAATGCATGAAACAGGGCACTCAAAGTTGTTGCCCTGGCACAACCCAGAGCAATGGGATGGGGAGTGGGGTGGGAGCGGGGTTCGGGATGGGGGACACTTGTACACCTGTGGCTGATTCATATCAGTGTATGGCAAAAACCACCACAATATAGTAAAGTAATTAGCCTCCAATTAAAATAAATACATTAATTAAAAAAAAAACTCCATGCTGTTCTCTGTGTGTATGTTTGTTAGTAACTCAGTCGTGTCTGACTCTTTGTGACCCCCGTGGACTGCAGCCCGCCAGGCACCTCTGCCCACGGGATTCTCCAGGCAAGAATACTGGAGTGGGTAGCCATTCGCCTCTCCAGGGGATTTTTCTAAGCCAGGGATCAAACCCAGGTCTCCTGCATTGAGGGCAGATTCTTTACCGTCTGAGCCACCAGGGAAGCCCGCTGTTCTCCACAGGGCTTCAGTTTTGGCTCATCCTCTTGTTTAAAGCTCTGCTGCTCACCGTGTGGCCCAAGGACCAGCACTGTCAGCATCATTCAGGGACTTGTTAGAAATACAGAATCTCAGGTCCCTCCTGAGACCTGAATCAGCATCCGATTTCCCCAAGATCTCCTGGGGAATCCCAGGTGAGGCAGATGCTACTGGTTGTGGACCCCACTTGGAGTAGCGAGTACCCAGGACAGTGGTTCTCATGCTTTTATGGCACACAGGTCACCTGAGGATCTTGCTAAAAGGCAGATTCAGATTTAGTAGCAAGGGGTGGGGCAGGGCCTGAGATTCTGGGCATCTCCATCAGACTCCCAGGCTATGGGGAAGCTGCTGGTCCATGTATCACACTAGGAGCACAAGGGTCTGGGGCTTACCAGGTCCTTCACTGAGCATGCTTGGTGACTTCGTTTTCAAAGGCTGCCAAAAGGACCATACACTAAGTGGCCTAAAGCAACAGAAATTTATCCTTTCATAGTTCTGGAGGCCAGAAGTCCAAAATCAAGGTGCTTTCTCTGAGGGATGTAGGCGAGAATCAGGTCCAGTCTCTCCTGGCTTCTGGTGTTGCTGGGTCTTTGTTGGTGGTCCTTAGCTTGTAGATGCATCCTTCTGATCTCTCCCTCCATCATCATGTGTTGCTCTCCATCTCTGCCTCATCTCTTGTTCTTAGAAGGATGCCAATCATACCAGATTAAAGGGCCATCCTGCTCCAATATGGGGGCTTCCCAGTTGGCACTGGGAAAGTAGTAAAGAACTCACCTGCCAATTCAGGAGACGTAAAAGTCGGGAAGATCCCCTGGAGAAGGAAATAGTTACCCACTCCAGTATTCTTGCCTGGAGAATCCCATGGACAGAGGAACCTTGCGAGCTACAGTCCACGTGGCTGCAAAGAGTCAGACACAACTGAGCAAATGAACACATATGCTGCTCCAGTATAACCCCATCTTAATTTATATCTTACCTACATCTGCAAAGAATCTATTTCCAAATAAGTTCACATTCTCAGAGACCTGGGTTTGGGACCTCATCATACCTTTTTAGGAGACACAATTCTACCCATACCAGTCACCTTCCTCCTCTCCCTCGCAGCTCCACTCGGGGCTCTAACCCAGATTTCTTCTCCGTTGCCTAGATGCGAAGGGGTGTACAGATACCACCATGTGTCCAGCGCATGCAACCTGCACCAACACTTCAACAAGTTACTACTGCGCTTGCAAAGGAGGCTTCTTGTCCAGCAACGGATTGAAGACATTCCAGGGCCCAGGAGTGGAATGCAAAGGTGAGTTCATGCCCCATCAAACCCCGCCCCCGCCCCCACCTACCCCCAGCATTTGGTAGTAAAATCAGATAGAAGCTGGCTGGGCAGCAGATGTAGGTAGGTATCCCCAAGCATTGTTTTCTTTCTTTCTTCCTTCCTTCCTTCCTCTGCCTCTCCCTCCTCCTTCCTTCCCCCATCTCTTTCTTTCTTAATTTCTTTCTAATATAAGAATAATTCCTGTTCACTAAAAACTCTAATGATTTGAGTCAGAATAAAAAAAAGAGGAACTTCCTGGTGGTCCAGCTAAGATGCCATGCTCCCAATGCAGGGGACCTGGAGTTCGATCCCTGGTCAGAGAACTTGATCCCACATGCTGCAACTAAATATCCTGCATGCTGCAACTAAGACCTGGTACAGGCAAAAAAATTCTCATAAAAACAAAAAGCAACTTATGCTGTATGTCAATATCCAGAAATAAACACTGATTTTCTTCCTGTCACTTCTTCATGCAAATAATTTCTAATATGTATTGAGTACCAGGCCCTGTGTGGAGGTCTTTATGTGCATTTACAAATAGCATAGGCACTGTGATGATCTCCATTGTACAGATGAGAAGACTGAGGCTTGGGGAGCTAAAATGACTTGTTTATGGTCATTGAACAATTGAACTGGAATTCAAATCCAGATTTTTTTGAGTCTAATGGCAGTCTCTCAATCACTTACCTATTTGTCACACTCCAGATGTGAGGCATTGGGGAAATGTATTTAATCTCTCTAAGCTTCAATCTTTCCATCTGTAAAATGGGTGTAAAGAGTACCTACCTTAAAGGATATTTGAGAAGATTAAATGCAGTAATGTATGCAGTGTGCTAGGCACACGTACAATCCTAATAGCTACTATTAATATAAATAATAGAAACTAAAATAATTTCTAGAATGAGCTAAGTTTTTGGTCTATATTCCATATATTTAGACCCAAACTCTTCTCTTGACAGTAAAGGTCTGACTGTGCCTCTGACATAATTTGCAAGGGTCTGCAATCTATTTCTATAAGGGGTCAGATAGTAAATATTTTGGAGACTGCAGTTTGTATGATCTCTGTCTTAAGTACTCAATACTCCAGTTGTAGTGCAAAAGCAGCCGGCAACGATACCTAAATGAATGAGTGGAGCTGTGTTCTAATAAAGCTTTTATTTACACAAATAGGTGACAGTCCAGATTTGATTCATGGGCTATAGTTTATTGAACTCTGGACAAGATTTCCATTTAATAAGTTATTTCCATTATTATAGTTCCCAGGGAGCTCCAAACATCATTTTCTTAAAAAAATTATTTATTGAAGTATAGCTGATTTACAATATTATGTTAGTTTCAGGTATTCAGCAGAGTGATATATATATATATATATATATATATATATATATATATATATTCTTTTCCACTATGGTTTATTATAGGATATTGAATATCATTCCCTGTGTTATTCAGTAGGACCTTGTTTATCCATCCTATATACAATACTTTGCTTCTGCTAATCCTAAACTCCCAATCTACCCACCCCCACCCTTGGCAACCACAAGTCTGTTCTGCATATCTGTGAGTCTATTTCTATTTTGTAAATAAATTCATTTGTGTCATATTTTAGATTCCACATATAAGTGATGTCATATGGTATCTGTCTTTTTCTGTCTGACTTACTTCACATGGTATAATAATCTCTAGGTTCATCCATGTTGCTACAAATGGTATTATTTATTCTTTTTTATGGCTGAGTAATATTCCTTTGTATATATGTACCACACTTTCTTTATCCATTCCTTTGTCAATGAAAATTTAGGTTACTTCCATGTCTTGGCTATTGTAAATACTGCTGCTATGACTATTGGGGTATATGTATCTATTTGAATTATAGTTTTGTCCTGGTATATGCCCAGGAGTCAAATTGCTGCATCATAAGCAATTCTGTTCTTAGTTTTTTGAGGAACTGCCATACTGTTCTCCACAGTGGCTGCACCGATTTACATTCCCACCAACAGTGTGTAAGCGTCCCCTTTCTCCACACTCTCTCCAGCATTTATTATTTGTAGAATTTTTAATGATGGGCATTCTGACCAGTGTGAGGTGGTACCTCATTGTAGTTTTGGTTTGCATGTTTCAAATAGTTAGTAATGTTGAGTATTTTTCCATGTGTCTATTGGCCATCTGCACAAACATTTAAAAACAAATCTTTGAGCTACAGTTTATGGGTTACTCAGTAAACATAGTAGCCTTGTTGGGCTCTTGTTTTTAGATTAAGGATGGAAGCAACATTTCCCATCTAGAAAATGGTGGCTACTACATAAGAATCTTATCTACTCTCTGTCTTTGACCTGTGGTACCTAATACATTGTGACTATTTTATAGTTCCTTGTCAAATGAAGGAATGTGCTACCTTATTCCTTATGTCAGCTCTAGACTTACTCACCCTGCAGTTGATAGACAATTATGTGCTTCTAATGTTTCATTACTTAAGGCTTGAATGAACATTACTAATTGAATGACAAGTGCGTAGAAAGTGTTTATTTAGGGTGATTTGGCAGAGCAGGGCTAAAGGAAATTAGGGGAGGACCAGCCCTCAGATGGTAAAGAATCTCCTTGCAATGCAGGAGACCTGAGTTCAATCCCTGGGTCAGGAAGATCCCCTGGAGAAGAGAAAAGCTACCCACCCCAGTAGAAGTGCCTGGAGAATTCCATGGAGAGAAGAGTCTGGCGGGCTCCAGGGGGTTTCAAAGAGTCAGACATGTCTGAATGACTTTTACTTTCCCTTTTTTTCTTTTCACCCCATGGTACCATGACTGCACAATTCTATTGGCACTTCAATGAGTAAATTTGTATAATGGGTTTGCAAAATGTTCTGGTTTATTTCTGGGTAGCAGCAAACTTTGTGCATTAAAACACCAATGATCATTTATTTTGCTCCTGAATGAATCTTCTATTGGGCTGAGTTCGCTGACAATGGCTTGACTTTGTTCCACACAGTGTCAGTTGAGTTGGCTCAACTGGGAACTAGAGGATTCATTTTGAAGGAGGCTCACCCACAAGGCTGGCAAGCTAGTTATGGCTGTTGGCTGGTTGCTCTGCCAGGGCTGTGGGCTGGAGGTCTTAGCTCTTCTCCATGAAAGCTATTTTTTCATGGCTTACTGAGCTTCCTCACAGTATGGCAATTGAGTCAAGCATGAGCATCTCAAGAGAAGGTGTGGAAGTGTGTGATATTTTGATGACTTATCGTGGTATTTTAATGACTTAATGTCACCACCAACATAGTCACAAGTATGCTCAGATTCAAGTAGAGGAAATATAGACCCCACTGCTTGATAGAAGAAGTACCAAAAAAGGGCATTAAATTAAGGGTATATGGAACAGAAGGCATTGTTTCAAACATCTTTGGAAAATACAAACTGTATTTGAAGAAGATTTGTAACTCTGACTCTTTTTCTCTCCAGATATAGATGAATGCTCTCAGAGGCCCACACCATGTGGCCCTAACTCAATCTGCAGAAACCTGCCTGGGAGATATAGGTGCAGCTGTAGGACTGGCTTCTCTTCTCCCACTGGAAATAACTGGACACCAGGAAAGGGAGGTCGCTTCACCTGTAGAGGTAAGAGCTCAGACTCTCCGGCATGGGTCTTTGGTGGACAGCTCCTATTGTTAGGAACGTGTGTTTCTAACTTTAGACAACTAATTCTTTGCCTGCTCACTCTCCTCCACTGCTCCTCAGACATTAATGAATGCCTCTCTCGTGGGGTCTGCCCAGGGAAGAGTCTGGGTATTTGGGAACGTCAGGTGGCAAACAGGTGGAGTGAATCTCCTCTTTTCAGTCTCCTGTCCACACTTCCTCCCCTGCCTTCAATGGGGTTTTTATTTCTACTCACCAGATGTGGACGAATGTGCCAATTCCAGAAGTTGCCCAGAGCATTCGACTTGCCACAACAGTCTTGGAAGCTACTCTTGTGTCTGCAACCCAGGATATGTATCCAGAAGTGGAAAGAAGAGTTTCCAGGGACGAGGGGAGACATGTCAAGGTAGGTGCAGGGGTCTTCTGGGAATCATGTCCAATCTGTTTGGAAAGACAGCAGTTCTGGAGGAAGAGTTCGAAGTTGAGGTAGGTCTCAGGTGAGTTCAAAGTCTTGTCTGCAGAACTGAAGCCAATAGTCATTCATCCATTCATTCAACAAACACTTCTTGAGCACCTACTATATAGAAAAGCACTCTTTGAGGCATGGAGGATACTGCAGTGAGTAACACAGGCAAAATTGTTTGTTCTCCTGAAACTTCTTGGTGACGGCGGGGAGAAACAGATAATAAGCAACATACATGAATGCATCTGCTATTCGGGCTGACTTTGGTGAGGATGACTTGACTTTGTTCCACAAAGTGTCAGTTGAGCTGGTTCAACTGGGGGCTAGAAGATCCACTTTAAAGGGGGCTCACTCACAAGGAGACGCTGGTGCTGAATGAGGCTGTGAGCTGGAGGTCTTAGTTCTTCTCCACACGGGCTGTTTGATCACGGCTCTTTGAGCTTCCTCATAGTATGGTGGCTGAGTCCAACAAGAGCATTCCAAAAGAACAAGGTGAAAGTGCCTGAGATTTTTATGACTTAGCACAGTCATTCTATTACCGAGTGTCGGCACTGCCTAGTCACAAACATGTTCAGAACCAGAGGAGGGAATATAGACCCTGCTTGATGGAATAAGCACCCAAGAAAAGACATTGAGTTAAGGGCATATGGAATAGAAGACATTGTTTCAACCATCTTTGGAAGATCCCAGCTGTATTTGAAGAACATCTGTAACTGCGACTCTCTTTCTCTCCAGATATAGATGAATGTTCTCAAAAGCCCCCACCTTGTGGTCCTAACTCAGTCTGCAGAAACCTGCCAGGAAAGTATGAGTGCAGCTGTCTGACTGGTTTCTCTTCTCCCACCGGAAATAACTGGATCCCTGGAAAGCCGGGAAATTTCACCTGTAAAGGTAATGAGCTCAGGCTCTCAGGCGTTTGTAGACTACTCGTATTGAGTTGAGTACATGCTGTGCTAAACTTAGACACCTAATCATTGGTCTGCTCACTCTCCTCCACTGCTCCTCAGACATTAATGAATGCCTCTCCCGTGGGGTCTGCCCTGAGCATTCTGAGTGCACCAACTCTTTGGGAAGCTACCGTTGCAGCTGCAAAGTTGGATTCACCTCTAAAAACTCCATCTGTGAAGGTACAGAGAACCAGATCTCTTTTAGCTACTCAATGAATTAAGAACTTTATTTGATAATTCTATGAGCTAGAGATTTTGATCTTCATTATAGGAATGACCCAAATAAGGCCCAGAAAGGTAAAGTGACTAGCTCAAGGATACACACCTAGCGAGTACAAAAACATGGATTGGAACCCTTGTTGAGGGTGTGCTATGAGTGAAGCTGTCGGTCAAGCAGTATTTGAGAGTACTGGAGGATTCAGTCCCTAGCCTGATTTATGCCCTGCTTGGGGCGGGGGTGATATTTACAACCTCTGGAGACTCTTTTGTCCAAACTGGTGGTGGTTGTGGGTTGGTTTGTGTAACGGTCTACTGGTGGTAGAGACTAGAAATCCTGCTAGACATCCTCCAATGCACAGAATAACATTCCCACAAGCAAGAAGGCTTGACCCCAAATGTAAATAGTACAGAGATAGAGACGCTCTTTCCCAGGGAGATCTCAGACCCAAACATTCGAACTTTGCCCTAAAGGGTATAAGACCTGAGAGGGATTCTTGATCCTTGCCCCCTTTCCACATTAAATGATTTGTCATGTCATTGGGCAATCTGTCTGGAAACGAGTCTTGAGTCTCTCCACTCTTTTCCATCCTTGTTTTAGGTTTCAACATTATTGCAGCACTCTTCTCACTGTTTCTAATGTTGCTCCCCCAAATCTATCATTTACACTGCAGCCAGTATGTAACACTCTCACCAAGAGATAAGGGCTCCATTTTCCTGAGTCTGCACAACACTATTATTTATTTATAGTGAGGATGGCTCCACCAAGGAAGGCATGGAGTGATCCTCTTGGATACGTCATCTTGAAGTTAGAGATATTTGAAGTCATCTCTGACATTTCTGATCTATTTGTAGCAATTAGCTATTGCTGAGTGAAACATCACCCCAAAAGTTAGTGGCTAAAACAACCACAATCGTTTATCTCTTGATTCCCTGTGTTGGCACCTTAGGTTCGACCCTGCTGCTGAGTTCTTCTGGTCTCCACTGGGCTTGTTCATGTGTTTGTGGTCAGCTGTGTGTCAGCTTTGCCAATCTTGGCTGAGCTGTCTTTCCTATCTGGGACTCATCTGGGATGATCCATCTCTCCTTCACTTTGTATGTTTCTTATTAGCCTGGGGTTTGTTCAAATGGCAGAGGCAAGGGGCCCAGAGTACGAGCAGAAACAAATAGGTTTCCTGAGGTCTAAGTTTGGAAGTGACACCACATTGCCTCTGTCATTTTAATTGTACAGTGCAAGTCATAGAGCCAGCTAGAATCAAGGGCTGCTGACCCAAAGTCCACATCTTAAAGAGAGGAGTGGTAAGGTCACATCGTGTAGCACAAACCTCATCCCAAGATGCGGACACAGGGAGGAGTAAAGGATGACAACCATTTCTGCAATCTATAATCATTACAGTTTGAAAGGAATGCCAGCCTTTTGCTTGCATACAATCAGCCAGAATTGATTCTCATGTCATGCCTATTTGCAAGGGAACTTAGAAAGAATGAGAAAGTCTGGATATTGGGCGGGCATCTGGTGGAGCAAAATGGGGTGAATCTCTTGTTTGCAGTGTTCTGTTCTCACTGCTTCTTCTGTTTTGACCCGGGCTTTTATTTCTACTTACCAGATGTGGATGAATGTGCCAATTCCAGAAGTTGCCCAGAGCATTCGACTTGCCATAACAGTCTTGGAAGCTACTCTTGCGTCTGCAACCCAGGATATGTATCCAGAAGTGGAAAGAAGAGTTTCCAGGGACCAGGGGAGACGTGTCAAGGTAGGTGCAGGGGTCTTCTGGGAATCATGTCCAATCTGTTTGGAAAGACAGCAGTTCTGGAGGAAGAGTTCGAAGTTGAGGTAGGTCTCAGATGAGTTCAAAGTCTTGTCTGCAGAACTGAAGCCAATAGTCATTCATCCATTCATGCATTCATTCAACAAACACTTCTTGAGCACCTACTATATAGAAAAGCACTCTTCGAGGGATGGAGGATACTGCAGTGAGTAACCCAGGCTAAAATGTTTGTTCTCCTGAAACTTCTTGGTGAGGCTGGGGAGAAACAGATAATAAGCAACATACATGAATGCATCTGCTATTCGGGCTGACTTTGGTGAGGATGACTTGACTTTGTTCCACAAAGTGTCAGTTGAGCTGGTTCAACTGGGGGCTAGAAGATCCACTTTAAAGGGGGCTCACTCACAAGGAGACGCTGGTGCTGAATGAGGCTGTGAGCTGGAGGTCTTAGTTCTTCTCCACACGGGCTGTTTGATCACGGCTCTTTGAGCTTCCTCATAGTATGGTGGCTGAGTCCAACAAGAGCATTCCAAAAGAACAAGGTGAAAGTGCCTGAGATTTTTATGACTTAGCACAGTCATTCTATTACCGAGTGTCGGCACTGCCTAGTCACAAACATGTTCAGAACCAGAGGAGGGAATATAGACCCTGCTTGATGGAATAAGCACCCAAGAAAAGACATTGAGTTAAGGGCATATGGAATAGAAGACATTGTTTCAACCATCTTTGGAAGATCCCAGCTGTATTTGAAGAACATCTGTAACTGCGACTCTCTTTCTCTCCAGATATAGATGAATGTTCTCAAAAGCCCCCACCTTGTGGTCCTAACTCAGTCTGCAGAAACCTGCCAGGAAAGTATGAGTGCAGCTGTCTGACTGGTTTCTCTTCTCCCACCGGAAATAACTGGATCCCTGGAAAGCCGGGAAATTTCACCTGTAAAGGTAATGAGCTCAGGCTCTCAGGCGTTTGTAGACTACTCGTATTGAGTTGAGTACATGCTGTGCTAAACTTAGACACCTAATCATTGGTCTGCTCACTCTCCTCCACTGCTCCTCAGACATTAATGAATGCCTCTCCCGTGGGGTCTGCCCTGAGCATTCTGAGTGCACCAACTCTTTGGGAAGCTACCGTTGCAGCTGCAAAGTTGGATTCACCTCTAAAAACTCCATCTGTGAAGGTACAGAGAACCAGATCTCTTTTAGCTACTCAATGAATTAAGAACTTTATTTGATAATTCTATGAGCTAGAGATTTTGATCTTCATTATAGGAATGACCCAAATAAGGCCCAGAAAGGTAAAGTGACTAGCTCAAGGATACACACCTAGCGAGTACAAAAACATGGATTGGAACCCTTGTTGAGGGTGTGCTATGAGTGAAGCTGTCGGTCAAGCAGTATTTGAGAGTACTGGAGGATTCAGTCCCTAGCCTGATTTATGCCCTGCTTGGGGCGGGGGTGATATTTACAACCTCTGGAGACTCTTTTGTCCAAACTGGTGGTGGTTGTGGGTTGGTTTGTGTAACGGTCTACTGGTGGTAGAGACTAGAAATCCTGCTAGACATCCTCCAATGCACAGAATAACATTCCCACAAGCAAGAAGGCTTGACCCCAAATGTAAATAGTACAGAGATAGAGACGCTCTTTCCCAGGGAGATCTCAGACCCAAACATTCGAACTTTGCCCTAAAGGGTATAAGACCTGAGAGGGATTCTTGATCCTTGCCCCCTTTCCACATTAAATGATTTGTCATGTCATTGGGCAATCTGTCTGGAAACGAGTCTTGAGTCTCTCCACTCTTTTCCATCCTTGTTTTAGGTTTCAACATTATTGCAGCACTCTTCTCACTGTTTCTAATGTTGCTCCCCCAAATCTATCATTTACACTGCAGCCAGTATGTAACACTCTCACCAAGAGATAAGGGCTCCATTTTCCTGAGTCTGCACAACACTATTATTTATTTATAGTGAGGATGGCTCCACCAAGGAAGGCATGGAGTGATCCTCTTGGATACGTCATCTTGAAGTTAGAGATATTTGAAGTCATCTCTGACATTTCTGATCTATTTGTAGCAATTAGCTATTGCTGAGTGAAACATCACCCCAAAAGTTAGTGGCTAAAACAACCACAATCGTTTATCTCTTGATTCCCTGTGTTGGCACCTTAGGTTCGACCCTGCTGCTGAGTTCTTCTGGTCTCCACTGGGCTTGTTCATGTGTTTGTGGTCAGCTGTGTGTCAGCTTTGCCAATCTTGGCTGAGCTGTCTTTCCTATCTGGGACTCATCTGGGATGATCCATCTCTCCTTCACTTTGTATGTTTCTTATTAGCCTGGGGTTTGTTCAAATGGCAGAGGCAAGGGGCCCAGAGTACGAGCAGAAACAAATAGGTTTCCTGAGGTCTAAGTTTGGAAGTGACACCACATTGCCTCTGTCATTTTAATTGTACAGTGCAAGTCATAGAGCCAGCTAGAATCAAGGGCTGCTGACCCAAAGTCCACATCTTAAAGAGAGGAGTGGTAAGGTCACATCGTATAGCACAAACCTCATCCCAAGATGCGGACACAGGGAGGAGTAAAGGATGACAACCATTTCTGCAATCTATAATCATTACAGTTTGAAAGGAATGCCAGCCTTTTGCTTGCATACAATCAGCCAGAATTGATTCTCATGTCATGCCTATTTGCAAGGGAACTTAGAAAGAATGAGAAAGTCTGGATATTGGGCGGGCATCTGGTGGAGCAAAATGGGGTGAATCTCTTGTTTGCAGTGTTCTGTTCTCACTGCTTCTTCTGTTTTGACCCGGGCTTTTATTTCTACTTACCAGATGTGGATGAATGTGCCAATTCCAGAAGTTGCCCAGAGCATTCGACTTGCCATAACAGTCTTGGAAGCTACTCTTGCGTCTGCAACCCAGGATATGTATCCAGAAGTGGAAAGAAGAGTTTCCAGGGACCAGGGGAGACGTGTCAAGGTAGGTGCAGGGGTCTTCTGGGAATCATGTCCAATCTGTTTGGAAAGACAGCAGTTCTGGAGGAAGAGTTCGAAGTTGAGGTAGGTCTCAGATGAGTTCAAAGTCTTGTCTGCAGAACTGAAGCCAATAGTCATTCATCCATTCATGCATTCATTCAACAAACACTTCTTGAGCACCTACTATATAGAAAAGCACTCTTCGAGGGATGGAGGATACTGCAGTGAGTAACCCAGGCTAAAATGTTTGTTCTCCTGAAACTTCTTGGTGAGGCTGGGGAGAAACAGATAATAAGCAACATACATGAATGCATCTGCTATTCGGGCTGACTTTGGTGAGGATGACTTGACTTTGTTCCACAAAGTGTCAGTTGAGCTGGTTCAACTGGGGGCTAGAAGATCCACTTTAAAGGGGGCTCACTCACAAGGAGACGCTGGTGCTGAATGAGGCTGTGAGCTGGAGGTCTTAGTTCTTCTCCACACGGGCTGTTTGATCACGGCTCTTTGAGCTTCCTCATAGTATGGTGGCTGAGTCCAACAAGAGCATTCCAAAAGAACAAGGTGAAAGTGCCTGAGATTTTTATGACTTAGCACAGTCATTCTATTACCGAGTGTCGGCACTGCCTAGTCACAAACATGTTCAGAACCAGAGGAGGGAATATAGACCCTGCTTGATGGAATAAGCACCCAAGAAAAGACATTGAGTTAAGGGCATATGGAATAGAAGACATTGTTTCAACCATCTTTGGAAGATCCCAGCTGTATTTGAAGAACATCTGTAACTGCGACTCTCTTTCTCTCCAGATATAGATGAATGTTCTCAAAAGCCCCCACCTTGTGGTCCTAACTCAGTCTGCAGAAACCTGCCAGGAAAGTATGAGTGCAGCTGTCTGACTGGTTTCTCTTTTCCCACCGGAAATAACTGGATCCCTGGAAAGCCGGGAAATTTCACCTGTAAAGGTAATGAGCTCAGGCTCTCAGGCGTTTGTAGACTACTCGTATTGAGTTGAGTACATGCTGTGCTAAACTTAGACACCTAATCATTGGTCTGCTCACTCTCCTCCACTGCTCCTCAGACATTAATGAATGCCTCTCCCGTGGGGTCTGCCCTGAGCATTCTGAGTGCACCAACTCTTTGGGAAGCTACCGTTGCAGCTGCAAAGTTGGATTCACCTCTAAAAACTCCATCTGTGAAGGTACAGAGAACCAGATCTCTTTTAGCTACTCAATGAATTAAGAACTTTATTTGATAATTCTATGAGCTAGAGATTTTGATCTTCATTATAGGAATGACCCAAATAAGGCCCAGAAAGGTAAAGTGACTAGCTCAAGGATACACACCTAGCGAGTACAAAAACATGGATTGGAACCCTTGTTGAGGGTGTGCTATGAGTGAAGCTGTCGGTCAAGCAGTATTTGAGAGTACTGGAGGATTCAGTCCCTAGCCTGATTTATGCCCTGCTTGGGGCGGGGGTGATATTTACAACCTCTGGAGACTCTTTTGTCCAAACTGGTGGTGGTTGTGGGTTGGTTTGTGTAACGGTCTACTGGTGGTAGAGACTAGAAATCCTGCTAGACATCCTCCAATGCACAGAATAACATTCCCACAAGCAAGAAGGCTTGACCCCAAATGTAAATAGTACAGAGATAGAGACGCTCTTTCCCAGGGAGATCTCAGACCCAAACATTCGAACTTTGCCCTAAAGGGTATAAGACCTGAGAGGGATTCTTGATCCTTGCCCCCTTTCCACATTAAATGATTTGTCATGTCATTGGGCAATCTGTCTGGAAACGAGTCTTGAGTCTCTCCACTCTTTTCCATCCTTGTTTTAGGTTTCAACATTATTGCAGCACTCTTCTCACTGTTTCTAATGTTGCTCCCCCAAATCTATCATTTACACTGCAGCCAGTATGTAACACTCTCACCAAGAGATAAGGGCTCCATTTTCCTGAGTCTGCACAACACTATTATTTATTTATAGTGAGGATGGCTCCACCAAGGAAGGCATGGAGTGATCCTCTTGGATACGTCATCTTGAAGTTAGAGATATTTGAAGTCATCTCTGACATTTCTGATCTATTTGTAGCAATTAGCTATTGCTGAGTGAAACATCACCCCAAAAGTTAGTGGCTAAAACAACCACAATCGTTTATCTCTTGATTCCCTGTGTTGGCACCTTAGGTTCGACCCTGCTGCTGAGTTCTTCTGGTCTCCACTGGGCTTGTTCATGTGTTTGTGGTCAGCTGTGTGTCAGCTTTGCCAATCTTGGCTGAGCTGTCTTTCCTATCTGGGACTCATCTGGGATGATCCATCTCTCCTTCACTTTGTATGTTTCTTATTAGCCTGGGGTTTGTTCAAATGGCAGAGGCAAGGGGCCCAGAGTACGAGCAGAAACAAATAGGTTTCCTGAGGTCTAAGTTTGGAAGTGACACCACATTGCCTCTGTCATTTTAATTGTACAGTGCAAGTCATAGAGCCAGCTAGAATCAAGGGCTGCTGACCCAAAGTCCACATCTTAAAGAGAGGAGTGGTAAGGTCACATCGTGTAGCACAAACCTCATCCCAAGATGCGGACACAGGGAGGAGTAAAGGATGACAACCATTTCTGCAATCTATAATCATTACAGTTTGAAAGGAATGCCAGCCTTTTGCTTGCATACAATCAGCCAGAATTGATTCTCATGTCATGCCTATTTGCAAGGGAACTTAGAAAGAATGAGAAAGTCTGGATATTGGGCGGGCATCTGGTGGAGCAAAATGGGGTGAATCTCTTGTTTGCAGTGTTCTGTTCTCACTGCTTCTTCTGTTTTGACCCGGGCTTTTATTTCTACTTACCAGATGTGGATGAATGTGCCAATTCCAGAAGTTGCCCAGAGCATTCGACTTGCCATAACAGTCTTGGAAGCTACTCTTGCGTCTGCAACCCAGGATATGTATCCAGAAGTGGAAAGAAGAGTTTCCAGGGACCAGGGGAGACGTGTCAAGGTAGGTGCAGGGGTCTTCTGGGAATCATGTCCAATCTGTTTGGAAAGACAGCAGTTCTGGAGGAAGAGTTCGAAGTTGAGGTAGGTCTCAGATGAGTTCAAAGTCTTGTCTGCAGAACTGAAGCCAATAGTCATTCATCCATTCATGCATTCATTCAACAAACACTTCTTGAGCACCTACTATATAGAAAAGCACTCTTCGAGGGATGGAGGATACTGCAGTGAGTAACCCAGGCTAAAATGTTTGTTCTCCTGAAACTTCTTGGTGAGGCTGGGGAGAAACAGATAATAAGCAACATACATGAATGCATCTGCTATTCGGGCTGACTTTGGTGAGGATGACTTGACTTTGTTCCACAAAGTGTCAGTTGAGCTGGTTCAACTGGGGGCTAGAAGATCCACTTTAAAGGGGGCTCACTCACAAGGAGACGCTGGTGCTGAATGAGGCTGTGAGCTGAAGGTCTTAGTTCTTCTCCACACGGGCTGTTTGATCACGGCTCTTTGAGCTTCCTCATAGTATGGTGGCTGAGTCCAACAAGAGCATTCCAAAAGAACAAGGTGAAAGTGCCTGAGATTTTTATGACTTAGCACAGTCATTCTATTACCGAGTGTCGGCACTGCCTAGTCACAAACATGTTCAGAACCAGAGGAGGGAATATAGACCCTGCTTGATGGAATAAGCACCCAAGAAAAGACATTGAGTTAAGGGCATATGGAATAGAAGACATTGTTTCAACCATCTTTGGAAGATCCCAGCTGTATTTGAAGAACATCTGTAACTGTGACTCTCTTTCTCTCCAGATATAGATGAATGTTCTCAAAAGCCCCCACCTTGTGGTCCTAACTCAGTCTGCAGGAACCTGCCAGGAAAGTATGAGTGCAGCTGTCTGACTGGTTTCTCTTCTCCCACCGGAAATAACTGGATCCCTGGAAAGCCGGGAAATTTCACCTGTAAAGGTAATGGGCTCAGACTCTCAGGCGTTTGTAGACTACTCGTATTGAGTTGAGTACATGGTGTGCTAAACTTAGACACCTAATCGTTGATCTGCTCACTCTCCTCCACTGCTCCTCAGACATTAATGAATGCCTCTCCCGTGGGGTCTGCCCTGAGCATTCTGAGTGCACCAACTCTTTGGGAAGCTACCGTTGCAGCTGCAAAGTTGGATTCACCTCTAAAAACTCCATCTGTGAAGGTACAGAGAACCAGATATTTTTGAGCTACTCAATGAATTAAGAACTTTATTTGATAATTCTATGAGCTAGAGATTTTGATCTTCATTATAGGAATGACCCAAATAAGGCCCAGAAAGGTAAAGTGACTAGCTCAAGGATGCACAGCTAAGAAGTAGAAAAACATGGATTGGAACCCTTGTTGAGGGTGTGCTATGAGTGAAGCTGTCGGTCAAGCAGTATTTGAGAGTACTGGAGGATTCAGTCCCTAGCCTGATTTATGCCCTGCTTGGGGCGGGGGTGATATTTACAACCTCTGGAGACTCTTTTGTCTAAACTGGTGGTGGTTGTGGGTTGGTTTGTGTAACAGTCTACTGGTGGTAGAGACTAGAAATCCTGCTAGACATCCTCCAATGCACAGAATAACATTCCCACAAGCAAGAAGGTTCGACCCCAAATGTAAATAGCACTGAGATAGGGACACTCTTTTCCAGGGAGTTCTCAGACCCAAATGTTCGAACTTTGCCCTAAAGGGTATAAGACCTGAGAGGGATTCTTGATCCTTGCCCCCTTTCCATATTAAATGATTCATCATGTCATTGGGCCATCTACCTGCAAATGTGTCTTGAGTCTCTCCAGTCTTTTCCAGTTTTAGGTTTCAACATTATTGCAGCACTCTTCTCACTTTTTCTAATGGTCCTCCCCCAAATCTATCATTTACACTGCAGCCAGTATGTAATACTCTCACCAAGAGATAAGGGCTCCATTTTCCTAGTGCACCACCCTATTATTTATTTATAGTGAGGATGGCTCCACCAAGGAAGGCATGGAGTGATCCTCTTGGATACATCATCTTGAAGTTAGAGATATTTGAAGTCATCTCTGACATTTCTGATCTATTTGTAGCAATTAGCTATTGCTGAGTAAAACATCACCCCAAAAGTTAGTGGCTAAAACAACCACAATTGTTTATCTCTTGATTCCATGTGTTGGCTCCTTAGGTTCGACTCTGCTGCTGAGTTCTTCTGGTCTCCACTGGGCTTGTTCATGTGTTTGTGGTCAGCTGTGTGTCAGCTTTGCCAATCTTGGCTGAGCTGTCTTTCCTATCTGGGACTCATCTGGGATGATCCATCTCTCCTTCACTTTGTATGTTTCTTATTAGCCTGGGGTTTGTTCAAATGGCAGAGGCAAGGGGCCCAGTGTACGAGCAGAAACAAATAGGTTTCCTGAGGTCTAAGTTTGGAAGTGACACCACATTGCCTCTGTCATTTTAATTGTACAGTGCAAGTCATAGAGCCAGCTAGAGTCAAGGGCTGCTGACCCAAAGTCCACATCTTAAAGAGAGGAGTGGTAAGGTCACATCGTGTAGCACAAACCTCATCCCAAGGTGCGGACCCGGGGAGGAGTAAAGGATGACAACCATTTCTGCAATCTATAATCATTACAGTTTGAAAGGAATGCCAGCCTTTTGCTTGCATACAATCAGCCAGAATTGATTCTCATGTCATGCCTATTTGCAAGGGAACTTAGAAAGAATGAGAAAGTCTGGATATTGGGCGGGCATCTGGTGGAGCAAAATGGGGTGAATCTCTTGTTTGCAGTGTTCTGTTTTCACTGCTTCTTTTTTTTTTTTAAGGAAAATTATTATTATTATTATTTTATTAGTTGGAGGCTAATTACTTCACAACATTTCAGTGGGTTTTGTCATACACTGACATGAATCAGCCATAGAGTTACACATATTCCCCATCCTGATCCCCCCTCCCACCTCCCTCTCTACCCGATTCCTCTGGGTCTTCCCAGTGCACCAGGCCCGAGCACTTGTCTCATGCATCCCACCTGGGCTGGTGATCTGTTTCACCATAGATAATATACATGCTGTTCTTTCAAAACATCCCACCCTTGCCTTCTCCCACAGAGTTCAAAAGTCTGTTCTGTACTTCTGTGTCTCTTTTTCTGTTTTGCATATAGGGTTATCGTTACCATCTTTCTAAATTCCATATATATGTGTTAGTATGCTGCAATGTTCTTTATCTTTCTGGCTTACTTCACTCTGTATAATGGGCTCCAGCTTCATCCATCTCATTAGGACTGGTTCAAATGAATTCTTTTTAATGGCTGAGTAACATTCCATGGTGTATATGTACCACAGCTTCCTTATCCATTCGTCTGCTGATGGGCATCTAGGTTGCTTCCATGTTCCGGCTATTATAAACAGTGTTGCGATGAACATTGGGGTACACGTGTCTCTTTCAGATCTGGTTTCCTCAGTGTGTATGCCCAGAAGTGGGATTGCTGGGTCATATGGCAGTTCTATTTCCAGTTTTTTAAGAAACCTCCACACTGTTCTCCATAGTGGCTATACTAGTTTGCATTCCCACCAACAGTGTAAGAGGGTTCCCTTTTCTCCACACTCTCTCCAGCATTTATTGCTTGTAGACTTTTGTATAGCAGCCATCCTGACTGGCATGTAATGGTACCTCATTGTGGTTTTGATTTGCATTTCTCTAATAATGAGTGATGTTGAGCATCATTTCATGTGTTTGTTAGCCATCTGTATGTCTTCTTTGGAGAAATGTCTGTTTAGATCTTTGGCCCATTTTTTGATTGGGTCATTTATTTTTCTGGAATTGAGCTGCAGAAGTTGCTTGTATATTTTTGAGATTAATCCTTTGTCTGTTGCTTCATTTGCTATTATTTTCTCCCAATGTGGGGGCTGTCTTTTCACCTTACTTATAGTTTCCTTTGTAGTGCAAAAGCTTTTAAGTTTCATTAGGTCCCATTTGTTCAGTTTTGCTTTTATTTCCAATATTCTGGGAGGTGGGTCATAGAGGATCTTGCTGTGGTTTATGTCGGAGAGTCGGAAACTCCTCTAGGAGTTTCATAGTTTTGGTCTTACATTTAGATCTTTAATCCATTTTGAGTTTATTTTTGTGTATGGTGTTAGAAAGTGTTCTAGTTTCATTCTTTTACAAGTGGTTGACCAATTTTCCCAGCACCACTTGTTAAAGAGGTTGTCTTTTTTCCATTGTATATCCCTGCCTCCTTTGTCGAAGATAAGGTGTCCATAGGTTCGTGGATTTATCTCTGGGCTTTCTATTCTGTTCCATTGATCTATATTTCTGTCTTTGTGCTAGTACCATACTGTCTTGATGACTGTGGCTTTGTAGTAGAGTCTGAAGTCAGGCAGGTTGATTCCTCCAGTTCCATTCTTCTTTCTCAAGATTGCTTTGGCTATTCGAGGTTTTTTGTGTTTCTATACAAATTGTGAAATTATTTGTTCTAGTTCTGTGAAAAATACTGTTGGTGGCTTGATAGGGATTGCATTGAATCTATAGATTGCTTTGGGTAGGATAGCCATTTTGACAATATTGATTCTTCCAACCCATGAACACGGTATGTTTCTCCATCTGTTTGTGTCCTCTTTGACTTCTTTCATCAGTGTTTTATAGTTTTCTATGTATAGGTCTTTTGTTTCTTTAGGTAGATATACTCCTAAGTATTTTATTCTTTTTGTTGCAATGGTGAATGGTATTGTTTCCTTAATTTCTCTTTCTGTTTTTTCATTGTTAGTATACAGGAATGCATGGGATTTCTGCGTGTTAATTTTATATCCTGCAACTTTACTATATTCATTGATTAGCTCTAGTAATTTTCTGGTAGAGTGTTTAGGGTTTTCTATGTAGAGGATCCTGTCATCTGCAAACAGCGAGAGTTTCACTTCTTCTTTTCCTATATGGATTCCTTTTACTTCTTTTTCTGCTCTGATTGCTGTGGCCAAAACTTCTAAGACTATGTTGAATAGTAGTGGTGAGAGTGGGCACCCTTGTTTTGTTCCTGATTTCAGAGGAAATCCTTTCAATTTTTCACCATTGAGGGTGATGCTTGCTGTGGGTTTGTCATATGTAGCTTTTATTATGTTGAGGTATGTTCCTTCTATTCCTGCTTTCTGGAGAGTTTTAATCATGAATGGGTGTTGAATTTTGTCAAAGGCTTTCTCTGCATCTATTGAGATAATCATATGGTTTTTATCTTTCAATTTGTTAATGTGGTGTATTACAGTGATTGATTTGCAGATATTAAAGAATCCTTGCATTCCTTGGATAAAGCCCACTTGGTCATGGTGTATGATTTTTTTAATATGTTGTTGGATTCTGTTTGCTAGAATTTTGTTAAGGATTTTTGCATCTATGTTCATCAGTGATATTGGCCTGTAGTTTTCTTTTTTTGTGGCATCTTTGTCTGGTTTTGGAATTAGGGTGATGGTGGCCTCATAGGATGAGTTTGGAAGTTTACCTTCTTCTGCAATTTTCTGGAAGAGTTTGAGTAAGATAGGTGTTAGCTCTTCTCTAAATTTTTGGTAGAATTCAGCTGTGAAGCCATCTGTCCTGGGCTTTTGTTTGCTGGAAGATTTTTGATTACAGTTTCGATTTCCTTGCTTGTGATGGGTCTGTTAAGATCTTCTATTTCTTCCTGGTTCAGTTTTGGAAAGTTATACTTTTCTAAGAATTTGTCCATTTCATCCAAGTTGTCCATTTTATTGGCATAGAGCTGCTGGTAGTAGTCTCTTATGATCCTTTGTATTTCAGTGTTGTCTGTTGTGATCTCTCCATTTTCATTTCTAATTTTTTAATTTGGTTCTTCTCTCTTTGTTTCTTAATGAGTCTCGCTAATGGTTTGTCAATTTTGTTTATTTTTTCAAAAAACCAGCTTTTAGCTTTGTTGATTTTTGCTATGGTCTCTTTAGTTCCTTTTGCATTTATTTCTGCCCTAATTTTTAAGATGTTTTTTCCTTCTGCTAACCCTGGGGTTCTTCATTTCTTCCTTCTCTAATTGCTTTATGTGTAGAGTTAGGTTATTTATTTGGCTTTTTTCTTGTTTCTTGATGTAAGCCTGTAATGCTATGAACCTTCCCCTTAGCACTGCTTTTACAGTGTCCCATAGGTTTTGGGTTGTTGTGTTTTCATTTTCATTCATTTCTATACATATTTTGATTTCTTTTTTGATTTCTTCTATGATTTGTTGGTTATTCAGAAGCGTGTTATTTAGCCTCCATATGTTTGAATTTTTAACAATTTTTTCCCTGTAATTGAGATCTAATCTTACTGCACTGTGGTCAGAAGAGATGACTGGAATGATTTCAATTTTTTTTGAATTTTCCAAGACCAGATTTATGGCCCAGGATGTGTCTATTCTGGAGAAGGTTCCGTGTGCACTTGAGAAAAAGGTGAAGTTGATTGTTTTGAGGTGAAATGTCCTATAGATATCAATTAGGTCTAGCTGGTCCATTGTGTCATTTAAGGTTTGTGTTTCCTTGTTAATTTTCTGTTTAGTTGATCTATCCATAGTTGTGAGTGGGGTATTAAAGTCTCCCACTATTATTGTGTTACTATTAATTTCCTCTTTCATACTCGTTAGCATTTGCCGTACATATTGTGGTGCTCCTACATTGGGTGCATATATATTTATAATTGTTATATCTTCTTCCTGGACTGATCCTTTGATCATTATGTAGTGTCCTTCTTTGTCTCTTTTCACATCCTTTATTTGAAAGTCTATTTTATCTGATATGAGTATTGTGACTCCTGCTTTCTTTTGGTCTCCGTTTGCATGAAATATTTTTTTCCAGCCCTTCACTTTTAGTCTGTATGTGTCTCTTGTTTTGAGACAGCATATATAGGGGCATATATATATATTTCTAAAATTTTTTGTGTGTGTTTTCGTTTTTGTTTTTAATATAGCATTTTTAAGAGTCTAACCTCTACTCTAGATTTTTAATTTTTGTTTTTCAATATATGATATAAATTGTGAACATCTAAGAATCCAATATTCAGTTCCCATTTTTATTCAGGATTGTGTTGATTATTCTCTCCCAATCTTGACTCTCTGTTTTCTACCTCAGAATACCTCTATTTATAGGGGTCTTGTTTTTGTATCCATCCAGCCAATCTTTGTCTTTTGGTTGGGGCATTCAACCAATTTACATTTAAGGTAATTATTGATAGGTGTGGTCCCGTTGCCATTTACTTTGTTGTTTTGGGTTCATGTTTATACAACCTTTCTGCATTTCCTGTCTAGAGAAGATCCCTTAGCATTTGTTGAAGAGCTGGTTTGGTGGTGCTGAATTCTCTCAGCTTTTGCTTGTCTGTAAAGCTTTTGAATTCTCCTTCATATCTGAATGAGATCCTTGCTGGGTACAGTAATCTAGGTTGTAGGTTATTCTCTTTCATTACTTTCAGTATTTCCTGCCATTCCCTTCTGGCCTGGAGGGTTTCTATTGATAGATCAGCTGTTATCCTTATGGGAATCCCTTTGTGTGTTATTTGTTGTTTCTCCCTTGCTGCTTTTGATATTTGTTCTTTGTGTTTGATCTTTGTTAATTTGATTAATATGTGTCTTGGGATGTTTCGCCTTGGGTTTATCCTGTTTTGGACTCTCTGGGTTTCTTGGACTTGGGTGGCTATTTCCTTCCCAATTTTAGAGACGTTTTCAGCTATTATCTCCTAGAGTATTTTCTCATGGCCTTTCTTTTTCTCTTCTTCTTCTGGGCCTCCTATGATTCGAATGTTGGGGCGTTTCACATTGTCCCAGAGGTCCCTGAGGTTGTCCTCATTTCTTTTGATCCTTTTTTTCTTTTTTCCTCTCTGCTTCATTTATTTCCACCATTTTATCTTCTACCTCACTTATCCTATCTTCTGTCTCCGTTATTCTACTCTTGGTTCCCTCCAGAGTGTTTTTGATCTCATTCATTGCATTATTCATTTTTAATTGACTCTTTTTTATTTCTTCTAGGTCTTTGTTAAACATTTCTTGCATCTTTTCAATCTTTGTCTCCAGGCTATTTATCTGTAACTCCATTTTGTTTTCAAGATTTTGGATCATTTTTATTATCATTATTCTAAATTCTTTTTCAGGTAGATTCCCTATCTCCTCCTCTTTTGTTTGACTTGGTGGGCATTTTTCATGTTCCTTTACCTGTTGGGTATTTCTTTGCCTTTTCATCTTGTTTAGATTGCTGTATCTGGAGTGGGCTTTCTGTATTCTGGAGGTCTGTGGTTCCTTTTTATTGTGGAGGTTTTACCCAGTGGGTGGGGTTAGACAATTGGCTTGTCAAGGTTTCCTGGTTAGGGAAGCTTGCGTCAGTGTTCTGGTGCGTGGAACTTGATTTCTTCTCTTTGGAGAGCAATGGAGTGCCCAGTAATGAGTTTTGAGATGTGTCTATGTGTTAGGTGTGACCTTGGGCAGCCTGTATGTTGACGTTCAGGGCTATGTTCCTGCGTTGCTGGAGAATTTGCATGGTATGTCTTGCTCTAAAACTTATTGGCTCTTGGGTGGTGGTTGGTTTCAGTGTAGGTATGGAGGCTTTTGGACGGTCACTTATTACTTAAAGTTCCATGTAGTCTGGAGTTTTCTGGTGTTCTCAGGTTTTGGGCTTAAGTCTCCTGCCTCTGGATTTCAGTTTTATTCTTCCTGTAGTCTCAGGACTTCTCCAACTATACAGCACTGATAATAAAACTTCTAGGTTAATGGTGAAAAGATTCTCCCCCGTTAGGGACACCCAGAGAGGTTCACAGAGTTACATGAAGAAGAGGAGAGGGAGGAGGGAGATAGAGATGAGCAGGAGGAGAAAAAGGGGGACTCAAGAGGAGAGAGACAGATCTACGCAGTTGTCTGTTCCCAGAGTGTTCTCCGTAGCCCAGACACCCACCAAGATTCACAGAATTGGATTGGGAAGAGAAGGGGAAAGGAGGAAATAGAGGTGTTCTGAGGTAGAAAACAGAGTCAAGATTGGGAGAGAGTAATCAACACACTCCTGAGTAAAAATGGGAACTGAATATTGGATTCTTCAATGTTCACAATTTATATCATATATTGAAAAACAAAAATTAAAAATCTAGAGTAGAGGTTAGACTCTTAAAAATACTATATTAAAAACAAAAACCAAAACACACACAAAAAATTTTAGAAATATATATGAAGTTTGGTTTAAAAATAGGGCTTCTCTTCTTTTTTTTTTTTTGTAAGGTTATAGTGTATTGAAAATGAAAATTAAGGAGTAGTAGAGAAGTACTAGAGGACTTTAAAAGAAATAAGAGAAAAAGAAAAATAGAAAATAGAAGAGAAAGGGGGGGGGAAGGAAGAAGAAAAAAAAAGAAAAAAATTTTTCCCTAATTAAAAAAATCATAAAAAACTATGAAAATGAAAGTTAAGGAATAATGGGGGAGTAATAGGGAATTTTAAAGGAAAATAAAAGAGAAAAAATATAAAATAAAAAATAATTTTTTTTTCTTACTTAAAAAAAAAAAAAGTAAAAATATTATCTAGGAATTTCTCTGAAGCTGTTGCGGTCAGTGTGGCTTCGGCTCAGTTTCAGATAGCTCCTCGTTCCAGCTTACACTTCTCGATATCTACAGGCCCCTTCCGGTGTAGTCGGTGTTTTCTACAGGGATTTTAATCTGTTGCACCGGTCCCTTCTGGAGCGGTTCCCTTTGTTTATTTGGCTTCTGTTTGCCGGTCTCCTCAGAGCCTCATTTCCGCCCTGACACAGGCGGGCAGAGGTGGACTCTTATTCAGGTAGCTAGTTCCGTCGCCCTGCGGGGCGGAGGGGCTGGCGCTGCAGGGAGGGGCTGGCGCTGCTTTCTCCGTCTGCGCTGCTCAGGCTCCGGGCTGCTCTATATGGAGCGCGCCCTGCGCTGCGCGCGGTTCCAGCCCTCCGGTGTTCCGCAAAAGTGCGGAACAATAAGCTGTGCCTGCTCTTTGTGCCTTCCCTGTCAGAGCGGTCCAGGCAGCAAGGGGCTTGACGGGCGCACTCTCCCCGGGTGCGGCGTGCCCACTCCCTTCCACGTTCCCAGTCTCAGTTTCCGCCGGCGCCTGTCGGGTGCGTGCGCCTTCTGCCCTCCGCGTCCCCAGCCCCAGTCCCCGCCCGCGCCGGTCGGGTGCCTGCGCCCTGTGTCTCGCAGCGACCCTCCCGGCGGATGTCAACCATCCAGAAACTCAGGAGGTCTCTGATTAGAAACTGGAGGCCTGTTTGCAGTGCGGCAGGGCATGCGGTCCGGGGCCAAGCCTGCCCTCTTCCCCTCCCCCCTGCCTCCTGCCTCCAGCGGGTCTGGGCCGGTCCACAGCCTGCGAGCTCTTCTCTGGACTTTCTCGGTCCCTTTGTTCTGCTAACGGTCGGCAGTGTGTTCCGGCCGGTTAATTTTCTCTCTCTCTTTTGCTCTCCCACAGTTCAAGTTGGCAACTCACAAAAGCTCCCTCCGATTGTCCTCAGGGCACTCAGGCCCGGAACCTACCCCAAGCAATGTCACCCGCTCCTCTCCATGCCGCCCCCACTTGCTGGTGGTGGATGCGGGTGTCTGGGGTACTTTTCTGCTGGGAGTTGCTTTTAGGCACGTAATCTGTGGGTTTTATTTATTGTTTCCCTCCCAGTCAGGTTGCCCTCCGAGATTCAAACACTTCCCCCAGGCCCGCCAGTGCGAGGGTTTCCCGGTGTCTGGAAACGTCCTCTATTATAAGACTCCCTTCCTGGGATGGATCTCCGTCCTTAGCTCTTTTGGCTCACTTTTTATCCTTTATATTTTGTCCTACCTCCTTTCAAAGACAATGGGCTGCTTTTCTGGGCGCCTGATGACCTCAGCTAGCGATCAGAAGTTGTTTTGTGAAGTTTGCTCTGCATTCAGTTATTCTTCTGAAGAATTTGTAGGAGAGAAAGTGGTCTCCCCGTCCTACTCCTCTGCCATCTTGGCTCCTCCTCCTCACTGCTTCTTCAACCGTGACCCAGGCTTTTTTTTCTACTTACTAGATGTGAATGAATGTGCCAATTCCAAAAGTTGCCCAGAGCATTCGACTTGCCATAACAGTCTGGGAAGCTACTCTTGCGTCTGCAACCCAGGATATGTATCCAGAAGTGGAAAGAAGAGTTTCCAGGGGCCAGGGGAGACGTGTCAAGGTAGGTGCAGGGGTCTTCTGGGAATCATGTCCAATCTGTTTGGAAAGACAGCAGTGCTGGAGGAAGAGTTTGAAGTTGAGGTAGGTCTCAGCTGAGTTCAAAGTCTTGTCTGCAGAACTGAAGCCAAAAGTCACTCATTCGTTCATGCATTCTTTCAACAAACACTTCTTGAGCACCTACTATATAGAAAAGCACTCTTTGAGGGATGGAGGATACTGCAGTGAGTAACACAGGCAAAAATGTTTGTTCTCCTGAAACTTCTTGGTGACGGTGGGGAGAAAGAGATAATAAGCAACATACATGAATGCATCTGCTATTCGGGCTGACTTTGGTGAGGATGACTTGACTTTGTTCCACAAAGTGTCACTTGAGCTGGTTCAACTGGGGGCTAGAAGATCCAATTTAAAGGAGGATCTCTCACAAGGAGAATCTGGTGCTGAATGAAGCTGTGGGCTGGAGGTCTTAGTTGTTCTCCACACGGGCTGTTTGATCATGGCTCTTTGAGCTTCCTCACAGTATGGTGGCTGAGTCAACCATGAGCATTCCAAAAGAACAAGGTGAAAGTGTGTGGGGACCCAATGAAACTTAAAAGCTTTTGCATAACAAAGGAAACTATAAGCAAGGTGAAAAGCCAGCCCTCAGATTGGGAGAAAATAATAGCAAACGAAGCAACAGACAAATTAATCTCAAAAATATACAAGCAACTCCTGCAGCTCAATTCCAGAAAAATAAATGACCCAATCAAAAAATGGGCCAAAGAACTAAACAGACATTTCTCCAAGGAAGACATAGAGATGGCTAACAAACACATGAAACGATGCTCAACATCACTCATTATCAGAGAAATGCAAATCAAAACCACAATGAGGTACCATTACATGCCAGTCAGGATGGCTGCTATCCAAAAGTCTACAAGCAATAAATGCTGGAGAGGGTGTGAAGAAAAGGGAACCCTCTTACACTGTTGGTGGGAATGCAAACTAGTACAACCACTGTGGAAAACAGTGTGGAGATTTCTTTAAAAACTGGAAATGGTACTGCCATATGACCCAGGAATCCTACTCCTGGGCATATACACTGAGGAAACCAGATTTGAAAGAGACACGTGCACCCCAATGTTCATTGCAGCACTGTTTATAATAGCCAGGACATGGAAGCAACCTAGATGCCCATCAGCAGACGAATGGATAAGGAAGCTGTGGTACATATACACCATGGAATATTACTCAGCCATTAAAAAGAATTCGTTTGAATCAGTTCTAATGAGATTGATGAAACTGGAGCCCATTATACAGAGTGAAGTAAGCCAGAAAGATAAAGAACATTGCAGCATACTAACACATATATATGGAATTTAGAAAGATGGTAACGATAACCCTATATGCAAAACAGAAAAAGAGACACAGATGTACAGAACAGACTTTTGAACCCTGTGGGAGAAGGTGAGGGTGGGATGTTTTGAGAGAACAGCATAGAAACATGTATATTATCTATGGTGAAACAGATCACCAGCCCAGGTTGGATGCCTGAGACAAGTGTTCGGGCTTGGTGCACTGGGAAGACCCAGAGGGATCGGGTAGAGAGGGAGGTGGGAGAGGGGTTCGGGATGGGGAATACATGTAAATCCATGGCTGATCCATGTCAATGTGTGACAAAACCCACTACAATATTGTAACGTAATTAGGCGCCAACTAATAAAAATAAATGAAAAAAAAAGAAAGTGTGTGAGATTTTTATGACTTAGCACAGTCATTCTATTCCCAAGTGTCAGCACTGCCTAGTCACAAACATGCTCAGATTCCAGAGGAGGGAATATAGACCCTGCTTGATGGAATAAGCACCCAAGAAAAGACATTGAGTTAAGGGCATATGGAATAGAAGACATTGTTTCAACCATCTTTGGAAGATCCCAGCTGTATTTGAAGAACATCTGTAACTGCGACTCTCTCTCCAGATATAGATGAATGTTCTCAAAAGCCCCCACCTTGTGGTCCTAACTCAGTCTGCAGAAACCTGCCAGGAAAGTATGAGTGCAGCTGTCTGACTGGTTTCTCTTCTCCCACCGGAAATAACTGGATCCCTGGAAAGCCGGGAAATTTCACCTGTAAAGGTAATGAGCTCAGGCTCTCAGGCGTTTGTAGACTACTCGTATTGAGTTGAGTACATGCTGTGCTAAACTTAGACACCTAATCGTTGATCTGCTCACTCTCCTCCACTGCTCCTCAGACATTAATGAATGCCTCTCCCGTGGGGTCTGCCCTGAGCATTCTGAGTGCACCAACTCTTTGGGAAGCTACCGTTGCAGCTGCAAAGTTGGATTCACCTCTAAAAACTCCATCTGTGAAGGTACAGAGAACCGGATCTCTTTTAGCTACTCAATGAATTAAGAACTTTATTTGATGATTCTATGAGCTAGAGATTTTGATCTTCATTATAGGAATGATCCAAATAAGGCCCAGAAAGGTAAAGTGACTAGCTCAAGGATGCACAGCTAGTAAGCAGAAAAACATGGATTGGAACCCTTGTTGAGGGTGTGCTATGAGTGAAGCTGTGGGTCAAGCAGTATTTGAGAGTACTGGAGGATTCAGTCCCTAGCCTGATTTATGCCCTGCTTGGTGCGGGGTTGATATTTACAACGTCTGGAGACTCTTTTGTCCAAACTGGTGGTGGTGGTGGGTTGGTGTGTGTAACAGTCCACTGGTGGGTAGAGACCAGAGATCTTCCTAGACATCCTCCATTGCACAGAATAACCTGTCCTCAAGCAAGAAGGCTTGACCCCAAATGTAAATAGTACTGAGATAGAGACGCTCTTTCCCAGGGAGATCTCAGACCCAAATATTCGAACTTTGCAGTAAAAGGTATAAGACCTGAGAGGGATTCTTGATCCTTGCCCCCTTTCCATATTAAATGATTCGTCATGTCATTGGGCAATCTACCTGCAAAGGTGTCTTGAGTCTCTCCACTCTTTTCCATCCTTGTTTTAGGTTTCAACACTATTGCAGCAGTCTTCTCACTGTTTCTAATGTTGCTCCCTCAAATCTATCATTTGCACTGCAGCCAGTATGTAATACTCTCACCAAGAGATAACGGCTCCGCTTTCCTGAGTCTGCAGAACACTATTATTTATTTATCGTGAGGATGGCTTCACCAAGGAAGGCATGGAGTGATCCTCTTGGATACGTCATCTTGAAGTTAGAGATATTTGAAGTCATCTCTGACATTTCTGATCTATTTGTAGCAATTAGTTATTGCTGAGTGAAAAATCACCCCAAAAGTTAGTGGCTAAAACAACCACAATTGTTTATCTCTTGATTCCCTGTGTTGGCACCTTAGATTCGACCCTGCTGCTGAGTTCTTCTGGTCTCCACTGGGCTTGTTCATGTGTTTGTGGTCAGCTGTGTGTCAGCTTTGCCAATCTTGGCTGGGCTGTCTTTCCTATCTGGGACTCATCTGGGATGATCCATCTCTCCTTCACTTTGTATGTTTCTTATTAGCCTGGGGTTTGTTCACATGGCAGAGGCAAGGGGCCCAGTGTACGAGCAGAAACAAATAGGTTTCTTGAGGTCTAAGTTTCGAAGTGGCAGCACACTGCTTCTGCCATTTTATTTGGACAGTGCAAGTCATAGAGCCAGCTAGAGTCAAGGGCTGCTGACCCAAAGTCCACATCTTAAAGAGAGGAGTGGTAAGGTCACATCGTGTAGCACAAACCTCATCCCAAGATGCGGACCCAGGGAGGAGTAAAGAATGGCTACCACTTCTGCAATCTATAATCATTACAGTTTGAAACGAATGCCAGCCTTTTGCTTGCATACAATCAGCCAGAATTGATTCTCATGTCATGCCTAATTGCATGGGAACTTAGGAAGAATGAGAAAGTCTGGATATTGGGCGGGCATCTGGTGAAGAAAGGTGGGGTGAATCTCTGGTTTGCAGTGTTTGGTCTCACTGATTCTTGTACCTTGACCCGGGCTTTTGTTTCTACTTACCAGATGTGGATGAATGTGCCAATTCCAAAAGTTGCCCAGAGCATTCGACTTGCCATAACAGTCTTGGAAACTACTCTTGTGTCTGCAAGGCAGGTTATCAATCCAGAAGTGGAAGGAAAAGTTTCCAGTGGCCAGGAGAGACGTGTGAAGGTATTTTCAGGGGTCTTCCGGGGAATCAAGTCCAATGTGTTTAAATGATAGAAGTGATGTGGAGAAGTTGAGGTGGATCTCAGTTGAGTTCAAAGCCCTCATATGCAAAGTTGAAGCCATAGCAATTGATTCATTCATGCATTCATTCAACAAACACTTCTTAAGCACCTACTATATGACAAGCATTATTCTAAGGATGGAGGATACAGAATTAACACAGAAAAAAAATATTTATTCTACTGGAACTTCTTATCAATGGTGAGAGTATCAGACAACAAACAAAATGCAGTTATTTATTTGGGCTATCTGCTATTTGGGCTGAGTTTCAAGATGGTGGCTTGACATTCTTCCATATTGTAGCAGTTGTGTTGGCTCAACTGAGGACTAGAATATCCAGTTTGAGAGAGACTCACTCACAAGGTGAAGGCAGGGCTGGCTGTTGGCTGGCAGCTCTGCCAGAGTTGTAAGCTGGAGGTCTAAGTTCTTCTCCACGACAGCTGTTTTTTTCATGGCTAGTTGAGCTTCCTCACAATATGGCAGCCAAGTCCAGCATGGGCATCTGAAGAGAACTAGGTGGAAATGTGTGATATTGTGATGACTTAGCATGATATTTTTATGACCCAGTGTCACCACCACCATAGTCACAAGCATGCTCAGATTCAAGGGGAAGAAATACAGACCTCATTGCTTGATGGAAGGAGTATCAAAGAAAGGATGTTGAACTAAGGGCATGACTTTGTTTCAACTATCTTTGGAAAATACAAACTATTTCACAAGATGAGGAACATCTGTAACTCTGACTCTCTTTCTCTCCAGATATAGATGAATGTTCTCAAAGGCCCCTACCTTGTGGTCCTAACTCAGTCTGCAGAAACCTGCCAGGAAGGTATGAGTGCAGCTGTTTGACTGGTTTCTCGTCTCCCACTGGAAATAATTGGATCCCTGGAAAGTCAGGTCATTTTACCTGCACAGGTAATGTGCTCGGCCTCTTAGGCTTAGGTCTTTGGTAGACAACTTCTATTGAGTTGGGTGGGTATGTGGTGTGCTAAACTTAGACACCTAATCTTTGGTCTGCTCACTCTCCTCCACTGCGTCTCAGACATTAATGAATGCCTCTCCCATGGGGTCTGCCCTGAGCATTCTGAGTGCACCAACTCTTTGGGAAGCTACCACTGCAGCTGCAAAGTTGGATTCACCTCTAAAAACTCCATCTGTGAAGGTAGAGAACTTGATCTTCTTTTTCAGCTACTTGGTTAATTAAGAACTTTATCTGATGTTCCTATGAGGTAGAGATTATGTTCCTAATGATCCACTTGAGGCTCGGAGAGGTAAAGTCATTAACCCAAGGATACACAGCTATGAAGTAGAAGACGCTGAGCTTAAACTCCTGTTGAGTGTCTACTATGAGTTAAGCTGTGGCTCAGGCAGTCCTTGAGAATACTTCAGGGCTCAAGCTCTAGCCTGATTTATACCTCACTGGTGGGAGATGTGACAGTATCTGGAGATAGTTTTGCTTTTCTGTTCTGGTGATGTTGGTGGGTAGTTTGTGTTAATCAACTGGTTAATCTCTGGGTAGAGATTAGAGATCCTGCTAAACATCCTCCAATGCACATCACAGCCTCCCCACAACCAAGAATAATCTGGTCCCATGTATCAGTATCACTGAGATAAACTCTGTCCTGTGGAGAGCTCAGATCCAAAATTCAGAATTTTTTCCTGAGAGGCATTTGAATGAAGACCTGAGAGTTATTCTTGATGTTCCCTCTCCTTCCATATTAAATCAGTCATTGTGTTTTGGGCAATCTACCTGCTAAATATGTCTTGAATCTCTCCACTCTTTTCCATCCTTGGTTTAAGTTTCATCATTATTACAGTGGCCTCCTCACTAGTCTCTCCATTTTTCTAGTGTTGCTTTCTCAAATCTATTCTGCACACTGCAACTAGAATACTGTCACCAAGAGATATGGGCTCCAATTCCTGAGTCTGCTGCAGCGTTATTAATTATCTGAAGGGAGGGTGATTCCATAAGCAAGGCATGGAGTGATCAAGCCCTCAAGTGATATTCCCTTGGCTTGGAGTTAGAGATATCTGAAATCATCTCTGACACTTTTGATCTATTTGTAACTGTTAGCTACTGCTGAGTAACAAATGACTCCAGAAGTTAGTGGCTAAAACAACCACCATTTCTTTATTTCTTAACTCCACATGTTGGAAGTTTAGGTTGGGCTCTGCTCTGGTCAGTTTTTAGGTCTCCACTGTGCTGGTTCATGTGTTGGTGGTCAGCTGTGTGTCAGCTTTGCTAATCTTGACTGGGCTTCCTCATATATCTGCAGCTCATCTGGGATGATCTTTGTCTCTTTCACTTTGTCTTTTCCTTACTATCCTGGAGTTCAAATGACAAAGGCAAGGGACCCAAAGTATGAGTAGAAATAGGTTTTTTGAGGTCTATGTTTGGAAGTGCCACCATGATACTTCTGCTCTATTTATTGGTGAGTGCAAGTCATAGAGCCAGCTAGAGTGATGGGCTGCGGAATCAAACCCCACACATTAGAGAGATGAGTGGCAATGTCACATTGTATGGCACAAGCCTCAAACCAAGGTTGGACACAGGAAGGAGTAAAACATGACAGTCATTTCTACAATCTATGATCATTATGGTTTGAAACTATTTGTCACCTTTTGTGTGCATACAGTTGGCCAGAATGTATTCTCATGACCATGCCTAACTTAAAGTGAGGTTAGGGAGAAGGGGAAATTGGGGAGGGTCAAGGGGAGTAGTGTCCCATCTTCACCACTTCTCCTTCTTTGACCTGGGTTTTAATTTCTACTCACCAGATGTGGATGAATGTGCCAATCCCAGAAGCTGCCCAGAGCATTCGACTTGCCACAACAGTCTTGGAAACTACTCTTGTGTCTGCAACACAGGATATGAATCCAGAAGTGGAAAGAAGAATTTCCAGGGACCAGGAGAAACATGTGAAGGTAAGTGAAGGGCAAGTGAAGGTAAGTGAAGAATCAAGTCCAATCTGTTTGCAAAGACAGCAGTGGTGGGGGAGAAGTTGAAGTGGGTCTCAGCTGAGTCCAAAGCCCTTGTCCGTAGAGCTGAAGCCAATAGTCACTCATTCATTCACGCATTCATTCTACAAATACTTCTTGAGCACCTACTATATGCCAAGCATTATTCTAGGGATGAAGGATACAGTAGTGAGTAACACAGGTAAAAATTACTTGTTCTCCTGGAACTTATCATGAAATGTGGGGAGAGGAAGGTAACAACAAAATGCATGCAGGAAAATCTTGTGTGTCAGGGATAGTTCAAGGAAAGGTGAATAGGGTATACATGAGGGTGACGTTGTAGTTTTAATAGAATGGTAGGGAGAGGTCATGCTAAGAAGTTGATTTTTGATATAAGACCTGAGGGAGTGAGATGCTGGGTATCTGGGGAAGGGTGTTCCAGGAAGAGGAAACAGTAGGTGCAGTGGTCTGGAGGCAGGATCCCAGTCAAGACACTAAGCTCTTCCAAACATGTGTTCGTTCAGTCCTCCCAACAAACTGATGGTACTATGGTATTTTATACCCATCTTACAGATGAGGAAACAGCCTCCACTGTGATGAAATCACCAAGGTCAAATAGAGAGGAAATAAGAGAGTTAAGATTCACCTCTTCCCTGTGTGACTTCATACACCAACCACCGTGCCCTTCTCCCTCTGAATCAGGTTGCAACCGCTAGCAACTCAGGGTGGGCTTGTGCAGGACAGATATCAATTTAATTCCCAAATTCCCAGTCTCTGAGACTCAAGACAGTTTGGAAAGCTGTCATGTAAAAATACCAGAGCCAGACAGAACCTGGATATAAATAGCAGTTGTGCTTTTCACAAGATATGTGATTTCACACAGTTTTGAAGCCTCAGTTTTCTCCTCTGAAAAAATGGAAACATTAGTTTGCAATTCATAGGGCTGCTGTGAGCTTTCATGAAGTGGATGCCTATAAAAGATTTTCCTCATTGCCTGCCACAAAAAAAGCGCAACACGTTTGCAGTGCATTTTTTATGTTAGCTAGTGAATATGTCTATAATATTTGCTCTGTCCCAGATTCCATTCTGTGTATTTAAAGATACTTATTGTTGTTCAGTCACTAAGTCATGTCTGTCTCTTTGTGAACTGCAGCACGCCAGGCTTCCCTGTTTTTCACTATGTCCCGTAGTTTGCTCAAGCTCATGTCCATTGAGTTGGTGATGCCATCCAACCATCTCGTCCTCTGTCGCCCCCTTCTTATGCCCTCAATCTTTCCCAGCGTCAGGGTCTTTTCCGATTAGATGGCCTTTCACATCAGGTGGCCAAAGTATTGGAGCTTCAGTTTCAGCATCAGCCCTTCCAATGAATATTGAGGGTTGATTTCCTTTAAGATTGACTGGTTTGATCTCATCATCTTATTTGATCCTCTGAACAACTCAGTTGGGTGGGTTCTATTATTGCTTTCATTTCAAAGATGAGGAAACAGAGACACAGAGAGATGAATTTTCTTATCCAGTGTATTAGCTCAGACTGCCATAACAAGGTACCCTAGACTGGGGGTGGGGGCTTCACCAACAGAGATTTATTATCTCACAGTTTTGGAGGCTGGAGGTCCAAGATGAAGTATCAGTATGGTAGGGTTCTGGAGAGAGCTCGCTTCCTGCCTTGTACACAGCTGCATTCTTGCTGTGTCCTCACATGGCAGAGAGAGAGCTAGCTCTTGTGTTTTGCCTCTTTTTTTCAAAAATATAACAGGTATTTCTTTTTCACACATGGTTGCATTTATTTACTTGGCTGTGCTGTGTCTTAATTGCGGCACTCATGGTCTTCCTTGTGATTCACGGACCCTTTCGTTGTGGCACACATGCTCTGTAGTTGTGGTGTGGGGGCTTAGCTGCTCCATGGCACGTGGGATATTAACTCCCTGACCAGTCACTGGGCCTGCATCCCCTGCATTGCAGGGCAGATTCTTAACCACTGGGCCATCAGGAAAGCCCCTCTTCCTCTTCTTTTTAGGGCATTCATCCCATCATAAGAGTTCCACACCCAAGATCTCCTCTAAACCTAATTGTTTTCCACATCCAAATGCCATCCCACTGGGGGAGAGGAGGGCTTCAACTTAATGAATTTTGGGGAGACATAATTCACTCAATAACATCCAGTAAGACACAGATTATAAGGGTCAGAGCTAGGCTTTGAACTCATGACATCCATGCTCTCTACCCCTCCACTTGGATATAGTGATTCCTTGGAAAGGAATTGAAATTCATTAACAAAAGAGGGGAGTGACAGATTTGAGGCTGAGGGAACACAGGTGAGAGAGAATGAGCCTCACGGACCTACAGGTAATCGATGAATTTGAATCATGAATTATGAAGGCATTAGAAGCAAAATATGAGAGACTTCCCTGGCAGTCCAGTGGCTAAGATTTCTCCTTCCAGTGCAGTGGATACAGGTTTGACCCCTGGCTGGGGAGTTAAGATCCCACTTGCTTCACAGCCAAAATCCAAAAATATAAAACAGAAGCAATATTGTAACAAATTCAGTAAAAACTTTAAAATAATGTCGTTTGGTTGCTAAGTCATGTCTGATTCTTTTGCAACCCCATGGACTGTAGACTCCTCTATCCATGGGATTATCCAGGCAAGAATACGGGGTTGGTTTGCCATTTTCTTCTCCAGGGTTTCTTCTGGACTGAAGGATCGAACTCATGTGTCCTGCTTTGGCAAGCAGATTCTTTACCACTGACTCACCAGGGAAGCCTTGGTCCACATAAAAAAATCTTAGAAAAAAAAGAAAAGGAAAGATGAGCTCAGCTGGCAACAGACTCTCAGGGTCTTACATGTTCTAATGAGAAGTGTGGATTTTGTCCAGAGCTGTGGGGGATCCTCATCAGAAAATTTGCATGGGTCACACACATGTCTCTAAATGCTTTCTGTTCGTAGTGACACAAATATGTTTAAGAAGGTGAGCCTGAAGGAGTCAGGGAAACCGATTGGCTTTAGTCAGTGATGGGACTGTGAACTGCTACTGTACTCTCATCATTCTTCTGCATTTTGATTTTCCACTTAGATGTGGATGAATGTTCCAGGAACTCAACTCTTTGTGGTCCCAGTTCTATCTGCACCAACATCCCAGGAAAATACAGTTGCTCCTGCTTGCCGGGGTTCTTTTCACCTGGTGTGTGGAGCCCTGAAAAACCTGAGGCCTTCAAGTGTGCAGGTAACTCTTCCAGCCATTCTGGGGACTTCCCAGTGGGTGTCAAGCTACCCTGAAGCATGGTGACTTATCACAACAGTCATTTGTTCTTTTAAAAAGAGTATTTCTTTATTTGGCTGCTTTGGGTCTTGTCGTGGCACATGGGCTCTTTCATTGGGGCATGCAGGCTTAGTTGCTCCATGGCGTTTGAAATCTTAGTTCCCCAACCAAGGATTGAACCCGTGTCCCCTGTTTTGGAAGATGGATTCTTAACTACTGGACCACCAGGGAAGTCCCCAGTCATTTGTCTTTGCCCATGATTCTGTGGGTTGACCATATGGTTTTCTGGGGGCCCTAGCATGGTTGGCAGGTCCAAAATAACCTTGCTTACGTGACTGGTAGTTGGCATTGGCCTCTGGCTGGGAGTTCAGCTGGCCCTTCATTTTCCTTATGGACTTTTCCTCATGGCTGCTTGGGCTTCCTCAGAGCATGGCAGCTGGCTCAGAAACCCTCAGAGGGACATTGGTTATACGGCCAGGGTTCCTCAACTTTGGTACTATTGACTTTAGGGGCTGGATAGCTCTTTGTTGTATGTTGGGGATGCTGACCTGTGCATTATAGGATATTTGGCAGGGTCTTTGGTCTTTACCCATTGGATCCAAGTGACCACTAAAAATTTCTCCAGATATTGCCCAAGGTCCCTCAGTTGAGAACCACTAGCTCAACACAATAGAAATTTCTTACTCTCACACCAGTTCAGTACAGATATACTTGGCCGAGGGGCAAATTTCCTCCATGGAGTGATATAGGGAACCAGTCTCTTTGTATCTCTTGGTTCGTCTATCCCTTAAGACATTAGAATTCCTGGTTCCAGGGGCTTCTCTGGTGGTCCAGTGGTTAAGACTCCATGCTCCCAATGCAAGGACTGCAAGTTCCACCCTTGGTTAGGGGACTAAGGTCCCATAGGCCATGTGTGTGTGGCCAAAAGATTTAAAAAAGAAATTCCTAGTTACAGTCAGTGGTGGGGGAAAAAGCAAAAAGGTACAGCGACTTCTTAACCCCTTGGCCCAGAAGTTACATGTCATACTCCTTCACATCTCATAAATGAAAGCTAGTCATATGATCCATCTAGCTGCAGAGGATTCTGGGAAATGTAGTCCCTGGTTGGGCTGTTATGTTTTAGCAAGAACTCTTTGCTTTGAGGGGCTTCCCTGGTGGCTCAGTGGTAAAGAATCTGCCTGCAATGCAGGAGGAGGTGCAGGTGACATGGGTTCCATCCCTGGGTGGGGAAGATCCCCTGGAGGAGAACATGGCAACCCACTCCAGCCTTCTTCCCTAGAGAATCCCGTGGACAGAGGAGCCTGGTGGGCTACAGTCCACAGGGTTGCAAAGAGTCGAACTGAAGAATTGAGCACATGTGCTCCCTCTGCTTTGAAAGGGAAAGAGTGATTTTTGTTGGCTTGGTCTCTACTCCACAGATGTCGATGAGGGCCTTGACAGGTGCCAGTATCTCCTTACTTCTCTGCACTGCTTGATATCTTGGAGTTTTTTGCAGATATTGATGAGTGCCTTCAGGATCCCTCACGATGCGGCCCAAATTCTGTCTGTACCAACACCCCGGGCTCTTACAGCTGTGGCTGCATTGTAGGTTTTCAACCCAATCCAGATGACTCCTGGAAACACGGCAACTTCAGCTGCCAAAGTAATAATCTCCTTACATATCTTGGCAATGGAATCTGTGTCTTGCTTTGTAGAATTCTCACTTTTTCTCATTCTCTGGATTCTCCTCTTTTTTTTTTTTTTTTTACTTTATCTACATAGTCTCTTATTTTCTGTTTATTTGTTCATTTATTAATCACTCATTTGATAAATTATTTTTGGAGCATCTGCTAATTAATAAATTCAACAGTCCCCTTCACTAGGTCCTGAGGATTTAATCCTGGATATGATAGACATGATAGCTACCCTCATGGAGCTTATAGTCTAGGGAAGGGAGCACATGCATAATTATTTAATAACCACAATGAGTGTGACAATTGAAAAATTGCAGTGCACTTTGTTGTGCATTGTGTAGTAGGATATTTAATATGCTCTGTGAAGTGCCATTTAAACAGAAACTTAAAGAAAGAGTGTGGATTATCTAGATTAAGAGTAGAGTTCATGGTGCTCCAAATGATAGCATGTGCAAAGGCCCTGAGGCTAATGCAAAGTGAGGAGGGCATGGGAAAATGGCATTTATTTCATCTGAGGATGTGGGCAGAGGTCAGCTTCTATAGGACTTGTGTGCTGTGTAAAGAATTTTGTAGTCTTTTTGCTGAGAACCATGGGGAACTTTGAAAGGTTTAAAATTTTTTAAGTTATGGACTATTTGTTGTGTTAAAAGTATAGATAACTTATATGGAGGCAAAGGGGTATAATAATAAAATGAGTATATCTTAAGTCCTTAGCAACATGAGAACTAGAACATCATCAATGCCAATACATATCCCTGACTCCTCTGAAGAGAGGCCCACTTGGAACTTTGTTTCTAATTCCTGTACTTAAAATATTCCCCCACTAAACATTCCTTGTTTAGTGTGGTTTGCTTTGGAGCTTTGTAAAAATGGTATTGTATTATGTATAGTCTTTTCTGACTTGCTTTCTTCACTTGCTATCATGCTTCTCAGAATCACTGCTGTAGTGTGTAGCTATAGTTTGTTCATTTCCACGGTTGTATTGTATAACATGGCAATGGATGGATTTCAAGCAGGGGATGATGAACGCAGACTTGCTGGGGTTAAGTTTGATTTGGTTGCTTTTGTTTTCTCCTGAGGGATTCCCTTCAAGTGTAAAGATGATGTGGTACCCGACAACAAGCAGGTCCAGTTATGCCATGTGGGAGCAGCAGTGGAGCCTAAATATGTAAGTATTTTTGAAGGTTCCTAGTTTTCGAGGTTTTTCCCAGAAGGCACTTAGGTAGGATGTTGTCCTGCAGCTTTTACAAAGACAAAAATAATCGTGGCCTAGACCAGATAGATGTTTTTTCTCTCTTTGTAGCAATCTGGATGTAAACTGCTGAGATCTGACATGATGGTTCCATAATACTCTTCCATCATCAACACAAGACTCCCTTATTGTGGTCCAAAATGGCTGCTGCAGCTCCTGCCATCAAATCTGCATTCCAGTTGGTGGGCAGGGGAGAAGGGCAAGTGAAAGGCACAGTCCTTCCCTTTAAGCATATGACCTAGTATCACTTTTGCTTACCTAGCTTCAAGGAAAGCTGGAAAAGAAGGACATTTGTTATCTAAAACTTGGGAATTCATTTACTCAAACAAGTAAGAATGTTGGAGTCTCACTTTTTGTGAGGTGTATTGCTGCATCTGTGTGATGTGGAATGGATGATACACAGCCTCCAAGCCAGGCAAAGAGAAATTTGGATATCTTGATTTTCTAATGAAGTCGTTCTAGTGAGTAAAGACTCCAGAAGCATTTTCAGAAATTGATGTCACTATATTAAATATGAACTTATAAATTAGCTTTGGACTTCCCATGTACTTAAGACCACAGTTGGCTTTTTTAAATTGTGAAATACACATAAAATTTATCATTTTAAAGTGTACAATTCAGAGGCATTTAGTACACTCACAGTGGTGTGCAAACACCACTTCTATCTCCAAAGCTTTTTCATCACCACCAAAATAAACCCTATATGCCCTTTAGCAGTCTTCCCTCCTGTCCTCAATCCCCCAAAAACAGTGATCTAATTTCTATCTCTATAGACTTGCTCATTCTGGATATTTCATATAAATGAAATCACATGCTATGTGGTCTTCTGTGTCTGGCTTCTCTCACTGAGCATCATGCTCTCAAGGCCCAACCACCTTGTAGGGAGTATCAGTGCTTCAGTCCTTTTTATAGCTGAAATATATTCCACTTGGACCACTGGTCTTTTCACACATTTTCTGTCTTTCTTGGTTCTTGTTGTTCAATCACTCAGTTGTGTCAGACTCTTTGCAACTCCATGAATTGCAGCACGCAGGTTCTACATTTCCCTGTCCTTCCCTATCTCCTGGAGTTTGTTCAAACTCATGTCCACTGAGTCAATGATGACATCCAACCATCTCATCCTCTGTCACCCCCTTCTCCTCCTGCCCTCAATCTTTCCCAGCATCAGGGTCTTTTCCAATGAGTCGGCTGTTCGCATTAGGTGGCCAAAATATTGGAACTTCTGTCTCTTTACCCCACTCAATAGTTTTGCTGTTGGTTGATGGTTTCTTTTTTACTCATGGGAGAGAAAGGTGCTGTGATTTCAATTCTGATTGAAGGGTGAGTTTTATTTTCCTGAGAATACTATAGCCTCTTGACACCCCAGAAATTCAAGACCACCCCATGTGGAGGGCTCAGTGGCCCAGTTTGTACATTTCATGCTTGATCAATGCTCACAGATGCTCTTCCCGCTCGGATACAGGTTTCCTTTTGTGCCCTGATGAATGCCACCGTCGACATTCTGGACAATGTCTGTAAAAACAAAACCACTGTCGTCTCTTTGAAGGTAACACTGAAGTCTTTGTAATTATGTTTTGAGTTTTGAACATCTTGGGGGTGTACCTTGGGTGCAGAACATCCTCTTTAACATAAAAGCGTTGTGAGTTACTCCAGTTGTAAGGTTTGAAAAATTAACATGCAGAAAAATTGCCTTTTTTCTGTACAGTTTTGTGGGGTTTATAACCTGAGTAGGTTTGTGTAATTACCACCACAATTAGACAATAGAACTGTTCCATCCCTCTCCCCCCACAACTTCCTCGGCCTTCCTTTTTTTTTTTAACTTAAAAAATTAAAAAAATATTTTTTTGGCTGCCTGGCATGTGGGATCCTAGTTCCCCAACCAAGGATCAAACCTGCACCCCTGGCAGTGGAAGTGCTGAGTCTTAACCACTGGACCACTGAAGAAGTTCCTTGGGTTTCCTCTTTACAGCCATATATTCAATCCCTTCACCATTAACTCCTGCGAATTCCTTATCTGTTCTCTGTCATTTTAATCTTTTCAAGAATGTTTTGTAAACAGAATCACACAATAAGTGGCCTTTAGAGTCCAGCTTCTCTCGGTAAGCACTGTGTTTTCAAGTTTCATCCACTTTGTAGCATGTCAGTGCTTCACTCCTTTTTGTGGCTGAGTAGTATCCCATTTTCTGGGTGGACCACAGCAGGTTTATCCACTCATCTTTGAAGGATATTTGAATTGTTTCCACTTGACCAAGATCTCTTCATTCCTCCACCCCCACCTCAACTTTTGGTGATTATCAATAGAGCCATGATAAACATTTATGTGTGTGTGTGTGTTTGTGTGAATCTGAATTTTCATTTTTCCAGGGTAAATACATAGAAGTGGAATGACTAGATCATTATAGTTGCAGATTTTATATAGATCTTTTTATTGATATATAGTTGATTTACAATGTTGTGTTAATTTCTGTCATACAGCAAAGTGATTCAGTTACACATGTATATACATTAAAAAATATTCTTTTCCATTATGGACTTATCATAGGATGCTGAATATAGTTCTCTACAGTTGCAGATATTAAACATTAATTTCTACTAAGTCTTTAAGTTGCAACTAATGGATGTTATTTCATTGATAAATTCAAATGAAAATAAGAATAACATTTTCATCTGTATTCTGGTGAATTTTAAATTAATTTGTATAACATTTATTCATGAAGTGTATATTCATTCATAGAGTTTTCAGATTAAATTTGTATAAACAATGAGCCCTTTCAACAAACATTTAAATTCCTGCAAACATTTTCTACCATGTTTATATATATTCTCATTTCTCCCCAAATTTTAAGTACTGAATGAAGATTTACAAACCTCAGGCAAGGTTACTATACCCTTACATGCCGTGTGTGTCAAGTCGTCTCAGTCATGTCCAACTCTTTGTGACCCTTTGGAGTATAGCCTGCCAGATTCCTCTGTCCATGGAATTCCCCAGGCAAGAACACTGGAATGGGTTACCATCTCCTCCTCCAGGGGATCTTCCTGATTGAACTCGTATCTCTTATGTCTTCTGCATTGGCAGGCAGGTTCTTTACCGCTAGTGCCACCTGAGAAGCCCTTACTATGTTCTTAAAGGATTTATAAATCCAGTGAACCACACATATGAATATAATAATTCAGATTTTTTAAATGTGCAATGCAGTATGTCAACTGTAAAATTGTTGTCTTAAATTGTTCAGATAAAAATCACAAGTCTAATTGCTTTTTGGCATGAAATCATCTGATTGGTTTGCTTCTCTAATACATCAAATTGTTCCAACCATTAAGGATCAGATTTCCAAATTAAGCCAAAGATTAAAAGATGTCCTAAAATTAACCATTCGACTTCCCTGGTGGCTCAGATGGTAAAGCATCTGCCTGCAATGCGGAAGACCCGGGTTCGATCCCTGGGTTGGGAAGATCCCCTGGAGAAGGAAATGGCAACCCACTCCAGTACTCTAGCCTGGAAAATTCCGTGGACTGAGGAGTGTGGTAGGCTATAGTCCATGGGGTTGCAAAGAGTCGGACATGACTGAGCAACTTCTCTTTAAAATTAACACACATGTTTTAGCATTATGGAGTTTTAGCCTGCCTGCTATTTTTTTCTTTCCTGAAGAAATAAACTAAACTTCCTAGCTAAGATGAATAAATTTAATGTCAAAGGAAATTTTGATGAGGTTTCTTCTGCTATAGAACTGAGAATCACACCTTTTCAGGATGATTCTAGTTGAGATTTTTCTGCTTCATCTGTGGAGAGGGACCCCAAATTCATGCCTTTCATTTGGGATATGGTTACAAAACTCAGTACATCTTGTTTTTCCCAGACAAACATCTCTCAAGTTTCAATCTGACTCCATTTTTACTAACGTTCTTTTCATCTTCTTGATATCAAATTTGGGTAGATAGAAATTGGTTTCCCTGTCAAGATTTCTGTTAATTTCCTTCCCCATTGGACTGGATTCAATTAATTTCTTCCCTTTCTTAGGTTGTGAATTATTTTCTGATTTTTTTGTTGGGGTCACTTTTTAATAGTCAATTTATTGACAATAATCAACAATCAAGGAAACAGTATCAGCATTAATATTAATATAATTATTGCTATTCTTTCCTTAACTCTGTTCCTTAGAACCAAATGTTAACATTTAGATGTGTATCTTTCCATAGCTTTTTTTACTTTGTGAATACATGGATAACAGATCCATACCACACACACACATTGAAGCATTTATTGAGTACCTACTGAGTGGTTTATAGCAGTGATTAAGAATCCAACCTCTGATGCCAGACCCCCAAGGTTCAAATCTTGGTCCTGCTACCTACAAGATATGTACTCATGTTTTCCTATCCAAAGTGGTATTAACAGTAGCCTCTATTTCATAGTTATCATAAAATTAAATAATATATAATAAATTAAAGATATAGATAATAGATCATAAAATTAAATAATATATAAGATTATATAATAATATATAATATTTATATGTTATATATAAAGAATACATATTATTCATATATAATACTTATATATATTAAATAGTATATAATGTATATAATTATATATAATATATAAAATAATATATATTAAATATACATAATATATATTTAATATATATAAGTTAAATACAATTAACTTAATTATAAATTACATACTATATATTAAATAATATATATAAGTATATGTTTATATGTAAATCTTCATATATATTATATATAATAAAAATATATATAACTTATATATATTAAATATATACATTTAATATATATTAAATAATATATTTAAATAATATATATTATTAAATAAATAATATATAATAAATATGTGTTATTTTATAAATTATATAAATTTATATATTATATATGTATAATATATATTTAATATATATAATATGCATTTATATATTATATATAATATGTGTTTATATATAATATATATATTTAATAATATATATAACCAATACTTGGTTCATAATAAGTATTAATTATGTTTATTTTAAAATCTCAATTAGTGCCAGAAACATAAATACCATAAATATAAAAGTTTAAATTAAAATGTTTGCTGTTTTAAAAGCAAAATGAGATAATATAACACATAGTTCTGTAACAGATTTATAGACTTAAAGAATTAACTTATGGTTATGGGGGGGATGGGTGGGGAGAGAGATAGATTGGGGGTTTGGAATTGACATGTACATAATGCTATGCTTAAAATAGACAGACAGAGTTTCTGGCTTTTCCCTGTAGAACACAGGAAACTCTGCCCAATATTCTGTAATAACCTAAATGGGAAAAGAATTTGAAGAAGAATAGATACTTGTCTATGTATCACTGAATCACTTTACTGTATGCCTGAAACCAACAGAATATTATTCATCAATGATACTCTAATATAAAATAAAAATTTTTTAACAGGACAAATAATTGTAGACTCACAGGAAGTTGCAAAAATAGACGTAGAATCCTATGCAACCTTCCAAATTTCCCCGGTGGTGATATCTCATATAATGAAGAAAATGTCAAAACCAGATAAAAAACAACAACAAATGTGATTCTGTACTTTGCTTTACTTAAAAATAGCTCATGAACCTTTCTGCTTGTTAATGTATATAGATATACTATATCATTCTTTTATTAACAACTGCATGTGGGGCTTCCCCTGTATATGAAGGATCCCCTGGAGAAAGGCATGGCTACCCACTCCAGTATTCTTGCCTGGAGAATCCCATGGACAGAGAAGCCTGGCGGGCTACAGTCCATGGGGTCACAAAGAATCAGATACGACTGAGTGACTTGCACACTATCCCATGATTTGATTTTAGCATGTTTTATTTAACCAATTGCTTGGACATTCAGTCTTTCCAGATTTTTGCTATCAAAAACCATGCTGAGATGAATATCATTACACAAGATCCTTGCACAATTTTAAAGTATTTCTTGAAGGAGGGAATTCCCGGAAGGGAAATTGCTGAGTCAAAAGGGTTCGTGTAATTTACAAGGCAACAAGTGCTGACTTACTGCATACCAAGTTGCATCCCTAGTAGGGCTTCCTGAATCAGGAAAAAGAGGCTGAGGAAATGTCCTTTATTTTTTTGCTTTTAAGAATTTTTTAAAAGTCTTTATTGAATGTGTTACAGTATTGCTTATTTTATGTTTTGGGTTTTTTTGGCAAAAAAAAAAAAATGTAGGATGATGTATGGGATCTTAGCTCCCCAACAAGGGATGGAACCCACGCCACCTGCATTGTGTGGAGGAGTCTTAACCACTGGACCACCAGGGAAGTCCCTAGTGAATGGCCTTTTACATTTTTTATCATCCCAGACTGTCAACCCATTCTCATGGTAAGAGATGGGGGACAGCTGCTGTTTCATTGATGAGAGAGAGAGCAAACACACCTTTCCTTGCAGAGTACGGCTAAGAGATTTGCCTCTGTGATTGAAAACACATCCAAGTGGTCCAACTTCACCAAAGAAGAGACCTCTACACTGGCCACAGTCTTGCTGGAGAGCGTGAAAAGCACCACGTTGGCAGCTTTTCTGAAACCCTCAGCGAATGTCAGTCAGACTATTCAGACGGAACACTTAGGTAGGATATATCTTTGGTGTCAAGGTCACACCTGGGGGCTGACTTAGGTGGGTGACTTTGACATTGTGATTCCCCATGGCTTTCTCATATGCCACATTCAACTTGTGTCTTCTGCGTTGGCAGGTGGATTCTTTACCACTGAACCACCTGGGAAGCCCTAAAGTGGAGTGGAGGACAGTAAAATCTGTAGGAGAAGGGATCAGAAAAGAGAGAGGCAGATTTTGTAGACAAACGCTGGCTTCCCTGATGTCTTAGTGGTAAGGAATCTGCTTGCAATGCAGGAGATGCAGGACACCTGGGTTCAATCCCCGGGTCAGGAAGAACCCCTGGAGGAGGAAATGGCAATCCACTCCAGTATTCTTGCCTGGGAAATCCCATGGATGGAGGAGCCTGGAAGGCTACAGTCCAAGGGGTCCCAAAGAGTTGGAGGTGACTGAACACACAGCAGGGAATCACAATTTGACTTGAGGTAATGGGAGGGAGTGGGATTGAAAAGTTTGAGAATAAACACAGTCTCTTCTAGCTTATATTTTAAAAGGACACCTCTGGTTACATTACCTATCTTGTTTTTATCATAAGTCCTGTAATTATTGCCATGTTACAGGTAAGAAATCTGAGGCTCAGAGAGGTTAAGTCATTGGTCAAGTTTAGACAGCAGGTGAGTGGTAGAGCTGGGCCACCTACTTTGTGCAGAACCTGAGCCCTTTTCCACCATGCTGGGCTTGCTCCAGACCCTCCCGATTTCCTTTGGTTTTGGAAAACCAGTCTAACTTTGGAATAGTCAGAGGCTCATGACTGTGTTATCTTCCATCCTTGTTCACTTCAAGTTCATTTTTCCCTGAAGCATCTCCTAAGATGTGAACCCTTACTCCTAGAGTTCCAACTGGGTTTCGAATTTGTCTGGTGCCTCTATCTGCCTGTCATTAATCAAGGGCCTCAAGATCTTTCCCATGACACACCATTCTTTCTGTTCTTTCCCTCGCTTAAAATTAGAGATGCATTCCTTTCTTAGCCAGAAACCAAATTCAGATCCCACTTTCTGGGTGACCTCCTGCCACTTCTCCCTTTCTCCCTTTTAGATATCGAGAGGAAAGTGATCGACAAAGAATGTGCTAAGGAGAACGAGACATTTAAGTTGAAAGCAAAAGGGGATGAAATGAAGATTTGGTGTTCCACAATCAAAGAATCTGAATCCACAGGTACAAACCCATTCCTGAGAAACAAAGGGGAGGGTTATGGTGCATTCAAGCGGCAAATATTCATGGATTGATTGCTTTTAAAAAAAATTTAATTTTTAATGTTTTTTAATTGGAGTGTACTTGCTTTACAACGTTGTGTTCATTTCTGCCGTACAACAAAGTGAATCAGCTATGTGTGTGCTCAGTCGCTTAGTCATGTCCGACTCTTGGCAACCCCATGTATTGTATAGCCCACCGGCTTCCTTTGTCCGTGGGATTTCCCAGGAAAGAATACTGGAGTGGATTGCCATTTCCTTCTCCAGAATCAGCTATATGTATTCATATATCCCCTCCCTCCTGAGCCTCCCTCCCACCCTGCCCACAGATTGACTGCTTTTTAGACCTTTTTTTAAATTAAACAATTTTTATAGTAAGCCCTTATTGGTTGGGCTTCCCAGGTGACACTAGCTGCAAAGACTCTGCCTGCTGGTGCAGGAGATGCAAGAGATGTGGGTTCAATCCCTGGGTCATGAAGATCCTCTGGAAGAGGAAGTGGTGACCCACCCCAGTATTCTTGCCTGGGAAATCCCATGGACAGAGGAGCCTGGTAGGCTACAGTCCATGGGGTAGCAAAGAGTGGGACTTGACTGAGCACGACAAAAACAATATTTTGTTGGTTATCTGTTTCAAACAGAGCAGTGTGATCCTATCAATCCCAAACTCCCCCTACGTATCCTTTCCCCAGACTCTCCCCACCCCGATCCCCTCAGTTACCATAAATTCATTCTCTACATCTGCAAGTCTGTTTCAGTTTTGTAAGTAAATTCATTTGGATCATTTTTTAAAATTCTGCATTTAAGTGACATCCTATGGTTTATTTCCTCTGTCTGACTTACTTCACTTTGTATGATAATCTCCAGCTCCATCCATGTTTATGCAAATGGCATTATTTCATTCTTTTTTATGGCCGAGTAGTATTCCATTGTTGATATGTACCGTATCTTCTTTATCCATTCACCTGTCCATGGATATTTAGATTGCTTCCATGCCACACACTGAGGAAACCAGAACTGAAAGAGACACACGAACCCCAATGTTCATCACAGCACTGTTTATAATAGCCAGGACATGGAAGCAGCCTAGATGGCCATCAGCAGACGAATGGATAAGAAAGCTGTGGTACATATACAACACAATGGAATATTACTCAGCCATTAAAAATAATACATTTGAATCAGTTCTAATGAAGTGGATGAAACTGGAGCCTATTATACAGAGTGAAGTAAGCCAAAAAGAAAAACACCAATACAGTATACTAATGCATATATATGGAATTTAGAAAGATGGTAATGATAACTCTATATGCAAGACAGCAAAAGAGACACAGATGTATAGAACAGTCTTTTGGACTCTGTGGGAGAAGATGAGGGTGGGATGATCTGAGAGAATAGCACTGAAACATGTATATTATCATATGTGAAACAAATTGCCAGTCCAGGTTTGATGCATGAGACAGGGTGCTCAGGGCTGGTGCACTGGGATGACCCAGAGGGATGGGATGGGGAGGGAGGTGGGAGGGGGTTCAGGATGGGGAATACATGTAAATCCTGGCTGATTCATGTCAATGTATGGCAAAAACCACTACAATATTGTAAAATAATTAGCCTCCAATTGAAATAAATAAATTTTTTTAAAAAGTAAAAAAAAACCCAAACAAACAAATGAAAAGAAAGATTGCTTCCATGCCTTGACTATTGTAAATATTGCTGCAATGAACACTGAGGTGCATCTATTTTTTAATTTTAATTTTTTATTATTTTGAGCAGATATTTATTGAAAATAAAATAATGATAGAGGCAGAAATAGCCCAAGCCCTCAGGGAGTTTCCCATCTTCTGGGGAAGTCAGACATTAAATAATCTCTGGGAGTAGAGTCTAGAAGAGTGTGGATATTTGTATATGTGTGGAAGGTCTATGAAAAAGACCCTGATGCTGGGAAAGACTGAGGGCAGGAGGAGAAGAGGGTGACAAAGGATGAGATGGTTGGATGGCCTCAGCGACTCAATGGACATGAGTTTGAGAAAACCCTGGGAGACAGTGAAGGACCCAGAAACCTGGAGTGCTGTAGCCCACGGGGTCATAAAGAGTCAGACATGGCCTAGAGACTGAACAACAATGGCTGGTTTACTTTGGTATACAGCAGAAACTAAGACAGCACTGTAAATCAACTATATCTCAGCAAAAAATTAATTCAAAAATAATCTTACAATATGGGAATGTCAAGATGTTTCCTGTCTAGTCCAGCAGCCATTGGTCACATTTTATTACTGAGAGCTTTAAGTGTGGTTAGACTGTGAGTGTAATACGCATACCGGATTTCAATGTCTTGGTGCCAGAGATGAAGGAATTAAAATATCTTATGAATAATTTTTAGAATGACTACATGTTGAAATGAAAATATTTTGCAGGTAGTGAGTTCATATATAATTTAAATGATCCTTTATTTATTTATTTTTTATTGTTCTGAAACATGGATACTGGAAAATTTTAAATTACACATGTGACTCATACTGTATTTCTAACATACAGTGCTAATCAGTATCAGGGATTAGCAAACGCTTCCTGTAAACTGTGGTTGGTAAATGTTTAAGGCGTTGAGCGAGATAGGATCTGTTGCAATTATTTCAACTCTGTCGTCAGGGTGTGCAAAAGCATTCCTAGGCAATATGTAAATTAATGGGTGAGACTGTGTTGCAATGAGATTTTTGTTCACACACACACACAAAACAGGCAATGGGGCCTACCCTTAAGGTTCATTGGTTAAGAATCCACCTATCGACGCAGGAGACGTGGGTTTGATCCCAGATCAGAGAAGACGGTACATGCTGCAGGGAAATGAAGCCTGCGTGCCACCACTACTGAGCCCATTACTGGAGCTACTGCAGGCTGCATGTAGAGCCCATGCTCTACAACAAGAGAAGCCACCACAACGAGAAGCCCATGCCTTGCAAAACGAGAGTAGCCCCAACTCACTGCAGCTAGATAAAGCCTGCTTGCAGCCATGAAGACCAGCACAGCCTAAAAAAATTTTTTTTAATTAAAACAAAAAAAGCAGAGATGGCCAGATTGGCTTGTAGGTCATTGTTCATCACTCCCCTGATCTATATGCTGTCTGGATGGCCCAGGAACAGGCTAGGACACAGACCACCAACACTGAAAGGGGAAGCCCACCCAAGAGATTGAACAAGAGTAACCATAAATGTGAGAAGGGAAACTTATTTCCCACTGCTGAGTTGAATCATCTCTTAAAAACACAAATTCAAATTAATTTTTAAATGTAGCCAAGATTTTTTTTTTAGTACCACCTCAGGAATTTTTTTTCAAGTTGATTTATTTATTTGGCTGTGTTGAGGCTCTTTTGTGGCATGTGGTCTCTCTACTTCTGGTGCTTGGACTCAATTGCCCTGCGGCATGTGGGATCTTAGTTCCCCGACCAGGGATCGAACCTGAGTCCCCTACGTTGTGATGTAGATTCTTAACCATTAGACCACCAGGGAAGTCTCAGATTGTTTTTAAAGTTTCTGATGAGGGTTAACTATCTGGAAGTCCACTGGTGTTTCAGTCCTCAGAGGAGGCCAGTGAAGGTGCAGAAATACGTGAGATATTAAAGTGTGTGTGTATGTATGGATGAGTTGGGTCATCTGTAATAACTACTAAGCAAATGATTGGCTTTTTCTTTTTTTAATTTGGGGGAAACTTCAGGGATCAACGGGGTGGCTTTCGTTTCCTTTGCGGGTATGGAGTCTGTTTTGGATGAGCGCTTCTTGCAAGATCTTCAGAACCCCTGGGCCAACTCCAAGAAGAAGCTGAAGATGAATTCTCGTGTTGTTGGGGGCATCATAACAGGAGGGAAGAAAGACGGGTTCTCTAAACCAGTCATCTATACTCTGGAGAACATCAAGGTTGGTGACAAGGTTTTCACAGGGCCCCCAGCTATCTACTGGGAACTCCACGTCCTCTGTTGGCTTAACTCTCAGTTTTTGACAGGGACCCGTTAAGCAGCGGTTCCCTGGTGGCTCAGTGATAAGGAATCTACCTGCTAATGCAGGAGATGTGGGTTTGATCCCTGGGTTGGAACATTCCCCTGGAGAAGGAAATGGCAACCCACTCCAGTATTCTTTCCTGAAAAATCCTATGGACAGAGGAGCCTGGTGAGCTACAGTCCATGGATTTGCAAAGAGTTGGACACGACTTAGTGACAACATTAAGCAGCAAGTGTCCACAATTTCTGATAACTCAACGACTTCCCAAAATCCACTGCTAGAAAAATGAGCTCTTCTATTTCAATGTGGCATTTTTCCATTCATCAATGGGCAAGGTTGAGGTTAGATTAAGTAATGTTGATGCAGGAACATTTACATGAACTTTATTTATAGTAATTATAACCAAGTTGGTAATGGATACAGGTCTGGCACCTGAGACATTTCTTTTCATCACTGCACATTGAAATTTCAGCATTTTTCTCCATTCTGTACAGAACATGCCCACATTTTCTTGAGGTTGGTCAGGTTGAATCCATTCAAGATGAATTCTCAGGTAACTAAAGTTTCTGAATTTTCAGCCAAAGCAGGATTTTGAGAGTGCTATCTGCGTTTCCTGGAGACCAGATGTGGAGGGAGGCAGATGGACAACCTCAGGCTGTGTGCTCCTTGAAGCTTCCAAGACGCATACTGTCTGCGGCTGTAATCGAATGGTGAACTTGGCCGTCATCATGGCTTCCGGGGAGCTCACGGTCAGTAATGACGCTCTGTAGTCTGGGTCCTCAAATCCAATGGGAAAACACTGATTAGCATCCATTGTGTGCCTCTCATGGAATTGGGCATTATGGGAGGGAGTCAAGGGGACAGAAGGGGTGTGTGCCATATCTCTGCCCTTAGAGAATTCATGGTCTGGTTGAGAAGCCATGACACTTGTATATGAAATGAGAACTGACTCTAAACAGGTGCAGGCACGATGATAACCACAAACCCCACTTATAGAAAACCTGGGCTTCCCAGGTGGCGCTAGTGGTAAAGAACCCACCTGCCAATGCAGGAGATGTAAAGTGATGTGGGTTTGATCCCTGGATCAGGAAGATCCCCTGGAGAAGGACATGGTAACTCACTCCAGTATTCTTGCCTGGAGAATCCCATGGACAGAGGAGCCTGGCAGGATATAGTCCATGGGGTCGAAAAGAGTCAGACACAACTGAAGCGCCTTAACACACACTATGTGCTTGACTCTTTAGCTGTTTTTAGATGCCCTTTTCAGGACAGGAGGCTGGACCTCAGTAGTCTGTTTAGTCATGAAGCCAGTAATTAGTAGAGATGGGATTCAAACCCAGGATGGTCTGAGTCCAGAGGTCTCTTTCTCCAAAATCGTCTATAGGCATACTTCATTTTATTGCACTTTGCAGATATCACTTTTTTAAAAAAAAGAGAAAACAAATTGAAGGTTTGTGGCGACCCTGTGTGCATTGAGCAAGTCTGTTGGCCCTGTTTTCCCAACAGCATTTGCTCACTCCATATCTCTGTGTCACATTTTGGTCATTTTCTAAACGTCTCAAACCTTCCACCAGCAAAAAGATTATGACTCACTGAAGGCTCAGATGATGGCAGCATCTTTTAGCAATAAAGTATTTTTTAATAAAGGTATCTACATTTTCCAGACATATGCTATTATACACTTTAAACGTGTATGGTGAGTATGGTGGCATGTAAACATAACTTTTATATGCACTGGGAGATAAAAATTCATGTGACTCATTTTTATTGCCAATATTTGCTTTATTGCGGTGGTCTGGAATTGAACCTGCACTGTCTCTGAGGTCTGCCTGTAAATGGTGCAAGAATTTGTGTTACAGAAACTGAGAGTTGTGTCACTGAGAAGTGGGGTTAGGTCAGGGAGGTGGTGGAACATGAAATAAGCCTCGGTGAGAAGCTAGGTTTGGTAGCAAGGAAAGACATGCTCACCAGTGCTGTGATGGGTATCCTTGTCTATCGCAAGATCCCAAGTTCAGTTCTCTGCCAAGCAGGTCCTAAATTGCTACTTAGAGGAATGTAAGGCTTAAGACAAGAAAATTCGATCCAGAGCAAGTCCAGCCTAGTTTCAAGTCCCATCTCAATCACTTCATAGCTGTGTTCCCATTGGCATATCACTCAGCCTCTCTGAGCTGAGCCAAATGTTTTCATCTTAAAAATGAGAACAAGAGAAAAATGATGACTCAGGAGTTCCCTGGCAGTCCAGTGATCAGGACTCAGCACTTTCACTTCCATGTCCTGGGTTCAATCCCAGGTCTGGGAACTAAGATACCACAAAGTGTGGCCCAAAGACAAAAACAAAAAATAAAAAGCATCAGCATTTAATTAGGGAAAAAGAGAAAAAATGATGATGAAAATGAACATTTATGCATGTTTTCTGCACTGTTGTAAGTACTTTAAGCATTTTCATTGAATCCTGTTGGAATTGTTCCACATGATAGTTACTGTTAGTATCCTCATTTTAACAGAGGAGGAAATGGGCACGGAGCAGTTATAGTTATATCTTGCCCAAGCTTAAACAGCCAGAAACTGGCAGAATTGTAACCACTACATCACAACATCATAGAGAAGCTGGTGTCTGGCATATCTTTAACACACAGAAAGTACCCCAATAAAATTAATTACAAATAATGGCATAGCGAAGGACTCAACTTGTCACCTCCACTCCTGGAAGTTGGAGCATCTCAGAACACCTATTATCAGTTCTGGTTCAGTGCAGGTAACAGGAACCTCTCAAGGTATGTCAAGCAGGAAAGTATTTAATACAGGGGCTTGGATGATCACAGAATTCTTGGAAGGGATGGAGGACTTGAAGTCAGGGGTTTCTGCCACTTGAATTTGGCTTCAAGATCACCCCTCTGCAGCTGAAATCCAGGGGTCATAAATTACCTTTGGCATTTCACCCCACATCCATGAAATTAAAGATCAGATAGTCGGAATGTGGAGTCCAACCACAGCTCACTCCTGTCTGCAGAATACTGGCATCTGCCTCCATCCTGCCTTTTAAAACCTTCATGTGTGCATCTCACTGGAGAACCTAAATGATGTTCAGGACCTTAGCCCCAAGAGATTATGGGAAATGTAGTTTGTAGATGTCTTACCCTGTAGGAATAGGGCATAGGTCAGGGATGAGAATGGGTGCTATGGATGCCGAAGGGTGATGATGAACAATGTCTAGTTCACACCGAGCACCCAAGGGAGAAAAAGCTTCCAAGCTCTATATACCCGAGCCAAGAGTCTGGATAGTTCTTTTTCCTGCCTGGGGGTTATACTGGTCTTTTTCTGAGGCCAACAGTGTATCTCTTTTCTGACAGATGGAGTTCACCCTGTACCTCATCAGTCACGTGGGCACGATCATCTCACTGGTGTGTCTTGCCACGGCCATCATCACCTTCCTTGTGTGTCGCACCATCCGAAACCAGAACACCTACGTCCACCTGCACCTCTGCATATGCCTCTTCTTGGCCAAGATACTGTTTCTCACTGGTGCGGACAAGACCGACAACCAGGTCTCGTATCCCTCAGGCTGTGTCCCCATCCATCCCCACCATCTCCCCATCTGCTTCTGCTCCTCCTCACCTAACTCCCTCAATGCTAGTTTCCACCTCAAGACCTTTGCACATGCTTTTCCCTCTTTCCATACTCATCTGCCAGCTTCTAGTTGATGCCTTCTTGTGATAGGTCTCAGTTAAGAATGATTTTCCTGATCATGTTATGTATGGGGGTGGTCTCTCTTCCTACTCTTTAAGCCTTTGGTTCTTACCTGGGATGATTCCGTGCCCTCAAGGGACACTTGGCAATATCTGGAGATGTTGTTAGTTGTCATCTTTGGGAGGGGATGCTGCTAAACATCTTACAATGCACAGGACAGTTTCCCCCATCTTCCCACAGCAGAAAATAATAAGGCAATATTGTTACAAATGTCTTCCCTCGTGGCCTAGCTGGTAAAGAATCCGCCTGCAATGCAGGAGACCCGGGTTCAGTCCCTGGGTCAGGAAGATCCCCTGGAGAAGGAAATGGCAACCCACTCCAGTATTCTTGCCTGGAAAATGCCATGGATGGAGGAGGTTACAGTCCATGGGGTCGCAAAGAGTCAGTGTTACAAATAGGGACTTCCCAGGTGGCTCAGTTAGTAAAGAATCCCCCTGCCAGTACAGGAGTCACAGGAGACCCGGATTCAATCCCTGGATCAGGAAGATCCCTGGAGGAAGAAATGGTTACCCATTCCATTCCTGCCTGGGGAATCCCATGAACTGAGAACCCTGGTGGGCTCGTCTGGGGTTACAAAGAATCAGACATGACTGAACACAGCACAGCAGTAGCAGTGTTATAAATATTAGTAATGCTACCGTTGAGAAATGCTTTGTTTAAAAACTGAGATATAGTTGATTTACAGTGTTGTGGCAATCTCTGCTATACAAAAAGTTGACTCATTTATATACATATGTACATTCTTTTTTAATATTCTTTTCCATTATGGTTTATTACTGGATATTCAACATAGTTCTCTGTGCTATACAATAGGACCTTGTGTCTATCCATTCTAAATTTAATAATTTGCATCTCACAACCCCAAACTCCCAGTCCATCCCTCTCCCTCCCCCCACCTTGGTGATGATGAGTCTGCTCTCTATGTCTGTGAGTCTGTTTCTGTTTTGTAGGTAGGTTCATTTGTATCACAGTTTAGATTCCACATATAAATGATATCATACGGTAGTTGTTTCTCTTTCTGACTTACTTCACTTAGTGGGATCATCTCTAGTTGCATGCATAGGTGAGAATTTCTACTTTTTATCACTCTCTTTTGCATCTTTTCCCAGCACCTATTAATATTTGAAACCATATTGATTTTTTTTGTTGTTGTTTTACTTATTGTGTATCTACCTCTTCCACAAGACTGTGTGCCCCATGAGAACAAGAACTTTTGGCCAATTAAGCTCCAATAACTGTGTCAGAAACAGTAGGTTCTCAGGGTATTTCCAAAGGAAGCACTAGTGACATTTCAGGTGGGATGATCATTCTTAAAGCAGAACTACCCTGTCACTATGGGATGTTTCACTTCCTAGACCCCTTGGGAGCCAAAGGCTAGTAGCACTCCCCACCTCTTATCATGGGACCTAGGGTGAACAAAATTTTCCTGTAAAGAAGCAGATAAAAGTATCTTTAATTTTGCAGATGCTGTGGTCTCCATTGGCAACTACTCAACTCTGCCATTTTAGCATGAAAACAGCCATGTTGTTGTTTAGTCACTCAGTCGTGTCTGACTCTCTGAGACCCCATGGACTGTACCCTGTCAGGCTCCTCTATCCATGGGGCAAGAATACTGGAATGGGTTGCCATTTCCTTCTCCAGGGGATCTTTCTGACCCAGAGGCTGAACCTCCCCCCACCCATCTCCTGGCATTGGCACACAGGTTCTTTACCCACTGAGACACCAGGGAAGCCTGAAAGCAGCCATAGAGATACATAAATGGGGAAGGCTGTGTGTCAATGAGATGTTAATTACAAAACCTGCAACCGGTCCATGGCTGTAGTTTGTGGATCCCTTCTCCTCCCCCCACCCCTGTATCTTCAAACATTCCCTAAAGTAGGGTGATCATCTATCTGTTTTTCTCTCAGACTCTCCCAGTTTTAGCACTGGAAGTTGTGTATCCTGAGGAAACTCATTTCTAGGGAAACCAGAATGATTGGTGTCCCTACTAAAGGGATGGAACTACCTGTAGTGAAGAATATATCTATAAATATTTGTGGAATGAATGAAGAGGCCGTGTTTGGGGAAGTCCAGTCAAAGTAGCCCCTTTATGGTTTTTTTTAATTTTATTTTATCAGAAGATAATTGCTTTACAATTCTGTGCTGGCTTCTGCCATACATCAACATGAATCAGAGAAGGAGGCAGGACACAACCCTGAAAGAATGACATAGCTGTTGAGGATACAATATAAACTGATTAGACCCAACTAGGTCCCAGATGGCAGAAGATTCAACTTGCGGTAGACCTTGAGCCTCATTATACACTACTGTAATACATAGGATGCTAAATGACCACCCACAGGCGGCCAGGTCCACCATCAAAGACTAAAAAGTGGGCAGTGGCCCAATTCCTGGAAATCCCTGCTTCTTCCCCCAAATATATGGTTGAAATAATCCTCCTACAGTTAGCCTATGAAATTAACCCAGCCCATAAAAACTAACTACCCTGTGTTCACAGCTGCTTTCTTCTTTTGAAACGGACAGAATTCTGTCATGGAATGTGTGTGTGTGTGGTGTGTGGTATGCATGCTCAGTCATGTCTGACTTTTTGTGACCACATGGACTGTAGCCCACCAGGTTCCTCTGTCCATGGGATTCTCAAGGCAAGAATACAGGAGTGGGTTGCCATGGCTCCTCCAGGAGATCTTCCCAACCCAGGGATCGAACCCATGTGTCTTGCATCTCCTGCATTGGCAGGTGGATTTTTTACCACTGAGCCACTTGGGAAGCTATATGGAATGTATAGATATACATTCTAAATAAATAATGCACACTCTAAATAAATCCACTTCTTACCTATCAAAAGCAACAAAAACAGCAACAGAGGAACTGCTTCTCCACCCTCTTCCTCTGAACATACTCCCTGGAGTAAGGGAGACTGAAGGTGCCTGATTCTCCTCCGCAGATGGGCTGCGCCCTCGTCGCAGGCTTTCTGCACTACCTTTTCCTTGCGTGCTTCTTCTGGATGCTGGTGGAGGCTGTGATGCTCTTCCTCATGGTCAGGAACCTGAAAGTGGTGAATTACTTCAGTACTCGGAACATCAAGATGCTGTATCTCTGCACCTTTGGCTATGGGCTCCCGGGGCTAGTGGTGGCTGTCTCTGCTGGCTTACAACCACAGGGTTATGGGATGTATAATCGGTAAGTGACATTCTTCTCTTTCCCTGAAAATTATTGTTATTATTAATTATTCCATGGTGATAATTAAATGAACACACAAAAGAGCAATAACAGGAGCAGTAGTCATGGCTACCATTTACTGAGCTCTTACTTTATGGGCTGTAGGTCTCAGGGCTGCCATGGGCAGTAGCACAGGTTGTGCACTGCACAAATCTGGAAGCCATTGTTTGCACTGTAGTATCGGTGGGTAGTAGCAATGTAAACAGTAAACTTGACTGCAAAGTTTTCAGTTCGTGGACTCTAGAGCCAGCTTGCTTGGGTCTGGATCCTGGCTACACCACTGTCTAGCTATGCTGCCTTGGGCAAGTTACTTAAACTCTGTATGCTGTCATTTCCTCATCTATTATACGCACGCTCATGACAATGCCTATATTATAGTGTTATTGTGAGTGTTGAGTGAGTTAGTATCTGCACAATATTTAGACAGTGTCTGGCACAATGTAAAGCATTATACATGTTATTATTGCCGCCATTCTTTTGCCATGGTCTCTTTTTTTTTTTTGGTTTAGTTTTTAATTGGAGGAAAATTACTTTACAATGTTGTGTTGGTTTCTGCCATACAACAACGTGAATCAATCATAAGTATGTATATGTCCCCTCCCTCGTCAGCCTCCCTCCCCTCTACCACCCCACTCTCTCTAGGTTGTCACAGAGCACCAAGCTGGGCTCCCTGTATTACACAGCAGCCTCTCACTAACAACCCCACGGACAATAGGAGCCTGGCAGGCTACAGTCCATAGGGTTGCAAAGAGTCAGACAGGAGTGAAGCCACTGAGCATGCTTGCACTGGCTATCTATTTTACACATGAGTGTGTGTATATGTCAATGCTACTTTCTCAATTCATCCCACCCTCTCCTTCCTCCACTGTGTTCACAAATCTGTTCTCTACATCTGCAAGTTCATTCCTTCTCTGCAAATACGTTCATCAGTACCATTTTTCTAGATTCTACATATATACATTAATATACAGTATTTGTTTTTCTCTTTCTGACTTACTTTGCTTTGTATAATAGGCTCTAGGTACATCCACCTCACTACAACTGACCCAAATTTGTCCCTTTTTATGGCTTAGAAATATTCTGCATGGTCTGTTTTAGAGTGAGGTAGATTTATCAAAGGTCCTATGTGAGAAGATAGTAGTTACAGTTGTTGTTCAGTCTCTCAGCCGTGTCCAACTCTTTGTGACCCCATGGACTGCAGCACGCCAGGTTTCCCTGTCCTTCACTATTTCTGGAATTTACTCAAACTCATGTCCATTGAGTCAGTGATGCCAGCCAACCATCTCCTCTGTCACCCCCTTCTCCTCCTGCCCTCAATCTTTCCCAGCATCAGGGTCTTTTCCAATGAGTCAGCTCTTCTTATCAGGTGGCCAAAGTATTGGAGCTTCAACTTCAACATCAGTCCTTCCAATGAATATTCAGGGTTGATTTCCTTTAGGATTGACTGGTTTAATCTCCTTGCTGTCCAAGGGACTCTCAAGAGTCTTCTCCAGTACCACAGTACAAAAGCATTAATTCTTCAGCGCTCAGCCTTCTTTATGGTCCAACTCTTGGACCATACATGACTACTGGAAAAACCATAACTTTGACTATATGGACCTTTGTCAACAAAGTCTGGGCTCACTAAAATCATTCATTTCATTTGCATCCCAGCTATCTGGGACCAATATCCTGGTTTTTCACATTCCCACCCCAGGTCTTCAGTGCTCACCAAGGGGAGTGGTTTATGGCTGCCTGATAACAGGTATTGTTTTTCCTGATTGCCCTCCAGGCTCAGAAATTCACTTTTGGAGGACTGGAATCGCTGATGGCTGTGACATCCTTGTTTACTGATATGTCAGGAAACACTCCATTTCTCACTTCATTTCTATTAACAAATAATTACAGAATGCCTCATCCATGCCAGGCTTTGCACTGAGTGATGGGTATTCAGAGATAAACAAAACATTCAAAGTCCAAATTCTCCTGCAGCTCATAGTCTAGTAGGGAAAGATAGACAATGTAAACAAACAACTGAGCAAGATAATTTATGATACTGATAGATGTTATGAAACAAAAAAGAGCAGCAAATTCTGCTAGGAAAGGACCAGACACAGTGTGACTTTTGAGAGGAGGTGATATTTGAGCTGAAGGACAAAGTGTACCGTGGAGAGTTCTGGAGAGAGAGAGTACAAAGGTTATGAACTGAGAAATGATCTCTATCCCAGGCATTAAGAGAACATTTCAGGAACGTTCACTAAGGAAGAAGGTCTGAAAGAAAATTTTCACTTCAACCTCATCCTCCAAGACTCTTCCATAAGCATATCTGGCAGGGCGTGAGTCATTTGAGGGTTGGGACTTGGATACAATGACTGACTCCTGTTTTTCTTCATAGCTGCTGGCTGAATACAGAAACAGGGTTCATCTGGAGCTTCCTGGGGCCAGTGTGCACAATTATAGTGGTAAGCTGATTGCTTGGTTTGGTGTGTTTTGGAGGAGGGTCAAAGAGGCCCAGGGCTTCCCAGGTGCGCTTTGTGGTAAAGAACCCGCCTGCCAATGCAGGAGATGTAAGAAAAGTGGGTTCAATCCCTGGGTCGGGAAGATTCCCTGGAGGAGGGCATGGCAACCCACTCCAGTACTCTTGCCTGGAGAATCCTATGGACAGAGAAGCCTGGCGGGCTGCAGTCCATGGGGTTGCAAAGAGTCGGACACGACTGAGCACTAATACACGTGGTAAGGGACTCAGCCACTTTCATTTGTCAAATCACTTGCTTTTGTCAGAGACTCAAAAACAGGCAGATGAATGGGAAAGTTTTATAGAGAAAAAAGGGAAGGCTTCAGGCATGCCCTGCTCAGAGGCTGTTGACACAAGGACTCTACAGGAAGGCTGACTAAATGCAGGGCATCCTAGGTAATCGGTAAGGGTTACATACTGGCTTTCTCCTTTTGGCCCTACATTGGAAGCAGAGGCAGAAATGAGGGAGGCTGTCAATTATCAGTCAAGTCCTAATCCTCTGGGGTTGGTTGCTGAAGGAGTTATTGTTTGGGCTTCCTGGAGTGGTTACTGCAGACTATAGATCAAAGTTCTCTTTTCATAAATGGTCTGGCCATCATCCATTTGTATATCCAGACCTTCCATCCCTTCTTCTTGGCTCTGCAGGTCAACTGCATCCTCCTGACTTGGACACTATGTATCCTGAGGCAGAAGCTTTCTAGTGTCAGTGCGGAAGTCTCCACACTCAAAGACACCAGGTACAGTCCAGCCTCCCTTTCCCCTCATCTTGTCTCCTTTCCTTCTTTCCCCAAATATTCACTGAGTACCTTTTGTAAGCCTGGTCCCACACTCCAAATGGAATATAGCCCAGTGTCTAGATCAGGAAGGCATGTGAAGCATGCCTTAGCACCATTGCTAGGAGGAACAAGTTATCCAATACTAAAATCTGTTGACAATACCTTTTTTTAAGATATAGTGTTTCAGTGTAAGGATGGAACACAGTTTATTTAAATGATCTGGTGGCTCAGATGGTTAAGAATCCACCTGCCATGTGGAAGACCTGAGTTTGATCCCTGGGTTGGGAAGATCCCCTAGAGAAGAGCACTCTAGTATTCTTGCCTGGAGAATTCCATAGACAGAGGAGCCTGGCAGGCTACAGCCCATGGGGTCACAAAGAGTCAGATCCCGCTGAGTGACTGAACACACACACCAACTCCAAACTCTCAGTTCACCCCTCCCCCACACCCCCTCCTCCTTGGTAACCACAAATCTGTTCTCCGTGTCTGTGAGTCTGTTTGTTTTGTAGATAGCTTCATTTGTGCCATATTTCAAATTCCCCGTACAAGTGAAATCATATGGTATTTGTCTTTCTCTGTCTGACTTACTTCACTTAGTATGATCATCTCTAGGTCCATCCAAGTTGCTGCAAATGGCATTATTTCATCCTTTTTCAGGGCCGTGTAATATTCCATTGTCTATATGTACCATATCTTCTTTATGCATCCGTCTGCTGATGACCATTTAGGTTGCTTCCATGGCTTGGCTACTTTATGTCTAGCCTTTTATTACCATAGACAATATTGCATTAAATACATGTGTCCACACATCTTTGTGACCATGTGTATCTGTAGGCCAATTGCCCTTTCAATGGCTGTAGGATTTGACTTCCCTACCTCTAGGCTTGGAAACCTGTGTTCCACATTTATTCTTACCCAGGTGATGGGTCACATAGTGGCAACCTCAGAGTATACCTGGGAACATGGTGGCCCGTGAGGATGACAGCCAGAACTATATCCTCTGCAAATCTTCCCCTCCAGGTTACTGACCTTCAAAGCCTTTGCCCAGATCTTCATCTTGGGGTGCTCCTGGGTGTTGGGCATTTTCCAGATTGGACCCGTGGCAAATATCATGGCTTATCTGTTCACCATCATCAACAGCTTGCAGGGGGCCTTCATCTTCCTCATTCATTGCCTGCTCAACCGCCAGGTGTGTACCTGCTGCCCTCCCAGCCCCACTCCTTCCCAGGGAGCTTGCCCCTGCCACACACACTCCCCCTGTATCTAAGAGTGATTCATCTCCCCGTGGTGTGCATCCACCTTCAGGTACGGGAAGAATACAGAAGATGCATGACCAGGAAGACTAAACCCAGCTCTGAGACCCAGACCTCAGGGATCTTACTGTCATCCGTTCCCTCCACTTCCAAAACGGTGAGAGATTGTGTGTTGTCAGCATGTTCTGGTCAAACCAAGTGTTATGTGTTGAGTACCTGCTGTAAGCTAAGCATCTGTTGTTATTCAGTCACTCATTCGTGTCCAACTCTTTGTGACCCCATGGACTGCAGCACAACAGGCTTTCCTGTCCTTCACTATCTCTCAGAGTTTGCTCAAACTTATGTCCATTGAGTTGGTGATAACCATCCAACCATCTCATTTTATGTTGTCCCCTTCTCCTACTGCCTTCAATTTTTCCTAGCATCAGGGTCTTTTGCAGTGAGTTGACTCCTCCCATCAGGTGGCCAAAGTACTGAAGCTTCAGCTTCAGCATCAGTCCTTGCAATGAATAGTCAGGGTTGGTTTCCTTTAGGATTGACTGGTTTGATCTCCTTGCTGTCCAAGGGACTCTTAAGAGTTTTCTCTAGCGCTGCAGTTCAAAAGCAGAGAAGGAAATGGCAACCCATTCCAGTGTTCTTGTCTCGAGGATTCCATGAACAGAGGAGCCTGGTGGGCTGCAGTCCATGGGGTCGCAAGAGTCAGACATGACTGAGTGACTAAACCACCACCCCCACAATTCAAAAGCATCAATTTTTTGGTGCTCAGCCTTCTTTAGGGTCCAACTCTTGTATCCATATATGGCTACTGGAAAAACCATAGCTTTGACATTCATGTGTATGAACTCATTTGATAAACTGTGGTATTTAAAAGTGGGGATTGGGGAACTAGGCTGCCTGGGTTTAAATCCCAGCTCTGTGCTTCAGTAGCTGTTCAAACTAAAAAAGATAAAATCATGACTCATGGATATGAAATAAGCATATGTTAAGGATTTTATTCTGCTTATTAATCATTGAAGGAATGAAGAGATGTTGTAACTGGCTCATAAGAGAATGCAAAGAACAGACATGTCTGTGTATTCCATCACACATATAATATATACAATGTATACAAAATGCATAGCACTCATATAATGTATGCAATGTTCACAATGTATACATAATGCATAATATTATTCTACTTTTAATTTATATATGTGCATGCTCTTTGTGTTGTCTTTTGAACCAGTTATAACATCTGCCTGGTTTCCTCATTGGTAAATAAATGTAATATATATAATATGACATAATTATATATCATATAATTATATTCATAATTGTAAATAAACAGATATCACATCTAATTATTCATATTATAATATATAAATTTTATATTTGTTATTGTTGTTTAGTTGCTAAGGCATGTCACACTCTTTGTGACTCCATGGACTATAGTCTGCCAGGCTCCTCTCTCCATGGGATTTCCCAGGTAGGAACACTGTAGTAGGTTGCCATTTCCTACTCCAGGGGATCTTCCCAACCCAGGGATTGAACCCATGTCTCTTGCATTGGCATGTGGATTCTTTACCACTGAGCCACAGGGAAGCCCAACTATATATTAATAAATATAAACATATATAAGTATAAATACATATAAGTATACAAATACATATAAGTACAAATATATATAAGTATAAATACATATATTATATAAAAATTTTATATGTAATATATAAATCATACATATAATTGTATATACAGCCTTTGTATATGTAATTACTCATATTGTATAATATATGCATTTCAAATTATGTACTATATAAATATAAATTTATATTATATATAAATTATACATTAAATTTAAATATATAGACATTATATATAATTATTCATATTATTTAATATATATAATGTACATATAATGTAAATATTCAGAAGTTATATAGAATCATTATATTACATAACACATAAAATTCATAATTGTGTTTATTTGTGTATTCATATATTATAATACATATATAATCTCAATAATATCAAAATGAATGCACAATTAGAGGCAAAACTATTTTTTCCATGTACTTATTTCCTATCACTGTCAGTTGTTTAAACCTGATAAAATTGTTAAGTAGTTCCACTATAGATCAGAGCCAGATAACCTGGAGGGGAGGAGGTATCCCCTGACAACACATCATTTTCCATCAAAGTGCACATTGTCTTCTACACAGTGGATCTCATCCAGTCTCATGGCTATACTACCACCTATTAGCAATGACTCCCAAAATTTAAATAATGTGCTGTCCAGCCCTGTCTCCTGAATTATATACTCGTATAACCTACCACCTACCAAATGCCTACTTAGATATCTAATAGATATTTCAGAGGTAGCCTGTCCCAAATGAGCTTCTCATTTGGAATATGTCACATCATCAGATTCCCCCACCTCTCATTTCCACAGAGGGTCCTCTATTTTTCTATCGTTCAAGAGTGAAGTTGTGAAATTAACGTTGACTCTGCTTGACTCTGCTTTTCCTCTCCCCTTCCCTCATCTCTGCTCCCTCAGCAAATCCTGCTGACTCTTCCTCAAAATAGATCTAGAATCTGGTTGCTTCTTTTTCCCGTCATTCCTTCTACTGTGGTCCAAGTCCTATTGTCTCTATCCACAATGATGGAAATAAGCTCAAAAGAAATCTACCTTGCTGCCTCTCTAATCTTTTCCCTGTCTTATCTTGCTCGGTTCTCCTTGTAGCAACCGGAGGGTGCTCGTGAACACCCAAGTCAGATATCTTCCCTTCTCTACCTACAACACTCCATGGCTCCCACCTTATTCAGAGTCAAAGCCAACGTCCTCCTTGTGGCCCACAGGACCTTGTCTGATCTAACTCTCTTTTCCTTCCTGTCCTGTCATCTACTAATAGACCCCTCATTTCCCTCTGCTCCACCCACACTGGGCTGCTCAAGATTCTTTAGACATGCCAGGCTCACTTCCTCTTTTGGAGTCTTGAACTGAATGTTCTTGAATGCCTTGAATGTTTTTGTCCTGACACCCACATAGACAACTCCCTCACTTCCTTCAAATCTCTGTTCTAGTCATTTCTTTTCAATAGAATTTCCTCTGATAACTCCATTTTGTGCAGCTTCCTATTCACCCACCCAGGTATTCATGCTTGTCCCACACCCTTATCTTGATTTTCTTTTCAGTACTTTCTACTTTCTAACACTACAATTTCCTTATTTATTTGCATTTATCTTTTGTGGTCCTACATCTCCTACCAGAATGTCTTTTTATTTTTCCCCTCTGATGTATTCCAAGGACAAGTAACTAAGATCCAGTAGCTTAAAAGGCGAAAGATTTATACGATCTGAAGAGAAACCAGAGTATGATCCAGTGGCTTAAATAAATAGGAAATTATTTTTATTGCAAGAATAGAAGCTCAGAGTTAGGCATTTCTGGTATTGGTTCTGTTGCTTAGCAAGGTTGCTAAGGATCTAAACTCTTCCTAGTTTTCCATCTGACCAATAACATGCTGACTTTTCATCAATTATTTTCATGGTTACAAGGTGGCTGCCATAGCTCCAGTCATCATGACCATGTTCAAGGCAGGAAGGAGAATGATGGGACAGAGTGGCAAACTCACCTTTCAACCCTCTCTCTTCAACGGGAAACAAAAGCTTTTCCAGAAGCCCCTTAGTGGATTTCCCTTTCACCTAATTGGTCAGAACTGTATCACATGAACACTCATAGTTACAGAGAAATTTGACAAAACAAGTATTTCTAGCTTCTAGAATGGGAACATCAATAGTCAAGAGGCTGAGAATAGCTTTTGAGTTTGTCAACAGTGCCTGCCACACTGGAGGTAATCATTGTTAACATTTTAATGTTTATCCTTCTAGTTTTTGTTGCCATATTTATCTCTGCCTGTATTTGTAAGACCTGTGCCCACATACATATGATCCCTGAGTTCAAATTGTACTAATCCTGCCATTGATTCTGACTCTGATTTCTCTCACAGGGTTGAAGTCCCTTCTTGCTTTCAAATACACAATGGAACAACATCTCAGGAAAGCAGGTGCCTGCAGAAGCCTTCTCTGAAATCTCTTCTCAGCTTAGTGTGGAAATGCAGTATCTCGCCAGCCCTAGAACTCTCTGGGCAATTTGGATTATGGATGATTGGGTGGGGTGGTCTTCCCATGGCTTCCTGCCCTGGTGAGAAAAGAAGAGCTTCTGTTCCAGCTTACCATTTTATCTTCCGTTTTCTGCAACTCTGACTTTTCAGAGTTTTGTGGAGATAACAGATCGCAGTGCAATGGCAGGACCAAGGACCAAGGACCAAGGCTACCACTTTGATTTGCTCTAAGTCCACTGATGTGTGGCTTTAAGCATGCCTCTCCAGCTTCTATCACATGCTTCACACACAGAGTAGCCCTCAATAAATGATTTGTTTTCTGACTGGCTGGCTTGCTTGCTTTTCAACGAAGAACCCTCCAGCTCTTTTTAAAACTTTTTCCCCCCTGGTACTGGGGTATAGCCGATTAACAAACAGTGTTGTGATAGTTTCAGGTGAACATCAAAGGGACTCAGCCACACACACACATGTATCCATTCTCCCTCAAACTCCCCTCCCATCCAGGCTGCCACGTGACCCTGAGCAGAGTTCTCTGTACCAAACCGTAGGTCCTTGTTGGTTACTCATTTTAAATACAGCAGTGTAACATGTCCATCACATACTCCCCCCTGGTAGCCATAAGTTCATTCTCTAAGTCTGTGAGTCTCTTTCTGTTTTGAACAGAAGTTAATTTGTATCATTTCTTGTTAGATTCCATATATAAGGGGTGTCATATGGTATTTCTCCTTCTCTGTCTGACTTACTTCACTTAGTATAGCAAGGTTCATCCGTTTTGTGGCAAATGGCAAATTTCACTTTTTAGTGGCCAAGTAATATTCCATTGTATATGCTTACCACATCTTCTTTATCCATTTCTCTGTCCATGGACATTTAGGTTGTTTCCATGTCTTGGCTATTTTGTAAACAGTGCTGCTATGAACATTAGGATACATGTACCTTTTCAAATTAGACTTTTCATCTTTCCCTGATATATGTCTGGGAGGAGGATTGCTGGATCATATGATCACTGTGTTTCTAGTTTTTTTGTTTGTTTGTTTGTTTTTGAGGAAGCTCCACACTGTTTTCCACTGAACTCTACTATTTCTAAAATAATAACAGGTGACTTAAGTCAGGTTCCCTAAAAGCAGAACGTGGGAGGGGTGATTTTGGTGCTCATGATTTATTGACAGAATGCGCTGAAAAGAGAGAAAAAGTGAAGGAAACAAGATGAATAGAAGGAGCCAGGCAAGTTTACAGTCTTGACTGGAACTTACTTCCATGAACTGTATCTCAGCCTCATCCCATTTTGACACAAGGGAAGCAGCCATTTTTTAAAAATGTCTGTCAGTCCATTACTGGCTGTGTGCTGCCCCCACTGTGATGGGAAGATGTTTAACAGCTCCTGCTTCATGGAGACCAATTTCCAGCAGAGCATTGCAGGGCTGGTGGCTGAGACAGTAAAGAATCCCATAGCTAGAATGGGAATGCCTGCAATGCTGGAGACACAGGTTTGATCCCTGGTTGGGAAGTCCCCTGGAGAAGGGAATGGCAACCCACTCCAGTATCCTTGCCTGGAGAATCCCATGAACAGAGGAGCCTGGCAGGCTACAGTCCATGGGATCTCAAAGAGTCAGACATGACTGAGCATTTTCAGGAGAAGAGGGCAGACAACTGACCCAGGGAGACACGCCAACAATAATAACGACTGCCCATCCTCATGACCAGCAAACACGACAGAAGAACTTGTATTCGCATTTAGATGTGTGTTTGGAGCTCTTTCTAATGAGATTCTGAACTGCACTAAGAAGATGTTTATTTCAAATGATGTTCCAAGCTTCTGAGACATTCTGATGAAACCTTTCCCTTTCTGAAAGATCTTAGAGATTGCTTACCATACCATTTGACTTTTTAAATGATCTTTTAAATTTATTTTTAATTGGAGTCTAACTTCTCTACAATGCTGTGTTGATTTCTGCTGTACAACCTTAGGAATCAGCTCTATGTGTATCGCTTCCCTTTGAGCCACCCTCCCACCTCCCCCCATCCCACCCTCCTAGGTCATCGCAGAGCTCCGAGTTGGGCTCCCTGTGCTTACAGCAGCTTCCCACTAGCTAGCTGTTTTACACAGGAGAGTGTATATATGTCAGTGTTACGCTCTCAATTCATCTCACCCTCTCCTTCCCGCCCCGTGTCCACAAGTCTGTTCTCTACAAGGGCATCTTCATTTCTGCCCTGCAAACAGGTTCATCGGCCTCATTTTCCATTGGGCTTTATAGAGACTAGACTGCAACGTGGTTTTTTTTCAATTGAAGTATAGTTGATTTAAAATGTGTCACATGGAGCTCTGCTCAGTGTTATGTGGCCGCCTAGGGGGGGAGGACAGTTTGGGGGAGAATGTATACTTGTATACATATGGCTGAGTCCCTTCACTTTTCACCTGATGCTATCAGAACATTGTGAATTGGCTATATCCCAATACAAAATTAAAAGTTTTTTAAATGTGTTAATTTCAGGTATACATCAAATTAATTCATATATATATATATATTCTTTTTCAGTTTATTTTCCATTATAGGTTATTTTGTTGTTGTTCAGTCACTCCGTCGTGTCTGACTCTGCAACCCCATGGACAGCAGCACTCCAGGCTTCCCCATCCTTCACTATTTCCCAGAGTTTGCTCAAACTCATGTCCATTGAGCTGATAATGCTGTCCGACCATTTCATCCTCCATCGCCTCCTTCTCCTCCTGCCCTCAATTTTTCCCAGCATCAGGGTCCTGCCCAATGAGATGGCTGGCCAGTCTTGGAGCTGTAGCTTCAGCATCAGTCCTTCCAATGAATATTCAATGTTGATTTCCCTTAGGATTGACTGTATTGATTTCCTTGTGTACAAGGGGCTCTAGAGGGTCTTCTCCAGCACCATAGTTCAAAAGCATCACTTCTTTGGTGCTCAGTCTTCTTTATGGTCCAACTCTCACATCCACCCATGACTACTGGAAAAACAGTAAAGAAACCACCTGCCAATGCAGGAGGCCTAGATTTGATTCCTGGGTTGGGAAGATCCTCTGGAGAAGGGAATGGCTACCCACTCCAGTGTTCTTACCTGGAGGATTACATGGACAGAGGAGCCTGGCGGGCTATACTCCATGGGGTCTCAAAGAGTTGGACACGCGAAGATTCAGACACAACTGAGCAACTACCACTTTAAAGGTTGCTACAAGATATTAAATATGTGATTAGACTGCAGGGCTCTGATACTTCCAAATACATTTTTGATAAAGTGTTTTCATCTTTTAAAAAGTAGGAAAAGCAGCAGAAGGAGACATTATTAATGCTTTTCTTGGGATGGAGCACGTCTTCTCTTTTGCAGTTCTGTAAGGTACAGCATCCAATGCTATTTGCTATTTTTACCCCCAGGCGGCGCTAGTGGTAAGGAAACTACCTGCCAATGCAGGAGACATGAGACATGAATTCCATCCCTGGGTCAGGAAGATCTTCTGGAGGAGGGAACGGAAACCCACTCCAGTATTCTTGCCTGGAGAATCCCACGGACAGAAGAGCCTGGCGAGCTACAGTCCATAAGGTCACAAAGAGTTGGACACGACTGAAGTGACTTAGCACACAAGCATCTCACTTCTTTATAATCAATATTCCATCTTCTGAAATCTTACCCAACATTGCCCAACATTGATAAAAAATCACCCAGTTTTCATGTAATTTTGAAACTCTCAAGCTTCATCTGTGTTGGCTACAAATATGGGTTGGCTCAGCTTCCATATCTAGGTTTGAACCACAGGATCTCAGATTGTCTTCCTTCCTCTTTCTTAGTTCTCAGAAAAAATTCCCCCTCAGGAGTTTGTGGGTGTTGCTGAAGTATTATTTGATATCTGCTCAGGGTGTGTTTCTCCCGTTCTTTTCTCTGCTTTCGGCTTGAAAGTCCTTCATATGCCTCTCCAGGGTATCTTTCCCTGCTCAGACAGCAATCTCTACCCACGGCCAGGTCAAGTCTACAGAATGCTGAGATGCAGCTTGACCTGGCCTATAAGAAGCAGTTCTGTACCCATTGTGGGGGCTGCCATTGTCTCCTGGGCTCCAGAGCTGCTGCACTTGGGCACAGAGTTACGTACACTCATGAACACCGCAGCACCATCTCCCAGCCTATCCTTAACTTAAGGGGCCTTCACGTAGCCACATGGGTCTTTTCAGTTCAGTTCAGTCGTGTCCGAGGTCTTCTGGACACACTGATTCTCTCCACCCTTCTGGCTTCTCTCTTGTCCTTTCAGTGGCAACTTCTCAAAACCTCCATATCTATCAGCTCACTCAGGTAGGTGTTTTGGAAGCTTTATAAGGGTGTATCTTAATCATTATACAGGAGTATGGAAATTCCATTTCTCATTCAGTCCATATGCTGAGAAAAAAGGCAAGAAAATCTTTTAGGTAGCTGGAAAAACCCAGGAGGCTCGGAGATGTTAAAAAAATTTCATACTTTGCTGTATATCTGAAACTAATGTGTGTGCATGCTAAGTCGCTTCAGTTGTGTCTGACTCTTTGTGACCCTATGGACTGTAGCCCATCAGGCTCCTCTGTCCATGGGATTCTCCAGGCAAGAATACTGGAGTGGGTTGCCATGCCCTCCTCCAGGGGATCTTCCCATCCAGGGATAGAACCTGGGTCTCCTGCATTGCAGGCAGATTCTTAACCATCTCAGCGACCAGGGAAACCCTCTGAAACTAAGGAAACACTGTAAATCAACTATTCAACTGTATTTTATTGTTTTAATTGGAGGATAATTGTTTTCCAGTGTTGTGTGGTCTCTGCCTTACATCAATGCAAATAAGTCATAATTGTACATATATATCCCCTCCCTCTTTAGCCTCCCCACCCCCCCCCCACCATCCCACCCCCTAGGTCATCACAGACTGCAAGCGAGGCTGGGCTCCCTGTGTTATACAACAGCTTCCCACTAGTGATCTATTTTACACGTGATAGTGTATATGTGTCAATGCTGCTATCTCAATTTCTCCTAGCCTCTCCTTCCCCTGCTGTGTCCATAAATCCATCCTCTATGTCTGCATTTCTATTTCTTTGTAAATGGGCTCATCAATACTTTCTTCCAGATTCCGTATATATACATTCATATATGATATACTTTTTTCACTTCCTGACTTACTTCACTCTGCATAATAGTCTTTAGGTTCATCCACCTCATTAAAACTGACTGAAATGCATTCCTTTTTATGGTTGAGTGATATTCCATTGTATATATGTATCACAACTTCTTTATCCACTCATCTTTCAATGGACATCTAGGTTGATGGACATATATAGTTCAGTTTTTAAAAAAATAAGAAACTTCCCTGGTTGTCTAGTGATTATGACTCCAAGCTTCCATTGCAGGGGGTGAGGTTGGATCCCTGGTAGGGGAACTAAGATCTCACCCATGCAGTGCAGTGTGCCTCCCCCCAAAATTAAGATTTTAGAAATTTGCACAGTCTTTTATTCATCTGTAAATATTTATTAAGTATCTACTCTCTAGATATGATAATAAGCAAGAAGCACATTGCCTTTTTTTCCATAGAACATATTTTCTAATGGCGAAGGAAACCCAATAAATATGTGAATGAATATCTAAATGGGCTGGATGTTGTCTGTTGACCCCTCTAAAGCCATTCAGTGGTCTTCCTGGAATGACAACACATCTGGAGTATGACTGTGGACTTTCTTGGCCTCTGGCTTTCAGTTGGTTTTGGCCAATTGGAGACACCAACAGAATATCATAAAAATGGAGGAGAGTGAGGTCAGGGTATTTGTTTTCTTAGCTTCTTCCCTACAGATCACCGTGCAAGGGTTTCTGTCCCTTGAATGGAGATCAGAGCTCCATGATCTGGTATACCGAGTCTTTTCAATTACAATTTCTTACTCCTTGTCTGTTCTGATATTTTCTCAGTAGCTTGACATGCAGTTTCTAAATATCTTTAAAAAGGAAATGTAGACAGGAATTGCCTGGTGGTGCAGAAGCTAGGACTCAGCACTTCCACTGCCATGGGCCTGGGTTTAATCCCTGGAGAGGGAACTAAGACCCCACAAGCCATGAGGTGCAGTCAAAAAGATGTAGAAATCTTCAGTTATGCAATTTTTGGAATTAATATTCACATTTTTAAGGGCACAAACTACATTTGTTCTCCCCACCAGCATTTTGCATGTTGTAATAACTACACAAAGAAAGTGAAAGTTGCTTAGTCGTGTCCGACACTTTGCAACCCCATGGACTATACAGTCCATGGAATTCTCCAGGGTAGAATACCGGAGTGGGTAGCCTTTCCCTTCTCCAGGGGATCTTCCTAACCAAGGGATCAAACCCAGGTCTCCCATATTGTAGGCGGATTCTTTACCAGCTGAGCCACCAGGGAAGCCCAATAATACTGGAGTGGGTAGCCTATCCCTTCTCCAGTGGATCTTCATGACCCAGGAACCAAACTGGGGTCCCCTCCATTGAAGGTAAATTCTTTACCAGCTGAGCTATAAGGGAATCCCAAATAACTACACAAATACCACAGAAAACAAAAGCCAATGTTTTCATAAAATCCATTCTGGAATTTATGAAAAATAACATCCATCAAAATTCATGGATAAGGGATATGATTTTGCCAAAATCCAAACAGGTCAACCAGATTCCCTGTTTAAATTTGTATGGGACCAGAAATTAATTTAGTCTTAATTTTTTAAGAGATCAAAGTCACATAACATAAAATTTTCCATTTAACCCATTTTATAGTGTATATAATTCAGTGTCTTATCAAAGAGTCAAAATGTGCAACCACATGGAGTCATGTGCAAATCACATGGGGTCATGATTTTAACCATCTTATGTTCCAAGCTTAAAATTAAAAGTTGCTGGCTCTTTGAAAGGAAAGCAATGACAAACTTAGAGAGCATATTAAAAAGCAAAGACATCACTTTGCAGACAAAGGACTGTATAGTCAAAGCTATGGTTTTTCCGAGTCATGTATGGATGTGAGTTGGACCATCAAGAAGGCTGAGCACTGAAGAATGGATTCTTTCGAACTGTGGGGTTGGAGAAGACTCTTGAGAGTTCCTTGGACAGCAAGGAGAACAAACCAGTCAATCCTAAAGGAATCAACCCTGACTGTTCATTGGAAGGGCTGATGCTGAAGTTGAAGCTCCAATATTTTGGCCACCTGATGGGAAGAGCAGACTTATTGGAAAAGACCCTGATGCTGGGAAATATTGAAGGCAGGAGGAGAAGAGTGTGTTGGAAGATGAGATGGTTGGATAGCCAACATGAACTTGTGCAAACGCTAGGAGACAGTGGAAGACAGTGGAGCCTGGTGTGCTGCAGTCCATGGGGTCACAAAGAGTCAGACATGATTTTGTGACTGAAGAACTAAGAGGTTCCAAGCACACTTGGTACGAAGGGTTTGTTTGAAACAGAAGTGATGGTATACTCTACAGTCAAGGTTCAGTTCATGCCCAGTGAGCCAGGCAAAAAAGAATATTTGTATAAATCACTAACCAGGACCGTTTGGCATAAAATCTAAGCTGCTATTCTAATAGGGCAGAGATACTGGGCTTTACTTTATTCTTGTGTCCTGCAGGATGAGACACCTTCATCATATTTTCAACCAATTCCCATAGCAAAACCTACCATTTCAAAGTGTGTGTAGTTTGGTGAGAAACACTTGTTTGTAGATGATGGGCAATGGATTTGTGCTTTAGGTTCATGTGTTGGTCAAAGCAGAATGTTTTCTTCTTTTCTTTAAATGTAGCTTCCTCTTCCATGACAGTGGATAAGAAAGGTTTATTTATTTATTTTTATTTTTTTTTATTTTTTATTAGTTGGAGGCTAATTACTTCACAACATTTCAGTGGGTTTTGTCATACATTGATATGAATCAGCCATAGAGTTACACGCATTCCCCATCCTGATCCCCCCTCCCACCTCCCTCTCCACCCAATTCCTCTGGGTCTTCCCAGTGCACCAGGCCTGAGCACTTGTCTCATGCATCCCACCTGGGCTGGTGATCTGTTTCACTATAGATAATATACATGCTGTTCTTTCGAAACATCCCACCCTTGCCTTCTCCCACAGAGTTCAAAAGTCTGTTCTGTACTTCTGTGTCTCTTTTTCTGTTTTGCATGTACGGTTATCATTACCATCATTCTAAATTCCATATATATGTGTTAGTATGCTGTAATGTTCTTTGTCTTTCTGGCTTACTTCACTCTGTATAATGGGCTCCAGCTTCATCCATCTCATTAGGACTGGTTCAAATGAATTCTTTTTAATGGCTGAGTAATATTCCATGGTGTATATGTACCACAGCTTCCTTATCCATTCATCTGCTGATGGGCATCTAGGTTGCTTCCATGTCCTGGCTATTATAAACAGTGCTGCGGTCAACATTGGGGTGCACGTGTCTCTTTCAGATCTGGTTTCCTCAGTGTGTATGTGCAGAAGTGGGATTGCTGGGTCATATGGCAGTTCTATTTCCAGTTTTGAAAGAAATCTCCACACTGTTTTCCATAGTGGCTGTACTAGTTTGCATTCCCACCAACAGTGTAAGAGGGTTCCCTTTTCTCCACACCCTCGCCAGCATTTATTGCTTGTAGACTTTTGGATAGCAGCCTTCCTGACTGGCGTGTAATGGTACCTCATTGTGGTTTTGATTTGCATTTCTCTGCTAATGAGTGATGTTGAGCATCTTTTCATGTGTTTGTTAGCCATCTGTATGTCTTCTTTGGAGAAATGTCTGTTTAGTTCTTTGGACCATTTTTTGATTGGGTCATTTATTTTTCTGGAATTGAGCTGCAGGAGTTGCTTGTATATTTTTGAGATTCATCCTTTGTCTTTTTCTTCATTTGTTATTATTTTCTCCCAATCTGGGGGCTCTCTTTTCACCTTACTTATAGTTTCCTTTGTAGTGCAAAAGCTTTTAAGTTTCATTAGGTTCCATTTGTTTAGTTTTGCTTTTATTTCCAATATTCTGGGAGGTGGGTCATAGAGGATCCCGCTGTGATTTATGTCAGAGAGTGTTTTGCCTATGTTCTCCTCTAGGAGTTTTATAGTTTCTGGTCTTACATTTAGATGTTTAATCCATTTTGAGTTTATTTTTGTGTATGGTGTTAGAAAGTGTTCTAGTTTCATTCTTTTACAAGTGGTTGACCAGTTTTCCCAGCACCACTTGTTAAAGAGGTTGTCTTTTTTCCATTGTATATCCTTGCCTCCTTTGTCAAAGATAAGGTGTCCATAGGTTCGTGGATTTATCTCTGGGCTTTCTATTCTGTTCCATTGATCTATATTTCTGTCTTTGTGCCAGTACCATACTGTCTTGATGACTGTGGCTTAGTAGTAGAGTCTGAAGTCAGGCAGGTTGATTTCTCCAGTTCCATTCTTCTTTCTCAAGATTACTTTGGCTATTCGAGGTTTTCTGTATTTCCATACAAACTGTGAAATTATTTGTTCTAGTTCTGTGAAAAATACCGTTGGTAGCTTGATAGGGATGTCATTGAATCTATAGATTGCTTTGGGTAGAATAGCCATTTTGATAATATTGATTCTTCCAACCCATGAACACGGTATGTTTCTCCATCTGTTTGTGTCCTCTTTGACTTCTTTCATCCGTGTTTTATAGTTTTCTATGTATAGGTCTTTTGTTTCTTTAGGTAGATATACTCCTAAGTATTTTATTCTTTTTGTTGCAATGGTGAATGGTATTGTTTCCTTAATTTCTCTTTCTGTTTTCTCATTGTTAGTGTATAGGAATGCAAGGGATTTCTGTGTGTTAATTTTATGTCCTGCAACTTTACTATATTCATTGATTAGCTCTAGTAATTTTCTGGTAGAGTGTTTAGGGTTTTCTATGTAGAGGATCATGTCATCTGCAAACAGCGAGAGTTTCACTTCTTCTTTTCCTATATGGATTCCTTTTACTTCTTTTTCTGCTCTGATTGCTGTGGCCAAAACTTCTAAGACTTTGTTGAATAATAGTGGTGAGAGTGGGCACCCTTGTTTTGTTCCTGATTTCAGGGGAAATGCTTTCAATTTTTCACTATTGAGAGTAATGCTTGCTGTGGGTTTGTCATATATAGCTTTTATTATGTTGAGGTATGTTCCTTCTATTCCTGCTTTCTGGAGAGATTTAATCATAAATGAGTGTTTAATTTTGTCAAAGGCTTTCTCTGCATCTATTGAGATAATCATATGGTTTTTATCTTTCAATTTGTTAATGTGGTGTATTACAGTGATTGATTTGCAGATATTAAGGAATCCTTGCATTCCTTGGATAAAGCCCACTTGGTCATGGTGTATGATTTTTTTAATATGTTGTTGGATTCTGTTTGCTAGAATCTTGTTAAAGATTTTTGCATCTATGTTCATCAGTGATATTGGCCTGTAGTTTTCTTTTTTTGTGGCATCTTTGTCTGGTTTTGGAATTAGGGTGATGGTGGCCTCATAGGATGAGTTTGGAAGTTTACCTTCTTCTGCAATTTTCTGGAAGAGTTTGAGTAAGATAGGTGTTAGCTCTTCTCTAAATTTTTGGTAGAATTCAGCTAGCCATCTGGTCCTGGGCTTTTGTTTGCTGGAAGATTTCTGATTACAGTTTCGATTTCCTTGCTTGTGATGGGTCTGTTAAGATCTTCTATTTCTTCCTGGTTCAGTTTTGGAAAGGTATACTTTTCTAAGAATTTGTCCATTTCTTCCAAGTTGTCCATTTTATTGGCATAGAGCTGCTGGTAGTAGTCTCTTATGATCCTTTGTATTTCAGGCAACACAGAATTTTAAAAGAAACCTCCTTTATTTTTGTGTAGAGAAGGGGAAAAAATCTGACTCTTGTCCTCCTGCCACTTAGTTCAATTCAGTTCAGTAACTCAGTCGTGTCTGATTCTTTGAGACCCAATAGACTGCAGCATGCCAGGCTTCCCTGTCCATCACCAACTCCCGGAGCTTACTCAGACTCATGTCCATCAAATCAGTGATGTCACCCAACTGTCTCATCCTCTGTTGTCCCCTTCTCCTCTGCCTTCAATCTTTCCCAGCATCAGGGTCTTTTCCAAGGAGTCAGTTCAGTCAGGTGGCCAAAGTATTGGAGTTTCAGCATCAGTCCTTCCAGTGAATATTTAGGACTGATTTCATTTAGGATGGACTGGTTGGATCTCCTTGCAGTCCAAGGGACTCTCAAGAGTTTTGCCCAACACCACAGTTCAAAAGCATCAATTCTTCAGTGCTCAGCTTTCTTTATAGTCCAACTCTCATATCCATACACGACTACTGGAAAAACCATAGCTTTGACTAGGTGGACCTTTGTCAGCAAAGTAATGTCTCTGCTTTTTAACATGCTGTCTAGGTCTGTCATAGCTTTTATTCCAAGGAGCAGGTGTCTTTTAATTTAATGGCTGCAGTCACTGTCTGCAGTGATTTTGGAGACCAAGAAAATAAAGTCTGTCACTGTTTCCATTGTTTCACCATCTATTTGCCATGAAGTGATGGGACAAGATGCCATGATCTTTGTTTTTTGAATGCTGAGTTTTAATCCAACTTTTTCACTCTCTTCTCACTTTGATCGAGAGACTCTCTAGTTCTTCTTAGCTTTCTGCCATCAGGGTGGTGTCATCTGCATATCTCAGGTTATTGGTATTTCTCCTGGCAATCTTGATTCCAGCTTGTGCTTCATACAGCCTAGCATTTGGCTTGATGTACTCTACATAGAAGTTAAATAAGCAGGGTCACAATATACAGGCTTACTCCTTTTCCAATTTGGATTCAGTCTGTTATTCCATGTCTAGTTCTAACTGTTGCTTCTTGACCTGCATTCAGATTTCTCAAGAGGCAGGTTAGGTGGTCTGGTATTCCCATCTCTTTCAGAATTTTCCACAATTTGTTGTGATCTACACAGTCAAAGGCTTTGGCATAATCAATAAAGCAGAAGTAGATGTTTTTCTGGTATTCTCTTGCTTTTTGATGATCCAACAGATGTTGGCAATTTGATCTCTGGTTCCTCTGCCTTTTCTAAATCCAGCCTGAATATCTGGAAATTCACGGTTCACGTACTATTGAAGCCTGGCTTGAAGAATTTTGAGCATTACTTTGCTAGCATGTGAGATGAATGCAATTGTGAGGTAGTTCGAACATTCTTTGGCATTGCCTTTCTCTGGGATTGGAATGAAAACTGACTTTTTCCAGTCCTGTGGCCACTGATGAGTTTTCCAAATTTGTAGGCATATTGAATGCAGCACTTTCACAGCATCATCTTTTAGGATTTGAAATAGCTCAACTGGAATTCCATCATCCCCACTAGCTTTGTCCATAGTGATGCTTCCTAAGGCCCACTTGACTTGGCATTTTAGGATGTCTGGCTCTAGGTGAGTGACCACACCATTGTGGTTATCTGGGTCATGAAGATCTTTTCTGTATCATTCTTCTGTGTATTATTGCCACAACCTCTTAACATCTTCTGCTTCTGTTAGGTCCATACTATGTCTGTCCTTTATTGTGCTCATATTTGCATGAAATTTTCCCTTGGTATCTCTATTTTTCTTGAGGAGATCTCTAATCTTTCCCATTTTATTGTTTTTGTCTATTTCTTTGCATTGATCACTGAGGAAGGTTTTCTTATCTCTCCTTGCTATTCTTTGGAACTTTGCATCCAAATGGGCATATCTTTCCTTGTCTCCTTTGCCTTTAGTTTCTCTTCTTTTCTCAGCTATTTGTAAGGCCTCCTCAGACAACGTTTTTTCATTTCTGCCTCTTAAGAGAAAGATAAAAAATGCCTGGCTCCTGCAGCCTATTTCCTCCATTTGCGGGGCCTTGGCTTTCCTGCATGTTACCACCTCACTACCAATGCCCGTAGTCATCTCATCCAGCCACAAGACTCCTTGAGAAACTAAAGCTTGAGATAAGAAGAGATGTACTTCCTGTTTTGGTTGCTGTTAGCTCGGAGAAACTACCAGACTGGGTGACCAGCGAGGACTTTCGTCTTGTGGGTAAGGAGGAACTGGTTTTGTGTTTTTTCCATGGAAAATAGAATGTGCTTTGCTTGTGATCTTGGGTCTTAAAATAATACACTGGCTCTGGAAAGATTTTAAAGGATAGCTCGTTAGATGTCCTGTTGCTTTATTTTTAAACTTAAATTTATTTTAAAATTTATTTATTTTTAATTGGAGAATAATTGCTTTACAATATTGTACTGGTTTCTGCCATGCTTTATCTCTTGAAAGATGCTCTAGGGACATTGTTTCATATTTATTTCCCCATTTCATTTTAGTATGTATAGAACATAGTAAAATGTTTTCAAATACTCAAAAGAAATCATGAATTGTGTGTTGAGGGGCTTAAGAAGAACTAACATAAAGTTTCAAGAACTAAAATAAAGTTTCAGACTTGCTTCAAAGTCTGAAGCAAATACTGCTTTGTGAAACTTGGTTCATTTTTCTCTCTATCTTTGTGAAGTAAAATGTATTTTTTATAATAGGTCTTTTTAAAAAAAAAACAAACAAACAAACTCTCTAAATCAATGTTGCTAGATATGTGAAATAAACAGACCCAAATAACAAATACGATATGATCTCACTTAGATGTAGAAACTACGGTAGTCAAATGCTTAGAAGCAGAGACTAGAATGATGTTTTCCAGGGGAGGGAGGGAGATGGGAGGGGAAGGTCATAGGGTATAAAGTTTTAATTACACAAGATGAAAAACTCCAGTGACAGCTTAGTGTCTATAGCTAATGATATTGTATTGTATACTTAAAATTTTCTAAGAGGGTAGACCTTATGTTAAGTGTTATTCACACACACACACACGCTCAAATCATAAAGAGGGCAGGAGGATAATTTCAGATATGATGGATATGTTTATGTCCTTGATGGTAGTGATAGTTTCATATGTATATATTTATTTCTAAGCTTATCAAGTTATACACATAAAATATGTACTTTTGCATGCTTTTTACATGATGACCATCCCTCAGTAAAGTGGTTAAAAAAAAAAGAAATCAACATCACTAGAGGTCTCAGTTCTTCCGAAAAATATTATCACCCTTTTCACATACGATATTCACTTCAGTTAAACTGGTTTCGAAAGAGTCTTTAAAAAAAAAAGAATAACCATTAACTAGACTGGGTTTCTCTACATTGAGAGTTTCTATAGTTTATCTTAGGGTAGGCTTTTGGAAGGGAAGTATAGTCAAAAAGGGAAATGAATGTTGAGAGAAGGGAAAGGATCAGGAAGTAACAAAGTGTAACTCCTGGCACATGCCAACATACAGAATGTCTCGAGGTAAAGTCCATGGTCTCCAGATCTCCAGAGTTCTAATTATTCCCTCCAGATCTCCAAATGGCCTCATTTATTTATATTCCAAGTAGACCTAGGCGACAAGGGGGTTTGGGCTTCCCAAGTGGCATTAGTGATAAAGAACCTCCCTGCTAGTGCAAGAGACTTAAGAAATGCAGGTTTGACCCCTGGGTTGGGAAGATCTCCTGAAGGCATGGCAACCCACTCCAGTGTTCTTGCCTGGAGAATCCCATGGACAGAGGAGCCTGGAGGGCTACAGTCCAAAGGGTGGCAAAGAGTCGAATAGGACTGAGTGACGACGACGACTACTACTAACCTTGCTTCTAGAAGCCATTATGCTATAATCATCCTTGTAGAACCTTGCTTATTTCCCAGAATTGGAGTTGTTAAGTCAAAAGACAGGTAGAAATGAAAAGGTTTTGATAAACAACGAACCACCTGCCTGCTAAATTTTGTGACCATCCAAAATAAATCCTCATGGGGCTTATTTATCCCAGGACCCCTTGTCACATCCTGCTTGGGAGTGCTTCTAAGGTTGTCGTTCCAGGAACCTCGACTGCTATGGGAAGCAGGTGCCTGTTGCTACTCTCTGGTGAGTAGAACAAAGAATTCTCTCCACCCTCCAGTACCCTGGATACCCCAGCTTTGGTTGCTTTCCAGAATTTGGCACTTTCTCCAGAAATTCCTGTGTGTGTGTGTCCTACTCCAAAGTCTGATACCAAGTCTCTTAGTTGCTCTCCTCCAAAGCAGAACTGAGACAAAAACTTAGGTTTAATTAATTTAGGCTTCCCAGATGGTGCTAGTAGTAAAGAACATGCCTGCCAATGAAGGAGACATAAGAGATGTGGGTTCGAGCGCTCGATGGGGAAGATCCCCTGGAGAAGGGCATGGCAACCCATTCCAGTATTCTTGCCTGGAGAATCTCATGGACAGAGGATCCTGGTGGGCTATGGTCCGTAGGGTCCCAAAGAATCGGACACAACTGAAGCGAATGAGCACAAACAGGAAGGTTTTAGGGTCCTTTGGGAAGGGAAGCCAAGGAGGGAAGAGAGAAGAGTGACGGTGAGGGGTTAGCACTGTGGGTAACTGGTACTCCAGTCCTTCTGGGTATCCTTTCAGCGTGTAATGTGCTTT